>NC_090932.1:1429631569-1430981084 GCF_040938575.1 Ambystoma mexicanum
ATAGGGGCTGGCGCAAACGCAGAAAAGCTGAGAAAATGAAAATAAAGTAGCAAACGATGATAGGTATCTTGTAAAAAGAGGATACTGGTTCGGTACGACATATGCTTAATAAAGTTAAAGGTAATTCCATCCCTCAACCTCTAAATGCGATAGTGAAGACACATGGGCAGAATATCTGATGAATATCATGTATGAAGAGCTCCCTGGTGTTAATGTGGGTGAAATGAATGGGCACTGAAGTTTTTTAGGAAAGATATTTTGGAGATAATTGGCAAAATAAAAAATTTGAGAGCTCCTGGCCCGAACTGGCTTGCTTCAATGGTCATTAAACATGACCCCATTAGTAAGTCTCAGATAATATACATATTATGTAAAAAGGTATGTAAGGAAAAAAAAAATACCCATCTCGTGGTCCACCTCAATTCTAATACCCCTATTCAAAGCTGGTATGAGAACTGCGCCTGAAAATCATCGACTATTGTCCTTATTAGTCACGAGCAGTAAAGTATTCACTGCCATAGTGTTGCATCATCTGCAATGCTGGTCCAATGCATATCAGTTATTACATCCTTTGCAGTCTGTATTTAGATCTGGTTCCAGCACCACGTATAATATTCATCTTCTAGATTCCATTGTCTCAAGATTGAAACAGAGACCTAATCCATCAGTCTATGTTACATTCATTGACTTCAGCTCTGTTTCTCTGTGTCAACCGTAAGAAGTTATGCGACATACTATCCGAAATGAAGTGTAGGAAATGTCTACTAGAGATATTAATAAAGCTCCACTCTAATAATACAGTGCAAGTATGTCTTGATAATGTAGAGCGACTGTTAAGACTGTTTATGATTAAGAAAGGCTTTAAACAAGGATGCTTGTTGGCCACTCAGTTATTTAATATTTATTTAGCGCAGCTAATAAGATGACTTGAAAAACATGCAAATTGCCCAATTAAATTTGGAGCGACTAGGGTCACAGCATTACTATATGCTAATGACCTACTCATAATAGATCATAAATTTAAATGCATGAAAACAATTCTAGAAGAGTTGGGATGCTTTACTACTGAACACAGTTTGAACATTAATTAAAAAGAAATCACAAATAATGTTGTTTGTGTCAAAGAAGGTGAACAGACCCAAAATGGTATCAGGTTGGGGAATAATTGAATACACAGAGTCATATAAGCATTTGGGAGTGATTATGGACAGTAGAATTGGATATCAGTGACTAATTGAATGGAAGATACAATGAGCTAAATAAATAATGATGCTTGTACGCAGTTTTGTTCTAAATATACGCAGGTTATTCCCTGAACAGTATAATGATGCTATACATGAAGTGGCTCGTGCCAGTGATTGCCTATGGGTTAGAAGCTCTCTCTATCAAAAATCTATCATAGTTAGATAAAATAGAAGGTTACTTCTGGCAAATTATACTTGGCCTTCCACCAGCTTGCCCTGAACAGTATATCAGAGTTGAATTTGGATTGGTATCCTTAAAAGCTTGTATTCTTCTACAAAGAGGTCTCCTCCCTTTGAAGGCAGTTTGCCATCCGGTGAGCCAAATGTTACGTATTATTGGGAAAAACATAATTCAATTGAAGTAAATCGAAGGTTCCAATAGATATGATGACATGTGTAGAGATTTATATACTGAATTAAATTGGTCAATTGATCGATCTTTTTGTGGACGGTATAGAGCTATCAAAATTGCATTAAAAAAAAGAGTGGAGAAAAAAGACTGGGAAAATATTTTCATTTATATGAATGGACTCTACAATTATCACCAATTAGATGGTATTGTTCATATGTTTTGCCTTCCCCAAATGTATTTAATATGTTGTCCTAATCCACAAGTTTGCAGATTCCAGTTATTGATGAGTACTAATCAATTGACAGTTAGGGTGACATATGGTTCCCAATGGCAATTGGCATACAATCAACGATATTGACGGATGTGTAATATAGTAGAAAACCTAGAGACACTCAGACATATTCTAATTGAGTGTCCCGCTTTAGCATCAGTACATAAGTGCACATATGCGCAGTATAAACATCAATATACCACTATCCCCACTGTGCACTTTTGGCATTATTGTTTAAATACACCTACTGAATAAATGCTCATTGCCCTGTATAATGTGTGGATTATAGCAGAAATAATTTAGGAATCTAAGAAAGAATTACAATTTGCAGTAGTATTTAAGCACATTGCATTTTACAATGTATGACCTATAACAACGGTATGCTCTCAGTTCAAGAATGTGTACAAATTGTGTAAAATCAAGGAATCGCTAACACGATTTGTAACATCCAGTGTAGCCGTGCCTATTTGTTAACAAAATTATGTTTACCCAAAAAGAACTGAAAAGAATGATATGTAATGAATCTCTGTATGCCTATTTTTAGAATTCATAAGAACTGATGGATATGAATAATAAATGATTGTATGTATTGTGGAGTTTATGAAATATGACTGTAGATGAAGATTGATTGATTGAATACATTTTTTGTGTGGTTATTTTATGTAAAAGATAATTGTTAACAGTTGTAAAAGTTCCTCGGAAAGTAAAGACAACTATGACAATAAATAAATAATACATTGACAAACTCCAAATATCAAATACGTGCATGATTTGGATTAATGTGAATCATCCACATTGTTGATGATCTTCTTGTCAATTGAGTGTTGGTTGAGGTGGTATTTTGTTTTAATTTGTAGAACCTTGTGTTTGGCAGGCCCCTAATATGAAAAGTGCATAATTGTATTAAAGTATCTCTTTCACCATACATATATCAGAGGGGTATTATGGTGTTTTGGATTGTCAGAAGTGGCTGGTGAACGTTCAATGTTGGAAAGTCTCTGTGGTCTGCACTTTGGTTAATGTGACATCCCAGTGCGGCTTGACATTCCTTGTAGCTACGCTCAGATCGTCCTTGGGTCCCTTCCTCTACAGTGCAAATACTGCTTGTGAAAGCTGAAGGCTCACGACGGATTTCAGTGTGCAGATTTCATTTTAGGGAAGGCTCAGATATATGGGATCCGGCAGCCTCCAACTTCTAGCAGGGTCATGAGCCGGGAGTGATCCAAGATGCATGTATCTTGAACTGAACTGCGCCAGGTACCCGGTATTGGCTGCCTGGTGGAGTGACTCGAAGAGGTATACATGTACACTTAGCCCAACCTTTGGTGGGAGTGAGTATTTGAACTGGGGCAGTAACTATTGGCCTAGCCCACACCTAGTAAGGTAGACTGTTAGAATTGTGGAGTAATTGGTGGATTTGGTGACCTGGTGAAGTTCAGCAAACACATTTACTTGTTTTATCCCTCTCTCAGATTTCCAGCAGCTATAGAATAAAAAAGATTGTCATTCTTTGTTGAGATCAGCAATTAATTACTTCCCCAAGTGGAGTGCCCCTCCTGCTGGAAGGGATTGGGGGTAGACAGTGGGATTACCTGATCTCTAAGCCAAGTCAGATTTCTAGGGCTGGCAGGCAAAGTAGCTGGCCCTTGAGGAATATACTACCCCTCCTTCCTCCACAGAGCCCTGTCTTTGTTGCCTATCCTAAATCATGAGACAGCACTGATATGGCCGCCGCAGCAGTGCTGCTAAAGCGGCCTGGGAGTATCAGAAGACCTTGGGAGCTTGTCAAAGATGCCCCCCTTTTAAAGAGAGGTAATACATATACTATAGTCAGTAAGGCTTATCCCGTTGGCCAGCCAAAATCACAGGTTTCCTTTTGCCCCCAGTACTTGGACCTTTGAATGACATCCATGAACGGACATTGCCCCAAACGATTGCATCTCCTGTAATGCCAGACCCCATTGATATGCAGCATTCATTCTCGATTGACAATGATGGGTCTCTGCTAAAACTCGAGATTTGGTGAGTGGGCACCGCTAATTAGTATGTAATGCATATTTCTTCTGTAAATTCTCTAAACAAAGTCGGTGGTCCTGTAGCCAAAACAAAACACATGCACAGTGAGCTATGGTAATATCGATAAACAGATGGATCATGCGTGTGATGTCCTAGGAAATTGGAAGGATCTTGTGTGAAATTCAACACATAATATTCCTTTAAATTATGCTAACGTATTCTATAAATTCATTACTATTTTAAATATTTTTTTTTTTTTTTTTTTATATTACTTGTATTTAATCATTAAAAGATTTTTACAAGAGCGCTTTCTGGAGTGGATGCAAACCTTTCTAATGTTGCCTGGTGAATGGTTCGAACCTTACGTTTTAATTCCTTATCAGTGCATCTAAAACCTAGCTTCCGGAGTAAGATTTATTCTTTCCAAAGCCAGGTTTAAGAGTTTAGCAGTCTAATAATTTTTCTTGTACTGAATCTTCATGACAACTTCTGTATATCCCAAAAGCAGTTCTTTATTTCCAGAGACACATGTCGGTCATAATTTGTCCAATGCATTTCGGTCTTTTGACCATCTTCAGGGACTCAATTCTACAAAAAGAAATACATTAGACCATGTCTGTAACTTAGTGTTGCATTAATGTTGTCATATCCAAATTACAGTTCAATTTGTGCATATTGTGTCATGGTAAAACATTAATTTGATTGTCATCTGGGGTTCTGGTAAGCATACCACTTACTTCTTGAGGATCCTGGAATAATAGTGAGAATATATTTCTCTAAACATATTTTTCCTTTTCTATACATGATTGTGAAAAAAAAAAAAAAGAAAGAAGATCATTCATGAAGGTTCCCTACCTGTTCTTGGTTTATAGAGTTTTCTCTCCTATGTGTGGTAGTTGTGGCCTGTAATGAGGTCATTTTGTCAATTAAAGGGTTCTCATTTCGTGAGTCTCTTAGACTATCTCCTGAAATCTGTTTTCCTTTCAACTTACCACAGTATCTTTGTGAAACTATTTGACATTGGAGGGATCACTCGTGCAAGCTTATCCTCTGTGTCAGTGTGGATTTATACGTTTGAAAATGGAGCCGGCAATGGCAACGTGATGATGTCATCGGCATGATGACTTCATCGCGTACCAGCAGCTATTTTAGATTAATGTAAACACTGGAAATTCGATGTGATCAGGGCGATTCAAAATATGTGTGTTTACATTTTAATTCGATTGTTGTACAGTCGTTAGGTAGGTATGAGTACAAATGCAAATTCCGGTGCAAATGTTCGTCTTTCTACAAATATTTCTATAATTCTTCAAATTATTTGTATTTACATATGAATTCAATTGCTCTACAGTGGTTGGATAAGAATATACACATATGTAAATATCTGTGCAACTATTTGTCTTTTTTCAATCCCCTTTTCCTAGACCAGGATTTGACATTAAAGTGATACAATTACGTGTTTTTGTTTAATGTGTTCTTTTGTTCATAGTTGTTTTGATGCACACATAACATTACTTCTTTTACCTCATAATGTGACAGAGCATATTGTTCATATTGCAATTGGCTCAGTGTTCTGTTCATGATATGATATGACAGTTTATTTATATAGCGCCTATACACAATGTGTTTGAAAGCGCTTCAAGGCAAATGAAAAATACAATGACATTCAGATAGTGCAAGAGCTAAAACATAGATAAGGAAGGGAGGAGGATAGTGGGAAGGAAATGGAAACAGAGAGGCAACTACTTTACTAGACCTGACGACATTTCTGGTAGAGCTGGAGAAAAGCAAAAGGTGATGGAGAGGGGTGCAGAAAGGGAGGGGAGGAACAAAACAAGCGACTATCATACTAGGCCTGACTACATTTCATAGATAGTGCTGGACGGGGGGGGGGCAAGTAAGGAGAGGGGGAGGAGACAGATGAGGTTGCTATCATACTAGGTCCAGGGACAATTCTGATAGGGTTAGTGCATAGAAGAAAGTAAGGGGAGGAGGGGAGGAGATAGGAAAAGGGAGAAAGGGAGAGGAGCAGAGAACAGAGATTAGGCAGTCAAAAAAAGTGGAGAAGCAAGTGGGGAGAGCGAATCCATTGCAGAAGTCAGTAGTAACACATAATGTTGCAAGCCAGGATTCAAGATGAAGATGGGAACAGCATGATTCAGGGCCACCATGAGTACAAGATGAGAGTTGAGAAAGGGTGACACACCGTGAATCAATTAAATCCATAAAAGTCAAATCCAGCATTGGCCACAAGACAGTGATGGTGAAACCAGAATGTATCAGGAGAGACTCCTACTGGACGGGGGTCAAGTGGGAGAGGGGGAGCAGGGTAGAACAATGAAGCAAAACAGGCAACACCTGTATGCGAGTCGTGGGCACAAGGGAAAATCAAGGGGGCACCAGAGGGAGGGGGCTGGCCTGTGGGGACAGAGGGGTAAACACATGTTGGTGCATGCTTACCTGCTGGTCCGAACAGGTCCACACAGGAATTGTCCTTTTCTTCACCTGCCCTTCACTTCGGACGCCCGGGCAGGAGACGCCCTTGATCTAAGAGTTAGGAGTAGGAAGGAAGAGGCAGAGCTAAGAAGGTGGGTGGTGCTTAGGCCAGGTCACCTAGATCTACTTGCTATCAAGGAGTTCCCCCCTTCTCATCTGGGTCCGGAGTTTGCCGGTGTCTTCGATTGCTGCCATCTTGCGAACGCTCCTGGTCTTAAACAGAGCTGCTCGAGTCTCATCTGGTTCCAGGTTGCGTTTAATTCCGGGAGCGGAGAGTCCAGGAATCTGGGAGTCTGGTAAAGGCTAGAAATGCTCAGAACCAGGAAGGGGGAAAGGGTCAGGATCGGGTAATAGCACTGGGACAAAGGAAACAATACCCTGAGCTACGAACACACGTCTGGGGCTACTCTGCAATAGTATTGAGACGCGCGGAGCCGCGGAAGGCGTGGTCTATAAATAGATCACGCCGCATTCAGCTCATGGAGCGAGCAAGGGCTTCAGCTCTGGACGGCCATGTTGGAAGTAGTACGGAATGTAAGCCCATTTGAGACAAGGACCAGGAGGTCCAAAAGGGGCGAGATCTGAAGTTCATGACAGCATGCCTCCTCTGAAGGCCTTTCCCTCCAGGTTTGCCCAGGTGTATTAGGTGAAATCTTCTGAGCAACCGAGGAGCCTTGATATTTGAAACAGTTTCCCAAGTCCTTTCGCTAGGAGGATATCCTTTCCACTCCACTAGGTATTGAAGATGGCCCTGCTTATACCTGGAGTCACAAATCCAGGACATCTCATATTCCAGTTGGTTGTTAACCAGTAGAGGAGGAGGTCTACTGGATTTTCGAGAGGATTGGATGTAGGGCTTCAATAGGGATGTGTGAAAAACTGGATGAATTCTTTTCCAGGAGTCAGGTAGCTTGATTCGATATGAGACAGGATTGATAATCTCCTTGATGGGAAATGGACCATAGTAGCGGGGCGCCAGCTTGTTTGGTCACAAGTGTCGGGGGAGTAGTTTTGATGACAACCACACTCGGTCACCAACTGTATAGGAAGGACCTGGTCTTCTCTTTGAATCCGCATACCTTTTGGTCTGTAATCTGGCTTTCTCTAAGTGTTCCTTAGTCTCCCGGTGAATGTTGATAAGAGTTTCGATCCAGGAGTCAACAGTAGGTACTGGTGTAGGGTAAGGAAGAACCGAGGGTAAGACCGATGGATGGAACCCATGGCTACAATAAAAGGGGCTGGTCTGTAGCGCTGAGTGTTCGGAGTTGTTGTAAGAAAATTCCGCAACGGGTATCAGGAGAGACCAGTTATCCTGGACCTTGGTGGCAAAACATCGGAGATATTGTTCCAGGGTCTGATTTCAACGTTCTGTGGCTCCGTTGGTTTGGGGGTGATATCCTGAAGAGAGGGCACGTTGGATTCCTAGTACCCGACAGAGGTGTTTCCAGAATTGTGAAATGTATTGGGGACCCCGGTCAGATATGATCTTGGAAGGAAGCCCATGTAGTCAGAATATGTGTTCCAGAAATATTCCAGCTAGCTCTGAAGAGGAGGGTAGTTTAATCAGTGGCGTAAAATGGGCCATATGGGTAAACAAATCTATGGTGACCATGATGGTAGCATATCCTCGGGAAGGTGGTAACTCCACTATGAAGTCTGTAGCAATGATTTCTCATGGTTTAGAGGGTAGAGTGGGCTGCAGAAGAAGACCCGCCAGTCTTTTGTTATCATGTTTATTTTGGGCACAGGTTATACAAGCTTGGATGTATTGCTGTACGTCAGACTTCATTTTAGGCCACCAGAACTGTCTCTGTGTAAGACGGAGGGTGTTGGTGATACCTCGGTGCCCGGAATGGAGTGTGTCATGACAAAGGTTTATTATTTTTTGCTGTAACTTATGTGTAGGAATGAGTAGTGCATTGTCCTTGAATAAGTAGCCTTCCTTGGCTCTTAATTTCCAGTGATTTCGTGTTGAGATGTCCTTCCATATTTCCAAGGTTTGAGTTTGCGATCGGACTTCTTCCAGGAGATAAACTGCTTGGGCTACGAAGATCGTGGGAGAGAACATTTTAGGAAATGCCTTATCTTCAGTGGTCACGTAGTCAGGACGGCGAGACAAGGCATCAGCGATCAGGTTCTGTGATCCAGGGACATGGGTAATGTGGAACTGATACTGGGCAAAAAAGTAGGCCGAACGTGCCTGACGACTGTTCCTGCACTCCAGAGACTGTAGAATCTGAAGGTTTCGATGATCAGTACGGACTTGGACAGGATGTCTGGCTCCCAGAAGTAGGTGTCGCCATTCAGTGAAAGCTTGGCGAATGGCTAAGGGTTCCTTTTCCAGGACGGAGTAGTGTGTTTCATTAGGAGTTAAGGTTCTTGAAAGATAAGCAACAGGGTGTTCCAATTCAACCTCCATCTTCTGCTTCAACTCTGCTCCTATAGCGTAATTAGAGGCATCCGTTTCCACTAAAAAGGGTCGACTTGTATCGGGTTGAGCCAAAATGGGAGCTTGTGTGAACTCGGTCTTCAAACGCTGGAATGCAGTTTCTTGTAATGTTGACCAGACAAATGGGGTGTCCTTCTTTAGCAGAGCCACTATGGGTTGTACAATCTTGGAATAGGTGGCTATGAACTTTCGGTAGAAATTGGCTAGTCCTAGGAAGGATTGGATTTGTTTCACGGACGTGGGAGTAGGCCAGGCAAGAATGGCCTTTACTTTGAAGGGTCCATGCCAATCCCCTCTGGACTAAGGATAAATCCCAGATAGTGCACAGAGGTAACGTGAAACAAACATTTCTCAGGCTTGGCTAAGAAGTGATATTCCCAGAGACTTTGTAGAACTGCCTTAACATGTCCTTCATGCTTCAGAGGGTCTTTGGAAAAATCAATATGTCGTGCAGATAGACAATGACGAAGAGAAACAACATATCAGAGAACACCCTATCCATAAAACGTTGGAATACTGCTGGGGCAGTGGCTAGTCCAAAGGGCATGACCAGGTACTCGTAGTGGCCAAAGGGTGTTCCAAAGGCAGTCTTCCACTCGTCTCCTTCCCTGATACGGATCAAATGGTAGGCACCCCTGAGGTCCAATTTGGTGAATATTATGGCTCCTCTCACAGCTTCCAGGATATCCGAGATCAGGGGCAGTGGGTACCGATCCTTGAGGGTGCATTGATTTAAGCCTCTATAGTCGAGGCAAGGTCTGAGTTCCTTGGTATCCTTCTTGGGAACGAAGAACAACGAAGCACCCGCTGGTGATTTTGAGGGTCTTATGGTGCCGTTTTCAAGATTAGTGTCTAGGTATTCCCGAAGGGCCTTTTTCTTGGGTTTGGAAAGAATGAACATTCTGCCGAAGGGAATTACAGCTGAGGGATCCGGGCCTGTGAGGGGGTAAAGCTTGGACTATGGCAGTAGAAAATACATCAGCATATCCCTGATAGGCCTCTGGAACTTGTATGATATTGGAAACCATGAGTGGTGTTTCTTGGTCTCTTGGTGGTTCTTTAGAAGTTACCGAGGAGGGTCCAGGGATAGGCAGTGGGACATACAGAACTCTGAGCCCAGGAATAATGATCCTGCTGTCCAATTGATATACGGATTGTGCTTTTGTAACCAGGGCATTCCCAAAACCATGGGGTAATGGGCTGATTTAATGATGTCGAATGTAATCCGCTCTTGATGATGGTTTATGGAAAGTTGGATCTCTTTAGTCTGCAGGCTAATGGGCCCTGAAGAGAGGGGTCTTCCGTCAATTGCTTCCACCGGCTGCATGGTGTTTCGTGTCTCGCACGGAATATGATGACTAACAACCCAGTCTTGATCAATGAAAATTCCCATAGCTCTGCAGTCCACCAAGGCCAGAATGGGATAGGTCTTGTCTTTGGAGGGCGTCAGAAAGGACTGTAGTATCACCAAACTGTTTTGTCCAGGAGAGTTCAAGGATGGAATTGATGTGGAGCAAACATCTCTCTCCCGAATCTCTGCTCCATTTAAGATCGGGAGCTGGCGTTTCCCGAACGCCGAGGAGGTGCCAGAGGACATTCCCTGACCAAATGTTTGTCTGAAGCACAATACATACACAAACCCGTATGGATCCTTCTCAATCTTTCTTGAGGTGATATGGGTCCACGAAAGGCTCCAATTTGCATGGGTTCAGGTTCTGGGGCTGGACTTGGGTTTGCGTCCGTTCTGGCTGTGCTCTCAAAGGACGTCTTGGGTGGGTTTCCCTTGGATTTCTTCCTTTCAGCCTTCCTTTCCTGTATGTGAAAGTCTATTTGCAAGGCCAGGTCCATTAGTGGTTGGAATGAATTTGGTCTGGCCACCCTGGCCAGTTCATCCTTGATCTCATTGTTTAGGCCTCTCCTGAACAGGGTAAAACTAGCCTCAGAGGACCAGTCTGCTTCCTTAGCCAATTGTTTAAATCTGGTCACATAAGTGAGCATATCTTGGGAGCCCTGTTGAAAGTCCAGCAAGCGTTCTTGGTCAGTATAGACCTGCTCTGGATGGTCAAATATGCCTTTAAAGGCCTGTATGAACCCATCATAGTCATCTAGGAGGGCATCGTCGGAGTTAACAAGGGGTGTTGCCCAAGTTAAGGTGTTGCCGGAAAGGTGGGATATGATGAAACCCACCTTAGCCCTAGGAATCGAGAAATAATAGGGCTTAAAGGTAAAGTGGACCAGGCATGAATCCAGGAATCCGCGAAGTGCTTTTGCCGAACCATCATACTTGTTAACAATACCGCCCAACAGGGCACCCTCCTTTGTAGCAGAATCCCGGGATAAGACCAATTGTTTGAGTGCAGCATTTTCCGCCTTAAGATTTTGAACCTCGGTTGATAATTCTTGGATGCGTTGCATTAAGTCCTGCACGGCGGCTTCCATCTCGTTTTTAGGTTCGATCGGGTGTCGTCTCAAACTGTCAAGGAGTTCCCCCCTTCTCACCTGGGTCCGGAGTTTGCCGGTGTCTTCGATCGCTGCCTTCTTGTGAACGCTCCTGGTCTTGAACAGCACTGCTCGAGTCTCGTCTGATTCCAGGTTGCGTTTAGTTCCGGGAGCGCAGAGTCCAGGAATCCGGGAGTCTGGGAAAGGCTAGAAATGCTCGCAACCAGGAAGGGGGAAAGGGTCAGGAGTGGGTAATAGCACTGGGACAAAGGAAACAATACCGCAAGCTACAAACACATGTCTGGGGCTACTCTGCAATAGCATTGAGACGCGCGGAGCTGCGGAAGGCGTGGTCTAAAAATAGATCATGCCGCGTTCAGCGCATGGAGCGAGCAAGGGCTTCAACTCTGGATGGCCATGTTGGAAGTAGTACGGAATGTAAGCCCCGTTGAGACAAAGACCAGGAGGTCCAAAAGGGGCGTGATCTGAAGTTCATGACACTTGCACCTGATCCCCATCGGCAAAGGAAAAGAGGCTGGAGGGCTCCTTAAGTAGGGAAAAAAGCGGCAACCAGGAAGGCACCAGGAAAAACTTGTGTATAGGCTTGTTATAAATGCCATATCATATCATATCACCAGGTGGGCGGGGCTTGCTGGTGCGGAAAAAGAGCAGCAACCAGGAAGGCACCAAGTGGGCAGGGCTTGCTAAGTGGGGAAACAGAGCAGCAACCTGGCAGGTGTCAGGTGGGCGGGGCTTAGAGAGTTGACCAAGATCCACTTGCACCTGATCCCCATCTGCCAGAATATCAATTTTACATAATTTGACAATTTGCACACAACATTACTGTCCCAACTTCATCATGCAACGGGACATATTGTTCAAATTACAATTTGTTCAGCTCTCCATTAATATGCAGAATATTGATTTCACATATTGTTGTGCAATTCAAAGGGTTCACATACTCATCGTGTCTTTTGTCTTTTTTACCATAAATCTCCTGGTTTTATAGTCTCACGAAAGATATTTCTCGGTGACAGTAATCACTGTAGTCATGGTGATGATACAACATGTTTCAATGAAGCAAGCATAATTACATTCCAAATTCATGCCATTCGGATGTAGTGAGTTCACTGCGTCTATCCAGTATATTTCCGGTTGATCTAAAAGTTTCAAAAGGTTACATTCTGCAGTTTTTCTTTGAATTACTTCTAAGATCTGAAATCTCATCTATGAAATCTGGTGTTTGGCTTCCTGGAAGTGGCGTGTCACTGGTGATTTAATATTGCATGTGTGAATATTGGAGCGATGTTCATTCCAACGGGTTTTCCCTTTTCTTATCGATTGCCCTACATAATACTTGCCACAGGTGCATTTGATACTATAGACAATGGGCCTCATTACGGGTATGGAGGTAGCCATGGTGCTATTAGCGCCATGGCTGCCTCCATACCGGGCTCCATTACCGGGTTCCTGCAATGAGGAATTACCGGGTCATTCCGACATAAGAGGACCCGGTAATACCTCCTTGCAGGAACCCATCCCCATAGGGCTCAATGGGAATGGAGAGGGAGCTAATAACGGCGCCATTAATAACGGCCCATTATTAGCTCCCTCTTCCTTGTTTTCTGTATCTTTGTTCTGATTATGTTCTGATTATTTCACCGTTAGACTGTTTAAATATGCATTCCTCGCGCCTCTCTTATTGGAAAAGCATTGGCAGGTAGAATTTGGGACATAACCAATCGTTTACTTTTACAATTCAATTGGCTATGTGGCATTAACCTTTTGTAAGCTGAATTTCATTTAACACAATCAGTATATTGGATGAGAAGTAGCAATCTTTTAACAAACGTTCTGAGCTCAACATGTTAATTTAAAGTGATAACTCACCAGGTACGGGATTAATCATTCAAAGTTTATTTGGCAGGCTGCGATTGACCCCATGACTTACTTGCAATTGCTGAAAGGCTTTTTTTCAAAATATCAAGATATTACCATTCGGTAAGAGCAGCTCCCTTAATTATTTTTACTATTTGCAACAATCAACATTTTTTGACATGAGATGACATGATTATGACACACTGAACTGATCAATCTATTTTACTTTCTTTTTCTCTTTGCATTATCGGATATTTTTTTCTTACCCCAACCAATCCTGCCTTACCCCCCTCCCATGTGTCCTTATTTGCGTGCATTTCGTATGTTTACATTTGAATGTTGTTGTATTTTCGATGTATGTCCATGTACTATTTCTTTTTGTAAACTTAACATAGCCCTGATTTGAAAAAGGCGGTGTGGACCGTCAAAACACGTGTCATCATAATTGGGCATTTGTTCACAAAATTCATCACTGTATTAACACAACAATATTGAGTGGAGTCTTTATTTTTTGCTTTGGTGCATGAATTCAAAAAAGCGTAACTAAACCTGACACTTTGTTCTATAAAGCGGAGTTGAAGAGCCACTAAGACTCTGTTGTTACCAGGTTCATGCGACAATTAACATTTTTTCACAAACTAAAAGAGCGCTGAGGTCTGTTTTCAAAAGAGTCCACTGTGAAATAGGTTCCTCATCATCTGATTATTTCAGGAGCTGCTTCAAGTGCCATGTTTCTCAACTTCCCTGCAGATTACTTAATTACCCACGTTTTTCTGTTTAGAACTCAGGGCATTCCTGGTTCACAGTCTGCTTTGTCATGGACACTCACACACGTACTACTCTTTAAGGGCACTTTCTGTCTGGATTAGCTGCTGAATTTCAAGCAAGGATTCATGTTTTCAAACTGTGTGGTGTCCTCGTTGTCTCCATCTGATCTTTCAGGCACTGTCGCTGCCACAGTTTTCTTCCTGGTGGGTGTTGATCTTAATAACCCCTAATTCCTGAACATTTACTTTAAACTTTCAACATTTTATCCCACAATTAATTTCATGACTGACATTGCTCCTATTCTAAATCAACATTCATAACAGCATAAAAACACACCCAGCCTAGAAAGCAGCCTGTTATCAAATGACCCCCATCCATAAGCAAAACCGCACCCCTTCTTCCTGAAGCCAGCTTTAGATCAACTGTCCGGTACCTTGTTGTGATAATGCCTTACTTAAAGAATCCCAATGCCTTACTTAAGGAATCCCCACCAGAGGCTGCCCTCTTTTGCAGGGCGTTCTACAAGTCCAAGGAGGCCACCTCCTCAAGTTAGACCACATAACCTTCACAAACTGACTTTTTATTGAAGCCTACATCATCAGCAAGGCCAACTCCATCACTTGCCTAGACATGATGAGGCAGTCTCCCACTTGCTTGCCACTGACATGGCTAAATCCATCTCTGGTGGACTTAGTAGCAATGGAGCTCAATAGGCATCTAAACTTAAACACAAGAAACATGCCGAAAGAATCTTGTTTATGTTTATTGTATTTATATAGCGCCATATTGGAAACAATATGAACAGCATTATTCTGTAGGACTTGCAACTTTGATAGGCTTCCACTATAATCAATCTTCACGCTTATAATGGCTTGAGTTACATTTGCACAGTTTTGAAGAGATAAAAAAGACTTAATCAGACGTGACAATTTTCAATTGAAAGAAGAGGCAGAGATATTAGAACTGACGCAATCCTTCATCGAAAACAAGGAATCAAGAATACCCTCAAAGTGTTCACTTTAGGTAACACTGGAATGATACACTCTGCGATGGTAAACATTTGGTACACATCAGGCAATTTACAAAAGTTTTGTTGAGTTCCTACTAACAATAGTTCAGTCTTGCTACTATTTAGAGCAAGGAAATTGTGAGCCATCCATCATTGTACAAGGCTAAAAATCAAATTTATTCTCAAAGTGTCTGTGGCATAATCTCCACGTACCAGAATTAAAATCTGTGTATCACCCGCATAATTGGTGTACGATACGCCATGCTTCAATAGGGCATTGAAGATGGGCTTCATAAATAAGTAATAAATGGTCAAAGAGAGACATGACTCTTGGGGTACTCCACAAAGTAATTCCACTGGGGTAGCACTATAAGAGTTATGAAAAACAAGATCTTGGTGACCCACAAGGAATGATAAGATCCAATTTGCTGCTCTTGAGCTAACATATATGGTTGTCTGTCCTCATATAAAATGTTAATGTCCAATAAATCTAAAGCTGTTAATAAATCTAAAAGGATACATAATGCAATCTTACCCTTATCCATAATCGGGGACATTGCTGATTTTAAGTCTAGAAGGGCGGTCTCAGTGCCATGGTATGCTCGTAGCCCTGATTGTCTTTCTCCCAAAAGATTAAGATCTTCAATATGGTGTTGAAGCTGAAGATAAACTAATCCTTCCAGAATCTTAAGCATTAAAGGGATGCTAGTAATAGGTTTATAATTGGCTGGGATATTAGGGTCCTGGGAAAACTTCTTTAAAAGTAGGGTCATTCAGTCTTGTTTAATGCAGTTAAGCACAGAGGCAGATAGAAAAAACATATTCACAAACTCTGCAATTAACGGTGAGAGGGTATCAGCGCAATTCCTGATGATTTTCAAGGGATATGTTTCTTCTGGTGAGTTAGTTGGTTTAAGTGTAAAAATTGCATTTTGAACTTCTAAAGCTGTTACTGCTTTAAAATCTAACAATAGGTTATTTTGAGGGGGTACCTGGCTAGTTTCAGTTTGTGGTGGTAATATATGATTTTCTGCACAATGTCCTCATTTAGTTTAAGAATGTTATCAAACAAATCATGCTGTATATCAGAGCACCAATTAAGGTAATTGAGAGCAGTGTCAGTATTCTTGACATCTGGACACTGAAGTTCATTTAAAATCAAGAATAACTCCTTAGAATTCGACGAGGCCAATGAAATGCGATTATTCAAATAGTTATTTTTTACCGTAACTGGAGCAATTTTACACAACTTAGCCTGCGAGTTATAAAGATCTTTATCGCTAGTGAGATTTCTTCCATCGTCAATATCCTCTATTTTCTGAGTACGTAAGCAGCGTAAATCGTGTATTCTAAAGACCTGGTAGCCACAGCTGATTTACATAACCTTAAAGGTGCAAGAGTATCCAAGGCTGTTGAAATGCAGAGATTATATTGCAAGGCCAAATCATTGGGGGAAGGATGGACTGAAGAACTGTAATATGTGAGTTTAATGAATGAAAGTAAAAATTCAGAAGTCATATTTTGAAGGCAGCATTTAGGCACCATCTCAAATTTTGGATATGAGCCTGGATAAGAGCCTGGAATAAAATCTTGCTCTGAAAGAGCATAACACAAAAAGCATCTTTGAAATCTGCATCGTCATCCAGCTATGGATTAAAATCATCAAGAATTATAGTTTTGTTGGAAGAATTAGGTACTAATAAAAGTAATGAGAGCAACTGTCCTTAATATGAAGAGGCTTCTACAAAAGTATAAAAGTAATTGAGACATTAGGGATATGATATGATATGATATGATATGGCATTTGTAACGTGCCTATACACAAGTGTTTCAAGGCGCGATGAGGCAGGGGGGGAACAAGGGGAGACAGACAACGATCCTACTAGGCCAGGTGTCATTCAGATCGTGCAAGTGCAAGGGTAGAGGGGAAGGGAAAGTGCAAGGGGGATGTGGAGAGGGGAGAGTGCAGTACATGGGTAATAGCATACAGGATAAATAACAAGGGCCAGCTAGTGGCAAGTGCGAGATAAGTGCAGACAAGTGCTGGGAAGGGGGGCTGTAGGGATACAAACACAGTCCCGCAGTGCAGGGGGTAGCCAGGGAGACAGTGCAGGGGAGAGTGGCTGGGCCAAGGACCGAGAACGGTGAGTGGCCCAGTTGCAGATTCAGTGCAGTTTCAGAAGTTTAGCAGGGGAGAGGGGGAGAGAAAGCGGAGGCAAAGAGGAAGGTTTTGAGGTGCTTCTGGAACCGGAGATGGTTCTCTTCAAGTTTCAGGGAGGCAGGAAGGCTGTTCCAGAGGGAGGCCCCTGCAGCGGAGAGAGATCTGCCCCCAACTCATTGCTTGGAGAAGCGGCTGACCCTGAGGGAGTTGGAGGCGGATGAGCGAAGAGATCGAGAAGGAAGATATTTAGGAAGAGAGAGTTGAAGCTATTTTGGCCCAAGGCCCCAGAAGGCCTTTTGGACAATGCAGAGGGTTTTGAACTTGATTCTCGCAGTCACTGGGAGCCAGTGTAGTGATTTCAGTCCTGGAGAGATACGGTCCCTGGGCTTGAGGCCAAGGACAAGTCTCGCAGTCCTGTTCTGGATGAGTTGCAAAGGGCGGAGAGTAGAGGCAGGCAGATTTAGATAGAGGCTGTTACAGTAGTCCAGCTTCGAGAGAACCAGGGCTCTAGAGACAGTGAGCTTCTGGGGGAAGGAGAGGAAAGGAAGGATACCTCGGAGGAGGTGGAGCTGGTAGTGTGACTTCTTAGAGACGTCGGATATGTGAGGAGAGAAGGAGAGTGTGGAGTCGAAGATGACCCCAAGGTTTTTTGCTTTGCAGGTAGGAGCAGGAAGAGGGATAAGAGAGGCCGGCCAGAGAGCTGCAGGGAAGGAGGGAGTGGGTGTGCCGATGAGTAGAATCTCACTCTTACTGGCATTAAGGCAGAGGTCGTTGGCGGCACACCATTCCTGGATAGCAGAAAGACATGCAGAGATGAGGGAAGGAGAAGAGGAGGCCGAGGGTAGCCTGAAAATGAGCTGGGTATCATCCGCATAGCACTGAAAGTTGGGGCAGAGAGCGGCGATGCGGTGGGCGAGGAGAGCCAGTTACTGGTTAAACAGCCAACGAGAGAGGACACCACAGGTAGAGAAAAAGATGTCAGAGAGGAAAGACCCGAGTTGGACCTGGGAGGGTCGATTGGAGAGGAAAGAGGACAGCCACGCCAGAGCCTGACCAGTGATACCAGGTTATCACGGAGATGGTTGAGCAGGATGGTATGGTTGACGGTGTCAAAGGCAGAAGAGAGATCAAGCAAAATGAGAACACATGGAGTGTTAGAGTCAAGATTCGAGAGCAGGTCCTCACGGATGTTCAGGAGAGCAGTTTCCGTGCTTCTGGCAGCTCTGAAGCCAAACTGATGGTCATGAAGACTACCAACAGATTCAGCATGGAGATTACGCTGGGAGATGGCAAGTTTCTCCAGGAGTTTGCCCAGGAAGGGAGTGATAGAGATTGGGCGATAGTTAGCAGGGCAGGAGGGGTCGGAAGAGGGTTTCTTAAGAAGGGGGTGCACAAGGGAGTGCTTGAGAGGGGATGGGAAGACTCCAGAGGCGAAGGAGTGATTGCAGAAGTCTGCAAGATCAGGAGCCAAGGAGTCAATGTGGTCCTTGATAGTTTTGGAGGAACAGGGGTGGACCTGTTTTGACAAGACTTTCATAGATCGGACTTGTCTCAAAACCTCGTCAGCAGAAAACAGGGGAAAGGCAGAGAAGGAGAGAGGAGGGGTGGCTGCAGAAGGGCCAGAGGTAGAGCAGGGAATAGAGGGGGGGAGGTGATAGGAGGAGAGTGAGGACAGGATGTTCTGAGTTTTTGAGATGAAGTGGGAGGCCAGTGCCGTGCAGAGGGCCTGGGAGGGGACAGGAGAGGTAGAGACTGCAGCAGGGTTGGCCAGCTCCTTGCAGATGCGGGATTGGATAAGGGCTCTCTTCTTGGTGAGAATGGAGAGCCGGTATAGCCTTTGGAGCAGGCGACAGGCCAGTTTGTCAGAGGATGAACATGAGGCACGCCATTTCCTCTCTGCCACACTGCACTTGCGTTTAAGGGTGACGAGATCTGAGTCATACCAGGAGTTACATTTGGCTTTGGGCTTCAGGCGGATTCTCATGACAGGGGCAAGGATATCAAGAGTATCAGATGTAGCAGAGTGGAGAGTAGAGAGGGCTGTGTCAGGGTGGGAGTCAGCCGAAGGGGGAGGAGGGGGCGAGAAGGTGGCAGCAAAAGCCTCAACTGACACGCGCTTCATGGGTCGGATGACCGAGAAGGAAGGTGGCAATGATGAGGGTGGCTTTGCCTGTGGGGTAGGGAGGGTGAGGTGGGAGGAGAGGAGAAAGTGATCACTCCAGGAGAGAGGAGTGGAGAGAGGGACAGAGAGGGGAAGGTCAGAAGAGATCAGAGCATCGAGAGTGTGCCCTGCAGAATGGGTTGGCCCAGACGAGAGAATAGAGAGTGAGAGAGAGTCGCAGAGGTCGCGAAAGAGTCCAGAGGGTCCCCAGGAGGCATCCAGGTGGATGTTGAAGTCTCCAAGAAGGAGGAGTTGAGTGGTTGAGGACAGGAGTGAGGAGGATAGGTCTGCCCACTCGGAGAGGAAGGAGGAAATTTGACCAGGTGGCCGATAGATAGTGGCCACGGTAAGGGAATGGCTAGGAGAGAGAGAGTCGGCAGACAAGACATTCAAAAGAGGAGTAGGTCTGCGTGGGAATAACAGTGGCAACTGGTAATTTTGAAAGCTGCAATTCAGAGCCCACATGGTGTTCTACTTGTAACTAGTGAAAGGAGAGGGAATCACGATGAATGATTGCGACCACACCACCTATTCCCTGGTTTCTATCATGATTCAAAATAGGATACCCATCCGGAACGGCCAGATGCAGATCAGGACCAGATGCCGTAGAAAGCCATGTTTCTGTGAGAAAACCAATTGATGCCATTATCCTGCATAAAGTCAGCTACTTCAACTGAATGCTTGACTAAAGAACAAGTATTTAAAAGGAAACATTGTCAATGTTTATCAAAGGAGTCTACATAATTAGAAATAGAATCAGCAGCTGCACCGCAACTTACATGTGAGTCTAAAGTAACAATTGCAGTGCTACTGCTATTTATAATACGCTGCAAAGATACCTCACATTGAATATCAGATGTACCCATGTTTTCAACAGGCATTAAATTAGTAGTTTCACCAGCAACATCTTTTTTTTTGCTGTGTTATTGATAAGTGAGGATGACACATTGCTATTATGGCTACTGACAGGAGTCATATTGAGAACATTCAACCCAGATAAATCGGAAAACCCTAAATTCAAGTATTTATATAAAATAGCCTGGTGACGCAGTAGTACCAGAGATTGTGTTGATTCAATGCCGGTCAATAACAAGCACACACAATAAGGGAAGAAAGAAAGACAATTTATTTACCAAAGAGCAGCACTTTGGGGCACACGCAGCACACTAACCAGCATCAATCTGCATTGTCACAGTGCCCTTCCTGATGCCCCGGCGCTGACGCACCTGAGGACAAATTAATACTGCTGCCCAGCCCAAGAAATCTGGGAAAGCCCAGCTTAGGACCACTTGAGTACATAGGTGAAAAGGTGGTTCTATCCCATCTTTTAAAATTTTTGTTCAAAATCCATTTGCAATCCATATACTTGTGCAAAATGACCACCTATAACAATGTAATTTTCGCAGTGTATAGCTATTTGAACAAGGCCTCATGAATCCAGTCGAAAACCAAGAACTGATTTTAATGCCGATTGTGCACACTGTCCTTTTTCATTGCCTCTTTTTTCTTTTTAGCTAGTTTTTAACTTTTGATGAATATTGATGTTGATCATGACTAATGTTTTATACATTGTTATGTGTGTAATTTATCCTGTCACCATTTGATGTATCCTGTACTACACTTTATGGGGATCTGCCCGAAATAAAGTTATTATTGATTGACTGACATCGAAGCACCTCCAATGAGCTAAAGCTAAAAATGTTACTGCAAAATAGCGACAATGGAGGAAGGGGAAAGGCAGGCAGGAAGGAAGCAAGGACGGACAGACACCGACAGAAGAAAGCAATACTGTAGTTCCTATCTGTCATTTTATAAATTGCCTGGCACTTTATTTCATCTAACAATAACTGTACAGAAGGCAATGCCAGTCCAATACAAACAGTAATGCAGCTGCAGTGACAAAGCAATCCTTTCTTAAAATGTCTTAGCTTTTTTGACAATTTAATTGAGTGCTGAACTAGAATTATTTTGTTCCTCTTGCATGCGCTGTACAAGGAATGAAATGACAGGAGCTGGCAAAGGCATTATTTTAAAAGCATGTGGCCTTTTTGATAATGGAAGTGTGCTTGCAGGGTGAAATGTTATATTCGACTCATACTTGTTTCAAATAAATGTTACTTTACTGTTTTCAAGGCAATACAAGAGCTAATAACATTACTCATCAATTCCAAATAACCTCCATTTTTTTTAACCCGTGGAAATAATTCACAAATTGTCTGTTTTGCATCCGATGTGTTCCAAATACAGCATTCCTTTGTGTGTCTATGCAAAAATGCATACAGGTGCTGGTTCGAAAGGGCGCCAAGCTGAGTGTTTAAGGAAAATGTGAGCTAAATGTTATATTTTTCAAAGTGGCAAGTAGCCGCAATTGACACACGCTCTGCAGGTGACAACTGAACAGCGATTACCCATTTGAAATGTAAAATGCTTGGGAAGAAATATATAACTCTACATCTCCCTCGCTCTCTCCATACATTTACACATTCTTTCTAACTTCTATTAATCAGGGGTGATGATCATTGGCTTTGCAGGATACCAGGACTTAGTGAAGTAATGGAACACAGGTACATGTAATGCTAACAGCCAAGGATGTTAAAACTCGAATACAGATGAAGCAGTGAACTCAGTGCAGGCTAGTCTCAAAAGGTAAGGAAATACACAAGTGATATACAAGTTTGTGTGGTACGAAAATCATGGTTATCTTGGTATTCAGGAAGAACCATGTCAAATATATATACATAATGTATTCAGAAATTGTATAGCAGAAATAGTTTAGTTTATTATTTGCATATTAGGCGCTTCTACAGCAAATACATTCTGTTTCAAAGCACCCACAGTGCAACCGGGAGGGTACATGGGATTGCAGTACAATTAATATATAAAAAATACATTGGCGTAAGGGACGGCTAAACCTACTATGCCTTGTGAGTATTCAGAACGTGCAAGTGCAGCAAGGAAGAGGGAAGTGGGGTAGGTGCTGTGGTGTCCATGCTCGAGGGTGAGCCACAGATGAACTGCAAGATATGGTAAGTGCTATGCGATCAGGAGCCACATTGGGTGGTAAGTGTGAATCTCCAGTGTAGAGGGTGTGGCGAGGCAAGTGCTGAAGGTATAGAGAAGCTGGGGAGATTGGGTGTGAGAGGTCAGGGGCCCGGAGGATGCATAAAGGTCGAAGACACCAATCACAACTGTGACATTAGCAAAGGGGGGAAGAAGAGAAGGAGGAGGAAAAGAGGAAAGTCTTGAAGTGCTTTCGGAACTTAACAAGGTCCTGCTCAAGATGCAGAAGGAGGGGGAGGCTGTTCCATAAGAGGGATCCAGCTGAGGAAAGGGAACAAGCTACTGCTCTCTGCTTAGCAAAACGCTTTACACAGGGAAATGGAGCCAGAGGAACGTAGAGGCCTAGAAGGAGAGTATTTATTTTTTATTTTTTATTAGCATATGGTTTACAAAATTAAACCTTTCCACTAAAAACTGGAAGACTACTAGAATGTAAATCATATTTCACATTAAAATAACGAAACAGTTTTAAAAAGATACAATGGCTCCAGGTTATGATGGTACAGTCTGCAGGAAAATTCCCGGATGGTGTTGATCTTCCTTACTTCAGTCACTTCTTTCATTGGCAACAGGTTGAAACAAAAATGCATAAATTGACCCCGCAGTTAGCTACTTTCACATTTCGACAGATAGCTAGGGACCGTACATCGAGCCCTGGATTCTGTAAGACTTTTACAAGAGACTTTAAGCTTGTTTTTTGCTTCCTGTGTCTCAATTCAATCAAGATCATACAGTTTCCGCTTCACTAAGATTGGATTCTCAATTAGGACATCTTCAGATAGATTCACATTTGCCAGAATTGCCCTGCAAACCTCCTTCCACTCGATGAGGGTCTGCTCAGAGCTATTTATCAGGGCTTTCTTTAAGACAGCAAAACCTCTGGCATTGGTCTGCATGATGCCTTTTCGGTAAAAAGACAGGGATTTCCAAACCGTTATGGCCTACATTGAAGTGAGACCGAGCTCCATTCTGATTGCCTGGATAAGCATAAACTTCAGCAAAGACAATTCTCGTCTCCAAAAAATACCTTCCAGTTTGGGCCAATCTTCCAATGATAAAGCAAAGGAAGCCTCTGCTCTGTAGGTCAATAAAGGCACAACCTTCATACGGAAGAAGTCTATTACCGGAAGCAAAGAGTATTTGCAGTGTCTCACAAGTATCCATCTTGCCTGCGAGGCCAAGTTCCTTGCCTTGCTGTGCAGTATTTCTTTGCTGTTTTCATTGTTAGCACTGTTGCTTAGGCACATTCCCAGGTAAGTCAGGGAGACCACCTCCATGATATTCTACCCCCTGAAATACCAGGTGTTTTCCTTGCCTCTTTTACAAGGATTGCGGCCTTAGGTTAGGATTCTCGATTTTTTTACATTTATTTTCAGGCCGTTTCCTCAGGGCAAGTTCTTCCCTCCATTGCAACCCTCTCATTACTGGGGGAGGGGGTATTTGAAGTAATGTATTTTATTAGATTTGCCTCATCATCGAAGCAATGGTTGTTTAGATCCCCACAAACAATGTCCAGGTTTAACCATCTCCTAATAGCATCATTAATCAGATCCAAGACTGTTTTTACAAAGCCTGCCAACTTAGGTGAACCATCATTCCTATAGAGGCTGAATATCATAACAGTCCTGGCTGTACAGTCCTGAAATTGTCCAGCATTTAATGTCAAAACCTGAATCAGCAGTGTCGGGTGGATAGCTGAAAATACTTTGAGGCCACCTGCGTTTTTTATTCCTGCTAGGAGCCCCGCCATTGGGGGCCCACTTTTACCCTTTTCTGCTGGATTTAAATAGATGGTAAAGCCCTTCAAGACCGGTGAGTCACAAAACCACGTTTCTTGTAGACAAATGACATCATAATAGTTGAAATCTAAGTTCCCCCTGCCAAAAAGATGGCTTAAGCCTCTGGTATTCCTGGTACCAAAGACCATGTAAGGGGACTGTACTTCATCCTCGGGCTTTAAACATTATGATCGCAAACTCCCAGTGGCGGGAGCACCAGCTAACCAACTCCAGTGTTCATCCTCCAACCCCAGCGGTCTTTGCTCGAAAGTACCTCTCTCACCCTTTGATCGTTTACTTCCTTCCACCAAAATGGAGTATCGTAGATTTTTTGTCACCATATGATGGGAATAGGTTAGATTGACTTCTGTGTTTTCCCCTCCTTTTCCCGGGTATTTGTATTCATGATTGTAAGTTCTGATTTTTTTTCTGGGGAACCCCTGTCTTCCCACTGATTGAGATTTCTGTGGGCTATCCTTTTTTACTCCAAATTTCATTAAAGAGACGCCTATAGGGAGTCATTTTGCCATGTACGTCAATGGAGGATAGGTAAATTACAGCTTTATCCAGGTGCGCCTCTTCGTTTAGGGATGCAATGAAATAGCTGCAACAAATTAGCTCTATTCAAAATAGATTGTCATTTATATGCAATACTCTCTCCAGAAGTAATCTGAAAGTATCGTATGCCTTTTCTTTCCCTCTGTCCTTCCCTTGCCTCCCAACCTTATCAGTTTTTTGGCTTACCAAGATTTTGTTGCCTCTTTGATTGTTGAGTCTACTGACCAAGTCATTCCCTCCTGTGTTCTAATGTCTTGAATGGACCATTCTTATTTGTGGCTAATTTTCTTTCTTTCTCAATTCGGTAGAAATTACACTGTAGAACGGAGGGATGGGCCTCTACCCAGCTAGATGCCCCGCCGGTCCTTGCCCCTAGAGGCATTGAATCCTTTCTAAATGCTCAAGCGTATTCACTCTTGGATTGCTCAACATCTGATATTTCATCCTCTTCATCACCTTAATTTTCCTCCCCACTCCTTCCTTCGACGTAGCTGTAATCGTCCAACATCCCATTCCTCTGCAAAACTGCTCCGTCCTCTATCTCTCTCAGGTCTATACTCCCCTCGTCCGCGTAAGATGCATATATTGACCAGTTAATTAAGTCCAAGTTCTCATCTTCCTCGTTGGCCTCCACTATTTGAGGACTAGCCCTTTTCAGTTCTCCAGGGGACTGCCCCTGGTCAGTACCTTTACATTCTTTTGGTGATTTTACCTCCAACTCTGTCGGTTCGCCATTGGGTTTAGGGACTATTAGATTTCTCACTAAGGTGTTTATTTTAGCAAGAGGCATAGGCCGAGATAATATTGGATTTTGAATCCTTTTCCCCACTTTGGTCTCCTGCTTCTTAGTTTTAGCAAGTTTCAACTTTACAGCCTCTCTCTTTTTTGGCAGGTTCTCTTCAGCTTCCTGGGAGGAGTTCCTCCTGTCCAACAATCTAGAGAATAACTCAAATTTCTTCTGAGGTTTGCTCATACTTGGCTCCTTAGTCGTGGATGAAGTTACTAACCTTTCAGTGATCTTTCCTAATGCTCTTTGGTCACTTGGGGCCGTCATAACCAGGAGTTCCAGATTTTCATAGCAGCTACCATCACTGCCCTCACCCTCAGTAGGGCCCTGAAGGGGTATTCTCATTTAATGGATATAATTGCACTGTTTCACTGGGCCTCTCAGCTTAGTTTATTATAGGTGCACTATTCCTTATTTTTTCAGCTTCACATAGGATTTTTGTTATTTGTTTATCCTGGTCGGACCTCCTTTTGTTTTTTAAATTTATTATTGGGTCATTGATACTGTGTAGGATGTTTGTAATCTGCGCTGAGTTTTTATCCAAATTGCCTTGTAGCGCCATTATAAATCCTTCTACAAATAGAACCTTGGAATGGAGCATTGGCAAAACAGTTGTCTAATCTCTTATCTGATCACTCAAGTTTTCATACAGTTTCATAAAAGGCGCCATCGTGATCCAGACAGCTGCTATCAAGCCTACATAAATCGTAGGCTTATTTGAAGACTGTTCTTCCACTTGGTCTGCTGCCATGTACAGTAAGAGATCTTCACCTGAAAGTACTTTATCTAAGTTCCAATGTACCCCACCTACAGCTGACAATGGTCTGGGGCAATATGTATTATGGCAACATTGAGGGCTCCCTTGCAGGCTTTTATCATACATCAATTTAGCCTGTTTATTGCTCATGCTTGCTTCCCCGCATGAGCTCTGCTCCTCCAAAGTTAACCTTTTTGGTGAAGCACTGGGGATGGGTGGATGCTCCTGAGTGCTGACTCTTCGGTCCTCCAACTGACTCCTTGCGACCCCGACCACACTCCTAATAGATTTGGGAGGATTAATCACTCCCCTGGGTGGGGCTTGGATGAACTCAATATCTGAAGTCGGCCCTCCCACCTGGTCCGGGATAGCACAATCCTGCACCTCCACCGCCTTCACCTGACAAGCCTTCTCCTGTCGAGCGATAGCAGGGGCCACACAATCAATAATCCCACATTTTTCTCCAGACTTGTCAACTTTAATTTCTATAATAAAAAAAAAACGTTGTTTCGATAATAGATTTGTCAAAGTATGGCCCCTTGGTTTCTATACCGACTTAATTAGTTGGCTGGATCATCACTGTTGGGCCGGACTCAATCTCTGGATCATTCTGTCCAGGCCTATGTGCCATTGTGGAATTTTCAGAAGCAACCAATAGCGACATGTTGTTAGTTAAGTACCCTGCCAATTGACCTGTTAGCCCAAGGTTACCATTGCATTTGCATACCAGTGCGGTAACCCCCGCTTGGCGAAGCGGGACCACATCCTTCTCCAACATGTTGAGGAGGGAAAACAGTTCTTGCGCCGATTTGTACCCTAACATCAAAAGGGTAGTCCCCTTGAGACCTTGGACCATCCGTCATCAGTGGGCCACTCTCTAAGCCAGAGTCACATGTGTTGGTCCCACCTGCTTTCCCATAGCGTCATTTTAGTGAGAAACCATAAGGTTTTTCACTGCTGCATCCAATTCCGGGACGGCCAAAAGAAGGCCCGCTAGTCTCATGCAGGAAACCCCCCCAGTTACCATCTCCATCTTCCGCTCAGGCCACTTGATGTTATCAGTAGTGCACAAAATGATTCCTTAAATGCAAACTTGGATCAAAGAGCAAACGCCCCACAGTCTCCAAGTTAACGGAAGGGCCTTAAGTGGTGGAGTTAGATAGTATATCGACATAGGCAGTATTAACAAAAATACAATTCCGCACAGCAAATAGGGAAGCTTTGCCAGGAATGGAGGCTCAAGGTTAGAGTCCTCGATCCGCTCTACTCACATGGAAAACGTCTGTCACTGCATCTGAAACATTCACAGTTCTCCTACCGCCTGCTACTGCTACTGCTGTCTGCGGACTGCAGACTGCTCCCACTTGCACTCCACTTCACTGCGGCTTTGCGGATACCGCAGGATTTAGTAGCAAGTAAGGGGGATGGAGCTCTTCTCGCTCAACACAGAGTCCCCTGAATTAAAGCTGTAACGTGTCTCTGACAGTACTCCCAACAGTTAAGATAGTGACCTGCTGCAGACGGCTCACACTTGCACTCCACTTCATTATTATCACAAGAGACAGTTCTAGCATGCTACAAAATAAAACCCAACCAACCTCAAAGTTAGAACTTTCCGGTCCCCAATGAAGGAGGTCAGTCTGATAGGATAGGGGAGTATTTTGTAAGAGGGAGTTGCAAATAGTGTGGTCGCTGGCCCCAGACAGCTTTGTGGATGATGCACAGGGATTTGAATTTGATCTGTGCAGCAACCTGCAGCCAGTGGAGACTTTTTAGGGCAAAAAGGATGTGGTCCCTGGGCTTAAGGCCAAGGATAAGTCTTGCTGCTCTATTCTGTATTAGCTGAAGTGGTTGAAGAAGGTAGATTGAGGAGGAGGCTGTTGGAGTAGTCAAGACTGGGGAGAACCAGGGCTCGGTAAACATTGAGCTCCTGGGGGAAAGTAAGAAAAGGGAGAATTCCTTTGAGAAGGAAGAGTTGAAAGTGGGATTTCTTATCAATTTCCTGGATGTGAGGGAGGACGAAGAGAGAGGGGTCAAAGATGACTCCAAGATTTCAGGCTTCAGAAGAAGGAGCCGGGCTGAGCCCAAGGTGGGAGGCCAGAGAGAAGAGAAGAATGAGGGACCAGGGGTCCCAATTGAAAGGATCTCAGTTTTGCTGGCATTGAGTCAGAGATTGTTGGAAGTGCACCAGGGCAGGCCTGGATGGCATATGCAGTCAGGGATGAAGGGAGGTGCGAGTGAGTCAGCAGGAAGTCTGAAAAAGAGTTGAGTGTCATCTGCATAACACTGGAAGGTGGGGAAGAAGGAGGAGATGAGGAGGGCCAGCTGATCATGGTAGATGTTAAAGAGCCAGGGGGAGAGGATAGATCCCTGGGGGACATCACAGGTGTAGTAGGAAGAAGAAGAGGAGAATGTGCCCAAGATGACTTGTGAAGAGCGGTCCGTTAGGAAAGAGATCAGCCATTCTAGTGCCCGTTCCGAGATACCAAGGGTATCATGAAGCCTTTGTATCAGTATGGAATGGTTAACAGTGTCAAAGGCAGAGGAAAGATCAAGTAGGATGAGGATAGCTGGGGACTAAGAGTGCAGGGATGTGAGCAATTCTTCCTGGGTGTTCAGAAAAGCAGCTTCTGTGCCTCTGGATGCCCTAGAATCCAGATTAATGATTGTGGAGACCACCGACAAGTTCAGTGTGAGAATTGAGTTCGGGCAAGGCCAGCTTCTCCAGCAGTTTCTCCAGGAAGGGGCTGATTGAAACAAGGCGATGGTTGGATTTACAGGTAGGGTCTGCTGCAGGTTTTTTCAGTAGCGGACGAACAACCGAATGCTAGAGGGAGGAGGGGAAATAACCATTGCTAAAAAGAGTGATTGTGGAAATCAGCGAGTGCTGGGACAAGAGAGCCAATGTTGTCCTTGATAGTTCTGGAAAAGCAGCGGGGAACCTGTTGGGAGAAGTATCCATAGAGTGTACAACTTTGGTAACTTCTTCAGGTGTGAGAAGGGTGAAGGAGGAGGAGGTAGGAGGAGGGTGAGTAGCCAAGAGAGGCAAAGGGGTGTGGGATGGGTTTGGCAGGGAGTAAAAAGGGTGTTTAGGATGTCCTGAGTTTTGGTGGCAATGTGTGAGGCCAGTGCGTTGCAGAGGGCCTGGGAAGGAAGAGGGGAGGAGGAGACTGCAGAAGGGTTGGCTAGCTCCCTGCAGATTTTGAAAAGTTTAGCCGTGTTATTGGATGCACCAGATACCTGCGCCTGAATGTAGGCCCTTTTCTTGGCACGGATGGAGAGTCTGTATCGCCTTTGGATCAGGCGACAGGCCAGTTTGTCAGAGGGTGAGCCTGAGGTTTGCAATTCCGCTGTTCTGCATTTTCATTTCAGGGATGCAAGTTCGGTATTGTACCAGGTGTTATGCGTAGAGGTGGGTTTTCAGGCGAATCCCCATGCCTGGGGCAAGGATGTCAAGAGTATTGTTGATGACTGAGGGAAGGATGCTGAGAGCAGAGTCGATGGTAAAGTCTGAGGTAGGGGATAAGGGGGTATGAAGGTCAAAGCAAAGGCAGAAGCTGACGCTTGTTTCATATGGCAGATGTTCGAGAACGAGGTTGGCAGGGATTTTTAGGGTGCGGTAGGAGGGCTGAATGGACCTGGAGGAGAGAAGAGAATGGTCAGACCAAGAGAGAGGGGTGACCAGAGGGGGAGCGAGAGAGAGGCCCGATTGGATGATGGCGTCCAGGGTGTGTCCAGCTGAGTGTGTTGGACTTGGGGGGTAGAATGGAGAGGGAAAGAGAGGCGCAGAGGTCAGTGAAAAGAGTGGATGCTGAAGTTCAATTGAATGTTGAAGTCACCCAAGAGGAGGAGGTTTGAGGTGGTTAAAAGTAAAGAGGAGTGATGGCCACTTTTCATCCCCTCAGAGCAGGCAGACGCCGGCATAAGACTAGTGAGGGGGTTCTGCACCAGTGGGTCGAACAACGGAGTGAAACAGCCCAGAGAACGTGAAGATCTGTCCGGCAACGGACAGAAAACTAAAGTGTTCCCGTGATCTGGGAAGTCAGGCAGAGGTTGAAGTAGGCAGGCTTTTCAGCATGCCCTGAAGCCCCTGCCGCAATCCTGGATTGGTGTGGAGGGAGTCGGCGACGGAGGCAGTAGAGGGAGGTGAGTAGCCCCACCCGAATCCTCCCCTGTGCCGCTCAACATCGGAGGGGGCAGCGCCATTTGCGGTTCGCAGGGCAGACCGTGGGGGAGCACCCCGAACTGGCACAGATGCCTTGCAGCATCTGTGGTCCCCCCGGAGAGTAGTTGGGAAAGTGGGCCCTGTAGCAGAAGAGACCTTCCGGCACATCCTGGGGTCGTGCCTCAAGAGGCAGCCAAGTGCTCCGGCCTGATCACAGAGGCAGAGAGAGGGAGGAAACCCATGTGTACTACCATGGCGATACAGTGGATGTGGTGGGACCAGCCACTTCTAAAACCTACCAGCAGGATCACAGCACTGGGGGTAAAGGGTCCCCCCACTGTGGATGAGGGGCCTGGGGAATGCCCTTTTTGGGGTTCAGGAGTTCCTGGAGAGGGAGAAGTCACAACAGAAGGCCTGAAGTGCACCTGGCAATGCAAGCAGTCACAAGTCCTCCATAGGCCATAGCAGTAGACATGGACAGCTGCTGAAGGACCTTGGCCTAGCTGGCGTAGCCCGTGGCGACCAGACCCATTGGTGCATAGCCCCCCCAAAACAATAAATAATAGAAAACAAGTCCCCTTCTGGGACACAGCGACCCCAGCTGAGACTCCCTAAAATCAGTGCCACCAGGGCAGGCCTTTGAGGGCCTGGCTGGCCCCTGGAGATGGTAAGCAGAGCCACTACCAGGGCACACTGTGGGTGGCGGAGCTCACCCCCCCACGATCCGAAGGAAGGAGCCAGGTCACTTGAAAGGCGACGGAACAGGGAGGTGAGGGCCTACATTCTTGTGCCCATCTCCCAGCTCCCCAGAACTAAGAGGCTGCCCATCAACTGAGAGAAGAGCAGACATCCGGGTATGTCAGCCCCCAGCATTCTGTTCCTGCATTGAGGAGTACCCCGCAACCACCATTTTCCAATTACCCGAAATTGAGGATCCCGTCCGACAGGTGACTGTCCCCTTGGTACCCACGAGACACAAAGGTGGGCCGGCAGATGCTTATTGGGGGTCATCAAGGCACAGCTGAAGCCACCCCAGTCTGGGGCAGGGTCTTCTCTGCATACAGTCATTCAGCAGTGGCATGTGGATGGGAGAGCGAAACTAGCCAGCTTTGACTACACACCAAGGAAGAGCACAGGGGAGACTGCTGCAAGGGACAGTGGGCCTCATTACACGTTAGGCGGTAAGATACTGCCCTTACCAGCATGGCGCTATCAGTGTGTCCGCCTTCTCATGACGCCGCTAATTGCGTGTTATTACGAGTACGCGGACACGAGCATAGCGCCATGCCGGTAATGACACTACCACCATGCCGCTAAAGACCCCGTAAAGACCCTTAGCGGCACCGATGAAAGCGCTGATAGCACTTCCGACAACACGCAAATAGCAGTCACCGTAAAATAGCGGAACCGGAAATAGCGTCATCGCACAGGAACGGGAAAGAGCACAGCAGCCATCTTTAAAAACACAATCCATTGCCATCCTCTGCCCCCAGGACCTGTTTCCACACCAGTCTAACACCAAACCATCCCGGATACCCTGACAATGCCAAAGGCCATCAAGAAAGGCGCAGATCGCCAGCACAAAGAAAAATTCACCAACGAGGAGCTGATCATGTTAACGGAGACCCTTGCCGCAAATGCAAATGTCGTATTTGCGAATGACATGCGGCGTGAGACCCTCGTGAAAAAAAGGCCATCTGGGCAGAGGTGGCCCATAAAGTCAGTGCGGTGGGCACCACCACCCACACTGTCAAGGACTGCAGGAAGCGGTGGGACGATCTACACCTCTGGGTCCGCAGCATACTGGCTGCAAATCGCAACCTTGCCATGACCACAGGAGGTGGCACTGATTCTCCCATCAAACTCAGGGAGTGGGAGGAGACCTGCGCCAGCACAATTGGCGTAGAATCCATCGAGGGAGTCGGGGACATGGAGCGCGGTGCGCCCACATCATCAGATGGAGGTGAGTATACACATTAAACAATGCTCTGTGAAGGGTGAGGCCCCCCCCAAATGTGAGGCCAGAATCAGCCGATGGATCCGGCCACAAACATACATGCACACAACCCTGACCATGTGAGTGTCACCCCACAACACACACACATGCACGCATCAACACATACACGTGCAACACAGACCCATGCATGCATAACCCACCCGACATCCCCATTACCGGATTGCCAACTAAAGAGGTCCCAATGCATAGAGCAGCATGATGTAATTAACTGGCATGAATCACGTTGAACCATCACCAATGCAATCCCCTTCTTTGTCCCCCACAGGCTCACAGACAGACAGTGATGAGTAGGGCACTGTGACGCAGACTCCCCAAGCCAAGAAAAATGCCAGGGCACAGGAGACAGGGAACACCACCACCACATCAAGGGGCACAAGGAGGAGTGAGCACCAGCAGAGGGGTAAATGCAGCAAGAGCGCCACTTCACCAAGGCCTGAAGCCACGGCTGCAACAATTGCTGCACCCACGGCAGTGTTCCCCCCATCACTGGAAACAACCATGGAGGGCCCGCTCTCTGCTGCCACCAGTTCGACTGGTGAGGCAGCAGCCACCACACCGCTGTCTGACGTGGAGGAGACCATTGACCTAGAAACGCAAAGGTAGACCCCCAGCCCCCGCAATCCATTGAGGCAAGCCCACGCCCACCATCTCGATCAAGTAGCCATGGCTATTTTGGCGAAGTGACCATGGAAGGGTGCTGGAGCCCACAGGTGTCCTCATCCGATGGCCAAGCCATGGACCAGGGGGAAGCAGCCACCCCACGAGCTGGACGCAGTCGCCATGACCTGGTTACCATCAGCCAGAGGCAGGTGGAAATTACAGCGCTGGTTGGCCAGCATGTGGAAGAGGCAGCCCGTCTGAGGGAGGAGGTTAGGGAGAATGCAAGCCAGACGAGAGAGGGCATGGAAGCCTGCACGAACAGGCTCTGCGAGGAGATGGCCCAACTGAGGCAGGTCCTCACCCGCATAGCGGATGCTATGGACCGACAATACCCCCCACCACCACAGGATCTGTCACGATGCCTGCCCCCGGAAAGCCAGACCAGGCCCAGCAACCCCGGAAGCAGGCATCATGCCACTTGAAGCATGCCCAAAAACCCCGGTTAGGGGCTATTTGGCTACAGTCCTGGCGCCTACGGCGCCAGGCTCATAAGAATAAAGTCAGTCCTGGCGCCATGGGCGCCAGGCTCATTACAGAAAACTTACCTGATGCAGACCATGCTGCATACCTACCTGATGCAGACCATGCTGCACGAAGCCACAAGCCAAATGAGGCTTAGAGGGACTATCTTACCTCAGGGACTCCTTTCCTCTCGGGTGGGGCTGTGGAAGAATACTTACCTGGGACTTCTTCCAAGGCTATTTAAGCCACACCCGGACAGCCACACGTGCTTCGCGTTATTCTGCATGCTGCAGCGTAACGCTCACCGTGTCTTCAGCAGCTCCAGTCTTCAGCCACGCCCGCTTCAGCCCTGGAACACCTGGAACAAGAAAAGGAGAAGGAGAAGAGGTCAGAACAAAACCCTTACCTGAATCCTTGATCCTGCACATCGTCGATCTGGAAGAGAGAAGCCTTCACAGGTTCGTTGCCACGCACCTCGCAGCGCCGCGCTGAACTCACCATCCGGGGCTGCATTCCTTTACTCCATCGCGAACCCAGCATCTCCAGACAAGAACAAATAGGTGAGCAAGGGCAATACAAACCACCCCCAAAGACTTACCTGATTACCACAGGGGGGTACTCACCTCATCTCGGGTCGGCGCAGTCAATCCTGCATCACCGCCGCACCCCGGCCCCTAAGGGGAAAACAAGGACAATACAACCTAACCCCAAAGACTTACCTGATTTACCACATGGGGGTACTCACCTCATTTCGGGTCGGCGCAGTTAATTCTGCATCATCGTTGTACCCCGGCCCCAAAGGGGAGAACCACAATAGACTTACCAGGATCTTACCAATTGCCACTTGGAACTCTTCTAGTGGTTTAAATCTGCAACCTGCAAGGAATCTGGCAGAGTGAAGATCAGACTTTTGAACTCTTACGAACGATTGAACTTTAGAGTCAATACTGAACTCGCCAATTCCTCCATGCCAGTGAAGTAACTGGTCGTCTACGCGCCCCTGCGCTCGACGCAGGATGGAGAGCTCACCTTTCCAAATCATCAGGTGAGATTAAGAGGGGACTTCAGGAGTGTTCCGTGGGCCGACAAGGGGAGTGGGAAGGCGGGTTAACGCTCAGATTACGGGAGGTTAATTCCCCTTCTCCATTGCAGAAAGATATTCGTACGAGTCCAACAAACAAAGCTAAGTGGGTCTGTCCAGTAAGTCATCTCGGCTCTACGTGTTACTCTGGTGGAAGCAACAGCGGGCCAGTCCAGATCGACGCCCCCGTGGGAATCAGGTGAGCGTAACAGAACGCGAAGCCTACCCACAAATACCCACCTGGGCGTCATGGAGACCTCGGAAACTGATCAGTTGGCCCAATTATTAGGGGAACTAAGGGCCGAAGTGCATTCCGCCCGCCAGGAAACCAATGGCCTCAGGAGGGAATTGATAGTATCAAAAGAACGAACTGATGATTTGGCCAGACAGCTATTACAAAGTCAGGCTGGACAAACACCTCTACCTGGACTCGGGGCCAGCCCAGCTCCGGTGCCACCGAGTAACCCGGTGCAGATAAACCTTCCTGGAGCCGTTCCCTTGGCTCCGCCTGAACGCTTTGCCGGAGACCCAAAAAGGTTTGCTATATTCATGAATCAATGTCGCTTACACTTTTTATGTAGACCTGGAGCTTTCCCAAACGATCAAGCCAAGGTAGCTTTTGTACTGTCATATCTCAGCGGCAGTGCAGCGGACTGGTCCATTCCGCTAGTAAATCAGGATGACCCAATTCTTCGAGATTTCCAAGGTTTTCGAACTAGCATGGAAAGACTGTTCGCCCGACATTCCCAAGGACAGGCTTTGGATAACAAACTTTTATCCTTACGGCAAGGTAATCAGGATCTTTTATCTTACATTGCAACTTTCAATAGATTAGTTGTGGAAACCGAATGGCCTGAAGCCAAGCGAATTACATTATTCCATCGAGGGCTTCGGGGAGAACTCAAGGATGTTTTAGCCCAAGTCGTGAACCCGCCTCTAGACTGTGCTGAATATATAGATTTTGTGGTCCAGTTAGATCACAGACTTCAAACCAGAAAGGCTGATCGAACCAAGTTTGAAAACAGGGTCTTGGTTAAAACCTACGTAAGCTCTAAGGGGGTAGATGCCTCAGAACCCATGCAAATCGGGGGGGTTAGAGGACCCTTAACCCAAAAGGAAAGAGAAAGAAGACGGCAACAGCAATTATGTCTATATTGCGGAGCTACTGGTCATTTCCTTCGGAACTGCCCTGTAAAACCACCCAAGAAAACTATAGGAGCAGCAGACGAAAACCACTTGAAACCTGACTCGGGAAATGACCACGCCCGGCAAGCGTAGAGGTCAGCTTGCCGAGCTTAAAGAAGGACACTCTGACGTCGCATTTCACCATACCCATGGTCCTTATAGATCCAGAGCAGCCATCACGCATGCACGCGGTAAAGGCGTACGTAGATAGTGGAGCCATAGGAAACTATTTGGAAAGCGGATTGGCTTCCAGGATGAATCTATCTCTCACCCGAAAGACCACTGCCGATGTTGTCACCACTGTTGATGGAACTGAAATTGCCTCTGGGCCCGTAACTCATTCCACTGCAGAGATGACATTGCTGGGTCAGGATGGACACCGAGAGGTTATGGTTTTTGATTTAATCAAGGCTCCACAGTTTCAACTGATACTGGGAATCCCTTGGTTGGAAAAACACAATCCCTGTATTGATTGGCGAGAGAAGAGACTAACCTTCCCAGAATGTGCTAAAACCTGTTACCCAAAGAGAACTTTAAATTCAGTACTGGCCCCAATAATCCCAGCTGCCATACAATTACCTGCTGAATACCAAGACTTTCAGGATGTCTTTGAAAAGGAGCAGGCAAACACCTTACCACCGCACAGATCGTATGATTGTCAAATAGATCTCATACCAGGAGCACAACCACCTTGCAGCAGAATCTATGCCCTCACGGAACCTGAAAATCTCCACTTGCGCCAGTACCTAGACCAGTTACTTGCTAATTGCTTCATCCGCACGTCCAAGTCCCCTGCATCTTCCGCTTTGTTCTTCGTCCCTAAAAAGGAAGGCGACCTTAGAACATGCATTGACTACCGCGCACTTAATCAGATAACTATCAAGAATCGATACCCATTGCCTTTGATCCTTGAACTACTAGACCAGGTAAAGAACGCTTGTATATACACAAAACTAGACCTACGGGGGGCATATCATCTACTACGCGTCAAAGAGGGTGACGAATGGAAGACTGCTTTTCACACCAAGTACGGATTATTTGAGTACCAGGTGATGCCTTTCGGACTGTGTAACGCACCGGCGGCCTTCCAGTTCTTCATGAACAATGTCTTCCGAGAGCTCATCGATGTTTGTGTAGTCGTTTACATCGACGATATCTTAGTATACTCCCTATCAGAATCCGATCATGTAAAGCACGTCCGAGCAGTCCTAGAGAAGTTACGCCAGTATAAATTATATGCTAAACTGGAAAAGTGCATCTTTCACACTACGGAAGTAGAGTTCCTTGGATTTATTCTGACCCAGAAAGGAATCCGGATGGATACATGTAAGGTGGACGCAATTCTTAATTGGCCTTCGCCAAGCTCAGTCAAAGGAGTTCAAAGCATGCTCGGCTTTGCCAATTTCTACCGCAGGTTTATCCCGGACTTCTCACATATTATACATCCCATTACAACACTATTGCGAAAGAATAAACGCTTTGCATGGACAGAAGAAGCTGAGAACGCCTTCCAAGAGTTAAAAAATAAATTCCCGTCCGCTCCTGTATTACAACACCCGCGCCCAGAGCTTCCCTACATAGTGGAAACAGATGCATCCAGTTCAGCTATGGGAGCAGTGCTCTCCCAAAAGGATCCCGAAACTAACCAGCTGCACCCAGTGGCGTTTTGGTCAAGAAAGTTTTCGGCTCCCGAATTAAATTATGCCATAACCGACAAGGAGCTGTTGTCCATCAAGTCCGCCTTCAAGGCTTGGCGGCACTATCTGCTGGGCGCCAGACATACCATTACGGTCATCACTGATCACCGCAACTTACAATACCTAAAGGTAGCCAAGGCCCAATCTTCACGCCAACTCCGTTGGGCATTGTTCTTCGCCGAGTTTGATTTTGTAATAACCTATCGACCAGGTTGTAAAAATGGAAAAGCTGACGCCCTGTCCCGAATTGGAATGGGAGAAACAGAAAGAGCTTTAGAACCTGTACCCATAATTCCCGAACAGAGGATCCTTGGTCTGACATCCATACACTCTCTGGAGGACATTCAAGAAAGGGTCCATCAACTCTTTGATTCCGAAGCCTTACAGGGCTGGGCAAGGAAAGGTCCAGAGTATTCTGTCACCAACAATCTACCTTATTACCAAGGCCGGCTATTTCTGCCACTAGAGGAACTACAGAAACTTGTCATTTCTCATTACCACGACACCTTGATGGAAGGGCATCCTGGCATTGCAAAAACTGAAGCCAAAATCAAGAAACAGTTTTGGTGGCCCACCTGGCGAAAAGATGTCAAGTTGTTTGTCATGTCTTGTGGCATTTGCGCTAAAAAAAAAGGGGAAAATAAAAAACCTGCTGGATTATTACAACCATTAGACATACCACCTACTCCTTGGCATACCTTGTCATTAGACTTTATCACGGATTTACCCCCGTGCAACGGTTATAACACCATTCTAGCTATTGTAGATCTTTTTTCTAAAATGGCCCATTTCATTCCTTTAAAAGGAATACCTTCAGCTTCAATCCTGGCCAAGGAGTTCCTTGAAAATGTTGTCCGCCTACATGGCTTTCTTTCCGTGTTAATTTCGGACCGGGGAAGTCAATTTATTTCACATTTTTGGAGGAAGTGCTGCTAGCTGGCACAAATTGATGTTAGGCTTTTAGCCAGCCACCATCCCCAGACCGACGGTCAAACAGAGAGAACCAACCAGACTCTTGAGCAATACCTACGTTGTATGCTACATCAATCTGATGGGGATTGGAAAGACATTCTTTGGATCGCCGAGTATGCATACAATAATTCTGTACACTCAGGAACTAAACAAAGCCCTTTTTTTTACCATATATGGTCACCATCCTCGAACCTCAGATTTAGATTCTCCCCAGCATTTAGAGATGCCCGTGGTGGACCATCTCCAGGCTGTTATCACACAAGCCTTTAAAGAGGCGACTGCACATTTACAAAAGGCTAAGGATAAATACAAGAAGGATGCTGATCAACACAGGAGTGAAGCACCGCAATACCAAGTAGGGGACCAAGTATGGTTAGCCACCAAGTACTTACCACTCAAGGGAACACGGACTTTTAACCCCAGGTATTTGGGACCTTATTCTATTAAGGCTATAATTAACCCAGTGGCCGTCAAGTTGGACCTGCCTGGTCATATGCGTGTTCATATGATATGATATGATATGATATGATATGATATGAGATGATATGATATGATATGATATGGTATTTGTAACGCGCCTATACACAGGTGTTTCAAGGCGCGACGAGGCAGGGGGGGAGGGACAAGGGGAGACAGACAACGATCCTACTAGGCCAGGTGTCATTCAGATCGCGCAAGTGCAGGGGTGGGGGAGGGGGAAAAGTGCAAGGGGAAGGGGAGTGGGGGAAGTGCAGTACAAGGTAAGTGGCGTAAAGTAATAAATAAATAAATAGGGCCAGCTGGTGGCAAGTGCGAGGTAAGTGCAGAGCAAGTGCTGGGGAAGGGGGGGGCTGTAGGGATACAGAGACAGTCCCGCAGTGCAAAGGGGTTCCAGGGCATCAGTGCAAGTGGAGAGTGGCTGGGCCCAGGACCGAGGCCGTTAAGAGTGGTCCAGTTGCAGGATCAGTGCAGTTTCAGTGAACAATTAATTAGCTGTTCAGCAGGGGAGAGGGAGAGAGAAAGCAGAAGCAAAGAGGAAGGTTTTGAGGTGCTTCCGGAACCGGAGATGGTTCTCCTCAAGTTTCAGGGAGGCAGGAAGGCTGTTCCAGAGGGAGGCCCCTGCCGCGGAGAGAGATCTACCCCCAGCTCGATGCTTCGAGAAGCGGCTAACCCTGAGGGAATTGGAGGCGGATGAGCGAAGGGCTCGGGAAGGAAGATATTTGGGAAGAGAGAGTTGAAGGTATTTAGGACCCAGGCCCCAGAAGGCCTTGTGGACAATGCAGAGGGTTTTGAACTTTATCCTCGCAGCCACTGGGAGCCAGTGTAGAGATTTCAGTCCTGGAGAGATACGGTCCCTGGGCTTGAGGCCAAGGACAAGTCTCGCAGTTCTGTTCTGGATGAGTTGCAGAGGGCGGAGAGTGGAGGCAGGCAGGTTAAGATAGAGGCTGTTACAGTAGTCCAGCTTCGAGAGAACCAGGGCTCGGGAGACAGTGAGCTTCTGGGGGAAGGAGAGGAAGGGAAGAATACCTCTGAGGAGGTGCAGCTGGTAGTGTGACCTCTTGGCGACGTCAGAAATATGAGGAGAGAAGGAGAGTGTGGAGTCGAAGATGACCCCAAGGTTTTTTGCCTTGCCGGTAGGAGCAGGGAGGGGGCCAAGGGAGGCAGGCCAGAGAGCTGCAGGGAAGGAGGGAGTGGGAGTACCGATGAGTAGAATCTCAGTCTTACTGGCATTAAGGCAGAGGTCATTGGCGGCACACCATTCTTGGATAGCAGACAGACAGTCAGAGATGAGGGAAGGAGAGGGGGAGGCTGAGGGTAGCCTGAAAATGAGCTGGGTATCGTCCGCATAGCACTGGAAATTAGGGCAGAGAGCGGCGATGCGGTGGGCAAGGAGTGCCAGATACTGGTTGAACAGCCAGGGAGAGAGATTAGATCCCTGGGGGACACCACAGGTGGAGAAAAAGATGTCGGAGAGGAAGGACCCCAGTTGGACCTGGGAGGGTCGATTTGTAAGGAAAGAGGTCAACCACGCCAGAGCCTGACCAGTGATACCCAGGTTTTCCCGGAGACGGTTGAGCAGGATGGCATGGTTGACAGTGTCAAAGGCAGAGGAGAGATCGAGCAGAATGAGAACACACGGAGTGTTGGAATCGAGGTTCAAGAGCAGGTCTTCACGGATGTTCAGGAGAGCAGTTTCCGTGCTTCTGGCAGCTCTGAAGCCAGATTGATGGTCATGAAGACTACCAACAGATTCAGAATGGAGGTTAAGCTGGGAGATGGCCAGTTTCTCCAGGAGCTTGCCCAGGAAGGGAGTGATGGAGATAGGGCGATAGTTAGCCGGGCAGGAGGGGTCGGAGGAGGGTTTCTTGAGAAGAGGGTGCACAAGGGAGTGCTTGAGGGGGGAAGGGAAGACTCCAGAGGCGAAGGAGTGGTTGCAGAAGTCAGCCAGGGCAGGAGCCAGGGAGTCGATGTGGTCCTTGATAGTTTTGGAGGAACAGGGGTGAACCTGTTTAGACGAGACTTTCATTGATCGGACTTGTCTGGAAACCTCGTCAGCAGAGAAAGGTGGAAAGGCAGAGAAAGAGGGAGGAGGGCTGACCGCAGAAGGGCCAGAGGAAGGGCCGGGTAGGGAGGGAGGGAGGTGAAAGGAGGAGAGCGAGGACAGGATGTCCTGAGTTTTAGAGATGAAGTGAGAGGCCAGTGCAGTGCAGAGGGCCTGGGAGGGGACAGGAGAGGTAGAGACTGCATTAGGGTTGGCCAGCTCCTTGCAGATTTTAAAGAGTTCGGCGGAGTTGTTTGATGCCGCAGAGATGCGGGCTTGGATAAGGGCTCTCTTCTTGGTGAGAACGGAGAGCCGGTACTGCCTTTGGAGCAGGCGGCAGGCCAGTTTGTCAGAGGATGAACATGAAGCACGCCATTTCCTCTCTGCAACCCTGCACTTGCGTTTTAGGGTGGCGAGATCCGAGTCATACCAGGAGTTACATTTGGCTTTGGGCTTCAGGCGGATTCTCATGACGGGGGCAAGGATATCAAGAGTAACAGATATAGCAGAGTGGAGCATGGAGAGGGCTGTGTCAGGGTGGGAGTCAGCCGAAGGGGCAGGGGGGGGCGAGAAGGTAGCAGCGAAAGCCTCAACTGACACACGCTTCATGGGTCGGATGACCGAGAAGGTGGGTGGCAGTGAAGAGGGTGGCTTTGCCTGTGGGGTAGGCAGGGTGAGGTGGGAGGATAGGAGAAAGTGATCACTCCAGGAGAGAGGAGTGGAGAGAGGGACGGAGAGGGGAAGGTCAGAAGAGATCAGAGCATCAAGAGTGTGCCCAGCAGAGTGAGTAGGCCCAGATGGGAGAATAGAGAGTGAGAGAGAGTCGCAGAGGTCACGAAAGAGACCAGTGGGGGGACTGGAGGCATCAAGGTGGATGTTAAAGTCGCCAAGAAAGAGGAGTTGAGTGGTTGAGGACAGGAGTGCGGAGGAGAGGTCAGCCCACTCAGAGAGGAAGGAGGAAATTTGACCAGGTGGCCGATAGATAGTAGCCACGGTAAGGGAATGGCTAGGAGAGAGAGAGAGTCGGCAGACAAGACATTCAAAAGAGGAGTAGGTCTGCGTAGGAGTGACAGTGGCAGGAATCCACTCAGGGAAGATAAGGGCAACACCCCCCCCTGCACGGTTGGGCCTGGGCATGGAGAGGATCTTGTAACCGTCAGGTAGGAGTGTGTCAAAGCAGGTGGCAGAGCTGGCTGTGTACCATGTCTCAGTGAGACAAAGGACGTCGAGGTCCAGTTCCTCAAGAAGGTGACAGATATTGGAGGAGTGCTTGATGGCAGAGCGAGTGTTTAGTGTGGCAATGTGGAGAAGGCTGCCATCCTTGAAGAACTTCCGGGGAGGGGTACAGATCAGAGGTATGCCCTGCGGAGGTATTAAAGAAGGAGGTGAAGAAGGAGCACGAGAGGGGGCAGGGAGGGAGGGTAGAGGCAAGGTAGCCAAGGATAGAGGAGGGGGGACAGCAGGAGAGGAGAGGAAGTTGATGAGGTGTGGGAAGCGTCTATCGAAGAGGTGAAGGTTGGCCTGAGGGCCTTGGACCAAGACGGTCCCATTAGCGTAGACATTAATGATGGCCTTAGAGGAGCGGAAGGGGGCCAAGAGGACATCCCAACGGGTGCCACCATTAATGGGAGAGGAGGAGAAAGGAGAGAGCACAGAGACCATATGAAGGGTCCATAGGTCAGGCGAAGGCACGAAAAAGAGGATGTCAGTGAGAGTTTCCTTAGAGCAGGCATTAGTGTAGGTGTCAGCGATAGGGAGGCCTGGGTTGGAGACCAGGATGTCCTTTTTAAACTTTTTCCTACCAGATTTAGTGAGGAGAGCAGGATAGTCAATGGAGAAGCAGTTAGAGAAGATAGGCGAGACGGAGAGCACCATGCAGTAGGAGGGAGGGAGGGGGGGAGACAGACGAAAACGAGAGCACGCAGACAGGAAGTGAGCGGCAAGCACAAGTTACCACAATTAGAGCAAACAAGCAGTGATGCGTATTAGGTACCGGGCCACCTAAGTTTGAGAATCCTGCGAGGGGAGAAAAAGCACCCTAGTATACCACAAATCAGAGCAAACAGTAATGCGTATTAGGTACCGGGCCACCTAAGTTTGAGAATCCTGCGAGGGGAGAAAAAAGCACCCTAGTATACCACAAATCAGAGCAAACAGTAATGCGTATTAGGTACCGGGCCACCTAAGTTTGAGAATCCTGCGAGAATCCTGTTTTTCATGTGTCTCTTTTGAAGCCTGTGCAACCAGGAACTAGGCTAACCACCCCACCACTCTACCACCCCACCTGAACCTATCCTCATAGACGGAGAACCCGAATTCGAAGTCAAGAATATCTTGGACTCTAAAAGGGTGAGATCAAAACTCTTCTATCTCATTGATTGGAAAGGTTATGGTCCACAAGAAAGATCTTGGGAGCCTAGTGACCATGTGCATGCACCTCAATTAGTGAAAAGGTTCCACCAAGAATTTCCAGACAAACCTAGGCCGAGAGGGAGAACAGCTTTAGGAGGGGCCTTGAGGGGGAGTGCTGTCACGATGCCTGTCCCCGGAAAGCCAGACCAGGCCCAGCAACCCCGGAAGCAGGCATCATGCCACTTGAAGCATGCCCAAAAACCCCAGTTAGGGGCTATTTGGCTACAGTCCTGGCGCCTATGGCGCCAGGCTCATAAGAATAAAGTCAGTCCTGGCGCCATGGGCGCCAGGCTCATTACAGAAAACTTACCTGATGCATACCATGCTGCATACCTACCTGATGCAGACCATGCTGCACGAAGCCACAAGCCAAATGAGGCTTAGAGGGACTATTTTACCTCAGGGACTCCTTTCCTCTCGGGTGGGGCTGTGGAAGAATACTTACCTGGGACTTCTTCCAAGGCTATTTACGCCACACCCGGACAGCCACACGTGCTTCGCGTTATTCTGCGTGCTGCAGCGTAACGCTCACTGTGTCTTCAGCAGCTCCAGTCTTCAGCCACGCCCGCTTCAGCCCTGGAACACCTGGAACAAGAAAAGGAGAAGGAGAAGAGGTCAGAACAAAACCCTTACCTGAATCCTTGATCCAGCACATCGTCGATCTGGAAGAGAGAAGCCTTCACAGGTGCGTTGCCACGCACCTCGCAGCGCCGCGCTGAACTCACCATCCGGGGCTGCATTCCTTTACTCCATCGCGAACCCAGCATCTCCAGGCCATTCTTCAACACCTGGGGGCGACAAGAACAAATAGGTGAGCAAGGGCAATACAAACCACCCCCAAAGACTTACCTGATTACTACAGGTGGGTACTCACCTCATCTCGGGTCGGCGCAGTCAATCCTGCATCACCGCCGCACCCTGGCCCCTAAGGGGAAAACAAGGACAATACAACCTACCCCCAAAGACTTACCTGATTACCACAGGGGGGTACTCACCTCATCTCGGGTCGGCGCAGTCAATTCAGCATCACCGCCGCACCCCGGCCCCTAAGGGGAAAAAACAAGGACAATACAACCTAACCCCAAAGACTTACCTGATTTACCACAGGGGGGTACTCACCTCATTTCGGGTCGGCGCAGTTAATTCTGCATCATCGCTGCACCCCGGCCCCAAAGGGGAGAACCACAATAGACTTACCAGGATCTTACCAATTGCCACTTGGAACTCTTCTAGTGGTTTAAATCTGCAACTTGCAAGGAATCTGGCAGAGTGAAGATCAGACTTTTGAACTCTTACGAACGATTGAACTTTAGAGTCAATACTGAACTCGCCAATTCCTCCACGCCAGTGAAGTAACTGGTCGTCTACGCGCCCGTGCGCTCGACGGAGGATGGAGAGCTCACCTTTTGTCATGTTCTGTAAGGCAGATCCTTATCCTGGGAGGTACTTCAACATGGCCGCCGTATCTGGCGATTATAGCACACACAACAGTCTAGATGTTCTTTCCCAGAACACATTGCAGCTCACTGATGTCACATCCTCCCAAGCAGCTTATCAACAGGGTCCTCCAAGAGTCCAGTGCGTTGCTACTCTCTTAGGAGTATACAAGCGCTACGTGAGTTAGTTTGTTACAGTTTACCTCTCCTTGCTTCCTTATTCCTGACTTCATCTGAAACTCTCTCACCTCGCTATTTTCCCTCCTATTCTTGATCTGCAGACCGCGACAGCAGTACGGGAAAAGACATTACCAGACTTTGGACGAGTTAAACCACGCCCCTTTGGAGCGCAGTCCCAGCCCAGTCTCTCTTTAGATCGGAATACAGATCCTCGCCCTCCACGAGGTATTCCGTACGCTTTATATTTATCCTTCTTCCATCGGCAGTCTAGGGAGTTCCGTAATCGGTTGTTCCCTTTTCATGTTTTCATTCTAGCGCGGTTACCTACCTCAACATCCCAGGCCTACTGCCAAACCCCCGTGAGCAGTCTCCGGGAGGCTTCCTTTGTTTACAAACTGGTAGGCTTTATATTTTGTGGTTTTTCTACTATTGTGTAGTGATCATTAGCTATTTCTCTCTCTACCCTTTCTTTTCTATTCTACTGTTTTCCTTAGCCCATCGATTCAGTACTTCTGGGAACTCCAGGTTACCTCTCCCTTCCTTCACATCGATTTCTCAGGGCGCCTCTCTTCCTACTAACTGGGGGTAAGATATAGAACAGAAGATACAAAGGGGGTCTGGCAAACTGATAGACAAGGAAATTATATTCTAATCTAAACCTTATCTTCTTCACCACAACTTAGTCTCAATTGCTGAGAAGCTCCCAAACTCAGAAGGCGGAATTCCATCCCGCGCTGGAACATCTCGGGGAGACAACGCTCTCTAGCAGCTCTCCGCAGGGTTTTTTCCCCCGTGAGGGTTTCCCTGGGAACCTCCCGGGGATCAAGCTTTTGAGCAGGACTCCGGAGGGGTTTTCAGGGGAATTCCTAATTTCTACAGGGAGAGTCAGAGAGATCCATTCCAGGCACTTACCGGGCCAGAGGACATTTCTCTTCGTTCATCCAGCCCAGGTAGGTGATTTTCTGTTTTCCTTCTCTATTCACCTGGAGCAATTGATATTTATATCTAACATTGTATATTCGATGACACCTTTCCAAATCATCAGGTGAGTTTAAGAGGGGACTTCAGGAGTGTTCTGTGGGCAGACAAGGGGAGTGGGAAGGCGGGTTAACGCTCAGATTACGGGAGGTTAATTCCCCTTCTCCATTGCAGAAAGATATTCGTACGAGTCCAACAAACGAAGCTAAGTGGGTCTGTCCAGTCTGTCATCTCGGCTCTACGTGTTACTCTGGTGGAAGCAACAGCGGGCCAGTCCAGATCGACGCCCCCGTGGGAATCAGGTGAGCGTAACAGGATCAACCGGGCACCTCCTCCTCTGCAAGTTCACGGCAGACAAGCCCCCGCCGCCGCTCCTTGCGCACCATGAGGTGCACGCCATCCCAACCTCCCAATGGCGGTGGTTGCCATGAGAAGTAGGGCCAGCATGATCTAGCTGGCACATGTGCAGCAGGACACCTACGTTCTACAAGCCACACATGGGGGTGTTGTGGGGGGAGGGGGGAAAGGGTGTTTTTGGAGTGTTGTGGGGGGAGGGGGAAAGGGTGTTTTTGGAGTGTTGTGGGGGAGGGGGAAAGGGTGTTTCTGGAGTGTTGTGGGGGGAGTGGGGAAAGGGTGTTTTTGGAGTGTTGCGGGGGAGGGGGAAAGGGTGTTTTTGGAGTGTTGTGGGGCAGGGGGGAAGGGTGTTTTTGGAGTGTTGTGGGGGGAGGGTGGAAAGGGTGATTGCACAGTTGGGGCCATGCATTTTTTGTTCACAAATTTACCATAATACCTTGTTGACAAGTTGAAACACAGGCTTGGTCTTCATCATTGTGTATGTGTACTTTATTGGGGACAGGGCCCATTGTGCGCTTCACCACATACACCAGGGCACCAATACCCATATCCATCCAACAGAGTTGAACCATGTGTCTCAGAATATTTGATAGATCAGATGCTGACGCACATCGCGTCCCTCCTGGGCATCGCCTCTTGCATGACCTGCAGCCCGATCCCTCCGTCCTCATCCCCATCATCATCATCCTCATCAGGTTGTTGCATTTCGACGTCAGGGGGCAGTGGCACATTCCGTCTGATACACATATTGTGCAGCATGACACATGCCATGGTTATCTTCGGCACCTTGTCATGGCCGTACAGGAGAGCCCCACCCGACCTGCTTAGGCACCGGAACCGTGTCTTCAAAAGGCCAACTGCCTGATTCATGGAATTATTTGCGTGAGAAACGCAGATTTGCGCGCCTTTCTACCCAAAAATCTCCATACTTCAAACAGGGATTTACGGGCAGAAAGGCGCGCAAATCTGCATTTCTCACGCAACTATTCCATGAATCAGGCAAACAATGCCTGCTCAATCACGACGCGGGTACGGGTATGTGCACAGGTGTATTCCTCTTCGTGCCTGTTCTGTGGGTTCCGTATAAGGGTAAGGAGACACCCCTTCAGGGTATAGCCAGCATCACCTGCATGGGTGGAACAATGGGGACTTGTGACTGGTCACCTCAATTGCAACCTGGACATTTCACACTAATTCAGTTTGCATTGTGATTGGCATCCACGAATCCCAGCATGCATGGAGACCATCAGTGTAACTGCAATGTGAGAAGGTAATCTAGTCCCTGCAAGTGGATGTGCACCATGCATGCCTCCGGCATTTTTTGCCATGTCCTAGGTGTGAACAGGTCCTAGGTGTTCCTGGGCCCAGACATCCTTTGTTCGACACTGCTAGTGTACTGCCATTATGATTCCAATGTCCCCATCCTGTGAAGCGGCACTTCAGTAGTGGTGTACAGGTGTGGTTCAGTACAATGGCTACAGGTGATCCCTTTGCATGCACTCAAGGGCGCATATCTGTTGTGATGTTGTTCAACTAACATTTACATTATGCATATTGGCTGCATGTAGCTGCTTTGTGTCATATAGGGTATGGTATGATGTGCAATGTGCATGTGAATAGATGTGTTATGTTTAGCGTTATGGATTAATGTCTTTGTTGTGCAGCTTACAACTTGCATGTGGTTTCGTGTCCACTCCATTGTGGGCTGCCTTGGTGGACATTGGCTTACATCTGTATGTCCCTTTATTGTACGGACGACAGTCCACATCCAGTTGGAGTACGCATCTCTCCCCCCTCAAACACACCCTACATCACACTGCCATGTGCTTGCCCTGATACTCACCAAGTAGCCACAAACGTTGTCCAGCATGTCGCTCCATGTAGCTTGGTATCGTTGAGTTCCGCAGGACCATTGAGTCATGGCTTGATCCGGGATATCGGGCACAACAATGTGTAATTATCTTGTTTGAGTCACATACCATTTGGACATTGATGGAGTGGTATTGCTTTCTGTTTCGGTAGCCTGCTTCATTGTGATGTGGGACCACAAATTCCACATGGGTACAGTCGATGGCCCCGATGCAACTTGGGATGCCTGCCAGTGAATAGAAGCCAACTTTGGTTTTGGAGATCTCCTGGGCAGTCCGTGGCAGGGATATGTGTTCACTTGTGTGCTTCAGGAGGGCATCGAGCACCTGGGTCAGCATGCGTGAGAATACTGGTTGTGAAATGCCATGCATCTACTCTACCGTATGCTGGTAGGTGCATGTGGCCAGGAAGTGGAGCACAGTTAGCACCTTCAGTAGAGGGGGGATGGCAGTACGGATGTCTATGAGGCTCACTATGTCGTTGTGAATCATGTCCACAATGATGGTGATGCTATCCCGGTCCAGGCAGTACAGGGTGTGTATCTGCTCAGGGGTTAGGTTGAATGGACTGGCTCGAATCCTGGGGATTGCTGGCTGCCTCTGTGGTATGACTAGGTGCACTGGTGGGGCTTGCTGGGCCTGTCTCGCCATCCTCCTCCTCCTGTGTCTCTTCTGTGCTGCCTGCTGTTGTTGGTGCTACAATGCAATCATGTCCTCCAGCCCATGTAATGCTGCAAGTATTGGAACCATCTTGGTGTGGGAAGGGGTGTGGGAAGGTCTGTGGTATGCTCCTTTTCTGCTGCCCCAGTCTCCATTGCCTCCACCTGTGCTGATTGTGGCCACCTGTGGCAGGTGGGAACACTACACAGGTCTCTTAACGGGTGGTTCGCGATGCCGGTATTTCTGTAACGCTCACCTGTTTCCCACGGAGGCGCAGGTCTGGCTTCGAGTGCTGATGCTTCTTCAATGGTGAAGCGCAGGACTCTGAAGATGGACAGGAAGGGCCCCTCTACTCTGGTTTCTCTGGCTCGCAGGAATATTCCCCTGTGCGTGAAAAGGGAGTATTACCTACTGACTGAGTTATGCTCAAGCCTCCCACTCTCTTCCAACCCTCCACAATACCCTTCCACGATTCCCCGTGAAGTCTCACCTTAGGGTCAGGAAGGATGAGCTCTCCATCCTGCTTCTGATGCAGGGGCGCATTGAAACCCAGTTACTTCACTGGATTGAGGATTGATGGGAGTTCAGGTAAGCTTGACTATTCAGGTAAGGCTCTGTAAAAGTTCTGTTGCAAGTTCAAAAGTCCAAGCTTAATAATAATGTTCATTGTCTTTTTCCCCTTAGGGGCTGGGGTTCGGAATGCCGGAGATATGGCGCCGACCCGAAGTGAAACGTGCAATTCCAGTAAATGACAGGTAAGTTCTGGATGAGCGCTCGGGTAATGTCTTTGCATTCGCTCATTCAATGTCTTTGTCTTTTTTCCCCATAGGAGCCGGGGTCCGGAAAATGCCTGGAAGCGGCAAGACCCGAAATGAAATGGGAATGACCCAACAGGTAAGTCTTAGAAGGAAACTGAGCTTTTCCTATTCCCTTCCTTCTCTCACCTTGTTCTTGTCTTTTTCTCTCTAGGCTCTGGGAAGTGGCTGTGGATCCGGATGATCGCTGCTGAAGATGGTGGCGTCCAGGATAGGTGAGTGAAATGCAGCGCTGCAGCGATCGTAGCGAAATGCTTTTAAAAATGATGTATTCCTTTTCAGGATCGTCGGTGTGATGTCTCCGTGGTGCTGATTTAGCAGGTAAGGTCTTTTGTCTCCCTTTGCAGGTGACCCAGGATACTGACAGGCGTGGCTGAGGTCCAGATGCAGGAGCCGACACGGTGAGCGTCCAGCTGCGAGGAGCAGAACAACGCGAAGCGTGAGTTGCTGATCGGGTGTGGTTTAAATAGCTTTGGAAGAGGTTCCAATTGTGTATCCTTCCACCGATCAGGTATGTATCCTTCCCCGACCACACCCGGGTGGAAAGTAGTCCCACAGGTAAAGTAGTTCCATTCAGGCCTCAAGAGGGCCTGGATGTGGCAGCATGGTCTGCATCAGGTAAGTGCACATTAAAACAATTGAACACATGTCTAGCTTTATGAGCCTGAGCTCCAACATGAGCCTGGCGCCTATGGCGCCAGGACTGCGTCCAAAGGCCCCAGCTTGGGCCCGCTGGCACTCCCCTGGGGGAAATGATGCCTGCCTCTGGGGTTGCTGGGTCGGACCTGGCTCCTTGGAGGTAGGCATCATGACAATTTCCTCCATGCTGGTATGGGTTTCTTTGGCCAAAACCATGCCGCTATTTGCATGTCCGCATGGCTTGTAATGGCGTGCTATTAGCGCCATGCCGGTATTGCCGACCTGGGGGTCGCGTGCCCACGGACTGGCCGCTATTAGTGGCACCATTATTAGCGGTGCCACTAATAGCGGTTGTCCGGGTCGTGATTAGCAAGGGATTTTAGCGATACCGGTAATCCCTTACCGGTATCGTTATTCCCTTACCGCCTAACGTGTAATGAGGCCCAGTATGTCTTCCAGAGGTGATGAGGACACGGCAACCCAAGATAGACGTTGCAGCACTAATGGAGGAGATGAGAAGCATGAGGGAAGACATTGGAGGGAGAGCGGATAAAATCACCCAAAGGATTGATAAAATGGAGCAGAGACTGGAGGAAGTGGAGCATAATCAATCCTATCTGGACACCCTGGAGACCCAAATGGATGTGTGGATGTCTGAAATAAAATGGAGAGAGGCGGAGATCATAATGAAAGTGGACAACCTTGATAAATGTGAAAGGTGGAATAACTTAAGACTCTTTGGGATCCTGGACAAAGAGGAGGAAACGTAGATGGACCTCAGAAGAACTCTACACAAGGATCCAAAACTCATTTTTGACGAAGATATCATCGATGAAACAAAAATTGAAAGGATCCCTAGAGCTGGTGGCACGGCGGGGGCCCTAAGTCTGTTGTCACCCACTTTCACAATTACTCTGACAAGCTTAAGATCCTGGAGAAAGCAAGGAGGAAAGGCCCGGTAATGTACAGCATTACCAGAGTAACAGTTTTCCAAGATTTGTCCTCCTTAAAGGAATGGTTTGTTCAAAATGTTTTATTGCCCATACGGGTCGGCCATGTGTTTTTAAGCCTAAATCGCTCGATTTTAGAAAAATGTCCTATGGACCTTACCCGAGTTTTTGTCCATTAAACGCACGCGAAAACAGGCATCAGGGAGCTGCCATTTTGTGATAATCCTATCATTTCCCCCATCGCCCTGGCTGACCTGTTTTTGCGGCACTAAATCATATCCCCCGCCCCTGAGCCTGACATTATCAAAACATTCATATTCCCCACCTCTCTCCGTGACGTTTCTGTGCTGCGTAGGCAAACGCGCCCAGTCGTCTTCTACGCGACTTCACATAGAACCCGGAAACCAACACAGATCAACTCACAACACAGCGCGCCACAATTCGGAATATGAAACTGTACTTTAAAATCAAACAGCAACACGGTACATTTGGTAAAGTACATTTATTTGACATTAAATGTTTATATAATATTCAGCAATTGCCATATGAACTCTGAATGCCATTTATTTTCTTTTATCTCTATCCGCAAATCCGTAAAAGTTTATCGTGAGTCACGCGCTGTTCCTTTATGGTACACAGGGTGTTGGTTTTCGTTAAAAGAAGCACTTTGGTCGCATGTTGAACCGCAAGGCTGTTCCATCAAGTAGGCACTAGGCCAGCGGAAAGGTTGATATGTTGCTTCTAGCCGCTAGTACCGCGTAAGGGCATTTGGTCCCTTGGCGATCGTCCCATAAAATCATCAAAATTGTGAAGTTGTTTACATTAAGCTGCAGCTGGCGGTTGAAAAAACCATCTGCCGGTGTCTGAAACTGGTGGCAGTAGCAAAAGGGAAGGATATACCTGTTTAGAAAACATAAAATTTATAATTAGTCTCGCCAGCCGATCTTTATTAATATTATTCATTTTATTTATTACGGCCGAGCTGAAACTATTTGCTTTCAAGGATAGTGCAGTGGAGTATGTTCAGCTTTAAAATTAATGCGAAAAGTAACGAAATAAATCGAGGTTAGTACACAATGATAAACAACTTTTTGTCTACATGCGTGTGGAATGTGGACCTGCATGCCCATGTGCCCGCTAGAAGGACGATCCCACAAATGTTTCCAAGCTCTTCATTCATTCATTTATTCATGCATCCATTCATTAATTCTTCATTCCGGTATAAAAGCGTCTAAAGAGTTACTTGCATTATATTTGCAATTTCCATTGTGTCTCAGCGTAATGCAGTCCGTAAATCCCACTGTGCTCTTGACAACGATTTTTCGTATACTGAACTAACATGAAACTCGGTCTAGTTTCAGAATTTTCTGCCTTATCGTCTCTTACCTTATTGCACCCCCCCCTTCAAATGAAGTTCTTTCGGCATGGTCCCTGTCTCTCAAGGTCAAAAAACAATAGAACCTTATACTGCCAGTGCGAGTTGTGGGCCTCTTCAGGGCGCGAGATGAAAATCAAAGCCGCCGACCTTCACTAGAAATGAGCATACATTCTTTCTTTGCAACATCCCGTAGTAAAGCCATCTGTGAGAACTTGAAGTTTCGAATCCATCTATGCACTGCGCCTCAATGTGCAAATGCGAACTGGTTTCTTTCCCATCTGCAACGGCTCGCTTGGCGCGTTCTAATGCCCCCAATTTTGTCCTTGTTGTCTGTGAGCTTTGAAGCCCCAAAGAACCATAACTATTGAGTCTTTTAATTTTTTGGGAAAAGTCAGAGAAAGTATAAAGTACCCGAGGAGTTGAGTTGAAAGTGAGATTTATTGTTTGTTTTATTATTTGCAATACGCAAGCCTCCCCCCGGTTAACAGTGCCCAGCATTTACAAGAGATTGCGAAAATTAGTTACATCAACAAAAATATATACATACACACATAGACAAGGTCAGCAATATGAGGTGAATAGAGAGAGAATTCAAAGATGACACCCAGGTTGTTCGGCACCCAGGATGGTGAAGGTAGGGGTTAGGGTTAGCGTACTTTGTATGCACACTGTACAATAACATTTATTTACAAAAAGACAATCGTATTACAATTATTTACTTCACAACCAGCTCTCCTTTGGGTGGACATGGCACAGTGGCAATGTTGGGTGGCAATGGATCAGAGCGCTGCACAGAAACGTTCAAAACTCCATATCTGTGCTTCTCTAATACAGCAACAATAAGGGTTTTGACAAAGTCGAACTCCATTTCCTCATAGACTGGTTTGATCACCCATTGCTTACTTCTTTTTGAAAAGGCCTTAGTGTAGCGAGGCATCCTTACATTACCCGTAGTCCTAGATTGTTCACGGCCGAGATTCTCATTATGGGCCAAGACGGCAAGTAGAGTCCTATGTCTCATGCCCTGTATGCTGAAATGCAAGCGCTTTGGCCTGTACTTTAGGCACATATTGTGGAACACCTCCAAACCTCCTGTGTGACAGAATTCTGTCAGTCCCCTCAAATCTCTTGATAGAGTTTTATCGAAAACAATCTTCTCAATGGCTTTGTGTGTCGGTGAAGATGGATTCAACCACTTCTTCTTCCGTGCCTCCACTGGGGACAAAGGGCCATGTTCACATTGGTGGAAATGTAGGTTTTCTGACCAGCGGTGCACGTTGGTACAGTGGTGCATCAGTGACCGCCATTTTTCAAGTAGTATTTCCACTGACCCTTCACAAGTTTTGGAACTCCACCAAAGATGGTTGCTGATAAACTGGGACCACTCTGAAATACTTTCCAAACCTTTTTTTTTCCCCTGCAGCCGAGATTTTCTTATTGATTGATTTAGCAAGATGCCATACATCAAATTGATGTTTAATATGTGGGAACTGCTCTCTCATTGTCTTGGCAATTGAACCGTGTCTGTCCGTGACTATGAGGTCGATGTGCATTCCCCTCGATTGCAGATATTCCACTGATTTTTTAAATCCTAGTTTCTCCATGGCCACTGAGGATGTACATTGTGTTACCTGCACGACCATCAAACTCACAATTTTCTTACTATCCATGTCCTGAAAGTGGTAGGTGCAGTACTTGGCAGAAAATCCAGGGCTGTCGCACTGTCCATCGCCGGCTAGCCTGAATCGTTTGCCTTCGAATGTACTTGCTAGAGACAATTGTTCAATTTTCCAAGCATCACTAATGGCCGGAAACAGATAATCATGTTGGTATTTGTAGTACTGCGTTTTTTAAATGAAATGGAGTCCCACAAACTGAAAGAAAGACTCTAACTTTCTAAAACTGGAGCCACTAAAAAGTGATGCAGCTGCACACAGTAGATTGCCTGCTGGCAGTTTCCACAGCATCGGTTGTGCAGACCGTGAGAACGTATGATGTAATCTACAGGCGGCATGTATTGTGACGTTACTGCCTTGTTTTTGACGAGTCACATGAATCAATGGCTTCCCACATACTTCCCCTCTGATGGAATGCCCACATTTCAGCATACTTATAATATCCATCAAACAACTGTTGAATACTATGTATTTGCCCTCTTTCATTAGACTGTCATCCTGAGTCAAAGTTGTTTCGGCCTGTGATGTTGAGGCCATATCACCAGATTTGAAAGAAATATCGCTGCTATCAAGTTCTGATGCATCGGTGAATGCTGCTGCTGGTTCATTCTCTGTCATTTCAACATCTGCTACCTCAACATTGATGGGAGAACACAACAATGTCGACAGCTTTTTTGGTGGGAATTTTTTGCCGGGTGTAGATTGTGTGAATTGATCTGCGACTACTTCAGAGCTATCTTCAATACATCCAGTATCATGTTGTTGCGGTGGTGCGGTCGTACTGTAGCAATGGTCCAATACAACTTTGCTGGATTCTCCGGACACATTCATTTCATTTTCTGGCCATTGGACATGAGAATCCCGAGTCTCAACACGCTGCATCTGAATTAATAGTTCCTCCATAGTGTAAATGGTCTGGCAAGCAAAATCTCTCATTCGCTTCACTGTCTGTGTATGTATAGTTCGTAGACCCACGGGTAACTAGAGGACAGATTGGAAAAGGGATGTTCAGTTTAAACACAAGATAAAGTATAGTACAATTGACTGGAAAAAAACATAAAATAGTCCCCAGCACAATAAAATGTCTAAAGTTATGAACTGTTTGTAACTAACCTTATTTTTGTTTCTTTTCTTAGCAAATTTTTTTGACTCGACCTTCAACATCTGCACGCTGTTGCTCCGATTCGTATCCGCATGTCTCCCCTTCCTCTTGCGCTGCAACGACTATATTTTCTGTATCCGCATAGGCAGCACGGAATGAGGCTCCATCGACTCCCTGAAACATAGTATTTTCATTACTGTGTATCAAAATATTGTTAGCATAAAACACACGTGAGGACGAACACACATGTACATCTCAATAGTCAAACACGATTTAAACATTGTGTGGAACAATCAAATGACAAGTATTCGAGCTCTGATGACCTAGTTCGATGGAGCTGTCATTATCCATACCTCTGGCTCTGCATGGACTGCCACGAATGATTGTATTGAAGAGGAGGCATCAGCAACTCCCTGAAACACAGTACTTGCGTTAGTATGGTTTTCAATATTGTAAACATAACACACACTTGGGGTCGACGGCACAGGTACATATAAAGAGATAACCACAAATGTTGCATTGTCTAAAAGAATCAAGGAATATTTAAATATGATCAGATTTAATCGACTTATTTCTCCGATTTCTTTACATCTGCATCATCTAAATGGGATCTTGTGATTGTAGTGGAAGCTCCATCGTCTCCCTGAAACACAGTACTTGCGTTAATTTCTTTATTTTTTTATTTGACTTTGTATTTAATGACATTAGCAATTTTTACAAAACTCTTGTTGCTCGTCTCTAAAGAGCCACATAATAGAAAATACCTTGCGTTAATAGGGAAGAAAGTATAGCAAATGGAATCATGTTATATGATCACGTTCGATGGAGCTGTCAGTATCCATACCTCGTGCTGCTGAAGAATATCTATGGATGTTGTAAATGTGGTGCGCACTTCCGAAAGATGTTGCGCCGATTCGTATCCGCATGGTCCCGCTTCCCCTGGAATTACTTGAATGTCAGGCTCCGCATTAAGTGCGTGGGTTGACGCTTCAACAACTGCCTGAAACATAGTATTTGCATTAGTAAGGATTACAATATTGAAAACACAACACATACTTGGGGTCGACCGCACAGGTACATATCAATGGCTAACCACGAATGAAACATGGTGTAGAACAATCAAACGACAAGTGTTCCAGTCCTGATGATCACGGTCAATGGAGCTGTCAGTATCCATACCTCGTGCTGCTGAAGAACATCTAGGGCTGTTGTCAATGTGGTGGACGCTTCAGCATCTCCCTGAAAGACAGTACTTGCATTAGTATGGATAACACTAATTATAACTGAAAACAAACACCAGGGGACGACAACTAAGGTGTATATCAATTGGAAAGCACTAACCAAACAATTGGTAAAATAATCACACTATACATAAAAACTATTACTTGACATGCATAAAACAAGTCTGTAGTGGAATAGCCAAGTATGATTACCTGATACGCGCTAGAAGTGGTTGATAACTGCGAGCACGTCACGGAAGTAGAATGTTCTTGCTTCAGATTCAAGGGATAGTCAAGAAGTTGTAAAGGTAAATTATTGTTTGATAATGAAATGCCAATATTTAAAATTGCCATGTAAGGAGACAGAATACTTGAGTAATGAGCAATATAGCACAGTTCCCTGTGCCCACATATAAATTTCGTTTTTTGGGTTATGAAATCTAAAAATAATATATTGATAAATGTCATTATTCAAAAAGCTATACACTCACATATCGAAAGTATTACAAATTGGAAACAACACCTAAAATATCAATGAATCCATTCGGCTACCTACACAATACCACAAGGCCTAAAGCTAAAAACGGACACTTGACTCACCAGTGGCGGAATGTGGACGAATAGAGTGGGAATAGCGTTTGCGAGCAATTTTCGTGTCGATCGCTGTTTATTCTTCTTTGTTACCCAAGATGTGGTGTACATGTTCGAGGGAAAGTGCCGGCTGCAGATGCGGTATCGATCACCCCTCTTGTCCTTAAAGACTTGTTGGACTCTACTTTCCAGCTCATCCAGTGGATATCCGCAATGTCTGACCCATTCTCTTATTCGATCAACCGTTTTCGGGAATACATGCATTGTCGTGCCTTCAGATTTAGCATGGGTCTTCGAAGGGCAACGGCTGATCGAACAGGCAGGCATTGTTGAAAATTCTGAAAAGTAAATATCAAGATTATTATAAAACCTTGATGAATAAAAATGTCACAAAAAGTAAATGAACCATACCATGCTCAATGCAAGGTTTGTTTTGGTTGCCGGAACTATACCAGTTCATCATGTGCGGCTTAGTATTTGCATAAGTTACAGACATTTTTTAAATTATGTGACTAAACTCTGAACATGTGACTCGTCCCTTGGATGTTCTGTCTTGCACGAAAAGGAAACATGCTTACATTATAGACTGGACCCCCGAAGGATGCAATTCGATGACAATTGACACAGATGAAAATAAATAGATCTATTGATAGCATAACAATTGAAACTCAAGTCAATAGCAATGAGACCAATGACCATAGCTCTTTTGGGTACTGTAATCGCAAATCGATAGAAATGTAAAAATGACCGAAATATGACTAGGATACATGGCCTTACCTTGACCAACAAGCAGTTGGATTCAGCAGGCCAAGCAGTATGTTGCAGGAGAACAGGTAGATGGCCACAGGTAGCACACTGACGAGTTTGCTCGAAGCGGTCACAGATAGCATGACGACGAGCAGGTTAGCATAGATCTCAGTGCTTCTCAGGTAGAAGGTTCAGGAGTTGACTTGCAAAGCACAAAGATGTTCTCATGAGACATATCAAGTGGTTTATAAAGTATTAGAAACAGGGGTGTGTTTGTGAATGAATGACATGTGTATGTCGTGGTATTATATGGTTTGCAGGGGGGCGGCCTGTCTCAGGGGAGGCTTGCCTGGAGACACGGGGTCTGAGGAGGCCATGTGAGCGATGGCCCCTGGGCGTGGGATACCTTTTGAAGTGTACATGCTGTTTGGCACCTTGGCCGTTTGCGCCCGTGACAGCCTCCCATGCCAGCGCTCATCCCCGGGTGCGAACCGCCTTTGATAGAGGGGGTGGGATGGATGGGCCTGGGGCGTGCAGATAAGGCACAGGAAGACTGCTGAATAGAGACACACTTATGTGGATTGCAAGGGGGGCAGCCTGCCTCAGGGGAGGCCTGCCTGGAGACACGGGGTCTGAGGAGGCCATGTGAGCAGTGGCCCCTGGGCGTGGGATACCTTTTGAAGTGTACATGCTGTTTGGCACCTTGGCCGTTTGCGCCCGTGACAGCCCCCCATGCCAGCGCTCATCCCTGGGTGCGAACCGCCTTTGATAGAGGGGGTGAGATGGATGGGCCTGGGGCATGCAGATAAGGCACAGGAAGACTGCTGAATGGAGACACACTTATGTGGATTGGAGGGGGGCGGCCTGCCTCAGGGGAGGCCTGCCTGGAGACATGGGGTCTGAGGAGGCCATGTGAGCGATGGCCCCTGGGCGTGGGATACCTTTTGAAGTGTACATGCTGTTTGGCACTTTGGCCATTTGCGCCCGTAACTGCCCTCCATGCCAGCGCTCATCCCTGGGTGTGAACCACCTTTGATAGAGGGGGTGGGATGGATGGGCCTGGGGCGTGCAGATAAGGCACAGGAAGGCTGCTGAATGGAGACACACTTATGTGGAATGCAGGGGGGCGGCCTGCCTCAGGGGAGGCCTTCCTGGAGACACGGGGTCTGAGGAGGCCATGTGAGCGATGGCCCCTGGGCGTGGGATACCTTTTGAAGTGCACATGCTGTTTGGCACCTTGGCCGTTTGCGCCCGTAACAGCCCCCCAAGCCAGTGCTCATCCCTGGTTGCGAACCGCCTTTGATAGAGGGGGTGGGATGGATGGGCCTGGGGCGTGCAGGCAAGTGTGTGGGAGCGAGGGGCCATCAGGCCCCTCTCATCCTTTACTTCTCAGCAGAAACTCGGACCAAGTGCCTCCAGTAGTGGGTTCGCCCCTTGCCCTTATGTGATGTTAACTTTGGATGACATTCGCGTAGATGGGACCACTGAGCAGGACACGGGCATCCATTTTTGTACCCCCTTTCCACTCCATCTTGGTGACCAGGCCTCACTGCGCAGAGCACATGGCCCCCACCCTCATTCCCACTCTGACTGGAAAACTCCAGAGGTATTTGCAACAGCTAATAAATGTAACACATCACTCTTCCTCTGAGATCACTGTTCTGCATGTGAACCAGCCTGAACTAAGCACATAGCTCGTTCATCTCCACAAACGTGTCCTTGCCCACGCACCCTTGCCAGTGGAAACTTACTGCCATTCTGACCCTGTGTCCCTGCAAGGTATTCTCTTCATGTGCCAGTCCACTGACCATGCCATGATGCCCACCTAGCAGATCCCCAACTAACATTAGACCCCTACTGCAGTATATCGTTGCCTATCAATAACAGATGCCACATACCGGAGATTCTTGTGAGCACAGACCCACACTTCAAACAGTGTATTATAGTGGTCAAGACCCTTAACCTAAGGCCTGTACAATCCAATGTTAATTGATAGTATAGATATATGTGTGACTTTTATAGAGAAAAAACTGACTGAAAGACTTTGAACAAGTGTTATTTAGTGTATGCATTATTGAGAATAAATTATGTTAGCTTAGATAGTGACCACCCTGCTTCACAGCGACCTGACCTTCACCCATTCGGAGCACAGATGTCTGACGTCCATCCTTGAATGGAGACACACTTGATTCATTTAAAAAATCAAAACAACCGTTGTTAAAATATATGTGGTGTTTTATTTAGTATCTTATTTTGATGACACAAAAATACAAGACTTTAAACATTGTACAGGTCAGGTTGCAGCCCAGCGAGAGAAAATCCCCTGTACTGACCGCTGTCACTCGGGAACGTTTCTCTTATGGCACGAATGGCACAGGAGGATATCACTCTTCGAACGCGGTGCCCAAGCCTCCCATGAAGCCACCATGTAAAGGAACGATAGGCCACCAGCCTGTACCACCTGTGAAAAGGAATGAAACAAACTGTTTTTAAATGACCAAGATGAGTTTAATAAATGTTTGTTGTCAATGACAATTCTTGTAACTAATGGCATTCTACTCGGACAAATGCTATCTAGACACTGCACACTATTGAACGACTTTCATGCGTTACAATGATATGTATATGTCATTTTGGATATAGTAGAAGACCATGAAATTGGAGTGGCATGACAAGCAGAGAATAATTACTCGTTACTCGGATTACGAGGACGAACTGTTGCGCGAAGTTCGTGCATAAGCACCATCATTATCCTCAACACGGACGGTGTGAGGCAGGCTGCCCTGAAGTCTGGCAGCTCAGTGATGCATTGCAGTCGTGGCTCGCCTTCCGAAATGTAGGCCATGCATCCCGAGTTTTCACAGCAGCAGCAGTTCTCATCCTCGGGTGACATTAGCTTGCACCGATTGCATGTGCACCAGGTGGAAACACCGTCCATGCGACTAGGTCCAGGCTCTTCAGCTGTTGAATCGTACTCCCAACTGCCGTCCGAAGACCCATCGTTTTCGCGTGTTTCCCATTCCAGTAGTTCCTCCTCGGTATACTTGGGCTCGTACATGTAGGGCATTATTGTAGCCATTGTGTGTTAAACAAACTAAAATAATTTATAGCGGTGGTACTGGTATCTGTTCGCACGGGCTACAAGCAACGAAGGTAGCTGACCAGAGCACAGAAACGAGTCACAGAATACTCAAAGTAACACAGAGAGAGGAATGGAATCGAACATCTGCTGCTGTGTGTTGTGAAACGGTCTGTTTATACTTATTGAGGAAAGAGGCGTCCTGCCATTTCCATTGCAACACGTCATTAGCTGAAGCGCAGTGAATGTTGACACGAGACGTGCTTTGGCGTTGTGAAATGGGAGGTACGCGTCTGCTGATGACAGGCTCAGGGGCGGGGGATATGATTTAGTGCCGCAAAAGCAGGTCAGCCAGGGCGATGGGTGAATGATAGGATTATCACAAAATGGCAGCTCCCTGATGCCTGTTTTCGCGTGCGTTTAATGGACGAAAACTCGGGTAAGGTCCATAGGAACTTTTTCTAAAATCGAGCGACTTAGGCTTAAAAACACATGGCCGACCCATAGGGGCAATAACATTTTTTGACCAAACCATTCCTTTAACTCTCTCCAAAAGGAGACTGTGCTTGGCCCTCATGAGATGGCACAATGAGAAAGTGGTCTGGTACAGATGGGGGTTCCCGTTCTCCATTACTTTCGAGCTGGATGGATACAATTATAAGTTGACAACAGAAGAAGATATTCAACGAGTCACTGAGGAGCTCGTTGGAGAGGCAAGAACTTACCAAGGCACAACAGAAGAGGCTGCAAGCAACGGACAATGGAAAATTAAGGGCCTGAACAGAAAACGGATGCCAGGGTTCTGGAAGTTTAGAAAGCTGAATACGTCACCAGTGGCCAATTCCTGAACTGACATTGCTGATGAGGTCCGCAGTGGACACTTGGAGGGAAATACCATAACTAGAAGGGGCTAATGATGTGTGGACCCGAATGGGATCTATGGACCATCCAACCGCCTCTTTGCTTATTGCTTTTGGAGAGGAGTGGCTATGGGGTTGAGGCTGATGGGTTGGTGTGGTTGAGGTCTTAGATGGTTTTGGGGGGTGGGAAGAAGGGCTCTAGCGTAAATGGTTTGGACTGATGGGACCTGATAGAACAGACTCAGCTAGTTGTTCAGTATCGACCTAGTGAAGCAAACTGGGGATAGCCGGTCACCCAATTGGCGATGGGGGGGATCTGGGGAGAGGGGAAAGAGAGGTGGGACTTGGGTCCTTGGTACAGATTCATTCGTATTTCCCTTCTTCTTCGGACACAGCTCAAGGTGTTGAGCTTAAGCCGGCTGAGTGGCAAAGCAGGGGCTCTAACATAGGGGTGACATGATGGCTGCAGTAGAGGATGGGCCACATAGAGACTGTTTGATTATAGGCACCTAAACATTAAGGGGTTGAACTCACAAACAAAAAGATTCCTGGCTGCAAGGGAGTTCAGCAGAGATGAAATGGAGGTCATCTTCCTCCAGGAGATGACATTCAATTAATATTGGGGTTCAGATCCTGGATCCTGTGAGGAGAGCAGGAGAGGGTTTACTAATAAGTAGGGCACTCAAGATGGAGGTGTCTATGGTCTGGTCGGACATTGACGGAAGGGCCCATTTGGTCTTGGGCACAATCAAGGTGTGCTTCACTTTTGTCATGGTATATGCCCCTAACCAGGGTCAGCTGAGTTTTTTGAAGAACACCCTCTCGGAAATACTGGTTGAATGCCCCGGCTATCTAATCACAGGAGGGGACTTTAACATATGGGCAGATGTCCAGCTAAACAGACAGGTGTTACACACAAGTGAATACGAAGTACCAAGACTGGGATATGGGGAGATACAGAAGACATTGGATGTGTATGGGTTGCAGGACTGACGGCAGCATTTCCACCCACTGGAAAGGAGTTACACTTTCTTCTCGCCCCCTCACGTTAAGTTTACCAGGTTTGATTATTTGTACATATTGAGGGTCTTTTTGGGAAGAGGCACAGGGGTCGGAGATTTGGCCGATCTCTTAGTCCGATCATGACATAGTAACGGCAGATTTGGGGTGGTTGGAACTGAACCCAAGGGGCTCTACAAAAACTTCAAAATGAATCATACAGGTGAAGTGGAGAAGAGAATTGGTTGGGAAGCCGGAACGGCAACCTGGCGGGGGATCTTGATTAGGGAAGGGGCTAGGAAGAAAAGGGAGAGGTGACTTATAGAACAAAGGCTGAGGGAGGAGATAAATCAGCTGGACAAGTGGACGCATGGGTCCCTTGAGGGGTGGGGGAATTGTGTGTTGGAGGCTAGTGGAAAAAGGGAGAAGCTCTTACTTCTGGATAATAATATTAACCGCTGGGAAAGGCCCCTGGGGATGATGGGTTCTTGGCAGGGTTGTATACCTCCTTCCTTTCCGCCTTACTGCCATTCCTGACTGAACTATTTAATGACATATTAGCTACTGGGAAGGCCCTGTAATCCTTCTTGCGGGCGCTCATTATGGTAATACACAAGGAGGGCAGGGATCCCCGGTCATGTGGAGCATACTGCCTGATTTCTTTTCCTAACATAGATGCAAAAATCTACACCCCAATGCTTGCCGCCAGACTGGAGGGGTATGTTTCATTAAGGGATGACAGGGGGCTGACAAGATGAGGAAGACCCTACACCTGATGAACGAAGCCCAGGGGATAACTGGGGACACCTCCCTCCTTAAAGGCATTTGAAAGTTTGGAATGGAGGTTTCTCAAGGCTGTGATAACAAAGTGTGGTATGGGAGAGAGGCTCCTCAAGGGAATACTGGCAGTATACTCATCCCCAAGGCGTTCGTGGCAGTAAATGGTGGGTTTTTACGATGGTTTGGGTTAGGTAGGGGAACAAGACAGGGCTGTCCCCTCTCACTGATGTTGTTTGATCTCTCAGTATAGCATCTCGCTCAGAAGATTAGAGACAACCCCCGGGTTAGTGATTCCCGTTAAGGGGAGTGGAGTACAAGGTTGCACTTTACGCAGACGACATGCATTTACACTTAAGGAACCCCCAATCCTCCATAACAGAGGAAATACATTTATTAGAACATTATGGCTCCCTGGCAAGTTTCAAGATTAACAAGTCTAAATCAGACCGCCTCCCCCTGGATGGGAGTGTGGACAGGGAGATAGAGAGGTTCACACCCCTGGGAGTCCAGGTCAATCAGGGTACCCTAAGATATTTGGCAATCAACATCACGTGAGTCATAGCAAACCTATACAAGGTTAACTTTACTCCCCTGAAGAATAGACTTAGGACTGACTTAGAGAAGTGGAACAAACTAACAATATCTTTGGCTGCCTGAATGCACTTAACATGGTCTTTCTCCCCAAGATCTTTTATGTGTTCCAGATGCTCCCCATCTGGGCCCCATACTCCTTTTTTCGCGAGATAAAAGGTTCTCTTAAGATTTCTTTGGCAGGGGAAAAAGGCCAGGATATCTAGTGAGGTGTTGGTCCTTCCTAAGGATAAAGGAGGAGTAGGCCGGCAAGACATTAAGTTGTACTATAAAGCTGCCCAGTTTGGGGTCCTTATACCCCACCTGCGGGCCCACAAAGATCTCCAATGGGTCGCTCTGGACAACCTTCGGTTACACCCTGCCACAGTGAGAGAGTGGTTGTGGGTACTGAGAAGTAAGCTCCCCTGCAGAATCCGGGACCACCATATAGTGGAGACCATATGGGATGTCTGGAGATGAGGGGCAGCCATTGAAGGAGAAAATACATGGCCCTAGCCCCTTTGCAACATCTGTGTCCCGGTGTAAGGGATGCAATTTCGAACCATGAACGATTTCAGAGGTGGTTTGAGGCAGGATTGGAAAGGATTGGCCAACTCTGGCGGGAGGGTTGCTTCATCAATATAATTGATCTAGAGGAGGTGCTTGGTATAGGGAAACTCTAAGTCTTTTCGTATCTACAATTAAAGGCGGTATTCACTGGAGGTGATTGGAGGGAACAGATTCAGACAGACCTTATCCCTTTTGAAAAACTCTTAGATAAAGGAACAGGTATGAAGGGACTGATCTCTGCAATGAATAGGGCCCTTTGGGAATCCATGTCTCAGCCCACTGAGAAGGTTATAAGGAGGTGGGAGTGAGATATTGGGGGTGGATATGAATCCTGTTCTCTGGGTTAGAATATGCAGGGGAGTTTTGCAGACATCTCTCTCCAGTCAATATAAGCTTCATGCCATCAAACTCATAGGTGGCAATATGACCCGGTCAGACTCTCCAAAATGTTTGAGAAGGATGACCCTTTGTGCTGGCGGTAGTGTGGAGCGAGGGCGGCTTACTGGCATATGTGGTGAGGATGTATACGGGTGCAAGTATTTTGGGATGAAGTCCTGGGTTTGATCAAGGAGGTGCATAGGGTCACCCATATTAAATTGTCTATGTTGGTCTTGTTTGGTTTGGAGGGGAAGAATATGACAGATTGACGAAAATGGGTGCGTCTTTGCTTTTGGCTGCAAGAGCTTGTCTAACTATGAAATAGAAGAGTGTACACCTGCTGGGCAAAGGGGAATGGACCAATGTGGCCTTGAATATATGTATAATAGAAAGAATAACTGCATGTCTCCACGAGCAGGCAGTCTCTGAGGAAGTGGAGTGGATTGGATTTATGGATAGATATTTGAACTCAGATACAGACCGGTCATTGGATACCTCAAACGCCTGACATAAGAGGAGTTTAGAGTGCCTGGGATGAATGAACAAGGGCAGTGCCTAGTAAGTCAGCTTAATTACTCTACAATGCACACCTGTGCACTGGACAGAAGCCACTGGTAACAGTTTTACTTTTTATTAACCTTAAGAGACAAGGGGGTGGTTTAATAAGGGAAGAGGGCGGTTGGAAGGGGGTGCATGGTTGAAGAAGGATGGGGGAAGTTAAATTGGGGGGTGGGGGTAGGAGGGGAAATGTGGTTAAGATTGGTTACCAGATCTGCTAATGAGGTTGATTATTGTACTGTAGCAAAACTTATAATAAAGGAAAATTTAAAAAAAGAAAGTAACAAGGAGCAGAAATCAGCCCATTCAGAGAGGAACAGGGTGGTAGCACCTGGAGGCTGTTAAATGGTAGCAATGGTCAGAGTGGAGGAGGGAGAGATGACCAACTTGCAGACCAGGCTCACAAAGGAAGAATATAGTTCGGTGGTTAAAATGGAAGAAGGAACACTAGGGATAGATTAAGGCGACCCCATCGCTAGCACTATGAGGTTGAGGCTTGGAAATTATCTTAAGGCCGTCAGGGAGGAGGGAGTCAAAAGCAGTGACTGAGCTGGCATTGAAGCAAGACTTGGTGAGAGCGAGAGTGTTGAGGTCAGTATCTTCAAGAAGGAGACAGAAGTCAGAAGAGTATTTGTTGGCTGAGCGGGCGTTAAGAGTCGCCAGGTGGAGGAGGTCTCTGCCTTTGAAGGTTTTCTGAGGGGGTGCACAGGGGTGTGGTACTTCGGTCAGATGGGGAGGGACAGTGAGAGTGATTGGGGGAGAGGCAGCAGAAGGAAGGAAGCTAATGAGGGAAGGCAGGATCTGGTCAAAGAGAAGGAGGTTGGGATGATGACCCTGAATCAGGATAGTGCCAGTGTAGTACACATTAACTATGCACTGTGAGGATGAGAAGCCAGCCAGGAGGACTCCCCACTTGGTGCCACTGTTACTGGGAGAAGAGGTGAAAGGGGATAGAGTAAAGATGAGGTGAAAGGGGATAGAGTAAAGATGAGGTGAGAAGTTACATATATCTGGAGAGGGGACAGAGAAAAGGATATCCGTGAAGACCTCTGTGGCGGTTGCGCTGACATTAATGTCTGCAATGGGAAGGCCAGGGTTTGAACGCAGGAAGTCTTTTTTGTGTTTTTTCACTCCAGATTTAGTGAGACAGGAGGGTAGGAAATAGAGTAGCAGTTATAGAAGATAGAAGAGATGGTAAGTGCCAATAGGGTGGCATAGAGAAGTTGAGGGGAGAAGGGTGACTGCACTGCACAGTTCTCGGCTAAGCAGACAGGTGACCTAGTAATAACAAAGGGGAACAAAAGGCAATGCAATTTGGGCGCAGGATGGATAAGGCAAAAATGCAGTGAAGTTAGGGTGCAGGATGTAGAATAAACACAGCTAAAATCGGTTTTCAAGAAAGGCACAAATGCAGTGGAATCATTGTGCAGGATGTAGAATAAACACAGCTAAATTTGGTTTTCAAGAAAGGCACAAATGCAGTGAAATGAGTTTGCAAGATGTAGAATGAATGTAGCTAAAGTCAGTTTTATGCAATGCACAAGAAGCGGAGTGAAGTAGAGAAGGAGATGAAAGGCAAAGTGAGATAGGCAAAGATATAGTTCATAGTGCTCGAGGAGGCAGCAAAGGGGAAGTTCAGCCTTCACTCACTGGAGCTTCAACAGTTTTTGGGGGTGCTGAGGCTCAAGTTCATGTGAAAGAAGGATATGCACAGCATAGTTTGGGGGTGTGAGCGAAAAACGTGAGGGCTCTCTGAGCCCCCAAGGCCCCGACAGGCACAGACAGGGGCCTTAAGAATTGGGTGGCATTCGCCTGTCGGCTCCCTGATTGGCACTGATGAATGGGGCTCAGCCAATCACCATCCCTCAGCTGGTAAACACACAAAGCACTCCGGTGCTCGTGTGGAGAGCAGCCATTTTGAAATGGTCGCAAAATGGTCCTAACTCACACCCCAAATGCCCACCAAGAAAATGCCGGCCCTCGAAATGCAGTGACACAAAATCAAATGAATTCCACTGGGATCACTATCCCGAGTGCACCAATGCCATTCTGTATGAGCCACCGGGAAGTGGTCAGCCCAAGTGGGCTTACCTGCAAATGGCAGCCAGTGATGATTCCTCAGAAAGATGCCCTGCAGTGAAAGGAAGGGTCAGAGTTGAGCCACTTCCCCATTGCAGTCTCTCTTGTCACTGGTGTCGGGGAGGAGAGTGAGGGGGGATGAAGGGAGCAGGGGCCTGTAGTAGGCTGTTTCCCTTAGTATGGCACTTACAGCTTAATCTGTGATTCTTCACGTTTTCTCGAATAGGATTACAAAAAGGAATTGCAAAACATTAAAACATTAACGCTTGCGTCTTCTTTTCTCCTGAATTAAAAGATTGTTTCCCATGACTGTCATACATTGCAGCATGCGTACCACACATTTTTCATCAACTCTTGCAATTGTTCCACCAGTAGCTGCCCTACTCAAGCATAGCTTTGTAGAGGAGCAATTGGATGCATTTTCCCTAACTCCCGCCCCCTCACCACCATCATACTGCAATAGCAGGAGAAGGGCCCTATATGGGACTCCATGTGTAATTCCTATACCGCATTGAGTGTACAAGAGATGATATGCACTGAGACAGCCGTATCAAATGTACCCTCACACTGAAAGTGTGGAAGGATGCCATATGTAAGGATGTCAGCATGCACCATCAGACATCATGGAGCTCTGAGTGAAATCTGATGAGGACAGAGTGATGTCATGAACAGCTGTAACTGAAGTGAAAAGAGAAACATGTACGAATTGATAAGGTCATTATGATTGCAAAAGAAAAAGTAACTTGCTGACCAATAAGTGTAAATACGCAGTAACAAAAGGTAGATGAGATACTTAGAAGCTTGCTATAGAGGAATTTATAACGGGCTAGAATGGCCATGATTGGAAAATGGACGTGAGCTTGTGTTAAGATTAAACTCTGTTACCTCAGAAACAGATCAGGGTTGCAGAGTCAGGAGATGCTGGAAGAACAGCGTTGTATGCAAAACAAATAGGAGTCAATGTGGGCTTGGGATTAAAGATAGTACTTTTTAAGGAATAGCTGCAAAGCAAAGGGAGGCAGACGGATAAGTCATGGACGAGAAAAGTAGATACCTCCATTCCCGGTTCCAAGGGTTGCAAGGGTATGCACTAAAAAGACTCCAAATAGGGGAGTTAACGATTCCTGGAGCAAGCCCAACAAGAAGAGTGTGTTTCAAGCTCCAAAGTTTAGCAAAAATGAGATGAGATACATTTACTAAAGATAGAAAAGGAAGACATACACAGAAAACATTTAAGAATTCACATGTGTATGGGGTTATAATGTGTCAGTGTAAAGCTTTTGTTGTGTTTAAACTAGTAGATATAAAACAATAGTACAAAATGAAGGTGATTTTTAGATTTTTTAATCAGATTGATATCAATCAGGAGGATAAAAAACAAAGGGAAATAATGAATAAAAAGGTTCTTAAAATATCAATGATAAAACAACGAGATATTAAAAATGTATAGAAAGTGTAAACGAAGGAACAAAAAGAACATAATTGTGTATAGTTACAATATGGATACAATATTTTGATTTTTGGATAATTAAGTGGCAATTGATGGGCCCTTCTAAAAAAGATCAGTCTGATATATCTGATAACATATAAAGAAGAATAAAAAATCGGGTAAGTATAGACAGTCGAAATTGACTTTTCATCATGGGGGACACTCCTCTTCTACACTTATGCAGGACATTACCAAGAGACACAGCTAAGATAAGGAAATATCATTTGGAATGGGTCTGAGGCACGACTAATAAGACACTCATGCCGTGGCCTCAGGAGGGCGTGTTGTTTGTATCCCTTAAAGGAATTTAAAGCAGCAGCGGGGTACGTTAATCTGACATGCAAGCCCACCATTTATAACAGTGAGGATAATGTGGAAGAGAGTAAAAGCAGAGAACACAAATATATCTCGACATGCAATAAAATTAAACAGTGTGATGAGAGGAAAGATTGACAAGATAGACAGATGGAGATAGAGGTAGAAGCAAAGAAGCAGAAAGAAATAAAGGACAAGAGGACAAGGCTAAAGGAATTACAATAGTACAGAACGAATGGGAGGACAGATAATACTCAACCTGGATAATAAGGGCATTGATGGGGTTCGAGAAAGTGACAAGAGAGAAGAGCAGGAAAAGGAAGAAGAGAGAGCAAATATAGAAGAGAAAGAAAGAGAATGTAAACGAAGGGAAGAACAAAGAAGGTACGAGGCAAGAAAAGAAAAGGAGAGACTAGAAAAGAAGAGACAAGAGGAGGTAGAAACACAAAGAATTAAAGCATAGGTTGCACAGAAGGTCAGAGGAAGATGAATTAAGGGAGATGAGGAGAAAGAGGAAGACATGAAAAGAAGTATGGACTAAAAGATGACGAGATAGTATCTATGTTTTAGGAAAGGAGGATGTTGAGAGGCACAACTTGTGTAAATCAAGTATCCTAGTTGTTGTACGTATAACTAGTCATACAATACCAATTTATGGTTTGTAGGAACCTTATTATTTCAGGTGCAGGAAAGTATAGAGTCTCTAGGCCACAAGAAACAAACACAGCCAGCAAGGTAAACGCTTTTGTTGCCAAAGGGGAGACTTTCCTGCACTCCTATAGGGGCTATGCCCTGTTTTTGTTGTCACACTGGAACCAATTTCAATCTTCAAAAAACACTTTTTTTTAGAATAAAAGCACCAACAGCTTTTGTGATTCAAATCACATTCATTATTTCAGTAAGAACACAGAGGTATGTAGAGACAGAGAAAATTCAATTTGCATCTGAGTTTGAAGGTACAAAGATGTAATTACAAGCAGCCGGGGCATAAAGTGAATGTCCCAAATGTCTTAAGCAACAGTTACATTCAAGTGTAATTCAAAACCACCAAGGACATATATATACTTTCTTCTTAGGTAACAACAACCAATTTTTTGAATTAGTGTAAGGCAAGTAATGACATTACACCCAACAGTCAATGTCCCCTAGAATGATGTCTCGTTAGGTAGAATCCTTAATTGGATCTTGCCCATATTGTTCCTCGAAGTTGGCCGCACATTTTTTTAATAAGTCCAAAGAAACTCAAAGTGTTAACTCGTAGTTAGTGCCAATGCATTTCAAACTCATAAGTTCATCTTCAGGGCCTTCGAGTTATATGTTCCAAAATCCTCAACCTGTAAATGTAACAGGTGTGAGTTATAATTAGTGTTGAGATAACCATACAATTTGTGAAGCATCAAATTAAGTCTACTCTTTCTACATAAGTTCTTCTGTTATGTAGGTATATCTGTGTAGACAATACCTCTGGTATTCCTATAATAATTAGCAAACAAAAGTGCAACCAGAGTTTCATTGAATAGTTGTGCTATTGGTGATGTCTGTTCAAGTCTGTAACTAAAGATGAAAAAAACATGTGTACTCACCCCCAAGGGAGAGAGTTTCTTCAACACACAGGTAAAAAATGTGGGTAGGATGGAGGTCCACAGGAACATCACGTAGCTCTGTGGATTAGAAGTCACTGATTATATCAATGGGACCCCTACAGTTTCTATTGGCTATACTAAGATCTGTTCTTTTTATTCTAATGTGGACCATGGGCCTAAGAATGGCCTTCCCGGTCCACGTACCGCCCCGTTTGTCTCTATGTATTGGTAATGCTGTGCCCAATAAACAATCTGCATATATGCGGTAGTATGGAAAGAGGCTTTAGGGCTATCGCCTGATCTCACACGGGATCACGTACACGTGTTTACCTTGAATATACCCCCTGCTTATCTATGATAGTATCTATGTCATAGAAACATAGTGCCGATCAAAGCACAAGAACAACTTGTGGTAGAGAGAGGGTCACAACAGCCCCAGAGGGAGCTGCAAGGAATATCATGTTTACCAACCTGGGCTGATGTGCGATATACAGAAGGCATAGAGAAACGACTTGGGGATTTATATAGGCAAATGAGGGATACAAAAGGGCATATAACCAAAGAGAGCGTAGAACAGGGGTGCACAACTGATTTTGACATAGGGCCGAAAGTACCTCACATGATGGCTATACTGGGCCGAAAAGTAAATGTGCTTTTTCAACCCCCAATTTTTATTAAACACATGGAAAAAGAATTTTTTGAGGTGTAACGATTTTTATTTGTATTTCCAACTTACATTTTGTACTACACATTTTCCATTGTTATTATTTATTTCTATTTAGTTATTGCATATCGTCTGTATAATTATATATATTTTATTGACCCTTGATTGGACATTCCGTTCTTTTGGACTGCTATACTTTGCTGTTTGGGTTGCCCAAGAGGAGTATGGCCTTCGTTGAGTCAGGTATCCACAAAAAGCAAAGGATGTACATCTCCTAACTGTGCCTGTTTTAGCTTTATTATTGGGTTCTCGCTTGGGGTCCGACACTATGCCCCATGACTCCCACCCCCAACCAAACACTATGCCCCATGGCCCCCACCCCTCAAGCAAACACTATGCCCCATGGCTCCCACCCCCAACTAAACACTATGCCCCATGGCACCCACCCCTCAACCAAACACTATGGCCCATGGCCGCCAACCGAAACCTATGCCCCATGGCCCCCACCCCCAACCAGACACTATGCCCATGGCCCCCACCCCCGAACCAAACACTGTGCCCCATGGCCCCCGACCAAACACTATGCCCCAAGGCCCCCACTCCTCAACCAAACACTATGCCCCATAGCCCCCACCCCTCAACCAAACACTATGCCCCATGACCCCCACCCCTCAACCAAACACTTTGCCCCATGGCCCCCACACCCCAACCAAACACTATGCCCCATGACCCCCAACCAAACACTATGCCCCATGGCCCCCACACCCCAACCAAACACTATGCCCCATGACCCCCAACCAAACACTATGCCCCATGGCCCCCAACCAAACACTATGCCCCATGGCTCCCACCCCCAACCAAACACTATGCCCCATGTCACCCACCCCTCAACCAAACACTATCCCCCATGGCCCCCAACCAAACTCTATGCCCATTGCCCCCACCCCAACCAAACACTATGCCCCATGACCCCTAACCAAACACTATGCCCCATGACCCCCAACCAAACACTTTGCCCCATGGCCCCCACTCCCCAACCAAACACTATCCCCCATGACCCCCACTCACCAACCAAACACTATGGCCCATGACCCCCACCCCTCAACCAAACACTATGCCCCATAGTCCCCACACCCCAACCAAAAACTATGCCCCATGGCCCCCACTCCCCAACCAAACACTATGCCCCATGGCCCCCACTCCTCAACCAAACACTATGACCCATGGCCCCCACTCCCCAACCAAACACTATGCCCCATGACCCCCACCCCTCAACCAAACACTATGCCCCATGGCCCCCACTCCCCAGCCAAACACTATGCCCCATGGCCCCCACACCGCAACCAAACACTATGTCCCATGGCCCCCAACCAAACACTATGCCTCATGGCCCCCACTCCCCAACCAAATACTATGCCCTTGGCCCCCAACCAAACACTATGCCCCATGGCCCCCACTCCCCAGCCAAACACTATGCCCCATGGCCCCCACACCCCAACCAAACACTATGGCCCATGGCCCCCAACCAAACACTATGCCCCAGGGCCCCCACTCCCCAGCCAAACACTATGCCCCATGCCCCCCACCCCTCAACCAAACACTATGCCCCATGACCCCCACCCCTCAACCAAACACTATGTCCTATGGCCCCCACACCCCAACCAAACACTATGCCCCATGGCCCCACTCCCCAACCAAACACTATGCCCCATGGCCCCCAACCAAACACTATGCCCCATGGCCCCCAACCAAACACTATGCCCAATGGTCCCCACTCCCCAGCCAAACACTATGCCCATGACCCCCACCCCTCAACCAAACACTATGCCCCATGGCCCCCAACCAAACACTATGCATCATGGCCCCCACTCCCCAACCAAACACTATGCCCCATGGCCCCCAACCAAACACTATGCCCTATGGCCCCCAACCAAACACTCTGCCCCATGGCCCCCAACCAAACACTATGCCCCATGGCCCCCACTCCCCAGCCAAACACTATGCCCCATGACCCCCACCCCTCAACCAAACACTATGCCCCATGGACCCCCACCCCAACCAAACACTATGGCCCATGGCCCCCAACCAAACACTATGCCCCAGGGCCCCCACTCCCCAGCCAAACACTATGCCCCATGACCCCCACGCCTCAACCAAACACTATGCCCCATGACCCTCACCCCTCAACCAAACACTATGTCCTATGGCCCCCACACCCCAACCAAACACTATGCCCCATGGCCCCCACTCCCCAACCAAACACTATGCCCCATGGCCCCCAACCAAACACTATGCCCCATGGCCCCCAACCAAACACTATGCCCTATGGCCTCCACTCCCCAGCCAAACACTATGCCCATGACCCCCACTCCCCAACCAAACACTATGCCCCATGGCCCCCAACCAAACACTATGCATCATGGCCCCCACTCCCCAACCAAACACTATGCCCCATGGCCCCCAACCAAACACTATGCCCATGGCCCCCACTCCTCAACCAAACACTATGCCCCATGGCCCCCACTCATCAACCAAACACTATGCCCCATGATACCCACCCCTCTTGCAAACACTATGCCCCATGGCTCCCACCCCGAACCAAACACTATACCCCATGGCCCCCACCCCATGCACACATACAGACCCAAACCCCCATCCCCCAACTCAGCACACAAACACACAAGCATACACCAATACACTATGCACCCATACCGACCCGAACCCCCCCATCCCCCAACTCAGCACACAAACTCACAAGCATACACTAATACACTATGAACCCATACAGACCCGAACCCCCCACTCCCCAACTCAGCACACAAACTCACAAGCATACACCAATACATTATGCACCCATACCGACCCGAACCCCCATACCCCAACTCAGCACACAAACTCACAAGCATACACCAATACACTACACACCCATACAGACACAAACCCCCCCACCACAGCATCTCAACATACACTGCACAGACATACAAATACAAACACCCATACAGACCCGACACGCCCCCCAGCCCCCGCATCTCAACATACACTGCGCAGACATACAAATACAAACACCCATACAGACCCGACACACCCTCCACCCCCCCATCTCAACATACACTGCGCAGACATACAAATACAAACACCCATACAGACCCGACACCCCCCCACCCCTGCATCTCAACATACACTGCAGACATACAAATACAAACACCCATACATACCCGACACACCACCCAGCCCTGCATCTCAACATACACTGCGCAGACATATAAATACAAACACCCATACAGACCCGACACCTCCCCATCCCCGCATCTAAACATACACTGCACAGACATACAAATATAAACACCCATACAGACCCGACACACCCCCCACCCCCGCATCTCAACATACACTGCAGACATACAAATACAAACACCCATACAGACCCGACACCCCCCACCCCGCATCTCAACATACACTGCAGACATACAAATACAAACACCCATACAGACCCAACACACCCCCCACCCCCGCATCTCAACATACACTGCTCAGACATACAAATACAAACACCCATACAGACCCGACACACCCCCCACCCCCGCATCTCAACATGCACTGCGCAGACATACAAATACAAACACCCATACAGACCCGACACACCCCCCACCCCTGAATCTCAATATACACTGCGCAGACGTACAAATACAAACACCCATACAGACCCGACACACCCCCGACCTCCGCATCTCAACATACACTGCACAGAAATACAAATACAAACACCCATACAGACCCAACACACCCCTCACCCCCGCATCTCAACATAGACTGCGCAGACATACAAATACAAACACCCATACAGACCCGACACACCCCCACCCCCGCATCTCAACATACACTGCGCAGACATACAAATACAAACACCCATACACACCCGACACATCACCCCACCCCCGCATCTCAACATACATACAAAAACAAAAAACACAGTCAGGACGGACCCGAGACAGACAGACACACACACACACACACACGCACATACAGCCCCCACACCATGTACTTACCAGACGTGCTGGAACGCTGGCGAGGCTTCTGGCACTACGGCTAGCGTGGGCGTGACAAGGCTGAAATGTCTTCCGGCATCAACCCTTACTGGCCATGCCAGCCGTAGTGCTGGCACTCCATTGGTGCTGCACACACGCACTACGTGGCTCGTAGGAGCAGCATGGTTCGTGTGCACTGAACCAATGAAGGCCAGTGTTTTGCCGGCCCGGAAGACAACAAAGACTTTCCTAATGGAGGGCGGCCGATGCTGCTTGCGGGCCTCCCTCCATTAAGAAAGTCTTTGTTCCTCGCAGGCCGGACAAAATGGCATGGCGGGCCGCAACTGGCCCGCGTACCGTAAGTTGTGCACCCGTGGCGTAGAAGGCTCTCTATTGAGGGAAACTGGAGTAGGTCAGATGACATCATAACAAATGGTCATACAACATTGTCTTTAAGTGGCTAGAAATACAATCGACCATTGCACATCACTGCTGATTAATGCAGGCGAAGAATAAGAAGAAAGTTGAGAGTAAAACACAGGAGTTAGCAAAGTTAGTCCAGAAAATGTTGTCACAAATGGCCATAGAGGGAGCGGTATTGATGAGTAATGAAGGTGGTGTGACACAGGAGATGCAATCAGTGCAGCAAAACAATGTACTGTATCCCACAGAGCAGAGTGGGTATCATTTTTGGCTAAGGGCAAGAGGAAATGGGCCTAAAGAAGGAGGACGAGGTGTATTTTAAAATTCTCAGGGAAGATGAGGATTTAATGGTGGACAGCCGCAACAATGCTGGAATTGCGGAATAATAGGACACATAGCCAGAACATGTAGAAGCAAGGGAGGCATGTAGCAAAATTGGCAAGCTCCCAGAGGGGGGATGGGCTATGTTGTGCAATATAATACAGAACCACAGGAATATTATGCCCAAGTTCACACGCAGGTTCAGACATATGTGCTGCAACCACAGCAAATGCAGCAAGCGCCATTACAAATGCAATCGCCACAAGGGCAATCATAGCAAGTACCCATGCGAGCGCAACAGGTACAAACTCAGAAAGCACAGACACAGCAGGCTATGGTGCCACACTGGAATATGATTACAGGAGTCCAGCAGGCACCTGCACCAGAATTAGGGAGTGTGACTGTGATAGGAGGAAATCCTTTCCCAGGTACAGGGATGAATGCATATCCACATTAGGACAGCCCACAGAGCAACCTGATGTGTTCAGTACTATAAGTGACACCAGACCCCCAGAGGAAGCAAGGGTCAAGGTGACAATAGGAGGGAAGACATTTTCATTTCTTGTGGACAATGAAGACACTTTTTCTTGTGTTCATGAAGGAAAATATCCAATGTCAGGTATTGCAATGAATGCTAAGGGATTCTCTGGGGCAATGGGTATAGTTCCTTTTGCAGGCAAATTACCAATCTCTGTAGCAGAACACGACATGTCTATGCCAATATTATATTCTAGGCAAATGCCAGTTAACGTATTAGGGTGTGACTTAATGACGAAACTTAACATGATAATATCTTTTACTGAAGAAGGAATAATGTGTTCCACCCCAGGATACATTATATGAATGTGAGTTTATATTAGCCTTTACAGGCCAGAGAGCATTACGAGAGGTCCCTTTTGACCCAGAAGTATTGTGTATTGAGTGACTGTTTTATTATCGTGGTTACCCAGATTGATAGGTAAACTATTAAGAATACCTGATGAATTTTTGTTCAGACAACACAGTCCTATGGATGATGAAGAAGGGCAGATTTTCCCCTTGTAGTTAGAAGCAGCAGTGGTCAGAGAGCAAAGGATTGTTCTTCAAGGGACAGATGATGAGGGAATAGGTGTTACGCTCACCTGACTCCCACAGTGGCGTCGATCTGTACTGGACAGCTGTGGTCTCCACCAATGTGATGCATAGGGCCGAGATGACAGACTGGACTAGCCCACCTATCTTCGTTTGCTTGGCCCATAGGAATATTCTTCTGCAATTGGAGAAAGGGAATTAACCACCCGTGGAGTTGAGCGTAAATCCCCCCACCCCGATGTTCTCCCCACAGATCACCTTTGATGACCCCTCTTATAATCTCACCTGATGGTTTGAAAAGATGAGCTCTCCATCCTACATTGAGCGCAGAGGCGCGTTGATAACCAGTTGCTTCACTGGCTCGAAGGAATTGGTGAGTTCCAGAACAATATTGACTCCGAAAAGTATTAGTTCGTAAGAGTTCACATGTCTGACTTTCACTCTTGTCCGATTCCTTGCAGTTTGCAGCTTGACCCCAGCAAAGAGTTCCTCGTGGTAGCTGACAAAGTTCAGGTAAGGATTTGGCTTATCCTACACAGTTCAATTAAATAAGGCCAGAATGTAACCTGTTGCTTGCTCCCTTATTCAGGTGTGGGGAGAAAATATGAAGTTTGGGGAATAATACCTCTGGCGGTAAAATTAGGTACGTCTATTGCAGTGAGAAGAGTTCCCCTTGTTTGTCCCTTTGTCTCACCTTGTTGTCCTTTTGTTCCCCTTAGGGGCCGGGGTACGGCGAGGATGCAATGGAGACTGCGCCGACCCGTGAAGAGGAATAGTACCCCCGGCGGTAATCAGGTAAGTCTATGGGGGTAGTTACTATTGCCTCTGTTTATTCCCTTGGCTCACCTTTGCTGTTCTTGTGTTCCCCTTAGGTGCCAGAGTGCGGCGGGAACGTGCAGAAGGATGCAGTGGATCGTGAGGATGCTGCGAAGGCCGGTGAGTTCAGCGCGGCGCTGCTGCAGGCGAGGCGGCATGCGTAAAATGCTTCTTTCTTCCAGCTCGAAGGCGCGGTGGATCCGGAATTCAGGTAAGGATCGAAGGTTTTGCTCTTATTCTAACCTTTCTCCTTCTGCTCCTTCCTTTTTCTAGGAGCTGCAGACTTGAGGCGGGCGTGGCAGAAGACTGGATGCAGGCTTGCAGACACGGTGAGCGTTACGCTGCTGGATGCAGAATAACGCGAAGCGTGTGCTGCTCTTCGGGCGTGGTTTAAATAGCTTTCAAAGTAGTCCCAGGTAAGTATTCCTCCCCAGCCCCACCCGAGTAAAAAAATAGTCCCTAGGTAAAATAGTCATTTGGCTTGGAGCTCTGCAGCATGGTCTGCATCAGGTAAGCTTGCAGCATGGTCTGCATCAGGTAAGTTCTACTCTATGAGCCTGGCAGGGTTTTTTGGGCTTGCTCAAAATAACTTGATGCCTGCTTCTGCGGTTGCTGGACCTGGTCTGGTTCCCCGGGGGTAGGCATCATGACAATAGTATGGAGAACAGTGATAGCCCTCAGTGAAGTATGTAGGCTGACAGATTTGGCAGACAAAGAGTTGTTTAAGGATGAGTGCTCAGATGATGATTAGTATTTTTCTTAAGTCTTACTTATTGGATGAAAGTAGAGAATAGAGAAATACTGCAGAGAATGGCGTTTGTAAAAAATAGACCATTATTTTTCCAGGAAGATTTAGAGATAGTGCCACACATTTTATGGACCACAAGTCCATATGACTTGAGTCTATTAAAAGTCTATTAAAAGGAGTAGGAGCAGTTAAAATTAAGCTTAAACCAGGAGCATCTTTGCCATGTGCAAAGCAATACACCATGTCCAGAGAGGCGGATGACGGTATATTCGAGACAATCTCCACTCTAATGAAGCAAAGAATATTGGTACCATCCGATTTTCCAGTGTACTCAGTGAGAATATTGACAGCGGCATTGTGGAGATTTATGCAGGACATTCGCTCCACTCTAAACAATATAGTCGAAGCTGAGTTTCCTTTAGTTCCAAATACTGCGACAATATTGTGCAACATCCCATCTAAAGGCAAATATTTTACACTCATAGATTTAAAAATGCTTTTTTTTCAATTCCCCTCCATGAAGATTAACAGGATTTGACTTACTTTTTGTATAGAATGGTCCACCTGAAACATTCTTGCTTGCCCCAGGGGTACTGTGAGTCCCCTTAAATTTTTAATAGAGTCCTCCAGATGGACATAGGCAGTGCTCAGTTCTAAAGTGCAATACTTCAACATGTGTATTCCAATGCAAATGCTTCCAAAACCAACAGTTTTTCCATAAAGATGTTTATTCTCAAAGTTGGACAGCTGACACGTGTTTCAACTGATGGGTCATTTTCAAGGCCTAAATCTTGTTCCAGTGCAACCAGTTACTGTAAATAGAAGCTAATCCATGTTCCCTCTCGAATAAAGGGGCCTAATCCCTGCATTCCATGTTATTGTGGCGCTTGCAATAGCGCCTAATGGCCCCTTTATTCGTCACTTTACCGATACACAGGAATATATTCTTTGCCTGACATTGACTCTTTGCTGAACCTATTGAAGGGTTTTATTGTTCAAACTCGTGACTCCTCATCCACGCAGTGTACGGATCACAGCCAGCAACCCATGAGGGAACATGGATTAGCTTCCATTTACAGTAACTGGTTGCACTGGAACATGATTTAGGCCTTGACCCATTGGTCGAAACAAGTGTCGGCTGTCCAACTTTGAGAATAAACATCTTTATGGAAAAACCTTTGGTTTTGGAAGCATTTGCTTCGGAATACTTTAATTTGGATATTGGGTGACTCATTCTTAACTTGAGCCCGATTCACCTTCCCACCTCAACATTTCTGATTTCATTTTTTCCAGCTCTGGTGGATGAGTTGGAGGATTAAGTGTGGTCACTGCCAGTCCACATTAATATTGTTTCTTTTTCTTTGACATTAAACTCAAGAGTGGTGACAAGCGCACAGTAACCATATAGCAAATCCACAATTTTTAATCTCTCCTACTTCAATTTGTGGTTGACATTTTGGTGTGCAGTGAGATGGAAGAAAGATGTAGAGATGATTCAATTAAGCGTATGACTATCCTCTCAGAGAAAGGATATAAAGTGGATAAAGAGAAGCTACAGCACTGTAGGGAAGAGGTCTTTTATATAGGACAGTTGATTTCTCATGAGGGGTGGAAAGTGACGCCTGAAAGTGCAGAAGCAATAACGACAAAATCAGAACATGAAACAGTGAGAGAAATGCAAAAATGTTTAGGCCTCTGTAATTATTGCAGGGCCTGGGTTTTTGATTACAGTACCTATATTCAACTACGTTTAAAAGGGCTTAAAGAAGCATACGTGAGAAAGAGTAAAATAATATGAACAGATGAAATGACTGAAGGATTTGAAGAATTAAAAAAAGGAGATCAGTACAACCCCTAATTTGGGGATTCCACATTATCATGAGGAAATGTATTTATATTCTCATTCAAATGTAGAAGTCACGACAGCAGTCCTTGCACAGAAAACAACATTAGGACATGGACACAAACCATTAGCCTATTATATTGGTATTTTAGATGCAGTTATGAAAGGGCATTATCAGAGTGAGAAGTCTTTAGCTGCGGTTGCATCTGAGATTGAAAAAGCTTCATGTATAATAATGGGGTGTTCAGTAACATGATTTGTAGAGCATGCATTATTTGCGATTTTAGAGACACCCGAAAGTACATTGACCAGACAAAGAGCATCAGGATACAAGGTCAATATAATGAATCTGCGATTAAAATTGTCAGATGTAAGACATTGAACCCAGCAATGTTCATAGCTGAACCAGGAAGGGAGGATGATTATGCACGTGATTGCACAGCGTATACTAAAAACTATTATGGAATTCCCCAAGCTAGAGAAAAATGCCCTCAGGAGGAGGGACATTTTTTTGTATTGATGGTTCTTAAAAAAATGACCAAACAACTGGCGAAAGGTATACTGGATCAGCAGAAGTAAAGCTGAACCAAGAGGGTGAATTTGAAGTAGTGACAAGCGCAAGATTGCCTTTTCGCATTGCTCAGCACAGGCTACGGAATTAGTGGTGTTTATCGCCGCGCTTCAGAAATTCGAAGACGAGGAAGTGACGGTGTACTCTGACTCTGCCTATGTGATGTCAACCATACATGCAGGTCTGTCACACTGGAAAAGGAAAGATTTAATTTCATTGTGGAAACGAAGTCACACATTTAGAAGCCACAAAGGCAGCCTATTTCCCAACCATTTCTTATTTTGAAATAAAGTGTTGAAAACATGACAGGATGATGCATGTTTGTAAAGGAGGGCTTTAACATTCTGTCTATTGTGCAGCTAATTGAGATACAAGGGTGATTACCACAAGAAGAGAACAATTTATGGAAAGAAACAGGGGTGTTCTTTATTCCCCACTTAGGCAATTTGGAACTTTTTCACATAGGTACAAGAGACATGCATTAAAGTACCGTAGCTGAAAGAAAAAAAACACACTTCATCTTTATGTTACCTTTTGCAGTAACATTACACACATTCTTGTATGCTTTTTTTTTTACTACATCTTACTGTCTTATCCAGCTATAATGAGAAGATACGTCAACGTCATAAACATTTCTTGGAAATCCTAAGAACAATCATATTATTTTTAGAATGATTATTGCAATCATCTTGCAGCTCTTAATATAAAGGTGTGATTCATATTAAAAGTCTGAACAAAAATGAGGAAGTTTCAGATTATAGGGCTCACTGCGACCAAGAAAATCAATGAGTTTCAATGGAATGATAATTGTGGTTTCATTCTGCATTATGATTGGTGTTTTCCTCTTGATTATTATGGCATGTATACATATAATAAGAAACAATACAGATACGGTGCATCACAATGACATTTTTACTATTGCCCCTGATGAAATTATGAACAGCATTTTTTATAATCTTAGTAGGAATTTATTTAGATGTAAAAGGGATGTTGTGGAAGATCATGAAGATTTAAATACGTATCGTGATAATACGGCTAATTTAAAGAATAACCTATGGTATCCACACATAAAGAAGGTTGGAAGAAGAATGTCAGATTAAAGCTGCTATGTATGCTCCTTTATACCTTATTCCAAGGCAGAACAGCATCCATAGTGTGGATGAACAAAGCAACATCTCAAAGAGAGCACAATTATGTACAAGACATAAAGTCAAGAGAAAAAGCCAGATATAATGCACCAAATAATCAAATATGGACAGGCTAGAATACATGGATCAGAAATCAAGATTGGGGAAAATAAGATGTTCACACGAAAGAGTGGTCTATTGAAACATCATAGAAATAACACTGGGGACAATAAACATGTCCTCAATGTGATAAGGCTTTCAATTAAAATAATGAGCTATTCCTACATCAGAAAATTCACGCTAGAGGAAACCATTTACATTTTCTGCATAGGATATGTTTTTCAAGAGAAAGGGTGTACTATTGTTACATAGGAGAAATCACAACCATATATTTGGTTTGAATATCACAAAAAAGGGCAAACGAATGCTCCATCAGAGAAAACACAATGGGGGGAAACCATATACATGTTCTGAATGTGACAATGCTTTCAAGCAAAAGGCGAACTATTGCTAAAGCAGAGAAATCACACAGGGGGGAAAACATATACATGTTCTGAATGTGACCATGCTTTCAAGGGAAATGCTGAACTATTTCTACAGCAGAGATATCACACAGGTGGAGGATTCAATATCAAAAGATAGCATCTGCTGCCGCAGCGGAGACTATGACCCACCCACCATGATACCTCATATCCCCGCTGAACATGGAAAGAAGAGAGTATCTACTTCTTTAAAAGTACACAAAGTCAATTTGGTTGTCACAACAAACTTAAATGAATGGGCCTCAGGTTTCCCTCCTTTACATCATAGCATTCTGAAAATCACAAAACCTGCAATATACTTTCCAGTTAACAGCTTGATGGGACCTAATGCACAGAAGAGGCAGTAAAACAAAGAGAAAATGCCTTGGATTAGTACACTTCAACAAGTCACTGACGTGTACCACTTCTGTAACTTCAGTAGGGGAAGGAAACCACTTTTGCTTTGCACAAAAATAGAACAACTTTATTTACACACTTCACTACCCAGAATCCCACTAGCTTTCACGAATTCCACTAAATCTGAATCCACTGAATGGATATAACACTGTTCAGTTCATCACAAAAAAGAATCACAAACTGGTTTTAATTAAGTATATTTGTTTAATATAAAACCTTTATACTTCATGTTTAATATATTCATCAAACAATTATTAAATATTAAAATATGTGTATCAAGATACTTATAACATTGGGTAAGGCTAAGGCCTGTCTGTTCCTGTGTACCAGGTAAACAATGCTGCCTCTCCTCCTCTATACCACCACAGAGTCGAGGGGCAATACCTTGCTGCAGGGAGCATTTTCCCATTCATCAATCCGGAGACTTATGCCCTTCTAGAGGGCCGCTGCAATCAACTCCCATCAGAGGTGCTTCAGTGGCTGAGAGGAGTGTCCTCCACCTACTCCTCAGATTGGCCAGACCCCAGCCTACCTCCTGGGTTGCATCACAGCTAGCAGGCAAAGCCAGTGTATTCAGCCGGGAAAGGCCATCGAGTAAGGCTGAGGCCTGTCTGTGCCTGTCTGGGCCTGGCAGCAGCCCTGACACAAGGTATGCGCTGATGTACATTTTGCCATCCTCTCATTCCTACACACATTTGCAGGTTGTCAGCGCTCATAGTGTATATTACATGCACATGTGTGCCTTGCCCCAGATGCACTCTACCTCTCTGTGATGTCGTCACTGGTCAGCCCTCATCTGTGCCAACACTTCACTGACTCTCTCAGACTCAAACTGATACGACCAGTAGTCCCCTCACCTCGTGGGTTGAGGCTTTACCGATCTCTGCATCGCCGCTCCATGGCCTGCTGCAAATCCCCCACCTACCTCACTCTATCCTCTTCTATCAATTGACGAATGTAAATGCCCTTACATCCGTACTGCTATATTTATACTCTGCTTCTATGTATCCAGCCTATCAACAGCCTACCTGATTTGTCATGTTTCTTACCTATTTTCAACCCACATGACCTACCTCAAACTCTAGCTCAGACTATATTCCTAATTTTGCATTATCCTACTTTATCTGACCGGGAGTCCAATGTTTATTTTGCATCTAACTTTGACAGAAACCCATGTGCTATCTCTCTGTATATCTGTATGCCCCCATACCATGAAGTGCAGCATTTGCCTTCTTATGCACCCACCTGATTTGATTATGCATAACTGTATAACTGATGTAGCCCCCTGTACCATGATGCACAGCTTTACTAGCTTATGCACCCACCTAATGTGTCTCAGTATAACTGTATACCTGATGTAACCCCCGTACCATGAGGCGTGGCTATGCCAGCTTATGCACCCACCTAATTTGTCTCATGGTAACTTATGAAACTTGATGTAGCCCATCATACCATGAGGCATGGCTTTGCCAGCTTATGCACCCACCTGATTTTTCTCAGTAAAACTTTATACCAGATGTAGCCCCCCATACCATGAGGGGGCTACATCAGTTTATGCACCCATCTGATTTGTCTCAGTATAACTGTATACCTGATGTAGTTCCCCTTACCATGAGGCACAGCTTTGCCAGTTTGTGCACCCACCTTATTTGTCTATGTATAACTGTATACCTGATGTAAATTTGGGGCATACAAGAGAGATTTTGGCTCAGAGAAAGGTAATACCTAAGGAAATGAATTTATGTCGCTATTATAATGATATTTTGGAAAAAGAGAACCTGCAACATATAGTGGTAAACTGTCCGGAATTGAGTTCTCAACGAAAACTACATTTTGATAAGTTATTTTGCTTATAGAACTGGTTGGAAGTGATGAAATATGGCAGCTCATATTCTCTAGCACAAGGCTTGCTGTTATGAAAGCTATAGTAGACTTCCTTGATTTAGTAATTCCAGATGTGGTCATTTAGGGAAGGAAATAGTTTTAAAGAAATTTGCAAAACTAAAAATGATTTGAATGTAGGAAAATGTTATCATTTTATTAATGAGTTTGAAACTCATAAATCACTTCGAACACAATGGAAAGAAGCATTTTATTTTATTGCATTTTACATAGCCATGTACCAAGAAGTGTTTTAAATTTGGAAAATGTTAAGAAGTATGTAATTATGTAAAGTGGAAATCTTAAATGTTTGATGTAAAAGAAAATGTATTAATAATTAATTTTCTTTCTTTCTGTAATAATCTTGTAAATTTGAAATTTGAAGACTTGATTCTATCAGCCAATCCAAATAAAACATTTTTTAAAAAAAGTATTACTGATGTATTCCCCGTACAATGAGGCGTGGCTTTACCAGACCCACTATTTATCTTGAATGTTCCAGCACTTTGAAGAATGTCAGGTCACACTTACTGTAACTAGCACGCCGATGCCCGAGGGTTTGGTGGGCTGCTATAAATGTGAAAAATAAAAAAATAAATAAACAATGCAAGGATAGTATGGGAAAGAAAAACAAGAATGCTGTGAAAGAGGTCACTAGAAATTAAAGGAACAATGCTTACTCTTGAAGGATCAGCTGATGGATTGGTTGTGTGCAAAGCAACAAAATGTACTGGACAAGGGGAAGTAGTTGTGGCAAATGCAGAAAATGAATGCAAAAACCAATGGCCTAAGATTGCAAGATTGTTGACATGGGTCGTCGATGAGGGGGGACCATTGCAGATATTAGCCCTGAAGAATGCGTCTTTATGCTTCCGAAATAATAGCACCGTGAAAGTTGAAGAAAACAGCAAGTTTGGCCGAGTTTGTTATGTACCAAGTGACGGGCCCCTGGGCACCCTCGCACATGGAAACAAGGCACAATCACCATACACAAATTGATACGCCAGACACGAGGTTCAATTCCCCAAATCTAGGGTTTATTGCAAAGCAAATAGTCTCAGTCGTACGACCGGATCTCACGTCTCGCAACGTGTGTTACCCATACCTCGAGAGACGCAAGAGAGCAAACATTCTACAACAGTAACATATATACAAAAAGACCATCATATTATCAGTTAGTGACACATCAAAAACTGCCCAGAATGTATCTTCTTTAGCAAGAGTTCGGGGATTGACAATTATGATGAGTATGACACCTTCTAAGACATATGTTCAGCAGCAGTTGCAATCTGCGAAGGCGCAGACACTATTCTTTGTTACAGAGAACATAATGCTCTGGTTCTTTGAGCAAGCTGTGTTCGTAGGAGAGACACATTCCAAGACCTGCTATCTCCTAGTTTCTATTTGTGAGCTAGAGGTCGGCTCGATCTAAAGGGGCCCGGAGAGGGGGGGCGTGAAAAAGAATATAATTCATGCCTTTAGCTGTCTATATCTACAGTTTCTACCATTTCAGCGAGACCAGCTGGCACCTGCTTGGTGATTAAATGCCTTTCTGCTTACTTTCAAGGACTTGTGAGGAAGGAAAACAGTGTATTTCTATCTGGGCTAGTCTCTCAACATGCAACTTTTGGCCTCGTTCTGTACAAGAGCGGAACAAAATAGAATTCATTTTAGCAAAGCGTCTGAACAGAAAAGCAAGAGAAAGCAAAAAATGACAAAATGGCGAATTCTTGTTAGCACAAAATGTTCATGCTGATGATTCTGTACTGGCAATGCTGGGCATATGATGCGGTTGGTTTTCGGCCAACACAATATGCCGTCTATGCTATGGTAGGGTATTTTCTAGACTAACAAACCCTCCTCTTGGCCGTAAGCCAAACACATCAACTATACATCGCGTTTTCCTCTCACCATGTATCTGATTCTGAACTATGAATACTACTGTAATCGCCATCGTCATCATCAATATTAATGGACATGAACTCTTTCATAATTTACATTTTGTGATTTGTATTCCTATTCACATTGGGAGTTTGTTTCTCTGTTATCATGTGTACACATTCATCACTTATTTCAGTGCAAATTATTGGCAGACAGTGTATGCAACAAAAACATGTTAGGAAGATTCCGAGAATTGTTGCTAAAATTGCAACTGATTTCCATCCGCATGAGCGTAATAACTCCCAAAACCAGGAACTTATATTCAGTTCCCAACCACCTGCCGCGGGGTGAAGGTCAGAGCTCAGGACGTGTAACTTCTTTATTGCCTCAAAAATCATAGGGGAGGAGTCACTTACAAATACGCAGCACACTGACCCCACGATTTTGCAAACTCTTCTGCAATCAGCCAAAACTATATCAAGAGCCATCCTATTCTGCAATGTCATTAATCTAATTGCCTTCTCTTCCAGGGTCATATTATACAATATATCCGTTGTTCCATTTATCGTTTTCTCCAAAATTCTGAAATTTGTTTTATATTATAAGAGTTTATTGCTTGGCCCCAAAATGGTATAAATGATTTTGCTATGTCTCCTGCAATAAATCCTGCTTCCTCATCCCGCCGTGGCCTTGATCTGGATAGTTTCGCTATGTCTGACGTTTTTGAAAGGAATACCCCTGGGAAAAGGATCCCTAAGTAACAAGTACCTCCCCAATTCCTAGGCAACCAGGGATAAGCTTTTTCCCCACATATGAAATAGACGGGGTCACCTACATATACTGGTTCTTCCTCTCTCTCGAGTACTGCAATATTCATGCATCTATTAAATGTCCCTACTGAATAGGAGCCTTTCTTTCGTAAACAAAACGGAACAGTGCAAGGACTGTAATTTATTGTATACGAGGGGGGCACTACATCTTTGTTCCCTACTGGGTTCATGTGAAACATGATTACAGATGATTTATAGGGCACATACAGTCTGTCTCGTGGCGTTACTACTGATTTTATCACTCTCGCTCTGTTAAATATGGAATAACCTACAGGTTCCATTACCACTTTCTCAAATTCATCCATGTTTGTCCTATCTAATCGAACCGTTTCACTTTTATTCCATTTTCCATAAAATAGTGTGCTTAAAGATGCATAACATGCTGAACTAAGCGGCAATGGCTGTACATACCAACCCATTCCCTTTCCACCATGTTGCGGTAAATGCGTGCACACCCAACAGTTGCTTCTGTTCAGGATTGAGTGTGTCATGTTCATTATCAAAAGTAATGTGTTGTTTCCATAACCTTCCCTCTGTCTTTCTTCCATTGGGGACAGAGTATAAGAGATTACATGGACCAGGCTTTCGGTGACAGAGGCATTACTAATCGGCAGAAATGCACATAATGGATGTATTTCCTCCAAATACCATAATACCAGGACTACCGAAACTGGCGCAAGTATACACACAATGCACAGAAATGTTGTAACTATATACATACATCTTTTTCGGCAACTCTTTCTAGGCACTTTTATAGTCTCTATATTTATTACATCATCAGTGTTGGTGCAGGAGGGGGCAGGAGCAGCTATGGGCATCATGCTTGAGTCTTCTTCTCCAACAATGTTCCTTGTGAATACTTCTCACAGCTGCACTTGTCAAATTATCAGCAAGTTCCAAAATGTTAACAAAGCGTTTAGGCCAGTTCTCGGCAGCCTGGATTGCTAAACGTAAAGCACGATTATCGTGCTCTTGCACATTGCTCAAAAGACTCCAGAGTAAACATCAATTGCCTTTGTACCATAAGCGCCCCGCTCGTTCGCACGGGGTGATCAACAAATGGATTTTTATTTTCAAAGATAGCACCGGGAAGCCGCGTTCCAGAGCTGCCAGATTGGTACAACCCCCACGCTCCACTTCCCTAGGCCTCCGATTCCCACTTCATCCATGATGGGAATAGAGGCAACAAAATAAAACACGAAGATCAGATCACTTCTGATTTTGAGAACGTAGGTTGTACCGTATTGCTCCAGGTACTGTGTGATCAATAAATAGTGCAGGTGCACTTACAGATGCAGGCTCAGAGTCAGCCTGTAACGTAGCATATGATGATGGGCGCCAAAATAATGATGCAGGATTTATGACAGCCTGTGACGGTGCAGGTTCAGCTGGGCAAAGTTGGGGCACATTTAGCTCTGTCTCCTTTTTAGCAATCCTCTCAGGCTTTTCCTCAGGCTCAGGCAGAATTTGGGGCAGAGAACTGGCAATGGTGTCTTTTGAGTCAGAGGCAGCCCTTTCTTTCTCGTCATCTGGGTCAGGCAGTTCTTTCAATGGCGATGGAATTCTTTTTGTGTGGGTGGCATGGATCCACGCCTTTCGACCGTCCACACGGACTGCAGTTTGTGTTGCCATGAGTACCTGGTAAGGCCCACGCCACCTTGGTCCAAGTGATGTCTTCCGTTCAAAGTTTTTTATCAGGATCCAGTCGCCAGGCTGTAGACAATGCCCCGGCCCGGTATATTCGACAGGAAGAGCCTCCTGCACCTGCTGATGAATCAAACAAAGCTTCTGTATTAAAAGGTTACAATATGTACTAAGCATAGGGTTTTCGACTTCACTCAAGCACCTGGGTTGCGGCACACACCAAACATTAGCAGGTCTCCCCATCACGATCTCGTATGGGGAGAGTCCAGTCTGTGCTTGCACAGATGTCCGCATGCACAACAAAGCTAGAGGCAATACATCTGTCCATTTCAGTTTACTCCCTGAACATATCTTGCTAATCTTGTTTTTCAATATGCCGTTCGGGCGTTCAACAAGCCCAGCACTCATCGGGTGTCTCGCACAATGGAATCATTTATCGATCTGAAGGCCTGCACAAATCTGTAATATCACGGCGGCAACAAAATGTGGGCCGTTATCTGGTCATATGACCCGTGGCAGGCCGAATCGGGAAAAGCATTCTTTTAGCATCAGTTTTGTCATGCTCATTGCTGCGCAGTCCTTTAGCGGGTATGCTTCCACCCACTTACTGAACGCACACACTACCATGAAGATGTATTTTAGATTCTGACATCTCTCCATTTCTATGAAATCGAAATGGATAACTTCAAAGGGCATAGAGGGGGGGCAAAACTACCTGTTGGAGTAGCTGTTCCTCTTCCAATATTGTATTGCAAACGTCATACAATTTTGAACTAGTCTCTCAGCATTTTTTCTTATGTGCTGGTCCTGCCATACTGTGGCCAGATGCTGAATCATTTTTTTTTGCGCATATATGAGTGGGGCTGTGGGCCATGGTAACCATTGCAGTTATGTAGGAGTTGGGCAGCATCCACTTTCTACTTTCTTTGTCCACCCAGCAACCTTCTAAGTCTAATTCTGCGGAGCCCTTAGCCCACCCTTCTATTTCATCAGCAGTTGCATCTGCTTGCATCTCTTTGACTGTGGCAATCCCATTTTCTATCGTGCAGGGCACTTCTTCTGACTGTACTATCAACATTTTTGTGTGTAAATCAGTGGCACTTTGTTTTGCAATTTTGTCTGCAAATGTGTTTCCTTTTTCCACGTTACATGTTATTTTCTTGCGCGCCTCGCATTTCATTATTGCTAGTCCCTTCGGACACGTAAGTGCAGACAACAATCGAGCTATCAAAGGGCCATGTTGGATTCTAGTTCCATGTGATGTTAGGAAACCCCTCTCAGCCCAGAGTCGGCCAAAATTGTGCACCACCTCAAATGCATTCTGACTGTCAGTATATATGTTTACATTTAGATTTTCAGAAATTTCACATGCTCTTGTCAATGCTATTATCTCTGCTGCCTGCGCTGAATTGCATGGAATTCTTTTGCTCTCTACAATACTCTTTAGTGTCGTGATGGCGTAGGCAGCAGTTGACATACCATCAGGTAATTTAAAACAGGAACCGTCACAAAACAGTTCTCCGTCTGGCTCTTTTTGTGGGGTGTCTGTTAGGTCATTTCTCCCTTTCATCTCTTCCTCAGTAACCATTAAACAATCATCGGGAGGTGATTCATTCTCACCCAATTCTTCATTTGGGAAGGAGCATTAATTCTGCAGGATTCAAAGCGCAAAACCTCTGAATTTGAATATGTGGTGCAAACAGGAAAATGTCATATCTAGTCAATCTAGTTGATGTGAGATGTTGTGTCTGCGTTCTGTTTAAGAGAATGTCTACTGTGTGAGGCACCATTAAGGTTAAGGCGTGTCCCAAAACCATTCCCTCGGTTTGTTTTACTGACGCGGCAGCCGCAGCAACAGCTCGCAAACAACAGGACAAAGCACATGCTACACGGTCCAGTGCAGAAGAAAAATAACTGCATGGTCTATTTCTTCCTCCTTGTTCCTGTGTCAAAATAGCTAGCGCACAACCCTCATTCTCATGCACAAATCATTTTAAAACTTTTTCATAATTTGCTGTGCCCAAAACTGGAGCTGAGTATAAAGCAACTTTGAGCAGATCAAATGCATTCTGACTTTCCTCATTCCATGGCAAAGGCAAGACAACATCTTTCTTTGTCAATGCCACCATTTGTTCTTTGTACCAAAACCCAGGAACAGAAAACATCTCTGAATACAATTCATCAAGTTCACCTTTAAACTCAAAAAGCCTGTCCACGTGTTCCTTCATCTCTGAATCACTTTCCCTCATACGTGAAAATGCATCCAAATCCCGCAACTTCTGCAGCGGCACCATACCAGTTAAATACTTCCATCTTTCCATAAGATATTCTCCCATGCATTCCAACAATACTTGTTTTTCACTGAGCTTCTTATAATCATACATCGACCCCAGCATCGATGCCTCATCATTTCCTTCGATATATATTTCTGCCTGTTCTTTCAACTCCCTCTCTCTCTCCTTGCTGACCGCACTACGGGTTATTCTAGCAAACACGCTTTGTGCAGGCCTCGCTTCTCCAACTCTGCCTTCTCTGATAGCTGTGGATTCAAGCTTGGTAGGTGGAGGGGGGAGTAGGATCACATGTTCAGGAGGGGCTGGTGCAGATGTAACAACTGTAAGGAAGAGTGGTAACTGGGGCTGAGAAGCGGGAGTGGGCTGGGGCTGAAGCTGGGCAATGGGCACTGATGCAATTATGTCAATTTTACTTTTAGGGCGTTCTTGCCTTTTCTCATTTAAAATCTTATTGATTAGTTCATCTGATACATGCAACTCTTGTTGGGATATATTTTGTCTATGCCTAATTGATGGCTCCTGTCTGCCTTTCTAATTTCCTCATCCCACTCTTTTTCTTCCTGTTCTAGTGCTCTATCTGCATTAGATTTGTGCCTACGCGCATGTTTCTCTCTGCTTCTTAAGCGGAGATTAGCTTCCTTCCTCCAGTCTCTAATGACGTCAAATGTCGCAGGGCGTGCCTTCTTGCGCAGCAATACTTATTCCAAATGCTCTATTCGCACCATCTCAAAACTACCATTTGTTGGCCATTGCAAATCTTCTACCTGTCTGGTCTGCCTATGCCAAATTTCACAAAACATTATTGCCCATATTCCATACTTCACATTCATCTCGAATGCTGGTGACCCTACGGGTGGCGCAGCCTGGCCAGTTTCCAAAGATTGTCTACCGCAGTGGAAAAATCCCACTAGACAGGAAGACAATTTCCCAGGCATGTTTGATCTTATTTGTACCTTACCCTGGGCGTTTGATCTTGCAAGAGCAACTCTCAACCAATATCAGGGCTATTAAGAATCGGTTCACGACTCACCTGATCAATCAGCTCGTCTCTCAAGACGCAATTCGTCCGTATACAGACGCAACCAAGGATCGTCGTGTCTGCGTATCTGGCTCAATCTGCCTCGTTTCGGGACTCTCGCCTTCTTGCTCTCTGGCCGGACGTGTCGATCAGGGACCGGTTGTGTACAGATCTGCAAAGGACTCTCTCATCACTTTCACAGGGGCGCCCCGAACACCTCTCGATCCCGGCTCAACGGCCTCGTCCTCGATTCATTTTTTCACCTTCTTTAAATTTCAAGAGACACGATGGAGCAAATGGGGGAGGGTCCCCTGTTCGGGCACCATTTTTTGACAGTCCCCTGGCGACCCTCGCACATGGAAACAAGGCACAATCACCATACATGGATTGATACGCTAGACACAAGGTTCAATTCTCAAAATCTAGGGTTTATTGCAAAGCAAATAGTCTCAGTCAGCCGACTGGATCTCACATCTCGCAACGTGTGTTACCCAGATCTCTCGAAACGCAAGAGAGCGAACATTCTACAACAGTAACAAATATACAAAAAGACCATCATATTATCAGTTAGTGACACATCAAAAACTGCCCATAATGTATCTTCTTTAGCAAGAGTTTGGTGATTGACAATTATGATGAGCATGACACCTTCTAAGACATTTGTTCAGCAACAGTTGCAATCTGCGAAGGCGCAGACACTATTCTTTGTTACAGAGTACATAATGCTCTGGTTCTGTGAGCAAGCTGTGTTCATAGGAGAGACACATTACAAGACCTGCTATCTCCTAGTTTCTATTTGTGAGCTTGAGGTCGGCTCGATCTAAAGGGGCCCAGAGAGAGGGGCCGTGAAAGAGAGTACAATTCATGCCTTTAGCTGTCTATTTCTATAGTTACTGCCGTTTCAGCGAGACCAGCTGGCACCTGCTTGGTGATTAAATGCCTTTCTGCTTACTTTCAAGGACTTGTGAGCAAGGAAAACAGTGTATTTCTGTCTGGGCTAGTCTCTCAACATGCAACTTGTGGCCTCGCTCTGTGCAAGAGCAGAACGAAATAGAATTCATTTTAGCAAAGCGTTTGAACAGAAAAGCAAGAGAAAGCAAAAAATGACAAAATGGTGAATTCTTGTTAGCACAAAATGGATGCTCTATGGTCATGCTGACGATTCTGTACTGGCGATGATGGGCATATGATGCGGTTGGTTTTCGGCCAAAATAATATACCGTCTATGCTATGGTAGGGTATTTTCTAGAATAATACAGGCAGGAAGGAAAGAACAGCAGCCCTGATATACCATTACTGGGCCTGTGGATCAAGAGCATATATAACGTTTCCACCAAAATGAGGAGGAGGTTGTACATTGGTATTGATAAGCATACCAGCGTTAGTAGTGTCACAAAGTGACCTGCAGATTGCAGACTTCCCAAAAATTGACATAAACCTGAGGAAGAAAAGATTGTTTTATCGAAGCAGACAGAAGAGATATAATTACTTCTCAGCAATGAAGCCTACTATGACATTCCACATTAGCATAAGTTGTTTAGCAGAACATCAATGATATTTAAAACTATATTCCTGCCAGGAATTCAGACTGCAGTAAATGTCAAGTGGATGCAACTAACTAGGGGCAGCTGCTGCAAATTATCAATGTGACAATAAAAGGATTTAAGTGGTCTGAGAAGAGTTGAGGGCAATCAGGCTCATGGCCCTCCAGAACAGGTATGTCCTGGACTTAATTACAGCAATGGAATAAGGTGTGTGCACCAAGATCGGGCCTTCCTGCTGTACATGTTATACCTGCCCATGATGAAGATAACGGGACTTTGACAGTAGCAATAACAATGTTGTCAACCTTTGCACACAGAAATGGTGGAAGAAGTAGCCAAGACCGAGGATGACGGCTGGTTTTCATCTTTATTTTCATGGATTCAAACTTGGTTGGCAAATACATTTAAATTATGTGAAGCAGTACTGGTGTTGGCCTTACTAGGATTTTGTCTTAAAAGGATCATCTTGGGACAATGCCAGAAGACAGAGAAGAAAGCTATTGGTATGAAAATCATGATTGATATATATACTGGAACAGATGAGCAGATGTAAAATGAGGAAAGTACCCATGAGAATATAAATAAAATACCCTTGCTCTTCCTGGAAAGAAGTTCTACTACCCTAAGGATCACAACAACAACAATTGGCAGGGTAAGTCAATATTATCCACAGCGCTTGCACGTAATAGTTAGAGTAGACGCTCAAGTTTATTTTGTTGCTACTTCTCCTCATATCAGATTTCGCCGCAATTGCGAAGCATCAGAGTTGAACTACCAACAGGCAAATATTTCCATATCCAGAATTGGACAATTGAACTTCAAACGTAAGCCTCAGATGAAGAGCCAGAAAAGCTCAAACAAGTATCAGGCTGTTTTACCATCCAAAATAAACACCAGACTGTTATTAAATTTTCGCACCAATTGGCACAGTGTGACTGGGACCTTTTGTGTTAATTACCCTAAGGATCATAAATAATATGTAGGACAAAGGATATTCTGTCCACCATCCGGAGATTGCTGCCACATGACCTGGTGTGTGGATGAACATATAAAGAATGCAGGTGCCCTTATGGGGATGACAAAGATATGGCTCACAAAGAAACAACAGTATAAAGAGATGATAAAGGAGAACGAAGAGAAGAATGTGGTTGACTCGACCAGAGGGGGGAATGTAGAGCAGCATTTGGACACATTTTCCCTAACTCCTGCCCCATCACCGTTGTCATACTGGAGCAGCAGGAGAAGGGCCCTATATGAGACTACATGTGTTGTTCCTATACCGCACTGAGTGTACGAGATACGATATGCACTCAGACAGCCGTATCAAATGTACACTTGCACTGAAAGTGTGGAAGGATGCAGTATGGAAGGATGTCATCACGCACCATTGGACATCAAGGAGCACTGAGTGAAATCAAATAAGGGCAGAGTGATGTCATAAAGAAGCTATAAGCGGACATATTGAAACAATATGAAAATACTGAAGAGTAACGATGTAACTGAAGTGATAAGAGAAACATGTATGAAATGATAAAGAAATAATAAATGCAAAAGAAGACAAAATATCTTGCTGACCAACAAGTGTTAATACGCATTAACACAAGGTAGATGAGCTACATAGAAACTTGATATGGAGGAATATATAACATGGCTAGAAAGGCTGAGGGCCTCATTACAAGTTTGGCGGTAGCCTTGCCGGTAAAACCGGCTGGCTGCCACCAAACTTGTAAATTTTTCCGGCCCCTGGCAATGGGGGAATACATGGCTATTACAACCCTGGCGGACCCTGTATTTCCCCATTGCCAGAGGGTGGAAACCCCATAGGGCTCAATGGGAATGGGGAGGCCGGTAGCACCGGCAGCATTCAGAATGGTGCTGGTGCTACTGGCAGTGTCTGCTGTCGGGGTCTGGTACGCCCGACAGGTCAGACCTGGTGAGCGGAAGGCACCCGCGAGCATAACTCATAGTTTGTCAGTCCGGTAATAATGGTATCGGCAAGTTTACCGGTACCTTTGTTACCGGACAGGCAAACTTGTAATGAGGCCCCATGATTGGAAAATAGATGCCAGCTGCTGTTAAGACTAAATTCAGCTCCCTCAGAAACAGATCAGAGTTGCAGAATCAGGAGACACTGGAAGAACAGCTTTGTATGCAAAACAAAGAAGAGTCTAAGTTGGTTTGAGATCAAGGATGCTATTTTTAAGGAATATCACCAAAGCACGAAAGGAGGCAGACGGATAAGCCATGGTCGAGACATATTTCTCTTAGTTTAAAGAAGAAGACAACATCTGCAAGAGCCAAGTATTGGACAATTAAAAGTGTATACAGTCTATACAAGGTAGAGGCAAGTCTATAGAGGCCAAGAAGAGCAATGATACTCAGTATAATTAAATAAAATAGCAATTAATAAGAGGCTGACATTGACAAATGTATGGTCTCTTCACATGTGACTCAGAAGTTGAAAACAAGGGCTACTCATTAAGCCTTGAATGAAGGCAGTGATGTGCTCATACTACCCCAGAGCAGGGAGCAGGCTACAAGGTCAACTACAGATGGGAAACTTTGGCTCATGGGCGGACTGATGAGAGATGATGGACTAATTGGGAAAGTGGGGAGTAATCTAACATGTTTCAAGCACCTGGGTTTGCTAGCTGAGCCAAAGGTCCAGGTTTGGGTGAGAATGCCAACCAATCAGTGGGTCTATGGGGCACCCTGCTATACAATGTTGCATAGACCAATCCACTGCCATTCTGTTTACTGTAATCAGTGTTACACGTATTTAGAGGTTATTCAAGGTGTGCCTCACAGATAAGAGACAGCCAATGAAGTACTAACCTGTCAGCCAATGAAGTACTAACCTGTATACATTCTATACGTAGACATTTTCCCCTAACCAATGACTCCTGCTAATAAGGTTTATAGTTTGACACATAGGATGACATCATAGATGACGTATATTTGGGTATAAGACCTCTGTGTAATAAAGTTTGTGTATGAGTGTACAAGCATCCGTCCGATGTCTGCCAGTTGACCCTGCTTTATTAAATTGATAAATAAAGTAGTGCTTTGACAGATTCTTTATTGGTATTTCCATCTAACACAAGAGACACTTAAAGGTGCTAGGGAACTGATTATTTAGATGTAACTTATGTATGACACTTAACTGGAATATGTTTTTGAATATGCAAGAAAAGTACCTCTTTGTCTGTGTTTGCCAAAGAATTCAATGGCTCTTTGGGAGACTGTAACGAAGGCATGGGTTCAACAGTAAGACAGACACAAGTGATCACAGTTCAAGGGTGTTTACGCCTATCTAATCCTAAATCTAAAGAGGGAAGAAGCTACGACCATCAAATAATATTAACACAGTCCTAGTGGTGTCTTGTCAAAATAATACTAATAAACCTATTGCCAGTCCTTACCTCTAAATACAAATAGTGAGGGAAACAATGTTACGAAAAAGAAAGTAGTGCTCACAAAATTATATGTCAGAATGTTCAGGCCTTTGGCCTCCCTTTCCCACATTTTCAGCACGGCATGAGGTAGTTCACTCAAGTTTAGCACAGCCTCCGGCTTCTCTAGCACAAGGATACAGTTAAATCATTAGAATCAGGACCTTCTGTGCCCAAGTTGCTTTGCCTTTCAAAGTCTCTTCATTCAGAGGGCCTGATGCAATAAATAAACAATACGTTCTTGTCCTCTTTCATGTTTTCACAAGTATTCAATTTCTTATGAGATTCACTATTCACCCCAGATGCCCCTCAACCGGGATCAGATCCTTTTAACTCAATGTTCTTCACCCCTGATCCCCCTTAGCTGGGCTCAGATCCTTTTTAACACAATTAGTCTCCCTCAGCCGGGTTCGGACCAATTTCAATTTCACATGTAAATTCGTAACACAAACTGGCTTTAACAATAAGTTCTTAGCTAATCTCCCTCTGCCAGGCTCAGACCAATTTCAGTACTCTCTTTATATTCATTCTATTGAAGACTTTTGAATGTGCCCAGGGTGTTTTTGCTTGACCTGCGGCAGGACCACTTTGATTTCACAATTCCCTTTCTTGTAACATTTCCCATCTCTCAGTTGGATACCTAACAGAGACTTTTGAATGAGCACCCTCGTGGTGCCGGACCACTCTGTCTACCGTATTGTATATTCGCTTCAAAGTTCAATCACTCATCTGCTGTTTAATTATGTTTGTGTCGCTTGCCACATACGCTTCATACACTGTTATTTTCAGTTTTTCACTATGTAATGTTGCTGCTTGCAATCTTGGCTTCAACACAGACCGGTTTGGTATCTGTTTCCCCAACTCACCGGCTGTGCTGACTTTACAGGCGCTGCTTTGTAGGAGCCAAGGCCTGTACCACAGCGGCAAATGATTCTCCCCGCCTTGACTACCGACACAGGAGGGTCCCGGGAACCTTCCACACACAATGCAGGTTTCTACAGCTTTGGTTCTGGGTCTTATGTTTCTTATATCCGAAGGTTCAGGAAAGTAACAGTCTTTCACTGAAAAGGTCCTGGGCTCTTCCCTCCTTGCAACCCTCTTCAGTCTTGCCGTCATTTGCCCTGTATTAAACTGCCTTCTTGGAACTGCTGTTTCCTCATGTGCTGTGCTTTAATCAGAGTGTGCTTGTGTACTCCGCCTTTTATCTGTTTTGGGAAGTGTGATGGAAGTCAGGTGTGTGTAATGATCGGTAATTGCTTGACCCTGCCTGAGCATTATATTGGGACATGTCAGTTATACGGCTTGGTTGTTAGTCTGTTTTTTTCACAGTGAGCTGTCCCTCAGAAAGTTTTTGTGTTGGAAAGGGGTGGGGGTTGAGATCCTAAGTATCCTACCTGGTCGGATGGGGTAAAGGTGCTACAGGGAAGGGGATACCGTGTCTCGCGGCCGGGTCCCACTTCCATTCCCCAAGGACCCCTCACCCAGGTAATCCTCCAGCACTGGTCCACCCCCAGGAACTGGATCCAAAAGCGATGGCCATGTCCGCGCCACCTGGATGACAGATCCCCACGGACTAGCGGTGAGACACGTTCAGGTTTCTCACACAGACCCATACTGACACACAACTGGGAACTTACATAGAGGTAGAATCTCCTTGAATTGCATAGACACTTTTGGTTATCATACGATTTCATGTTAATATTAATATACATTTTTGAAACTCTATTTTCTGAGTCAGTGATTGCTAATATGTACGATTAAAATGATAGAAGTTGGCTTTATAAACCACATACATGACCGCATCATATAGATAATACGGTTTCATGCACAATTAAGAAACACGAAATTCAGTTGTCAATTTAATGTGCAAGTCACACGCAAACAATGAACAATGCTGCACAGACAAGTTACCCATATGGGCAAATCACTAGAAGAGTGTCTGGGTCACTTTCAGGTAATGACTGAAAGGTAGAAAGATTGAATGACGGCCACCTTACGGGGGGAGGGAGGGTCAATTATATCAGAGGTTCAATTATATAGAAAGGTAAACGAAACATGGAACAACTGCATCTGTTTATTTGTTTAGAGTATAAGGACCCCATTTTGTTATCACTGGGAATGTTGTACATTTGTTTGAAAAATTACTTTGGTGTTTTTGTTGGAGCTTTTTTCTTTGCTGAGAAACAGCTGCTAACTTTTACAATTATGTCTCTGTTATATATTTAATAAATAATGTGTTATGCACTGCCTCCCCTACATGTGTCACTGTATTTTTCCTGTCACACTATTCTTCATATCGTCTGTGTCAGGTGTCATGCTCTATGAGCATGGAAAATGTAAGTATTTAATTTGGCAAGATATCATCACAAATGGATAACCATGGCATATTTGCAGGGTGCACTTTGGATGCCATGTATTATGATGGCAGTCATAGTACTCCTTGTGTCATTGCCAGAGTGTTGTTATAACAGGATGAACCAAACGTGTATTGTCTTAGAGAGCATGGAAATTAGAACTAGAGAAAAAAGGGAGATTGAGACAAAATCAATGTATTTTTAATGGTGCTTGGTCTATGACAAAGAATACACATTATGATTTCTGGTAAAATATCACTACTGGACCTCTGAGAAAGGACAAGACGCTGGGCCACCCCATCACTATTAAAAGATATAATTGTTCCTTTCCATTTTGGATATTCTGTATACTTCATCGAAGTGGATCAGCAGAACAGAGGAAAGATACAGGGTGAGAGTCTAAGGAAGACCAACGGCCACACAAAGAGGTACTTGGCCCAGATTATGACAAATAAGAGGGTCTGCCATTACACAGTAAATGTATCACGCAAAAGATCAGGATATGTGCAGGTTCCATTTTTGATAACATCAGTTTTGATAAAAATTCATAAAACGTTCAAAAAAAAAGTGGAAGAACAAATGAGCAGTTGCAGGCACGTGTAACGTTTGGTTCATTTATAGCATACATTAACTTTTATCTTTGGAAAAACTAAGTTCACTGTAATATTCAGGTTCTAGAAAAAATCCCTTTGTGCTCGTTGTCTTGTAGGAGGCTAGCAAAGGCAAATGAAGACTGCCTGAATTCAAACTAAGATGGGCTAGCATAGTGCCATTGCCTGCTTTAGTTGTGTAATATTTCTCCATTGCACCCTCCTTCTGGACATAGGTTGTCACCTGCATACCTAAGCGACACCAGCCAAATCATTGTGCAGATTGTACCACAAACCTAACCATCTCCGGGAACTATATTTGCCCTTGAGTGAAGTTCACCCAGAAAACTGGGTTTGAATCAATGTAAAGTGAAAAAACTTGATTCAGAAAGGACTAGTTTAGAATGTGCAAAGAGGACCGAGTGGATTAGGACTATGATCAAGGTAGCAAGAGGATATAGCCGGGGTTAAAGATACCTTCCTTTTCAAATGACACACACCAAGCTGTTAAGTATTATGAATGACATGCTTATATAGTTGCCCTGCTTTACAAAAGAAAGAAGAATTTTAATGTAACATTGTATTTCTTTTCCCAATCCGTGTCATATTATTGTAGAAACGTATGTAAAAACGTGATGAATTTTACATGTCATCTTATAGTATAAATATGGTGATAAACAGTGGTTCTTTTGTATCAGTTTGAGTAGCACTTGCATTCATCTCTGCCCTATATAGAGCTATTTTTTGTTGACCCGGACTTCAACTGAGAGCAAATTAGCCCCTACTCGTAGGAGCAGCTTTCATGGGGATTCTAAAAAATAATAAGTTCAAATAGAAACACCTTCAGTTTTTAAGTCTGTGTAGAAATGGGCATCTGCTGGTAAAAACATGTTATTCTTTTAGCTGAGCTACAAACATCTTACTGCACTTAGCAGATTACCTTTCACATCATCAATGACATCCTAAAACATCAGCAGATGAATTGCTAATGGAATGAGAACAAAGGGACCTGTCATAAGACTTCATCAGCCATCAGCTGAGATCTCTGCTAGTATCATGAGTTTCATTACCAAGGATGGCACTCCATAGAAACCAACCACCATTTAAAATGACATGACACTTGCATTTTAATTTTTTTTTAATATAACCTTGAAACCATACCTATTACAAACAAGCCACAGAGTGTGTTGTGACCGTGAGATCATTCATTATCTAAGCAATCTAAATTCAAATGTCCTACATTGATTAACAATTAAATTATACATATTAATAACATATTTATAACATTATGAAAAACTATTGCACACATGTATCCCACAGGTTCAGACTTGTGTCCAGGTCAGGGAATTACAGGAATGCATGCTTCATTAATATACCGTATTGCTGAAATTATATATTAAAGAAACACATTTATAATTAAATATAACTCTGAGAAAATCCGCCCCCACCTTTTTCAGATTCATACATATTATCACCCAAACTAGATTGGTATTCTGTGTGTTCTCTTTGAGTGTCTGGTTGTTGCAAGCCAATGGAAGAACCTAACCAATGAGAAAATATGATATAATGCTGACATATGAATGGTAATAATGCACATGAAAAAAGGAACACATGAAAAGGGAATTCAGACTCGGGGATTAAAGGCTGCAGGAAAGAACACCATCTGTTCCTATTGGGTGAGCGCTGAATATGGTTCCTATTTGGAGATGAGTGTGTCTTTTTGTTATGCCCCGTCCCTGAAAATGCTGGAACCGATGGAGATTGGGCCGCATCGTCCGTTGGAACTGTTCTCAGCAGTCTAGTGTTCACCCAATATGGCCACCATGGGAATAAAGTCAGCCCCTTCCAGATACACAATGCGTTGTATCCGTCTTCTGGACCCACGCTAGCTTGTACTGCATTCCTGTGAACCAGCAACTAATTACTTCTGTTCGCCTCTCTCCTTCCTGTGTCCTCTCGCTTCTGCCCTTGGCAAACACTTCTTAGCACATCCGTGCTTCTGTTTCTGGCCTTAAAGTTTTCGTTTCTTTCCTTTTCTGCTGCTCAGCGTGTTTGTTTACTTTTTTGTACTAGCTCTCTCTGTTAGACTCTGGGTTTCCCTTTACTCCGCTTTCATTTTTGCTTTTCTCTTTATCTTCCGTTTTCCCCTGTGTACAGTGCATCCACTTCTTTGGATCTCCATCATCCTACCGTAGCGGTTCATTCTGTGTTTTGTTTAAAGTCTATTTCGCTTTCTAATTTCTCTTGGTTTGTCATGGCTTTCTTTTATTTTCCCCGTTCTGACTTTAATTCTGTTCAGCTTTTCCAGCTAAAGTTCACTGGGGTTAATTTCTTCTGCACCCGTTCAGAATTCCTGTTTACTTACCTTTCCATTTTGCTCCTGTTTGTATCTGTGACTCTGGTCCCGTTACAGGCATACTCCCTATACTTGCCTTTTTGCGTCTTTCTACTATTGTTAGATCTGGACAATGGACTTAGTTCAAGCAACCCTTTTGCTGCCAAAACCGTTTTTCTTTGGAGCTTCTTAGCAACAGATGGACAACCCCAATCTCAAGTCTACCCAGGTATTTGGACACTTATCAGAGTGGAAACTGTTAACCTTATAGGAACTGCTGACTCATCGTATTCTACTGCTGTTCTGTTCCATTCATCCTGCAACTACACAAAAAGGGTTTTTTCTGCCATGACTGGCTTTTTACCTGATCATTTTGGGGGCTGGCTCCTTGGGGTTCCCCTTGATCCTGTTCTTCTGCAGGACACGGTGGCCTCCGACAGAGCTCACCCTTATTTGCACAGTAAAAAGGAAAAGAAGTCTAAAGGGACCAAGAAGATCAGATGGAAGAAGGGGTCTGAGGCCCTTGAAGATATCATTGAAGACACAGGTGAGGAGAGGGAGCTGGGAGAATAGCAGAACCTGACACTTATCCATGAGGAAATTGGAACCAACTTAGAGTTTCTTTGAAAGCTCATCAGGGCCCATTCTGAATGTGTGCCTAAAAAGAAATAGTTTAAAGTGAGAATTACAACTCCACAAATGTCATTAGACCCCTTAGAATCATTGCCCAGATTCCCAAGTGTTACAGGAAATTCAGAGGTCATTTCCACTTCAGGGGGCACCCAGTCTAAATAGAAAAATCCAAATATGTGTGTGAAATGCAACAATGCTTCCCATAAGGATTAAACCTAAGGATAAACCAGGAGGTAAAATAAGTTGTTTAACTACTGTCCATAAGAAAGGAGACCACATATTGTTCCCCAATTGACTTATTTAAGGGTTAAGGCAAGGATTCAGTTCTCTCCAAAGTCTGTTTAACTGAAGAAAGTGAAAGATTGCGGAGACAATTAAAGAAACATGAGAAGAGTCCCACATTTAAACTAATAAATAAATGTGCATTTCATCTTGATGCAGTGCATTCCTAAAACCTAATTAGTAGCAGGTGTATGCTGCATTTCAAAACTGGAACTAATTCAATAAATCATAATGTCTGGGTCGTTAGAAATGTTACTTATGATCATTATATTGGATAATGATATAATACATTGATTCATAATACATTTGGATCTTATTAAGAACACAATCTGCTCCAGAATCAAGAAAGATTTCAATGATCTTAAAAAGCATCTAAGTCAGATCAATTGCTGCCTTTTGCTGCTCAAGCTCAAATTAGAGAAGAACATTTTATTCCTGGAAATACTCAACAATATGCTTTTCCAATACAGATCAGATAAGGACAGACCTTGTTTAGTGAAGAAGCTTTTATTAATTTAAATAATGTTCTTCAGCAACAAGGACTATTTTTAAATTGAAATCTATGAATCAATCTTAAAGATGCCATTTAAAAATTGGTTGAAAACAATGATCCCCAAAGTGCCATTTTGCCTCAAGACACTTCTTTGCAATGCCTGTTGATTCCAGACACCTTTCCATTAATGTACCTAGTCCTAGAATTGGCCCAATACATGACGATTGTTATAAAAAATACTTATGGTAATACTTCATGGACCCTCATGGGTAGAGGATGAGACCTATGATATCTTGGAGGATGAAACTGTAAATCCGAGTCACTAATAACTGCATCAATGTCAAGAAAACATTATTGTAACAACATTATCTTTAACAAGGGGACTATGTTACCATCAGGAACTTTCCGCACACGTGGAGAGATACACATTTTAGATATTAGCAAAGACAAAGTCAGCGACCCACTTGCAGGAGAAGAAAAAGAGGTAGAGATAAAAGAAGTACCATTCAATTGAGTATAACCTTTTTGGAGCTCTGTTTGTTTTTTCAGGCAACCAGACGGTTGTTTCTCAACCTCTCAGCGGGAGAAGCACAAATTATTGCTGAATTATGTGTTCTGTTTTATTGCTGTTCTCTTTCTTCTCTCTTTTATTTTTCTCTCGTCATTTCCTTTTGTGTTCGAATAAAATGGGGTCCTTTAACCCATACCACTAAACATGTATTTGAGTATGTTACTATGTTTGTGATTAGGAGTAAGAGGGAGGCATTCAAATCAGAACTGTTTTTGGACAGAAGTGAGAGGGAGCATCGCAACAACACTGATCACATGAGGGCAGTGGGGAGGCAGAGAGCAAATGATACATGCCATGTTTGAACCTTCATTTCACATGTGACTGGTACACCCAAACTCTGCATCCCACAGGAAGAACCAACACAAACAGCACACTGTTTAGTTCACCTTGGCTTTATGCAAAATGAAGTGGCAGTTCCAAGGACACCGGGTGCAAATGCAGTGGGTGAAAGATGGCCAGGATAATTACATTAAAAGCAAAGAGACAAAAGATGCGGTATTATATTGTGAGAAAAAGGGGTCAAGAAGGGAGGAACGTTAATTTATAAAATAGCGCATAATGCTTTGCAGAAATGTAACTGGGTATGCATTGCGTGGTGTAGAAATTGACCACAACTACATTTGAAGGGCTTGGTTTTCTACAATAATTAATCGGTGGAAAGGCTTGTACCATGCAGAGTAGAAGGATTGGCATGATTCTCCATAGAAGAATCACAGCATATAAACAGCACATGTTTTAACACAGGGAACAGTAATATTCAGGCATTAACCTGGAGAGAGGAATATAAATAACCAGCAAAAATAAAGGTATTCGCTCATCCTTCTTTATGTTTCAGATTCAAAGGGCATGTCCAGCTGGGAATGAATAAGAGATGCACAAGAGTAAGGGAGCTGCCAAACCTACGAGAAGGAAATGCGGCCCTTAGGCATTCTTATTATTCATGAGGCACCCAGGCCTGGACCCAACTGCCACCACGCTGGGGTGGATTGTGCTCCCTCGTTACCCTGCACTACTTCAACCCTAGTAATACTGCATTCTGACCTTGTGTCATTCTCTGAACATTCTGTTCTGCAAGACTTCTACCCCAAATGGACTAAGAGGTCCTTGACCTGATGAAGAAGATGTCGCAAATATGACTATTGGTCACAGACATCAGAAGATAGGTCTTCTTTACATATCTCTTTGCACCTAGCATACAGACAGCTGCCAAAGCCAAGTGATGTTGGACCAACAGGTACGAGCTACTGCAGCTGGTGAATTGCACAGTATTGGGGTTAAAGGTGTTAAAAGAGGAGTAGAGGTCACTTAGACAGACCAGTACGCCAAATGGACAGTGATGGAAAGAGGCTTTGTGCAAAGAACAGAAGTAATAGCAGTGTCTAAGTACCATCGAATTACGCAGAGAGTGGAAGAATATTGGCAGCACACACTCCACATGACTATGTAAAAGGACACAAGCAGGGTTGTCGAAGAGGACAGATTTAATACAGTTTTTCCTTGGGTGCCCGTCTGGTTGGGCAACATCGTCCAGTTACTGGTTCCGATTTTCGTATTGGCTCTAATTACTGTCTGTTCATGTGTAATGGGGTTGCAAGTGGGGTGGGAATAACTGTAACCATAAATACATGAAGTCACTATTAGTAAAAATGTCCAATGACGCCACACCCCTGATCAGAAATATTTGCACATAAACTGCACACGAATACCGTATGGTTCAGGTAGGGGATGCAATTGGTGCACCAGATACACTGTCAATCCCACCACCCGCTACACAGAACACTGGGTGGATTGTTATGGCGATGGTGGGTGTTGTTTCATGAATTGCATACCAGAGGAGTATGTAGCGATGGGGGTGGGGGAGTTTGCGTGGGGTGTCAAAGATATGGATACCTAAAGATTGGTGGGACTGGAAGAAGGTGTGGGAGTTACCAATGAATGCATTAATTGCAGGGACCTGTTACTATGCAGATACAACGTCTTACGGGGAGGGGGTTGCACGTACAAGCTATGTGAGTGACGTGTTAACAAAAGGGTCACAGGGTCATTGACATCACAGCAAATTTAGGGTACACATAGTTGTGCCACATGTCAGGAAGATGGTACTACACAGAAAAACACACAAGCAAAAGGATAGATTTCACAGGGTAGTAGTTTTAGCACATATATATTGGTAGCCATAAGCGGGTGAAGCTTCTGCCTGGTTTGAATCATTTTTGGAAAATAGGATTTCCAGAATTGTATAGGGTAATGCAAGCTCGCCTGCTGACATTTTGAAATGGAGTGTACCACAGGGTGACTGCCTCTCCCCGTCTTTGTTTAACATATTCTGCCAAGCCCCTATGTGTCCTACTGGATGAATTAGGGGGTGTTTCACAATCTATGCTGATGACACACAGCTTGTGATCGAGCTGTGTGGAGTGTATGACAAGACGCTGAGAGGGTATCTTTGATTTATAATTCCATCCAGAATTAGATGGAAACTAGTGGGATTTGCCTGAATGCACCTAAAACCGAGCTTCTTCTCTTTGGCTCCTCCCATGACCAAGGCAAACTTGGGGACCTTTACAGTGGGTCCACCATAGACAAATATCCCACCCCCCTCAACGCCAAAGTGAAAACATTGGGGGTTGTCTTTGAAGTGTCACTCGGTTCAGATGCTCATATACAAAATGTGGTTACTAAAACTCAATACCACCTCAGGCTATTGTGAGTATACCTTGGTGAGAGCACTGATTATGCCAAGGATAGATTATTGTAGTCCCCTTCACCTTGGCACTAGTAAGGGGGGCGTAGGACGCCTGCAGGTGTTGCAAAATGATGACGTACGCATCATGGAAAATGTGCATAGACACAAGCCTGTGTCAGTGCACAGAAACAAAAAACCTACACTGGCTCGCAGTAGAAGCTAGGACCAATAGCACTCATTATTGTTCATAAATGTCACTATGGAAAAGCCCCAGCTTACCTAAAAGTCTGCATGAAAGTTCACACTGCCGGGGAAGCTACTACATCCAGCAATTGTATATGTATGGCTGTTCCAGAAGTAACCGGACTAGAGGATTGGGGAGATTCTTCCCAGTTCAGGCAGCCCAAGTCTGGCACAAGCTGCCTAAGATCTACGTGCAGATCCAAACCTCATGAGTTTCAGGAAGCGATTGAAAACCATCCTATTTGAAGAATTAGGGCCCTTGTGACACAGACCCTCTGTTTTTCCTTCTCTTGCATCTTCTCCTGCGCTCTCATGCCTGCGGGCAGCAGCTCTGGCACATTATAAACAAAGAAATACAATTAAATAAATAAATAAAAGATAGAGGGAACAAAGGTTGGAAACAAAGGAGTTATTGGGTCCTGAGGTTTCAGCGCTCCACCTTATTTTAGTTGTAGCACAATTTCAAAATGTGTTGTTATATTAAGTACAAAATTCCATTAAGTGTAGAATACAATTGCACAACTTATCAACGAAGTTTTAATAATTCTATGTAGTATGGTTAGTGACAGCCGACACATGTTTCCACCCACACTAGGTCGTCCTCAAGGCAAGTTGAAATGTAATTTGGGCCCCAGGTTTGGTTATTTATTAAAGATTCTAGAAACTTGGTGTCACGAAAATGTAATTTCCAAAGTCAGATAATGTTCTTCACTCCCATTGGGGAAATCCCATGAAAAACTTGTAAAAAGAGCACTTGCTATACACGTGTTGTTGTTTGCAGCGTACCAATATTGAGTAATCCAATCACAGTCTCCCTCCTCTCAGGTGAACAGGTGCAGGGGCGAGAGACTAGGGGATCCAATGAGTGGAGAGAGACTGTGATGTCCCAGGAGATGGAGCAACACTCTGAACTTGCAGATTGTCTCTCAGAAAATGATTGGTCCATCTCAGTGGGATGCTCTTGTCTGTGCTGTCTCAAACCAAACTGTCCAATTAGAATTCAGCAGTGTTTCACCTTGGACAAAAGAGGATGCCAACCAATCAGGTGTACTCATTTTACTGCTGACCCGCAGAATGTGATGTCATTGAGGGGTGGTGTGTTTATTGTCCCAAGAAATTAAAACCTCCAATGAGGATTGTAAATCTATAGCGTTCTTTAGGGGCTTGCTGGCAAGCAGCCAATGATCATGGTAGAAATTAGCCCAAAATGTTACCACTGTAAAATTATGTAAATGGGTGGGGTTACTGCCTTAAAATGTGTAGCCTGAAAGGGCCAGTTTGAGATGGGTTTTCAGTTAATTTCCAAGGAATTGTCTGAAATGTTCTCCCATCTGGTCTTTCTTGCACGGTGTACTACTTTTTGATTACTTTTGCTATTTCCCTGGATTACATGGGTGACTGCACTTTTACATCATCTATTGAAATCTCTACACTCAACTAGTATATACTTCAGGATTGTCTACCCTAGAAATATGTCCAAGCTTAAAGATAGTAGGTCAGAATGGCTGATGCCTGCAAGACAGATGAACAAAGACAATAATCGAGGCAAGTGTTTCTTGATTTACAGACAATTTTCTCTTTCAATTCTATAATTCATTTGAGAAACCAGAAGATGTTTCACCCACTAGTCCCCGGGGATCTGTCATCTAGGTGGCCAGGACACAGCAATCACTTTTGGGTACAGTTCCTGGGGGCGGACCAGTGTTGGAGGATCCCCTTGGTGAGGGGTCTTCAGGGAGTGGGAGTCGGACACGGAGTGGTGAGACGTGGTATCCCATTCCCTGTACACCTTTACCCCATCCAACCAGGTAGTATATTTAGGAACTGTACCTCCCCTTTTACAACACAAACATTTCCACATGGACAGCCCACTTGATACCGTGACTTCCTTACATATGGTGCCAGTGTGGGATGTGATTCAATTGACACAAATTGAGAATTCTTGCTGATAATTGTTACACCACCAGAGGGCGAAAATAGAATTGTTGAACTTCTCGATTCTGATTGTGTATCCACTCTTAAAGAGTTTTTGTTTTCCCAGCTTCACATCCCAACTGCTCACAACTCAGCTGTTATTACGACCCACACACATCTTCATTAGACCTTGTGCTCTGAAACATCCTCTTCCCGAACCTTTTCATTTTGAGACCAAATCCGCTTTGGTGCCTGGTCCATCCAGTTTGGCAATAAAATTATTCACATATTCCCCTTCACCAGAATCAGACTTGAAGGAATCAGAAGACTTTGAAACCCTATCAGAGGGAGTTGAGACCCGTTTTTTTCTGATTCAGAAAATAAGATACCCTGCCAGAAGACAGTGCGGACCTGGCAGCCATCATGGCCCAGCTGGCCGCCCATCAGATTCAGGCCAAAGCAAGCCTTCTAGAGAATTTCATGAAAATTGGTTAATTTACAGACAAGACCCCTACTACTCCAAGATATACTACAACTATACAAAGAAGGTGAAGAACTAGGGAATTTATTTTTGAATTTCGAGCGATTAGCTGAGCAATTATGATGGGAAGCAAATCTAAATAAATGATATTTATACCCTCAGCTGAATGGTGAGCTAAAGACCACCTACCATGAACTTTACCTTGCCATGGGGACTACCATTATATCCATAAAAGAGGGGCTTCTAAAAATGGTAGGGCAAACCTGGAACTTCTATCAGTAAAATTTAAGGGCCATTAGACTCAACCCCGGGGATCCCCCCTTGAATTAGGAGAAGAATTAAGAATACAATTGCCCACTGGATTAACAAAAAAACAATGTAAGAATTGGTAGAATTGATTACTCTAGAGCAATTCACTAATTCCTTACCACCCTTTTTACTAAAGGCAGTAATACAACTGAATCAACCTACCCTAATCATGGCTATTGAGAATGTCACAAACCACTCGGATGCAGTCAAACACTTCCACTCGATATATATGGAAGTGAGGAGCAGAAGGATCATCACTTCCCAACTCCAGGTACTAGATTAAGGGTGAGGATCCTATAAATCCAAGGAATGGATACGGAAAGAAAGAATGGAAGTTAAAAGAGCTGACCCAAAGTGTAGAGAGGAAAGTAAAAGAGAAGAACCTAAATTAATCAAACCCTCTCCTATCTGTTTTTCATGCAGAGAAATTGGCAATCTGGGCAGAAACTGTCCTAATAATCTAAAGGAAGAACCCTTGGAAATAGGCTGTCTAAAAGTGAAAGAGTGGGAAGAACACAAAGAAGATATGGACACCTTTAGTATATGTTTATGTCAATCTTCCAACCACTTTACATATGAAAAGACTATGATAAATGGAAAATAAGTAAAGACATGAAATGACTCAGGTAGCAAACAGCTGGCTATAGGGGCCGATTTGGCTACAACAACAGACGTGGAGAATGCAGCCCTAGTTAGAGTTACATGTGTACACAGGATAAAGAAATATAACCCAAAAATACTTGTGTACATTAACATCTGAGGAGAGTCATATTTAGTATCATCAGCCATCCTTCAAGGGCTCCCTGAAGAAGTCATTTTGGGAAGGACTTCCCTGCGTTCTCACACACTTGCAGGAACTTCCAATTCCTGATAGGGAATTTATACCCCAATACCATTGGCACTCCAACTGCTACTCCCAAACCACTCCCGTGTGGTAGTGGACAGAGACAGACCCCTTGAGCCTACCATTCACCATAAGCCTTCCACAAAATATGGAGAGCACCTAATTCCAGAGTCAACCCCTCAATGCCAGTTTATGGGATGCCTTTGGGAAACAAATGGGAACATCTCAACTCTACCAGAACAGAGGAAAAGAAATCTGTGGACTATGCGAGAGCTCTTGGATATATTTCCCTCTTCTTCTATCTAGGATCTTCAGATTGAAGAACCTACGAAAGAACCAGGTATATCCTCCTAGCATAGGGGAAGGGCATGTGAGAAACCATAAGATGTCTCACCCACTTTTCACCAGGGATCTGTAATCCAGGTAGCCAGGACACGCCCATCGCTTTTGGATCCAGTTCCTGGGGGCGGATCAGTGCGGGTGTATTTATTTATTTATTTCTATTGGGCCAGTAACTCGCAAGTTTCGGGGGTGCAGAAACAAGTACACAGAATAAAACATATAGAAGACGGTACATGACAAACAGTATGAAAGCTGAAAGGATCCTTTGGAAAGGAGATTAGTTGAGGATGTGGGTCTTCACTCGTTTGCGGAAACACAGATAATTGGTTTCCTTTCTTATGTTGACTGGTAGTTTCTTCCACAGCCCTGCTGTAATGGTGGGGAACAACTTCCTCATGCCCAATTTACGCTTGTGAGCAGCTACAGAGATCATATATTGGTCAGATGATCTCAGCCTGTGATTAGGTATGTATGGACGTATCCTAGTTTTTAAGTACTCAGGTGCTTTTCCGTGGATGCATCTATGCGCCATGGCCAGTGCCTTAAACTGAATTCTATTTTCAATTTTAAGCCAGTGAAGATCTTTCCTTGAGTCATTGATGTGTTCAAATTTAGTTTTGTTCTTAATGATCCTTACAGCGTTGTTTTGTATGACCTGATATGCTTGAAGGCATTTTTTATTGGAACCTGACATCAGAGCATTACCATAGTCTAGGCGTGAAAGTATGGTTGCTCTGGCTACCATAGCACAGTTGCCCTCCGAGAGGTAGGGCATAATGGATAGTAAGGGCAGGTACCCAGGGAAGCCTCAAGCACCATGCCTAAGGTTTTGACTTTTTCCAGCACCAGAATTTGGGTGTTTTCTATCTGGAAAGCGCAGTATTCATGGGGAAGAATGGCTCTAGCTTGATGGGAAGTGAATACCATTAACTCGGTCTTCTTGGGTGAGGGGTCTTCGGGGAGTTGGAGTGGAACACCGGATGGTGAGACGTGGTATACCCTTCCATGTAAAACCTTCACCCCATCATACCAGATAGGATATTTAGGAACTCTACCCTCCCTTTTACAAATAACACTTTCACACAGACAGCCCGCTATGAGATAAAACAGACAAACACTCAAATAGTATACCCGATGTGTCCCAATTCAATGGCTAGGTGAGGTCAGGCACTTACTGACCATCACTCACACCTGACTTCCATTAAGCTTCCCCACACTGATAAAAGGCGGATACCACACTCTGAGCGAGGCAAAGCACATGAGGAAACAGCAGTTTCAAGAGGGCAGCTGAATGAGAGAGAAAGATGGCAAAACAGATGGGGATCACACAGAGGGAAGTTCCCTTGACCTTTTCAACAAGGAACCGTTATATTCCTGAAATCTCAAGAATAGAAAGTGTAAGACCAGGAAAGAAGGCTGAAGAATCCTGCATTGTGTGTTCGAGATACCCAGGGCCCTCCAGCGTCAATAATAAAGGTGGGGAGAAGCGCCAGCTGCCGTGGTACCATCCTTGGCTCCAAGAACAAAGCAGCATCAGTTAAATCATTGTATGGCGAACTCTGGAGCAAACATTGTTAAAACACCTTTGATAAGAGACGCAAATAAAGTTAAACTGTGTATGACTGATTGAACTTTAAAAGCAAGATAAAATACCTTTGACAGAGTGGTCCAGCACTGGGTGGGTGCTCAATCAAAGATTTATGTAAGGTATTCAGCTGAGACGTGTCAAAAGTGAAAGTGATGAAAAGGTTATATCAAGCTAAATCCCACGCACAGTCTAAAGTCTTCAATTTTGATAAAATAGAGAATGTTTGATCAAGTAGATACATTTGGTGCAAGCCGGCAGAGGGAGACCAATTGAAGGTTTTGTGTTAAAGTGGGTCTGAGCCCAGCGGAGGGGGACCCGGATAAACAGTAAATCACCTGAGAAGTTGTACATGTAAAATCCTAAGAAGAAAGGAACTTAAATGTCTGTCGTGTTGCATCAGACCCTCTGAAATAAGAAACTTTGTCACAGAAGGCCCTGATATTAAGGTTTTCAACTGCATCCTCATGCTAGAGAAGCCAGCGTGTGTGCTAAGCTCGAGTGTGCCACCTTGTCCTATGCTGAAAACATGGGGAAGGGAAGCCAACGGGTTGAATATCCTGACATATCATTTCTTGAACACTTTTCTTTTGCATAACATTGTTTCCCACACTATTTAAATTTAGAGGTAAGGATTGGCAATAGGTTTATTAGTATGGGCCCTTTTATTTTGGCAGACTCAACTAGGACTGCGTTATTATTATTTGATGGTCATAGGTTGCTCCCATCTTTAGATTTAGGATTAGATAGGCTTTTTTCAAACCCAATTGAAGTTCAATAAACACCCTTCAACTGTGATCACTTGTGTCTGTCATACTGTTTGATACCATGCCTTCTGTACATAGTGAGCATGCATCCCTTCATTATATGACAACTCCAACGGACCCTAAAATGGTGCCAATGTTTGCAAAGCAGTACAGGTTGGCACTTGCATCTTTGTAATCACTCATTGAGATTATCATAAATGTCCCATGGTACTTTTCATCCCATCCACAGGAATATCAAAACCCAATGGACAATGGAGACCGTGTGCAGACCTAAGTTAACTGAGAAAGAGTGTGCACATGTCAATTTGGCCTTTCCCTTATATAGGATAGTGTCTTACACATATCCAAGGTTCTAAAGTATACTCTACTCTTGATTGATGAATGGATATTGGACTGTCTCAGTATTCCATATAAATTTGCCTTTCCCTTTGGGGGGCAGCACTATGCATTGCCATGTATGCCATTTGGGTACATTAATTGCAGGAATTAGTTTAAAATAATCCTGCTTAAAGCCATGCCTGATATTGTATAGAAAGAGGGAATTTGGGATATGTAGATAACCTATCAATCAAAACCTTAAAAGAACATTTGGTAGAGATCCAACGCATGTTGACACAATTAATGAATGCAGGTTTGAAGCGTTGTGCCAAAATAAAGTAAACTATCTAAGCCATCAAATCATATTTGAGGACCTAAATCCTCAGAAAAAGAAGTTGAGACTTTGGTGAAATGGAAGAGCCCTGCATATTTACATGAATTACAAAGCCCATTAGTACTGACTACCTACGGTAGCCAGGTCTGTGGCTTAGTGCATTGATGCAACCAGTACAGAGCCCTCTGTTCGACCTCATGGTTACAAGTTCGTAACCCAGCAGGTCCACTCATCCCTCATCCTTGCGAATTTGAGAAAATTAGTACCATTAAGGTGGGTAACAATAAACATCTGTAGCACCAAGATACCCCTGTAGGGGTGAATGTCCACTCTACAAATACATCTGTTATGTTGTGTCAAAAATTCATAGAGCACTATACAGAGATCACTCAGGCTTTGATCCATGTATTGAAGGCAGGGGTGAAGTGGGAGTGGGGGGACGGTCACAAAGAGGCTGCAAAACAGCTAAACATAATTCTCTCCAAAGCTCCTTGCTTGACTTATCCCAATTAAAAATCAAGAGTTTTTCATGGAAGCAGGTTTTTCTGACTCATGTTTAACTGCGATTTTATATCAGATGCACAACAAGGTTCACAAGATAATTTCATATGCAAGAAAAACATTATCACCTGTCAAAGTTAAGTTTAATGAATATGAACAATTATTCTTGGCAAAGCTATGGACATTATAATACTACTGTCTGTTGACCCACAGGCAGAATATCATAGTTGAGTTCTCCCACCACCCTGTACAGTATTTGCAGAGTGACTGCATATGGACTGGGCTGGTCACTATCTCACGGATGAAATCCTGTATTATTTCTAAGCATGGTTATCCTACTGAAATAAGACATGTTCAAAATAAAAAGAGCCCAATCACACACGGATTATCAAATCTCCATGATTGTGACAAGAATAATTGTTTAGAAGAAGAAGGTTTAAAAACAAGGGATAAAACTGAATGCATATCTAGTCTCTCCTCACAAGATAGAAAATGAAAACACCTGTTGAGAATACCTATAGTTTCTGTGGAATGATGTTCCTACCATATCAAAGAAAAATATGAAAGGGATTTAGGTGCTGATGGTTAGAAAAACGTGGGTGAATGAACCCTCAGCCCACTATATAATTGTTCCACAGAGTAGTCAAGTGGCAGAACTAATGGCAGTAAGCAGTAATCTACCTTTTCTGCTGTGAATGATCAACTCTAGGAACTAGTAATAAATACTAATTGAGATTATGCCCAGCATGGATCTGTTAAACACTGTATTAATTGTAAGGCCATGTTTGAGCTGTGTGCCAACATAAAACCCTTGACACATGGTTTATTAATCCAAATAATAGATGATTTAGTGGCAACAAACAATATAACAAGGAATAAGATAAAAGTACACTTGAAGGAAGCTGATCCTGAAAAAAAAAGAAACTATTTTGCAGATCTATTAGCTAACAGCTGATCACTGCAAGAGAAATAGATGGATTTGGAACACCTCATCAAATAAATACAAGTAACATCGGTAAATCAGTCACACACGCAAGCTCAAGGACAGCTTTCCACTCTTAAATGAGATAGAGATACTCCAGATTTAATCTAATGACAGTTCAGAAAGAAGATTGCATTGTTGGAAAATTGTATAGATAATCTGATTGCAATCGGTGGGGAGTATCGATGTTATTCCAACTCATAACATTAAATCATGCCTGTGACGCAGTGATAGTTTGTCGTTGGGGATTTCAAAAACTGACGGTGAGCCTACATAAAGTCACTTATTGGCCACACATTAGTCAGGATCTGAGAATTTATTTAAAAGCGGTTTCTGGGGTGTGCTCAGTTGCAAACGAAGTGTCCCAATCACTTGTTCCTTTACCAAAAAGAGGAATTACATTACTATGGTCCAACCTCCAGATCAACTTTATTGGAACTGTGATTCATCCTGCTTTCAAGCAACAAATGTATGGCAGAGACTTTGCTTTCTTGTCAATCAAACACATGTTTTTTTCATTCCGGCCTGAGTTTGAGATTGAGTCCAACCAGGGTTGTCGTTTAACCAGTGAAGTGATGAAGATATGGGAAATTCTTGAGGTCAAAAGGAAATTTCATATTGCCTATCACCTGGTTTCCACAGTAAGTAGGAAGATCTATCATGAACTCAAGATTTAAGAGAGGGAATATGAAATATATGATTGAGTTTATCTCTATAATTTCCAATGGAACCAAGAGAGGATGTTCCTCTCTCCTTCAGGGAACGAGACAGTCATTTGTGTATTTGATAAATATGATGTATATCTTCTCTGATGCCAATACCTGTCAATGAAATGAGAGAAAATCCAGCAATATGTACATTTTTTCTCTGATGTCAACAAGTTTCATTGATGTTAGAGGCAATCAAAGGCATGCAATGATCTGTTGTTGAGTAAAATAGGAAGAAATATAGAAGCCATCAAGTGGTTATAATTTCAGTATACATATACCTTGTATATTGTTATCTAGAATATGCCACATGGATTGTATTTGTGCAAATGGATGTCTCTGTGAATTAACTAATGGGAAAATACAGGCAGGTTGTTGTACCTTTTAGTAGATAAACTGCATGTGATTGTATACTATTATGAGTGACTTCCCCAGCATAAGGTTAGCAGACCAGCTTTGATTTTAAGTTACTATTTTAATAAAACTAAATATTTAAATCAAAAGAAGCCTGTTTCTTGTCCCAGAATTTTGGAGTGAGATTGTTGTGGTAGTGGGTGTCATATCAAGGGTACATCTACATAATTATAATAATGTCTTACTTATATAGCGCCTTAAGCCAAAGCACATATTTACATACAATATCACCCAACCGAAATTGGTACTCATTTATCGGTCTCGGAAGGTTGAAAGGCTGAGTTGGCCTTGCCAGGTTTCGAACCTGCAGATCATGCTCAGATCGTAGCAGGGAGTGCTCAACCCCCTGAGCTATCCTATCTTATCTTACATAAAGAAAAGAAAGCAAAGCTATTCAATAAATCAATTACATGGATGTACACAAACTCTATTGTTACAATAGGCTATAGGCAATGTATCTTTTCCAGGGCTTTCCATGCTGCAGATTATTATCATTTCCCTTACTCCGTTCTCATTGTGTTCGACACACCCCATTGTAATTGTTTTTGGTACACAGAAGTGACTGATTCATTGCATTATAGCAATCCAAGTAAATAAAACAAATTACATAAATCCCTTCTAGAATCATCAGTGGGCTTTGGGATGCACGCTCTGAATGCTCACAACCCCTAAAAGGATGGTCTCTCTCTTTCGTTGTCATATTTGCCTTTCATTCCCATGATCCCTCTCCGTTGCCCTGTGGGTACTTCAAAACACAAATCACTTGATGCATAAGCGCCTTAAAAATGCACAACAAATAAATAAAAAACATGTATCTGCCATTCCTGCATCATGGCTGAAGAACGAATATTTCTCAAGACGGCTAGGACTGCATGCTCAAGGGAATTTGTGTATTGAGTAAACCTTCTGTGAATTAGCACACACACCAAGGGCCTCATTACGAGGCGTTCACTCCTGTAATGAAGGGGGCCAGTACAGGACCGGCCCCCTTCATTACGGGAGTGCAGATTACGAGGTTCCCTTTGCGGGACCCGGATCAGACGTCTGGTAAAACCAGACGTCTTTTCCGTGTCCCGCGAGGGGAAGAGGGAGGTAACAACTTGTAATGTGCCTGTTGTTACCTCCCTCCACATTCCAATTGAGCCCTATGCGGGCTCAAATGGGAATGGGGAATGGTTCCTGCAAGGATGAATTACCGGGTCCTCCTATGTCGGAATGACCCGGTTATTCTTCATTGCAGGAACCCGGTATTGGAGCCCGGTTTGGAGGCAGCCATGGTGCTAATAGCACCATGGCTGCCTCCAAACTCGTTATGAGGCCCCAAGTCTATGGACCTCATTCCGAGATTGGAGGTAGCCATGGCGCTATTTGTGCCATGGCTGCCTCCAATACTGGGTCGGCACCGGTCTTGTTTAATGGGGAGTTACTGGTGCATTCTGACCCTGTAGGGACCGGTAAGTCCCCACTGAACAAACCATTCTCCATTCCCATTTGAGCCCCCATAGGGCTCAATGGGAATGGGGAAGTAGCTAATAACGGTACGGCAATTTGCAGTACCGTTATTAGCGCCTTGGTCCCTTAGCAGGGCCTGTAAAGGACGTGTGGTCAGACCACACGTTCTTTGAGGCTCCCGCTAAGGGACCTCGGAATTGGGCGGTAAGGGATTACCGGCACCGGTCTCATTACCGGTGCACGATATCCCTTACCGCCCAACTTGTAATGACCCCCTTTGTCAGTTAAAATGTCTTTGAATCTGGGCCATGTCGTTCCCCTTTTAAAACATGTATTATACAAGTGTAGGCTGTAGTTATTTTTTTCAGTACAATTCGAGCTGATACCACAAGCTTGCGACTGAGATAAGTGTTCACCTTAAAGGTATGTCTTCATTAAACAAAAAGGTGGTAGTCCCACTGCTGAGAACGAACATGAGTCAAATGTCCTGTTCAAGGGACTTTCTTCCATTCAGGAGGGTCTACAACCACGTAAGGTGTGTCTTAATGCTGTAGATCAGGCGTTCATATTACCACACAACTTCTGTCATCCTTGCAAGATCAATGGAGTAGTATTTATATTGTATTTGTATTAATGTGCATTAGTATAACCATGTAAACCTTTCACATTATCACAAACAAAAAAGAAGAAAAAGGAACACAAAAACACTATACAAAAATACATATTCTATAACTACATACACGTCTTCTGAGCAATCAGTTCATCATATTACATTCCACATTAAAATTACAATTACTCAATCAAACCTATACATTTTAAAAATCTTAGAGTATTCAAGGTAATTGGTACAGAGTGGCCGGAGAAGCTACAGAGTGGTGAAGTGCTACTAATTTGGATCATAATAGTACCTGTTACGTACAGTCTTATTAAAGAAAACTAAAAAATACGGTAGCAAGCACTTGCAATAAAGCAAGTCAATAGTGGGCATTATTATTATTATTATTTTTTTATTTTTTTTTGTATTTAATCAATAGATAGTGGCCATTATAATTTCATACCATTCGGCAATTTATGTTACACATTTTCCAGCTAATATTTCCGATTTCATCCAGCGCTACCATACCAGCAGCTATGCAAATGATATTCTGAAAGTTGCTTTTTACTGCTTTCAAAATTAAAACATAATTCGGCACCATGGCCAACCCTGAACAGAGCTGCGTGTGTTCAACACTCAAGGGAAAGTGTTTAAAATGAGATGTGTCATATGTTAAACACTTTATAATAGGATTAAATGAAGGATTATTCTAAGCTGTTCTTAAAGTGATCGGGATGTACTGTAATATGCATTCTACCTCGGAATGCCATTGTAAGTGTGCCTTAATTAGTGGCCTCTTAGTGCATACTGTCAGCACAAATCCCAATCTGGGGTTCCAGCATTTTAAATTCCTCTCTGACTTTATTAAATATCCACAATGGCGAATTCATAATTATATGAATTGCGCGTCACTGCTGTGCATAAAAGCATTGCTGGAGGTTGCCATAGTTACATGATTTCAGCAAACGTACTCTAATTCAAAGCAAAGACTTTTATTTCAGTTGATGAATGACTATTGAAGCAGTCATTAAGATCAATGAGATGTGGATTCCAATCCAGTGATCGAAGTGAGCGGGAACGGTCAGGAGCGGTTTTACAACCCTATTCGCCATTCTATATAGAGGATTTGTCCCTTCATGTGTCTGTGCAAGTGTCAAGTTGTAATAGCAGCCTCAACTAGTTACAGATGCCCTGGCAGCAACACCTTATCACACCACCAACCCTCTCCCCTGCTGAGAACACACTTCTGCTACTCTTTCGGTACACTTCTACCACAATAACTGTTTCTGCACTTGACCAGTAGACCCGAACCATCAATACGTCTTTAGTATAAGGTTTACATCATAACATCCTTGTTTCTGCAATCTGGCTTCACCCACATTCTACTCTCCATAATTTTTATGTGCAAAACCTCAACTTGAGATGTCCCACAAGCCTTAGCTGGATCCTCATCCCTTCTGTCACGGGGAATTGGGCCAGTCATGGAAACAGAAGAGACAAGTCCTCAATGTCATCAAAGGGAGAGCAGAGAACGCAAAGTACTGGAAAGCATTCTTGTTGTGCACGAACCGTGTCCCTTTTCCGTTCAGTGCAGTGAAGTAATTGAATCAAGGAAAGCAGAGAAGTGCTGAATTGTCTTCTGCAGCCAGCTGCTATTAATTGCCACCGCACAGGAGAAGCATGCAGCATTGCACCATTCTCCTCCTGCACACTGGCTGTTTAGAGAGGAAAAGTGTGGGAAGAGGATTATGTGTATGTTATGTCATATGTTACATGGACAGTTGATGTAACCCAATGTCAAAGGTGTATTTTCCTATGCATTTGATGGAAAGCTTAGCATTTGGCCAGGAACGAGGGCGTTTCAGGGCAATCTTTATTAATAGTACAAAGTCCCTGGAACTGGATGGCATTTCGTAGCATTGGACCACATACCTTGGTAACTGATTGCGATCCTTGGCAATGTGACAAGTACCTGGGCATTGAATGAACATTCTTGGCAATTGGAAATAACCTGGGTAATTTCACGCAATCATTAACAATTTGACAGCTGGGTCTTGGAAATTTGGGGAAGCTCTAGTCCTTACTTTTGTTCAAGTTGAACAGCTCCCGTGTTTCGCCTGCAGGGACCAACCGCAATCCCAGCATGGCCAAAGGAGTTACCTGAACAAACGTTAAAGCTGCCAATTACTAATGCTTGTTTATTTTTGGATCATGTGTGGTGTTTTAGTGCCACCTGGCAGAGGGAAGTCCAATACATAAGAAGAGATAGAGCGCTAGGGACAGCCCTCTCTATTCCACTCTGTGATCTTTTGTGTATTTCCACACTAGGATTTAAGGAAGTATGTGTCTTTCAATAACAATGCATTATTGTTAATATATTATCTTCATCCTTTTCCACATTAATCACATTTACTTTAAAGAAGCAAAGTTATATCTGCATTTCCTAATACATTTCAAGAGAAAAAAAGTATTATGCTGTGCAAAGGTGACCGTAAGGGTTAATGTCAAAGAGGTCTGATGGCAACATAGCCCCTGGTAATTCCACTCAAATTAAAAAGCCTTGCAGTGCTGCATTATAGTTTGCACAATGGAGCTTTCTTTATATTCTTGGGCAATTCTTTCCTAGATCCTATTGTGAACACAAATCAGACACAGTTGTCAAAGTAAAAGGTGATATGAATCACCAGCAGAAACATTAATCAATTTGGTAGTTGCAGAGATTCATTTTGTTCTATGACATTATTCCATCACTGTTACAAATTGCTAATCGATTTTGGGCAACCTTGAAACCGTATGGGCCTCACTAGGGGTTTGCCGGTATGCCAGCGGTAATACCGTCAGGATACCGGCAAACAGTAATACCATTACCAGCGCACTACAAGTCCCATTATTCACAGTAAGTCCCCATTGTCATGGGGTCCATGGGGGGATTTTGCTGCAATTAACATCAACGATATTACCGTGCTGTTAATACAGCAATTTGTGTGTCAGATTTACCTCCAGCTCTTAGCTGGAGGTTAATCTGTCACCCCTTACCGGCAAAGTTGTAAATGACCAGTCCAGTAAAAGTGCTGGTAAATGCTATTATCGGCATTTTTATTGTTTACTGGTCAACTCTTAATGAATCCCTATATGGTGTTTTTATTAACACCATAGGCTTTCTGTTGGTATTTATGTTCCTGCAACTACCAATAGAAGTGTTTTTTTCATGGCAAAGTATTGTACAATGTGAGCACTCCATATAATGAGTCAATATCTGTCAAATGAGTCTTTATACTTGTATTTATTGAAAGAAAGTTACATCATTTAGACCAGAGTTGCTTTACAACATAGGTAATGAAAGGGAATGGGGGCACTCCTTGCATAAGATGCTTTTTATTGGAGTGAAAAATGCAGGCTGGGTGATGAATGAGTATGATATGAAGCACGTACTGGAGACAGGGATTTAAAGGCAAGGCAACATAATTATTAACATTGAGAATGTGGGCAGTGCTTGCATAGATTAACATTTTCAAAGTGCATGGAGTTGTTCTGGGGGCCGAGTGCTGGAGAGGTGGGATTGGTGGTTACTTTGGAGGGGTTGGAGAGGAGCGTGAGGGGCTCCTTCCAGCACTAGAAGATGGATCTTGAGCTTTGCTTTGAACAGATCCCCTGAAAAGGTGGCTTTGTTGGCTGGGAGAGAGCACTCTAGTAAATTGTGGCAATTATGCAAAAGAAAAACAAGTTAAAGGAGTTGAAATGGGGGGGTTTGATAGGTTGTAAAGGGACTAAGACTGGAGAGCTTGAGAGGGAGAGTACAGTGAGAAGCAGTCAGTGAGTTGGCTGGGGTAAGACTATGGTTGGTTTCATGAAGAGTATCTGGAGTTTAAAGAGAGAGCGATTTAGCATGGAGAGTCATCCAGCGTGGTGATGATGTGTAGAGTTAGGGGAGAACCTGTATAGGTTGACGAAGGTGCATGAAGCCAAATTGAAACACTGCTTAGGGGAGCAAAAGAGTAGAAGGGTAGGTCAAGAAGAAGACTTGTGTGGTAGTAGTAGTCCAGTGTGCTGACCACAAGAGTTGAGATACGGGTTTTGGCTGAGTGATGTGTGAGGTACTGGCAATTCTTCTAATGTAAGGGAGATGGGGACTGGCTGCAGAGGCCATGATTAACTGGACACATTTCAGGTCACTGTCAAAGTCCAAGGTTGTGAACCATGAGTACTGTATTAAGGGGTTAGGAGGCAAAACAATGGGACATGGGAAAGTAGGGTTGCTGTTGGAGGCAGTGTGAAAGATGACTTTTTATGTTTGAAGAGTTGAGCAAGTGGCAAGTAACCCTATGCAGTCATGTATTGTGGTTAGCCAGCTGGTTATGAATTCAGAGATGGAAGGGGTACACGAGGTAGATGAGAAGATGATATGAGGATCATCAGCACATAGTTAGTAGTTAATGCCAAAGGAGGAAATACAAGAAGTGAGCATTGCACAGGTGCAGGGAATGCATCTAACACAAAAACAATCAGTTCTTTCTTAGGGTGTACTGAGATTAATCACAGTGTCACCCACAATGTCTAGAAAAACGCAAGCATTCTGAGCAAGTTTTCTTTTTCATTTTATTTATTGTATTTGGTTTAAATTGAACCTTTACAAAACAAGCAATCATAAATAAATATAAAAACAAGCATGACAACATTTAAAACAAATGATCAGAGAACTCGAGCACAGAAAAGATAAAATAAAAATTAAAAAATTAAAAAATTAAAATGTCCATTACATTTCGTCTTCATAAACCCAATTTACAGAAAAATAATCCAGACTACCGAGCACAGAGGAAGACAGGCATAATAACAAGACCAAAATGGATGTCCATCAATAGAGTAGCACAAGAGTTCCATCAAATTGAGGCTATTGATAAATCATGAAAATGCTAAGCCTTCATGTACATTCTGGATATTTAAACATCTCTCCCAAAATGGTCGTCTATACAACCTAACCGATACTTCAAGAGTGGCCCATGTATTTGATCCTGCGTGCAATTAATGCCTCACAATCAAGTACCAAGTGCTTTATGGATTCAAATGCTGAGTTACAAAATCTACATCCACCACTAACGTCAGTTATTATGCTTCTCCTAAAGAGAATCTCCTTTGTAGGAAGCAAATTCCAAGATAACCAGAGAAGCATAAGCCTGTGTTGTCGTTTAGGGAATTGGGAGAGCAATATAGAAGGGTTCCCTCAGCATTTGTGCTCATGAGATAGATGGCTCATAGAAGAGTAAGAGTGGAATACGTCAGTCGTGGCCCAATCAAGATCAAAGAGGGACCTTTTCTCCTTGGTCGGATTAGTAGTTAACATATCCAGATCCAAGGAAGCTCTTGAAAGAATACCTTCACATTTCTTACCAAACTGAGCCAGGTAGTAAGAATTTGCTTTGGAATCTGATAGTAGTGTGGTACATTTTAAATATAGCGACAATAAGCGCGACTCAAGACGAGCTGTTAAAGATGTTACCCCCAATTCAAACCCAATATCCACAAGAGGAATTACATTGGGAATACCCAAAATCTTCTACCACAACTTAGCCTAGATCCTATCCAGTAGTTTAAATATAGCATCACCATAAAGTTCAAGGCCATAAGTTAACTTTGGGATGATGTTCTCCTCATAGAACACACAAGCCAGCTTTAGGGAGAATGGTCCAAATTTGCGATTGATTTTAATGATCTGCCACTGAAGCTGGATTGCTTTTCACAGAAGTATGTCTGAATTGTTTCTCAGGCCTGAATCGGCTCCAAAATGGAATCCCAGATATACTAGACTATGGCTGGTTGCAATATTTACTTTTACTCAACATACCAAGAGGCATTACTTTTATTCCGCTTTCTCTTTGACAAGGCCAAGATTTTGGTTTTACTGGGATTAATAAGTAACCTGTTCTCGTTAGCATATTTCAAAATGATGTTCAAAAGCCTTTGGAGACTGACCTTAGATTTGTAGATTATCAGAAAATCATTGGCGTAAACCAGCCATGATATTCTAAACTGGCCTACCTTCGGTGTAATAAGGCCCCCATCAGTAAGGCAATCAGCCACATCAGACAGATATTGGTTGAATAACCAGGGGGGCCAAGACGCAACCCTGTCTTAGGCCCCTATACAAGAGTATTCTCCATGAGAGATCGTCCTTCTGGTTTTGCCAAATCTGTATTCTGGCGGTTATCATAAACAGCATTGACTAAGCACAAAAGCCCATACAGCATACCCCAACCAGCCAATTTAGACCATAGCTGGTTCTGATCGACATGGTTGAACGCCACTGAAAGATCAATTGAGGCTATATAGGTGCAGCCTTTTGGGCGTAGCCCATGCCGATTCTTGTATCAACTTTACAACAAGGTAATGTATGTTAATTGAGTGTATCACTCGGAATGATTATGGAAAGGAGCAGCAGAGGTGGACTTATCTTTCTGTAATGTATTTTCTGATACAGCAGAAGGAATAGAGATTGCCTCCTGGAAAACCCAACACTCATATAGTGAGCACATGAATTTCATAAACACAAGAGAGGACAAGAGCAATAGTACAAACCTTCACAGCAATATCCAAGTGAAGACCAGAACGTCTAAGTAAATGAAGTTCATGAATTAAAATGGTGAGCAAAAGTATAAGCACGAGTAATGCATACTAAGGACAGGGTTACTGAGGAATGGACTGAAATCATGGAAACACTGAAAGCCGGACTTGCACAAATGAATCAACAGACTCTGAGTCTGGACTGATAGAAAACTAAGGACTGAAACTCTAGGCAGGTGTTAAGAAAAGGCAGACTGAAACTCTGGACTGGAAACAAGGAAACTGCAAACTATGAGCAAGGAACTGCAGGCACAGAAAAGTGAACTATGGGCAAAGAGTAAAGGGTTGTAGACAGAGGGGCAGCGAGACTGCAGGTAGAGAGAAGAGGGCTGAAGGCAGAGAACATAAGGCTCGATGGCAGAGAGCAGATGGCTTTAGGCTAGAGAAAACAGGGCTGCAGGGCAAAGAGCACAGAACTGCAGGGCAGAGGGCACTGACGCTACAAATGAAGCAGATCAGGAAACAGCAGACAGCAGCAGGAGGACCTAGCAGAAATCATGAATTAAAGTGTGTATGAACACAAACTAATTGCCAGAACAAAGGGCTCATGAAGTAATCTGATTAAATATTGAATCACCTTAGCACTATACCTGCTGGTAATCGTCCCTCTCCCTCTTTGAACCTTGGAAAGTAAATGCAAAGTAGGCTCATTGGACTTCTTCGGTTTGTTATCTTTGAACCCTAATCCAGGGTGGATTGTGAAGGTGAATTGTGAAACACAGCTAATGCAAAAAGGGTATCTTCTGCTTCTCCCTATCTCAATGCTGGGCACAAATGTTCAAAAATAATAGACTGCAATGTCTCTATCATAGCATTGAGGTACACATGTGTTATAGCAACACAAGAAAGTTCAACACCAGATATTTCAAAATAGAAGTCTTCAACAGAGGTATCCTTAACATATTTGTAAGCTGTGGTATCACAATCATGTATAGAGAAGGTGATAGCAGAAAGAACCTTACTTTCACTCCTCCATTCTACTTGAGATTCTGGTCTTTTCACTTGACTGGGAAGATTCAGTCATGCAAACACTAGAGTGTGTCCATGAACTTCAGGACTCTGAAATTCTGATTGCATACTCTGCAGACTGCACTTTGCTGAAGGTGGATATTTTCTGTGTGTTTGGAAGTAGCACAGTACTAGATGGTAGAAGAAGGGACGTGGCAGAATCTGGTCAATCAGGAAGAGCTGTGAAATTCTCAACATTATTGGTAGTCTCTGCAGGTCCTTCATTGGAAGTCAAGTCAGGCAAGATAGGAATATCCTTGCAGCCAGATGGTAACTAGAGAGATTAGAATCTTACTTGTCGGCAAGTAAGATTCTAATCTCTCGAGTTGAGTTACTCTCAGGTAAATCTTCACTGATTCTCTCAGACCTTGGCATGTTCATAAAAGCAATCGAATTTACATGGACATCTCCTGCCTTACTAGGTGCAACTTGAACTACCTTTGCTACTGAGTGTGGTAAGGTGTGCAGTCTAGATGTCTCTTGCACAACTACACAGTCTTTCTAATGAGGGGCCATTAGCAGTAGTTGCCCTAGATTGTTAATCCGACCCTAGAATTGTGCAATACCTGAAAGTAGCAGATGTGTTAGATTTTGAATCTGACTCTAGCATTGTGTAATACCCGAACATAGCAGATGTACTGATTGTGAACCTGACCCTAGCATTGTATAATACTTCAACATAGCAGTTTTACTAGATCAATCACCTCCCCCCAATGTAGTGCAATATCTGAAATTAGTAGATGCACCTGAATATCCACTTTGCTCCCAGTATCGTGAACTATTCTGTACTCCAAATGATAAACAGCACCATTCACCTAGCCTAGCCGATAGCCTGTATCACTACCGTTACTAACTAAAAATAGTGAAGCCAGCTAATACTGCGATCTGAAAATAATTGCTTAATATCACTAGCTTAGCTCACCCCGACCCATTATGTTTTCAAATAATGAGCCAAGCCACTGCAACCACTCTAGCAATGACCACCATCAACCTCACCAGAAGAGCAGATCCCCCTCTCTGCACTAGAGGAGTCTACTTCAGGAGAGGAAATGGCCTTACAAACTTGGCTTCCACCAACACCACTCCCTCCCATGCCCTACCCCCTTCCTTCCTATAACCCCCCCTCTTTTCCACCCCTGAAGCCACCACAAGACCTGTACAGCAAACCTTACACCCAGAATAAATCTCCTTTGGGCAGCAACAAGACCTCCTTCACCATCCAAGATGGCCCTAATGAAAACACTACAGCATGAACAGGCATGTCAAGAACAAATCGCCTTGGAACTAGATTCCCCACTCCTACCAACTACATAAGGACTCCTATCAGAGGGATCACAAGACTATCACGGCTCACCTCCAGTCTCAACCTTTATATTGTCCACATGCCCAATCATAAACGCCATACCCAGACCCAAATCCCGCTACCCACCCAACATAAGACAACCAAAACCTATGCACTACCTGTGCCACAAAATACCAAAAAGAGTCCCCACCACCAAACAACAGCCACCTAGCCTCCGAGGCTCACCCCCGAACACATCACCCCATAAAAGGAGCTCTCCTTGACGTCTGCTCACTGGGAGCCCATGCTATCGAAACACAGGATCTCATCCTGGATCAACAACTAGACCTATTAGTAATCACCAAAACCTGGCTTCACCAAGCCTCAGGACCCCTACATTCACTAGCCATCCCACCCGACTACAGCATACATAGATCAAACCGGCCCAATGCAATGGGAGGTGGTGTTGCCATCGTTGCAAAAACCAACCTTGACCTCAGACCATGTCCCCTTGACACGCTGGAAGGATGGGAAATGCTCCTTGTGAAACTCACCACTGACCCCAAAACCACCATTAACATATTCATCATCAATAGTGCACCCTCTCAAGTCAACCAACCAGAAATAGACATTCCCCTCCTCATTACGCCCTACCTCAAACCAAACACCAAGTTTATGATACTTGGAGACGTTAACTTAGGTTTTAATGATGAACTAGACCTCAAAGCTGAAGCCCTTCACGCCTCACTCCAGGATATGAAGTTCACCTAACATGTGTCAGCCCCCACCCACAACAAAGATAGAATGCTAGATTGGGTGTATGTCAACACCAACTCTATCACAGACATTAGTTGGTCTGACCACCACCTAATTTGCTTCCAAATACAAACTCACAATAAATCTCACCCGATTGACACTACTCCTTGCACCATAGAAATCAGAAACACACGCAAACTCGCAGCAGATAATCTTAACCGGATACTGCTAGAAACACTATCCACCCAGGATATTACAACTCCCAACCCCAACCACCTTGCCAACACCTGTCACATATGCCTCAAAAACACTATTGATATGGTTTCCCCACTAACCATCAAAAACTCCACAGACAGCCAAATGCTCCAACTCTGGTTCGATGAGGATCTAGTAGCGCTTAGATGCAACAAAATATCCCAGAACATATCCACAAAAAATCCCCTACGACAAGCTCGGCTAAATCTGTCCTTGAAGCCATAAAACACTACATTTGCGCCATCATAGCTCAGAAAGCTAATGCTTTTAACACACGTATTAACAACACAGCCTCAAATTCCAAAGAATTATTCAACATTCTTAAAGAGTTGGAAAACCCAGTCCCCCACCTGAATCACCAACAACAGCAATACATGGTGTACTACTATACAGAACGCTCTTGCTGCTAAAATATACAAACTCCAAGACAAAATCACAGCCAAACATGAAGCACTCACTCATAAAGCTGCAGTCCTCCCACCCGTAGACCTAGAATACAGAGCCCCAATAACGAAATTCAAATTTACTCAGGTCAGCCAAGATCTAGTACTAAAGACCATAGCTAAACTCAAACCCTCAAACTGCAAAGGAGACTGCTTCCCCGCAAAACTAATTAAAATGTGCGCTCCAGCATTAGCTCCCGTTATCACCAACTTTGTGAATGCTTCCTTTGACTCCAATACCGTTCCAGCTAGTATCAAAGAAGCTTGTGTCACTCTCCTTCTCAAAAAGCCCTCACTGGACCCTGCAATACCGACCAACTACCGCCCCATAACCACCGTACCCTTCCTGCTAAAAATAATCAATAAAATTGCCTACACACAAATCCAAGACCACCTTGAACAGAACAACCTACTGGTAGCTAGACAATCCGGCTTCCGTCCTAGTCACATTACGGAAACTGCTCTACTGGACCTAAAAATCCAGACTGACACTATAAGAGACTCAGGCAAACTATGCATCCTGCTACTATTAGACCTATCAGGAGCGTTTGACCTAGTTGAGCACGACAAACTATGTAATACCTTGATAGACAACATCCACTTCTCGCAAGAAGCCACACTATGGGTCAAATCGTTCCTCTCAGAACAAACTTCTAGAGTGGCATTAGGCAAGGAAGCAGCTGACCCCATACCAGTCCCCATTGGGGTACCACAAGGTTCTTGCTTGTCACCTACATTCTAAAACACTTATACAACATTCCTATTCGCTGCCCTTGATGCTATGGGTGTCACATACATGAATTTAGCTGATGACACCCAGATTCTCATCCCCTCACAGGGAATCATGAGCAAGACACAATCACTGTAACAAGATTTACGCCATAATACAAAATTGGATGGCCACAAATGGTTTATATCTTAATGATGACAGAAGAGAGATACTCATTATAGGGTCCCCCGCAAAAATCAAATTGCTAGACCCAGACTATGCCTCCCTGACAATTGACCTAACCCCCATTGCCATCCTTAAACAGTCAAAAACGCTCGAAGTCCTACTAGACACCAACTCAGCAAAGACAAAACAGGTGAATGCCCTTTCCTCTACCACCGCCTACACATCTCGGCTCGTTTCATTAAGCTGTCAATTTAAAACTCCACAGAATTGCATCACACTTGCACATGCATTCGTTTTGTCTAAATTAGACTACTGCAATGTTCTACTATTAGGCTCCTAAAACACCAATATAGCCACACTCCAACTCCTACAAAAGCTCTAAGAGCAGCACTAGGAATAAAAAAGTCAGATCACATATCCAACACCAGAAGGGAAGACCACTGGTTACCTGTGAAAGCTGGAATTATCTTTAAAACCCTGTGTATCACATGCAAATGCCTCTCTAAGAACGCACCTAGCTATCTAAATAACGTAATCACCATAAATACCGCCACCAGAACGCTCACATTCAACAACTGCACCCAGCTGTTTGTTCCTAGATTCAAACATGTAAAATCAGTAGGCATTAGCTTCCCAGTACTGGCACCCAACCTTTGGAATGCCCTCCCTATGCCCATCAGAAACAAGCCTTCCCATGAAAAATTAAAAAAATCTTTTGAAGACCTGGTTGTTCAATAAATATTAAAGTGAAATATCTGACACAACTGATGGGTATGACCAGACACTACTACTACTGCAATTTGTATGTATGTATCGAATTTCCTATGTATGTATGGATTTGCTCTTGTATTCCTCCCACTGCAACCAGATTATTAAGCTCTCCGTAACTTACGCTGTGATACCTCACGGTTTGGGCGTATAATAAATGTAATAAATAAATAAATAAATAAATAAAAATATTCAAGCTAGACAACAATAACTGCACGTTTCAGTAGATCTTGGACAACTTGATTCAAGTTGATGTCTTCCCTGTTAGAGAATTATCAGGCAAAAGCACGTTTGCAGGTAACTGAACCGTAATGCCTTGTGTTCTGAGACTGATACAAAGATTTGTGAAAATAAAAGAAGTAAAGTCTGGACTGCATGCTGGAACAAGGTTCTGTTCAATTTGCAACTCCATGTCTGACTCAGGGTCGGGTACTGGAACATCTACAGATATAGAGATAAATTAAAGTTCGGCAACATCAGTAGAGGCAGTCTTTTTGGGGAAAAACTGACATCATAATTGGCATCCAGGGCAGGATCCGGAGAACCCCTGAAAGAAGAAGCAACTGGACACAGATCAAAAACAAGATTAAGCATGGTTTGTGGCTTAATAGCAGTTTGAGAAACTTAGATGGCGCACGAAGCCGGTCAAAAAGAAAAATCTTTTCCAAGCTTTAGCTGGTCTGCATATGGCACTGTCAGGTTTTCCAATTGCTACATATAGGCCTTTATCTGTTTCTCTCTTACTAACGCTGGACTTCTCATGCTAATGTTAGTGAACAGAATTTCAGGTTCTGGGCACAGTGACTTATTGTCTGGGGAAAATAGCTCTTGAAAGATTTTTGACAATGCAAGTAGACCTAATCATTGTAACTATGTAACATGTGCCTTTTAAAGCGCAAGAGCACTTCCCGTAACCAATATGTTCTTTTACTATATTTGAGTCCTACAAAATCAATCTCTGGTTTATCAGGGGTGCTATGTGTTGACATTTAAAGGATAACCTTCTAGTTATCATGAGCAGTAGTCATGATGTTAGTGTCAAGGTGTCCTACATTGTGTATTGGATCTTTGTGCCCAGGATGAGCTCCACTAACCTCAGTACTTTACTGCCATAAAAGTGTTCACAACAAGCCGTGGCCTGTGAAGATGGTGAGGCTGATCTAGAGCAAACAAATTGTGCTACTTGTCTACAATGTACATATTCTTGTGGCAGGTCTACAGGCATGTGAGAGGTTTCTTTAGAAGCAGTGTGAACACATTTTCCATGCTGATTATTTTAGTTTGTTCTGTGAAAGACACAGGGATGTGCAGGCTCTGAGAGTTAACTCCTGCATTGGCTTGAATTCCTGAATGCATGTTTATGTTCCTGCCAATATTAATAGCGCTGTTGGGTGTTTCAGGGGGTGTGCTAGTAATGTTCTTAGACAACAATTCTCATCATGCCGTACATCTTCAGATAATATATGAGGGTCATAATCACATAGATAAATAATGCTGGATCGCAAAGCCACTGTGTTTAAAATACTAGCATGCAAATGAGCATTCCCATATCTAATACGATCTCCAAAAGTAAGAGTCTTTATAGCTGTTGTGTACATCTAGACTCTTAAGCATGGGTTTCTTTTTCGTGTAGAAAGATAGATTAGGGTTATTCATGCCTTTGCTTACCAGGTTAATGTAATTATGTCGTTCATATATTCTGTCACTGGCTCCAGGGCATCACACAATGTCAGGGGAAACTGTAGCCTTCTGTGCAAGTTACCACTGCAATGCCTCACTGTGCTCATGGAATGTAGCAGAATCACTGGACTCCTGTGTCTGGACAGTAAGGTTCAAACATGAGACAGTAACCTGTACAGGCCCAGCAGGAACAGGACAGTGACTGCTCCCTGAAACACAAACCAGCACATTGTTAACACATTTGTCACAATGAATAATACCGAGATGCCTCAAAAAAAGGGAGAGAAATTGGTTGCTGGAAAGCAGTGAAACTCTGGACAAAGGAATTAGATTAGCATAGGTGAGAACAGGAACAATCACACAAACCTTCACAGACACATCCATGGAAAGAACAGGAAGGCTAAGTAAGGTTCGAGGCAGAAACCGTGAGCAAGAGTATAAGTAATAGTACTGCAAAATAAGAACAAAGTTACTGAGGACTGGCTATTCATAGTGGGTACCAATGTTCCCTCTAATTATTTTCCTCTTTGTGCGGACCTGGTTGGCTGTTGTGCGTACATTATTTTCCATGTGTGCAACTGACTAATGAGGTAAGCCATTTTGTGAGCTACCGTCGCAGAAGAGAGTTTGGAAAGTAATGTCCTCTTCCCAGCCACTGCAATTCTTTAAAATTCTTACAACACTTTTTCCAAACAAATAGGCTAAAATAAAATGTCATTTTGATTATACAGAAAACTCATCAACCAGTCCAAGACTTCAATATCTGCCACAGTACCTTGCAAACGTACTTCTGCGCAGAGAAAAATGTCAGCGTCATTATGAGTTTGGCAGTAAGTGGTAAAGTTGTGGTAACTCCATTATCGCCAACTTTACCTATACTCCAAATTATGATTTCCGGCCTGGAGTTGAAGATTTGCCTCCAGGAAAATACTGGAGGTAAATCCTCCAACTCAACGCCGAAATCGTCGGAATTTCCACTGCAGTAATTCTGCCAAAAAGCCACATTGAGTCCAAAGGACTCAATAGGAATGGGGAATTACACTGCCACCACCAGTTGTAATCCGGTGGACATTCCTCCAGACCAAGTGGCAGTAACAGTAATTTGTTTGGGCGGTATTCTGGCAGATTTACGCCAGGACACCGCCCCAAGATGTAATCTGGCCCTGCATGTTTTATGCCACTGAAAAATCATTCCTTTGCATTACAAAACACAAATATCTCTTAGTTGTATTCCCAGATATCTCGCGCAAACAATATTTATTTTTAAAGACATTTTTCTTTGTATTCTGATTTTTCAAAAAAAGGGGATTTTATTCTTGATGCAGTAATCACAAATGGTCAGCCGACACATGTTTCGACCCAAAGGGTCTTTATCAAGGCTGGTGTGTTATTGTTCATTGACCGTTAGGTAGGTTGGCTGTTGGTGGTGGGTTGGGGTAGATGGGTTCCACTCCTTGAATAGACTGGCTTGCCAGCCTGTTACTGCTGGAAACAACATCCCTGGCATCTGTGGCCCTCAAATATCTCTTGTCATAACTGATGTGGCTGAAACTCAAGAATACATTTGCCAGTGGATTATTGGCAATTAAAAGCAATGTGTCAAAAACATGCTGAAAGGAGTTCACATGCCACATTAATGAAGTAATTCAAGGGCCAGGAGAAAATGCTTCTAATAATTTGTGCAAGGATGATAGTTACATCAGAATAACTGCACATTAGAATATGATGATCCAAAATTCCTGTGCCTCTGCTCTCTATCCACATTAGGTTCTCCTGGGGGTAGTGATTACACTAGCCTTAGAGCTAAAAGACATATGCACCAAGCATTTTTACTCCCTAAAAAGGAAAATGTGCGTAACAAAAAAGAGAAACAGTGAACATATAGCTTCAACCCACAAAGCTCCACTGATATTTTTTCGAATTAGTGACCAGTAGAGCAGTGGCATAGGAAGGAAGGAACACTTATAATATTAATGCCCAGTCTCAAAAGGAATTTTATGGGGAAAGAACATCTTTTAGTAAGCAGAAAGTGCCCTGTTGGCAAAGCTAATTAGTTTTTTACTCCCTGAAAAATCATTTGACTCCAAGTAGAGAGCAAAATCTGAATAGAGCCCTGCTTGTATCCCAGGAGTGAAATTACAGGGCACATAATAAAGTGTGTAGTTTTGCCTGCCCTTCCGCACCAGAGCCTAGATAAAATTAAACAATATATTTACTGAGGTTTATTGTGGAGCCCTGTTGAAGAAAATCACACATATATGCCTTTTAAGTTAATTGCATCAATTCATCAGAGATACAACTGATTGAGTGCATGTTAGGGTAGGAACTGTCATGAAAGGTATCACTTCATAAAATGTTCAGTATGGGTTGAATGTTGTGTGCTTTAACATTGCATTAGTTTGATCAGCATTCCATCACTGTTAGTTACTGTGGAACATAGATCCTGCATGACTCAAAGGTTCTATGTTCCAGCGGAGTGAGGGAGGAGTTCAAGAGGACAGTTGTGCAGCCTCCTGCCGTGGGTCGTTACCAGCGTAGTGAATAAAGGACTTGAACAACATTACTGTCTCTGCCTGTGTTTCTTCCCTACATAACAGTTGGCGATGAGGATAGGATCGAACCTGCCAGACGACCCCCGGCACATTCATGCGGTTTCCCTGGTGTTCAAAAATGTTCAAAAATAATAGACTGCAATGTCTCTATCATAGCATTGAGGTACACATGTGTTATAGTAACACAAGAAAGTTCAACACCAGATATTTCAAAATAGAAGTCTTCAACAGAGGTATCCTTAACATATTTGTAAGCTGTGGTATCACAATCATGTATAGAGAAGGTGATAGCAGAAAGAACCTTACTTTCACTCCTCCATTCTACTTGAGATTCTGGTCTTTTCACTTGACTGGGAAGATTCAGTCATGCAAACACTAGAGTGTGTCCATGAACTTCAGGACTCTGAAATTCTGATTGCATACTCTGCAGACTGCACTTTGCTGAAGGTGGATATTTTCTGTGTGTTTGGAAGTAGCACAGTACTAGATGGTAGAAGAAGGGACGTGGCAGAATCTGGTCAATCAGGAAGAGCTGTGAAATTCTCAACATTATTGGTAGTCTCTGCAGGTCCTTCATTGGAAGTCAAGTCAGGCAAGATAGGAATATCCTTGCAGCCAGATGGTAACTAGAGAGATTAGAATCTTACTTGTCGGCAAGTAAGATTCTAATCTCTCGAGTTGAGTTACTCTCAGGTAAATCTTCACTGATTCTCTCAGACCTTGGCATGTTCATAAAAGCAATCGAATTTACATGGACATCTCCTGCCTTACTAGGTGCAACTTGAACTACCTTTGCTACTGAGTGTGGTAAGGTGTGCAGTCTAGATGTCTCTTGCACAACTACACAGTCTTTCTAATGAGGGGCCATTAGCAGTAGTTGCCCTAGATTGTTAATCCGACCCTAGAATTGTGCAATACCTGAAAGTAGCAGATGTGTTAGATTTTGAATCTGACTCTAGCATTGTGTAATACCCGAACATAGCAGATGTACTGATTGTGAACCTGACCCTAGCATTGTATAATACTTCAACATAGCAGTTTTACTAGATCAATCACCTCCCCCCAATGTAGTGCAATATCTGAAATTAGTAGATGCACCTGAATATCCACTTTGCTCCCAGTATCGTGAACTATTCTGTACTCCAAATGATAAACAGCACCATTCACCTAGCCTAGCCGATAGCCTGTATCACTACCGTTACTAACTAAAAATAGTGAAGCCAGCTAATACTGCGATCTGAAAATAATTGCTTAATATCACTAGCTTAGCTCACCCGGACCCATTATGTTTTCAAATAATGAGCCAAGCCACTGCAACCACTCTAGCAATGACCACCATCAACCTCACCAGAAGAGCAGATCCCCCTCTCTGCACTAGAGGAGTCTACTTCAGGAGAGGAAATGGCCTTACAAACTTGGCTTCCACCAACACCACTCCCTCCCATGCCCTACCCCCTTCCTTCCTATAACCCCCCCTCTTTTCCACCCCTGAAGCCACCACAAGACCTGTACAGCAAACCTTACACCCAGAATAAATCTCCTTTGGGCAGCAACAAGACCTCCTTCACCATCCAAGATGGCCCTAATGAAAACACTACAGCATGAACAGGCATGTCAAGAACAAATCGCCTTGGAACTAGATTCCCCACTCCTACCAACTACATAAGGACTCCTATCAGAGGGATCACAAGACTATCACGGCTCACCTCCAGTCTCAACCTTTATATTGTCCACATGCCCAATCATAAACGCCATACCCAGACCCAAATCCCGCTACCCACCCAACATAAGACAACCAAAACCTATGCACTACCTGTGCCACAAAATACCAAAAAGAGTCCCCACCACCAAACAACAGCCACCTAGCCTCCGAGGCTCACCCCCGAACACATCACCCCATAAAAGGAGCTCTCCTTGACGTCTGCTCACTGGGAGCCCATGCTATCGAAACACAGGATCTCATCCTGGATCAACAACTAGACCTATTAGTAATCACCAAAACCTGGCTTCACCAAGCCTCAGGACCCCTACATTCACTAGCCATCCCACCCGACTACAGCATACATAGATCAAACCGGCCCAATGCAATGGGAGGTGGTGTTGCCATCATTGCAAAAACCAACCTTGACCTCAGACCATGTCCCCTTGACACGCTGGAAGGATGGGAAATGCTCCTTGTGAAACTCACCACTGACCCCAAAACCACCATTAACATATTCATCATCAATAGTGCACCCTCTCAAGTCAACCAACCAGAAATAGACATTCCCCTCCTCATTACGCCCTACCTCAAACCAAACACCAAGTTTATGATACTTGGAGACGTTAACTTAGGTTTTAATGATGAACTAGACCTCAAAGCTGAAGCCCTTCACGCCTCACTCCAGGATATGAAGTTCACCTAACATGTGTCAGCCCCCACCCACAACAAAGATAGAATGCTAGATTGGGTGTATGTCAACACCAACTCTATCACAGACATTAGTTGGTCTGACCACCACCTAATTTGCTTCCAAATACAAACTCACAATAAATCTCACCCGATTGACACTACTCCTTGCACCATAGAAATCAGAAACACACGCAAACTCGCAGCAGATAATCTTAACCGGATACTGCTAGAAACACTATCCACCCAGGATATTACAACTCCCAACCCCAACCACCTTGCCAACACCTGTCACATATGCCTCAAAAACACTATTGATATGGTTTCCCCACTAACCATCAAAAACTCCACAGACAGCCAAATGCTCCAACTCTGGTTCGATGAGGATCTAGTAGCGCTTAGATGCAACAAAATATCCCAGAACATATCCACAAAAAATCCCCTACGACAAGCTCGGCTAAATCTGTCCTTGAAGCCATAAAACACTACATTTGCGCCATCATAGCTCAGAAAGCTAATGCTTTTAACACACGTATTAACAACACAGCCTCAAATTCCAAAGAATTATTCAACATTCTTAAAGAGTTGGAAAACCCAGTCCCCCACCTGAATCACCAACAACAGCAATACATGGTGTACTACTATACAGAACGCTCTTGCTGCTAAAATATACAAACTCCAAGACAAAATCACAGCCAAACATGAAGCACTCACTCATAAAGCTGCAGTCCTCCCACCCGTAGACCTAGAATACAGAGCCCCAATAACGAAATTCAAATTTACTCAGGTCAGCCAAGATCTAGTACTAAAGACCATAGCTAAACTCAAACCCTCAAACTGCAAAGGAGACTGCTTCCCCGCAAAACTAATTAAAATGTGCGCTCCAGCATTAGCTCCCGTTATCACCAACTTTGTGAATGCTTCCTTTGACTCCAATACCGTTCCAGCTAGTATCAAAGAAGCTTGTGTCACTCTCCTTCTCAAAAAGCCCTCACTGGACCCTGCAATACCGACCAACTACCGCCCCATAACCACCGTACCCTTCCTGCTAAAAATAATCAATAAAATTGCCTACACACAAATCCAAGACCACCTTGAACAGAACAACCTACTGGTAGCTAGACAATCCGGCTTCCGTCCTAGTCACATTACGGAAACTGCTCTACTGGACCTAAAAATCCAGACTGACACTATAAGAGACTCAGGCAAACTATGCATCCTGCTACTATTAGACCTATCAGGAGCGTTTGACCTAGTTGAGCACGACAAACTATGTAATACCTTGATAGACAACATCCACTTCTCGCAAGAAGCCACACTATGGGTCAAATCGTTCCTCTCAGAACAAACTTCTAGAGTGGCATTAGGCAAGGAAGCAGCTGACCCCATACCAGTCCCCATTGGGGTACCACAAGGTTCTTGCTTGTCACCTACATTCTAAAACACTTATACAACATTCCTATTCGCTGCCCTTGATGCTATGGGTGTCACATACATGAATTTAGCTGATGACACCCAGATTCTCATCCCCTCACAGGGAATCATGAGCAAGACACAATCACTGTAACAAGATTTACGCCATAATACAAAATTGGATGGCCACAAATGGTTTATATCTTAATGATGACAGAAGAGAGATACTCATTATAGGGTCCCCCGCAAAAATCAAATTGCTAGACCCAGACTATGCCTCCCTGACAATTGACCTAACCCCCATTGCCATCCTTAAACAGTCAAAAACGCTCGAAGTCCTACTAGACACCAACTCAGCAAAGACAAAACAGGTGAATGCCCTTTCCTCTACCACCGCCTACACATCTCGGCTCGTTTCATTAAGCTGTCAATTTAAAACTCCACAGAATTGCATCACACTTGCACATGCATTCGTTTTGTCTAAATTAGACTACTGCAATGTTCTACTATTAGGCTCCTAAAACACCAATATAGCCACACTCCAACTCCTACAAAAGCTCTAAGAGCAGCACTAGGAATAAAAAAGTCAGATCACATATCCAACACCAGAAGGGAAGACCACTGGTTACCTGTGAAAGCTGGAATTATCTTTAAAACCCTGTGTATCACATGCAAATGCCTCTCTAAGAACGCACCTAGCTATCTAAATAACGTAATCACCATAAATACCGCCACCAGAACGCTCACATTCAACAACTGCACCCAGCTGTTTGTTCCTAGATTCAAACATGTAAAATCAGTAGGCATTAGCTTCCCAGTACTGGCACCCAACCTTTGGAATGCCCTCCCTATGCCCATCAGAAACAAGCCTTCCCATGAAAAATTAAAAAAATCTTTTGAAGACCTGGTTGTTCAATAAATATTAAAGTGAAATATCTGACACAACTGATGGGTATGACCAGACACTACTACTACTGCAATTTGTATGTATGTATCGAATTTCCTATGTATGTATGGATTTGCTCTTGTATTCCTCCCACTGCAACCAGATTATTAAGCTCTCCGTAACTTACGCTGTGATACCTCACGGTTTGGGCGTATAATAAATGTAATAAATAAATAAATAAATAAATAAAAATATTCAAGCTAGACAACAATAACTGCACGTTTCAGTAGATCTTGGACAACTTGATTCAAGTTGATGTCTTCCCTGTTAGAGAATTATCAGGCAAAAGCACGTTTGCAGGTAACTGAACCGTAATGCCTTGTGTTCTGAGACTGATACAAAGATTTGTGAAAATAAAAGAAGTAAAGTCTGGACTGCATGCTGGAACAAGGTTCTGTTCAATTTGCAACTCCATGTCTGACTCAGGGTCGGGTACTGGAACATCTACAGATATAGAGATAAATTAAAGTTCGGCAACATCAGTAGAGGCAGTCTTTTTGGGGAAAAACTGACATCATAATTGGCATCCAGGGCAGGATCCGGAGAACCCCTGAAAGAAGAAGCAACTGGACACAGATCAAAAACAAGATTAAGCATGGTTTGTGGCTTAATAGCAGTTTGAGAAACTTAGATGGCGCACGAAGCCGGTCAAAAAGAAAAATCTTTTCCAAGCTTTAGCTGGTCTGCATATGGCACTGTCAGGTTTTCCAATTGCTACATATAGGCCTTTATCTGTTTCTAACGCTGGACTTCTCATGCTAATGTTAGTGAACAGAATTTCAGGTTCTGGGCACAGTGACTTATTGTCTGTGGAAAATAGCTCTTGAAAGATTTTTGACAATGCAAGTAGACCTAATCATTGTAACTATGTAACATGTGCCTTTTAAAGCGCAAGAGCACTTCCCGTAACCAATATGTTCTTTTACTATATTTGAGTCCTACAAAATCAATCTCTGGTTTATCAGGGGTGCTATGTGTTGACATTTAAAGGATAACCTTCTAGTTATCATGAGCAGTAGTCATGATGTTAGTGTCAAGGTGTCCTACATTGTGTATTGGATCTTTGTGCCCAGGATGAGCTCCACTAACCTCAGTACTTTACTGCCATAAAAGTGTTCACAACAAGCCGTGGCCTGTGAAGATGGTGAGGCTGATCTAGAGCAAACAAATTGTGCTACTTGTCTACAATGTACATATTCTTGTGGCAGGTCTACAGGCATGTGAGAGGTTTCTTTAGAAGCAGTGTGAACACATTTTCCATGCTGATTATTTTAGTTTGTTCTGTGAAAGACACAGGGATGTGCAGGCTCTGAGAGTTAACTCCTGCATTGGCTTGAATTCCTGAATGCATGTTTATGTTCCTGCCAATATTAATAGCGCTGTTGGGTGTTTCAGGGGGTGTGCTAGTAATGTTCTTAGACAACAATTCTCATCATGCCGTACATCTTCAGATAATATATGAGGGTCATAATCACATAGATAAATAATGCTGGATCGCAAAGCCACTGTGTTTAAAATACTAGCATGCAAATGAGCATTCCCATATCTAATACGATCTCCAAAAGTAAGAGTCTTTATAGCTGTTGTGTACATCTAGACTCTTAAGCATGGGTTTCTTTTTCGTGTAGAAAGATAGATTAGGGTTATTCATGCCTTTGCTTACCAGGTTAATGTAATTATGTCGTTCATATATTCTGTCACTGGCTCCAGGGCATCACACAATGTCAGGGGAAACTGTAGCCTTCTGTGCAAGTTACCACTGCAATGCCTCACTGTGCTCATGGAATGTAGCAGAATCACTGGACTCCTGTGTCTGGACAGTAAGGTTCAAACATGAGACAGTAACCTGTACAGGCCCAGCAGGAACAGGACAGTGACTGCTCCCTGAAACACAAACCAGCACATTGTTAACACATTTGTCACAATGAATAATACCGAGATGCCTCAAAAAAAGGGAGAGAAATTGGTTGCTGGAAAGCAGTGAAACTCTGGACAAAGGAATTAGATTAGCATAGGTGAGAACAGGAACAATCACACAAACCTTCACAGACACATCCATGGAAAGAACAGGAAGGCTAAGTAAGGTTCGAGGCAGAAACCGTGAGCAAGAGTATAAGTAATAGTACTGCAAAATAAGAACAAAGTTACTGAGGACTGGCTATTCATAGTGGGTACCAATGTTCCCTCTAATTATTTTCCTCTATGTGCGGACCTGGTTGGCTGTTGTGCGTACATTATTTTCCATGTGTGCAACTGACTAATGAGGTAAGCCATTTTGTGAGCTACCGTCGCAGAAGAGAGTTTGGAAAGTAATGTCCTCTTCCCAGCCACTGCAATTCTTTAAAATTCTTACAACACTTTTTCCAAACAAATAGGCTAAAATAAAATGTCATTTTGATTATACAGAAAACTCATCAACCAGTCCAAGACTTCAATATCTGCCACAGTACCTTGCAAACGTACTTCTGCGCAGAGAAAAATGTCAGCGTCATTATGAGTTTGGCAGTAAGTGGTAAAGTTGTGGTAACTCCATTATCGCCAACTTTACCTATACTCCAAATTATGATTTCCGGCCTGGAGTTGAAGATTTGCCTCCAGGAAAATACTGGAGGTAAATCCTCCAACTCAACGCCGAAATCGTCGGAATTTCCACTGCAGTAATTCTGCCAAAAAGCCACATTGAGTCCAAAGGACTCAATAGGAATGGGGAATTACACTGCCACCACCAGTTGTAATCCGGTGGACATTCCTCCAGACCAAGTGGCAGTAACAGTAATTTGTTTGGGCGGTATTCTGGCAGATTTACGCCAGGACACCGCCCCAAGGTGTAATCTGGCCCTGCATGTTTTATGCCACTGAAAAATCATTCCTTTGCATTACAAAACACAAATATCTCTTAGTTGTATTCCCAGATATCTCGCGCAAACAATATTTATTTTTAAAGACATTTTTCTTTGTATTCTGATTTTTCAAAAAAAGGGGATTTTATTCTTGATGCAGTAATCACAAATGGTCAGCCGACACATGTTTCGACCCAAAGGGTCTTTATCAAGGCTGGTGTGTTATTGTTCATTGACCGTTAGGTAGGTTGGCTGTTGGTGGTGGGTTGGGGTAGATGGGTTCCACTCCTTGAATAGACTGGCTTGCCAGCCTGTTACTGCTGGAAACAACATCCCTGGCATCTGTGGCCCTCAAATATCTCTTGTCATAACTGATGTGGCTGAAACTCAAGAATACATTTGCCAGTGGATTATTGGCAATTAAAAGCAATGTGTCAAAAACATGCTGAAAGGAGTTCACATGCCACATTAATGAAGTAATTCAAGGGCCAGGAGAAAATGCTTCTAATAATTTGTGCAAGGATGATAGTTACATCAGAATAACTGCACATTAGAATATGATGATCCAAAATTCCTGTGCCTCTGCTCTCTATCCACATTAGGTTCTCCTGGGGGTAGTGATTACACTAGCCTTAGAGCTAAAAGACATATGCACCAAGCATTTTTACTCCCTAAAAAGGAAAATGTGCGTAACAAAAAAGAGAAACAGTGAACATATAGCTTCAACCCACAAAGCTCCACTGATATTTTTTCGAATTAGTGACCAGTAGAGCAGTGGCATAGGAAGGAAGGAACACTTATAATATTAATGCCCAGTCTCAAAAGGAATTTTATGGGGAAAGAACATCTTTTAGTAAGCAGAAAGTGCCCTGTTGGCAAAGCTAATTAGTTTTTTACTCCCTGAAAAATCATTTGACTCCAAGTAGAGAGCAAAATCTGAATAGAGCCCTGCTTGTATCCCAGGAGTGAAATTACAGGGCACATAATAAAGTGTGTAGTTTTGCCTGCCCTTCCGCACCAGAGCCTAGATAAAATTAAACAATATATTTACTGAGGTTTATTGTGGAGCCCTGTTGAAGAAAATCACACATATATGCCTTTTAAGTTAATTGCATCAATTCATCAGAGATACAACTGATTGAGTGCATGTTAGGGTAGGAACTGTCATGAAAGGTATCACTTCATAAAATGTTCAGTATGGGTTGAATGTTGTGTGCTTTAACATTGCATTAGTTTGATCAGCATTCCATCACTGTTAGTTACTGTGGAACATAGATCCTGCATGACTCAAAGGTTCTATGTTCCAGCGGAGTGAGGGAGGAGTTCAAGAGGACAGTTGTGCAGCCTCCTGCCGGGGGTCGTTACCAGCGTAGTGAATAAAGGACTTGAACAACATTACTGTCTCTGCCTGTGTTTCTTCCCTACATAACAGTTGGCGACGAGGATAGGATCGAACCTGCCAGACGACCCCCGGCACATTCATGCGGTTTCCCTGGTGTGGAAGGCCACCGCAGCGACTGGAGCTCGCTGGAGACCCGAATTAGAGGCCAGCTGCTCGCATTGTCACAGCGTGGAGCGCTGCGAGCGGAGACCCGACCTGGACCTGCACAGAGGAATGAAGGTAGTTGCCGACCCCAGGTTATCCCTCACGTGTGCAATTTTGTCTGCTGGCCTGCGTTTTGCATGACGCGATTGTTATTATTTGAAAGTACCGCCAGCTCACGAGTACCTGGTGAGGAGAGACAACGTCACAGCTGCACGTGTTGCTTGTAGCCGCCGCGGGTTGTCCCAGCCTTGGAAGGTAGAACCCGGCGATGCGGCCTCTGTGGAGGTGGTGCATATCTACACTAGTACACCAGCACGCATTGGAAAAGCGGACCCATTGACATGGCGGCCATTTTTGTTTTCTTGTGACTTCTGAATTTCAGCGCTACGCAGCAGTACGCTGATTCTCACATACTTTACCCGGTCCACACTGGACAACTGTTGCTTGCTTCGGATGCTGGGAGTAGGTGTTTTCATGGGAACAGAGCTGGTTGGTGAGTTTTACAGCGTTTTTTTTTTTTAGCATCATCTTGTCGGGTGAAGTGCGATTTTGCATATAGAACTGCCTCATAGCATTTTTGACACAAACTCGACTGTTTTGTTCCATTGTTTAGGGACGGCAGGGCAGGAGGTTTTGAGAAAATTGCCAGAGCCCATAGACATGCCAGATGCAGGTCCATATGAGAAGACTTTAGCAAACCTAGACAAACATTATAGGGTTGAGGAAAACATTATACTGGAGAGGTAAATATTTGCCACCAGGTGTCAGAAGAATGGAGAGAGTATCGAAGATGTTATTACGGCTTTGAGGGGGTTGGCAGTTAAGTGTAGGTTTAACCACTGCCAGGATGAGCACCTACATGATCAATTGATGATCAAATGTAACAATGACAACATCAAGAAAGAATTGTGGAAGGAGAGGGATCCCACTTTGGATAGAGCAATCGAGATTGCAAAGATGGTGGAACATACTGACAAGTGCATAAAGGTGCTCCAAGCAGACAATCAGACAGGCATTGAGAAACCCAAAATAGAGGAGTGTGAAGGTGCAATCCAGAAAGTCTCAAAAGTTGCCCAGAGAATGGGTTCAGGAACTCCAAGACGCTCTATGTAGTCTGGTAAAAGGTTCGAGGATCGACAGGAGAGCAAGCCATCAGCTGGCAGGGGCTGGAATCGTCAATGGGTACCTTCAAAAGACAACAAAGGATTGATTAGGGAATCCAATTCCTTCAAGGGTTTTAGAGAAGCTGGATCACCTAGAGGTCCCCCAGCTAGGAGGTGTTACAGATGTGGGAGCTTATCACATTTTGCATCTGACAAGGATTGTTTCGCAATACATATTATATGCAATGATTGTGGCATGAGAGGTCATATTGCCAGATGTTGTAAAAATGTTAATTCTAGTTCAGGCCAGGTGTTTGATGTCAGTACAAACAATGAGGATGAATCTTATAGTGAGATTGGTAGGTAAGTTGTGTTTACCGTGAATGCCATTAATGGGAAAGTGAAAAAGAAAAAGCCTTATGCTATTGTGCTAATTCGAGGAATACCCATATCAATGCTCATGGATAGTGGGGCGGATTATAAACTGATAAGTGTGCAAGTGTGGAAGGAGAAGATCAATTGTTGTACCCTGTGGGAGAACTGTGTCAGAGCGAATGCATATGGTGATATACCCATAGAAATCATAGGGTGTTTTAATGCCGACCTGCAGTTTAAAGATTAGAAATCCAAAGGTACCATATATGTTACCAATAAAGGCAGAGAGTTGATTTCATGGAGTGACCAAGCTGAGTTGAAAATCAGACTTGAAGCGAGTCATCCTGAGCAAGTTTTGTCTGTGAGGGGTGAGAATATCACAGATGTACAAACGAAAAAGGGTTCCAACAAATTGGGATGCTTGAAAGGGTTTGTCCATAAAATCCGGTTGAAAAGGGGGGCAGTGCCGAAAATTGCAAAACTGCATACCATTCCTCTAGCTCTTAAAGAAGGTGTAGAGGAAGAATTAAAGAGAATGGAAAGTGAAGGAGTCATTGAGAAAATAGACGCCTCTGAGTGGGTTAGCCCCATGTGGTGGTCAGGAAAACCAATGGATCGTTGAGACTATGCATTGACCTAAGACATCTGAATAGTATGGTGGTGGCAGACAGGTTTCCATTACCCAGAATAGATGATTTACTTGTAGGTGTGTCTGGCTCCAATGTATTCTCTATCTTAGACTTAAAATCTGCCTATCAAAAGATTGAGTTACACCCTAATTCTAGAGACCTCACGGCATTCATCACACCCATTGGTCTGTTTAGATGTGTGCGCATGCCGTTTGGTTTAGTTTTGGCGGCAAGTGTGTTTCAGAGCATTATGCACAGATTACTTGGGGGAGAAAAAGGAGTGATGTGCTATCAGGATGATGTACTGGTGTGTGGCAGTGATGAGATGGAACATGATCGACGGCTGAAAAGAGTGTTACACATTTTGAATGAGGCTGGTCTCACTGTTGCTTTAGAAAAGTGTACATTTAAAGCCAACAAGGTAGTTTACCTAGGCCATGAGATTATGGGTGAAGGTGTGAAACCCAAAGAGGAAGCTATTGAAGCCATAAGAAGGATGGAAGATCCCAAGTCAAAGGCAGATGTTTTATCATTTCTGGGTTTAGTTGAATTTTATGGCAAATTTATTAAGGGCCTATCAGACACGTGAAGGCATATGAGAATGCTCACTCGCAAGGGGGTGGTTTTTAAATGGAGTGATTATTGTAGGAAGGAGTTTGAGATGATAAAGGAATACATTGTCAACGCACCCATTCTGAAAACATTTGAAGAAGGAAAACGCACATTGCTTTTTGTTGATGCTAGTGATTATGGTGTTGGGGCTGTCCTCATGCAGGAAGACTCACTTGGTTTGCATACTGTGGCATTTGCTTCCAGGTCGTTGAAGGGGCCTGAAAGTAGATATTCTGTTGTTGAAAAATAAGCTCTTGCCTGTATTTGGGGAGTTGAACAGTTTAAAAGGTTTTTGTGGGGCAGGGAGTTTACGATCTGCACCGATCATAAACCATTAGTTGGTATCTTTACCAAAGGTGGTTTGGAAGGTGTATCCAGGCGCATTATGAAGTCGGTCACAGCGCTACAAGGCTTATAATTCACCATGCTCCATATCAGTGGCAAGGTCAATGTGGTTGCAGATGCCCTGTCAAGGTCGGTTCACCGAGAAGGTCATACCAGTGAGGGCCAGTTAGTCCCAGAGGAGACTGCAGAGATATTTCGAGTAGATGAGACTTTGAAGAAGGATGATTGGGACATTGCTAGTAGTGAAGATGTGGTTTACCAAAGGATACTGACACTGGTGAGGGAAGGTAAGATAAAGAATTACAATGGTGACATGGGTGGATTTTCTAGAGTCAAGGAGGACTTATGGACTCATGATAACTATCTGCATAGAGGACATCAGATGGTTGTTCCATGTGGAATGAGAACACATGTAATAGATCTGGCCCATGTTGGACATCTAGGCCTAAAAACCAAAGGATTAGAGAGACCTGAATTCTGGTAGCCTGGTATTGACAAAGATATCGAGGAACAGGTTAAAGGGTGTTCGGAGTGTGTGGAAGGAAACAAAGGATTAAGAGTACAGAAGGTCCCCATGATAATCAGGGAATGTCCCCGTGTCCCATGGGATGAAATTGCTTTGGATCATTTAGGTCCATTTAACATTGGAGGTGCCAGAGATAGATACTTATTGGTGGTTATGGATTTATTATCTAACTGGCCAGAAATATGTGTACTTAAAGACATTTCCAGAAGTAGCATTATGACATTCCTGGAACAGTTATTCTGGAGAGAAGGGTTTCCTAGGAGGTGTTTGTTTGACAATGGTTCCCAATTAGTGTCTAAGGAGTTCAGAGATTTCTTGGATGGGCATGGGATAGAACAAGTCAACACTTCCTTATATCACCCACAAAGTAATGGGTGTGTAGAATGCTTCAACAGGACTCTTATGGAAGCTATTAGAATCGCGGTAGCTACTGGTGGGGATTGGGTGAGGACAGTGATGGAACGGACGTTCCAGTATAGGATAACCCCTCACAGTGTCACAGGTTTATCCCCGTTTGAGATGTTGAGAGGTAGAAATCCCAATATTCATTTGTGTCCGGGTTGGATGGGCAAGTCAAAAATGGTTGGAGTGGATCTGGAAACAGTGAGAAGGAAAATGCTTGAATCAGGTGTCAGATCCAAAGAGCGATATGATCAAAAGAACTGCTGTAGAGAACTCAAAATTGAAGAGGGTGATTGGATTAAGATCAAACTTCCCACCAAGGTTCGCAAAGGAAACTCACTGTTGTCTGAGCCTAAACAAGTGGTGAAGGATATTAGTCAAGGGAGGTGGCATTTGGAATAAAGAGAGAGTGGCTCTCTTCAAGTCGACCAACAAGAGTGTATGATACAAGGAATTTGGTGGACTTAAGGTTGTGGACATCCTGGTGGTTAAATACACAGCACACCTATAAGTGGTGGGTTCAATTTAGCATCTTGCAAATTGTATATATATATATAGTTGCCTGAAATAGGTACAACTTCAAAAGTGTGTTCAAGGTGGGTTAGGATACTGCCATTTTATTATTCTACCTTAACATAAGAAATGTAATTTGTCACATTAGTTCTTGTTTATGTTTAAGGAGAGGAGGTGTTAGGGTAGGTACTGTCATGAAAGGTATCACTTCATAAAATGTTCAGTATGGGTTGAATGTTGTGTGCTTTAACATTGCATTAGTTTGACCAGCATTCCATCACTGTTAGTTACTGTGGAACATAGATCCTGCATGACTCAAAGGTTCTATGTTCCAGCGGAGTGAGGGAAGGAGTTCAAGAGGACAGTTGTGCAGCCTCCTGCCGGGGGTCATTACCAGTGTAGTGAATAAAGGACTTGAACAACATTACTGTCTCCACCTGTGTTTCTTCCCTACATAACAGTGCATTCTTCTGTAACTATGGATCCCTCCTCTGTAATTCTTTGTGATCAGTTATATGAGATGCATGGAGATGCAGGGAGATGCACACACAGAACACATGGTTACATTGAAAAGCCCTCCACAGTTGAGCATAGAAAGAAAAAGAAGGTGCTGTTGTCTAGACGGGTACTAGAATTTCCTATCCTTTGGCAAACACGCAACATATTGACCCTCTGTCTTTTGGGCCCAGGTACCTGCTCATAGTGCTACCCTCCTGCACTGCCTCCGGGCCACCCCTTAGACTGGGATCTGCATCTGTACCCATACAGCCCCCACTTTTTCTTCCTGCACTTATCAGACCTGCCCTGTCTGCTGCCTTAAACCTAGCACTTGTAAATTGCTGGCTGCATTACCACTGTTTGTTGCCTTTATTATTTATTTATTGTTATTTATCTGTTTCTCCTCTGCTTCGCACTTTCCACCTCTCCCCCTTCCATGCACTTTTCCCCTCCCCCCTCTCCCATGCACTTGCGCGTTCTCAATGTCACTGGGCCTAGTAAGATCGCTGTTTTTGTTCGCCCCTGTTCCCCTCCCTTGCCTTGTCGCGCTCTGAAACACTTGTGTACGAGCGCGATAGAAATAAAATATCAATCAATCAATCAAAAAACACATTTCCTTCAGTGTACTGCCGAAACGTCTGACTTGGCCTTTTAAATGCGTTGCTTTGCTTATCACCCACAACTGCAAGGAGTGAAGGTTCCACCCATACCCTTCCCCTGCCCCTGGGCTTGCCTCCAATACTAGTTGATAGAGCACTGTAAAAAGTGAGCGATTGTAGCAGTAAACACTCACTGGGATATTTGCAGACCCACAATACCTTGCAAGCAAGGCACATTTAAATGCCTCAACATATGATGTGCATTTTAAGAATGTCATGATTCTGCATGTACACAATTCTTTTGCAGTCCATACAAGATTGTTTGCAACATACCCCACCCTTATGTCATTGTGTAGGATTAAACAAGTGCTCAGTGAAACCATGTTTGTATAGAAGTGAGTTACCATATAATGTGTGAAGGTCTATGACCAAAGGAACTCTGAACACTTGGGAACGATGCAGATTGTGTGAAAAGCATTCTCCCGTCTGAATATGTGGTGCCCTGATACTATGGATGAGTAATCCCAGGCATAGTGCATACCCATTATCCCTTGTAGGCTAAGTAAATGATATTGCAATGTTGCTCATAGGGTAATGTTAGTAATGCTAAAGTAGGAGATGATGAGCATTACATTTGTCTTTCAAAATCTTTATAGAGCAAATTCATATCGGAATTTTATAATGTGTTAACCTACAAGGGGGCTGATTCAAAGGACTAGCGTGACATATATACAAAGAAGAGGAAGTAAGGTATTTGATTACACATCCAAGTAGCCTGCTTACTTACAGTCAGTAACCGATTTTTGAGCTGGTAGTTTGATTATATAGTGTGGGTAATGCTTTTGGTAAGGCACAATGAGTAACAGAAATTCTGGCACATGAACGTTATTCATGTTACAACAAACAAAACAAGTGGATGTAGGTACACGTCTGCTAGAGCCAAGAGAGGAAGAGTCGATGTTGTCCGGTAGTATCTTAATGTACTCTGAGGCAGAGAGTCATAAGGTGAAAGTGTGCTAGAGTCAGGTTTAGGAGTTGTGGGTGGGGAGGGAACATGTTTGATTAATGTGTGCAGCCAGACTGGTTAGATTCTTCTGTTCATGGAGCCAGTTTTTCATATTCGTTTTTAACCTCTTGTGCTGTCTTTTGATGTTAGAGATCTTAGGTACATAGTAGTGTAATGCAAATTAGCAGAATATCAAGATTAGTTGCATATTTTAAGAGAAAGAAGATTTCAGGTAAGTGCTGTGGCTTGTGCCTTATTAAATCTTTTTGAATAGGTGAGAATTGTCTGTGTGCGCTGCTAAAAATCTTCTGAGCGGCACCCAGAAGGAAGCTGGGCAAGCGCACATGCGCACAGCTTAGAGGGAACATTGGTGGGGACTATGGACTGGAATAAAGAAGCTGCAGACAAAACTACAGACTAGGATCATGGACTCTACAGACTAATAACTGGACCAGAATCAAGCTACCTAAAGACAGACTTTGGACTGAAGTCAAGAAAACTAGTCAGAAACAACTCTTGACTGGAATCAAATAAACTATACAAATCTGTTTTTACTAGGCATGGGAGCGGTGCCATTTTATGTATTTATTTAATTATTGTGCATTTGTAAGGCGCTTATAAGTAGATAGTGTTTCAAAGTGCCAGCAGGGCAGCAGGGATGGAACATGGGACTGAAAGGCAAATATAATAACAATGAAGAGAAAGAAGTAATCCTGCTAGGCTGTGTGAGCATTCGACACGTGCAAGTGAAGTATTTCCCCTGCTATGGAATTATACTGAAAACATGCAATCCCAACAGCTACTTCTGGTGCAGAAATGTCTGGATATGAAAACACCTGTTTTTTAGATAGGACAGAAAACATGTTTTTGAAACAATTACTATAACTCCCCAAAGCTGTCCTGCTGCGCTATTACTGCTGGAGCTTGATATCTTCAATAAGACACTCATGGGGCGATTCTCATGATGGCACAGCAAGTGTGTTAATTAGCACGTCTCATTGAACTACATCTTGACGCCCAGGCACCACGACTATTCTGAAGTGGGCCTGGGTGTCTTTATAAAGCACGAAAGTGCTTTCGCTGTAATCCGCCTGCTTCTAGTGGAAACAGACAGATAAAGAATCTCTGCAGCACTTTCGTTAAATAACGGGGGAATCGTTATTTAACGAAAATGTTGCCGAGATGAAAACAAAATGCAGGTGCTGACTGCAGCCGTCAAGTGGGAAGGAAGATAGTGAGAGGTGGGTCCTGCAATGCATTTGTTTATCTTTGTTCACAGAAGAGTGCATACTGCCATCCATAGTAGAACCATGGATGGCAGCATTTTTATTTTTATTTATTTAATTGGTTATTTGTAACATGCTTAATACCCAGAAGTTCTAAGCACGGACCCAGGGATCGAACCTGCTTCCAAGGCGAGCACGTTGCTCCTGAGCAATCCTCCCGAGACATTATGCACCCTACTGACAAAGAAAGATAAAAAAAATGCAGTGCAGGACCCACCTGTCACCATCTGCACAACCAAAGAACCGTGTGCTTCTTGTGGCACTCCTCCTGTACGTGCGCTTCTTGTGGCACTCCTCCTGTACGACACCAATTTGGTTCTGTACTTTGCGCCAATTTCAGGCAGTTCCAAAATTGGAGGAGTGGCACAAGAATACCCCTGTAAAAGCAGTTTGGCGAGTGAGGTTGGACCGACAGATGCAGGCTGGCCTACATTGTGGCTTTGGACCAGGAATTGTCTCAGTGCTGGTTGGTGGGTCTGAAGTACTGGTTGAGGCATCTCGGACTGCGTGAGCAACTGCGGTGTAACAACAGTCCTTGGTTTTGTTCAGAGACTCTCTGTCACTTCCCACCTAGGAAGCTTGCTTGCAGTGCCTAGCAGGGGACGCTGTGTGCTGTTTGGGTACCAGTTCTGGAGCTGCTGGAGTGTCCTTTCGATTCAGTATTTCCCTCTGTTCCATGGGAAATGATTAGGGGAGGGATATTCCTTCCCTCTTTGAACATCCTGTCCTTCCTTCACTGGCAGAAGCTGTAAGGAAGACTGTACCTTCAGCCAGGGTCCAAATGAGTTCTTCTTGTTACTCCTTGCAATGTCTTCAGATGATCTGCCCAAAAGGAGGGCTTGACCCTCTTTTAATGCCAAAGGGGCCACAGTGATTGGTGTGGGCTAAGCCTACCTTAATGTACCAATCCTGAGTCCACAACAACAATCTCCTGTATGCATAAGGAACCAGAGTGCTTTGCAACAGAAAAGGTAAAGGGGTGAAAACATGTAATACTAAGTCCCCCCCATCTTCATGCCTGTTGTGGATCAAAGGATTGTTCTGGTTAACTGAGCTTGCTGTGGTTCCTGATTAAAGCACAGGTCTCCCTTGAAGTGGCAGTGGGACCAGTCTTGATGCTGATAGGTGGGAGTTGGCTTCAAGTTGACACAGTCAATTTTAAAGGTTGTTAGGGTTTTCCTGTCCTATGTTAGACATGCGACCAGGCCTCCCATGGGCCTGTTTGAATTAACTCTGATTAATATGCAAGGCTGAAACCAGCAGCTAACAAAGGAAAGGGCAGATCCATGGAGACTTTGTTAGTTAATTAGGCTGGCCATGGTTTTGCCCTCCCCCCTTCCGAGATGCATTGATGTGCTTTTGGCTGTCATATTCCAACTAAATATGACAGGGGGGATGGCGTTGTATGCTGTGTCCACCCAGAGTACACATATCTATGTGTGTGTCATGAAGTGAGTTTAGGAAAATTTGTGCGTATTAGCCCCACACATTTTCCAGAGGTTGATCTACCATCATTCAATTTGATTTGAAAAATGAATAAAACAAGCCCAGGTGAGCACACACCCACCGTGCAGATGGTTGAATTCCTCACAGGCAGGTGGAAATTGGCCACTGGAAATCCCTTGGGGTGCAGATTGAGCACTCTTGAAGGCCCCATCCTGCACCGTGCCGTGCAGGGACTGCATGGAAATGGGCCCTTTAATGGAGTGTTAATGCACAGAAGAGGGCATACTGAATCAAGAATTGGTGAAAAGTGCCACATAAAACTGGAAGAAGCACAGTCTTAAATACCCAACACCCGTTTAGCTCACTTTTTTCCTGGCTTGTCATCTCCAGTTGAATGTATGTAAATAATGGGACAGAAAAGGTGTGTTGTGCCCAGGCATGCATGATGTTGCATTTGTTATGCTTCAAAGTTGTATTATGTAGGAAACAATTGATGTATGAAGCTTGTGAACATTTTGGGTGGATGAATATATTGATGAAAGCTTTTGTTGTTGCTTTTTGTTAACCCTCTAAATATAAGATCACTACATACATGTTTATTTTTTCTGCTACAGTTCTTACAAAGCAAGAGCATCAATATTATTTACAGTCATTGCCAGAATATATATTTATTTATGTTCACTGGTGCTTTAAATGGAAAATATGAAGGACAGGTACTCACCAAGCTACGAAGGCGTACATTCCAGCGCAGCACTTTCGGCACCAGTCAATTTGATGTGGCAGCTGGGGCACAGGTCCCTTTTAGGTGCACTAGGTTGTTTAGAGGCAATGGCCAGTGAGATTAAATTATGTACCAAGGATCACACACTTTGGTAAAGCAGTGAATCTGGGATACTTTCAAACAAACTTCCAGTTTGTTGTTATGGGTTGCGTTAAGAATGTTTGAATATCCATATAAAATGAGACTGCTGGTGGTGGAGGGAGGAGGGAAAGTGTGCTGCTTTCCCCAGCAAGGACTGCAGAAGCTGAGTCCCTTCAGTTGTGATGAAGTGAAATGAAAAGCTTTAATTTTCACCTAACTATATTTTGAGTACCAGTACTCTTTTTCAGGCGTTGAGAAGTGTAGACAGTCAAATCCTGACAAATAAGAAGTGCAGGTACTGTGGGCCGGGTAAGACCAGCCAATTTAAAGCACAGTTACTCACTGAAAAAACTTCAAAAGGGACTTATGGATAAGTTGCTCTGGTAAACACCTATCAAATTCAGTGACAATACTTTAGTGGAAGGGACGTTATGGTTAAGTTCTACTAATAAAAACCCATAAAATTCGGTGAAAAAACATTTGTTAAAGGGATGTTATGATTACAAAGTAAAATCGAATAACACTAGAAATATGCCAGGTGTGGTTTGCTATGCAACCATAACTAGCACCACTGCTATGCACGGCTAAGACTAACACCCAGAACATTATAAAGATGACATCATCTATGACATCATTGATTCAAAAACAAACATTCAAAGTTTGGTCAATAATCTATTTGAAAACATTTGTGCAGATTCGTCAAATGGCATTAAAGTTATAAGCCATCTAAAAATGTTAGGACCCCCTCTAATTTTGCCCCCTCTTGAGAAAATCCCGGCAAAATTTGCAAAAACATTCAAAGTTGGACAAAATCCATTCAAACTTTACACAAACATTGAAAGGTGGGTCTATCATCTATTTGCAAACATTTGTGTGTATTCCTCAAATGGCACCAACGTTACAAGCCATTATAATGTTGCCCCCTACTTTAATTTTGTCCCCTCTTGATATAATCCCACCAATCTTTGCAAAAATATTCAAAGTTGTGCCTACATTTTGCAAACTTTTGTACAGATTCACCAAATGTCACCAAATGTATAAGTTCTTCAACCATTTTGGGACCTCTCTCTAATTTTGCCCCCACTTAGCCAAACAGCACCAAACTTTGCAAGAACATCAAAGGTGGGTCTATAATCTACGTGCAGGTTCATTGAGTGGTGCACAAGTTATAAGCCATCCAACAACTGCTCTTCACTGACCCTGTAATGCAGAAAGATGCATGAATGCATGAATGTTGCGAACATTACAGGAATGTCCCTGAATATCTGAGATGTTCACGGACATCCAGGATGCAAAAACACAAGATTTTGGGATTTTTCATGGCCATATCCCATCCCATCCTTATCACCCCTCAACTCCCCAGAGATTCTTTCATTTGTTTTTGTTTGACAAGTGTAATGTTGTGATTTTTAATATGTTTTTATCACGTTGTCTGCAGACTACAGGCGCAGTTTGTGTATCCAACATGGTGTTCGTTTCAAAAGTGGTGACACACCTCACAATTTTAATTGACCAATTAGCAGGCATGTACGATGTCCCTGAACATTACGCAGCTCTCTGATTGGTCCAGAGGTGTCCATGGACACCAAATCAGGAAGTGAGTTTACTGGATGGATTAACACCAAATTTTCAAAAGCACACTTTGAGGAGCAGGCTCCGCTTCTCGTGCAAGAGTGATGCAAATCCGTCCAGCGGTTTCGGCTGTAGGTGCGAGCAAAGTTTTTCCCATTCATGCCTTTCTGTATTTCAAAAGTTTTGGGACCCCCCTATACATTTTTCCCTCCTGACAAAACTGCACAAAAATTTGCTACATTATTCAGAGGTGATCATGTACTTTCTTTGCAAAGTTTTTGTTAAATTCGTTGAACGCTGCCAAAATTATAAGCTGCCCAAAAACTGTTCTCCCTATGGGTTGAGCAGCTTAACCATAAATAGAGGGCCGGTACCACAGCCCTGTGATATATTTTAACAGAAATATACGCCAGGTGTGTATTTTTGCAAAGAATGGTAATGTTATACAGAAATGTTCTCCAACATTGGATCTTGCATAGGTTCACATGCTGTTTGAATATTCCCCTTTGTCAGCCTGGGAATCCTAGGTAACATTAAAGCAGTTTACCTTTAAATGTTTAAACGGCTTATTACGTTAGTGCTCTATTAAAGTTATTTTGGGTTACACTGCCCACAGGCAATTAGGCAGGTCCTCTTAGCTCTACTTACATTTGGCCATCTACCGAAGTCATGGCGATCTCCCAGCATTCACACCATGTTAATTATTATCTCAAACATATAATTCAAGAAGTAGATACACCTTTGAAACATTCCCTAACTTCTCAGGATGTACTGTAAATGTATATATTGCAGGGCATGTCAATGTCCTGGTAGCAGGTTTTTACTCCAGGTGCCTGTGTGGGAATGATAAAACACAATAATAAGTTGGGGCAGGCACAGTAGAAATGGTTGACAGCTTCCAGTTGAGCTATGACTCCTCTCAGATAATAAGGGAGACAGGAGTGGGGCGAGAGAAGGTGGTGTGTAGGGGTACTGCATTTGCATCTGCAGCAGTTGTTTATTTTATTTATTTTTACAAAGAATAGTGTGATCATTCGAAAACCTCAAAAACCTCAATCTCAAAACCTGTGTCAGGATGGCAATCCTCAGAAAAACAGGAAGTCCCACCTTGTTGTCGATACATCAAAGTCCACTTGCCTGCACCACTGCTGATACCACTCAAAGGTGACAAAATGTTCTAATAGTATGCATATCCGATTACCCGGGCAGTGCTTATATTTGCTGATAATACCTTCCTCATTCTCTGTTTGAGTGGTTTTCGGAGCATAAACAAGCAGTGGGGTAAGCACTTGGGTGTCAGTTTTGCCAAAGAGGAAAGTGAGATTTTCCTGGGTCTGGTTGAGGGGGTGGTGGGTGCTTCCTGTGTGGGAGAGTAAGTGATGGGGGTACCTACGTGGGGGGCTGAGGAGAATGTTGGATTACGTCGATAGGACCTGGTGAGGAGAAGGTGGGAATACTTGTATGGGGCAGCTGAAGAGGAGGTGTTGGATATGAGGACCGGCGCAGCGCCCAAAACAATAACTGCCCTTATGCTCCAGAACAAAGGAGTTCATAGGTAGGAGCAGGCACCCCTGTGCACTGTGTCCAATGTGGCACTGAGTCACTGTTATTTATGGACAAAGGAATCAAAAGTGTCCTGTAATTCAAAAGCTTAGCATACATCTGATACATGTTGCATGGTGGGGTTGGGCATCCAAGGTACTCCTTTGGTATACACTAAGGTGCTGGTCCTTCTGGAATTTATTAGCCAAACATTTCTTGAACTCTGGTGGCTCGTGACTATCCTGGGGTGAGAGGCACTCACACTCTGTGGTACAGGCCAGGGCATCTTTCTCCGGTTTGAGGCTGAGCAGCTTCGATAAGGGAAAATTAACATACTGTAAGAATTAGAGAAAGAAAGGGAAGGGGAGGGAAAGAGGGAGGGAAAGAGGGAGCGCGAGAAGGAGACAGTGAGAGAGATAGAGGAGAGGAGAGAGAGCAAGAAACAGAGACAGAGACCTCCAGAGAAATCAAGTGATGAAGAGAAAGTGTGAAAAAATGGGACATAGGGAGAGAGGCTAAGAGAGAGAAGAGTGAGAGAGAGTGAGAAAGAGAGACATAGAGAGACAATAAGGGAGCAAAGCAGCTGGATAGCAAAGTACGTACTGTGTGCAATCTGCAATGACAAGCTTAATAGAGTTGTCAATGTCATCCTTCTGTTGACAGATAGTAGGCAATTCTTTGGGTGCTTGTGTGGGTTCCGAGGATTTTTACACACAACGTTCTTCTCCCCTTGATGTATCTATGATCACAAGGGAGAGGGGGGGCGTAAAAGGCATGCTGTCTTTATATATGCTATTTCTGAACAATCTGTGCCTTTGTTTGTATTTAAGGAAGGCTAGTGATAGCTAAAATGCATATTCAGCGCTACTTGGATTAACTTGCTGGTTGACTTGGCTTCATTATATTTGTGGCTATCTTTTAGCAGATAACTTCCTCATAGTAGGTAAGAATTTAGCAGCAATGTCCTTTACGAGGTCCTAGCATTTAAAGTCACCCCTGGCATGTATAGGGATGCCATGCCATAATATATCTGCCAAATCCATTACTCATCCGAGGTTGTCAATTGTAAACCCCTCACAGGATGCATTTGATACCAAGTAACCTAACTCTGTTCCACTGTAGCCAGGTACCCCCTTAACTATTTCCTCTCCTAAAATAACTCCTTTATCTGAGGTGTTTATGCTGAGCGCCAGGTGCACACATCACCTTATGTATCGGAAGATTGGAGAGACTGAAACTGTTCAGGAGGTTGGCATATGAAAGCTCTTTGAAGAGAGGGAGGACCAAGTAAAGTCATTGAATATTCAACCGGGAAGTACCTAAGGTCAAACTTCATCGAGGTCCATGCCCATACAAGCCCCAGTGGAAAGGGAGAAAAAAGTCATATTGTCATATTGGTTTCAGCATCACAGTCTCTTCAGGAGTCTGGGGGCATGGTGGATGTACAGAGAGGTCACTACATATAGGTTAGTTCTAGACAATGGACCCATGTCAAGGAGAACATCACATGTGAGTTAAATCAGTGTGACACCTTTGCAGATTTTTGCCGATGCGTGGAACTATTGGACAGGTGTACATTTCAACATTAGCCTAATAAGAAAGACAATTTCTGCCAAACTAAGCAAACCTAAGGTGCGGACAACTCTTGTCAGACTGACCTGGATGGGGTGAATTGTGTTCAACGACTGAAGGATAAACCTATAAAATGACTGGAAGTTGCACCTGACATTCAAGCGCTGACACCATTTTAGCACACTGCAGTTGGAGAACCAATACAAATATTGTCTCCAACACTTCACGTTATAGTTGCGGGGCTAGCACTAGTAGCTTCATGTACTGTCCGATCGGTTATTTCTAAACCAAAACTCGATTCCATTAAAGGTTTACGCGTTGTCAAAATGCATATGCCCGCTATTGCTGATAAAAATCAAAGAAAGTTTTTTGTGGACCAAAGAAATGTAATCATTACTAATATTGAGAAGACAGGAGGGAAGAGGCCCAAGAAGGGCATCACAAACACATTACTGGCCTGGCTTCATCAGAAAACTGGGCCTGGGATTGTTAGGACTACTGATTTAAGGGTTCTCCGGAGGATTGAACTTGATTATTGGTGCACACAGAAGGACAGGGATTGTGTAGTTTTGGGGTGTGTGGGCAGTAACCTATAGCTTTAAAAAAAATAATATTTGTAATTATTTCCCGCAGGGATTTTCTAATTTGAAACTGGCAAGGGATCTTAAGTAAGACCTATAGTATAGTATGGAATGCCTAGTCTTGTATGATTTTATTCTCGGAGTTTATTGCTTTTAGCTGTTTTTTTGATTGTCTTGTTTTATGTTTTTTTTCACCATGTTTGTTTTTGTTGTAGTATATTGCGTTCTGAGAACCTTTGGTGTGTGAGCATTATAAAAATTAAAATAAATAAATAAAAACACATAAAACATGTTTATTTCTCATCTACCAGAACACTTGAAGTTCGTGCAAATGACAGCAATGTGAGATATAACACCCACTAACATAGTATAACATAGCAAAATGTAGATAAAGAAAAAGAAATATGATGATATAGAGAAACAAAGAGAGCGAGAGATGAAGAGAGAGAAAGAGAGAGTGAGAAAGAGGGAGAGAGAGAGATCAAAAGACAGACAGAGGGAGATAAAGCCCTAGGGAGACCTAGGGAGAGACATTACAAGAGATACAGACAGAGAGAGCCATTAAGAGAGAGAAAGAGACATAGGGGGTCATTACAAGTTGGGCGGTAAGGGTTAACGGTCATCGGTAAGGAGACCGGTGCCGGTAAACCCTTACTGACCTATTCCGAGGTCCCTTAGTAAGTCCCAGCTGGAACGGCTGGTCTGACCACCCGTTCTCTGCGGGTCCCGTTAAGGCACCTTGGAGATAATAACAGGCCCGCAATTTGCGGGCCCTTTATTAGCGCCTTCCCCATTCCCATTGAGCCCTATGGGGGCTCAAATGGGAATGGGGAATGGTAAACTGAATGGGGACTTACCGGGTCTGCCTAGGTCGGAATGTCCCAGTAAGTCCGGACCCGGACCCGGGTTTGGAGGCAGCCATGGCGCGAATAGTGCCATGGCTACCTCCAAACTCTTAATGACCCCCATAGAGAGTGAGAGACAAAGTGTGAGAGATACATACAGGAATAGTGAGGGAAACATACAGAGAAAGAGAAGAACAAAGAAGGAGACTTAGAGAGAGAGTGAGAGAGAGAGAGAGAGAGAGAGAGAGAGAGAGGGAGAGAGATACAAATACACCCTATCTATATCTGAGCTTCCTCAAAATCTGTATCTGAGCTATCAGAGCACATGGAAAACAAACAAACCAAACAAATGGCAGTGTTGCACGTTATAAATGCCACACAATTACAGTTAAAGTAAATAAAAAGAAAAGAGGGGAAGAGAGGGAAAGTAACCAGCAAGGCAAACACACGGCGATGACAAATAATGCAGAGAGAGAGAGAGAGAGAGAGATAGAGGGGGGAAGAGAAGGAAAGACAGAGAGAGAGAGAGAGAGAGAGAGGGAGAGAAAGTGAGAGATGGAGAGAGAGAGAGAGAGAGAGAGTGAGAGAGAGAGAGAGAGAGAAATGCACACCAGTATACCATGCAAATGGCAGTGCAGTGATGCAAATTAACCTTACATAACATTGCAAATGACATTTACTAAACATGTTAGCACATACCCAGATCAATGCTGAGCTATTTGTTCTTCTGTGCCACCTTTAACGGCTTAGAGGGCAGATTTCCGGTGTCAGTGTTTCTGTCCTGGGTATCAGCCTTGTAGAAACGGCTGGCTGCTATGGTGGTGCAAGAGAAGGCCCGGTTGCCATGGTACTACAGAAGCATTTGTCCCAGTCCAGACACATATGTACGTTCATTATAGCTATGTTCTGGCATTGGGGAACAATAACGTCCTTATTGTGTCTAATAAACAATGTGTATCCTGCATTGGTATAATACTTACTATTCTGATTCAAGCATGAATTAAGTGGATGAGGGAATTCAGAGGGAGTGCTCATGCTTCTTTTATTTTACTTGTAACAGCAATCGACTCATCAGTTGTTACTGGAACTAAGTGAGGCAGGGAGGAGCAGATTTTTGGACTCTTTCATTTTCTGTTGCTTGTGGCAAAATGTTTCTGTAACCCGGTTCCAAAAAACATTAGGATGATCGTATTTAGAAAGCATCAGTGAGACTTCCATTAAGGAGATCATTGGTAACCATTGGATATCACACACTGCACTGTCAGAAGTGCAGCAATAGTAATGAATTCAGGGTTCTGCTTGAATGTGTTTTTGTGATTTCCATATGGTTAAAACATAAAGTTTGACTTACTAAATATGAAAGAAAGAATACAAAAATATAAAAACGTACAATAAACATACCGTAATCATTTTTTTAAAATTTAAAATGATATAATTTAATAATACACTTTTCATTTATAGAATACTTTGGTTTTCGAGTCTTTGGTTTTCTAAGCGAATACACAGAGTGATCGTCTTAATCATTGTTGTTAAATTCAGGGTTGCTTCATTTTGTTTTGTTTGGCTTGCCCATTTCCAGGATGTTTTTAAGGAATTGGGTGATTGTGAAGATGAGTTTATTCATGTGACCATTCAGCATCATTGCCCATCTTTCTTCGGCGTTCATCTGTTGGCATGAAATCTCAAAGAATGTGCCAAATCGAGCTCTCTGGGACGCAAGCTCTGTGCATTCCATTAGGAGATGATGTAGCATTCCTGGTTTCTTGAGATCTTGACAGAAGCGACAGACATTTTCCACCAGAGGGATCAGTTTATGGTTAGCTAGGTTGGCCCGTGTTGGGATCATGTTCATCCGTATTTTCATGTATATTGTTCTTGTCTTGTTGTCTGGGAAGATGGTCAGGTATTTGGGAAATTCATTAATTGCTCGAATATCTGAGGAGAATTTCAAGTTCATGTGATACTTTTCCTTCTGATTTATGGTCTTTATCCAGTCATTTCTCATTAGTTTCTTTCTTGCATGTTGCAGCTGAAGGGTTAGCATTTCAAGTGAGATGTCTTCATTTACAAGTTCTTGATTTAGTTTATCTTTCCAGGCTTGTAAAATTGAGCTTTTCATGGTTTTCGAGTGAGATCTCAATATTTGAATGGCTGGAGTTTTCTTATCTGATATTATCTTACAAAGTATGTCAAATTGCTTCCAGAGGACAATGGAGTCAATTGATCGTGTGGCTATCTCGCATCTTATTCTTGCCATGGGGAAAGTCGATGGGAGCTGCAGAATCTTTCGCCAAAATGTTGCTTCTAGTTTGGTCTAGTTGATGTCTCTTGCATTAAGCATTGCTTCAGTTCCATACGAGATGGTAGGAATGACTTTGTGCCGGTAATAGGAGATTAGAGGTTTAAACGAAAACTTGCCGTACTTGCGATGTAAAACACAGCCTTGTCTCGCTAGAGACTGGATTTTTCCTTCCAGTGTAGTTGTCCATTGTTTTTCCGGTTTGGATTGATTGATGTTAATTCCTAGGTATTTGAATGTGGTAACTTCATTTTTCCGTCTAGTCTTAGGTTCATTGTTTTTTTTTCCTTTTGGAAGCGCTGTTTCGTTAATGACATGACTTTTGTTTTTTTTGTGTTGATGGAAAGTTCGTTTGTATTCACCCAGTCGTAGCAGGCTATTTTGCAGACCTGATAATGTGTCTGCATACATCATAATTTTCACTGATGTGGAATTAATCTTCGGAGGATTCAGACCGTCGGGTTGGAAGGTGATTCTCAATGTCTGCTGTGAATAGATTATACAGTGTGGCCGTGAATGGGCAGCCTTGTTTTAGCCCGTTTGACATTTGAATGGTGGCTGTAGTTACACCTTCTTTAGAAAGTCTGATCTTTATAGAGGTGTTCAAGCATAGTTGTTTGATCAGCCCGATTATGTCTTTTGGGCAGTTCCATGTCTCTAGGTTTGTCCATAGTTTCTGTCTAGAGATCGCATCAAATGCCATATGAAGGTCGATGAATGCTGCGTACACAATGGAGTTATTTTTTATGGCTTTGTGCTTGATCAAATTTAGCAAAAGCAAATTAATGCTTGTGCCGACATTTTCTGTGAAGCCTGTTTGTCTTACAGCAAATCTGTTGTTATCATTAGCCCATTTCTTGAGTTTTTGCAATAGTGTCACCGGAAAATTTTTACCTTAGGGGTCAAGAAAAGCGATGGGCTGAAAATTTGCTGGATCATCTTGCGGGCCCTGCTTATATATCAGTACTATCATAGCAGTCTGCCATGAAGGTGGAATCCGGTTTGGTGGTTGATCAATGAAAGGATTTTTCCCAGTAGGTTTGCCCAGATTTGTGGGTCCTTCTTGATAGTTGCATTCGAGTTGCATGCGTGGAGATATGTTTTCGTGGCTCGGGACGTATTCTCCTTATAAAAGGGGATCAAAAGCCATTGATAATTGAGTTTGTCTTCGTCGTTCATGGTTGTTTGTTGGAATCGCGTTGGTGAGGTAACAATTTCATTTTGGCATATGCGTAATATTCTACCTGTGGAGGTAATTTCTATTTGAGATTTTGGCTGCGTCTTTGTGTGTTGCTCCATTCCTTGACCTTGTATGATCAGCAGATTATGGTCTCTTTTTGTGGTCGGGAGCACCTTCTGATTTCTCTTACACATAGGCAGATTCTGGTTTCTCTTACATGTAGGCAGATAATAAGGCCATGCTTATTAATTAACCATGTCATTACCCTTCACTAGATTACCTCGGTAATTTTTAATACACCCTGGTTTTTTCTCTGCAGCAGCAGTCTGCCTCCTGCAGTGCACCCAACTAACCTCGTAAAAACCGTTTACATTTTCTATAATGATGGTTTGTTTTTTGTGATCCATGTATATATTTTGAATGTTTTATCTTCTGTTTTTTCTTTTTTCAATATTTCTACCAAGTTTATGTAAAAAAGATGTATAAGTTCAAAGAATTTAAACAAAAAAACACTTTTTACATTGTGTTAAATTAAGCTTGCACTCTAAGGACTCCTCTTTGGTTTTACGTGACTATTGAAGCACATTTGTTCTATTTTCAAAAATAACTGTAATTAATGGAAAGAGCGATGGTTGACATAAGCGTGGGTACCTCTTTGTTTGTTTAATGATTATATTCTGCCCCACCTCACGCTTGCGCACAGGGGCACCCCTATTGCTTGTATAACTACATCGTTGGGCAGCTTCAGGACTTTCCGCCATAAAGAACCCTCCAACGTTGGAAGAATATCCATAGCCCACAGGGCCCGTATTTCAATCCAGTAGAGGATTTCTGCTTTTATTAGAGAAAACATCCTGTACCTAGCATCCATCCTGCCTAGTTGGTTTGTTAATGCAGAAACCCTGCTCATGAACCATTCTTTATATTGCAGACGGTGCGGCTTAGCTAAAATTGGAAATCCCAGATAGACAAAATTGTCTACCCTTGGTAAGGATTCTGACAACACTGACCATTTGTAGTTCGCTAGTTTCCTATTACATTACTGTAGTCTTCTGAGGGTAAATGTTTTAAGAATTGAATGACGCATAGCCAACAAAGTCAATAATTACATTCTGTAGGCCCTTTTGAACACAATCTAACAGAGGGAAGTCGTCCGCATAAGCCAAGCATACACATTTCAAATGGCCCACCTTTGGGGAAGCAAACAAGGCGGACTCCAAAGCTTCTCCAAAATCATTGCATATAATATAAGTCGGTGCCATAGTGCTGGGCGACGTCTATGGTGTGTGTCCTAAAATTGTCTACTAACTACAGCATTCAGTAGTGAAAGGGCCATTACTAAATCAGTCCACGGGGTCTAAAGTCTAGTGTGAATGCACCTCTTTGCTTCAAGAGTGGGGGAGTGGGCAAACAGTGTGTATTCTCCGGGCATAAATTGCCCAAGGTTAAAAAAAAACATTATAAGAATGCATGTATGCAGTTGGGCAGTGCTTACTCTAGTATTTTACCCTTGTCAAATAATGCATTGAATGCATAAGGGCAATTATTCCCCTGGCGCAAATTGCACTTGTGCACCCTTTATTTAATACTGCTTTGAATAATGGGTAAACAGAGATTCCCCATAAATAAAACCCATTTACAAAGAACAAGCCTTCCTTCCTTCCTTCCTTCCTTCCTTCCTTCCTTCCTTCCTTCCTTCCTTCCTTCCTTCCTTCCTTCCTTCCTTCCTTCCTTCCTTCCTTCCTTCCTTCCTTCCTTCCTTCCTTCCTTCCTTCCTTCCTTCCTTCCTTCCTTCCTTCCTTCCTTCCTCCCTCCCTCCCTTCCTTCCTTCCTTCCTTCCTTCCTTCCTCCTCTCCACCCCATTGACAGTCAGTCCTACAGTCTTTAAATTACAATACCCATGTTTTACAGTACTAGGATAGCCAGGATTTGCGTACAATCACCACTATTTCCAGACTATTTCCAGACACATCATGTCCAGAGGCAGTTACCCTGACAGTTAATTTAATAACAGCTTACGTTCTTTATTTTTCCATTCATATCGAGGGTAGAGGGGTATTGTCCAGCATTGTGTTGGTGCAGATTTACATCCATTGTGGTCTTTCCTCGAACTCTACACAAGCTGCCACACATAGACTTTACCTGCTGAGATCACACTTAAAGTGCTTTGTGGTACAGGAAGTTGGGGGGGGTTGCATGAAATAAGGATGCAGGGAAAGATGAACTAGATGATGAAACCAAATTTAAGGCGCTCCCTCTGTCTACACTAACATTGCCACCTTCCCTTCTCAATAGAATAAAAGGCCCTTTTGGTATACAGCACTCTGGTGGAAGGCTACTCATTTTGTGAATTGGTGTGCCCATTGATTCTTGTTCCTAGGACAGATTCCTGTGGAGTGGCTGTCAATCTGGGGTGATTGTTAACTGCCCCAAAGGAACAAAGGGAGGCAACCCAAAGGCTGCAGTCTTGCTGGTAGCCGCAATGACAGTCCAGCAAGGGAAATACGCAAAACCTTCCACAGCTGAATTGTGCTCATAGCGCTGCCCCATGTGTGATAGCAAGTGGATGTGCCTGTGATAATTATGATAAAAACCATCCACCTTACCCTAATTCAGGTATTGCTTTTATTTAAAGAGTAACATGCCACCAGGACAGTAAACCCATAATTATGAGGTTTTAACCTAAAAGCAGCCCCATTGCTGCATTGACTTTGGCTGTCACTGCAGCTGTCAAGACCTTGTCTGGGCCACGGGAAAACAATGGTTGCAGATCAGGATACTGATTCAGCCAGGCACCAGTGTGTACAATACTTTTGGCATCAAGATTGTGGAGAGGGGATCTGGTCAACAGACCTCGCCCTCTGAGGAAGAATTACCCACACCATGTATTATTAATACATGTATTTTAATCAATTTATGTTGAAATAAAACAACATAAAAGTCAGGGCTTCTACATTCTTGCATGATGTCATGCAGGCTGAGAATGAGCACCGACTCTCATATCGCATGAAGGTGAAACTCACTGTGATTAGGCAGCCGGGATACAGATACCAGGAACGTCTATCCAGCCCACCCTCAAGAGGTTGTAAAAAGGGATTAGTTCCAGGAATGCACTGATCTTAAGCCCATCACCACCAAGGTAACTACTGTTTAGCCTCTGTGACAAGTCCAGGGCATTCAGCCCTTCACTCCAAAGTGGAACCAGCCCCATTGAGACTAGGGAGGTGAGCTTGCTATGCAGGAACCTCCCTAGAAGTATGCGAAATAAAAGAGGTGATGGCTGGACGGTTTGGAATTAAATCCTGACCTCTGGCATTGCTCTGGGAACCCCTCCAGACAATCGTTCTTCGCCAGCCAAGCCATTACAAAAGGGGAAAGAACGTATGCAAATCAGGCTTTGTCCCTCAGCGAAAGGGGCAGTCCAGCTCAAACTGCTTGGTCACATCCCTTTTGCACGAGACCACAAGAACCCCAAAACATGTTTTGCCTTTGATGGGCCTCATCAGTGAGGAGTAGCTTTGGCCTCTCGGCCCTGCAGGCACGGGACCCATGTCTGGTATACCCGTACTACTTGTGGTGGCTCATGGGCAGACTTTTGTGTTGCTATTGTCCTCCCTAGAGGTATGACAAAAAGGATCTCACTGGGAGTGACTACCACTAAGGGGACATTGACTCCTAATCTGTAACGCTTATCTTATGTCTTGTGGGGACGCCATGTGCAGATAGACTCACCATGTAATGCTAAGGCTGATTGGTCTTCTTCCCACTTACATCACTGCAGCCGACCCAGTCCAGCTGCCAGCAAGCCTATTTGCCTTTTGTTGCTTTTGTTCTGTTTGTAAATTCTGTAAAGCACGTTGTCCTTGTAGTGGTGCTTGTATATGTCTCTGGGGTTAAATGAGAATTTGGTTTCTCTCCGTAGGCTTGATTGTCTCCTCTTTCCTTAAAGGTACACGGCCAATGAGTTGGTGTGAAGTTCTGGCCAGATTGAGGCTGACTTGGATCAGGTAAGTGATTAACACTTGCTTTACAATGCTTCTAAGTGGTAAGTCGTTTTTTCTGTCTGGCGCGCCTTTGCCACGTTATACTTTGCTGACTTCAAACTCAAGATATGCTTCTTTTATGTTTTCCTGCTTGTACACGTTAGCTGCACTATTTAGGCAATGGTGTGTCTTCAAGTAATGTTTGTCTGGAGCTTTCGATCTTAGGCACGTAATCACCCGAAATCTGTGAAAGTTTCTTTAAATGCTGTGGATGTGTTCACTCATTGCACATTCAAAACTAACCTCACCTTTCTTTCTTTTTCAATGAACACGGACCCCATGGGAAAACAGCTGATGGCAGCAAAGTTTAGAGAGATGTCCGCATGATCAGATAAGTAATAAGCTAAGCGCCTGGTATCTTGAATGAACGCTAAGCACTGGCATGCGCCAAGGGGGTGGTTTATATAGACCTTGGCCCATGCTGCGTGCCTAGAGCGTTGATATGGGCTGGCAGGTGTGTTCCTAATGTCAGCCATCTTACTGAAATTAGTTGCTCTCTCCCCTGTGGCCATTTTACAGTGGTGATTTTAAGCAGCCATGAATGAATATATGCAGTCCAACCCCCATGTGTCTTCACTATAGTTTTTTTTTTGGCCCATATGACTGGTGATCTTGACATCATCTTTATCAAGGTTTCCCTTGAACCCGGTCTTCTCTGCTTATATGTGAGTAAAAGAGGTTGTCAAATTGATAACACCTTTGCCTTTATCTAATATTAATGCTGATCCTCGCTCGAGTTTGAAGTTTGGTTACAAGTGGAAATGTCTCTCTTATTACAGATTCCCTGATAAAGACCTTTCAATCCTCACCTGGGGAGAGAGACCAGCTGCCGTAGAATCAATCAGCTGGGATTGAGACGCACAGAGTGAATAGCTCCTGCTTTAATGTGGAACCATCACTGCCTGGAGGTGGGACCACAGAGTGTACATGGTGGGCGGGCATCCTGCAGAACATCACTGAGTCCAGAACCGCCAACCAAACAAAGTTGCCCTCTCTCGCCCTGAGAGACGTGGAAAGAGGAAAAGAAAGAGACAATGGCGAGTCCACGTGAAGGTTGCCAACAGGGAAAGCCAGCGAAAGAGACACCAGCGAGTCCCCGAGAAGTGCATGTCCAGAGAAAGCCAGAGAAAGATGCACTGGCGAGTCCACGAGAAGGCATTTGCCAGAGAAAGGCAAATAAAAAGAGACTAGCAAGCCCACAAGAGGCCAGCTGCCAGGGAAAGCCAGAGAAATAGACACCAGTGAGCCACAGAGAAGGTTGCTGCTTTAGAGCACCGGGAAGCGGTCTGACACAAAGTAGTCCGCCACCACTGGAGCCACTGACACTCCCTGGAGATAGTACCGCAGAGTATTAGGTATGTGGTCTGGCAGGAGAAAGCAAGATGGCCAGTTAAGCTTCACAAGGAGAACGGAAAAGTGGAAAACCTGTTGATATCCAAGGGAGGCGAGGTACATGAGAATACTAGTTAGCGACCCCACATAGAGATATATATAACCGGCAAGAAAATAGAGATGCAAGTGCAACTTAAGACAGACATGTCAACCCAAGGGGATGAATCAATAAATCATATAGATATGATGGATATTAAGTATGAGAACTATCTAAGAAGGGTGTGAACCAAGGGATTAAAGGGCCCAGTAAAGGTCTAAATCAACCAAGTAAAGGTAGGGACAGGAGGGATCTGAGAGGAAGTTGACCATAGGTCGAACACCAACTTCCACTCTGAGAAGATGTGTATTTGTTTTGGAAAAGGGAATGCCAAAATATATCCCAAGTTTTTGGAAGGAGATGAGAAAAGTATTGTTTTCTCTGCTTCAATTAAAATTCCAGGTTTGTGGAGGACTAAAGTGAAACCAGTTCATTTGGTAATCATTGAGAAGCCAATTGTGTTTTCATGAATTATAGCAAAACTGAGTGACCTTTGTACAAGGGATTGTTGTCAAAGGCCAAATACAGAGAACTGTGATTAACATTTATCTTCAAGAACAATTAACACAGGGGGGGTCATCAATGAGATCCTAACAACCCAAGTCTAATAGGCATTTGCTTTAGGTTTTATAATTTGTGTGTAATGATAGGGCCAGTTAGTTAGATTACATTGTGGACTGAGGAAAGAACTCCCCTTTGTTTTCAGTTGAATATAGGCAACCTCATAGTAGCAGTAGGGCCAAGTGAGGCAGTTTTCATTTAGGTTCATTTGATTTGATAAAAGCTTCTGTCCAGAGGTCAGACTTCTATTTCTGGCATACCAATCCTCCCTCCTGACTACTGGAGTCCCCTAAAACCACCCGCAGAGAAAGAATTAAGAATGGGAGGACGGATCCTCATATTCCACTGGATTTGGAGATGAAAGGTCACAGGCACTTGGCCATGGATGAATAGGGGATTCCTTTCAACTGCATGTGACTGAGGACGGATCTTCACACCTTGTTCAGGAGAGCCAAGAAAGGAAGCTGCCCTAAGAGAGGGAGTTCAAATGCTTCAAATGAAGGGTACAATCCTACCAATCTCACTGCACTGGTAAAAGCGGTTCTCTCCATCATCTTCTTGTTGCAAAAACATCAGGGGAATGGTGGCTTATCATCGATCTCCAGGGGGTAAACGGGCATGTCGTACACATTAATTTGAAGATAGAGACAATGCAGTAAATCAATCCCATTGTTTCCATGAGCAACTGCATGTCTGCTGTTGCCATGAGGCATATTGAATAGCATATGCTAATGTATGCCTCCTCCCAAACATTATTGAGTTTTTCAGTGGAAGGTGTTCAGTTACAATTCAGAGTTCATCCATTAGGCTTGAAATCTGCTCCATGATTCTGCTTGAAAATCCTTACCTCGTATCGGACATCCTGCATCATTAGCTCACTGAAAGTTTAGCTGGATGGTTGACTAATCCATGCTCTTTCTATAATCCTAGTCACCTTGGGTGCTCACGAGGTTTCAGTCATCTTGACTTGCTGTTACACTTTTAGAAATCCTCCCAAACTCAGGCCCACTCTCTGGAATTCACAGGAGTCCTTTTTAAATGAAGGGTCTCTCACTGCCACAGAGAACACTGAAGCTACAATCAAGATAACAAACCATGTATAGTTTGGAGGGGCCCTAAGCTTTCTGCAAGGAGACATGCCAGCAACAGTTTTTGTGGCTCCATGTTCGAGGCGCCAATTGAAACTGCTCCTGATGTGCCTCATACATTATTGGGATGCCTTCGCCGCATTGCTCTCTACGTGATTTCCAAGACAAGCTTCATTTTGGCAGTAGGTGAAATAGTCGCAAGTAGACTTCCACATTCTCTAAGGATTTTTTCTGGCCCCTCCTCCCCATCACTTCTCATTGTGAATGCTAGTCAAATGGGGAAAATTGCCAAACTGGAACATCTCTCAGTTCAAGGGTAATTGCCTCAGGATCCATCCAGCAATTCTCACACAGGAAGGAACTATCAGAAATCCTGGAAGTGCTGCATTCTCTCCACCTTTGCATCTGAGAAAATATTATCCTATTTTGCACGGACAACAAGAGTGTCATGTCATTTGTCAAGAGGCAAGTAGGCTCTTGCTCCCCCACCATCCAGAAGGTGGCAACAAAATTCATGAACTGGATGGTGAAATATGTTCCATCGCCGCAGGTTTCCTTCATCAAACTTTAATTGATTTATTCTCTCAAACGACTGATCTGCAGTTGAGTTGGTTCGCATCAGTGGAGATTCTTACAACAAACCAATATGGGTAACGGCCCCTGTGTTTTTCTCACAAAAGTCCTTCTCTTCACCTTTGCCCAAGACCCACAATGTATCATTCGTCATTCCACTTCTACAGGTCCTACTACTGCACATCAAATTTGAAAGAATCTGACAAGAAAAATGTGGTCCCACTGCCCACTGTTCTGGTTTGTTTTCCTTTCACTCACCCTTTCCAGATCCCACAGTTTCTTCCCAGTCCTGTTGTGTCTCCTTGTGAGTCTGCTCCCTCCTTGCCTACTTCCTCCCACATACCTCAGCTGCACTGCCTGGTTTAAGTATACCACATTCTCTGCCCCTCACTATGGCGCTTTCTATCTCTCCTATCTTCTCAAACTGCTTCTCTATTTCCTATCCTTCTCCTCTCACTAAGTCTGGCAGAAGAAACTCAAGAAGGACACACTAGGCTCCAACCCAGGCCTGCATATCACTGACATCTACGCTAGTGCTTCCGCCAGAGAGACTGTCACCAACATCCCCTTTGTTGTTCCTTCTCCCGACCTAGGAACTCTTCATATGGTCGCTCTTCTCTCTCCTTACTCTTCCTCACACATTAATGGGGGCACACGCCGGGAGGTCCTTCTTGCCTTATTCTCCACCGCTAGGGTCATCATAAATGTGCACCGAAATGGTACCATCCTGGCATAAGGGCCTCGACCCAACCTCTTATTTTTTGATAGGCTTCTTCCTTCCCTTATCAACTTTCCACTTTCCTCCTCACAAGCTCCCTTGCCAACAGTTTCTATGGCGGTCCAGGCTCCCTTGCCAGCTATGACCACCTTGGCTACCTTGTCTCCTACTAACCTCACTGCCGCTCTCAATACTGCTCCATTGTCGCTTGCAAACTGTACAGGCTCTCTTGCCGACTCACACTGCTCTGACCACCTTGTCAGCCTCCACCTCTCTTGTGCCCTTGCCACCCACTGCTGCTGAATCTGGGGGTCCCTTGCCTGCTGTGGCCCATCTTACACTGGCCCCCTTGTCTACACTTCCCATTCCGACATCCGTGTTAGCCTAGGCTCCTCTGCCACCTCCTGCCCCTATCCCTCAGGCACTCTCACCACTTACTGGGGGACCACTATCCCCTGTACCCGCTCTCATAAGTCTTTCAAAAACAGCAATCTGCTACACGTTGCCACGCTTAACTCTCGCTCTGTTGTCAAGCACTCGTCTGACATTTGCAACTCCTGGATCTTGATGCCCCAGCTCTTACTGATACTTGGTTCAAGGACAGCTCTGTCACAAGGTTTGACACACTTCTCCCTGAAGGCCACAAGATCCTCTCTGTGCCTGGGCCTAACAGGCCAGGAGGGGGAGTAGCTCTGATCTTTCCTGAGTGGATCCCTGTTTCTATCATTCCCACTCAGGTATACTCTTCCTTTGAATATCTGGTTTGCAGGCTCTGTCTCTCTCTCCTGTCTCTTCTCTTACTCTGACCACCTTCTATCGGCCTCTGGGCCAGCCCACCCACGTCCTCTCTGAACGAGCTGAGCTGGCCTCTTCTCTCCTTTTCTCCTCCCATGAACCGCCCCTGCTGGGGGATCTTAACATCCATCTTGATTCTCCTGACTCCTGAGGTCCTTTCCGCAACCTGTGGGACTCTCTTTCTTACGCCATTCTACCTTCTGGTCTGACGCAAAACACTGCTGACACCTTAGATGCTTTCATCTCCAAAGGCATCCCTCTTTCTATTCCTCTCTCTACCTCACTGTCCTGGACTGATCATTCTCTTCTCTCTTCCCACATGAAGCTCTCTTCTCTGGTAGCACTGGCACACCCTTCACTGCCTCCTGCCTTCAAGGTCATCCGACCCATGAAAAGAGTGACAGTGGCTACCTTTGCCTCCACCTACTCTCCTTCTTCTACTCCTGTGGCTGAATCCCACCCTGGCACAGCCCTCTCAAACATTCACCTCCCCATCTCCAACACTCTTCACATTCTTGCCCATGTCCTGAGGGTCCATCTGAAGCCTCCAAAAAGTGCAACTTGGTGTGACTCCGAACTGGCTGCCCTTAAACGAAAGTGCTGAGCAGTGAAACGGAAATATGTATGTTCAGGTGCACCATCTGCCAAACTGGCATGCCACCTGTTTCAAAGGTAATATAGACTCTGCATCTGCTCCAAGAAAAGAGTCTATTTTCAAGCCCACATCTTAGCGGCATCTAACAACATGGCTGAACTCTTTTTAAAGTCTGCAAGGAACTGGCCAATCCTACTGCAGCCTCTTCCTCTTCTGCACCCACCCAGGACATTTGCTTGGCCCTGTCTGCTCATTTCACTGTCAAAACACAGGACATCCTGTCCTCTCTCTCCTCCACACCTTTGCCTACCCCCTCATCTCTTGGGCCCCCATAAACCTCCCATTTCTCTCCTTGGTTCACTTGCTCCAGCCTAGGCCGACTGCTGCAACCTCTCTTTCGCCACTAGAGTTTTCTCCTCTTCTCTCAAGCACTCTTGTGTGCTCAAAAATCCCTCTGCTGACCCTTCTATCCTGGCAAACTATCACCGATCTCTATCACTCCTTTCCTGGGCAAACTCATGGAGAAATTAACTATCTCTCAGCTCACCCTCCACACTGAATCTGTTTGTTGTCTCCATGACCATCCGTCTGGCTTTAGAGCATCCAGAGGCACAGAAACTGATATTCTGAACACCTGTGAAGACCTGCTCTCAAATGTTGACTCTAACTCTCTTCTGTCCTCATTTTCCTTGATCTCTCTTCTGCCTTCAAGACAGTAAACCACAACATCCTGAACTCCCATCTCCATGATACCCTGGGCATCACAGATCTAGCCCTGTTGTGGCTTGCCTCCTTTCTCTCTGACCGTCCTTCCCAGGTGGATCTTGGGTTCTTTCTCTTCTCTATCTCTCTCTCTACTTGTGGCATCCCCCTGGGATCTAACCTATCCCCTTGGTTCTTCAATGTCTACATGGCCCCTCTGACTCACAGGATCTCTACCATCACCTGTAACTTTCAGTGTTATGCGGATGACACGCAGCTCTCCTTCAAGCTACCCCGGCCTCTTCCTCCTCCTTGCTCATTACTGACTGCCTGTCCGCAATTCAGTCTTGGAGTGCTGCTAACAATCTTTGCCTCAATGCCAGTAAGATAGAGATCATCTTCTTTGGGACCCCTGCCCCCGATTTCCCAATTGCCCACTGACCGGCCTCCCTTGGCCCTGCACCCGCACCTGCCAATCTGGGGGTCATTTTCGACTTCACTCTCTCCTTCTCATATCTGAAACATCTCTAAAAAGTCCTACTACCAGCTCCACCTCCTCAGAGGTATTCTACTTTTCCCCACTTTCCACAAAAGACTCACTGTCTCCAGAGTCTTGGTTCTTTCTAGGCTGGACTACTGAAAAGAGTCTTCCTAAATATTCTTACCACTACTCTCTGTCTGATACAACTCACCCAGAACAGAACTGCAAGACTTATCCTTGGCCTTAAGCCCAGGGACAGCATCTCTCTGGAACTGAAATCCCCCCACTGGCTCCCCGTGGCTGCTAGGATCAAGTTCAAGACCCTCTGCATAGTCCACATGGCATTCTGGGGCCAGGGCCCGCAGTATCTACAACGCTCTCTTCCTAAATACTCTCCTTCTACAGTGCTCCGCTCTGCCTCCTCCAACTCTTTGTGGGTGAACTATTTTTCCAAGCAGAGATTTGGGCGTTGATCCATATCCTCTGCAGGTGGTTCCCTTGGGAACAGCCTCCCTGCCTCTCTATGCTTGAGCCAGCGCTCCCTAAATTACAGAAACTCCTCAAGACCCTCCTCTTTGCTTCCTCTTTCCCTCTCCCTCTCCCTTGCTGACCTCCTCTCTCTTTCAGCCTCACTCCTCCATCTCTCCCCTAACTATGTTCAGCTTGCTGACTGGTCACCTGGCTCACCTCCAGACAGAGCCACACAAGTAGCAGGCTCCCCCGCCAGTCCTTGCACTTGCCTCCGGACCTCTGCACTATTTTCAGCACTACTGCACTTTCAGCATACGGTCCATGAGAGGGGTAACCTCTCTGCACTTAACCCAGGGCCCTGCTGGACTGGGCGCACTTGTTCCCCCTCCACCTCCCTTGCACTTCTGTCTTTACCTGAATTTACTAGGTCTAGTAATTTCACCCCTTTGCCTTAACTCCCTAATCTGATTGCACTGGCTACACTTCACGCACTTGCACTAGGAGAAATGCTGTCAGGCCTAGTACGCTAGTTGTTTTTTGTTAGATCATTCAGAAACCTCACGGCCTAAGAATGACTACTATATTCCCTTGCCCCCTGCCCACCCTGAAGCACTTTGAAGCACTTCTTTTGTGTATAAGTTCTGTACAAATAAACACAATTACAATAACAATTTCAATTATGAATTCCCTTGCTCACTATTCTTAGAGAGGCACCGCTCCACCCTACTGATGAGGTCTTTCCAGACCGAAACATGTCTGGGGTTGCTGTTGATACTCTTGTTCAGAGGAGAATTTCCTAGCATTTCGGTGCTGGACTGCCCCAGGGCAGGTCAAAGACTGATATGTTTTGGATATTTCTCCTCTCTGAAAGATACTGAGCTAAAGACTCTGGGTAATTCTCTCATAACCAGGACTAATGTCTGGCAGAGAGTCTCCCAGGACCCCCCTTGTTATTTGTATATATTCTTTAGGCAATATGTGGTGTACTGCTAATCAGATACTCATGCATTGATAACTGATATGAGGAAGAGGGATGGAGGGGCAATGCCTACATTACTTACCAATAATACTATTACAATGAGTCCTGCTCTTTATTGCCCTAGTCCGAAAACCATGCTTCCCTTATTGCCTCGGACAGACTTTGCATGTGTTGGCACTGCTTTAATGTTATCAGAAGTGGCTGGGTCCTTGGGTCCTCCTTTTACTCCTTCCTAAAGAGGGTGAGGGGGGCAGGGATACCTCGCCCATAGAGATTTTTAAAAAAGAAAAGTACCTATTTTCTCCTTGGTGCGTCACCTCATGCGGTAAGGACTGCGACGAAGAACAGTAGAGCTCAGTGTGACTGGGTTATGGGCACGTAATCTATACATTAATGGTACCGATCACACAGTGAAGTCATTTATAAATCGCAACGCAAGATAACAACGACACAAGGTCGTAGCAGTCACAGCTTGTCTGTGATCAGATACAGGATGTTGAACTGACATGTGGCAAGAATGCTAACATCAGATCACTGGCTAATATCTTTGCATTCAGCAGCAGATCTGCACATTTGCTGACTGTCTGCTTTTCTTCGACCTACAATATATCATTCATTAATAAAACATTTCCTTAACAGGTGCATAAGTGTCTGGAAATGCTAAAACAGGTTTAATCAGGCTCCTCGTGAATGTAATTTCCTTTTTCGAAGAAGAATCATTTGATCAGAAAGTGGGGCCATGTTTTTTATTTGTTAGCCATGCTATGTTACCTTAACAGTGTACAATCCTGTAGATGTGAACAGATTAATCAAACACACATTTTTCACCCATTGACTGGCATTAATAACTACATAGCTTTGTGATATGGGTCAGAGGTCATTGGTTATATAAGATGGCTCGTTCATTAACATCGCCTGGTAGAAACAGGCATTAAAAGCATGGCAGCACTATCGCAGCACTGCTTCTTACATACACTACCAGCTACATCCCTTGCGGTGCAAGACGCAGCCTACACAAGCCTACCTGCATTCTGCATGCCTCCCTGTTCATGGCAAGACCGCCCACCCTCATTCTCCCCTCTCTTAACGATGTATGCTCCTCAGTGGAGTTGCAACTCTGCTCACTGGCATTGCAGCAGCACCATACTTTATTTATCCTCACCAGCGGCTGCACCGGGAAACCTTCTTTGCTATCTTCGCTCAGTGTATGTCAAACGCTGTTCCTGTAACCTTTACAGCGTTCAAAACACCATACCTCTGACTATTGTCTCATTTTGGGCCAGTACTGCCGATGCAGCCCCCAACCCGCTGGGTGCGGCTTTTCAGGCATGTGCCACACATGACTGTTTCCTGCTCTGGCCTTCTGTGCCCCCGCCTCTCCACTATGCCCACCTTAGTAGCCAGGGTATTGTCACATTCTCTATCCCAGAGACATTCATCACAATTGCATTCATTCCATCGTGTCTTTGATCCTGTTTGATTCTGCACTACCTAGACTGCTTTCTTCATGCAACCACGTAACCTGTAACTTCTGTGTTTGTAACAAGATGTCACAGGGCATTACTGTGCTCTATATTTGCCTGCTGTGTCCCCGTCACTCCACCATGCTGGGCCATGTAGGTGGGGCATGTCATTTTCTCTCTCCTAGAGAAACTACTTTCACTGTCATTCAATGTATCATATCTTTGATCTTGTTCGATTCTGAACGACCTATCCTACTTCTGTCTAGCAACCACGTAACGTGGATCCCCTGTAGCTGTTACTAGCACCTAGATGCCTTAGGGTTTTGTGACCTGCTATAAATGTAAAAATAAAATAGATGAAAATAAATAAAATAAATTGTACGTACGAGTTATAATAGAGTCAAGCACTTTAATGATGACACAATGTTGGCTTAAGGTTACATGTAGAACTTACACACATTGAAGGCATGTTAGAAATCACAGTGGCGTCCAGTACCTTTGGGTGATGAGTTCTAACAGACCGACTGGCACACATGGTAGAGAGACACCAATCTTCCATTACATTACCCACTCTTTACTTTTCTTCGTCCCAGTCCACAACAGTTGAGGTGATCCAACCTCCCAGACAGGTTCATTCACATGGAAAAAATAGGGAATAACACTCACCTCTTTTGATGGGAGGAAGGCTCCTCCCCAGCACCCTAGGCCTGCTTAGAGGATCTTCCCCTTACATCTTGTCCTATTTTTTTGTATGTCTCCCACAGGTAAGTATGATGGGAGGTGCCCAGGGCCTCGTCGCTCAGGCTAGACCCTCACCCAACCATCAGAACACAGCATTAGGTGCCCTCATTGCAGATGCAGACTTAGTCCTACGAAAGACTCCTCTACACCGGGAAGTGCCTCGTAGACCATCTGGTAGAAACCGGGGCTGTGGCAAACCTAACAGTTCCTTCTATAGCAGTCTTCAGGATATTTGCCTTGTAGTGTGTGTGCGTGTTGTTTGCATCCGCTGTCTGTAAAAACGAATGCAGCTATTTAGTTGCAGGTCCTGCTACAGGTCACGCTCTCGATCCAGGGACTCTCTGCACAAGGTACATGACAGTAGGCACAGCAGGTGCCCCTCCTGCTATGATGAGCGACAAGGTGGGTGAACATCAGGCACCCATGGCCCCTCCTCCAGCTCAAGCTTCCACCGCTCGCGGAGTAGCTAAAACACCTCAGTGTTAAAACTGTGGAAGAAGCTGTAGATAGGAGGATTCCTCCTGCTCCTCAGAAACCACTATTTCCTCCCTCTCTAACTGAGGCGGGCTAGAACCTGTGTTCATCCAGAGGCCCTTGCCTGAAGCAGATAGTGTCACGGTGGACCAATTTGTCTGGATATCGGGGCTCAACTCTCCCCCCAGAGCTCCCACATGCATGCAACCGTTGCATGCATACTGAGGTCCGGAGCTTGCCTATTCTTCAAAGTATACACAACATAATCCACAGGGAATGGAAGGATATGGAAAAGGTGGCAGCCCACAGGCATTCCCTAAAAATGTACCCCCTTCAAGATTTTCAAGAGAATTTCCAGATCATGTTAAGATTGACGTGATACGCCCTTTTGAAACAACCAACAGGTCTGTATCTTCAGAGCAGACCTATTTCCTGGACCAAGTTGATAGAAGATTGGAGGGTTCTCTCAGCTTCCATCTTTGTCCTTTGTGCAGGGATCTATGCTGTATATCTGTCAAAGCCCGTCCTTTGTGTTTGCCTCCAACAGAACATTTGATATCCTACAATATCCTACATGTCTTTGCTTTGGAGAATGTGTCAGTGGTGGCTGGCAGAAGGCCATTTTGGCTAAGAGGGTGGAAGATGAATGCATCCGAGAGAGATATCCTATTTTATCTTCCCTTCCTAGGACAGAAATTGTTCAGACAGAGGATGGGGGGAACTTGTCAATCAGGCCCGAGAATATTCTTGCACCAACCTCCCTATTAAATGAAGGGCTATAGTTATTAAAGATACCAGCTCTCCCGCCCTACCACTGTGGCTCTCTGAGGAGGTTTCAGGAGTGGAGACAGGGGCAGGGGGTCCTCCCCTGCTGCCAAACCTCAACAGTCCATCATTGCTGCACTGGCAATACCTTCCACCTGACTATAAAGGGACACTTCATGTTTGTCTCCGCCCAAGCTTCCTGTCAGAGGTCTGCTACTTTCGCTTTCTCAAATATGAGAGGAAGCTGTTTCAGATGACTAGGTGTCACAGTGGTCCATGAATGACTGTCCATAGAGTTCATCACCTGTCCCCCAGTTTTATGAATCAGGATCATTCCTTGGTCCAGAGACCCTTTGAGGAAGATCACTCTCCGACACAGCATTTAATTTATTCTGGCAACGAGAGCCATCCAACCAGTTCCCTTGTCAGATTGAGGACAAAGCGTTTATTGAATCCTATTTTGTGTCTCAAAACCTTCTGGAAGATGTTGCCCCTTTAATAAATCTTCAAGGGGTGAATTATTTTGTCACCAAGAGGAGTTTCAGTCCCCCCAGTCCATTTTTCAGCTGGTCTCAGGGGACTTTCTGTGTTTAGTAGACCTAGACGACGCTTACCTTCACATCCCCATCAGGAGGGCAGATCGCAAATTCCTGTGGTTTGCCACCTGTATGTTCCCCTTCAGATGACCCTCAGCGCCAAGTGTCTTCACAAGTATCCTGGCTCCCCTAGAGTGGATCCTTCGTGTTCTGGGAATCCAAGTGCACCCATACCTCAGTGATTAGCTTATCCATTCACTATCCAGGGAGGTGGCCTTGCAAAGCATGACCATTTTTTGTCAGACACTAGTCAGGTTTGAATGGAAATTGAACTTGGACAAAAGTCACCTAAATCCCTGTTCCCACGTGGAATGTATTGGGGAAGACTCTATTGGGCGATGTATCTTTGCCCCATCACAGGGCAATACAGCTTAGGGATCATTTGAGATGCGTACTTGCCAAGTCATCAGCTGCAGCCCAGACTTGGCACCATAGACAGGGGGACATGCTGGCTGCATTCTTCATTTTCCCGCTGTGCCAGCGCTCATTTACAGCCTCTGGTGGCCCACATCCTGACATTTTGGGAACAAACCGCACATGACTATTATCAATGTATTCCCCTGAACTGAATTATCAGCAAGGGTCTCCAGGGGTGGCTGTTCCTTCCCAAACTGCTGAAGGGTTTTCACCTGCTGCCACGCTCCCTTCAGGTCTTGATGAAAGATGCCAGAGTGAAGGTCTGGGGGGCCACAATGAATGCAGCTTCAGTTCAGGGACAGTGGTCATCAGCAGAAACCCAGGCCTCATCCAAGTGGACAGAACTATCAACAATCACATTGCTCTGGAACTGAAGGGACATGCGGTACTGGTCAGGATAAACAACTTGATGATCAAATGATACCTCATCCTCCGGGGCACGGGCAGATGTATCTTGCTGGCTCACCAAATAGCCAAGATGATGTCTCTGGCAGAATCTCATCTCTTTTTTGAAAGCTTCTGATCTCTTGAGAGTGCAGAATCTGGAAGCGGATAGACAGAGCAGCCTCTCCCCAGATCTGGGGGAGTCAGCACTGATACAGGAGGTATTCCAATGCCTGCAGAGCCAGTGTGGGGTCCCTGTATTCGACCTATTTGTTTCTCACCTCTCTCACCTCCTTCCCACATACCTCTCCTGGGAGCATGATCCTTTAGGGTAAGGTCAGGATGCTCTCAATTTAGCCCGAATTAGGTATCATAATTGTTGGTACAATGGCAAAGATTAAAAATATTTTATTGTGTCTAACAAAATGCTGTTGCAATCTGATTTTTTGCTCTGTACATTTTTCCTAGATATTATGCATACCATTTACTGCAGTTTAGTAAATCCTTCATTAATTGGCCTAAGTGGCAAAATTGTATCTTATAGAAGTGATGGGCTATTGAATTTCATATGCCTAAAACCTGACGGAATGTGCACAAAGGAGGAGTGAGAAGTGAGTTTAAGGTGCCTTGTAGCCGGCAAGGATGGTTGGAGTGAGAGTCAATGAGTGTGCAATGAAATTCTGTTTTCACACTATCAAGAGAAGACTTGAGAGAGATCAGGGCAGAGAGGTAAAGATTCAGGTTTTCATGCAAGTGGGTACGCTTCCATTTTAGCAGCAACGGATGCATGTCTTTGTGGAGATAGTGTATGAATGGGGTAGCCCATTGCTGAATATGCTGAGACTTAGGGCCTAATTCACAGAAGTGTTTTATGATGGCAAAACCCCATTGGAAAATGACCTGTGAATAAGAGCCTTAGGGGTGAAAGTGTAGGCCCACTCCCCGACTTACACGTCCAAAATACAAAGGAATAAGACACACCCCAGCGGGGAATGAGACCAAGAGAACAGGCTGCAAGAGTTAGTCGTTTATATAAAATTGGCATCCAGAGAACTCTGCTGCCCAAGAGCGCTCTGGCAAACATTACAAATGTATTAGCTTAAGAAGGTAAAAACATCACAAATGACATCATCACATAGGGAACCACATAGACACAGGAATGGGTAAAACATTTGGCTACATATGTCTCTGTTGACGTTGCTCCCTCTGGATTGGTTGTTCAGTTGGCGGGAGGGCGAGTGTCACGAGGTCCAGTTGCCTGTGTCCGGGTGGGGTGAGGGTCAGGTTGTGATGAAGCAGAGCAGGCACTAACTAATCTAACATAATATATTGTTTTCAGCATGCACTAAATAACAGTCACTAAAGCTCCTTTGAGCAAATCATTATACCTTATAAATTCTGGATTTGTGATAACTCAATTATTCACTGGGGGCTTATGTGGCTTATCAGGACTCTGGGGTCTTGGCCTAGGTGGGATCATTGATCGTTGAGTGGGTCTGAGCACATCAAAGCGACTAGGGGGTATGCTGACATTTGTTAGTTCTGAGGTGCAATATACTGTGACAGAGGTTGGCTTTTGTTAGTTGGGGCACACTGGGGTGGGCATCACACCAAGGTTACATGTCTGGTACATCAAGGGAATAGCTAGTGGGGCCATGGGGTTATACTGGCAGTCATTTTCCAGCAGCAGGGCTAAGTGGGCACAGGCGGGTTTGTGGAGATGGATGGGCTGCAAGGCATGGTTCGAGCCGGTTCACGCATAGGACAGTGATCTCAGAGGAAGGGTGAGGCGTTACATTTATATTGTTGCAATTACCTCCAGCTCAGGTGTGAGAATGGAGCTGCAAGGCTTTCAGACACAGGAAGAAAAGGTGGGGGCCTTTGAGCGCGCTGTGCACAGCGCTGCAGAGGGAAGAGAATCCTTTTCGTATTATGGCAGTGAGGCCAAGTCCAAAGTGGAGTCGAGGGTGCCCAAAATGGATGCCAAGTGTCTCTGCAACAGCCCCACCTATGTCGTCATCAGCACGAGGGCTGGTTATGCACACAGGGACGAAGGAAGCGTCCCCCCACTGTTGGCCGAACAAGTGATGCATCTTGAACTGAATGGGGAGGGGGGCCCGAATGGCCCGCCACTCCCGCACAAAAGTTAGCAGTGGGAGGTGAGAGTAAAATGAGTCAAATAGTAGTTATTGGAAGCTTGAGAAGGCAGAGTTAGTGGAAGAGGCTACAGGTGTGAAGGCACAGAGTGAGAACAGTAGGTCAGTGAGAAAGGGAGGTATGGCAGAAGGTTTACAAATCTTTTTAGTAAATGGTGAGGCAAGTGGTGAGGAGAGGTCAGAGGGTGGAAAGGTGATGGTGGTGGAAATAATGGAGTGATCAGATAGGAATGGTGTGATAGTAGTATTAGTGGCTGAGATAGGTGGGGATGAAAAAGAGATCCAAAGAGTTGCCCCCCGTTTGGGTAGGTAGGTTATGGATAGAGTAGAGAGTGTGGTCATTAAGAAAATACTGAAGTTCAGATTTCCGAAAAGTGGTTGGAGAAGGAAAGTTAAAATCACCTAAGAGAATGAGGTGATATTTAACGGAAAGAGAAGCAAAGTTCATAAAAGAATGGTCCAGTAGGACCAGGAGGGCGATAGGCAGAGATGATGTGAACAGAGTGAAGTGGAGCAATAGTAGAGATGGTGAATTCAAAAGGGGTAGGAGAGGATGTGGCCTTGGGGATTTGTGAGACATTGAGGCATGACGACAGTAGGTGTCTGACACCTCTACATCTGCTAGTTAGACAAGGAGAGTGAACAAAGGATAGTTTGGAGACATATAGGGCTGCCAGGGTGACAATGTCAGATGAAGACATTCAGATTTCAGTGATAGCAAGGCAGCTTGGGGTAGGAGAGCTGGTGTGAAAGTAGTTAGTAATAAAAGACATTTTGTTGCATCAAGACTGAGCATTCCAGAGTGCAATGTTTAGTTGCTGCTGTAATGAAGAGTAGAAAAGTTGAGTCTCAGAGGAAGAGAGGCGGGATGGATAGGTGTTAGGGGAGGTATGGTTAGCTTGTCGACTTTGTTGGAAATATGAGCTGCAAGAAAGATGAAGCGGTGGGAGTTTCAAGATGCAAGTTTCATGACAGGAAAGGAGGAAGGTATGGCATTATTGGAGAAAAAAACGGAGAGGTGACTAGGAAGAGCAGCAGGGGCAGCTGGAGCTAATGCATTGGATGTGAGTCCTGCAGTGTGGTGAGACATCACAGTAATTAGCAAGCTAGGAGTATGCACAGGTGCAGCAAGGAGAAAGGCATAAGCAAAGGCTGATAGGCGAAGAGGACAACAGGTTGGTCTTCACCCTTCACTTCGAACCTTCACTGGGACACCCGTGGCTGGATCCCCCTAGGTAGTCCCAAAGTGATGACACGTGCTCTCGTCACCAGATCACATTGTCCATCAGTGCTTGGTCTCTGATTTTGTCCCCGGTGTTGCTGGGATGATGCAATTTCGTCTTGATTGGAGTTCCCAGAGGAGTCTCTTCTGGCCTCCAGTTGGAGTGTGGGCCAACTCAAGATGGCCACAGGAAGTGATGCCACCGATCCAAGATGATCATAGGGAATCATTGTTACTAATCCAAGGAGGTCACAGCTAGTGATGCCACTGATCCTAAATGGCCTTTGTAAGTGATGTTACAGCCATAAAGTAAAGCCACAAACCAGAAGTGATGACACACGCTCTCTTCACCTGATTGCCTAGTCCATCAGTGGTTGGGCTCTGATTATGTCACTGATGTTGCTATGATGATGAGTTTTCTTCTTATTTGGTTTTTACAGAGTAGTCTCTTGTGGCCTTCAACTGGAGTGTGGGCCGACTCATGATGGATGCAGGAAGTGATGGTCTCAATCAATAATGCCACAGAAAGTAATATAACTGATCCAAGATGGCCAAAGGAAGTGATGTCACTGATCCAAGATGACTGTCAGAAGTGATGTTACAGGGAGAAAGTAAAGCCACAAACCAGAAGTGATGACTGGATATAGCATGTGGAATCAGACATTCATTTAGGATATTAAACAGATACATTTGTAAAGAGTGGCAACTGCATCCTCTGATGTGTAATACTTCCTTTTTGCCTTTTGAATGTGTATCTTGTAAGTCATAACATGTTTGTACAGAATAGCTTGATCTGCAATGGCTTGTGTTGTGCGCACAATTTTTTTTTTCTGAATAACGATTTTTAGTTTGTCCTATTTTTTTTTTTTTAAAGGGTTGCAACCCACCGATTTTCTATTCACAACAGCTCTGAGTTCATTTGGAGTGGTGCTTATCTGCAAACTTCAGAATATCCACCTCCATAAACAAGTGTTTCACAAGAAAATAACCAATCTTATGAGAACTGCTGGTACTGCTAGTTGACTCAAAATGATCTGCCATCTAACGGAGATCCAGAGTTGTCCATGTACTATGGGAATATATGGTAGCAATCATTTGAATACGATGTTTGAGCTTGTCATGGACAGGGAAAACATTACTGATTAATGATCTGTCCAAATCAAGGAAGATAAAGAAGTCAATGGAAGCAAATACTAGACCAAGAAGTTGCCCCTTCTTATTAGAGCGCCCCACTGCATGTTAACCCATATTCATATTTTCCATAGTATCCAATAATTTCTTTGCTAAAGGGTGAGTGAATCCCCAGCCTGGGCATTGAAATCACCAATGATAACTATACAGTGGTGATGCAGTATAATGTCGGCTGCATATCAGCTAGTCTCTCACAAAACAATAAAATTGGAGGTCTGCATACAAGCAAGATGTAGGTAGTTGATGTGTGAGAGAAAACACACAAAAATAATGCTGATTCACAGCCAACAGCGCGATAGTAGGAATAGCAGCTGAGGATAAGGTTTTATCTATGAGGTCTTCTGGCTAGCGAGTGCTTAGAGGTGACTGCTGGGGGGCTCTGCTTGCACTCCAAACTAACATTTGGTTTGAAGATGATCTTGATTTTGGTGTCCCTCCGCTGGCACGTAATCTTTACTTAAGGTTCAGATTGTTACAACTGAACCTGGCCTACTGTACATCAAAATGGTACCCTGGTGAGAATGATCTTTGTCCAGTGTGTGGTTTGCTCAAGGAGACGGCACTCCATTTTTTGTTCTTCTGACAAGGTTACAGGGTTGGTCGAGGTAAATACCGAATATTAAACAACTATGCTATCTGAAGTACTGGTCTGGTGCTGCAATTATTCAGGAATAGTGATGATATGAGTGTGGTTTACTGTGTTACAAGCTGTTTGGCCCTGGCTTGGAGAGTAAGGGGCAAAATTATAAAGGATGGAAGACTAACCTGAATGCCGTCATGGGGTCTGGATGCAACTTGGTTATCGAATTAATGTGCTTTTCTAAAAGAAATGGGGGAAAAGGAGAATAGAAAAAATAAGGGCCGAGCATGTATGCTTCTCATGATGAACTTATGAATTTTATGGAATTGTATTTTATATTCGCCTCTGATTCGTAAACCATGCACTACATGAAATTAAGTATCAAGCTAATAATCTTAATGTGTTCTTGTTCTTTTTAATTCTTGTTGATTCTATGCAGCATATGAAATTATATTTTTGCCTCCTTGTATCTTAACGCATCGTGATGTAATTAATTCGTACTTTCAGATCAAGTTTTTGTGCTTTTATGGCATTCCTGCTGAAATAAAGCTGAAATTGATTATTGACATGTATTCAAATACTTGTAAATACTAAATATGCACATTACACATTTGTTGTTTCCCCATTTCTTTGGATGACCACTGGGAGGATGTTTTTAATTTGGGACATTGTACTGCAAAACATTTCTTAGGAAAGTTCTTCAAACTAAAACATGTTTGTTTGTTTGTTTATTCACATTTTATGCGCACCAGACCCGTAGGTAACAGGGCGCATCAGTAGGAAAATGCAAGGCTTACATGGTTACAAAATATACAAAATATACAATAAAAGGCTTATATTATTACAAACATATGCACTGTACAAATATACAGATTACAAAGAGACACAGAGTTTAAATGAGAATATTAGGCGCGTGGGACTAAGCTGATCTAGGTACGGAGCTAGCCTAAATGGTAGGAGACTAGGGGTCAGTAGAGATGGGGTGTTTGATAGCATTTTTCCTGAAGTGTGGGTAGGGTTGGTCTGCTCTTAGGTCTAATGGTAGTAGGTTCCAGACTTTAGCAGACTTGACTGGGAAGCTATTACCACCAATTGTGGTAAGTCTGTATCTGGGTATAGCCAAGCTCTAGTTGGTCTGAGAGAGATTCTTCTATGAAGTTTTCTCTGTAAGGTAGCTGGGGGCAGCGTTACTTAGAGCTTTGTGGGTCAGTGATAGCGTCTTTAGCTGTATTTTGTTATGTTGATGCCATTCATTAGCTTAGCCTTTTGTTATTCCCAGATGTGTCTGGCTATTTGGGCACAGCCTGGACCCAAAAAAGATCCTGGTTCTCTATGTTATCTCTATACTTTCTATGTTTAGTAGACATAGAGGACGCGTACCTTCACATCCCCATCAGGAGGGCAGATCGCAAATTCCTGAGGTTTGCCACCTATAGATACATTATTCAGCTGAGGAATGTTTTGGATCCTTGTCCTGTATCACTTTTTGGGTTCTCGAGCCCTGGGATTAAAACCTTTGTATGCATGGAACCAGAGTGCCACAAATAAGAAAGTTCTGTCCATTATCCCTTTAATAATAAATACAGGGCTTATGATACGTTTGGAAATTCCCAGCCATACATGGATGTTCACCAGTTGCTTTAAATGTGGTTTACTTGACAGGTGCACTCTCTTCCATCATGTTTAAGTTGTTCAGATTGATGGAATCTGCCTCCATGAAACGCATGTCTTCAAAGTCCTCACCCCTCTTGACCCATGGTTTTGTGTGCACCAGCTGCTTCTCCTTGTTACCATCATATATCATAATCTAGAACAGAACAGAAACGAAACACTACATTACTGCACTGCACACACACACTAATGCATAGCCACACTGCACAACATGTTAGGCTGTTATTTTTACAGCAACAGGTTACATTAAGCCTCAGCGCAAACAACCCTCTGACTTCCCAAAAACACCCCAATATTAGATTGTACATAAACAATGCATATTGGCACAATATGTAGGAGAGGTTGTTTGTTTTGACCTCCTCGCTCACAATTATGTGGTGGGTGATTCCATGCAATTCAGTACTAGGCCTCATTTTTTAAAAAAAAAGCATTCTGGGACGTGTAGCTCTGCTTTTACCCATTTGGCATTTACACAACACACACCCAACTCTCATCCCAGGACAAAGGAACATAACATACTCACATATCAGTCTGACATTTCCAGCTGATGTCATGCAGAGCACAGATGAGGACTCTGTCAAAACCTTAATCCCATAAGAGGATAGCAGAGATTTCAGCTCGGTCACAGTTTGCTGACCATATTTCTGACTCAGGGATTCATTGCAAGTACAGCAAAAAGGTAATGCACAGAAATGTCACATCCAAACCTTGTTTTGAGATTTTGAGAGAGAAAGTGGGAGAGTCAAATGGGCCAAATGAATTGCATTGGCATGAATGATACTTTATGAGGGTGAAAATTAAATAAACATAGCAACATTTTGGTCAGTTTGAGTCCACCCTCTTACATAAATATGTTTGTCATGTATGCCCCCCCCCCCAAGCTGTATTAACAGTACAATACCCCACAGCCACCCAGCCTACCACAGTAAGTGTACAGTACAATACTTACTTGTCCTCATGATTAATTTCCACTTCTGTGGTTGTGCTTTCACAGTGTGGTAGTAAATCGAAATGAGAGGAATCCCAATAGTACCACATTTTTGCTGGATTTCTGGAATGGAATACCCAGCAACCAAAAGCTCTATCATCTTGGCACTCATCTCTTGGTCAATGGTGTTATGCTTTGTGCTGTACAAGAGCAGTGCAGAGTAAAGCAAGGAGACCGTATACAACGGTAGACTTCACAACTTGCAATGCCCAATAAATAACCATATGGTAATCTTCAAAATATGGTTCTCCGGTAGGGTTATACGGGAGAAAGAGGGGTACAGAAAGCCCATACAAGCCAGCAGTTTAAATGTTTCAGAGAGTTCTGTCTTAAGAACTGCCATCAATTATTGGGGTGTTAATTAAGGCATAGAGACATGTTTCATCCCAGGTAGACAGACATCTCTCATGTGAAAAATGTGCGCAGAGGTGGTATCGAGCACCCTGTATTTTGTCATTATCTCCAAATGAATTGGGCACCATCACCCCAAAGTAATACACATCTAAATTCAAATGAAAGAGATTAAAAATGCAACCCAAGCAGTAGCACACATTTCAATAAACAGACTTCATTAGAAAACTGAGAAGAATAACAAACAGAGATCAACAAGAGAGATACAATAGGAGTCAAAGCATGCACGGTGCTGTACAACATGGGGAGTTCTTCACACAATCCTAACTTCGGCACACTTAGGACTGAGAAAACAAATACGTCCGTGCACCTAAAAAAAGTGGCCCTTCCAAAGCCTCAAAAGAGGGGCCCTCAAACCATAATCCATGAAACACATTAATTCATGACTTTGCATGCACGGATAAGATGACCGAATGGGCGACTACACCTGCTGCAGAAATCTCACATCCTGTAAACTGGACTTGAGTACCTGGCACACACTGCCAACATCTACCCCACTTTGTTGGTGCCACCTGGTACCGCTGGTGATCCCACAACTCTCTGAACTTGCAAGGCATAGATCCTGCAAGAACAGGTTATGCTTGATAGTGTGCAGCGGTATGATAATCCAGTGGAAGACACCTGCTGAAGAAATCGGACTAATTAGGTTGTGTGTCACACAGGCATCGCCCGCCGTTACAGAAGAATCACAGATGCGCCCCATGTTCTGGATGTCAGTACTTGGGAAGGCCCACGCTGCCTAAATCTACCCCTCTCCATTTGTGCCACTGGGTACCCCAAGGAAATCCGACAACTCACTTCCGCAAGAACAAGCTATGCATGAAAGGGAGTGGGTTAATGCATGTGTTGCACAATTCTGGGGCATGTGATGGCTGCAGTGGAGGAAGTGTAAAAAAGAAACTAGTGGTACTCCGACTGCATCTAAAAAGGAGGGAGTCGGATAGCCGAACATATGGTGGGGGGCTGAGGGGGAATGGACCAGGAGGATCACAAACTTTAGCTGAACAGCAAAGCACCACTCTTCAAATTTGATGACATACATTCCAAGCTTGACTGGGTACAAATAGTTTGGATTTCAAGGCCTTCAGTAATAATATTTTATAGAGTTTACTTACAAAAAACAGAGCCACATGACAACATGTAAATCCTTATAAGCCACAAGAACATCATTGTGGCTTTGATTTTCACATCCTGAATAGTAAACTATAAGTCCCAGAATGCAGGATAATGCCAACCTGAAAAATCTATGTAAACGCACTGTACCTTCAGGGATTTAAGACATGCGATAAGATTAGTGGTGTAATAAACTCCGATATGGAGATTCTTTGTTACAAACCTACTGCTCTCCCAACTCCCATCTGCCCATCCATTAAACCTATGGATCCAATAATATATACACCAACCTATGCCGTTCCATCCATCCATTCATCCATGCATCGGTCAGGTCTCTCAGTAGCGCATAAAGGAATTCAGGTGGGAATGCATGAAACTTGAAGAGTTTTCTTTTTTAAACAGGTGCTTCTGGTCGGGGAAACGCTGTTGCTGGCACACAGATAGCTGCATTACAAGAGCAGCAGATTAAATATGTAAACTTTGTGTCTCAATAATGCTTCTGAGCTTTGCTCTGTTAACGGAGTTCACTTAAAAAATTCACATAATTAGAATAAACAATAAATGCACTTTCTGGCTCCATATTTACAGTCTCGTTCACAGGATTGAGCAAAATCTGCAGTGAGCTGCATGTACCTGCAGTTTCTGGGGCATTTCCATGTAAAGGGCACTCACATTCTGAACGCTGATAGGAATTTCACATTGCCATCAACTCTCATATCCTCCAGCACACAACTGGCACTTGCACCAATAGTGGTGGAAGAAGGGTGCATCACACTGGCTGTGCTAGGCCAAAACTGTGTGGAGTGTGTTTGGCGCTGACTGAACGAGCCACGTTTCAAGAGAGCTAAAACTGCACAGATCTAATCTTTGGCCCTGTATTTCTATGCACTAATTCAACTTATCTTTTCATCAGAAGCACACACATTGAATCACCATTCTCCAATCTGCCTACCTACCCCTGGCGAACCACAAGGTACTCTCACCAGAGAACCGGACCTGATGCTTCCGCAGATTAATAATTACTGGAATGCCTCATCTACTCGTTGTTGTCCATGAAGGTGATGTTGAAAACATTTCATTGGTGACATAAAGCCACTAATTTGTATGCACATGTCACGATATTAGTCATCATGAGGAGCGTGCTGTGTTGCTGACCTGCGCCGATCATAAAGAAGATCACTGAATGTAAAAGTGAACTTTAGAAATTAAAACATTTTTGTATGCATATGCAGTGTGTGTGTGTCTCGAATTGATCTCAGCACAGGGCGGGCAAGTCCCTCCAAACCATCTCTGCAGTCGGAGACCTGGGGCCTAATTACGAGCCCTGCGCTGACAGAATGAAAGGGGCCGGTACGGGACTGGCTCCCTTCATTCCGTCAGGGCTGACTACCAGCTTCCCATCGCGGGACCCGGATGGGACGCCTGGTAAAACCAGGCATGCTTTCCTGGTCACGCGAGGGGAAGAAGGAGGTAACAACGGGACACTTATAATGTGCCCGTTGTTACCTCCATCCCCATTCCCATTGAGCCCTATGGGGGCTTAAATGGGAATGGGGAATGGTTCCTGCAAGGAGGAATTACCGGGTCCTCCTATGTCGGAATGACCCAGTAAGTCCCCATTGCAGGAACCCTGTAATGGAGCCCGGTTTGGAGGCAGCTATGGTTCTAACACCACCATGGCTACCTCCAAACTCGTAATGAGGCCCATAGATTGCTACTGGGACATTCCACTCTGGTAAAAAGGCTGGTTTCATAATGTCATGTTCCATTGAAGTGAGTGTACATTGGTAATTTCAGTCATACACACTCTGCTATCAGGTGCTGGGATTTCTTTTCTTGTTCATTCAGTTAACTTAATAAAGGCGCATTTTGAACAAATAGATATATTTTTAAATGTACTGGTAGCACTGGGAATACTAGTAACAAGAGAACAAAAGTATATTGCAAAACTGCTAAATAAACGGTGTCCTCTTAGCGCCATCCCTACAGTGGGCCTCACTACAAGGGTGGCGCTCCCGTAATGAAGGGTGCAGGTACGGGACCGGCACCCTTCATTAAGGGAGCGCCGATTACGAGGTTCCCTTTGTGGGACCCGGACCAGACATCTGGTAAAACCAGATGTCTTTTCCGTGTCCCGCGAGGGGAAGAGGGAGGTAATAACGGGCCATTCGTAATGTGCCCATTATTACCTCCCTCCACATTCCCATTGAGCCCTATGGTGGCTCAAATGGGAATGGTTCCTTCAAGGAGGAATTAGCGGGTCCCCCAATATTGGAATGACCCGTTTATTCCTCATTGAAGGAACCCGGTAATGGAGCCCGGTTTGGAGGCAGCCATGGTGCTATTAGCACCATGGCTACATCCAAACTCGTAATGAGACCCAGTGACTTCTAAAAGCAGCAACGCTACAACGGGTCGATGGCATCGTTGGGTGATCTGCTTTCTTTCTCCCTTGAACTTCAGCACATCTGTCAATTTCAAAGGAATAGCCAGGTCATTTGTATTTATTTTAAAGGGGTTTTAGATGGAAGCAGCTTCAGGGAAATCACTAGCTAATTTAAGTCGCTTTACAGCAGGGGTCTCTACATGGAGTGTATGTGCCTCGAGGACTGGGCTTGCAGATGGTCTACAAGCCCAGTCCAGTCCTCCAGAGATGGAAAATTCTATAAAGTGTAGATGACCTGGTGGGCACCGGCCCCTTCATTTTATATTTTTATCTTTACTTACTTTGTGCCACATCATGAGTTGGGCGGTAGCCCTTAAAAGCGTAGTAATAAGTTTACTGATGCAGTTAAGGGTCCGTCCAATCATGAATATGGTGTGTTTATCCCCAGCTCAGAGCTGAAAAATGCAGATTATTGATGAAATTACCGTGCGGTAATACCACCAGTGGTAATTGCACCAAAAATTCCCCATTGGGTCCAATGGACCCAATGGGGAATAATGTTAACTGCCCAACCCTTGATTCGGCAGTGATACAGCCAGAAGGATGGGTGGTAACGCAAATAAAGTTGGGCAGTATCCCAGTCGGGATACCGCCCAACTCGTGATGAGGCCCTTTGTGTAATCACACCAGCCCACGTGCATGCAAAAGTTATGTCTTCTGCTGTCCACCTCGGCTGGGCTGCAGGGCTGGGTTTGGCCAGGCGCAAGCTTAATGTCAACAGTTCCTTCCTTGCTTCCCAAATGGGCAGGGGTTTCGTGGTGTGTGGTCAACTGCACCCAGACCCAGCAGCACAATACACCATACCCATGCGGCCTGCTCACATGATTGGCTGCCAAGCCAGCCCAAGCCACAAAGCAACATCAAGCCCCTGGCTGTTGCCTGGCCCCTGCCCCGAGGCTCACAGTGAAAAGGACTCTACTCTAGGCAGGCCACCCCACCCGCTGCCCTCCCCCAAAATAAACATGCACACAACACAGGACAGCACCCACCCACAGCAGGAGGCAAGCTCTCAGTTCACTCCCTCCCAACCCCCCAGGACAATTTGTTATAGTTGTTTAATCAAAGTGTGGCTGACTCCTGGCGCCGCACCGGCAGATGGCTGGGGACACACATTGCCCATCACAGCCCCAGCTATTGTGTGCATTCATCAAAGCAAAGTTAACACTCAGTAAGTGGTAACTTTCTTTGATGAATGCCTGTCGCATCCCATCCGCTGTGTGGCGGTGAGCAACTCAGAGCAATAAGTAACGTTACGTTATCTAAAGCAACTTAAGTTACTTACACACAAAAATAATGTTATATTCCAAACCGGTCCCAGGGTGGCTTGTAAAACCGGCCATCCAAAGTCCAGATTGCATTCTGCCGTTCGATAGAACAGTCCGCCCCTGGGCACAGTAAGTGCATGCATGTCTTTTGTGGTCTTGCGAACATTAAAAAGTGTGGCACTGTTTGACGAGGGGGAGCTAGCAAAAACATTAACTGTGAAAGAGTTCTGAGCTGTGCTCTACCTTGCAATAGACTAGCACAACATCTCCCAAGCACACAGAGCGCATCTGATACCAGGCTGTAAGGCTAATTGTTGCCTCATGTGTTCATCTATAGTTTTTCTTTCTTAGACTAGGCATTGGCACAAGTGAGTTTCAAACCCAGTGCGTGTGTACATGAATTGTAACACAGCTGGATACATCCTCATAGATCATGTGCTCCGCTCTGTCGGAAAATGTGCAACAGGGCAGCCTGTTTTCTGTTTAAAGGGACACCATGGAGAGAGTGGGGGGTTCTGTTACTTTCTCTTCAGGCCTATCAGTGACTGGAAACAATAAATCAACCAGAGGTCATTCACCAAGTCAAAGGGTCACAAATCAGGGCAAAGTGTGCATCGAGCCTCGACTGGTATTACAAATGACAATGGCAATGGCAGCACTTTCTTGAATCTCCTTAAGTTCTACTTCAGCCAAACCATGTGTTTATCAATGTTTAGTCCCTGCCTTAGTATCATCCTATCTTTGTGTTCCTCTTTCTATTGCAATAGTGGTTTGTCTTTTACCCCCAAAAAGAGGCGATTATCTGCTTGTGTGTTTTAAGATGTAGAAAATGTTCATCCGCAACAATATTTTCTAATTCCGACTGGGCAACCAAAAATGTGTTTTTACCAGTAATCTGGCACTTCCACGGTACAACATTCCCCATTGCCCTTTCTTTTTCCCAATTCCACCCTAAGTTCCTTTTGTTTTTTGATTTCTTTCTTGTAAAACACAAGTCTCTAGATGCATTGTCATAGTTATGTTTACCCTGGTATCGTGAGGATTTTCAGTGGTGGGGCTTGGTTAAACCTGAATACAATGTTAATGGATAATAGGGTTAGTTTCGGTCATAAGGATTATTTTTATAATCAAAGTTTATTTGGAGAAAAGAATCCATAAACCGCATAACAGATCATAAAACGGTATATAATATCAAGCAAATTATATAAAAACAAAGTGTTATAATTATGTAAGCAGCAACATCAAAATAAAGCAATACAAGTGTTTCCTTTAGTTCCATGACTTTCTTAATAATTCCAGACACCCCATGCAACAGGGATTGAATCAGCACATAGCAAGAAAGTCCAAGCAGGTTAGCATTGATGTAAGTTAGCTTCTCTCAGTAACGGCGCAATAGTCTGGTTTCTGATATCTTGGTAGTATGGGGACAATAAAACAAAACGGAGCAGATCTTCCTTAACTGCATTGCAGCCCGGGCAGCCTGCGGACTGCTCATGATCCAGCCAGTTCTTCATATTGTCCCTGAGCCGTAAAAGGTTAAAATGTGCCCTGGTCAATGCCCAACTGTCTTTCACTTTGTCGCTAAAGAGTAGATAAGGTTGAATCACATCTGGTTGAGGGATTAACATGTGTTTTCTATTTGACTCATTCAGAAACCCAGATTTTTCCCTGTTTGAAAGTACTAAAGTGCGGAACACCTGCTTATACTTGTTAGACTCAGCAGTAGAAAGCATTACGCCTGGGAAATGCATACTTAAAGCATTCAGCTGTGAAAGGCAATTTAAGATCAAATTCAGCCACAGTATTTTTCGCCAAAAGGATCCCCTCATTAAACCTTTAATAATACTATGGCAGAGGCTGGCTCTTGGGTTTGACCATAATGTTAACCAGTGCAGCAACGGTGCCATATGTCAATGATATCCTATGTGGGTGATACCTAACTCTGTATGTAGAGCATGGCTCAGGGCAGAATAAGGGAGGTCCAATCGTTTTAAAAAAAAGTTATTCTCGGTTACCTCAATACATGTTATTTTTTCATTGCCACAAAGTGCCTCTCTGTGACGCGGCTTTAGCTTGAACTTTGTAAACCTCCATGATTAGGTTGATTGGTTGGCCCTGAGACACATTGACCTACAGCGTGTGATTCCCCCGAGCGTTGGTTTCAATTTCATATTCTGTTTCTGTATATGAGACAGCCCCCGACAATTTTCAGTGAAGCAACTGACCAAGGAGTCGAATCTAGCCATGGATGATGGCTCTATTGCTTATCTTATTATGGATTATAATCTTGAAGGAAGTGTCCAACAGAGAAATGGGCCTATAGGCCAGGGGACTGCACAGATCCCCTTTTTTAATATGGGTATATAATGCCATTTTTCCATGATTGTGAGTAAACTCCTGACTCCAGGTATGAGTTAAAGCAGATTGTCAGCAGTGGAGCCCACAGTTCTAATTCTCCTTTGAATAAATCTGCTGGGCACTGAGTCCGTGCCTGGTGCATGGTTTTCTGATTGTTGGTTCTACAATTAATGTGCAAGGGCTCCGCTCTCTTGCAAGCAATCAATGTTTGCTAGCGAATTTAGGAAGAGTCCTATTCGTCCAGGCAACTCACCACATAGCATGCTGAGAGCTTTCCCTCAGTGGTCATTGCATTGTGAAGATTGCACTCATTAATCAGGCACCTCAATAAAAGGCTGTGTTTGGCATTTTGATTCCCACCAGTGAACCATTATTTTTCCAAGCTCTAAAACGAGATGGGAACGTTCATTATTGTTTGGGAAGGGCATGTTTGGTTATGTCCCCATAATCCTGATTTGGTACTGCTCTCCAATGTGAATCGGAACACATACACATACATCAGCTCACTACTCTAGCCTCACAGGGAAAGGCTCACCCCTGGAGAGAAGTGACAGAATCCTTTGATTCATCACATCCCATAACCCTGATTTCATACTGCTCTCCAATGTGAACCAGAACACATTTCCAGATAAGCTATTGAGTGTTCTTTCTGCATTAGATATGAATCAGGTTATTGATGCAGCAATGGAATGCTCGTGTGGAGTTTTGCTCATTAGTTAAAAGAGTGTCTTTGTCTAACATGTTTTGTTTGCACACTGCGGTTTTTAGATCACAAGATTCTTGGAGGTCACAATATCTTAGGAGGAATGTTTCTAAAGTTTTCTCACATTCCCATCAGTCCTTTTCCAGGTAATACATCAATCTATGTAGCACAGTTTGTAGAGTGCTCTGACAGTGGATACACATCTTGGCAATATAGAAATGGCCTTCAGATTAGGAAGACCAGTTGTCCTACGAGTTTGTGCAAACTGGAAGACCTATACTTCAGATGATCCTCCATTGTTCTAAGGAACTCTGGGAGGGGTTGCACTGTTCTGCCATCTGCCCTGAGAGTGTTTGCCCTATCCATAACTTCATTAACATGGGGGACAACTCAAAAACCTGTTTGGATGGTGTGTATTTAAACAGAAATACCATGTAGTTGAACCATCAATAGAACATTTGCTGGATATAATCTTTGAACCCTGTCTTGCAATGGCATGAAGGTTGTTTTGAACAAAAAAAAGGAAACAAGTTGACACTACCTCGTAGTTTTTGAAGCTCTCAGTTAGCTCAGTAGGACTGAGCTGAGCATCCCACATCTTGTAATGTTGCAGTTGACTTCAACATTGCTTTTTCTAATTCTTTTTTTGTTCAGTAAATTCAGATATAAAAAAAATAGTAATAAAGAAATAGTAACAATTGCAGGTGATGTTTTAATTTACATTCATACTTGGTAGTTACACAATTTTGTCATAAAGGCAGAAAAAACATACAGAGGTCTAACAATTGCATTTAACCTATGCATATCGGTGTGTTTACACCATGTTCAGGACTATGAAAACGTTAGCATATCATGTATAATTCAAATTATATATATATACCATAGTATCACATTGACGTTCATGGCCGCAAGAGAAATAAAACAAACAGAAGAGTCTAAGACAGCAATTGTCCACATGTAATAAGCTGTTACAAAATCTGATCTGATTCACATGAAAGTAACAGAAACATAGGTAATTTGTACCTCATTCCACTGTATGTGCCGCTCTATAGTCTTAAACACGTGTAACCCATATTACAATTCATACGCAAGATGCAGCGACCTGAGGGCATACAGACGTTTGATAATCAGGCGGCAAAATTGCAATTATCTTGTACATTCCGGTTAAGAAGATTATGGGCCTCATAGGGACAAGCACCTTTCACACTGGCTGCCCTATTATGAGGACTGCTGCGGGTCCCGCTAAGGAACTCCTGGTCAGACCAGGCATCCTTAGCGGGACCCGCGAGCAGTCCAGGATGCTAACAACGGGCCTGTCATTAACGGGCCTGGTGTTAGCATCCTCACAATTCCCATTGAGCCCTATGGGGGCTCAAATGGGAATGGGGATGTACCGGGTCGGGTCCGGGTTCTCGCGAAAGGGATTTACCGGGCCCTCCAAGGTCGGAATGGCCCAGTAAGTCCCCTTTTGCGGGACCGGACCTGATACCCGGTATGGGGGTAGCCATGCCGCTTTTAGCAGCATGGCTACCTCCATACTCGTAATGATGCCCAAAGTCTCTTACCTACGGTGTCCTGTTCGAGTTCCACAAACCGCAGGAGAGCCGTGTGAACACGCTGCTCGTGTCAGTTTTTAACTGTAGCCATGGCGACCAAACGAGGCATTGTGCTTTCGGCACTATGAGCCAGTGCACCTACGCCTCGCATCCCACCCTCCCATGGCAACGGGAGAGCGGGGGAGTCGCCATGGCTACGTGATTGTTTATGAATGGTAGTATCACTGTTATGTGTGAGTATGGCCAAGTGAAAGCAGAACGCTGTAATATGAGCCAACTCCATTTAGCTGTCTAATCAATTTATCTGCAGTAATCAATAGTGCAATTTGTTCGGCTATTGTTCCATTAATGCGGCCAAGACAGTCAGGTGCATCAGCATGGTTCAATTCTGTATCTGTCAAAAGGCACTCAATGAATATCTGATCTACATGCTGTCATAGCTAGTGCATCTACACATATCAGTCCCGTATTTTCAAAATCGTAGGGTTCAACTCTGCATATGTACCACATATGTAATGGAGTATATTGTTATGTTGTATATGGTGCATTTATTATTGCACAGGTGCATATCCATAACTATGCATGTGCACAAAGGTGCTCAATGAATACCTGTTTTGTATACATAGTGAAATGTGATCTCTCGTATACAGTTCGTTTTCGCTTATCAAACTCTATTCTCATTCATACATTTTCAAAATCAAAAAGTTTCTGCTTTCCATGTGTATGAGGTGCTTGATGAGTGATCTGTCTACTTTTTAGAGTGTGATATGATATATATAGCACACTTCTTGGTGCACAGACGCATATCTGTTTATGAAACTCTGATCTAATTCCTTCATATTGCCTCTGAAGCCAATGGACATTCTCCCCCAGTATGTTTGGACCACTAATGAGTACCCAGGGAACTGGTTTTTAATCACTTCTCACTCTCTTGTGTGGGATCTAATTGTATATCTAGTTGACCTTACACAATAATACGTAGCTTATGAAGCATTCCCAGATCATTCTTCCATATGTAGTACACATAACTTTGTGAGATTATCGATCTCACTCATAACCAGTTCATAGGAAACACATGTAGTTTATATTCTCATTGAGACCTTTTGGTGCCAGTGTCCCCAGTCTATCAATCCAAAAGGGTTCTCCTTGATTAACAGGGTAATTCATAGAATTTCGCAGAAAAGTGTCGCAAGCGGCTGGCGCAGAGTGTCCGCGTGCGATTGACTGCGCGAGGCACGTGCGCTAAAACCGATTTCCGCGCACAGCGTATTCATGGATTTTAGGCTTCCAAACCAGCCGTGGCGCAGAGAATCGCAGCGACCCTGCAGCAGCGCCAGTAACGCCCCCAAGAACGCCCTCGCGCAAGGAAAAGCCATCAAAATCGCTAAATCATCGCAAAGGGCTGCGCTAACCCTGGACCAGTTCAGCGGGCTGGCAAACAGCAAACGCCAAGCAGGGAACGTGTATTGCAGGGGTGCGCGGGAAGTTCCACACGCGACTGGCCCCGTGCAAGCAGGGTACGTGTATTTCAGGGGTGCGCGGGAAGTTCCACACGCGATTTCAGCAGGGTACGTGTATTTCAGGGGTGTGCGGGAAGTTCCACACGCGATTCCAGCAGGGTACGTGTATTTCAGGGGTGCGCGGGAAGTTCCACACGCGATTTCAGCAGGGTACGTGCATTTCAGGGGTGCGCGTGAAGTTCCACACGCGATTTCAGCAGGGTACGTGTATTTCAGGGGTGCGCGGGAAGTTCCACACGCGATTTCAGCAGGGTACGTGCATTTCAGGGGTGCGCGGGAAGTTCCACACGCGATTCCATCAGGGTACGTGTATTTCAGGGGTGCGCGGGAAGTACCACACGCGATTGTCCCAGTACGAGCAGGGTACGTGTATTTCAGGGGTGCGCCGGAAGTTCCACACGCGATTGTCTCAGTGCGTGCAGGGTACGTGTATTTCAGGGGTGCGCGGGAAGTTGCACACGCGATTACAGCAGGGAATGTGTATTTCAGGTGTTCTGGGGAGTACTACACGTGAATTGGCCGTGTGGGTCCTCCCAGGTGTACGCTCCACAACCTCCACGGCCCCTGCAGGCAGCCCACACCACGGGGGAGTACCCTGCACCCCTGCTCATGTCCCGCAGGCAGCCCATCCACCATGGGCATGCCCCCCAGCCAACCCACATGTCACCTTGCACTACTGATCAACAATGCATGTCTGCCACCACCCCCACCCCCCAGCACTGTGGGGCACCTGCCAGCAGGCCCCCACTCATGTCCAACTCATGTTTCCCACCACCCCCACCCCCCTGCACCGTGGGGCACCTGCCAGCAGGCCCCCACCCATGTCCAACTCATGTACCCCTGCACCCCCACCCCCCAGCATTGTGGGGCACCCTCCACCAGGCCCCCACTCATGTCTCCCACCACCCCCACCCCCCAGCAGTGCAGGGGCAGCCTCCACCAGGCCCGGACTCATGTCTCCCACCACCCCCACCCCCCAGCCACCATGGGCAGCCCCCACCAGGCCCCCACTCATGTCTCCCACCACCCCCATCCCCCAGCAGTGCAGGGGCAGCCTCCACCAGGCCCCCACTCATGTCTCCCACCACCCCCACCCCCCAGCAGTGCAGGGGCACCCTCCACCAGGCCCCCACTCATGTCTCCCACCACCCCCACCCCCCAGCAGTGCAGGGGCACCCACCACCAGGCCCCCACTCATGTCTCCCACCACCCCCACCCCCCTGCCACCATGGGCAGCCCCCACCAGGCCCCCACTCATGTCTCCCACCACCCCCACCCCCCAGCAGTGCAGGGGCACCCTCCACCAGGCCCCCACTCATGTCTCCCACCACCCCCACCCCCCAGCATCCAGGGGCACCCTCCACCAGGCCCCCACCCATGTCTCCCACCACCCCCACCCCCCAGCAGTGCAGGGGCACCCTCCACCAGGCCCCCACTCATGTCTCCCACCACCCCCACCCCCCTGCCACCATGGGCAGCACCCACCAGGCCCCCACTCATGTCTCCCACCACCCCCACCCCCCAGCAGTGCAGGGGCAGCCTCCACCAGGCCCCCACTCATGTCTCCCACCACCCCCACCCCCCAGCCACCATGGGCAGACCCCACCAGGCCCCCACTCATGTCTCCCACCACCCCCACCCCCCAGCAGTGCAGGGGCAGTCTCCACCAGGCCCCCACTCATGTCTCCCACCACCCCCACCCCCCAGCCACCAGGGGCACCCTCCACCAGGCCCCCACCCATGTCTCCCACCACCCCCACCCCCCAGCAGTGCTGGGGCAGCCTCCACCAGGCCCCCACTCATGTCTCCCACCACCCCCACCCCTCAGCAGTGCAGGGGCACCCACCACCAGGCCCCCACTCATGTCTCCCACCACCCCCACCCCCCTGCCACCATGGGCAGCCCCCACCAGGCCCCCACTCATGTCTCCCACCACCCCCACCCCCCAGCAGTGCAGGGGCAGCCTCCACCAGGCCCCCACTCATGTCTCCCACCACCCCCATCCCCCAGCAGTGCAGGGGCAGCCTCCACCAGGCCCCCACTCATGTCTCCCACCACCCCCACCCCCCAGCATCCAGGGGCACCCTCCACCAGGCCCCCACCCATGTCTCCCACCACCCCCACCCCCCAGCAGTGCAGGGGCACCCTCCACCAGGCCTCCACTCATGTCTCCCACCACCCCCACCCCCCAGCAGTGCAGGGGCACCCTCCACCAGGCCCCCACTCATGTCTCCCACCACCCCCACCCCCCAGCCACCAGGGGCACCCTCCACCAGGTCCTCACAATCCCCAATCATGTGCGTAATGGTCAGCCTCCACAGCCAAAAAGCCCTACCAAGTAACCCATTCACCCACATGGAAATATAAATTACATGTTACACCCCCAATGTTCATGAAGCTAATGAACCCATGTCCGTCACACACAATGGTTGCAATTGAATGGGAAAACACCCAACATGACATGCATGAAACCAATGAGATGATACCACACAGTGAAGTATGAAAACAAAATTGTATTGAAAAAAATAAAGAATGCTAAAGAAAGGAAACAAACTACAATGGGAATGAGAATAAATAAGGTGCATGTCCGTATTAAAAAAAAACCACTGCAAATCAGAATCCAAAAAAAAGTCGTCCAAAGTCAAATGTAAAAAAATCTCTATGCAATAAAGAACTATGTTAAAAACTAACAAGGGTCCATGAGCCCAACTGAACAAAAGAAACCTACTAAAAAACCTAACTAAAAATCAACTATATACAAAAAGTGGAGCAGTGTCCGTCGACTCCAAATCATACTAAGAAACAAAGGAAACCTAAAACTAAAGAACTATATACAAAGGCGGCGGGCAAGTCCAGCGGCTCACTCCGTGGTGTCCCGGGCCAGGGCATCATCAAACTCCTGTTCGATGTCCCGGAGGCGGTCCAGTTCCATGGCCCGAGGGTCCACAGGGACGACGCCGTGTCCTCCTCCAACCCCCTGCGGATTGCCTCGAGGCACTCGGCCCACCTCAGGGCCCTCCGCATGGAGTTCTCCGCCCTGACCATTGTGAGCCGCGCCTCTTCCGCCCGCCGCCGCTCCGCACCTATGGTGTGGCCCAACCGCTGCCACACGGAAGACACTCTCTGTCCTGGGTCCCCCTGCCCTCCGGCCGATGCCTGCCCCTCCGATGTGGAAAGCCCCGAGCCTTCATGTCTCCCACCATGTTGCTGCTGCTGCACTGCCTCTGCCCGTGCACTGCCTCCTGCTGCCTGCACATCCTCCGCCGGCTGGGGTGCAGTTGTTGATGTGGCCACCCCTGCTGGACCTCCGACTCCCGACTGTGGCAGGGATGCCTCCTCCACCAGCCTGGCCGCACCATCAGAGGCAGCTCCACAGGGCACCCAGGTGACTGATGGGTGGGAAGATGGCACAGAGGACGACTGGCGCGTAGGGGGTCCAGTTGAGGAGGGGGTCGGAGCAACCCCCATCAGACGGAGGAATCCGGCCTGGGTGACCTGTCCCAGCAGGCTGACGTGGTCAACGAGCCATTCGAGATGACGTGCAGTCTCTCCATGAAAAGACTGCAGGTCACCTCGCATGGCCCGTTGACGCAACGCCACACCAGCCAGGACAGGCTCAACCCGGACCTGGATGGCCACATCCGCAGGCAGAGGAAGGCCAGTTGACGTCAGCTCATCCCCTGCCTGAAAACGGGTCTGGACGTAGGCATCCCTGCTGGTGCAAGATGATGCAGGGACAGGATCGGGGACAGGATTGCACACAGGCACCTCCGCGGCGGCCTGTGCTGCCTCCTGTCCCTGGTCCTGCACTGCACCACTAGCACCAGTGGGATCCCCACCTCCAGACCCCGTCTCTGGTGCTTGCACGGCCTCCTCCTCCACCAAACCCCCCACCAACCTGGATGACTCCGTGCCATCTTCCCCTGTTGGGCCCTGTGGGGTCCCAGCTGCCCCTTCTGCTGCCGAGGAGTCCAACTGCAACCTCCGCCTCTTGGACCTCCCCCCGGCAGCTGCGGCCTGGGACGCGGCACCGGACTCCTCACTCCCCGACGAGATGACAACACGGGAGAGGAGCCGGGCCTTGCGTCTCCGGCTGGCGGTCGGATCCCCACCGCTGTGCTCCACAGCACCTTCTCCGCCCTCTTCATCAGTTGACGCTGCAGACAGGGAGAAACAAAACACAGGCATCAGGGCACTGTACAATGGACACATACACACATGACAGTTGCACATGAGTGGCATTGGCAAACCTCAGACATGTCATCACAATCCCCAACACACATGTCATTGCAACTCGCACACATGAGCCATACCACAGCCATATCGTAACTGCCAGCACCATCCATACACATACAACAGCATCAGCAGCCAAAGGGAAGCCAGACATCACATGCAACACAGGAAGTGCACCACACATGTACACACACCACCACACTTGCATGCATGTGTACACCTCTGCCAAGTGTCGCACTGTTCAGACGGCCATCCATGTCACATCTGCCAATCAGGCTTCCACATACCGCTGTCACATGCATCCATGTTGCATCACTGTTGCACCCTTGTCAAATACACACACATGCACATGTACACAGTGCTCATACATGCAGCCGAAAACAACATACATGCGTGACATCACGGACATGTCTACTTACATACACATTCATACAAACATGTGTGCACGCACAACTGCATTTGCCATGCAAGCCTACACACACAAGCACCATCCATGTCTCACACATTACAGCCCTCGCATGTGTCAGCCCCACGGCCCTGTACACCCCCACCCATACTCGACCCCATACAAACAGATGTGCAACCTGCACAATACCGAATAATCACCACACGCACTGCTCACAATCAGGATGCATGTACACTCACCGCTCGACTCCAGACGGGTCTGCTTCTCAAGGACCTGGACGTGGAGCGCTGGGGATATGCGTTCCAGGACCCCCATCTGTTCTTCCGACAAGTGGCCCAGGCGCCCCTTGGCATCCGCTGCCTTCAAGAGGCGTCGGGCCTTGTTCAGGGTCCTGGACCTGTAGTCCTCCCAGCGCTTCCTGACATGTTGTAAGTCCCGGACTGCCACCCCCTCCGCGTTGATGGCAGTCACGATGTCAGTCCAGATCCGAGTCCGTCCTTCCTTGTCGGCTCGGGAACTTCCGAAGAGGGCATCATACTGCCCCAGGACTTGCTCCACCAGGACACCAACTTCGGTGGCACTGAAGCTGGTGCCCCTCTGCCTCTCTGGCCGGGGGTTGTCAGTGGTCACAGATGGTGTTTGCCCCGACATGACAACCCCAGAGGCAGGAGTGGGTGGGCAACTGGGTCGTGGGGCTGGGCTGTGGAGCGATGGAATTCCAGTCGGGAGTCTTCGGCTCCAGCAGGGGTGGTCACAGCAACAGCACCCCTGGCTGATGTGCAGGCAGCAAATGGCAGTGCACGTGGGCAGCAGGCAGTCATGCAGCAGCAGATGGCAGGTGGGAGCGTGCTCGGGGCTCTGGGGGGCAGTAGTTCGGCCTTCTGGGCAGGAGCGTGGTCTTCCGTGTGCTTACGCGTGGCCAGCTTGGTACGGAGTGATTTGGCACGTGAAAATCCTGCACGTCAGCGTGAAAATCGAGGAAAGGCCCTTAGCGCGTAAGCGCGTCAGCACGCATACGCGATTCTATTGGACCAAAGGCCCTTAGCGCGTAAACGCGTCAGCACGCATACGCGATTCTATTGGACCAAAGGCCCTCAGTGCGTAAACGCTTCTGTGATGTGACCCGCACGGGTGTTTCCCACACAGCACGTGATGACAGAGCACACATGGAAAGACTGCACGTCAGAGTGTCATCGCGTGTAATTGGACAGCACGTCAGAGTCTCATCGCGTGTAATTGGACAAAAGTGCGCGTACACGCGATTGGCCTATGTACGTGTATATCAGGGGTGCGCGGACACTTACACACGCAAGTACGTCAGCGCACCTGTATCCCGGGGTGCGCGGGAATTTCAACACGCTATTGGACTGGGTACTGGATTTCAGGGGTGCGCGGGTCACACGCTCGCCTACAACACGCGCAACGCATTAATTTGCGCGCTAACAAAATAACAAGCTCAGACCCAGGATGAACATACCGTTCCTAGCAGCAGTGGGCGTGGCCTACCAAAGGAGGAGGAGGAGGATAGCCATGGGCAGAATATTCACACCCAGAACCAGCCTTTTCGGGATGCCTGATGACCAGGTGCGTGGGAGGTACAGGTTTTCACCACACATCATACTGGACCTGGTGAGTGAGTGGGAGGATGACCTCACATCACCCACCCTGTGCTCCCAAGCACTCAGCCCCCTGGAGAAGGTCCTCAATGTACTGCACTTCTTAGCCACTGGATCATTTCAGCGGACAAGTGCCATTGTGGGTGGTGTATCACAGGCCACCCAGTCACGCTGCCTACACCAGGTCTTGAACATCATCACTGCACGCCCATCAGTCCGCAGGCACATATACCTGCCCAGAACACCTGCAGAAAGGCATGCTGCCGCCCTGGATTTTTACGCTGTGGCACGATTCCCCAAAGTGCTAGGTGCCATCGACTGCACCCATGTGGCTCTACGTCCCCCCAGGCCATCTGAGCACATCTATAGGAACCGCAAGCACTGGCATTCCATCAACGTGCAGGTAGTATGTAATGCCAAGGGAATCATCACCTCAGTATATGCCAACTATCCCGGGTCAACCCACGACAGCTTCATTTACCGAATGTCCACCCTAAGCCGGGACCTAGAAGCTGGGCAGCATGGCGATACATGGCTGCTTGGTGAGTATGAATGCCACTGCACATGCATGCATGTCAGATACTGAGCAAGGTCACAACCCCACCAATGATACCAATCACCACCTCCACAGGGGACAGTGCCTACCCTCTCTCAGCCCCCACATGATGACGCCAATTCGGAACCCCACCACGCCACCCCAGGTAAGATATAACACAGCCCACATTACAACCCGGGGCATAGTGGAGCGCACATTCGGAGTGCTAAAGTCACACTTTCGCTCCCTTGACCGTTCTGGCGGGCAGCTGTTGTACGCTCCCCCAGTAGTGTGCAGGATCATAGTGGCAGCATGTGTCCTGCACAACGTTGCAACACGCCGGGGCCTGGCCGTGGACATGGTGGTGGCCCCACATCCCCAACCACATGCACAGCCGCTGCGCATGGGAGGGGAAAGGGCACGGGGGGAGGCAGCCCGTACACAGCTAGTGGCTCATTACTTCACATAGAAATCACACCCCTGTGGAGTGCACACTGCCCTGGCACATTCCATCTGACAATCAATGATGACTCAACCTGACACTGATCCTGAATGTCTGGAGAATGAACCGTGAAAACCATATCAGCCTGAGATTGTTCACCTGGAAGTGTCACAATGTGTGCATCCCTACCCACACAGACACCACCAATGCAGTTTTGTGAAGTAACACATTCAAGCAGCTAAAATGAATACCCACTTGCAAAATGCAACAAGAGGACAGTGCCATGTCAGCCAACCCATCCCCAGCACCGCCACACCACACACCGTGCCATGTCATGCTATTTGCAGGTAAACAAAGTAATCCCCACAACATGACACTAGTGTCACAATGTAGAGTGTCCCTAATTGAAACTTGCAACACCTGAAATGCTCACAGTAATGCAGGACCAACAACAAACTTGAGCAGGTACTACCATTAACATGACATCACAAATGTTATATATTAGTAGTCTCACCACCTGGAAATGCCTGCACTCCCACCACTACCAACTGTGCAGTGTTGGCGCCATGTAGAGTTGTAGGTGCACTGCTGCCAACATGGACCCCATCTCCAGACTAGAGGGACTTGTGTAGACATGAGGAAGGGACCTGCAAATTGGGAGGTAGACACAGATGATGAGTTACACATCAATGCAACATGCAGTGTACAACACAACAGCAATATCCACTAGGAATGTATACACAGTATTGACTATAGACTGCCCACACAGCTCATGGGAGTCCAACGTCACTGTGTAATTCACTGTCACTTGGGCACACCCTTTGCAAGCCCATGGAAACGGGAAGCAGGAGGGGTGTGTGTGACTCAAACCCAAGCATCTGAACCAAATACATGACAAGCCTGCATGTGCCCAGCCACAATGCTGCGTATGCCCACAGGAACCACGGAAGCCAACAAATTGTCCCAAAAAAAATGGGAAAAATTATTTAGAAATTAAAAATAAAAATAAAAATAAAAATCAAAAATAAAATAAAAATCAAAAATGGCCATTGATGGGCCCGGGGGGGTTGGGGAGGCCACCCAGGAGGTCCGAGGACAGAATGCACACCAGAACCCACCTGCGTGGATCCTGGGGAAAAAAAACACCTCCATGGGCTCATGGCCCACACGGCTACCCTATTGTGGGAGTATCACTGCTGTCGCTATTATCACCCTGTGCAGCTGCATCCGGAGGTGGTTGCACTATGGGAGGCAGCCCACGCAAGGCCCTAGTCTGCTCCTCCATGGCTGCAAGCATGCGGGTGTGGTAGGTCTGGTTCTGGAGGATGAGTGTGCGGAGGTCCCCATGCAACAACTCACGGGATGCCCGGACCTCCGCCCTCGTTGCCTGCATCTCAGCTGAGAGCGTACGGGTGAGACGCTCCAGCTGCTGTTCTGTCCTTTGGTGTGTTGAAGCCTCAAGCTCAACAAGAGTCGTCCTGAGGTGAAGGAGCTCCTGCCTCAGGGCTTCCCTGTGGCCCTGGGACTCAATGGAGATGGCCTCCTGCAGAGTCGCCAGTGCCGCCCGCCTGTCCCTGTTGGACCCCAACATGTCCTCCCTGTGTGACTGGCAGATGGAGTCGGTTGCCTGCTCTAGTCGCTCCATCAGCATTTCAGGGGGGACAATGGAAGTGGCCACCCTATCCATGGCCTGAGCCATCATCTCGGATGATGCTGCCTGTTGTGTTGCCATACCGTAAATGGATTGCTCCCATGCGGTATTGCCAGGTGGCGTATGGCCACCACGTCGGCGGGCACCACACCTGTCTGGGGCAAGGCGAACTGCGCCTTGCTGTGCCGGCACTGCCTGAGGCTGCAGGACTGCATTCCCCCTCTGATCTGCTGGCCCAGGAACAGGATCAGATGTCGCGGAGTGTGACCCTGCATCCGTAACCACCAAAGGTGTAGCTGCCAACACTGACATCCCCATTGAGGGTTCTGACCCTGGTGCAGGTGGGTGGGACAGAACAGAATCCCTCCCTGGAACACTCACCTGCGACGGCACGTAGGTCTCATCCGAATCAACACCTGAGTACAGCTCGGGGGAGGTGCAGCCAGAGACACCCCTTGAGAGCACGACCTGCAGCACTTGTGGGTTCTCACCCACCACCACACCACGTCCCTCACTGGTGGTTCGTCGGCCCTCGGACCCCTCCTGGGTCTGCACCATCTCCACAACCCCAGCAGTATCAGGTGCGTCTTCCCCTGCAAAGACATAAAAACAGAGAAATGGAAACAGGCATTAGCACCATGGCACACAATGAGGGCTGAGAAGCAAGAGAACCAGTACTTGATTGACACATGTCCCACATGACTAAAACCCTCCCATGCATGCACCCTCACTGCATATGAAGGGCAGGCAAATGGCACACACTGATGACACCAAGATGGAAGATGAACACATTTTCTGCATGCTGCCTGGCAGTGGCATCACACATTGGCCTGTGATTGCCAGGTGAAACACACATGCCATCACACAGATGGCATGTACCATTGCTATTGAGTGAAGATGGAGAGGAGGGCAGCACCTATTCATTCAGTCCAGTTCCCGCATGTAATAGCTTTTCTAATTCTAACAGGTCAGATTTTTCACCTGGAGCTGCCAGTCTGAAATGGTCCAATTGCACAGGGACATGTGTGAACAAATGATATCCAGGTAACAAAGTCACTCCACTTTACCATAGCCATGTCAGACATGTGACTAGTGGAATGCAAACAATCTGCCTGAATGAACAGTGAAAAATAAGCAACAATGTTGTGGCAAGGTGACACTTCAAGGGCAACTTGGGTGCAGTTGGGCTAGATGTCTACTGTTGGCAGAAGGGATACTGCTATGGCCAAATGCAGCTGCGCAAGATGTATTGCATGAAGCACATGGCTGACCCATATGACTCAGGCGCACACACTCTCACCTGGCACACAAACAGAAGCCCTCACACACACACCATGCACATGGATGACACATACATGCATGTGCACTCACCGGACAATGCCTCGTAATCAGCCAGATCTCCCACGCCTTGGATCTGTTCCTCCGTGACGTAGGTCCCAGCGACTGACTCATGTGGAGTGAGTTCCATGTCTACTACTGGAGACCCACCTCCAGTCACTAGAGTTGCGGCATGACTTGAGGCCAGCTTACTCTTTGCCCTGCGCTTTAGGTCATTCCAGCGCTTATAGCAATCATTGGCTGTGCGCCTCACGATTCCAAGGGCACTTACGATGTCTGCAACGGTCTGCCAGTGTGCCTGGCGTTGTGCAGGTGTGGTCTTGGATCCTGCAACAATGACCATCTCATTGTCATGTGTGGACACATACTCGACAAGTGCATTCAGTTCGTCATCCGTGAAGCTGGGCTTCCTGGACGGGCCGGACTGTGTAGCCGTGTCTGGGGCATCAGCCTGTGCCGGACGAGCACTCTTCCTCTTCCGCTTGGAAGGTGGTGGTGATCCTGAGTGTCCTGCGCCGCTCTGGACACTAGGGGCAGGAGCCCTGGTGGACTCTGTATCAGGAGTGTGGGATTGCACACTCAGCATGGGAGTTGGTGCAGGCATTGGCTCTAGTGTGATGGTGTCAGGGGGAATGTCAGCAGCATGGACTAGGACCGACACTGTCCTGGCTGGGTGTGTGAGGGCTGGGGTGGATGGAGCCGCAGCTGCCCCTGCAGCCTCTCCGCCCTGCCTACTTGGTGCAGCAGATGACCTTGCTGCCCCAGATGCACGTGGCATGGTGACATCAACGTGCACCAGCGCACGTGTCATAGGCCTGCTGACCTGGAAGTCAGCCATGGAGTCAGCCAGGTCTGGTGCCACAATGGGCTGGTCCAACAAGGGCTGAGCATGGATGGTGTCAGCCACATCAGCCTCAACGGGACCACGTCCCCTACCGGATCCACCACGGCCACCACTTGTGGCTCTTCCACCTTTGCCACCCTTACGGAATCCTCGCCTCCCAGCCATGGCACTGATGTAGATGTGTGTATGGGAGTGGCTGTAAAGTATTGTCCTGGGCAATTGGGGGTCAAAGGGGTTGGGTACCAGATGGTAATTGTACCCTAGTGCTCTTGCAAGGCTGATTGTAACCCCTGGGGAAAGATGACGGGTCACGCTACGCACAGGAGCCCCAAAAAAGGGAGATGACGTGCACGCAACCCCTCCTAGACCACGTGTGCAGAAAGAAAAACCTGCACTACGCTGTGGCACCCAGTAACACAAGAATGAACGTATGCGTGTCACACGCAGCCTAGAATGACCTCTGAAGGGGTAGGTTACACACGGGGCAAGCACAGATGTTAGATAGGTGCGTGACTCACCGTCTGCCAGGTAAAAGAGCGTGAAAAAGGAGCGCGTTTGGTTGGCAACACCCCCGCCAAAAGAAGTTTTGTACACTGTCTGAGGAGACAGGACAACAGTAGAAGGGAACACTGTTTGAGGGAACAGGCCCAGGTAAACCAGTAAAAGAGAAAAAAGAGAAAAAGCTGTCAGAGGTAACAGGGAATACGAACTTGAAACGCCGTGAAGTAAATCGCGTGTGAAACGACAAGAAGTACAGAATTCACCCACTCGCTCTCCACGAAAAGCACGTACAAGGAAATGGTGTTCTACACGTACCTTTTATACAGGCCCACACGTCCAGCGTCACTTACGCGGCGTGTACACGCTAGGGCCATTTCTACCAATTATACGCTTTTTCACTGCTGCGTGTAGGGCCATTTCCACCAATCACACGCGATGACACTCTGACGTGCAGTCTTTCCACGTGTGCTCTGTCATCACGTGCTGTGTGGGAAACACCCGTGCGGGTCACGTCACAGACGCGCTTGCGCGCTGAGGGCCTTTGGTCCAATAGAATCACGTATGCGTGCTGACGCGCTTACGCGCTAAGGGCCTTTCCTCGATTTTCACGCTGACGTGCAGGATTTTCACGTGCCAAATCACTCCGTACCAAGCTGGCCACGCGTAAGCACACGGAAGACCACGCTCCTGCCCAGAAGGCCGAACTACTGCCCCCCAGAGCCCCGAGCACGCTCCCACCTGCCATCTGCTGCTGCCTGACTGCCTGCTGCCCACATGCACTGCCATTTGCTGCCTGCACATCAGCCAGGGGTGCTGTTGCTGTGACCACCCCTGCTGGAACCGAAGACTCCCGACTGGAATTCCATCGCTCCACAGCCCAGCCCCAGGACCCAGTTGCCCACCCACTCCTGCCTCTGGGGTTGTCATGTCGGGGCAAACACCATCTGTGACCACTGACAACCCCCGGCCAGAGAGGCAGAGGGGCACCAGCTTCAGTGCCACCGAAGTTGGTGTCCTGGTGGAGCAAGTCCTGGGGCAGTATGATGCCCTCTTCGGAAGTTCCCGCGCCGACAAGGAAGGACGGACTCGGATCTGGACTGACATTGTGACTGCCATCAACGCGGAGGGGGTGGCAGTCCGGGACTTACAACATGTCAGGAAGCGCTGGGAGGACTACAGGTCCAGGACCCTGAACAAGGCCCGGCGCCTCTTGAAGGCAGCGGATGCCAAGGGGCGCCGGGGCCACTTGTCGGAAGAATAGATGGGGGTCCTGGAACGCATATCCCCAGCGCTCCACGTCCAGGTCCTAGAGAAGCAGACCCGTCTGGAGGCGAGCGGTGAGTGTACATGCATCCTGATTGTGAGCAGTGCGTGTGGTGATTATTCGGTATTGTGCAGGTTGCACATCTGTTTGTATGGGGTCGAGTATGGGTGGGGGTGTACAGGGCCGTGGGGCTGACACATGCGAGGGCTGTAATGTGTGAGACATGGATGGTGCTTGTGTGTGTAGGCTTGCATGGCAAATGCAGTTGTGCGTGCACACATGTTTGTATGAATGTGTATGTAAGTAGACATGTCCGTGATGTCACGCATGTATGTTGTTTTCGGCTGCATGTATGAGCACTGTGTACATGTGCATGTGTGTGTATTTGACAAGGGTGCAACAGTGATGCAACATGGATGCATGTGACAGCGGTATGTGGAAGCCTGATTGGCAGATGTGACATGGATGGCCGTCTGAACAGTGCGACACTTGGCAAAGGTGTACACATGCATGCAAGTGTGGTGGTGTGTGTACATGTGTGGTGCACTTACTGTGTTGCATGTGATGTCTGGCTTCCCTTTGGCTGCTGATGCTGTTGTATGTGTATGGATGGTGCTGGCAGTTGCGATATGGCTGTGGTATGGCTCATGTGTGCGAGTTGCAATGACATGTGTGTTGGGGATTGTGATGACATGTCTGAGGTTTGCCAATGCCACTCATGTGCAACTGTCATGTGTGTATGTGTCCATTGTACAGTACCCTGATGCCTGTGTTTTGTTTCTCCCTGTCTGCAGCGTCAACTGATGAAGAGGGCGGAGAAGGTGCTGTGGAGCACAGCGGTGGGGATCCGACCGCCAGCCGGAGACGCAAGGCCCGGCTCCTCTCCCGTGTTGTCATCTCGTCGGGGAGTGAGGAGTCCGGTGCCACGTCCCAGGCCGCAGCTGCCGGGGGGAGGTCCAAGAGGCGGAGGTTGCAGTTGGACTCCTCGGCAGCAGAAGGGGCAGCTGGGACCCCACAGGGCCCAACAGGGGAAGATGGCACGGAGTCATCCAGGTTGGTGGGGGGTTTGGTGGAGGAGGAGGCCGTGCAAGCACCAGAGACGGGGTCTGGAGGTGGGGATCCCACTGGTGCTAATGGTACAGTGCAGGACCAGGGACAGGAGGCAGCACAGGCCGCCGCGGAGGTGCCTGTGTGCAATCCTGTCCCCGATCCTGTCCCTGCATCATCTTGCACCAGCAGGGATGCCTACGTCCAGACCCGTTTTCAGGCAGGGGATGAGCTGACGTCAACTGGCCTTCCTCTGCCTGCGGACGTGGCCATCCAGGTCCGGGTTGAGCCTGTCCTGGCTGGTGTGGCGTTGCGTCAACGGGCCATGCGAGGTGACCTGCAGTCTTTTCATGGAGAGACTGCACGTCATCTCGAATGGCTCGTTGACCACGTCAGCCTGCTGGGACAGGTCACCCAGGCCGGATTCCTCCATCTGATGGGGCTTGCTCCGACCCCCTCCTCAACTGGACCCCCTACGCGCCAGTCGTCCTCTGTGCCATCTTCCCACCCATCAGTCACCTGGGTGCCCTGTGGAGCTGCCCCTGACGGTGCGGCCAGGCTGGTGGAGGAGGCATCCCTGCCACAGTCGGGAGTCGGAGGTCCAGTAGGGGTGGCCACTTCAACAACTGCACCCCAGCCGGCGGAGGATGTGCAGGCAGCAGGAGGCAGTGCACGGGCAGAGGCAGTGCAGCAGCAGCAACATGGTGGGAGACATGAAGGCTCGGGGCTTTCCACATCGGAGGGGCAGGCATCGGCCGGAGGGCAGGGGGACGCAGGACAGAGAGTGTCTTCCGTGTGGCAGCGGTTGGGCCACGCCATAGGTGCGGAGCGGCGGCGGGCGGAAGAGGCGCGGCTCACAATGGTCAGGGCGGAGAACTCCTTGCGGAGGGCCCTGAGGCGGGCCGAGTGCCTCGAGGCAATCCGCAGGGGGTTGGAGGAGGACACGGCGTCGTCCCTGCGGACCCTCGGGGCCATGGAACTGGACCGCCTCCGGGACATCGAACAGGAGTTCGATGATGCCCTGGCCCGGGACACCACGGAGTGAGCCGCTGGACTTGCCCGCCGCCTTTGTATATAGTTCTTTAGTTTTAGGTTTCCTTTGTTTCTTATTATGATTTGGAGTCGACGGACACTGCTCCACTTTTTGTATATAGTTGATTTTTAGTTAGGTTTTTTAGTAGGTTTCCTTTGTTCAGTTGGGCTCATGGACCCTTGTTAGTTTTTAACATAGTTCTTTATTGCATAGAGATTTTTTTACATTTGACTTTGGACGACTTTTTTTTGGATTCTGATTTGCAGTGTTTTTTTTTTAATACGGACATGCACCTTATTTTTTCTCATTCCCATTGTAGTTTGTTTCCTTTCTTTAGCATTCTTTATTTTTTTCAATACAATTTTGTTTTCATACTTCACTGTGTGGTATCATCTCATTGGTTTCATGCATGTCATGTTGGGTGTTTTCCCATTCAATTGCAACCATTGTGTGTGACGGACATGGGTTCATAAGCTTCATGAACATTGGGGGTGTAACATGTAATTTACATTTCCATGTGGGTGAATGGGTTACTTGGTAGGGCTTTTTGGCTGTGGAGGCTGACCATTACGCACATGATTGGGGATTGTGAGGACCTGGTGGAGGGTGCCCCTGGTGGCTGGGGGGTGGGGGTGGTGGGAGACATGGGTGGGGGCCTGGTGGAGGCTGCCCCTGCACTGCTGGGGGGTGGGGGGGTGGGAGACATGAGTGGGGGCCTGGTGGGGGCTGCCCATGGTGGCAGGGGGGTGGGGGTGGTGGGAGACATGAGTGGGGGCCTGGTCGGGGCTGCCCATGGTGGCTGGGGGGTGGGGGTGGTGGGCGACATGAGTGGGGGCCTGGTGGAGGCTGCCCCACAATTCTGGGGGGTGGGGGTGGTGGGAGACATGAGTGGGGGCCTGGTGGGGGCTGCCCATGGTGGCAGGGAGGTGGGGGTGGTGGGAGACATGAGTGGGGGCCTGGTGGAGGCTGCCCCTGCACTGCTGGGGGGTGGGGGGTGGGAGACATGAGTGGGGGCCTGGTGGAGGCTGCCCCGGCACTGCTGGGGGGTGGGGGGGGTGTGAGACATGAGTGGGGGCCTGGTGGGGGCTGCCCATGGTGGCAGGGGGGTGGGGGTGGTGGGAGACATGAGTGGGGGCCTGATGGAGGGTGCCCCTGCACTGCTGGGGGGTGGGGGTGGTGGGAGACATGAGTGGGGGCCTGGTGGAGGGTGCCCCTGCACTGCTGGGAGGTGGGGGTGGTGGGAGACATGAGTGGGGGCCTGGTGGAGGCTGCCCCTGCACTGCTGGGGGGTGGGGGTGGTGGGAGACATGAATGGGGGCCTGGTGGAGGGTGCCCCTGCACTGCTGGGGGGTGGGGGGGTGGGAGACATGAGTGGGGGCCTGGTGGAGGCTGCCCCTGCACTGCTGCGGGGTGGTGGGGGGGTGGGAGACATGAGTGGGGGCCTGGTGGGGGCTGCCCATGGTGGCAGGGGGGTGGGGGTGGTGGCAGACATGAGTGGGGGCCTGGTGGAGGGTGCCCCTGGTGGCTGGGGGGTGGGGGTGGTGGGAGACATGGGTGGGGGCCTGGTGGAGGCTGCCCCTGCACTGCTGGGGGGTGGGGAAGGTGGAAGACATGAGTGGGGGCCTGGTGGGGGCTGCCCATGGTGGCAGGGGGGTTTGGGTGGGGGGAGACATGAGTGGGGGCCTGGTGGGGGCTGCCCATGGTGGCTGGGGGATGGGGGTGGTGGGAGACATGAGTGGGGGCCTGGTGGAGGCTGCCCCACAATGCTGGGGGGTGGGGGTGGTGGGAGACATGAGTGGGGGCCTGGTGGGGGCTGCCCATGGTGGCAGGGGGGTGGGGGTGGTGGGAGACATGAGTGGGGGCCTGGTGGAGGCTGCCCCTGCACTGCTGGGGGGTGGGGGGGTGGGAGACATGAGTGGGGGCCTGGTGGAGGCTGCCCCTGCACTGCTGGGGGGTGGGTGGAGGGGGTGGGAGACATGAGTGGGGGCCTGGTGGGGGCTGCCCATGGTGGCAGGGGGGTGGGGGTGGTGGGAGACATGAGAGGGGGCCTGGTGGAGGGTGCCCCTGCACTGCTGGGGGGTGGGGGTGGTGGGAGACATGAGTGGGGGCCTGGTGGAGGCTGCCCCTGCACTGCTGGGGGGTGGGGGTGGTGGGAGACATGAGTGGGGGCCTGGTGGAGGCTGCCCCTGCACTGCTGGGGGGTGGGGGTGGTGGGAGACATGAGTGGGGGCCTGGTGGAGGGTGCCCCTGCACTGCTGGGGGGTGGGGGGGTGGGAGACATGAGTGGGGGCCTGGTGGAGGCTGCCCCTGCACTGCTGGGGTGTGGGGGGGGTGGGAGACATAAGTGGGGGCCTGGTGGGGGCTGCCCATGGTGGCAGGGGGGTGGGGGTGGTGGGAGACATGAGTGGGGCCTGGTGGAGGGTGCCCATGCACTGCTGGGGGGTGGGGGTGGTGGGAGACATGAGTGGGGGCCTGGTGGAGGCTGCCGCTGCACTGCTGGGGGGTGGGGGTGGTGGGAGACATGAGTGGGGGCCTGGTGGAGGCTGCCCCTGCACTGCTGGGGGGTGGGGGTGGTGGGAGACATGAGTGGGGGCCTGGTGGAGAGTGCCCCTGCACTGCTGGGGGGTGGGGGTGGTGGGAGACATGAGTGGGGGCCTGGTGGAGGCTGCCCCTGCACTGCTGGGGGGTGGGGGTGGTGGGAGACATGGGTGGGGGCCTGGTGGGGGCTGCCCATGGTGGCAGGGGGGTGGGGGTGGTGGGAGACATGAGTGGGGGCCTGGTGGAGGCTGCCCCTGCACTGCTGGGGGGTGGGGGTGGTGGGAGACATGGGTGGGGGCCTGGTGGAGGGTGCCCCTGGTGGCTGGGCGGTGGGGGTGGTGGGAGACATGGGTGGGGGCCTGGTGGGGGCTGCCCATGGTGGCAGGGGGGTGGGGGTGGTGGGAGACATGAGTGGGGGCCTGGTGGAGGCTGCCCCTGCACTGCTGGGGGGTGGGGGTGGTGGGAGACATGGGTGGGGGTCTGGTGGAGGGTGCCCCTGCACTGCTGGGGGGTGGGGGTGGTGGGAGACATGAGTGGGGGCCTGGTGGGGGCTGCCCATGGTGGCAGGGGGGTGGGGGTGGTGGGTGACATGAGTGGGGGCCTGGTGGAGGGTGCCCCTGCACTGCTGGGGGGTGGGGGTGGTGGGAGACATGAGTGGGGGCCTGGTGGAGGGTGCCCCTGCACTTCTGGGGGGTGGGGGTGGTGGGAGACATGAGTGGGGGCCTGGTGGAGGCTGCCCCTGCACTGCTGGGGGGTGGGGGTGGTGGGAGACATGAGTGGGGGCCTGGTGGAGGCTGCCCCTGCACTGCTGGGGGGTGGGGGTGGTGGGAGACATGAGTGGGGGCCTGGTGGAGGCTGCCCCTGCACTGCTGGGGGGTGGGGGTGGTGGGAGACATGAGTGGGGGCCTGGTGGATGCTGCCCCTGCACTGCTGGGGGGTGGGGGTGGTGGGAGACATGGGTGGGAGCCTGGTTGGTGGGGGCTGCCCATGGTGGCAGGGGGGTGGGGGTGGTGGGAGACATGAGTGGGGGCCTGATGGAGGCTGCCCCTGCACTGCTGGGGGGTGGGGGTGGTGGGAGACATAGGTGGGGGCCTGGTGGAGGGTGCCCTTGGTGGCTGGGGGGTGGGGGTGGTGGGAGACATGGGTGGGGGCCTGGTGGGGGCTGCCCATGGTGGCAGGGGGGTGGGGGTGGTGGGAGACATGAGTGGGGGCCTGGTGGAGGCTGCCCCTGCACTGCTGGGGGTTGGGGGTGGTGGGAGACATGGGTGGGGGCCTGGTGGAGGGTGCCCCTGCACTGCTGGGGGGTGGGGGTGGTGGGAGACATGAGTGGGGGCCTGGTGGGGGCTGCCCATGGTGGCAGGGGGGTGGGGGTGGTGGGAGACATGAGTGGGGGCCTGGTGGAGGTGCCCCTGCACTGCTGGGGGGTGGGGGTGGTGGGAGACATGAGTGGGGGCCTGGTGGAGGCTGCCCCTGCACTGCTGGGGGGTGGGGGTGGTGGGAGACATGAGTGGGGGCCTGGTGGGGGCTGCCCATGGTGGCTGGGGGGTGGGGGTGGTGGGAGACATGAGTGGGGGCCTGGTGGAGGCTGCCCCACAATGCTGGGGGGTGGGGGTGTGGGAGACATGAGTGGGGGCCTGGTGGAGGCTGCCCCTGCACTGCTGGGGGGTGGGGGCGTGGGAGACATGAGTGGGAGCCTGGTGGAGGCTGCCCCTGCACTGCTGGGGGGTAAGGGGGGGGGGTGGGAGACATGAGTGGGGGCCTGGTGGGGGCTGCCCATGGTGGCAGGGGGGTGGGGGTGGTGGGAGACATGAGTGGGGGCCTGGTGGAGGGAGCCCCTGCACTGCTGGGGGGTGGGGGTGGTGGGAGACATGAGTGGGGGCCTGGTGGAGGCTGCCCCTGCACTGCTGGGGGGTGGGGGTGGTGGGAGACATGAGTGGGGGCCTGGTGGAGGCTGCCCCTGCACTGCTGGGTGGTGGGGGTGGTGGGAGACATGTGTGGGGGCCTGGTGGGGGCTGCCCATGGTGGCAGGGGGGTGGGGGTGGTGGGAGACATGAGTGGGGGCCTGGTGTTGGGTGCCCCTGGTGGCTGGGGGGTGGGGGTGGTGGGAGACATGCATTGTTGATCAGTAGTGCAAGGTGACATGTGAGTTGGCTGGGGGGCATGCCCATGGTGGATGGGCTGCCTGCGGGACATGAGGAGGGGTGCAGGGTAGTCCCCCGTGGTGTGGGCTGCCTGCAGGGGCCGTGGAGGTTGTGGTGCGTACACCTGGGAGGACCCACACAGCCAATTCACGTGTGGTACTCCCCAGAACCCATGAAATACACATACCCTGCTGAAATCGCGTGTGGAACTTCCCGCGCACCCCTGAAATACACGTACCCTGCTCGCACTGGGCCAATCGCGTGTGGAACTTCCCGCGCACCCCTGAAATACACGTACCCTGATGAAATCGCATGTGTAACTTCCCGCGCACCCCTGCAATCCACGTACCCTGATGAAATCGCGTGTGGAACTTCCCGCGCACCCCGGAAATACACATACCATGCTGAAATCGCGTGTGAAAATTCCCGCGCACCCCTGAAATACACGTACCCTGCTCGCACTGGGCCAATCGCGTGTGGAACTTCCCGCGCACCCCTGAAATACACGTACCCTGATGAAATCGCATGTGTAACTTCCCGCGCACCCCTGCAATCCACGTACCCTGATAAAATTGCGTGTGGAAATTCCCGCGCACCCCTGAAATACACATACCCTGCTGAAATCGCGTGTGGAAATTCCCGCGCACCCCTGAAATACACGTACCCTGATGAAATCGCGTGTGGAACTTCCCGCGCACCCCTGAAATACTCATACCCTGCTGAAATCGCGTGTGGAAATTCCTGCGCACCCCTGAAATACACGTACCCTGATGAAATCGCGTGTGGAACTTCCCGCGCACCCCTGAAATACACATACCCTGCTGAAATTGCGTGTGGAAATTCCCGCGCACCCCTGAAATACACGTACCCTGCTCGCACTGGGCCAATCGCGTGTGGAACTTCCCGCGCACCCCTGAAATACACGTACCCTGCTTGCACGGGGCCATTCGCGTGTGGAACTTCCCGCGCACCCCTGAAATACACGTACCCTGCTTGCACGGGGCCATTTGCGTGTGGAACTTCCCGCGCACCCCTGTAATCCACGTACCCGGCCAAATCGCGTGTGAGACTTCCCGCGCACCCCGGTATACACGCACACGTATTTTTTGTCAGTGGGTGTCCGTGTTTGTGGGTACCCCTTTGCACGTCATTTGTCCTGGAGGGCCACAGTATAGGACATTCATCATGGCAGTATATGGGTGCTATTTGTTGGCGCACCTTTTGGCGCACATTTCTTACAGCCGCAGAGACGCTACCGCCTGCTTTCTTGTGGCGGTCGTGTTTGTGCCTGTGCGCTGGTTTGAGCGTGCGCTTTTTTGCCCTATTCTATTCCATGAATACGTGTTGTAGGCGAGCGTGTGGGCGTTCCACGCACTTGTGCCCTGTACTTCCCCCGTGACGCCCACGTTTTGGCAAGTTGTTCCCCATTCCGAGTGTTACGCCCGTGTTCCGCCTACTTTTGTTGCGTGCGCCGCGCTATGTGCGATTTTCGCTGTGGCCTGTGCGATTTTCGCTGTGACCTGGCGCACGCAGTTACATGGCCTGTGCGCCAACGTGCGCCGCACACTTTATTATCGCACATCCGCTGGTTTTCTCGCGCACGGCCTTCCATGAATCGATGTGCGCTGCTTTTCGTGCGATTTTCGCACTTGCACTGCGAATTTCGCTATTCCACTGCGATTCGCACGTTTTTGCCCACTTGCACCGCGCTAATTATTCCATGAATCGGCCTGTAAGTCTCTTTTGGGTATTTTCATGGGCGTCCATTCTTCTTACCACTTCCAAAATCAGGAAGCGGATCTGAGCTAGATTATGCTTTCTTTCTAGCCAATGTCTTGCTACTGCCGAGTTGATGTTACGATTTCAGATACATGATCTATGTTCGTTCCAGCTAATTTTCGCAGGTCTCCTTGATTGTCCTACGTAATAAAGTCCACATGGACATTTGATCGTGTAAATGATATTGCGTGTCACAAATCGCATAATCTCGTAATCTGATCCGTTCTCCTGTATGAGGATGGTTGATTGTTTATTCTTTATGAATATATCCGAAGGTTGTTTTGAAAATAATTCTGCTTCCCTCTGGGAGCCACTACAAGCAAAATATAGAGGTGTTTTGAAATCCTAACCACACATTAGTATTCATAGATGACACAAAGTAAAATGCACCTATTGATGCACGATTAGTGTCACCATCCAGTGGTAATGACATCTGGGTCTTCCAAGTAGGTGTAAAACTTGACTTATCACAGTAAGTAATGTGGTAGAAGGATGGAGATTAAAAAGCAAAGGCAACACAGCAGTCTTGTGCGGCACAATGCTGGTGAGCCAAAGAAGGAAGCTGCATTCAGATAGATCTGGACTGTTCAATTGCCTCCTGCCAGAGAGAAACCATATGAGCCATGGACGTGGAACATATCTCATTCCCAACCCAACAGTGTCAGGGCCTCTGACAACATCAAATTCCCAAGACACTCCAAATGTCATTGGCTATAGAGAGCACTAAAGCTTCAAAATTATGGGCAACTCTAAGCCCACCTATCAGGTATCAAGGATAACATTCAACAAGACAAAGGGCCTCATTACACGGTAGGCGAAGAACCATGGCGCTATTAGTGCCATGGTTCATGCCGGTAAAATACCGGCACCGCCTTGGTGGAAAGGGGAATTACCGCCCCATTCCAAGGTTGGCGGGGCGGTAATTCCCCCTTCCACCATTGCCCTTCCCCATTCCCATTTTTGCCCCATAGGGCATAATGGGAATGGGGAAGGCGCTAATTACGGCACCGCAAATTGCGATACCGTAATTAGCTCCCTGGGTCCCTTTGCAGGTTGGTTTTTAACGCCTGCAAAAAGCAGGCGTTAAATTCCCCAACCCGCAAAGGGACCTCGTAGTAAGGCGGTAAGGATTTACCGGTACCGGTAAAATACCGGTACCGGTAAACCCTTACCGCCTACCGTGTAATGAGGCCCAAAGCCTGCAGCCCTGCATTTTTCGCAGTACAACCACATATCCCATCAGCTTTTCAGGAAAAGGCAACATACAAATGGGTGTATAAATGGTGAAAGCTATTGGTCCAAGTGATGGTTTCTTTAGCAAAAATATCTCCTCGGCTGGTTTAAGTTTACCTCTTACTATAATTGACTATAAGGATTGGTTGAATAATGAACGCAGCTCCTGATTCAGTACACGTTGGGCTATTTTGACAATTAGCACCCTGATAGTGGACACTAGCCAATCAGGATGCTCGTAACGTGGGCTGTGCTGTATGATCAGCACTGCGTTCGGAGCAGCCTGGGAAGCCAGCACCCCCTTCCATTCCCCACTCCCCTTACATTTTAGCCCCCTTGTAGTTTCCTATACAGCTGCTAATGGTGTCTTTTATTTTTTTCCCTGAAATAAGTTTTCATGTTGAGGATGTCATCAACAGTGAAAACGGACTTCAAGAACACCAACACTGCACAGTGCCGGGTTGTGCAAGCAAGGTAAGTTACTTTAAAAAAAATAATAATAATGAAAGACACCATTGGCACCCATGTAGGAAATGACACAGCTGCAGCTTGGGCGCTTAACTTTGGCGGGCGGCTGTTACCAGCGTCTCAGGGGATATTTTGCCTCATTCTGTCTGGGCAAAATCTCTTGCCGGTCCAGAGGCTCTTCAGCCTTAACTAGAGTTTTCACCTTTAGGCCTGTTAGACAGGTGGACATTCTGAGACGTGAAAAAGAGAGCCAGCTCAGCATTCCAACCAGGATGTTTAATTCTAAAAGGGACCTAAATGTGCTTTCCACTCCATGATGGCACTCTGCAGCTCCATGGACATGTTCTGGCAGCAGTGGTATAGTCTGCAATGATGGAGAAAAACTGATAACGTCCTCTGGAAGGCAGTGATAGCAGAATAGGAGCAATGTGAGCAAATGTGCTTCTTCTTCCCAGTAAGCATTGGCGTTATCTAAACATTGTTTTCTCTTTCTTTTGGGTTTCGCTGTTAGGCAACACAGTACCAACTGTGGTCATGGGGGCAACAGCATGAGCATTGAGCATGGAAGCAACATTAGGCAACACAGTACCAACTGTGGTCATGGGGGCAACATCAAGAGCATTGAGCATGGAAACAACATTAGGCAACACAGTACCAACTGTGGTCATGGGGGCAACAGCAAGAGCATTGAGCATGGAAACAACATTAGGCAACACAGTACCAACTGTGGTCATGGGGGCAACAGCATGAGCATTGAGCATGGAAACAACATTAGGCAACACAGTACCAACTGTGGTCATGGGGGCAACAGCAAGAGCATTGAGCATGGAAACAACATTAGGCAACACAGTACCAACTGTGGTCATGGGGGCAACAGCAAGAGCATTGAGCATGGAAACAACATTAGGCAACACAGTACCAACTGTGGTCATGGGGGCAACAGCAAGAGCATTGAGCATGGAAACAACATTAGGCAACACAGTACCAACTGTGGTCATGGGGGCATCAGCAAGAGCATTGAGCATGGAAACAACATTAGGCAACACAGTACCAACTGTGGTCATGGGGGCAACAGCAAGAGCATTGAGCATGGAAACAAAATTAGGCAACACAGTACCAACTGTGGTCATGGGGGCAACAGCAAGAGCATTGAGCATGGAAACAACATTAGGCAACACAGTACCAACTGTGGTCATGGGGGCAACAGCAAGAGCATTGAGCAAGGAAACAACATTAGGCAACACAGTACCAACTGTGGTCATGGGGGCAACAGCAAGAGCATTGAGCATGGAAACAACATTAGGCAACACAGTACCAACTGTGGCCATGGGGGCATCAGCAAGAGCATTGAGCATGGAAACAACATTAGGCAACACAGTACCAACTGTGGTAAGGGGGGCATCAGCATGAGCATTGAGCATAGTAATATTATGAGCACAGCTTATCATGCGTGCATGGAAAGCTGTGTTCACAATGCAAAAGAAATGTTGTCTGACATGCCAGCATGCTGGACAGCGTTTACAATGTTTAGCAGGCGGTTTCCATAGGATATCATTGGGTTCACACCAGCATCAAAATGTCATGCTGGTTTGAAACCAAGTTGGATTTGAAGGCGGTGGGCAAATGAGAAGTGGAAACTCAGCTCCTGTTATGGCCCCACCCTCCACCTTTACAAACAATGAACATTCAATGTAGCATGAAAGGAGGCGTTAAGACAGGCAAACTGTGATATGCTTGTCTTTAAGCCTCCTCTTATGCTACCGGGACTTCAAAAATGAGCTCCAATGTAGATTTTCTGACAGGTCTCACTGAATCTGCTACTGGGCCTCATTACGACCCAGGCGCTAATGGGTTAACGGCGCCGTAAAAGGCTGCGGCGCCGTTAACCTATTAGCGCCTAATTACGAGGTCCCTTTGCGGGACCCGACCTTAACGGCTGGTTTTACAAACCGTTAAAGTAGGGACCCGCAAAGGGACCTTGGTGCTAAGTGCGGTGCCGCAATTTGCGGCACCGTACTTAGCGCCTTCCCCATTCCTATTGAGCCCTATGGGGCAAAAATGGGAATGGGGAAGGGCCATGGAGGAAGTGGGAATTACCGCCCCGCCAACCTTGTAATGGGGTGGTAATTCCCCCTTTCTCCATGGCGGAGTCGGTAACTTACCGGCATGGACCATGGTGCTAATAGCACCATGGTCTTCCGCCAGGGTCGTAATGAGGCCCACTGTCTCCATTGAACACTTCGAAATACCCTTAGCAGTACAATGGCCTCAGTTTGAGTTTGGTGGTAATTCCGCAGTAAATTTGCTGAATTACCACCAAACTTGATTATCGTTACCACCACTTGGTGCCTCAGATTTATCACAGGAATACAAGTGATGGTAGGGTGGTGGTAATCCTCATTTTCCATTGGACTACATGGGAATTTCATCAGGATTACCACTGGCGGTAATTGTGCAAATTCTGCCAATTCTTGGCCGTAAGGTGGACGATTTACCTCCAGCTTTTTGCGGAAGTGAAATCCTCTACCACCAAACTTGTAGTAGATCGGTGCGTTAAGGCAGCGGTAATGTTATTACCACCATAAGTAATGGACCTGAAGTCCCGTTAATGGATTATCAAATTACACGTGTTATGAACAGAGTGATGCACACACACAAAGCCTCCCTCAAATAAACTGACAGTTGAAAGACCTTTATATCCAACGACCGCAGAGATATGATGTGAGTCCAGAGCCATGATCAGCATTCAAATGATTTCCCCAGTGCCTTGCTGGATTCTGGGTACCCTAATGATCAGTGTAAGAGGGCCACAAGCTTCCTAAACCGTAGTGCACAGAGTGAAGCTCTTTCGGCGGTACGCCATGCTCTGCCGCATCGAACAAGCTGGGACTTTTCTCGGAATGCATTGAATTTTGACTTATAAATCAATACACGCGCTGCAAGTCTCATTATTTTGGAGTTCATCAATCTTCAGTACAAGTACACGAATTGCATGCGTGGACCTTTGGTAAAATATGACCCTTACTCGAGAAATATGTAGCACAGCATGACTAAATAGAAGTCAGAAATTGAATCAAACACAGATCAATAGCACAGGGAAGAAAAAGGGCTGAGCATGTGCATTTTACAATGCCTTTTTCTTGTTTATCCAATGAATTGAGCACGTACAGTATTACCTGGTTCTTTATTGCAGGGTGACAGCTGCAGAGCATATAGGAAGGTGTTTCAAACAGCTATGTTTGGACAGTGAACATCTGTTGCAAATGCCAAAAGGTCACCTTACCTCACCTGTTTTTATATGCACTAGGCTCGTGGCTCTAACCTGGTGAAATATGGGTGTGCATGTGGCATTGTTAACTGTAATTGAAGCAGATGCATAAGTAATTTGAGCCGAATTAGAGACAATGGGCCTCATTACACGGTAGGGGGTAAGGGCACCGGTACCGGTAAACCCTTACCGCCTTACTACGAGGTCCCTTTGTGGGACCCGACCTTAACGGCTGGTTTTACCAGCCATTAAGGAACAGGCCCGCTAAGGGATCTTGGTGCTAATTACGGTACCACAATTTGCGGTACCGTATTTAGCGCCTTCCCCATTCCCATTGAGCCCTATGGGGGCAAAAATGGGAATGGGAAAGTGCCTTGGTGAATGGGTAATTACTGCCCCCGCTCACCTTGGAGTAGGGCGGTAATTCCGCCATCCACCAAGGCGGACACAGTAAAATACTGGCAGCAACCATGGTGCTAATAGCGCCATGGTTACCGCCTACCGTGTAATGAGGCCCAATGTGTGCCTATGCTCATGCATCACAGCTAATTCACAGAGAGCCTATACGCCAAAAGCACATACCTGCCTGAGAATGTCTGCAACCTGCACTGCCAACAATTATGCAACGTGAGCACAGATCGGTGTGCATTTAAACAGCAGTACTAGTTCACAATGGGCCTCATTACGACCCTGGCAGTCCAGGAACTACGGTACCGGTAAGCATGCCGGTACCGCAGTTCCCGCACTGCCATACTACGTGTTGTAGTCGCTGGTGCCTGTCAGCCCGCCAGGTTTTTCCTGGCGGGCTGGCAGGCACCCGCGAGCGCAGCACGTCGGATGCACCGGCACAACTCTGAATGTGCCGGTACATCCGACATCCGCATCCCCATTCAGCCCTATGGGGAGGAATGGGGATGAGTAGGCCCTTGATTCCGGCACCCGAAAACGGGCAAGTACTTGGTCCGCCTAACTCGACATGACCCGGTTCTTCCCATTCACGGGTGCCAGAAAAAATGCAACTCCGGTGAAAGCCGGCTACTGCCAGGATTGTAATGAAGCCCAATGTGTTCTACTGGTATGCTGCTGATGCATAGCTTGTTTTTCTATCAATGTACATTTATTGTTTTTGTTGATAGCTCACAGTGCTGAAAGGCTGCCTTAGAACCATTTGCTGGAGAGAGGATAGCCTACTTTAGAGAGGGAAAAATGAAGTTAAATATAGAAGAAAAGACAGGAGTGAGCTTTCAGAAAACGTGCTTTGTCTGTCTTTTCTAGAACTTCCTGAAGTTATTCGCAGGACTAAGCCTGGGCAAACCTTCTCAAAAGTGATCCACAGAGTGCCACAAATCTCCTGGTGATCTTCATGTAGGTTTTCGGGTCCTCGCAGATTTGTCTTTCAGTCCGAATATGCCGAAATCCCCCTTTGGAACCATACATTTTCAGGGAAGTTTGGTCATGTTTGGTTTGATTCTCGGAAGAAACAATAAACGCACAAATAACGTTAAAGTGTTCCAGAAGGGAGAGAGCTGTTAGGGGAAAGGGCAATGCTGTCTGAGACTGGGTAGGGGTTACCAAGAGGAAATGGAGTCCTGTGCATCTGCAAATGTTATCCAAGTTGGACAGCACAATAAACACTGCAGTACGATGTCTCAGTAGATGAAGGCACCACCTGCAGAGGGCTATGTGAAACCTGCAGGTCCCAGATTTGATACTGGGTAAGAAGAACTCAACCTTTCATGCTTCTAAAGTTGATGAAAATAGCACATTTTAAGTAGGGAATTGTTAATAAGCAGAGTCAGTCACATGTCAGGCATGCCTGGGTCTGCTTTTTATCACTCAGAGGTCAACATTAGGCAGACAATGTTACTCTATAGGGACCTCATAACAAAGATCCCTAAAAAGCGTATAGGGCTGAGGGAGAGTCTGTCATGCATTGGGCCTGCATGAAGTTTCATCCTGCTGAGCTTGCTTCCATGACAACTGCAGAGGTTATTTATTTAATAATAGGGAGAGTCCATGGCATCTCATCACTTGCACCCAGTGCCTTATTTATGAAGTTCCTTTGAATGTGTTCATCATTTATGTGCACGTTTATATTCCCTTTTTCATTCCCTTTGCACATTTGCATGAATAAGGGGGCATTCTTAACATTTTAATGTGCATCCCAAATTGAGAAAATGGGTGCACATCACAATATGCAGAATACAAGCACTGTAAGAGGATTCAATTCAACACTACAGCTAAGTCAATGCCTAGTCTGGGATACTGAATGGAAACCCTTATTGATATATCTTTATGTCCAGTTCATGCGTTCTGGATGACTACCCCTATATAACACCCCTCCCTTGGAATCCCCCTGACCCCACTGAGCCAAGAAGTATTTCTGTTTTGCAAGTTTAAAGGTTTATTTGATAATTTAAACAATGTATATATATATCACGCTTTATAATAAATTAATAATTGAATATCACACTTAATCTGATCAGTAATCAATAATGGATAGTCTGGCACTAGCACACTTCTTTATAATCAATGATGAGTGGTTATAGGATGGATAAGATAGCAACAATACTTTTATGGTTTCAAATGGATGCAATGTGGAATGAAATGCAGTACAGAAAATAACTTGATAGGATTTCAGCAAAAGACAATGTAATCACTTTCTTGGACAATTCACCCCCCCCCCCTTTTATGCAATGCAAGGAAATGGAAGGTAGGCACACAGTTCTCAGAAATGCAATCAAATGTAATTCAGTTCACCCCAGCAAGCTTAGACTACAGATCGGAGTTTTAAACACAGGCCCAAAATGCTTTTACATGTGCTGGCAATGAAGTGAAAAATATGCTACAATGCTTTTATATGTGCTGGCAATGAAGTGAAAAATATGCTAAAAATGGTTTTAATTCCCTTTAGGAGGTTCAGGGTGAGTGAAATATACTTGGGATGAGTTCAGGCTCACTTTAGCAAGGATCTAGGAGTAGCTAGCAGGTTAAACGAATTTTTGGCAACTGAAAGCAAGCAAACTGCTGTTTTCACACGTAGAGAAATTTGCAAATCGCGGTAAATTCACGAGTGCGTTTTTCGCGATTGCGGCAAAACGATAGGGGGTAGGAATGCGGTTCTAGGTTCATAGAAAAGCCACGATTCCCAGCTTTCCGAGGAAAGTTACTGCAAGTCTCTACGACAAACGGTCGCGGAGATATGAGCGATTTTGTGAAGGTTGTTTTTCGGATTTGAAATTTTAAAGTTCAAAAAGACAAGTGCAGCTTGCAACTAGAAAATGACAGGTGACAGTTAGGAGGCAGTTCTACTTAGATTAAATAGATTGAATTATATTATTTTAACTAAGAGATTGGTTCTGCACAGTTTGCTAGGTACTCACACTATATTCTTGAATTAAATGGGCCTCGCCACGGATCTGGTCAGGTTTTAGACTGGACTCTGGTCTCTGCACTTCACAGTGATCTGGGTCAGCTCTGCTCTGCTGGTCTGGTCTGGGTCAGCTCTGGTTCTGGATATTGATAGATTTAAAGTCTGGATCTTTCTGCACAGCTTTCTCTAGAGATTGATGGAGGTAAAGTATGGATTTTCCCGGCAGAGCGTCCCGCAGCAAATGGATTTGAAGGTCCCTATCTGTCCTGACTGTCTGCTTTTATGTGTTTTGAAAATGGGTGTGTGTGCAGCATCACTAGACCCTACCCCTCTCCACTTGTCATTGGCCACTTCATCCGCTTCCACTTGATTGGGGGAATGAAATGAAGTGTCATCATGATGAGGTCTGTTTATGGTTCAGAGAACCCACCCCTGTCAACTTTACACACAATCTATATTTGCTCAAAAAACATATTTGCACAGGTACACATTCGTTTAAAATTACACGCACCCATCACATATCACAGGAGGTATACCCTGTCCAAATCTGCTCTTCCTTGGGGCTTGCATTCAGAAATGGCAACATTTGCACTTTTTAACTGATTTTGCAATTTCGGACATTAACCCAAATTTACACACATGTGCGCAAGGAGTATGGACATTAGTTGATGAAGTGTCAGATTTTTCACATGCACACATTTTGAGTAATATCCTCTTTTCCGCTAAAACCCCCCTGAACATACCACCGAGTCTAAAAACCTCTTAAAATGTGGGCAGAAAAATCACAAGAATTATGGTGTCGTTTAAATAATTATGACAAGTCCGTACTATGAGTTATTCATCTTTTTCTAAAACCATATTCTGGCTATAGAGGTGTGTCTTTTCATGTCACATGGTACAGAAACCAGTCTTTCCAGTTTCTGCCAAGCTCAGAGACCCTGCCCCTCCCAGCTTCTGCCAAGAGGAAGCTGTTTTACGACATCTGCAATAAACCATCTGCCTGGGTGAAGGGGGTTGCATTGTTCAGAGCTCCTATATTCTGTGGGGGCTCCCCTTAATTCAATTATCAGAGAGATGGCATATCCTTAGTGTGGTCAGCAAAAGGCAGATAGGCCTGGGAACACAGCTGTGACTCAAGTTTCACTCCTGATGGGGGGTAGTTACCAGGCAAAATTGGAATCTCTTTAAGCCAGTTTTTAGCCACATGTCATTTCTGTTCCCCAGTTTTCTGCATTCAAATAACTAACATTTTCTTTTACATATGCAGCTAGAATGCTGATTCTAAGTTTAAAACTATGACATTTAAACAATTGCAGCCTATGTGACATTCAAAAGTAGGTCACTCATTTCTTTTAAACATTTAGATTTTTAGTGTCTTTCAGTCCAAATTTACTTAAACTGCTGAAATCCACAGCTCAGCCAGTCTTGTTATAAACCTTCAAGTCACTTCAGAATATAACTTTACATTGGATCCACCTCTCAGTAAGTCTTTCTTTGGCTTGCTTTGGGTTCATTTATTCAGTTTTCTACAAAAAAGTAAAATCTGGTGTTGTTTTAAAACGCCGGCTTTTTGATAGTGGTGAGTACTGGTACTGCACCCCTTTTTGGGATTTAAGAAAATGAATTCTCCACAGTTATGGGTTTGCTTTTGGCAATCAGCATTGCCATTCCCAATGGTTTCAGACTACTGTGTGGGTAGTCCAATGGTGGTTTTAGGTAGTGTCCTTCTGTGCCCATAACATCGGCAAAAATGAGTGGCAGCCTATTCTTCATGCATTTCCCTGTGCATTTTCTGGGAAGCTCTGGCCATCATGATGTTTTCCATGTCAGTACTGCACAGTTTTGAGGTAGGGCTTGGATGCGTGGATAAAAACATCCCACAAGCCCCCCTCTTGCGATGGCCATTCTGTTTCACTGATGGGACTCGCAAGACCTGGGATGTTTCCTCATCTTCTTCCAATAGATGGCACAGTTCAGCATCTTTTCCTCCATCCGGTACTGATCGATCGGTTCTCCTCGCCGGTCCTGATGGGAATATTGGACGGTACACCGGGCCCGTTGCGTCTCTGCTCCCGGTCTCCGGATCGTTCTCCTTGGCCCGTCTCCAGGTTTTCTTTCTCCTAGGACGACAAAGGAAGAGCGGCAATACCTATTCATAGACGTTTTTCCACAACTGTTGAGATAGTGGGGCAGCATATGCATTTCATCATAACGAAACATTACATTCTTATTTTGAAAAAAAAACAGTATAACTAAGAGACAGTTTCATGCAAATCACAATATTTTAGAGACTAGATGTGGTATGTTTTATGGTTGGAACTGAATTAGTCTGAGACAGTACCCGCTAGGATTCCAGAGGATTCCTCCAGTTGTTGCAGAGTGTGCCTGGGATGGCAACATTTCAACTGGTTTATGTGAACCCACTTGTCTTCCCCCGCTGCCAAAGGACCTTTGGGGATGTGGATTTTGTAGGCCACAGGGGAGATCTTGTCGATGATCTCAAAGGGTCCCTTCCATGTAGGCAAGAATTTCCGCTGTTTTGCCTGGTTTCTTTGGAAGTTGTATAGATAGACCCGGTCCCCCACCTGATATTCCTTCCTGGAAGTTTTCAGGTCATAATGGGTCTTCATGCTATCAGCTGATCTTTCTAGATTCCGCTGAGCATAAGCAAAAGCATGTTGAAGGTGTTTCCTTAAATTCTCCACATACTCATGAGTTGTGGAGGCATTTATCAGTGTCTGCTCTTGGGTCCTGTAGAGCAAATGCTGAGGAAGCACCATCTTGCGTCCAGTCATCAACTCAAATGGTGACATTTTGGTTGCAGATGAAGGGGTAGATCTGATGGCCATTAGGACCAGAGGTAATCGGATATCCCAACTTGGCCCAGAATCTGCCACAAACTTCTTTAATATGCTCACAATGGTTCGGTTATATCTCTCTACTGCCCCAGAAGAAGCTGGCCTGTAAGCAATATGTAACTTCCTTTTGACCCCCAGTATCTCCCACATCTTTGTCATTACTTCACTGGTGAAGTGGCTACCCCTGTCTGACTCAATCCTTTGAGGTAGACCAAAACGGGAAAAGATGTGGTTAACCATCAGGGCAGCTGCAGTTTCTGCCTTGCAATTTGGGGCTGGGAGACATTCCACCCACTTGGTAAACAAGCATGTCACAGTCAACATGTACTTATTCCCCCTAGCAGAGCGAATCACGGGGCCTACAAAGTCGATATGTAAATCTGACCATGGCAGTGTCATCCCCCTCTTTTGGAGAGGCGCACGGTGCGTGAGGGATGATGGCTGAAATTGTGCACACACAAGACACCCCTTCAAGTATTGGTCGAGGTCCTGCCCCATGTGTGGCCAGTATGCAACCTCTCTTAAGATTTCCAGTGTTGTGTGAAACCCCCTATGACCGGCGGTGGCCGCATCATGGGCGTGACTTAACATCAGGCTTTGGAGTGAGGTAGGAACCACCCACTGATCGTGGCCAGCTTTGGATTTCCTTACCAACAAACCGTCTTGGATCCGGAACATTTTTGGACATTTCATCAACACTCTTAGGTCCTCTTTCCCAATGTAATCGGTATCCGTCAGGGGAAAGTTCTCAGGGTCTTCAAGGTGCTGGTAAAATTTACCAATTATTGGATCCCCCTTCTGAGCGGTAATCAAATCAGCATCAGGGGTCTCCTTACTCCATTGTGCAATTGAAAGGTCGTTGTGAGCATTTGTCTGGGACCTAGTGATAGCAGTGACCTGGATTTCCCCCAACAGGGACTCAATCTCAATTAGATCCCCTTGGATGGCCCCGGTTTTGGCCAGCTGATCAGCTAAGTCATTTCCAGTTTTGTCTGGTCCCTCTACTTTGGAATGACCCTTGATCTTTTTCCAATAGATGGTCATCTCATTCGAGGTGACCAGATCATCAATGTTTTGGATCAACTTCCCATGTTTCAAGGGTTTGTTGTTAGCACACAACATGCCTCTGGTTTTCCAATTAACCAGGTGCTCCAAGAACCCGTTCCGTACATAATCCGAATCTGTGATTATGACCAGTTCGTGGAGTTGATGCTGGACAGCAGTGAGGATGGCCTGATGCACAGCCATCAATTCTGCCACCTGACTACTTCGGGGACTAATTTTGTACCCAGCGGAGGGTTCTGGGGACTCATTCACCCATGCATTCCCTACGCCGGCCACCAGTTCTTTCTCCCCGTTGTTGTCAACATGGTACGAGCATCCATCCACATAGACAGTGGGCATTCCCTCACACTTGTCCTCTTCAAAGACTTTGTGTGGGGAATTAAGGTATGCCTCCGTGTTGTCCTTGATTTTTAGACTTTCGTCCTCGAGACAGTTTTCTCTGGCACAATCATGCAAGTCAGCCAGACCTTGCGCGAGGGGACTCTTCTTGTTTTGGCCATATCTGACCTCCACAGGAAAGCCTTGCATTGACAGAATCCAGGAAGTAATTCGGGAATTACTCACATTTCCGGCCCGGATTCTGTCACTTTGGAGATATTGCAGAGGCTGGTGTGGAGTCTCCACTATGATGTGTTCCCCCTGGATAAACGGGCGGTAATTCTTCAATGCCCACACCGTTGCCAGGAGTGCCTTCTCACAATCGTTGAATTTTTCCTCCACAGAGGATAAAGTTTTGCTCTCATAAGAGATTACTTTATTGACCTTGTCATGCTTTTGGTATAATACTGCCGTCAAGCACGTATTAGAGAACCCCGTCTACAGGAAGAACTCCTTGTTTCTGACAGGGTAAGCTAGGCAAGGCGCTTGTGAGAGGCTTCTTTTGAGTTGTCTTACTGCCTCGGCTTGTTCTGGACCCCATTCCCACTTGACCCCCCCCTTCAGGAGATGAATCAGGGGTCTGGTGATCTCTGCGTAGCCCTCAATGAACTTTCTGCTGTAATTAGTCAGTCCAAGGAGGCTCCTTAGTTCCCGCAGAGTTGTGGGGTCTTTCAGTTTCTGAAGTGCTTCCACTTTCTTTTCCTGGGGACAGAGGCCCTGAGCAGTAATCTCATGCCCCAAGAAATTAACACGGGTTCTACACCACTGTGCTTTCTGAAAGGAAAGTTTTGCTCCGGCGGCCCTCAACTGGGTCAGAACATAACGGATCTCCGCTATGTGTTCCTCCACAGATGAACTTTTGATGAGGACATCATCTACATAAGCCAGGTTACCCCTCGCACCCAGGTCGGGCATGGCCTTATGTAGGAAAATGTTGAACTCATTACCGGAGTTAAGGTATCCGAAGGGAGTCCGGGCCCATGTGTACTGCTGGCCCCCAAAGGTAAAAGCCAGTTTGTATTGGTCCTCCCTGCTGACAGGCATGGTCCAGTATCCATTGGTCAGGTCTATTGCAGTGAATACCTGTGACCCCTGGATCTGGGCCAGCCCTTGGTCAATGTAGGGCAGAGGCCATCGGGAAGTATGGACCCGTTTGTTGAGCTCCCTGAGGTCGGCGCAGAGTCTCCACTGGCCGTTTGGCTTCAATATTCCCAGCACCGGATTATTGAAGGTGCTGTGAACTGGACGGATTATTCCCCGGGACTCAAGGTTCTTAATTATTTCAGTAAGGGACTCCATTGATGCGAGAGGAAAGCGATATTGCTTCACAAACACAGGAGTCATGCCAGGGTCTGTGGGGATTGTTGTTGTGTGGATGTCAGTGCGACCACAGTCATATGAGTCTACCGCAAAGAGATCTTGGAAATCCAAGAAAACTTGTTTCAACATTTGCTTTTGTTCCAGAGTCACACAGGCATCAGCTAGGTTGACTCTCTCTTCCACCATCTGCCTGAAGCCTGGAAAGACTTCTGGTTTGGCTATTTCAGCGGCCTCCTCCAGCTGGGTGGAGAAGTCCCTGGTCAGAGTGCTGATTTGGACTGGGGGCTTCAGGTGGGAAAGGCAGCCCTCATGGACCTGGAAAATCACCTCATCTCTCCTGAAGTCACAAGTCACATCTTCCTTACCATATGGGCAAGAAGTGTACACCAGGAAGTTCCCCCCATGCCGGGTAAAAATCCTGTCCGGTGTTGTATTGTCATCACTGTCACTGTCAAAGCAGTCCTTGGGGATTGGCCCTAACAGTTCATTACCTAAATCTATGGAAAAATGTCGGTCATCAACCGCCATTCCAATAATGGTGCCTGCGGCTAGAGTAATACTCTTTAAGTCGCTGTTATCCACCTCTATTAGAATGGTGTCATGTTCTATGTTGACTAATGGAGTTGGGTTTACCCCTAACCCTTGCAGTTGGAGAGAAGCGTTTAGATGTATGTAAGCATCAGGGTTTTGCAAATATTGCCCTCTTTTAACTTTCACTTCCAGGGAGAATTGTCGGGTCCTTTCTGGGATGGTGACTCCCTCTTTGATCTGAATTTCAACTGCATAAGGTAGCAATTGAGCTGACCTAAATGCTTTTTCTGGATCATCAAAGCCCATGGGATTATCCGCTAATCGGGACCAAGCTTTGAGGTTTATTAGGTCCAAACTAATGGCAAAGCGATTGAGAATGTCACTGCCTAAGTAAAAGGCGGCAGGGACGTCTCGCACGACCCAACAATTATGGACTATGCTCTTGTTGCCAATGGAGATTTTGAGCATACACCTGCTTGGCAGGAGATGTTTGGAATTAGGCGCTTCCAGGTCCATTTCCCATTTGTCTATCAGTTTGAATGTGGGAATGGCTGGATCTTTTGGGAGTTGGCGGAACATGGCTTCGCTGATGAAGCTCTTACCGTTGTTCACGCACACTCGAGCGAGAACAGAGTCCTTCCCATCATTTAACTGAACAGGGATGAACAACTGCTCTCCAACTTGCTGAATATCAGCCAGGCTCTGAGCTGATTTCACATCTTTCTGGACTATAGGAGTGGGAGTTTCTGATTGTGGATTAGTATAGAATCTCAGAGTGTTTCCTTCCAGCGTGGAGTACCACTTTAGACTGGAAGGAAGGTTGATTTTCAGAAATAGAGAGGACCCCCCATCACCAGTCTGTTGTCCTACTGCTATTACTGTCACATCTGGAATTTGGCTATTCTGGAAGTGAAATTCTACTTGGTCAGATTTTTGTTCAACCATGTGGCAGGTGCCGTTTAAACTAACATGGTTGACACTCTGTTTTAATTTTATGGGTCGGCTAGTCTGGGTCCAGAGGACCTTGTTTACACAATCTATTAGGGGTGACAACCTTCTCAGGAGGTCATTCCCTAGTAAACAAGGGGTGCCCTCTGGAGTCACAACTATGATCGGGTGTTTCAACTTGTGTCGCCCAATTTTAATGTCCAAATCTGCCGTCCCCTCGACGGGAATTTCCTTCCCGTCAAAGCTCTGCAGTTGTCCAGGAAGAGAGGTGAGAGGAATTTGGTAATTCTCTCCCCTTCCTGCATTCAGTTCATCAAAGGCCCTTCTGGACAGAAGGGTAGCTTGAGATCCAGTGTCCACCAGTGCCAAAATTGTACCCTGCCCCTGTACTTGTACCGGGGCATAGTATCTTCCCTCCTTCTCCTCAAGGGGGCACAGATAATGCACATTTTTGGACAACTGGTGGGCTAACTTTCTGGTTTTGGACATCGCTAGCGAAGAGATTTGGGCAGAATTCTGTGGAGAGCCTTGGGAATCTGAAAGAAAAAGTTGGCAACTGGAGATCAGAGCCATTGTGGGTTCCCCTGGCTCTGGTTCCGGGCCGCCTCCCCCTTTTTGGAGGCAGTCATCAGGATGGGTTTGAACCAGGGGATTTTCTTGCTGTTGGTTCTGGGATGAGATGGTGGGCGGCGGTAGCTCAGTCTCCACATCTCCCCAGTCTGGATATGCATCCCTAGGGACCCATTTTTCTTTGGGAGGAGTTGCCCCATCTCTGAAGGAGAAGATCCTTTTCCCAGGATCCTCTGAGGATCCCTCTCCCTCAAATTGGAAGATCTGTACCTCCTCCTCAAACTGAGTCTGTTTGGGTCTTTTGTTTCTCCTACCCCCCCTCTGCTCCTTAGGAGGCAGACTTTCAGGGGCAAGAGATTTTGTTTCCGGTTCCTGGGTTTCCAGGGGCTGTTTACAAGTGAGGAAGGAAGCTTCCTCCAAGGCTTTACACCCCCCTTCCCTTTGTGCCTCCTCCCTGGGAACCGGTGAGTTATCGGGGTGCTGCCCCCGTCATTGTTCTGGAGCACCAGGTCCAGAGTTGGGTGCGTTCTGCGCCGGCATGCCGATCTGAGGGTTCTGCTGAGCCCTCAGTATGTGACCCAGATCCCGCGCCATGTTTTGAACCTGGCGCTCTAACTGGGAAACCCTCTCAGGCTGATACGGGGCCCTGTTTTCTCCCCTGGGCTGATCCCGGGAAGGGTAGCTATCCCTTCTTTGGTAGTACCCCTGGTTGGGAAGATTTGGATACCCCTCCACCCTTGGCCTCCCCTCTCCCGGATTCGGTTGTCTGGGCTCAGGGAATTGGGGAAAGAAGGGTGGAGGATTTTGGGGTTGGAAGTTGGGTGGATACCTGGGAAAAAAGTTCTGCCCAGGATTTGGAGAATTTCTGCCCTCCTGTGGGAAGTTGGGAGGGAAGTTCCCTGGGTTAGGTGCTTGGCTGGATCCCCCCCCTTGGGCTGGAGGTGTCCACACATAACCCAGGATGGGTCTGTTTCCCTTGTACCGGGGGCTTACATAATCAGGAGAGCGAGGGACCCCATTTGTTGGGCTGCCTCCCTGGCCCCCTGTCTGTGACTGGCCCGAGGACCTTCTGGGCCTAGCATTATTAGGTGCAGGTAGGTTTTTAGGCCCCCCCATCTCCAAATCCAAAACGGGGGTGACCTTTACCTCTGCCACCTTGGCAGCAGCAGGGGTGCTGTTGGCTTTGGGGTTTTTGGGCTGGTTTTTGTTTTCCACCGGTTTCTGCACCTCGTAGATGCGGGTGGCTTGTTCAATGACCCATTCTAAAGATCTTTTCTCATGAAAATCTCTCACGAGCTGGGTCATTATGTATTTGGGCAAGGCATGGAAAAAAGTATTAACAAATTCTCTGCTGTCTGTGCGCACCCTTCTGATGGTCTGCGCAAAGGCACGTTTCAGTTCTTGCACGAATTCTTGTGGGGCCTGATCCTCCCCACATTGCAAATTGTAGGCTGCCTTGCGAGCCTCTTGAGGATTTCGGTGCACAGAGAAATGTTTCAAGATGGCCGCCTTATAGGTGGACCATCTTAAATGATTTTGGTCCTCCAGCCCCGCAAAGAAACTGGAGTATTCTGGGGAGAATGTCCATTTGACGTACTGGATGCAGCTACTGCTGTCCTTCAAATGGAAAGTCTCCATCATTTGCTCATAGAGCTCCAAGTGTTCCCAAACAGAGTACTTGGCGTTCTTATGATAAGGCGTGATGACACTCCTGATTGCCTTAGTCTGCTTCAATGGGTCCTTAAGCAAGGCCCTTTTTGCCTTATTGGCCTTTTTGGTCCGGGTAACCCTGGTCCATTCATCCTCTGACTCAGAGGCACTGCTCCCAGAGGTTCCTGTCTGATCTTCCAGGTTTTCCCGGATTCTGCGAGCCTGGGAATGGCTGGCAGAATGTGGGGACCTGGTCTCCTGTGTCCTGTACCGTTCAGAGGAGTCTTCAGATTCCTCTTTGCTGCCAGGATTTGATGGGTACCCCCCCCACTGACCTAACTGGGCAGAGGTTTTCAGGATGCCCTTAATGGGCCTACTCTCCTGGGGTTCCCCACTAAATTGCACTGTGCTTGGGTGCCCATACCCGGATGCCCGCCCCTCTATTCCTGGGTGGTACTGGCCTATGAGCCCCATGCTTCTGGCTGGATAGTAATCTGCCATCCCTGTGGCCCTGTGCTCATGTGCGCCAGGGGACATGGGGGTGGCAGAGTCCAGGGACTGAGAGAAATAAAGGCCTCTGGTACTAGGGCTCCTAGGGTTATGCTCAGGAGTTTCTCTTTCCCAGCGAACCTCATCTCTATCCGCCCCTGCTCCCTGTTGCAATGCAAGAGCCTGCGCCTTCAGTTCCTCAGTTAAGGCCTTACTAGACTCTATCAGTCTCTCCTGCATCGCTACCTGTTGTTGGAGCCTATCATTATGCTGGCAGAGAGCCTCATTCTCTCTCTGCGTTTCCTGATTGGTCCTGGAGCACTGGGCCAGTCTTTGCTGCAGGAGGGTTACCTCCTGAGCTGTGTCCCTATTGGCCTGCTCCTTTCTTGCCAGAGCATCCTCCACCTTCCTGGTGTGCTCTAACAAGTTATGGTGTTCTTTTTGGAGGTCACCCAGTCCCTGGAGGGCCAGGTGATTTTCTTCCATTTTCCTTTTTAAGTGGCAGACTTCCTGGCCTAAGGTATCCCTTTCCTGACTAAGAGCCTGCATCTGTGCCGCCAGGTCGTCCCTTTGCCTTTGGAAGGCACCAGCTTTCTGGCGCTCCTGGTCAAATTCTGCCTGGGTATCCAGGTCTTTCAAAATCAGTTTATTGCTCTCTGCCTTCTCCCTATCTAGGTGGCTTTGCAGGGTGACTACCTGCTCAGCACATGCCCTATTGAAGTCTAACTGTTGCTCCAGCTTTTTCTGGCTCTGCAGTAGGGAGTCCAAACCTTCTTGGTACTCCTTCTGCAAGGCCAGAAATCTGGTATCCTGGTCAGCCTTTTCCTGTTGCAGGATGTCCATATCCCTCTTTATTTTAATGATGTGCTGTCTACTCTCATTTTCTGACTCCTGGCTCCCCTGCAGCCTCTGCTCAGAAGAGACCAGGTCAGATTGGACCTTCTCTAACGCCATCTGTCGCTTATTCGCCAGATCTTGGCTTTCAGTACATTTATCCTGCATGTCTCCCATATATAGGTACAGGTATGCCGCTATCCTAACCATCTTGTCTTGTTCATCCTTAGCTTTAGGAGCCATGTATAGTTCACTCAGGGCCACATGTAGGGGACCCTGATCTCCCTCCCCATATATCTGACCCTGTTTCAGTGACCTGTTGCGTGATGGCCTGCAGCCAGACCGTGCGGTCCTGGTGAGTCCACTCACCTCTCACAAATAACTTATGTAAGAAGTGCTCTCTGGCTATTTTCATGTCTACTAAGGTCGTCATTCTAGAGATTGGTCTCTGTCCTGACTTACAGGAATTAGTATTTTATTTTTGCAAAACAGATCTTTTTCTTAGAGCGTTCCTTTGAGGAGTGCTTTACAGCGTAACACAGCGTGTGATCCGACCGGATATGTGTATCTGGTCAGCTGGCACGCTGTATTAATCTGCACAAGTGATAAATCTAACCTTGAATCCCGGACGAGCCCTCAATGTGTAAGAGGATTCAATTCAACACTACAGCTAAGTCAATGCCTAGTCTGGGATACTGAATGGAAACCCTTATTGATATATCTTTATGTCCAGTTCATGCGTTCTGGATGACTACCCCTATATAACACCCCTCCCTTGGAATCCCCCTGACCCCACTGAGCCAAGAAGTATTTCTGTTTTGCAAGTTTAAAGCTTTATTTGATAATTTAAACAATGTATATATATATCACGCTTTATAATAAATTAATAATTGAATATCACACTTAATCTGATCAGTAATCAATAATGGATAGTCTGGCACTAGCACACTTCTTTATAATCAATGATGAGTGGTTATAGGATGGATAAGATAGCAACAATACTTTTATGGTTTCAAATGGATGCAATGTGGAATGAAATGCAGTACAGAAAATAACTTGATAGGATTTCAGCAAAAGACAATGTAATCACTTTCTTGGACAATTCACCCCCCCTTTTATGCAATGCAAGGAAATGGAAGAAAGGCACACAGTTCTCAGAAATGCAATCAAATGTAATTCAGTTCACCCCAGCAAGCTTACACTACAGATCAGAGTTTTAAACACAGGCCCAAAATGCTTTTACATGTGCTGGCAATGAAGTGAAAAATATGCTACAATGCTTTTATATGTGCTGGCAATGAAGTGAAAAATATGCTAAAAATGGTTTTAATTCCCTTTAGGAGGTTCAGGGTGAGTGAAATATACTTGGGATGAGTTCAGGCTCACTTTAGCAAGGATCTAGGAGTAGCTAGCAGGTTAAATGAATTTTTGGCAACTGAAAGCAAGCAAACTGCTGTTTTCACACGTACAGAAATTTGCAAATCGCGGTAAATTCGCGAGTGCGTTTTTCGCGATTGCGGCAAAACTATAGGGGGTCTCTACGACAAACGGTCGCGGAGATATGAGCGATTTTGTGAAGGTTGTTTTTCGGATTTGAAATTTTAAAGTTCAAAAAGACAAGTGCAGCTTGCAACTAGAAAATGACAGGTGACAGTAAGGAGGCAGTTCTACTTAGATTAAATAGATTGAATTATATTATTTTAACTAAGAGATTGGTTCTGCACAGTTTGCTAGGTACTCACACTATATTCTTGAATTAAATGGGCCTCGCCACGGATCTGGTCAGGTTTTAGACTGGACTCTGGTCTCTGCACTTCACAGTGATCTGGGTCAGCTCTGCTCTGCTGGTCTGGTCTGGGTCAGCTCTGGTTCTGGATATTGATAGATTTAAAGTCTGGATCTTTCTGCACAGCTTTCTCTAGAGATTGATGGAGGTAAAGTATGGATTTTCCCGGCAGAGCGTCCCGCAGCAAATGGATTTGAAGGTCCCTATCTGTCCTGACTGTCTGCTTTTATGTGTTTTGAAAATGGGTGTGTGTGCAGCATCACTAGACCCTACCCCTCTACACTTGTCATTGGCCACTTCATCCGCTTCCACTTGATTGGGGGAATGAAATGAAGTGTCATCATGATGAGGTCTGTTTATGGTACAGAGAACCCACCCCTGTCAACTTTACACACAATCTATATTTGCTCAAAAAACATATTTGCACAGGTACACATTCGTTTAAAATTACACGCACCCATCACATATCACAGGAGGTATACCCTGTCCAAATCTGCTCTTCCTGGGGGCTTGCATTCAGAAATGGCAACATTTGCACTTTTTAACTGATTTTTCAATTTTGGACATTAACCCAAATTTACACACATGTGCGCAAGGAGTATGGACATTAGTTGATGAAGTGTCAGATTTTTCACATGCACACATTTTGAGTAATATCCTCTTTTCTGCTAAAACCCCCCTGAACATACCACCGAGTCTAAAAACCTCTTAAAATGTGGGCAGAAAAATCACAAGAATTATGGTGTCATTTAAATAATTATGACAAGTCCGTACTATGAGTTATTCATCTTTTTCTAAAACCATATTCTGGCTATAGAGGTGTGTCTTTTCATGTCACATGGTACAGAAACCAGTCTTTCCAGTTTCTGCCAAGCTCAGAGACCCTGCCCCTCCCAGCTTCTGCCAAGAGGAAGCTGTTTTACGACATCTGCAATAAACCATCTGCCTGGGTGAAGGGGGTTGCATTGTTCAGAGCTCCTGTATTCTGTGGGGGCTCCCCTTAATTCAATTATCAGAGAGATGGCATATCCTTAGTGTGGCCAGCAAAAGGCAGATAGGCCTGGGAACACAGCTGTGACTCAAGTTTCACTCCTGATGGGGGGTAGTTGCCAGGCAAAATTGGAATCTCTTTAAGCCAGTTTTTAGCCACATGTCATTTCTGTTCCCCAGTTTTCTGCATTCAAATAACTAACATTTTTTTTTACATATGCAGCTAGAATGCTGATTCTAAGTTTAAAACTATGACATTTAAACAATTGCAGCCTATGTGACATTCAAAAGTAGGTCACTCATTTCTTTTAAACATTTAGATTTTTAGTGTCTTTCAGTCCAAATTTACTTAAACTGCTGAAATCCACAGCTCAGCCAGTCTTGTTATAAACCTTCAAGTCACTTCAGAATATAACTTTACATTGGATCCACCTCTCAGTAAGTCTTTCTTTGGCTTGCTTTGGGTTCATTTATTCAGTTTTCTACAAAAAAGTAAAATCTGGTGTTGTTTTAAAACGCCGGCTTTTTGATAGTGGTGAGTACTGGTACTGCACCCCTTTTTGGGATTTAAGAAAATGAATTCTCCACAGTTATGGGTTTGCTTTTGGCAATCAGCATTGCCATTCCCAATGGTTTCAGACTACTGTGTGGGTAGTCCAATGGTGGTTTTAGGCAGTGTCCTTCTGTGCCCATAACATCGGCAAAAATGAGTGGCAGCCTATTCTTCATGCATTTCCCTGTGCATTTTCTGGGAAGCTCTGGCCATCATGATGTTTTCCATGTCAGTACTGCACAGTTTTGAGGTAGGGCTTGGATGCGTGGATAAAAACATCCCACAGCACATTCCCTTGTGCATCTATGGAACAGGTTCAGGGCTAGTGCAATTCATGGGTCATTACGAGTTGGGCGGTAGGGGATGCCGGGCACCGGTAAGGAGACCGATGCCGGTAATCCCCTACTGCCCGATTCCGAGGTCCCCTAATGGGAACCGCAAGGGACGTGTGGTCGGACCTCACGTCCCTTACGGGTCCCGTTAGGGCACCAGGCCGTTAATTACAGGCCTGCCATTAGCAGGCCCGTAAATAGCGCCTTCCCCATTCCCATTGAACCCTATGGGGGCTCAAATGGGAATGGGGAATGGTTTGTTCAATGGGGACTTACCGGTCTCGCCAGGGTCAGACTACACTGGTAAGTCCCCATTGAACAACACCGGACTCTTTCCCGTTATTGGAGGCAGTCATGGTGCAAATAGCGCCATGACTACCTCCAATCTCGAAATGAGGCCCAATGTCAGTTACAACCAGTTCATGCATTTGTTTAAGTGTGGAACAGCAGCGGCATGAACCACCACTGTCACACTTACATTACTATCCCTCATATAGGGATACAAACATTTACATATATTTTTACACATTTCACAATGACCTTCACTTTAAGGGCACATAATTGTGAAATACACTTCCAGTATCCAGATGGTTGCAGGGAGTGAAAAACATGCTCCTAACACTAATTTATACAAAGGGGCTGGGCAGCACATCATTTGTGCTGCAGCATACACCCCTGGAATTGCACAGGCCACCATTCTGAATAAGGTGACCTGCCGATTTCTCAAGGTAATGCATATATAAAATGCATCATCTGGACTTTTACATACAATACTTTTTGTGAATTGTACATAATGTATTAAAAAAAGAAAAATTGCAATAATTTTTGTCAGTTGCAAACAAAGAGTTTATTTTAGCTTTTATATTAGAGAAGTAGCCAGGAGAAAGCATTTTGTTTCCTTTGAGCATCCCTGGCAGAAAAGGTTCTGACCTATTCCATTAAATGTATACTTTGTTTGATTTGAACTTGAGCTGGCAGGCAACAATCTGATCTCTTCAACCGAATGTTTGCAGCAATGTTTCATCATGTTTTATTTATTTATTTGAACTCTTTGGCCCTCATTACGACCCTGGCGGAAAGTGACTGACCGGACCGCCACAGCGTAAATAGCGTTTCCGCCATTGCACGATGGAGCAAAGTGCGGCTCATTCCGACCCATCGGGCACGAGCACCACGCCATGGCGGAAGTGCAAAGTCCGCGATGGCGGAAATGACCCCAAAACGGCCCACACCGCCGCCGTACGGCGCCCTAGGTGCAATACCGCCACCCATCTCAGCGGACACCGCAGTGAGCGCCAACCGGAAAGTACGGTGACCGTAAATATACGGAAACGGAAGTAAAAGCATGGTCCCGGAACGGGAAACATCACGCCGTACACCTATAAAACCACTAAATCCACACAACCATTAAAAATACTACCCTGAGACACATCCCAACCCGTCATCCACCCTAGTGAAACCAAGAAAAATGGGAAAAGTAGCGAAGAAAGCGTGCGACCGCAAGCGGCAGGTCCACTTCTCCCGTGAGGAACTCACCGTACTCACAGAGACCCTCCAGGAGAATGCAGCCGCCGTCTTCTCCACGCAAATGACCAGGACGGCACTTGCGAACAAGAAGGCCATATGGGCCCTGGTGGCACAGCGGGTAAGTGCGGTGGGGACCGCACCCCGCAACCCACAGCAATGCAGAAAGCGATGGGACGACCTGCGGATACGCGTCCGTAGCATACTGTCTGCCAACCGCAACATTGCCACAGCCACCGGGGGAGGATCGGAATCACCCATCAAGTTGACCCCCTGGGAAGAAATCTGTGCCTCCACCATGGGAATGGAGAGCATAGAGGGAGTCGGAGGGATGGAGAAAGGAGTGCAGACATCCGAAGAATCAGGTAGGTGGCCCAAATAAAACAATGCCAAAACCACAATGTCCAATCATGTGAAGTACCACGTGCCCACATAGTGCAACAGTAACACATGTCCAGGAGAACGTCCACATACATAGGCCTGATAGCACACTTCAAAACTCACATCAAATACATAAATAATTAAAAATCCTAAAAACACCCTCTACACGTGCAGCAGGCACACCCTAACTGCAGGCTGCCAAACAACTGCACCCTCACACCACACACAAATGAAACAACCTCCAAGGCCCCGACCCAAATCACCCTCAGGTACCACCCCAATGCATGTGATACATTGCCATTCCAATTCCCACAGACCCATCAATAACGCTCGCCCTCCTTTACTCCACCACAGGGTCCGATCCAAACGACGAGCTCCAGGACACCCCTACCAGCACACCTGCAAAGAGGGCCAAGACCAACGGCCAAAGACCCTCCACCTCAGCTGCACGCATCAAGACACGGCAGCAGCACAAATCAAGTGGCAGCACAGAGGAGGGAACTCCAACAGGCACCCCAGCAGCCAGCATGCCCACACCACCACCACCACAGGTCCCCCCAATGGATGCCACAGTAGGCACTGCTTCTGGTGGCAGCAGCACCATAGGTGACACTGCATTATTGGCAGCATGCTCCGACACAGAAAACGGGGATGTCGAAGTCAGATCCATCCATGACCTGTCCCAATCCCCCTGTCTGTTCCATCCCGTACACCATGAGGATACCACGCAGGGGCACCCACAAGACGACGACTGGCCATCCCCCACAAGCCCCGTGGCAGGGCAACATGAGGCGAACAGCCACTCTGTGACACCACCGCAAATGGCCATGGCCCAGCAGAGGCAACAGTCCCTCGACCAGTTAATCGTGCAACAGCAGCAACTGGCCACGCTCCTCAAGGACCATGCCGATGAATGTGGGGGCACTAAGGCAGACATAGAAACATCAACTGAGACACTTAGGGCAGAAATGGAGAGAAGTACAGAGACACTAAGGGCACAAATGGAGAGTAGCACCGAGTGCCTGAGAGTCCAAATGGAGAGTAGCACCGAGAGCCTGAGAGTCCAAATGGAGAGAAGCACCGAGAGCCTGAGGGGGGAACTACATGCGACGTCCAAAGACGTATGTGCCGAACTTGCCGCAGTGCGCCGTGTGCTCACTGAGCTCTCACAAACCCTTAGGGACATGCATGGACGTGAGCAGGCAGAGACATCATCCGTTGCAAGTTCCGTCCAGGGCAGCCCCCAACGTAGATCTGGGAGGAACCTGCGCTCCACAGGCAGGGGTGCCCCTGATACCCGCAGAGGGGGCTTGCAATAGCGACTGCCCACTGACAATGAGCATCTCTGGACACTGGTGTTCGGGGGGGAGGTAGGAGGGTGGAGGGGGGGTGTTGGGCTCACTTGGGTGGCGGGTCGATAGGGTGTTTAACATGATATCACATATGCCATAAACAATGCACGATCAACCAATGAGATGTGTGGACATTGATCTTTGTGTACGAGGCCATTATAGGCGTACAGTCCATATTGTGCATGTACCATACACACACAGTGCCACGAGTCCCGTGTCCATGTATCAGCCACCAGGCGTGAGTGCTAGAAGCATGCATCTATGAGATGCTGACGAATGTCACGGCCCTCCTGTGCCTCGCAGACTCCTTGAGGTGCTGCCACATCCCCACCCTCATCATGACCATCTTCAGGTGCTTGCAGTTCTGCGTCAGGGGGCATGGGCACATTTCTACGTACGCACATGTTGTGTAGCATGACACATGCCATCACCATCTTCGCAACCTTCACATGGCGGTACAGGAGTGCCCCGCCAGACCTGCTGAGGCACCGGAAACGAGTCTTCAGTAGGCCGAATGCCTGTTCTATGACTACACGGGTACGTGAGTGGGCATGGTTGTAGTCCTCCTCATGCTGGTCCCGTGGGTTCCGGACTGGTGTGAGGAGCCATCTCTTCAGTGGATATCCGGCATCACCTGTATGTGGACGATAAACGAATCATGTGGAATGCCATTGCTACGTACGCACCCCCCCCCCTTCCTGCCAGGTCATTGCCGCATCACATACCCCACATCATCATGCATGAAATGAGACTCACCGAGTAGCCAGGATCTGTTCCCTGCATGTCGCTCCATGTAGCGTGGTATTGTAGAGTTCCTCAAGATCATAGAATCATGGGTTGATCCAGGGAATCGGGCACAACAATGTGTAATGATCCTGTTGGAGTCACACACCATTTGTACATTCAGAGAATGAAATTGTTTCCGGTTGCGGTACTGGGCCTCCATGGCATGTGGGACGACCAATTCCACATGGGTGCAGTCGATGGCACCAATGCAACCCGGTATGCCGGCAAGTGCATGGAATCCCACTTTTGTGTTCGTAATTTCCTGCTCCGAGCGTGGTAGAGAGATGTAGTCGTCTGCGTGCTTCAGGAGGGCATCGAGCACTTGCAATAGTGTCCGTGAGAACAGTGGCTGTGAAATGCCATGCAACTGTCCGACTGTGTGCTGGTAGGTGCCTGTGGCCAGGAAGTGGAGTACAGACACCACCTTCAGTAGGGGTGGGATGGCGGTTGGGCTATCTATCATGCTGACAAGGTCAGCCTGTGTCATGTCCACAATGGCGGTTATGGTGTCCCGGTCCAAACGGTAGAGGGTGTGGATCTGCTCATCAGTGAGGTTGAACGGATGTGCTCGGAGGCGTGGGATTGCGGGCTGCCTGCGTGGTGGTAGTGGCTGTGCTGGCGGCCCTTGCTGGCCCTGCCTTGCCCTCCTCCTCCTCCTGCGTCTCCTCCGTGCGGCCGGTTGTAGTTGGTGTTCGTCTTCTTCTTGAAGTTGGAGTACCTGCAGTGCTATCAGGTCCCCCAGGGCCAACATAGCTAGTCCTGCCGGTAGCATTTCGGAGTGGTTGTGGGAGGAGACTGGGCGTGCAATTTATGTGTTTTCAGGCTGTATGGCCTCCACCTGTGGTGATTCATTCCACCTGTGCAAGCTGCTCTCCCCTTTGGGCGAGCACGTCCCGCACACAACGCTGCAATTCGACGAATGGCATCTTGCTATTACAATCATGTATTTGTACCCGATGGCAGTGTAACATTGGTTGATATGTTCATTCGGCTATGGTCCCATTGTTTCACATACTATCTTTGCAGTCGCGAACAGACTTGTGAAGGGTCAGTGGAACGTAGTACTCGAGTAACGGTGGACCCTCATGCATCACTGCACCGAGGTTCAACGACGGGCGGGGCGTCCCATTTGTGAGTGAAGGCAGTTGCCATTTTCACACACAGCCGCACTAGATGGATTAATTTGTGATTTCAAGCGGCCACAGATGACTTTTCGACGTGATGTTGCAAATGAGGAATTCGAAGGGCGGCGCTTTCGGTTTTCAGCTAGCGGCGAGGAGATGCCCACAGGTCTGACTGCAAATATAACGTTCTATTGTTCAATGTCCTTGGGGCAGGGGCCATGGCGAGGATGCAATGATTGATATGAATAGTTTGGGATGCGCAATGGCGAAGTGGACGATGAGGCCGGACGTTCCCAAATACATGTTACTTCACAACACTGGAATTACGGGCTGGGGCACAGTGGATTTTGCAGGCTGCATAACGCACAGACTCAATGGAAATTTCACATGTTATGTGAGTATGGAAACAGGCGTTCTCATTACGGGATGAGGGAATGATGAATGGATGCATGGACAGATGAATTGATACAGAGTTTGCCATGTACAGGGCTTCTTGGAATCTGTCCGCCTCCCCTGCGCTATGTGATGCAGGGCTGCCATAGTGGGACCATCGTCTATCTGGCCTTGTTGAGCCCTCCCTGTCTCGACGCGCCTTCAGACACTTGTGTCTATGCACGTTACCAATCCCATCTGATGGATTCTGTTTTAACAGACGCATGCACAGGTACACTCGTTTGTGATGGTGTTTTCACCTCGATATAGATAGTTATGATTCGCAAGTGGTTTTTGGGTGGTGATGATCCTTTGGAGTGGGCTAGCATGCATATGGCTGTGGATTTGGTGTGATCATTGAAGTGAGTAATTCAAATGTAGTTCTGATGGCCATACTGTTCTTTTTCATTTCATTTGGTTGACAGGTATCTCCTCCCCTTTTGCCACTGCCATCTGTATGCCACTCCTGCAGATGGATTTTACTCCCGACACCTGCTGCTTCGTGTTAATCAGTGGAGCAGCATTACGATCTTATGGGACGATCGCCAATGGGCCACATGCCCTTACGCAGTACTAGTGGCTAGGAGCAACATTTCGGCCTTTCAGCTGGACTAGTGCCTCCCTATTGGGACGGCCCTGCGGTTCTAGGCGCTTCCATGTTGCCTTTTCGTACGAGAATGTAGCCCCTGTGTACCATGAAGGAACAGGGCGTCACACAAGAAGTAGCTGGTCATTTATTGCGGATGCAGCCCACAATGGTGAAATGTGTTTTGGAGTTCATGGCCTAATGGCTGTATGGGCTTGGTGAATTTGTTGTGCATTAAATTTCTATTCTGATATGGACCGTGTAGCGTTCTTCTTTGCAAGTGATGTGGCATATTCCTATTTGGGGAGCGATGTATTGTGAGGAGATCTGCATTGGGTTCCAGCTTCGGAGTATAGTTGCGTGGTACTGTGCTGGGCGCGTTTGCCTACGAAGCCCAGTGAGGTCAGGGATGAGGGCTGCCAATATGACTGTTTTAATGATGTCATGCTCAGGGGCGGGGGATTAGCTTTTGTGTAACAGATGCCGGTCAGCCAGGTGGATTGGTGGAATGATGTGATTTTCGGAATATTGCTGGTCACAGGTGCCTGTGTTTGCGTGCGTTTCTTGGTGGGAGACTGAGGTCATGTCCATTGGGATGGCTTCTGTATTCGTGCCATCTGTGCCCTGCAGCTCCCATTGGCCCCTCTTGAGATTCATTTGTTCGTTGGCAGGCATGGATGACTAGTACATTTCACTGGTTGCATTGTGTGACTTCATTGCACCTACGGGGAGTTGTACAATGTGGCAAGGGAGCGGTGTACAGGCACTCAGTGGGGCCGTTTACGGTTGGTTCGCGATGCCGTACTTCTCACCATGGCGGAATGGTACTTTCCGCCGTGCTTGATGGCGTTAGGTGCATGTCCGCTAGGGTCAGAATTCGCGTACCGTTGCGCCATGGTGGTAATTACGGTTTGGCATGGCGCGCGCGCGCGTACTTGGTGCAGTTAGCGTTGGCGTTCACTACGGTGTCGCTAATGGCATCGTACTTTGCGGTGACGTGTCATAGTCGCACCGAGCGCTATTCGATGGCGGTATTGCATTTCCGCCATCGTTTTTCGATTTCCGCCAGGGTCGTAATGAGGCCCTTTGTCTAGTGCTGGATATACCCAGGGGGCCTCAGAGAACCTTACGTTCAGAAGGTGGAACAGAAGTTACAACATTCTTTAGGACATGATAGGAAGAAAGTATAGGCAATGGCAGCGTTGCAGTAGTGTGGCTGGATTAGGTCTAGAGAAAGAGGTATGATTTAAGGTTTTTTCACAAAATGGTGATGGAGGGTGCAGTGCAGATGTTGAATGTTAAGGTGTTCCAGGTTCTGAGTGCCCACTGTTGAATGCTTGCTTTTGTATGCATATTAGTTTGCAGAGTGGAATGCAAAGGAGATGTTGGCAAGCTTGTCTGGTTTTTGCGTGGCAACAGGTTTTAGTTTGTTGTGGATGTAAGGTGGGGTTTTGAAGTGGATAGCTTTGTATACAGTGCAGAGTCCTTTGAAAACAATCCTCTAAGGCATGAGAAGCCACTGGAGTTGATGGAGGGCTGGGGAGATGTGTGAGTGTTTTGGTAGGTTCTGACTGAATCTTACCAATGTGCTATGCATGGCTAGCAGGGAGGCAAAGGTGCCGATGGGGAGTATGGTAAGGAAAGTGTTACCATAGTCCGGCTCGCACAGAACTAGTGCATGAAATGTGGTACAGAATTTGTGAGAGTGAAGGATGTGTCTTATCTTGCATCAGAGGTGTATTTGAAAGTTTTGGCGATAACAACTATGTGGTGTGTGAGAGAAGGTGGGGCTTGATGTGGCGAGATATGTGTGTGTTTTCTCTGGAAAATGTTTTCTCCAGGTTTTGGGGTCAGGTTTGTGCATTGGGGTAGAGATTAGGAGCTATTTTGTTTTGAAAGGGTTGAGTTTGAGGAAGTGAATAGCCGTCTGAGAGATGAAGGTGGAGAGACAGCATTTGAGGGTGTGTAGTTGTGAGGGGAATGAGATATGGAAGTCAATCAATATGTTGTTTGCGTATTGGTGGAAAGGGATATTGTGGTTGCTAAGGGTCTGTTCAAGGAATTGAAGATATACGTTGAAGGGGATGGTAGACAAGGAGAATCCTTGTGGAACCCCATACTTGACTGTTTGGGGTCTGGATAGATAGGGAGGCATGAAGACAAAGTGTTTCCTACCAGTGAACAATGAGGTGAACCAATCAGGGACAGTGCCTGAGAGTTTCATCCTGCGGGATAGGATGTTAAGGAGAATGGTGAGGTTGATGGGTTCAAAGGCTGCACAGTGGTCGAGGAGTATCGGGAGGGCTATGTGCCCTTTGTCTGCAGTGTTGTGGGGGTCATCAAGCATTTGAAGTAAACACTCTCTGTGCTGCGGCCAGGTCAGAAGCCATATTGGGAGGGGTTGAGACAGCTGTTTCTGTTGATCTGTTGTTTGATTTAGATCGTGAAAAAGTATTCCAAGATTCTTGTGAGGTATGACAGTATAGTGATGGGATGGTAATTTTCAAGGAGCATAGGCTGAAGGATGCTTTCTTGAAGATGGGAGTGATTTGTCCGGTTTTGAGTGTGGAGGGGATTGTACCATGTGGCAGACAAGAGTTGATGATGTTGAGTCAATGTGGAGCCAGGCTAGTGACGCTGTTGGATGTGGCTTGAGGTGGTCAGGCAATCAAGCAAGACACGCGCTGGTTTTGTCTTTGCTGAGAGAGTCATGAGGGAATCCTGTTCAATGAGGTTTAATGTGTCCCATATGTGGGCAGGTTTTAGAGCAGGGGGTGGGAGAGGTACTGAATGGGGTGGGGCGTGTCTAATATGTATTGTAGAGCTGAAGTAGTCCATGAATGAGTTACACAAAGAGGTGGAAGGGGTGTGGAGGTTTTGGTTGGTGCCTTGGTGAGTCAATTGATGATTTTGAAAGGCTTTTGTGCGTGATTGGTAGTGGAGTAGAGTGCTTGGAGTTTGTGGGCAGCATTGGCCTTACATTTGGCCATCTTGTATTTGTTGTTGCAGAATCTGAATGGCGTTCTTGCGTCAGGGTATGGGTTTTCTCGCCAGATTCTTTCATGCAACCTGGCTTCCTATTTAATGGAGAGGAGTGACTGTTGAACCATAGTTTGTGGTGGTGGTTATGGGGTCTTTGTGTTTTGGGGAGGTGGTATTTTCTTGAGTGCCCGGGAGATGGTGTTGTTTTAATTGTGGAGGAGAATGGAGGGATATGTGCGAGTGGTGGTGAAAGATGTCATGAGTGGTGCTAACTTTGTGTCTGTAATGTGTTTGATTCACCTGGTTGGGGATATGTCTAGCAGGTGAGGAGATGTGGTGTGGCAGGGTGAGAATGAGAATGATCTGGAATGCACAGTGGTTGGACTACAATTCTCAGATTCTATGTTGCACAGAGATATGATATGTTAGCAATGCATCAGAAGGTTGTGGGTGTTTCCAGCTATGTGCGTCCCTAATGTGATGTGTGGGGGGAGTGGGGTGAGGATACTGTTCAGTATGGCGTTTCTGTCTCGATGGGAGGTACCGCTGTTAAAAATCACCACGTTGTATGTTTGTGCTGGGGAAGCTGTGGTTGTAGTATAGTAAGACGATTCAGTGTGGAAGTTGGGGTTTGTGTTGGTGGGCATTAAATGAGTTAGATTAATGTGGGGTGTAGGTGTGATCGAGGGGAGCAGCAGAGAGAGAGGACTTCAAAGGATGTGTAGGGTTGGTAGGGTTGATAAGTATGAGCAAGTCTTTGTGATTTATGGCAATGTCACCACCTGTTTTGTGTGGGAAATCCCTTTGATGGATAAGCTGATAGAGGGGGGCATGTCACTGATAATAGGTGTGTGATGGGGCATGAGCCACACCTCTGTTAGAAAGAGTTTGTCTGGGGAGTTTGTGGCAATGAAGTCATTGGTTTTATATCTATATGCCGGTGCATAGTGACAGCTGAGGACTATGCATGTGTGCATAAGTCGCTGTTTAAGGTGACTGTTGTGCTGGACTAGTAATTTGTATATTGTTTGTATGTGTGTGAGCTATTTGGGGCTTATTTTGTGGCTCTCAGTAATGCTAACAGATGGTTGTTAATGAAATAGAGGAATATATTAGCTCCGTCTGCCCTTAGCTCTGGACGCCCTGACTATTGGACTCCCAAAAGAAGTGGCTTATATTCCCAAAGAAACCCAAAAAACAGATATAAATGGGGAATGACAACTATCATTCGGGTAAAGGGCTGCAGTAAGGGCTGTGGAGGAAGCTTCCAAGCTTCAAAATGGCAGCTTTTAAGAAGGGGCGTTAAAATCGAACCCTACCTGTTAAGAAGGAGACAATGAGAGTATGAAGTTTATCACAATCCAGGTGCAAGGCTTAAAAGACCTGCTGCCACAATCATGTTGGGGATCTTCCAAGCTGTAACATGGTGGCTTCTAAGGAGGGTGAGAGGTTAACATCTAACTAAGCCTATTAATGAGACAGACAGAATATGAAGTTAGTCAAAGATCAGGCACGGGTTTTAAGAGGCCTGCAGGCACATGCATTCAGTATGAGGGGCTTTCAAGCTGCACAGTGGTGGTTTCTAAGGGGTTGTGGTGTAACATAATACTACCTATTAAGAAGACAAAGAGACTATGAAGTTAGTGACAGTCTAGGCGTGGGTTATAAATGTCCTGCTAGCACATCCATTGGAATGAAATTGCATGAAATTGTCATGCGTTTAACCTATATCTGTGACAGAATCTCTGAAAGATTCAGCTGACCTGAAATCATCTGAAAGCTGTAAAAATATGTGTGGGTATTTAGCTGAGGAGTAGAGGGTAAAGGCAGAGAGTTCCATATAGTTGAAACTCATGTGTGGAGTAAGGGAGGTCCTGGGTTTGTGGGCACTCCCCTGGGCTCCATCCCACAACCCAGTGGCTGGGATTCCTGTAATTAAGAGAGGTGAGATCTATGCTTTGATATAATCTTAATTTGCCTCCCCTACCAATTCGCTTGCCATGTTACTTATTCTGACTCAGATTGAACATCCTCTCTTCATGTAAATTGATTAACACTCACAACGCAAGCACTGCTGGGAGATGTAAGTCAAAGCTACATTGAGTGTGCTACTGATGAGCTGGAGGGAGAGGATACCTTCCCTGTGTGAAATGTTAAGTATACAACTGTGTGTGTTTGTGGTGTGTGTGTGTGAGAGACAGAGAGAGAGAGAGAGAGAGAGAGACAGAGAGACAGAGAGACAGAGAGACAGACAGACAAAGGGCCTCATTACAACCCGGGCGGTAAGGGATTACTGGTACCGGTAAGGGCACTGGTGCCAGTAATCCCTTACCGCCCAATTCCGAGATCCCTTTGGGGGTCCTCCCTTAAAGGCTGGTTTTACCAGCCGTTAAGGAAGGGACCCGCAAAGGGACCTTGGAGGTAATTACAGTACCGCAATTTGCAGTATCGTAATTACCACCTTCCCCATTTCCATTGAGCCCTACGGGGGCAAAAATGGGAATGGGGAAGGGCCAATGGTGAATGGGGAATTACCGCCCCGGCAACCATGGCAGAATCGGTAAGGTACCGGCGTCAACCATGGTTAACGCCCGGGTCGTAATGAGGCCCAAAGACTGGAGTGTGTGCGTCCTCTTGTATTCATGCACTGTTTTGGTGAATGTGCATTGTGTACAGCCAGTGTGTAATGTGAATAGGGATTTCTTTCAGTGAACCATAAAATGTAAACTACCCAATCTAAATGTCACTTCTTATCGAAAATGTAAACTACCCAATCTAAATGTCACTTCTTATCGACAAGTAAATACAACCACGGTCCTTTAACCACAACTTTTTTCTAGGTAGAAGCAGTGGAGGAGCAAAGGAGTCCAATGGGGCATCTGCCTCCCTCGGAGCCCTCCCCCTTCCAAGTGCACTACACCTCCACCTGCAGGGCAGGCACTGTGACTGCAAGGGACCCCCTTAAAAGAAAATATGCATTCATAAATAAACCTGTGAGTGGTCAATCCTGCATCCTTGCAGAAGGCATCATACATTGTTATTGCTAGGCAGTAAAGTGATTCCTGCCCCGTGCTGTACGTGCAGCATCTTCCACCTTCGGTGGCAGCGTCCAGTTCCTATGACAAGGCCTACTGCTCCTATGCCCCACTAGAGCAAAAGAAAACGCATGCCACCACTGACCTTCTATCATTGAGCCACCTCAAGGGCCCCATCCCACATGGCAGCAAAAGTTGCCTCTGTCAAATGATTGAAGATGTATTTCCCAAAAATATCTCAGAGAGATGCTTTTTTCTTGGAAGGCCACACTGGAATACTATTTTGAGACAACCAGGTGCATGGCCAGGCAGTACAATATTCACCCATGCTCAACATATGCTAATTGTGCATGGCATTGAAAACCCATATTTAAATACCACCCCATTTACACCACATAAATGCCTGCCCTTTGCCTAAACACCTCTTGTTTACTTTGTCTCGGTCAAGACATGACTTTGTAGCTGATTCGTTGTTGGGGTAAGGAGTGGGCAATCACAATATGACCTCATTAATTAATTTGCAGGTAAGACCGGGTCTTCTTTTCTATACGTATTTGTATTAAAGGGTTCTGTTGCTATTTTGGGGGCTTAATCAGTTACAGTGGTGCACTCAAATGATGGTTGTATAGTTGGGGTTAATATAAATATGTAAGCCTTTGTGTAATGGTATCTTTGCGTTCACATATCTGTGGACCATGTGAGGATATGAACTTTCAGAGGCTACTTAGTTACATTCAAATGCGGACCAAGTATAAGGTCTAATGTTCAGGACCTTCACTGTTGCAGACTCATTGATATTTCTAACCACTTGAGCTGTTGAGGAGTGCAGGTAAACACATATATGTTAACATTTTCCATGTGCTATCTAGTCTTAGGAAATATTGCTAATCAGCAATGATGGCAAAATTATAGCCTATAGAGGGGTTCATGAAAGATATCCAGAAAATATCAACATTTATTTGTAGATAGACGAGCTGATTGTGTAACGTGTTCCTGATGATGTAGGTCCTGCAGACCTTATTGACCTAGAATACACTATTCTTTAATGGAAACCCACTCTGCAATACATTTGATTAGCACCTGGGCCAGGGGAGCCAGCCCATCAGGTTGCTCGGACCAAAACCGAATCCCATGATCCAACCCTGCAATCTGAGCAATCTGAAGGTTGCTCTCCAGCCTGGCCATCTTCCACCCACCTTGCCCTCTGGTCTCCGGTCCCTTCCCTTCCAACCCCCTACCTCACTTAACTGATTCATTTGGCTGGGGCGCCCCGCAGCCTGTCCTCTGCATCAGGACCGGCTGTCACGAAATGAAAGAGGAGCTCCACATGGAGCCACACCTTCTGCCTCTATGGCGGCCATCATTGGTAAGTACTTTGTTTGAATTAAGGCAACACCACAATCACATCCTGTTAATTAAAACAAAATTACATTGCTCCCAGCACCTCAGATTTTTGGATTGAAAACCTGCGGTGCTAATAGCAATAAAACTGGATCTGGCCTGCCGGATAAGGTGGTAACAGCACACGGGCCGATCGTTAAGGCCCTTTCTGCGATTTCAGATATTGCTATATTAACATGTACAGAGCCTACTGGGTTTATGACTCTTAATCTCTAATTGTTGAATTTAAAACAACCTGTGCCTTTAACAAGGGTATACACTGTAACAGTCCTCCTCAAAAGAATTGAGAGTGAGGCTTAATTCATATATGATGTTTAACATAACATTACATAACATAACAACACCCATCTGCTCCCTAAGCATAACTTTCTGATGGAGCATAGCTACCATTTGTTTTAATCCAGGAGTTCATATGTATCACCATGGTACTTGAGATTGCAACCCATATTTATTTATTTCAGTCTCTCCCCTATCCAGGAGAATGTCCATTCTGGTTTCCAGAAATCCTCTAAAGAGAAATTGCTTATTGAATGTACTCAGTCCTTATTAGAGGAAGGGACAATTGTTCCTTTGCCAGGTAGAAATTCAATAGATGGCTTCTTCTTCAGCCTCATTATTCTAAAAAACCCATCAGGCGATGTGGATTTGAAGTGATTTTAATGATACATCATGTAAAGGCGTTTATTAAAGATACCACGGATACTATCAAGGCAATCAGTAAAATAACTTGGAAACCATCATACCGACTTGCAACCTGGGATGTTCGTGCACTATATACTATTATTGAACATCAAGCGGCTATACAAACTATTGACTTTGAATTTAGACAGGACTCGGCATCACACTACCAATACATACAAATGCTGAAGGAGATGTTGGCAGTAACATTAGAAAATAATGTTTTCTTGTTTGATAACAAATACTATCAGCAGAAGAAAGGGATTGCTATGGGCACTAAGTATGCACCGGCATTGGCAAACCTCTTTATGGGAATGTTTGAGGAGAAAACAGTATACAAGGATGAGGCATTTATACAACATATGATTCTATGGGTCCGGTTTATTGATGATGTCTTCATAATTTGGGATGGAACAAGTTTGGATTTGAATGAATTTAAAATCAGACTAAATGATAATGATCTGGGCATTGAATTTGTAGGCCATGATGACGAGATGTCTATACATTTTCTGGATCTGACCATTTTTGTACAGAACAATAGATTGGCAACACGAACTTTTCGCAAAGAAACGGAGGTGAATTCAACCCTTCATGCCGGTAGCTGCCACCACAAACCGGTAAAATGGAATGTCCCGAAAGGGGAATTTATCAGGGACTTATGGAATAAGACGGAATATGTGTACCCTATCAAGCCCTGTTTTGTTTTGAGAAAGGCTCTTGAGTAGCCGAAACACGTGTTAACAAGAATTAAAGGGCAAATAAGGAATAAAGGATGTTTTTTTGAAGTTTTTGAACTAACAAGTGTGGCGCAATTCTTGAGTGGCAGATTATCTATTCATATTAGTAACCAAGGAGGTAGGGGATTGGTTCCTCCAACAAATGCCACATAGGATGCGACACGGCTAAAAGGCTAAATTAAACCCATCTAGGTCACCAACAGGAGAGGTTGTACCGACAAATATCCCAAAACACTAATTTGTATCATTCACATTTAGTTCTACCTTATCATTGTCTACAGAGTGTGGACAGGAACCGCTGTGAAACAGGCTTCATATGGTCTCTTTATTGCCCTGGCGGAGAGTGGAAGTTAGGACGTTTCCAAAACATCAATCATTTGGTTTGTTGATGAGGTTTTGCACATCCTAGACAAAAGAGTCTCCTGTCTCCTGGTCCTACTAAGCCTCACAGCCCCCGCACCCAAATAGGTTTTGCACCTTGAAACACTTGTGTTTAGGTGCGTTATAAATGCCATATCATATCATATCGAGGTGTCCTCTTACCCATCAGAATGACTTGGTCCATTCTTTTGCTTGGTGTCCACAACCTATACATAGAGCCTCTATGTACATCAGTAAGCTGATAACACACAGGTATAGCTAAAGCTCAGCTGCACTGAAGGCATCAAGAACCACTCATCCAATTGTCAGATCTCTGGGTTTTGCCATCAACTTTTGTTTATAAAGCACATTGCAAAAATGATACACACAAGTTGGTAATAAGACTTACACCCATGCAAAATCAAACCCTTCTTGCATCCACGTGACTTGTGGACCTCCATTCAATCCCTAGTACTATTGCACTTACATGGGGTCAATGTGCTCTTCAGAGGTGAACCAGATTCAGCTCTCATACCATCGAAAGGATTGCAACATGTTACAGCAAGAGTAATTGCCAGTATCAGAATCAGAAAATGTAATCATGTGTCTCCCACAGTGAAGGGAGTTGCACTTATGGTTGAAACCAGACAATTCAATCATCAAAATAGCTTGCATAATGTAATGAACGTAAATAATTGTGATGGCATGCAGGCCATAGAGCAGCCGTAGGCCTCCCTGTAGTAAATGTTAAAGTAGCTGTATTTACATTTCAAGTTACTGTTGACTGAAGATACACAGCTAGACTGCCTACTAGCCATCTTCATACTCTCCAGCCCATGCCCCCAACTGACATTCTTAGACCATTCACAGTGAGCAAAGACAGATATTTAACTAATTACATCTCTTTTCTGTAAATACAAACAAATCTAGTCACATTATCTCTGTTTGTTTGTTTATTAATTTCTAATGTGCACCAGACCCAAGGGTATCAGGGTGCAGCAATTAAAGTATATGCAAAGCTTAGGTTGGGTAAACTGGTTACAGCAGGGTAATTTACAGGACAATGAATATCATATATGTACATAATTTCACAGTAAAAACATAATAAAGCAAGGTGAATTAGAAGTATATATAGATATACATAGGGTGAGATCTTAGAGGGCAGAGGTAAATCAGATATATACATTTAGTGACAGCAATACAAGGTGTTTACATGGAAAGGTCTTACAGATCAGCAGATTTGAGACAATTTATGTAGTTGGTTCTGAAGTTGGGGTAGGATTGATCTTCTGTGATGGTATGTGGCAGGGAGTTCCATAGTTGGGCGACTTTGACCGGGAAGCTACAGCCACCCACTTTTGCAAGTCTGTATCTGGGGATGGTGAGACAGTTGGAATTGGTAAGTCTTGTGGGTCTAGCAGATGTTCTCCTGTGGAATCTATCCAAGAGATAACTAGGGGCAGTGTTATTCAGTGCTTTGTGGGTGAGGGAAGCAGTTTTGAGAAGGATTTTATTAAAGGTTGACGGCCAATGGTGTTGGCGCCTAATTGTAGATATATGTGATCTTCTGTCCACACCAAGCGCCGCTCTAAGGGCGTTATTTTGTAAAGTTTGAATCCTCTGGATGATCTATTTGTTATTCCCCAATGTAAAGGGCATTGCAATAATCAAGCCTAGAGAGTATGAGGGCTCTGGCAAGGATGAGGCAATTCTCATTGGTGAGGAAGGGTTTGCCCGTTCTAATAAGCTTACAAGTGTAAGCGGTGGCAGATGCCATGGCGTTCACTTGTTTGGTAAAAGAAAGGGTGGAGTCAATGTAGAAGCCAAGGGTCTTTACTTCTTTGGCCACCTTGATGAGGCTGCCGTCAATTAAGAAGGAGGAATAGTTTTGGTCAAATTTCTTGATGTTAGCGTGGGTACCCAGGATGATGAGCTCTGTTTTGTCATCATTCAGGCATAGACCATGGCTAGCCATCCATGCCTGGATGATGAGGTACACTCTATTCAGCAAGGCCAAATACTTACCGTAATCCCCTGAAAGTGGGAGGAGAATCTGAGTATCATCTGCATAGTTAGTGTAGGCGATACCAAGATGGTCCAGATAGTTGAAAAGGGGCTTGGTGAAGATATTGTACAGAGTGGGGGAGACGCAGGATCCCTGAGGCACACCACACATGATAGGGATAGGGTCTGCTGCTGCTGTTGGGGAAAAGACCCTCATGGTTTTGTCACTCAGTAATGACTCAATCCAAGTTATGGCGTCTTTGGAAAAGTGGGCAGCTGTGTCCAGGTTTCTGCATAGGACCACGAGGTCCACAAGTTTAAACACAGCCGATAAGTCTAGCAAAAGGAGGAGGGCAGTTTTCCCTTTATCTCTTAGCTCATCGACTTAGGACTTGAGGTCGATAAGAGCAGTCTTGGTTCCCTGTAATGGGCGGAATCCAGATTGACGTGCTCCTAAGAGTTTCTGGCACTCCAGATATTTTTGGATTTGGAGGTACGCATCTTGTTGATGATTTTTAAGAGAAAGGGCACTGTCGTGATGGGTCAGTAATTAGTCGGTATGCGTGGGTCAAGGGTTTGTTTTTTTAACAGCGGGAGCACCCATGATTGTTTGAGGTTGGTAGGGATTGTGCTGGATGCAAATGAAGCGTTGATAAGTTTAGAGATGAATGGGCAAGGTCTCTTGCTGCGTCCTTTATCAACTGGGCTGGGCAGAGGTCGCCCTGGCAGTTAGAAGGCTTGAGAGACAGGATAACTTTTTCTACCTCCAGTGTGGATATTATGGTAAAGTTAAATCGAGCCGGAGAGACAACTAATTGTTCTTTGGGAGGTTGATCAAGGGTGGTTTTGAGCTTGTGCGAAAGGGAGTTGATTGAAGCCTTTTCTAAGGCTATTTTCTTTTGGAGGTTGTATACTTTATTGGTGAGTGCCAATTGTATGTTTGAGCACCAGGTTTTCTCCTTAGTGTAAATGTCTGGAATAGGGATAGGTGTCTCTAGTTCCTTAAGGATGCTAAATAATTCCTTCATACTGGAATTGGCATTGCAGATACGTTTGTTGTAGGAATTGCTTTTGGCCAGGCACATTTCCTTTTTATAGTGGGATGAAATTTCATTAAGTCTAGATTTATTTGTTTCTGAGGGGAGTAGTCTCCAGGTAGTTTTACAACTCCTCTTGAGTTGTCGTAGCTCCTTTAGCTGTGGGGTAAACCACTTATTTAGGTGGGATTTAGGCTTACTGGGTCTAAGTTTAAGTGGGGCGATGGTGTCTAAAGATGTTAACATGGTTTTATTATACTCATTGACAAGAGTTTCTGGATCTAGGTTGTCTGCGAGTGCATTGAGGGCGGGGTGGATGGCGGGGATCACCTTGTCAACCGTAATGTTCTTTTTATTCCTTCTTAAGCAAGGTGGGGCAACAGGGGTAGCTAGGGGGAGTGGTCTTGCGGTAAGGAGGGTGAAGGACAAGAGGATGTGGTCAGTCTAGTGTTGAGGTGAGATAGAGGTCATGTTGGCTGTGCAGTTATAATCTGCTACCCATTCAAGGGTTCTCCATTTATTGGAAGTGGGTTCGTTCATTTTTTGGGAAAGGCCAAGTTCAGTCAAGATGTTAGCGGTAGCTAGGGCCTGATGTCTAGTGGGTCATTGAACCCCAAATCAAAATCTTCTAAGAGAAGAGGGAAGTTTTGAGGTTATTGGAAAGTATATTATGAATATCCTCCTCAAATGTTCCAGATGGCCTGGGAGGTCTGTAAATTAGGTTCATGGTCAAGGATTGGGAGTTGACCAGGGGTAGTTTGACAGTGAGGACCTCACAGGACGGGGTAGGTTGCGTTGGAACTAGTCTTATGGAAAGGGTGGATTTGGCAAGGATAGCGATGCCTCCACCTCGTGCTTTGTCTCTATCCTGTCTAAGGATGGTGTAGCCATCGGGGGCAGCTAGTGCCAGCATGGGTCCTGCCACGTTGTGCAGCCGAGTCTCCGTGATTGCCAGAAAGTCCAGGTTGACAGCCAGAATTAGGTCAGAGATGTCTGTGGGGTGAACAACCAGTGACCTAGCATTTATTAGGGCTCCTTTGAGTGGTTGGGCACAGGTTGTGGGTATGACTGGGATGTTAGTGCTTACATTGTTTTTCTTAGATTTTAGCCCTATGTAGTATTTAGCGGAGGCATGGGGTCCTAGTTTGCTGTTGGTGTGGTTAGCAATGGAGCTATTTTGGATAGAATGTAGAATAGTTTTCTTATTTGTTGTAGGTAGAGATCTGATGGGTGGTTCGAAGAGTTTGGATAGCCTGGAACACAGTCTGCCATTTCTGGAGGTTACTGTACAGGGGTTGCAGAGGATTGGGCAGACTTGTCCGACTGTGGGTAGGTTGTCTGGCAACAATTTGATTGTGCTAACAGCGACTTGTATGTTTAATGGTGAGAGCGTGGAAAAGCACAATAGTAGGTTAATAGTGCAAATAGTGCTAAGGGTGCATCAATTGTAGTGTGCAGTGAGCATATTTGTAATAGGCTATTAGTTGTGACTGAGGACTGCTAGTATATGGCAACGAGGGCTAGAACAATGTTGTCTTGGCCGTATATCTTAACGAAGTGTGCCTGGGCAGGTCGAACAGTCTAGTGTAGTAGGTCTTCAACAAATCATTAAATCAAGACACACAAGCTCCTACACACACACACACACACACACACACACACACACACACACACCGGGGTGAGCACCCTGCCCCAACCACATCTGAACCCAAAGCACTGAATGAGTACAATCTAGGAATCTGCAGATATCACTGGAAAGAAACAAAGGGTCACACATTCAAAATGTGGCCAATGATGCATCAATCTGTCGGCACGGAGCCTGGGCAAACATATCTAGACAGCCTCAAGCACAACCAATATGAACTATCACAGAATGGTGCTGAACCTAACCTCTATTATAACACAAGATAGGCAATCCTATATAGCTTTCCACTAAGACACAATCCAAAGACCATAGACTGGGCCACCACCCTTATTGGCAGACAACACATCAAACACCAGGCAACTAGTACAGGTTTCTATAACAGTCAGACCTCATAGCCTGGGTACCATAACTCTGACACATTCCAGAACATGTGTGCCCACCCATTCTACAAAACACTGAACACCCAAACCATCCAACACCTAGCTCCACTGGATGCACCCATTCATGTTGATGACGTGTTACCACAGGAAACTCATAAAACCTGCATACATTCTGCATTGCATGCGTCTATGTCACAAGGCACTCCCACCACTTGTACAACCTGGAGCGGTACATAATATAACATGTTCAAGTTTATAATTTGAAACCAATAGAACCAATAGGAGAATCATCTGTGAAAAATGAAAGGCCTTACTTAAACGCATCCCAGAATCCAACATTATGCATTTCATTTGTTATTGCTATTGTTATTTCATATGCCTATTATTATTCCCATTCCTATACTTTTGGGTACATACAATCCTGATATTGCAGTGTTGTTGAACTATTCCTGAAAGGCCACAACAATAAACATGAAACTTCTAAAAGAACTGAATGTGTAACATAGGTATGATACACCACCCCATCCCACACTAACCTAATTCACACTCTCTTAAAGCCCAGCCAGACTTAACATTGGCAACAGCAAACATGAGGTAAGAATCAATCATGGATCATGGAAATATCCAACACTGCCCAGGGTACAAATGTAGGACAAATGTAGGACATTGTTTATCAATGCTGTTTTGCAACAAGTCCCACTATGTAAAGGTACTCAGCTCAAACTTGATAGAGGTCCATTGGGCCACCCTCTCTATTGAATCTCATGTCTCCTGGGAGAGAGACATACACATCTGGACTGTGCCCCTACCCATGTGAGGGAGGAGAGGTGTAGGAATTGAGTTTGTGCATCCTCCCATCCAAGACTGGCTAGTATTTTCAAGCTCTGGCCCAACCACTGCGAGAGATATACAAATGTACTCTAAATCTTCCCACCCCGGCAAGACAGGAGAGACATAAAAAGTGAGTTGTGTTCCCTCATCCCTGCAAGACAGAAGAGAAGCAAATATTCAGGCTGTGCCTCAACCCCTGCAAGAGAGGCACAATTTACCATTGTAGTATGTGCACCTGCAAGACCGGAGAGATGTAGAAATTGAGTCTCTGCCCTAACCCTTTCGAGACAGGAGAGATTTAAACATTGACTGTGTGTCTCCACTTCTGTTTGACAAGGGAGACATACAAATTCACGATCTGCCCCCAACTTGGTGAGACGGAAGATATGTGAAAAATGAGTGTGTGCCCTTACCCCTGCAAGACAAAAGAGATGCAAAAATTCAAGATGTGCTTCCACCTCTTTGAGAAATGGAAACATTGAGTCTGTGTCCCCACTCCTGCAGATTGAAGAGACTTGTCAATTCAGGCTGTGCCCTCAATGCGGCAAGACAGTACGAATTGAGTGTGCACCCTCACCCCTGCATGGCAGGAAAGATCTTAAAATTCAGGCCCTGCCCCCAACATTGAGAGACAGGAAGACATACAGGAAGACATACAGATTATGGTAAACATGTTGGTTGTATCTTCATCCCTGCAACACAGTAGAGACTAAACATTGTGCCCTCACCCTGTGAGACAAGAGAGAGGTAAAAATGCAGTTTCTGGTCTGACTGCTGCAAGACAGGAGAGATGTAAAAATGCAGGCTGTGCACCCACCTGTGCAAGACATGAGATAAGAGAACATTCAAAGTGTCTACCCCCACATATGCCAGACAAGAAATATGTAAAAATGTAGTCTATGTGCTCACTCCAGTGAGACAAGAGAGCTGGAAAAATTAAGTATATGACTCAATGTCTCTGAGACATGAGAGACATACAATTCCAGGACGTGCCCCAATTCCTGTGAGACATCTGAGATGTAAATTTGGTGAGACAGGACATATGTTAAAGTTCAGGCTGTGCCCTCAAATCTGTTAGACAGGAGAGATTATAGGGCGCAATAGCCATCCTATAGTTAAGGTGAGTCGGACTCCCATAGGACACCCTTAAGATTCTATTGTTAATAACCTTGAATCGAGTAACGGATTTGACTGAAATTTCGAAGGTGATTAAGGACTCGCGGGCACCCTCAGACTGCAAAGTTTCATAAGGATAAGTTAAGAATAAAAAAGTTATTAAGAAGACAAACAAAATGTTTTTCAAAGTTGCACCCTACTTCCCATTCATTTTCCCATAGACAAAGAAGGTCAATTTTTGCCAAAAGCTCACAGCCCAAACCACTGTATGAATTTCTACCAAGTCTGAAACAACTTGGGCAGTAAGCGTTAACTTGGGATCCATGCTTGGTTTGGCGTTATTCTGTGTAGTAATTATTTCAATATTTGAAGAAGAAGGGGTAACCCCTTCTCAAAAATAGATAGCAGTATCTCTGAGACCAAAACTGGGTGTTATTAGAAGTGAAACAGCCAAAATCTTGTTTTTCTCTCGATGTGAGAGATATTTGAGGTTATAGCCGAGAATATGGGAAAATGAAAAACAGGAATAAAAACATTTGCAGTCACAGAAACAGCATGTGTTGTGGGGGAAACGGACAGGGTAGGGGAGTTGAGAAGGCCATCTGAGGAGTGGGGGGATCTGGCAGGGATGAGGGGGCATTTGGTAAGAGCCTTGTGGGGCAGGAATGCATTTATTTTGGCAGTTTTGCTGATATTTGAGGCTAGAAAGTACTGCGGATAGCCGACAGTATGTGTATTTCAGAACCTACGTTTACAGTTTTTTTCTACAGCTATAGTGATGTCAGGAGTGAAACATCACTGCCATGGTCAGGGACACAGTTGCCATCCAGGTCTCCCATCGATGCCGTAACCAGGACAGACCCTGCTTAGCGTCAAAGTGAGAAAGCAGCCATCCTCCTTAGGTCATGTTGCCCAATAAATTAGCCAAAATTACTGGGCCACTTAGAGAAACGGGCCGGCCCTGTTCTCGCTATGAAGCTATGCAGGGTCAGTCCCGGTTACTGCATGGATGGGTGACTGAATGGACATCCAATTTATATTATCTTATAAAACCGTGCTAGTATCAGTCCTTGAACATTTTGCACTCAGAGACCATTCTTTGCCTTTCTCTGAATTGCATTCTGGTATTTGCAGTCTCCTAGTCAATAATAATTAAAAAATGATATTCGTACAGCAGCAGTGGGTTTCCCATCCTTGCAGTGACTGGGACAAAACCTGCTTAGCTTCAAAGTGAGGAAGGGGTCAGCCCCCTAAGGCCATGTTGCCTAATAAATGAGCCACCGTACATGACCAATTGGAGAAACATGGCCTAAGGGGGCTGCATCCTTCCTCGCTTTGAAACTTAGCTGGGTTGGTCCCGGTTAGTGCATGGATCGGAGACAGTACACAGTCCTTAATACTGGGTGTTTTTTAGTTTTAAATATGACATAACACACAGCATATGCATCTTTTTTCAAACCATGTTATTGTAAGTCTTTGAAAGTTTTGCACTCAGAGACCTTTTTTTGCCTTTTGCTGAATTGCATTCTGGTATTTGTAGTCTCACAGTCAATATGGGGGAATAATGCCATAATTGTACACATTTTGCCTAACATAGTTCAAAAAGGATTTCTATATTTGAGGGTACTATGGAATGTGTACTTTTCAAGTTATCTTTATAAAGCAGAGTATTTTTGAAAGCCAGACATGAGGGTGAGGAGGGGAAATGATGAGAGGGCAAGTAAGTCATGAGTATTTGCCCATGATGTGGCAAGAGAGTTTGTAATTCTGGACAGTGGTGCCGTTATTCTCCAAAGATTGTGGGTGCTTTTCAGGGCTCAAGTAAAGGGCACATGTGGGTGAATAGCATAACTTTTTTTTAATTAGAGGTTGGATGCAACACATTGCTCTTTTTTTCGGTTGGCAAGCTTGCTCAAGTATTTGGCTACCAGGATTTTACTCAGGTTGTCATGTTCCCAGTGCAAATGCTTATCCACAAGACCACAAGCACTTGTTTCATATTGGGATTTTGTTTACCAGGCAGTATTTCATGACAGATTGCTGGGTTTAAAAGGTGAGTATCTTTTATACTTTGCCAGCATATTTATTGGAACATTTGCTCTCTTTTTTCTCTGGTGTTCATTACTTTTTTTAAAAAGTCCAATGCTGTTTTGTCTTCCGCCCTTTATTCAAAGAGGAATGTCAAATGAAATACATTTGTATATTTCACTTTAAGATGTATGTTCACTTGCTGTGCGCATATTCATGGGTGACAGCTTTTGATTTTCGCTATAGGTGCAGAAAGTACCTGGGCATGTTTTTCTTGCAGCCGTTTACATGCTGCTTAAATGTGATTAGTTGGGGTTGTGCGATGTTTCACAAAAGTCACCAAGAGACCGTCCAATGAATAAGGGGATTGGAGTATGCTGCTTAACCAAAGTGTGTGGTCCATGGCAAATAATCTAGTCTCACTGCACATTGCTAAAAACCTTGTGAGTTCTCAAAGCCTGCAATCTTTTATACTTAACAATACCACTGTCAAAACAGGACAAAATCATTCTGTGATTGATGAATGTCCTTGAACGATGAGTTGCAAGTGTTTTATAATATAGTCTGGTAGTGTTCGGCCGTGCCTACCAGCTATTGCTGAAGTCCATGTCTAGTGGTCTGGTAGCATTTTAAAATGGACAGATGGCACAACTAAATTGCGTGCCCACTGACCATGGCCCAAGACCATGTTAGTGGTCTTGAAGCATTCTAAAAATCTATGGAATAACAAAATCCTTGAAATTCAAGGAAAATACTTTAGATGTAGAGACGTTAAGGTGAGAAATACATTGTAAAAAAACCTTTGAAATTATAGGAAACAACTTTAGTTGCAGGGACGTTAAGGTGAGAACCTAACGGAACAAAACCACTGAAATTCAGCTAAAGCCACCTTAACGTCATGCCCCATGTTGCGCAGCCTATGACCACAACAATGACATCACAGATCATATCACTGATGACATCACTAATTACATGTTATATGAGAACACTGATGACATTACAAATCATATCACTGATGCCATCATTGGTGACAACACTAATTACATTGTATATAACTGATTGCATCAATAATGTAATTAGACATAACATAATTTATAAGTAAGCTCATGAAACCTTTGATTATCTTAATAACAACTTAGGCCATGGACTAGGCCATTCCATGGCTGGGGTCACTGACCAGTACCAAAGGCCATAGCTAGTGGTTGGTTAGTGTTCTAAAATGCCAATGTTCATGGTTAAAAGCCTTGCCTAGTAGCTCATCACTGTTTTAAAATATACAGTGGGCAATGTTGAAAGCTGTAATCTGTGGCCATAGCTAAAGGCCATTGCTAGTGCCCATTAATATGTTAGAATATCCAATCGGCACAGCCAAAGGTCGTGTCCACTGGATATTATTGTATTGAAGACCATGACAAGTGGCTGGTTAGTCTATATAATATACAGTGGGCACGGTCAAAGGCCATAGCTAGTGGTTTGTTAGTGTTGTATAATACACAGAGGCCATCGCTTATTGCATTTTATTATTTTAAATTATACAGTGGACATGGCCCAAAAAGGTACAAACTGCTCAAGGTCAAAGGCCATGGCTACGGACCCAATTATATGTTAGACTATATAGTGGGCACAGCCAAAGTGTGTGGCCACTGGCCAGTAGTTTGCTAAAGTCCATGGCTACTGCCTGATCAGTGTATTTAATATACAGTGGACACGGTGTAAAGCTTTATCCACTGGTAAATGCAAAACTATGGTTGGTAGGCTGTTAGTGATTCATTGAACATGGGTGAAGGTTGTGACTAGAGTCCATAACTGAAGGCCATGACTAGTACCCATTCATGTGTTAAATACATATTTGACCATGCACACTGACCATTGCTGAAGGCCATGCGTAATGCCAGTTACTGTTGTAATTTAATTGGTGATGTCATCAGCAATGTGATCTGTGATGTCACCATTTTGGTCATAGGCTTCGCAACAGAGGGTGCGATATTCGGATGGCTTTTCCTGAATTTCGGGGGTTTTGTTGCTTTAAGTTCCCACCTTAACGTCCCTGCAACTAAAGTTTTTCCTTGAATATAAATATTGAGTGTGTGCCCCCAGACTTGCCCTGTAGGGTGTGCTCCAAACCCGGTGAGACAGGAGAGATGTAAAAATTGAGTGTCTTACTTTGTTTCATCTGACTGCACCAAAATGCCACGCCTGTCACACATCAAGCTTGCTTTATCATAGATGCCCTGTAAAAAAATAATAACTTAATACCCCACCCCCACCCTCACCTCCTCAAATCAGTGCCACGGGCTGCACAAGCGCACACACATTAATTTTCTCATTCAAACAGATATTCACTGACTCATTCAAACAGACATGCACACAGCATTTTCTCACTCATTCACACACACATTCACACAGCATTCACTCATTAAAACACGCACTGATTAACCATACACCGGCTCATTCATACGGGTGCCCAACTACCCAAACATATGCATAGGTACACACATAACAACATTCAAAATACAATTCAATTTCTGATCTTACTTTCAGACCTTGTCTGGTTTCTGCTGCTTGCTGAGATGCTGCCTCCCACGATGAGGGTCCTCTGGTTCACGTGCACAGGACCATGAACTAGGAAGCACAGAGTGCTTCCTCAGTCCTGTACAAATGCACAGGAGATGGAGCACTCGAAGGTTGCTGCTACAGACAGTCTGAATGTCTGGGGAGGTGCAGGAGCATCCCCTATGCATATTCAGAGGGACAGTTTCACAGGCTTCTTGTCTAATGTGCTATGCAAGGCTAGGGAAGCAAAACATCCCTGGCCCATCGTGGTCCAATGGACATTGGACATGTGTGCTGAGGAACAGAACTGCCAAAGATGACAGTTTATTGCAACTTCAGGTGGGTCAGCGCTTTATCTCCCATTATGGACCAGCCACAGCTATCTTTAAGTGCTGTTTACAAGCATATAAAATGCCATTACATTCTGTTGAGGTCTACCTAAAATAAACCACCCCAAGTTCTCTCCCATAATATTACAGTCACAACGTACAATGCTTTGTTTGTTAGTCTAGAAAGCCCTACCTAAAAATGCTCCAGATCTCAAAAAGCAAGACACCTAAAGCTGCCCTTCCTTTTAAGTGTGTGTTCTTCCTGTTTCTCCCAATAGATATTGATTGATTGATTGATTTGATTGATATATGAATTGCTCAAGTCCAAGGAGCCTACTTAGAAATTAATGTTAATTGCTCCAGGTCTCAAACAGCAGCTGATACCAGTCCACACCACACTCTCTAAAGAAAATTGCCAGCAGCTTCGCTTTAGTCAGGTGATTCAAATCACTCGCTTGGACCACGCTTTGTCTTCTGGTTATTTTCGTGGTCCACTGGAGTCAAGCCCTCTTTGTCCGCCCCTACTGCGATGTATGGAATGTGGCAGAATTAATGGTCACACTATTTGGTATGGTTCTGTTTTAAGGGTACTTCTTCAACATGAATGGAATATACGGCATTTTAGTTATTTTATCAACCATTTCCTCCAAAAGTATAGAAGAAAATGTTAAAAATGTTAATAGAAACATTAGTCTATCACACCCATGCTGGGTTTATTTTCCATAATGCTTATGTGTTTCCATGGAGATATGCTAACTGCGAAGACATTGAAAAATGTGCAAGACTTAATTAAGAAGAACTACCTATCAACAAGGCTTGAAACACCAGGCAGAAACAGGGAGGGATGGGTGGCGAGTTGTGCTGATCAGTAGATAGAGCTGTTGAGAGCTGATGCAATTCAAATAATACTGCCTGCTGTGGCTTTGTACAATATCAATATTTTATTGGTTTTGATATTATGCCATAATGAAATCAATGTGTGTTGCTAACTTTACAGATCATCTCGAGAAGCCTCTCTGTGCAAACGTTAGGCCTGTGTGCGTTCAGTGGAGCTCACGCGATACTGCCGCACCCGCGTGTTAGCTTTTAATGCGATTATCGCCTTAACAGTTATGATTTATTGAAGACATTTCCATGAAAGGAACTGTAATTTTCTTGTATAAACATTATTACATTTCATCCATCATTGCGGCGCTGGCTCGAGATCTGGAATATAAAAATTGTGTTTTATAAGAAGCTGCAGTACAGTTTGATAACATCTGATGGTTTGGCCCTGCGAGAGGTAGGAATTCAAAATCGAATCTTCGGGTCTATCCCCGCAGACATTACCGGCAGAGCGCATGTGTTTTATTTCCAGCACTGCTGGACGGTTTTTGTGTATGACCCTTTGCTGAATGTTCGTCGCATGGGAATCTGCAGAAAAAAAAGCGTGCATGCATCATCGCTTCATTAGGGACGAGAGGACGCTTTTGTGCAAAACTGAAACCACCTGTATTTTCAGTGGTTCGAGTCTGTGACCTTTCAGAAGTTTAATGCGTGGAGTCTGAGTAATCCAGTAGGGAAACAAGGGCCGTACAGGAGAGGGTAGGCCCCACATCGACATAGTGCATGGCCCCTTGCCCTATGGGGGCTTTTACACTTCTTTTGTGCTGGAAATAGGAAATAGCTTAATTTCTTAACGTCATGTCGTCTACTGGGGGTAGTGGGGATGGGAACATGAGAACATGGTGGCCTAAGGGGCTTGTTGACTCCCCCAAAAGTAACCTACGTAATATCGTGGGTTATCAAACGTTTGACCAGTATCCTGCTAAATTCAACAGGACACCTTTCATTGGAATTCACTCACCCTTAAACCCTAGTCTAAGCTGTCACATGGAAAACGTTATCAATTGAGTGCACATAGTTTAGCTTCGAATACAAGCAATTCTACATAACATCTGCTTCAGATGAATGTGTCCATATTTACCAACTCATCATCATCAGCATAACTTTCTTCGGGGTGGTAGCCATGAAAGTATAAATAACAATCACAAATTTACAATGCAAAGCATTTCCAGGGTTTGAACATAGGGAGACTGTGTGACATTATTAGCAGGGTGATCGCAGGCGGCCTGGTCCCTACAGTATCCCCTTTGCAGGGCAAGACAAATTCAAGCACAACCCAACTGTAGTTAATGATGGTTACGGGAGAGCCTGTTAAACCTATAACCCCCCCAAAGGGATGGCATCACCTGTCAACACTGAACCCAAAAGTCTGCGGCCCACGGGGTAGTGACACAGTTTGATTACACTGTTCGGGTGTGGGGCGCGAGACTTATAGGCTTCAGTATTTTCCTGACCACTTCATTGTCACATAGATTTAGTTCAACAGAATCGTCTTCCCCCCAGTTGGACATTCTGGCACAATTGACAATGTCATTCTTAGTCAGAAATGGACAGCCCTCGGTAGTTTTCAACCAGTGTAGATGTTTGTTGAGGAGTGCCTCCCTTGGTTCTGGTAGGTTTGAAAGTGGTTTCGGGACTCTTTGTAATAAGATAGTCCTGGTGTCCTTCAGCCTACCATACTTGGTTGGGGGAGAATAAGAATTTATGGGTGTAAACCTTCCTGGAGGCACACGTAGTGGGCACTCCTTATGCGCTTGGGCTGTGGTAGCTTAATTCGTGGCCCCTCATTCATTTTTTCTTTCGCAGGAATAGGCTCTATAATCTCCTCTGTGGCGGTGGGCATAGGAGGGAGAGAACCCTTATCAGAGTGGGGGGCGTAAGCGGGGGAGTCACAATCCAGTCAGTTCTACTATGTAAATCACCCCCTTCGTCAGCTTGTTTACATGTTGAATCCCCTGCAATTATGCTGCTGGGCGCCACTGCAATGAGGGTCAAGAGCAGAGAGCTAAGCCAGAGCTAGATTGCAGTTACAGCAGCAGACAGGATAGCCCGTACCACCATCCTCTTTCCTCTCTGGTGCAGAAATGACTGTTGGTGTAGATGCTGGGGTACAAATGAGCCCAATCATGCTGGTCAAGGGTGAGGTAGCACAGGGCTGAAGGGGAGATGCAGAGTCAACTTCAGGCTCGCCCTCGCTCCCCGTGATCGTGGGGGGGTAGGTGGCAGGGAGAGGCCCTTCCAAAGGCCTCTGCTGTGACTGTGCAGATTGAGCAGGGGGGCAAACGGGGGTTGAACAAGTGGGAATGTTCGGCTGGGGCTCAGCTACAGCAGCCGTACTCAGTGCAGATAGGGGAGGGGGCCCTGTCCCAGGTTTGCCCAGAAATTGGCAGATCTCTGTGATCAGCAGGTGAGCATCCCCGAAGGCTATGGATGCTGTGGGTGCAGGGGCCTCATGGGGGGGGGGGATTCCTGGCGATAGCAGTGTAGTTTTAGCAGCTATAGCTTCCACTTTCAAATTCCTCTTTAGCTGCCTGTTGTTGTTGTTGTTATTATTATTATTATTATTATTATTATTATTATTATTATTATTATTATTATTATTATTATTATTATTATTATTCATTCATTGGCCAGACACTCCAACATCAGGTCAGGTGTTTTCATAATAGGTCCATATACTTTCACAATTATACTACAGTTATAATAACCCAAAGTTGCTCCCGCGTCATGGACCAAAGCACGGATTATTCTGATATATAAAAAGGGTGTGAGGGGAGCCCACTAGTATGTCCTTACTTTACCTGACTATGCCTCCTCAGGTTCGTGCTGCACCTCGAATTTGCCTGCAACTTACCCGACCATGCTTGATCAGCCTTGGCACTGTACATTGAATTTGCTTCTGACCTACCTGACTATGCCTCCTCAGCCTTGGCGCTGTACACTACCTATGACTGCCTATTCAGCCGCTGCGCTGTACACTGATGTTGCCTGTAACTTAGCTGACTATGCCTCATCAGCCCAGTGCTGCACCTACAATTGACTGTAACCTACCTAATTTCGACTGTCAGCCTCGTGTTGTAGATGTAATGTAACACCTCATCCACTGTAACTAGCGCCTAGATGCCTCAAGGCTTTGAGCGCTGCCATATGTGCAAACATAAATAAATAAAAACATTGCCCAATGTCCTTGTTAGATTGGGGGGGGGGATGCTTTTATGTATTGGTTCATTTGAACAAGGGGTCACAGGAGCGTGGATTGATAAGTCTGCAGGCTGGATTCCAGGTGGGATTCCAGGTGGGAATAAGCACTGTAGACCAATGCCTGCCCTGTCAGCTGCTGGTGGACAAATATGTACTACTTCAGAAAAGGAATCTGCGCACCATACTTGTAGACCTACCGACAGCATTCAATAGTGTTTCACAATCTATTCTTTGGAACGCGTTAAAAAAACAGTGCTACTCGCAGCAGTGTTGTTGCTGTGTACCATTAGGCTACATTAAGGTGGAATTTTCATTTTTATCAATGGTGTCATTAAAGCAATTACACCAATGCTGACTGATGCGCCTATGATGGTTGATGAGATATATTCACTTTTGATCTTTGCATATGATGCAGCATTGATTTCCTTGACCTCTATGGGATTGGGTATAATGGCTACAAAGAAATAGTTCAAAAACTAAAGGTATGGTCTTTATTGGAGGAGACGAAGCCTCTGCCTTAGTATGGACAAAGAAAAAATCGAACAAGTTATGTGGTATGAATTCTTGGATTTGAGAATGACTGAAAAGGGTAACTGGACTATCCAAATAGAGAAAGCAAGAGTAGCATTGTCCATAAACAGCCAGGCAATCACTGGGTTTACTAAAAAGCACAGGAATGGTGCCATTAGGGTATCAGCAGAGGATTCTAAATGACAAGCCCGGTAGTCTGCTTTCTACGCATCAGAACTTTGAGGGAACACTACAAAAGCCCTTGCACCAAGTGGCTCCAGAGACAGGGGGCTAATGTTTTGAGTTTGATGTAGTGGAGGCCAGGTCAATGATCACGAGGCTTAGCTCATCCACAGCGGCTGGGCCTGATGGTGTTTCCAATTGTGTGCCGAAGAGCAATCCAGAGACCGGAATTTGTGCTCTCCCTATTTATACAGGTGATGTCAAATAGATGAGTTCCGGGATCATGGCGGGAAGTCTGCATGGTGCCGGTGTTCAAGAAGGGCGGTATCGCTGATCATAAGAACTATCGCCCTCCTGTATTCACTAGGCAAGCTCTTTGCCTCAGTGGTCCTTCAAGATCTTAATTCATGGGCGACTGGGGCGAGGATGCTTGACCCCAGGCAAACTGGATTTATAAAAGGGGTAGGGGCATCTTTAAACCTTTTTGTCCAGAACCTATTAAAACGGTGGCCGATTGATAACAATTCTACAATCTACATGGCCTTTGTGGACTTACATCAGGCCTTTGATTGAGTGGGCAGGAATCGTCTGTGGACTAAATTGAAACCTGGAAATGTCCTGCAGACATCCCGGAGCCAATTCAGGCTTTATATACAGATACATCTGTATATCTGTATATATAGCTTGGCAGCTTCCCCTACATTGCTGCCAAGTCCTGGAACGCTCTACCTGCAGACATTAGAGCGGAGAACTCACTCCTGATTTTTCGGAGGAAACTTAAGACCTCCTTCCTTGCACAATAATATGTGACACTCGCTAACCTATGTAAATATACTGCACTGTAAATTTGTACAAATGTCATACCTGCTCATGTAAATTATGTATTACTTGTGTATATGCAACTAAGATATGTCTGTAACAAGCGCCACAATGCCCCCAGGCTGACATGCACTCTACAAATCCGAATAAATAAATACATAAATAAATAATAAATAGATCAGATTGTGGGCAGGGAGACTGATGTCTAGAAAGATTCTGACATTTTGTGGCCTCAAAAAAGGCTTCGCACTTGCACCCCTCTTATTTAGCCTCTATTTGTCCGATCTTGGTATTTCACAGGAGACCATTTGTGCATTTCCACCAAAGCTGAATGGATGTGAACTCCCATGGCTGCTTTATGTGGATGATATTGTTTTTCTCGATCAAACGGCCATATGCCTGCAACGTAGAATATCAGCATTCAATGCTTATTTAAATAAAAATGGCAAGAGAATGAATGGTCAAAAAATCTCAAGTTCTCCTCATGTCAACTGCCTGGAGGAAATCAAGGACATAATTTTCATGGAGGGTTGAGGAAGTGCGGCTAGAAGTAGTGGAAAATATCATGCACTTGGGAGTCAAGATAAATAAGAACATACTTGAAAGAGCACAATTGGATTGGCTGAGAACAAAATTAAAAAATCTGACAAACCAAGGACTCGCCATCCATAGGCGCTACAGGGCCTTTTCTATCATACCAATGATCACCTTTTATAGGCAAAAGGTGATGCAGGTCCTTACATATGGAGTGGAAACACTGCCTAATCTAAGTAAAAAAGTATGGCCCCTGATAGAGGGTCATTTCTGGGGCAGTGTATTAAGACTCCCTAAGTCATTACCAACATCAAATATTCGGCATGAATTGCGACTACTTTCAATGGCCTCCATAGTCCTGTGGAAGGAGATTTCATTGTACTGGAAGTACATTGTGTTAGAGGCCCCACCTTTATTTACCATCCTGAGAACTGTGAGCATGTTAAACAAAAGATCCTTGAATCTATGGTTTGTAAGAATGAATGAGACAGTGGGCCTCATTACACGTTAGGCGGTAAGGGCACCGGTACCAGTAAACCCTTACCGCCTTATTACGAGTTCCCTTTGCGGGACCCGACCTTAACGGCTGGCTTTAACCGCCGTTAAAGTAGGGTGCCGCAAATGGACCTTGGAGCTAATTACGGTACCGCAATTTGCGGTACCGTAATTAGCGCCTTCCCCATTCCCATTATGTCCTATGGGGGCAAAAATGGGAATGGGGAAGTGTCTTGGTGAATGGGGAATTACTGCCCCCGCTCACCTTGGAGTAGGGCGGTAATTCCGCCATCCACCAAGGCGGACACAGTAAAATACCGGCGGCAACCATGTAATGAGGCCCACAGTGTCTAGTTGTGGGGTTGATACTGATCTGCTGAGGGTAAACCCTCTTAAGGTAAAGTCGACATTGGAAAAGGCAGACTGGATTAACACCTGTGAAGCTAGACCCATTGCCCCCTTAACATTTAGATGGCGGGTTGAAAAAAAAGGGTCTTAATAACCTGCCCCTCTACCTCCATAAATTTCCCTCGGCATGTTATAGGGACCTTCTTACGCAATGCCGCCTGAACATTATGCCCACCCGTGAGATACAGTTCAGACAGCACCATAGAGGCATGGAAAATAACTTGTGCCGATTCTGTGAGAAAAGGGATCAAGTGGAATGGCTCGTTCATATCCCAAAGGAAGGCCAGGCACTATCTGTGACAAGATCACAATACATAGGAGATTATCTGGAAGGAACGGGATGTTTATCTCTGGAAGAATGTTGGCACTGGCTGCTAATGGGACAATAAATAGGTAGAGTTTTGGGAATACTTAAATTCATCAACTCAATAATCGGCTTGAAAGCTCAATATGCCGACAGGTCAAGCAGCAAAATGAAATGTGTGGATGTATGATCTACCTTTAAGACCAGGGCGCTGAGCAGACTTGTTGAGCGAGGTGGGGACCTTGTGGATGGACATTTGACCCCATTTTATCTTTATTTGACTGTAAGGGGAACAAAATAATGTGTATCTAGGATTGGTGGATTTTTCTTTTTTTAAAACTGTTAAAGGTTTCTTTTTCTACTATGTTGTATTAGTTTGAAATTGAAGTTTTTAATGCATTCTAAATGTGCCTGGTAGTGGACCAACTATACTTCTTCATATGGAAGTTACCAACCAGGGCAAAAAGTGTTTAGTAAGATTAAAACCTTTGATGTATCGGGCAGGCGTATGGAGCTCGCCAGCCCTTATGAAAAACAGGGGTGCGCTTAAAGATGTATTATCCCAGGAAAGTGAAACCTTAGTTTCCTCGTGCACCCACATTCAGGATGTGGAGAATTCTGCTCTAGTCCAGAATCTATAATTAATACATCCAAACTGATAATAAAAGAGACATATAACCTTAGCAAAGATATAGAGATCGAACTCATGATAATTAACTCAGTGACACTTACAGGCCGATTCATGTAATTCCTCTCAAAAGTGTCGCACGCGGCTGGTGCACAGCGTGCCCGTGCGAATGTCTGCGCCAGCTGCGTGCGATAAAATCAATTTCCGCGCACAGCGTATTCATGGATTCTCGCCTCCAAAAGCAGACGTGGCGCAGAGTGGCGCAGCGACCCTGCAGCAGCGCCAGTTACGCCCCCAAGAACGCCCTTGCGCAAGGAAAAGCCATCAAGATGGCAAAACCATCGCAAAGGGCCGTGCCAACCCTGTACCAGTTTACCGGACTGGCAAACAGCAAACGCAAAGCGGGGAACGCGTATTACGGGTTTCGGGAACACGCGTGCGCTAGAAGTTTCACACGCGATCTGGCCTGGGGGAGCGTGTGCGTGTATTTCAGGGGTGCGCGAGAAGTTCCACACGCGATTGGGCCTGGGGGAGCGTGTGCGTGTATTTCAGAGGTGCGCGAGAAGTCCCACACGCGATCGGGCCTGGGGGAGCGGGATACGTGTATTTCAGGGGCTCACGGGTGGTTCTAAACGCGATCGGGCCTGGGGGACCGGGGTACGTGTATTTCAGGGGTGCGCGAGAAGTTCCACACGCGATCGGGCCTGGGGGAGCGTGTGCGTGTATTTCAGGGGTGTGCGAGAAGTTCCACACGCGATTGGCCTGGGCGCGTGTAGTACAGAGGTGCGCGTGAAGTTCCACATGCGATTGGTACTGGGGGAGCGTGTGTGTGTATTTCAGGGGTGCGCGAGAAGTTCCACACGCGATTGGCCTGGGCGCGTGTAGTTCAGAGGTGCGCGAGAAGTTCCACACGCGATCGGGCCTGGGGGAGCGTGTGCGTGTATTTCAGGGGTGCGCGAGAAGTTCCACACGCGATTGGCCTGGGCGCGTGTAGTTCAGAGGTGCGCGAGAAGTTCCACATGCGATCGGGCCTGGGGGAGCGTGTGCGTGTATTTCAGGGGTGCGTGAGAAGTTCCATACGCGATTGGCCTGGGCGCGTGTAGTTCAGAGGTGCGTGAGAAGTGCCACACGCGATCGGGCCTAGGGGAGCGTGTGCGTGTATTTCAGGGCTGCGCGGGAAGTTTTACACGCTCGCCTACAACACGTATTCATGGAAACGAACATGGCCAATCCGGAAACACGTACGCCAGCAGGAAGTAGGCGTACGTCCACCCGCACAGCATAAAAGTGCACGCAAACAACAAACAAGCTCAGACGCCAGGATGAACATACCGTTCCTAGCAGCAGTGGCCGTGGGATACCGCAGGAGGAGGAGGAGGATAGTCCGGGCCAGAATTTTTACACCCAGAACCAGCCTTTTTGGGATGCCTGATGACCATGTGTATGGGAGGTACAGGTTTCCACCTCACATAATACTCGACCTGGTCAGTGAGTGGGAGGATGACCTCACATCAACCACCCTGTGCTCCCAAGCACTCAGCCCCCTGGAGAAGGTCCTCAATGTACTGCACTTCCTGGCCACTGGATCATTCCAGCGGACAAGCGCCATAGTGGGGGGGGTGTCACAGGCCACGCAGTCACGCTGCCTACACCAGGTCTTGGCCATCATCACTGCACGCCCATCAGTCCGCAGGCACATATACCTGCCCAGAACACCTGCAGAAAGGCAGGCTGTTGCCCAGGATTTCTACAGGATGGCACAATTCCCCAAAGTGCTAGGTGCCATTGATTGCACCCATGTGGCTCTACGTCCCCCCAGGGCAACTGAGCACATCTATAGAAACCGCAAGCACTGGCATTCCATCAATGCCCAGGTAGTATGTGATGCCAAGGGAATCATCACCTCAGTATACGCCAACTATCCAGGCTCCACCCACGACAGTTTCATCTACAGAATGTCTACCCTAAACCGGGACATAGAAGCTGGGCGGCATGGCAATACATGGCTGCTCGGTGAGTATAAATGCCACTGCGCATGCATGCATGTCAGATACTGAGTAATGTCACAACCCCACTGATGATACCCATCACCACCTCCCCAGGGGACAGTGCCTACCCTCTCAGCACCCACATGATGGCGCCAATTCGGAACCCCACCACGCCACCCCAGGTAAGATACAACACAGCCCATATTGCAACCCGGGGCATCGTGGAGCGCACATTCAGAGTGCTCAAGTCACGCTTCCGCTCCCTTGACCGTTCTGGCGGACAGCTGTTATACGCTCCCCCAGTAGTGTGCAGGATCATAGTGGCAGCATGTGTCCTGCACAACGTTGCAACACGCCGGGGCCTGGCCGTGGACATGGTGGTGCCCCCACATCCCCAACCACATGCATGCCCACTGCGCATGGGAGGGGAAAGGGCACGGGGTGAGGCAGCCCGTACGCAGCTCGTGGCTAATTACTTCACATAAAATCACACCCCTGTGGAGTGCACACAGCCCTGGCACATACCAGCTGACAATCAATGATGATTGTAACTGACAATTATGATGTTTCAATGGACAGTCAACTGTGTCACAATCATACCAGCCTGAGATTGTACATCTGGAAGTGTTCCATTGTGTGCTTCCCTACCTACACAAACACCACCAATGCTGTGTTCAAAAGACACACTTCTATGCTGCTAAAATCATTACCCCCTTGCAAGACACAACATGACAACAGTGCCATGTCACCCAACCCCTCCCCAGCACCGCCACCCAACACACCATGGCATGACATGCCATGTGAGAGCAAACAAAGTCATCCCCCAAACATGACACGTGTCACAAAGTACAGTGTCCCTAATGGAAACTGGCCACACACAATATGCCCACATAAATGTAGAAACAACAACACACATGACCAAATACTTACCACAATACAATCGACATAGCATAAACATGACAGTACTAAGGCAAAGGATACGTAGTCTTACAACATGAGAATGCCAGCACATCCACCACCTCCAACTGTACAGTGTTGTTGCCACGCACATCTGGAAGTCCACTGCTCACAACATGAGCTCCATCTCCAAAGTGGACGGCCTTGTGAAGACATGAGGAATGAACCTGCAAATTAGGAGGGAGACATAGATGCACAAGCACACATCAATACACCATGCAGTGCACAATACAACAACAATATGCACTAGGAATGTATACACAGTATTGACTACAGACTGCCCACACAGCTCATGGGAGTCCAACGTCACTGTGTAATTCACTGTCACTTGGGCACACCCTTTGCAAGCCCATGGAAATGGGAAGCAGGAGGGGTGTGTGTCTCACGAACCCAAGCATCTAACCCAAACTCAGGACAAGCCTGCATGTGCCCAGCCGGAATACAGTGGATGCCCACGGGAGCCACACAAGGCAACACACTGCAACAAAAAAATCAAAAATCAAAAATGGCCATGTGTGGGCCAGGGGGGTGGGGGAGGCCACCCAGGAGGTCCAAGGATAGGGTGCCCACCAACAGCCACCTGCGTGAATGTTGCGAAAAAAATACACCTCCATGGGCTCATGGCCTGCACGGCTACTAAATAGTGGGAGATTCACTGCTGGATTCGCTCTCCTCAACCTCTGCTGCTGCTGCCATAGGAGGTGGTGGTGCTATGGGAGGCAGCCCACGCAAAGCCCTAGTTTGGTCCTCCATGGCAGCAAGCATGCGGGTCTGGAAGGCCTCGTTCTGGAGGGATATGGTGCGGAGATCCCATGCAACACCCGACGTGTTGCCCGGACCTCCGCCCGAGTTGCCTGCATCTCTGCTGAGAGCGTACGGGTGACGAGCTCCAGCAGCTGTTCCGTCCTGGTGACAGTGGAAGCCTCAAGGTCCACAAGAGTCTGCCTGAGGTGCCGGACCTCTCCCCTTAGGGCTTCCCTCTGTCCCTAGGCATCTATAGAAATTGATTCCCTCAGATTGTCCAGGGCCGCCTGTCTGTCCCTGTTGGACGCCAACATGTCCTCCCTGACTGATTGGCAAATGGAGTCTGTTGCCTGCTGTAGTAGCTCCATCTGCCTTTCTGGGGTGACAATGGAAGTGGCCACCCTCTCCATGGCTTGAGCAATCATTTCTGATGATGCTGCCTGTTGGTTGGCCATACCATAAATGGATTGCTCCCATGCGGTATTGCCTGGTGGCGGACGGCTACCGCGTTGGCGGGCACCACACCTGTCTGGGGCAAGGCGAACTGCGCCTTGCTGTGTGGGCACTGCCTGATGCTGCAGGACTGCAGTTCCCCTCTGAACTGCTGGCCCAGGAACAGGATCAGATGTTGCGGAGTGTGGCCCTGCATCCGTAACCACCACAGGCGCACCTACCAACACTGACATCCCCATAGTGGGCTCTACCCCTGGTGCAGGTGGGTCGGACAGAACAGTATCCCTTCCATGAACACATACCTGCGAATCCACATAGGCCTCATCCGAATCAACACCTGAAAAGAGTTCTGGGGAGGTGCAGCCAGGGACACCCCTGGACAGTATGGCCTGCAGCAAGAGAGGGTTCTCCCCCACCACCAAACCACGTCCCCCACTGGTGCCTGGTCGTGCTTCAGATCCCTCCTGGGCCTGCACCATCTCCTCTCCCTCAACAGCATCAGGTGCGTCATCCTCTGCAAAGACATGAAAGACAAAAAATGGGAACAGGCATTAGCACCATGGCACGCTATTAGGCCAGACAAGCTACAGTACCAGTACTTGATTTACACATGTCCCACATGACTACAACCCTCCCATGCATGCACTGTCCATGAGTTGGAAGGGGAAGAAAATGTCAGACACTGATGACACCAAGATGGGAGAGCAACACATCAGCTGCATGCTGGCTAGCAGTGCCATCACACATTGGCCTGTGAGTGGCATGTCCAATACACATACATGACACATGCCACCACACAGATGGCATGTACCATAGGCATGTCATATATGTGACAATAGGGCAGAGTGATGCGCAGTAGAACCAGGTGAATTCCTACAATCAGCCTGAATGAACACAGCTAAATACGGAACAATGTTGTAGCAAGATGCCACTTCAAGGGCAACTGGCGCGATGTAGTGCAAAACGCCTACTGTGGCCAGAAGGGATACTGTAATACCCAAATCCCGGGGCGCCGAATGCATTGGATGAAGCACATGGGTGGGCCAAAACACTCAGGCACACACACCCTGACCTGGCACTCAACCAGAACCCCTCCCACAAACAACATACACATGGATCACACACACATGCATGTGCACTCACCGGACAATGCATCGTAATATGGCAGTTCTCCCATACCTTGGATCTGCTCCTCTGTGACGTAGGTCCCAGCAACATGCTCATGTAGAGTGAGTTCTATGTCCTCTTGTGGAGACCCACCTCCAGTCACCAGAGTTGCGGCATGACTTGAGGCCAGCTTTTTCTTAGCCCTACGCTTAAGGTCGTTCCAGCGCTTGTAGCACTCAACAGCTGTGCGCCTCATAAACCCAAGGGCACTTATGCTGTCCGCGATGGACTGCCAGTGTGCCTGACGTCGAGCAGGTGTAATCCTACACCCTGAAGTGACCAACATTTCGGCGTCATGTTCGGACACATACTGCACAAGTGCATCCAGTTCGGCATCATTGAAGCTAGGCTTCCTTGGCGTGCCGGACCGTGTAGCCGTGTCGGGGTCATCAGCCCGTACTGGACGAGCACTCTTCCTCTTTCTTTTTGTGGGTGGTGGGGATCCGGAGTGCCCTACGCTGCTCTGGACACTAGGGGCAGGAGCACCGGTGGACTGTGTAGTAGTAGTGTGCGATGGCACACTGACCACATGACTTTCTGCAGGCATTAACTGAAGTGTGATGATGGCAGGGGGAACCTCAGTCTGATGTACCGGGACCAACACTGTCCTTGCTGGGGGAGTCAGATCTGGGGTGGACGGAGCTGCAGCTGCCCCTGCAGCCTCCCCACCCCACCTACTCGGGGCAGCAGATGACATGGCTGCCCCTGTACCACGTGGCCTGGTGACACTGGCTTGCGCCGCCACCCGTGGCCTAGACTTGGCGACCTGGAAGTCAGCCTGGGAGCCACCCTGTGCTAGGTCAGGTGCCACAACGGGCCGGTCTAACAAGGGCTGAGCCCTGCATCCGTAACCACCACAGGCGCACCTACCAACACTGACATCCCCATAGTGGGCTCTACCCCTGGTGCAGGTGGGTCGGACAGAACAGTATCCCTTCCATGAACAAATACCTGCGAATCCACATAGGCCTCATCCGAATCAACACCTGAAAAGAGTTCTGGGGAGGTGCAGCCAGGGACACCCCTGGACAGTATGGCCTGCAGCAAGAGAGGGTTCTCCCCCACCACCAAACCACGTCCCCCACTGGTGCCTGGTCGTGCTTCAGATCCCTCCTGGGCCTGCACCATCTCCTCTCCCTCAACAGCATCAGGTGCGTCATCCTCTGCAAAGACATGAAAGACAAAAAATGGGAAGAGGCATTAGCACCATGGCACGCTATTAGGCCAGACAAGCTACAGTACCAGTACTTGATTTACACATGTCCCATATGACTATAACCCTCCCATGCATGCACTGTCCATGAGTTGGAAGGGGAGGAAAATGTCAGACACTGATGACACCAAGATGGAAGAGCAACACATCAGCTGCATGCTGGCTAGCAGTGCCATCACACATTGGCCTGTGAGTGGCATGTCCAATACACATACATGACACATGCCATCACACAGATGGCATGTACCATAGGCATGTCATATATGTGACAATAGGGCAGGGATGGTGTCAGCCACGTTTCCCTCAACCATGGGGGGGGGGGGTGTGTCCCTGACTGGTCCTCCACACGTGGGGGGCTAAGGAGAGTCTGCAAATCCTGGCCACGTCCCCTACCGCGCCCACCACGCCCACCTCTTGAGGCTCAGCCACCTTTGCCACCCTTACCACTTGCTCGCCTCCCAGCCATGGCACTGATGGAGTTGTGCGTATGGGAGTTGCAGTGGACAATTGTCCTGGGCAATTGGGGGTCAAAGGGGTAGGGTACTAGATGGAATTCGTACCCAAGTGCTCTAGCAAGGCTGTATGGAACCCCTGGGGAAAGATGTAGGGTCACGCAACGCACAGGCACCCCTAAAACAGAAAATGACGTGCACGTGACCCCTCGTAGACCACGTGCGTTGGAAAAGGAACCTGCACTATGCTGTGGCACCCAGGAACACAAAAATGAACGTATGCGTGTCACACGCAGCCTACAATGACCTCTGAAGGGGTACGCTACACACGAAGCTAGCACAGTTGGTAAATACGTGCGCGACTCACCGTCTGCCTGGAAAAAGAGCGTGAAAAATACGCGCGTGTGCGCGTTGGCAACACCCCCGCCAAAAGAAGAATTGTACACTGTCTGAGGAGACAGGACAAACGGAGATGTCAACGCTGTTTGAGGAAACAGGTCGAAGAGAAAATCAGAAAAATACTGACAGAGGTAACAGGGAGAACGAACTAGAAACGCTGTGAAGTAAATTGCGTGTGAACCGACAAGAAGTACAGATTTCACCCACTCGCTCTCCACGGGAAGCACGTACAAGGAAATGACGTACTACACGCACCTTTTAAACCACACCACACGTCCAACGTCACTTCCGCGTATACGCACTGAGGCACTATCCTCCAATTACGCGGGCTGACACTCGGACGTGCAGTTTTTGGTCTTGTAACATTCCCCCGGGTACAGAGACACGCCCGCGCGTGTCACGTCACAGACGCGCCTGCGCTGTCAGGGCCTTTGGTCCAATGGAATCGCGTACACAGGCCAATCGCGTGTGGGACTTCTCGCGCACCTCTGAAATACACGCGCCCAGGCCAATCGCGTGTGAAACTTCTCGCGCACCCCTGAAATACACGCGCCCAGGAAAATCACGTGTGGAACTTCTCGCGCACCTCAGAAATACAGGCACACACTCCCCCAGGGCCGATCGCGTGTGGAACTTCTCGCGCACCCCTGAAATACACGCGCCCAGGCCAATCGCGTGTGAAACTTCTCGCGCACCCCTGAAATACACGCGCCCAGGAAAATCACGTGTGGAACTTCTCGCGCACCTCAGAAATACAGGCACACACTCCCCCAGGGCCAATCGCGTGTGGAACTTCTCGCGCACCTCTGGAATACACGCACACGCTCCCCCTAGGCCCGATCACGTGTGGAACTTCTCGCGCACCTCTGAAATACACGCGCCCAGGCCAATTGCGTGTGAAACTTCTCGCGCACCTCTGGAATACACGCACACGCTCCACCAGGCCCGATCGCGTGTGGAACTTCTCGCGCACCCCTGAAATACACGCGCCCAGGCCAATCGCGTGTGGAACTTCTTGCGCACCTCTGAAATACACGCGCCCAGGCCAATCGCGTGTGGAACTTCTCGCGCACCCCTGGGATACACGCGCCCAGGCAAATCGCGTGTGGAACTTCTCGCGCACCTCAGAAATACACGCACACGCTCCCCCAGGGCCGATCGCGTGTGGAACTTCTCACGCACCCCTGAACTACACGCTCCCAGGCCAATCGCGTGTGGAACTTCTCGTGCACCCCTGAAATACACGTGCCCAGGGAAATCGCGTGTGGAACTTCTCGCGCACCCCTGAAATACACGCGCCCAGGCAAATCGCGTGTGGAACTTCTCGCGCACCTCAGAAATACACGCACACACTCCCCCTGGGCCGATCGCGTGTGGAACTTCTCGCGCACCCCTGAACTACACGCGCCCAGGCCAATCGCGTGTGAAACTTCTCGTGCACCCCTGAAATACACACGCCCAGGCAAATCGCGTGTGGAACTTCTCGCGCACCTCAGAAATACACGCACACGCTCCCCCAGGGCCGATCGCGTGTGGAACTTCTCGCGCACCCCTGAACTACACGCGCCCAGGCCAATCGCGTGTGGAACTTCTCGTGCACCCCTGAAATACACGTGCCCAGGCAAATCGCGTGTGGAACTTCTCACGCACCCCTGAAATACACGCGCCCAGGCAAATCGCGTGTGGAACTTCTCGCGCACCTCTGGAATACACGCACACGCTCCCCCTAGGCCCGATCACGTGTGGAACTTCTCGCGCACCTCTGAAATACACGCGCCCAGGCCAATTGCATGTGAAACTTCTCGCGCACCTCTGGAATAAACGCACACGCTCCACCAGGCCCGATCGCGTGTGGAACTTCTCGCGCACCCCTGAAATACACGCGCCCAGGCCAATCGCGTGTGGAACTTCTTGCGCACCTCTGAAATACACGCGCCCAGGCCAATCGCGTGTGGAACTTCTCACGCACCCCTGGGATACACGCGCCCAGGCCAATCGCGTGTGAAACTTCTCGCGCACCCCTGAAATACACGCGCCCAGGCAAATCGCGTGTGGAACTTCTCGGGCACCACAGAAATACACGCACACGCTCCCCCAGGGCCGATCGCGTGTGGAACTTCTCGCGCACCCCTGAACTACACGCTCCCAGGCCAATCGCGTGTGGAACTTCTCGTGCACCCCTGAAATACACGTGCCCAGGCAAATCGCGTGTGGAACTTCTCGCGCACCCCTGAAAATACACGCGCCCAGGCAAATCGCGTGTGGAACTTCTCGCGCACCTCAGAAATACACGCACACACTCCCCCAGGGCCGATCGCGTGTGGAACTTCTCGCGCACCCCTGAACTACACGCGCCCAGGCCATTCGCGTGTGAAACTTCTCGTGCACCCCTGAAATACACACGCCCAGGCAAATCGCGTGTGGAACTTCTCGCGCACCTCAGAAATACACGCACACACTCCCCCAGGGCCGATCGCGTGTGGAACTTCTCGCGCACCCCTGAACTACACGCGCCCAGGCCAATCGCGTGTGAAACTTCTCGTGCACCCCTGAAATACACACGCCCAGGCAAATCGCGTGTGGAACTTCTCGCGCACCTCAGAAATACACGCACACGCTCCCCCAGGGCCGATCGCGTGTGGAACTTCTCGCGCACCCCTGAACTACACGCGCCCAGGCCAATCGCGTGTGGAACTTCTCGTGCACCCCTGAAATACACGTGCCCAGGCAAATCGCGTGTGGAACTTCTCACGCACCCCTGAAATACACGCGCCCAGGCAAATCGCGTGTGGAACTTCTCGCGCACCCCTGGAATACACGCACACGCTCCCCCAGGCCCGATCGTGTGTGGGCCTTCTCTGGCACACATTTTTTTCCTGCGCAGGGACGCTACGGCCTGCTTTCGTGTGGCGGACATGTATGGGCCTGTGCGCGTCTTTGGCCGTGCGCTGTTTTTCCCTATTCGATTCCATGAATACGTGTTGTAGGCGAGCGTGTGGGCGTTCTGCGCACTTGCCTCCTGTACTTCCCCCGTGACGCCCACATTTTCACGAGTTGTTCCCCATTCTGCGTGTGACACCCCGTGTTACGCCTACTTTTGTTATGTGCGCCGCGCTATGTGCGAATTCGCTGTGGCCTTATCGCACGGCGTTCGGTGACCTGTGCGCCAGCGTGTGCCAGCGTGCGCCGCGCACTTTTTCAGCGCACATCCCACATTTTGCGCGTTCACGGACTTCCATGAATAGATGTGCGATGTTTTCTGTGCGATAATCGCACTTGCACTGCGATAATCGCACTTGCACTGCGATTTTCGCTATTTCACTGCGAATCGCACGTTTTCGCACGCGTGCGCCGTTTTTTCGGCGCACGTTGATTCCATGAATCGGCCTGCAAGCCTATACAGGAGCAGGAAACTGGTCCCAAGGTCATTGGCGGCACAACTGAATAACTGGGATAATAATGATACCAATTAATGTCAGTTGTGTACAACAACATTGGAAAATAAACTCAGTTTCGTTCTAATATGTCCCAATTACGTGAAACTAAGGAAACTACCTAAAACCAAGATGGCGGCGCCTCAGAGTTAGAATGACTGCCCAAGCAATGGCATGTTGCTATAGGACTGATAATGATCTTATAGTTTACTCTGTGACTACATTTGGCCACGGAGCTTCGATAAAGAGACAGACAACATTGAACCTGGCAACTTGAATTGAATATACTTTTATACCCACGAGTGTTGTTAATGTATTGGCTCGTACAGTATTACAGTTTATTATTGTGACAGATCATTGAATACACTGAAGGGTGACCTATTATATTTATATACAGGGCTGTTTTATTGCATTCATTGGGTAACAACGAAGCACAGCTGACAGAGGTAACACAGTCAAGCTAAGTAAAAAACTCATAAGAGATAACATGTTGTTGCTATATTATGTCATAAGTGAATGTTTTAATTTGATTGTATACGATTATAGAAACTTCAACTTTTACAAAAGTGGTTTTTTCATTATGAACCATACTATCCACCATGCGAACATGATTTGACAAAATAATGAATTAGAGTGATTGCAAATGTAGCACATCTAAGTATTTGCTGTCTTCTTCATTTTTTTATAAGTACCCGGCTGCTCTAGCTGTTCTAACCTATGTATGTCCGTGTTTATTATTGTAGAGTCTTGTCTAATGATCATGAACTAATGTATAATGTACACTGTATTTTCTTTTATGGATAATTATCTGAAATAAAGATTATTGCCTGATAATAATAATAAGAAGAATATACGTTTTTTATAAAGCTCTTAATCCTGGATTGCTCCCATTTTCTGAGCTTTGTAATAATTGCTGTTATTGTTACTCTAGGGTCCTGATCAGGAGTTGAGCAGTGTGAGAAACCTGAAGGCGTCTTCCCATCTAGTCCCCGGGGATCTGTCATCCATTTGGCCAGGACACAGCCATCGCTTTTGGATCCAGTTCCTGGGGGTGGACCAGTGAGGGAGGATCACCTGGATGGTAGGTCCTTGGGGAGTGGGAGTGGGACACTGACGGGTGAGAGTCGGTATCCCCCTTCATTCAAAACCTTTTCCCCATCCTACCACATAGGATATTGCAAAAGACTGCCCCCACTTTTCTGACACAAACACTTTCGCACAACACGCAAGACAACGGACTAACACAAGAGCGTTTACCTGACATGTGCCATTACAAGAGTCAGGCAAAGTCAGGCAATTGACAAGAATCACACACACCTGACAGGCCTTCCCCTTACCCACAGGGATAAACGGTGGCACACGACAGCCCCCTAAGAGCAAAGCAGACCAAACAACATGATTGCTAACTCAGCACAGCAGTTCAAGAGGAGGCATAAGATGGCACAAGTCGAGAGGATACCAAGGGGAGAAGTGACCTTGCCCTTATCGACAGAGACCCATGAAGCCTCAAGAGAAGGAACCCTAAGACACCAAACAAAATGCCAGCATGTGTTGCAGCAGGTGTCAATGGTGTCCAGGTGCCTCCTCCGCTGACAGCCAAGCTGGGAAGAGAAGCATGGCCCAATGTTACTGGCCTTGACTATACAGACAAGAAAACAAAGCAGTTCATCACAGCAGGTGAGTCAAGGGGAGAGCCAATAAAGAAACCAAACTGTGATGAACGAAAGTACCAGTCGGCTAATTGAACTTTGAATAAACAAAGAACTGTTGATAAAAGAAAAGGGGAAAGCTAACCTAGCAGAATCAAACACCACGTGGGTGTTCACTGGAGCAAGGTTGGCGATTACTCTGCTATTGAACTACATTAACCAGAAGGCCTTAGGAAAAGGTGCAAGGGGGTCAAAGTGGTCACATGTGGGTCCTGTCAAATCCTCCATTCAGTTGAAAGTCTTTGATCAACAGATGATTGAGCAACTAAGGGAAACAAATCCTGCATGTTATGAGAAGTGTGTTGTAAAGTTTGGCAAGAGTGAACCCGGTGGAGGGATGCTAACAAGAGGGGATGTAATCTGAAGTCCCATGAACATTGTGTTGACAGGAGTGAACCCTGGCGGAAGGGAAGTCCACAGTGAAATTGTTTGAAAAGACATTAAGACTCATAAGTGTAAGAGTCTAAAGTTCCATGAACAGTGTGTTGACAGGAGTGAACAAGGCAGAGGGATGTCCACAGTGAACTGTTTGCAAAGGATGGCAAGAGTGAACCCGGAAGAGGGAAGGCAACAAAAAGGGACAAATTCTGATGAACTCTTTAAAAAGACATCGAAGAGTCATGAATGCAAGACCAGGGGAACTGAATTGTCCCCCTTGTCGGTTGGATTCGAACCCGGCGGAGGGAGATCCAGAGGTGAACAGTCATCACCCAAAGTTCATTGAGAAAAGGAACTGTTTAGTTGTTTTTTGGAATACGACTGATGAGGGGTCTGCACCCAGAAAAGGGGATTCCAGGGGTGAAGCCGTCACCCAAAGTATATGTGGAACAGAACTTTATGTTTGTGTGTTGAATGCGTCAGGCCCTCAAAGGCAAGAGACGTTTTATCAAAAGGAGACTTAACTGTTGAAGAACCTGATAGCTGATATGGAACTGTTGGCTCATGCTGGTAAGGCTCTAGTGTGTGCTGTGCTCCAAGGTGCCACCTTGACCCGTGCTGAAAAAGTAGGGAATAGCGACCCCTGGCAATCACATCCTGACTTATTATTTGTTAACACTTCTTTCTGTCTTGAAAACCCTATCCCACAATCTTTCTGTAATTAGTTGTAAGGAATTGGCAATCGTTTTTTTTCCGTATAGGAACTTTTATTTTGACACACCGCCACGAGGACTGCCTTATGTTCATTTGATGGTCGACTCTTTGTCCCATCTTAGATTTAGGTTTAGGTGAGGCATTTTTCTACCCTGCATTTACAGTTCAATAAACACCCTTGACTTGTGATCACTGGTGTCTGTCTTTACTTTTGCCACTTTTGTCTTTTCAGCGGTAACCTTTAAATGCAGCTGTAAACATTTTACTGCCACATGTAAGGGTCTGCCTGATCTCGAATCGGAAAAATGACAATTCTTGTCACAATTACTGCCAGCAGTATTACTGTGATGTAATTGCGCTGAAATTCCTTGTTGGGTCCAATGGACCCAATGAGGAATAGGGAGTAACACTGCCGGATGGGTGAGCACTAACGCAAATAAAGTTGGGAGGTATCCCATCTAGGATACCGCCCAACTCATGATGAGGTCCTAGGTATTGACCTTGAAAGGGTGAAGGACGGAGTCGGCTATGCCATGATTTCAAATCAGTTACTGCAAGTAGCACACAGATAAGTGAGGCGAGCTGTTAACTCACTCATCTATTTAACCAGGACTTGACTGTATGCAGATAGTGCCATGATATGTTCCCGTTACTTGTGTCAAATGTCAGGTACTGCAAACATGTGCCAGGTGTCAGACCATATGTTGAGTATTGCCATAATGTGCCACGGTAAAGGCAGTATGTGCCAGGTATGACCATCATATGCACAGATGTTCAAACCATATGTCTAGGGAGTCCCGCTTTTTGCCTCAGTGCTCATATATAGTATATTGTTTTTTATTTATTGAGCATTTGTAAGGCGCCTATACAGCAAAAGGTGTGTACAGGTGCCACAAGGTAAAGGGGTGGTGGGACAGAGGGGAAAACAGACAAAACAGTCCTACTAGGCCTTGTGACATTTGGATCATGCAAGTTCAGTAAGGGGAAGTGCAGTGGGGAGGAGGCTGGTCAGGGAGGAAGTATGGGGTAAGGGAGAGGGGAAGTGCAGGAGGGAGGGGGCCCCAGGGCTGGGTAAGTGCTATAGGGAGCCCAAGAGGGCAACTGAAGGTGGACCAGACTCAGTAGGCTAGTCAGGGAAGGGTGCCCAAGGGCAAGTGCTGGTTATGGGGGTGCTGGGGGAGACTGGTTGAGGAGGGCCTGGCCCCTGTAATACTCATAAGGGACCAAGGAACCAGTCACAGTAGCGGGGGACATTAGCAAGGGGAGGGGAGAGAGAAGGAGAAGGAGGAGCAGAAAAGGAATGTCTTAAGAAGCTTCTGGAACTTAAGGAGATCTGGCTTAAGTCTGAGAGGGGCACAGAGGTCATTCTAGAGGGAGGTCCCTGCCCAACAAAGAGATCTACCCCTGCACCCTCTGCTTGGGGAAACGGCTGATCTACAGAGAGTTGGAGCTAGAGGACCGAAGGACTCTAGCAGGGAGGTATATAGGGAGAGACATTTAGATGTAGCGAGGTCCAAGGCCCCATAAAGCCTTGTGAATGATGCAGAGGGTCTTGAATTTGATTCTCGCAGACACTGGGAGCCAGTGGAGAGATTGTAGGACTGGATGGATGCAGTCACTGGGCTTGAGGTAATGATAAGTCTTTTAGTCCTATTCTGGATTAGTTGAAGAGAGCAGAGGGGGGAAAGATGCAGATTGAGGAAAAGGCTGTTGCAGAAGTCCATTCGAGAGAGAACCACAGCTCTAGAGATATTGAGTTTCTTGGAGAAGGTGAGGAAAGGGAGAATGCGTCTGAGGAGGTAAAGCTGAAAGTGGGCCTTCTTGGCAAGGTCGGCAATGTGATAAGAGAAGAGAGAGAGGAGTCGAAAATGACAGCCAGGCTTTTTGCCTCACATGAGGGTGAGGGAAGGAGGCCTTCAGTGTAAATAATTAATTGGGAAATGGCCAGCTTCTCCAAGAGTTTTCCCAAGAAGGGGGAAGTGTAGATAGGGCAGTATTTAGCTTAGCAGGAAGGGTCCGCAGATGGCTTCTTTAGGAGGGGGATGCACAAGGGAGTGGCTGAAGAGTAGTGGGAAGGAGCCAGTTTCAAAGGAGTGGTTGTAGAACTCAGCCAAGGTGAGAGCAATGGAGGAAATGTCGTCTTTGATTGTTCTGTAGGAGCAGGGAAGCACCTGTTTGGAGGAGACTTTCATAGAGCATACTGTCTTGGTGCCCTCATCCAGTGCTATGGGTGAGAAGGAGGAGAGTAGGAGGGCAGGAGAGAGGGGGGCCAAGGGAGGCCTGAGACCAAGTGGGGGAGGAGGGAAGTGGGCACAGGAGAGTGAACACAAGATGTCCTGAGTTTTTGTTGTGAAATGGGAGGCCAAAGCTGTGTGCCTGGGAAATAAGAGGATAAGTGGAGACTGCAGTAGGATTGGCATGTTCCTTACAGTTTTTGAAGAGTTCAGGGTGTTGGTGGGGGCACCAGAGATGCAGGCTTTGATATGGGCCCTGCTTCTTGGAGCAGATGGAGAATCTGTTTTGCCTTTGGAGCTGACGACAGGCCAGATTGTCAGAAGAGGTGCTAGAAATCAACCAGTTCCGTTCCACAACTCTTCACTTGCTTTTCAGTGAGGCTAGGTCGGAATCATACCAACTGTTGCACTTGGAAGTAGGCTTCATGCAGATCCTCATGGCAGGGGTAAGGGTGTCAAGGGTGTTGGAGATGGAGAGGTGAAGCTTAGCAATGGCTGAATCGGTATGATAACCAATAATAAGGGTCGGAGGGAGAATGAAAGCGGCGGCAAAAGCAACTACTGACACCCTATTCATCAGTCAAATCACAGAGAAGGACACTGGCAGTGTGGGCAGAGGCTTAGTCACGCGGCCCAAGAGCTCCAGATGAAAGGAGAGGAGAGCATGGTCAGACCAGAATAGAGGTGTAGTGAGAGGGTTAGAGAAAGGGATATCCACTAAGATGAGCACATCCAGAGTTTTGCCGGCTAAGTGGTTCGGACCTGAGGGAAGAATGGTGAGGGAAAGTGAGTCACAGAGGTTGCGGAAGAGTAAGGTGGCCGCATCAGGAGAGTCAAGATGAATTTTAAAGTCTCCAAGGAGTAGGAGCTTGGAGGCAGAGGTCAGGAGAGAAGAGGCAACGTTGGCCCACTCTGAAAGGAAATCAGAGAATGGCCCAGGGGACATATAGATGGTGGCGAGAGTGAGCAAGAGGGTAAAAGAGATGCAAAGCTTGCAGACAAGGCACTCAAAGGAAAAGTAGGAATTAGTGGGTATGATAGAATCCGGGACCCATCAGCGAAGATAAGGGTCACTTCGCTGGCAGATCAGTAAACCCTGGGCTTGGAAAGGATCTTGTAGCCCTTGGGAAGGAGAATGTCAAACACAGTTACATAGCAGGCATTCAACCACGTCTCAGTGAGAGCAGAGACATAAAGGTGAAAGTCGTCAAGGAGTTGGCAGATGACAGAGGAGTGTTTGACTGCAGAGTGAGAATTGAGGGTAGCTAAGTGAGTTTGGTTGCCACCTTTAAAGGTCTTCCGATGAGGGGTACAAGGACGAGATACACTTGTAGGTGGGGTGAAGAGGCTAGAGGGGTGGCAGAACCAGGAGTGGCAAGAGAAGGGGGGAAGTTAATTAGGGAGGGAAGGCACCTGTCAAGAAGGAGTAGGTTGGGATGAGAGCCCTGGGCCATGATAGTGCCATTCTGGTAGAGATCAATGATGCATCTGGATGATGGGAACTGTGCCACCATTAATGATTGAAGAGGAGAAAGGGGAGAGGACTGAGACCATATGAGGAATAAATAGGTCCGGTGAGGGAACTATAAAGAGGATAACAGTAATAGTCAACCTGGAAAAGCATTGACATAGGTGTTGGCAATGGGCAGGCCGGGCCTGGAGACCAGGAGACCCTTCTTAAAATGTTTCCTTCCAGGCTTCGAAGGAGAGGGAGGATGGGTAATAGAGCAGCAATTAGAATAGGTAGGGGGGATGGAGACCACAATATGGGCAGGGGGAAGGTGTTAACAGGGGAGAAAGAGAGAGAGACAGAGTACATCACAGTGCACAAATGAACTGTCCATGTGGCCTAACAGCAAAACAGGCACAGGTGAATCAGGTGCAGGGCATAAAAACAACCAATCAAAAAATAGTCATAGGCGCCCCTCTGTGAGAACGAACATGGCTAAATTACCTGTTCTTTGGGAAGGTACACACACAAGAGTCTGAAGCCACACTTTAGCTCACTGTACCTTACACAGAAGTAAAAAGGCCATTTGCATATCAATCTTTTTCCCGCTCTCACCAGCAGTCCAGCACCAAAATACTGTTGCAATTCTCTTCTGAACAAGAGTACTAACAGAATCCACAGACATGTGTTTCAGCCTTGTTGGGCCTCATCAGTGAGGTGGCACTGTGCCTTTCTGAGCACAGTGATCAAGAAGTCCATGTCTGGATGACCCTAAGAAACTTAGGATGAGTAGACCTTAGTTCTTTAAACAATCAACGATAAAAGAAAATATTCATAGGTGGCCCTTTGCGAGAACGAACAAGGCTAAATGACCTGTACTTTGGGAAGGTACCCACTCGAGAGTCTGCAGTCACACTTTAGCTCACTGTACCTTTCACAGAAGGGAAATAACCAGTAGCATATCTGTCTTTTTCCCGCCCACATGGGCAGTCCAGCACTGAAATGCTATGGAAATTCTCTTCTGAAAAAGAGCACCATCAGCAACCCCAGACATGGTTTTCAGCCTTGTTGGGCCTCATCAGTGAGGTGGAGCTGTGACTCTCTGAGAACAGTGAGTAAGGGTTCAACGTCTGGATGACCCTAGGACATTTAAGGTGACTAGACCTAAGTCCTTTAAACAATAAAAAATAGTCTTAGTCGCTGCTCTGCAAGAACGAGCACGGCTAAATTACCTGTTCTTTGGGAAGGCACCCACTCAATAGTCTGCAGCCACGCTTTAGCTCACTGTACCTTTCACAGATGGGAATAACCATTTGCATATCAGTCTTTGTCCGACCCACATGGGCAGTCCAGCAGTTAAACACTATGGCAATTCTCCTCTTTTTTCTAAAAACTTTTCTTTATTGGCAAGAAGTAGTAGCTGGCACATTACAGGTTACAACAACAACACACATGTCATATTTGAAGCGTGAATGAAAAAGCACAGATTCTACAGAGGGTCACATATGATCGTAACAGCAGGTTGATTACAATAAAGCCATTTATCGTGTAGTATGATCAGTCCCCTGATCTGGAGATGGGGGAGATGACAGAAGCTCCAGGTCAAACTTGCAGTTCAAGTAGCTACAGAACTCTGTCCATATGTTTTTAGGTCGAGCATTACTAGGCAACATGTTAATGTAGTCTTCTTCACAAGATTGTGTCCAGGTAAGGGCTTTCAGCCACATTTCTAGGGAAGGGGGGGGATCTGCGCTTCCAAGATTGCAGGATGCATTTCTTGGCCACAATCGCTGCCACATTCAGAAATGTAGCTTCCCGTTTCGCCTCAACCCCCTCCCAGAGCCCAAACAGAAGAGACAGGGGGCCAGGGTCAACACAGAACCCCACTATTTCGGAGAGGATCTCAAGCACCGCATCCCAGAACGGGGCCAATGCCCCACAAGACCAGAACATGTGACCGTGGTCCGCATCGTTAGACCTACATCTTTGACAGGGGTGGGATTGATCCCGGGCAAATTTCCCGATCGCGTAGGGAGTGTAGTACAGGCGATTGAGTAGCTTGTATTGAACACATCTAACTCTGGAGTTAAGAGAAACCTTACGTGTATGCATGCACATTTTGGTCCACATATCATCCGTGATGTCTAATCCCAGATCCCGGCTCCAAGCATCTCGAATAGTGTGGGGGGGGTTCTACAGCTCGCGCCATCAACATTTTATATAGGGAGGACACAATGCCCCTACCCCCAGCGGAATTGGCAATGTAGCAGATCTCAGGGGATTCCGGGGGTTCGTCCGGATACAAAGGCCACATGTCTTGGACTGCCGCCCTAAGTCGGAAGTATTGCAGCAGCTCCAGTGAGGACTTGGAGTGCCCTGGTTTCCATGTATCTGGGGTGATGAATTTCCCATCGGGGAACAGGTCGGAGAGTGATCTGTATCCCAGGTCTGACCAGTGACAAGATAAGGAGCTTATCTTGTGTGGGGGTGAGGCCAGGGAATGACCAGAGGGGAAGCCATTTGTAATACGGGGGGAGCCAGAGCCAGGCACCAGAATCTGCCGCCACGCCCTTATGGTGGAGGCCACTGGGTCAGCGGGGGCCTCCGAGCGATACGAGTGAAATAGGATCAAGGACATGACATTCACCTCCCCGGTCGCCAGGATTTCAAGCTTAACATGCGGGGGGGGTCCTGGTGATGGTACCAGTATGTAGCATGCTGATCCTGAGCGGCTATCCAATACTGGGTGAGATCAGGTGCACTGAAGCCACCCCTCTCATAAGGTAGGGTCATATGTTGCCACTTTCTACGCACGGCACCAGAATGCCATAGAAAGCGAGCGCACCTCGCATGCAGGTCCGCAAAGTACCATTTCCCGGGCCAGAGTGGGACGTTAGCGAATATATATAGGAGCTTCGGAACTATGATCATTTTTATTAGGGACAGTCTCTCTGATAGTGAGAGGGGGAGGTTTTGCCATCTTTCCATCCTGGCATCAGCATATTGCGCGGCAGCCCCATAGTTATGAGATAATAAGGAGGATTTTGAGAGGGACACCTGGACCCCTAGGTATTTGATTCCCTGAGGTGCCCATTTGAGAGGAAATTCGCATGCAGGTTGGGAAGTTGCGGGCGTAAGGGGAAAGATTTCTGATTTAGTATAATTAATGGTGAAGCCCGAGAATATGCCAATTTTGATAATTTCACGCATGATCGGGTCGAGGTGGACTGAGGGGTCTCTAATGTATAGAAGCACGTCATCGGCGTACGGTGATATAATTTCGGGGGTATCCCGCAGACGAATCCCTTTGCGCACGTGGTTGTTTCGTACACTATCCGCCATGGGCTCGATGGCCATCGCGAATAACAGGGGAGAAAACTGGCACCCCTGCCGTGTCCCTCTGTGGAGGGAGAAGGGAGCCAATAGGTGAGAGTTAACCAGGACCCTGGCCACGGGGTTAGTATATGGCAGTTTAATGCAGGACATCATGTATGGGCCGATCCCCATCTTCTCCAGCACTGCCCAAAGATATTGCCACAAGACCATGTCGAACGCCTTTTGGGCATCCAGCGTCACGGCCACAGCATTGGCTTGGGGGTCAATTCTAGAGATGACGTTAAACAATCGCCAAATGTTTAAGGCAGTGGAACGGGCAGGGACAAAACCACTCTGGTCTGGGTGAATCAGATATTTCATGATGGGGAGGAACCTATTTGCTATGATTTTGGCAAAGATTTTGGTATCAGTGTTGATGAGGGACAGAAGTCTATAGGAGCCACATTCATCAAGAGGCTTACCCGGCTTGGGGGGCACGGTGATGACAGCCTCGCGCAGGGAACGGGGGAGGGTAGTAAGACACAGCGACTCCTCCCAAACCTCATAAAGGCGTGGAGCAAGGAGGGCAACATGTTCCTGATAGAACTCGGCGGTTCGGCGGTCTGGACCGGGGGCTTTACCTTTAGGGAAGGCCGAAGTAACAGCGGTGATCTCATCAAGGGTGAAGGGTGCATCTAATTGTTCTTTGGTGGCTAGAGATATAAGGGACATTGGGATGCGGTCTAAGAGGTCGTCCAGGTCCTGCGGGCTGTGCTCTGGTTGCTGGGCATAAAGGGTTGCATAAAAATCTGCGAAGGTCTCAAGAATGGGCCGGTCATACCAATGTCGTACTCCGTCATTGTCGATGATACTGTCAATCCGAGCTCTACCTCCCTCGGCCCGGGCGAGGCGGGCAAGAGTACGGCCCGGCCTCTCTCCCTCACCATACTTTCGGGCCGCAATGGGTCGGGCAAGGTATCTTATCTCACTGAGGGCAAAGGACTCAAACGCGTCCAGTTCAGTTCTTATCTGTGCAAGCTTGGGCGGAGAGGGGGTGGATGCATACTCGCGCTCTAGCTCCTTAAATCTGGACTCAGAACGGCGCAGAGAGTTTCTAATGTCTTTCAGGACCCCAGCCTCCCTGGAGATACACATGCCCCGGATGAAAACCTTAAAGGCCTCCCATCTCACCCCATCCGTTGTGTCGTGGCGTTTGTTATTATCAAAAAACGAGGTGATATCTGCAAGGATGTCAGCCTTGAAGACAATATCGTGCAGAGCATCTGACTTAAACCTCCAGTTAGAGTGCTGGGGGAGGGCCGGGTGCAAGGCAATGTCCAATGTGATCGGGGAGTGATCGGATAATGTGCACGGCAGAATCTGTGTGGTAAGAGTTTTGCCCATGAGTCCCGCGGAGAGAAGGAAAAGATCAATCCTGGAATGGCTGTCATGGACAGAGGAGTAAAATGTAAACTCTTTCGACTCTGGATGGAGTACTCTCCAGGCATCTACCAGACCGGCAGTGAGCATGTGTGCATGAGGCGACGAGTGGCTCTGGACAGTGTTCTTTGTGCAACACCGGATCTGTCCAAGTCGGAGTCTAGGATGAGATTCATGTCCCTCCCCCCCCAGATAATGGGAACCCTGATATAACCTAGGAGGATGTCAAGGATGTGGTCAAAAAAATCGGGTGCATCGATGCATGGGGCATATGTGTTGACCAGGAGGCATTCTGTATTAGCAAGGAAACAGTGGAGGATCACATATCTACTCCAGACATCTATATGGCAGGTGCGAAGGGAGAACTCCAAGGACTTGTGAATCAAGGTGAGGACACCTCTGGACTGTGAGGAGAACACTGTGTAGCATTTGTTGGGGCCCCATGCCGGGGCAAGAGAGGACGAGAGATGTGGAAGGGCGTGGGTTTCTTGCAAGAGAAGTATTTTGACCCCGTGCCTCTGGACATAAGCTGTGATCCTGCGAGCCTTTGTGAAGTTGCTGAGCCCTCTGATATTCCAAGACATTAGCCTAATGGCCATTCAGTAGCACTTTAGGGGGGATACGAGTAATGTGTGTCATAGTTTGTCGAACAAGTGCCGGACACCAATACATTGGCCAGATATATCGTACCAAATGCTACCACTGCCTCACCATTTTTATTAAAACATCCCCCAACTGCACCCCCCCTCCCTCACTGCCTTCCCCAACACAGCAGTGCCCAAAAACCCACCCAAAGTCTCATGGCTTTGGTACCAAGCCCAACGGGGCAGGACCGGCCCCCACACCCAACAGGGGAGCATCCAGAGAACAAAACAAGCCAAACTCGGCATTGCAACTGCAGCTGGGGTAGCTGCTGCCATGCGCCCGATTAAGATGGTTGAACGGTGGAGTACACCAAATAACGTGCAGCGGTAACTAAGTCAAGTTTTAGAGGAGACACCATAGTAGAGTACAGTAAGTGGAGGGTATAGGAATAGAGGATCCCAGTTTAGGTGCAAAATACCGTAGATCATACAACTGTGACCCATATTGCGTTTCATGAAACTTCACAACAAGTTACAACAATGAATGAATACACAAAGGAAAGGATACATAAGATTGCAAGGAAAATGCCAATGACAGGCGTGGTAATGATACCACGCATGATTCGAGTAATGGGTGCATGGCAGGCCGGCTCAGCCCTCCTCCACAGGGTCGCCCTCCGGCCCTGGGACAGGGATATGGGACTCAATAAATTTCACCGCCTCCTCAGGGACTGTGAAAAAGTACAGTTTATTATGGTGGGTGAGCTTTAGCCTTGCAGGGAACAACATGGCGTATTCCACCTTCCTCTCTCTGAGCAATTTTTTCACACCATTGAATTGTCTGCGCTCCATTTGAACGTTGACCGAGAAGTCGGGAAAGATACGGATAGTCTGGGACTCAAGTTTCAGTTCCCCTTTTTCGCGGGCCAGACGTAGAATGTGATCTCTATCCCTGAAGCTGAGAACCTTGGCAATAATTGGTCTGGGGAAGTCGCCCGGCTTGGGGCGTGGGGCCAGTGAACAAAGGGCGCGCTCAATAGTGAAAAACGGAGTTGAGGATCACCCAGGAGGTCTCTAAGAAGGGTCTCGACTGCAAGTTCCATTTTGCCTTTGAGGGCTGCCTCCGGAACCCCCACAATGCGGATATTATTCCTGTGGGATCTGGACTCTAAGTCGTCACACTTTGCCTTGACCTGCTTCATATCTCGCACCAAGTCAGAGACCGTGTTCTGGAGCACGTGTACCTCATTTTCAGTGGCCCCAATCCTGGTCTCGGCCTCAACCAACCTAGTGCCATGCTGATCCAATTTGGTGCGTAGTGACGCTACATTGGCGTTAATGTCGTCTAATTTTTCATGAAATGACACAAAGTTTTTGGCCATAGACTCCATAAGTGTAGTAAGGTCCGGCTGAGGAGAACATGAGGATGCCTCCTGGTCGTCTTGGTCATGTTTAGCAAGTGATTTGGCAAACTTGTTCATTGCTCCAGCCTTGTTGGCCCCACGTGCTTTGCCGGACATATTTGGGGGCGCACTGAGATCAGCAGGGTATATATTGCAGTAAGTAGCAATGGGGCCCCAAGGGTTTATGGAGGGACTCTGGCACTCAATCAGCAATGGGCCGGCATCCGCCCAGAGGGCAGGAGCGAGGAGTACTCCCATTAGGTGTGTTCCAGGGCGCCGGGCCCACCCTGAGGGGCAGGCGAGGTGTACAAGCGGCAGTATAAGCAGGGGGGGATAGTGTCAGGCGGCGCCCGCCCCTGAGCCAGGAGGGCCTCAGGCAGTAGGAGCCAGTAATGGAGGGCAGCATAGACAGGGGCGCCAAGCGAACTCAGGGCACAGACGAATAGTTGGCCCAGGGATCCAGAAGCAAAAATGGGCCCGTGACCCTACTATTGAGCGAGGAGCCCTTTAGGACCACACAGTCAAGTTACAGGACCCTAGTGTTTAGGGGTGTATCCCAAAAGGTAGATGAGTTCTGTCCTCGTAATTAGCCATGGTGCCCCCAGAGCGCATAGGTATAGGTTGCCAGCAGTATTGACGAGTGGTAAGCTTGCTGGAATAGGCAAGCCCAGGCTACAATCCACGGCACAGGTAAGTTGCAGAGGGAGGGACAGGACATCAGTGTACATAGGGGTATCCCAGAGAGTGGGTGAGTTCTGTCGTTACAGTTGGTGGTGAGGGCTTCGAGCACACAGATGGTGGTTGCCAAATGTGATAGCAAGTGCTACAGCCCACTGGAGCAAACGAACCCAGGCTGCAATCCGGATGGCCCTAGACAGTGTTGCAGCAGCCTAGATCCAGGCTGGATGATACATTCAGGACACGTGGGGCGCGGGGGCTGGGCACCGCGGGGAGCCGAGAGTGCCGTGCATGGAGGTGTGTAGGGCCTCCCTGAGACCACCCCTCCACAGCCTCCTCACCTGATGGATGATCAGTCCGCAGCGGATCGCCGGCTCCGAACAGGCAGCGCAGAGGGGCCCTGATGGGCCACGACGCCGCGACATGCTCCGGTGAGTGCGGCTACCGCTGGGACACGAGGGCGCGCTGGCTTGGCGGAGACAGCAGTCCGGGGCACACCAGCAATGAGGCGGGCCACCTCAAGTCCAGGCGAGCCCGCAATCGCACAGCCGCCCAAAGTTGGCCACAAACACCCCAAGGATCGCAAGTCTTCCCAGCGAGGGGCGGCACTCAACCTCGGGCGGCCCCGGTCAAAAGCGCAGATCCACGGCGGAAGACATCCAGGTAAGCCCGGCGCAGCTCCGATGCAGGCAGCTGAATAGAGGGTCTCCGTCTCCGAAGGGGGCGGCTCCCAGCAGCCCGCCGCACGCCCCTTTAGCAACAACGGTGGCAGGGGCGGCCAGGCCTTAAGGAAAGTACAGAAGGGGCCAAGGAAAGGTCCCCGTTCACCGATTTCAGCCAAAAATGCACTCCCAAAGAGCCCAATTCACCAGCAGTGCAGGGGAACAAGTAGAATTGCAGGATGATAATGAATGCCGCAGATGAGAACAGATGTATTACGGCAGCGCACGGGGCTATTAAGCTAGGCAGCCATTTTGTCGGCTGCTCAACAGCGCCCCAGCAATTCTCTTCTGAACAAGAGCAACAACAGCATCCCCAGACACGGTTTTCAGCCTTGGTGGGCCTCATCAGTGAGGTGGAGATGTGTCTCTCTGAGAACAGTGAGCAAGGTGTCACGTCTGGCTGACGTTAGGAAACATAGGGTGACTAGACCTAAGTCCTTTAAACAATCAAAAAATAGTCATTGGAACCCCTCCTAAAGAACAGGTCATATAGCCATGTTTTTTCTCGCAGAGGGGCACCGATGACTATTTTTTGATTGTTTAAGGGACTTAGGTTTAGTCACCCTAAGTTTCCTAGGGTCATCCAGATGTGCACACCTTGCTCACTGTGTTCAGAGAGGCACAGCTCCACCTCACTGATGAGGCCCAATAAGGCTGAAACACATGTCTTGGGTTGCTGTTGGCTTTCTTGTTCAGAAGAGATTTGCCATAGCATTTCTGTGCTGGACTGCCCATGTGGGCTGGACAAAGAATGTTTTGCAATTGGATATGTCCCTTCTGTGAAAGATACTTTCCAAAAGAACAGGTCATTTAGCCCTGTTCATTCTCACAGAGGAGCACCTATGACTATTTTTTTATTGTTGAACAGACTTAGGTTTAGTCATCCTAAGTTTCCTAGGGTCATCCAAACATGGACCCCCTGCTCACTGTGCTCAGAGAGGCACATCGCCACCTCACTGTTGAGACACAACAAGGCTGAAACACATGTCTGGGATTGCTGTTTGTGCTCTTGTTCAGAAGAGAGATGGCTATGTCAGGGTGGAAATCAAGGCATTTAGTGGCACTGCATGTTGCATGGGTGATCTTCCTGCCTGTCGGAAGCCCCTTCTTTTCCAGCGTGAAAGACCAGCATGCACCATTGTGGTGAAATATGCTGAATCTGAATAAATGGTCACATGACCTTTCTTTGATGCTCAATGTGCTTCTGTGGGCACTATGAGCTTTGCTGCTTGTGCTGAGTCTTCATTACTAGAGTTTCATACTCCCTCATTTCTAACCACTGCTGCCCCAGTATGTCTTTGTCCTGTGACCTGGATGATTGTCACTGACCCGTCAACAAAGAGCACCTCACCCTCTCCTAGTGGTCTGTCTTTGGCTTTGGAGAAATCTGAGATGAGGTCGTATTTGAAGATCTCTAAGACCCATGTCAACTGCTGACCACTTATGTAATCTCCTGTGGCCATGCGTTTTTGATTGCACATTTTATGTATAACAATTAAATTGATGATGAATTGTTTTGCTATGACTTTTATAGGTTTTTATCTTATATCCACTGCTGTCTGGTATGAGTGGATTGATGTATGAGGGATGTATGTGGATGAATGGTGGAATGATTTAACAGTATGAATTTTATTTGATTGATGTGATCTTCATTTTCCTGCTTTGTAAAAATGTTGCTTAAGTGCAGATTAAATCGTGATTCAATTCATATAAGAGAAAAATGTATGAGGTTTAATAAAATCCTTTGATACTGGATCTTTAAATTGTACCCTCTGGATTCTTTTTTCCGAGACTAACTGTTATGTTAATACCATAATCTAGAGTGTGGGGTCTCCTGTGCCTTTCAGAAATATATCTGGCTTTGGGGATGTCATCCTCTTCAACCTCATCGGTGGTGCAGTCGTTTTTCTCTAAATCTTTGTCTGTTCATGCTTCTGTTAAGACCGTGGCAGGATTCATTGTTCTGCATCTTACAACATGCACATTTGGGCTTGAGATGATAATCTTGTAAACCAATGCTTTCTGGGTGGTGAGGGTGGACTCTAAGATCGCAAAAACTGAGTGTTCCACGTACAATGTTACTGAGCACCCCATCACAATTGTGGAGCTTTTCTTGACGGCAAAGGCAGCTGCAGGAAGAGCTTGTTCGCATGCAAACTGTCCTTGCATTACTGAGTCTAGTGTGCTGCTGTAGTAGGCTAGAGGCTGTTGGCCCATTGTGCTCTTCTGTTTCAGTACTGCAGTCATCAGTGTGCCATTTCAGTGTGACAATATGTAACATTCCTGCATGTAGTCTGGGGAGGTGAGAATTGGGGCTGTAGAAATTACTTCTTTTAGTTCATGGAAACTTTGCAGTAGGGTAATGGAGTCTTTATGGCAGTTTTGCTCACTCTCACTGCACACTAACACGTCTTTGTGCAGTATCCTGTTAAATATGCTACAGCTCTGGCAATATCCTTGGGGCAAACAAGGGTGCTTATAGCGCATCTGCCATGCGCAAATTCTGTGAGATACTATGAATGTGGGTGCAATGGCATCAAGAAGAAAGCATTCTTTAAATCTACCACTGTGAAGTGTGTCGCGTCTTGGGGGATGCTGCACAAACTGGAGACAGGGTTCGGAACGAGAGGAAATTCCTTCTGTACTATGTCATTGAGGGGGCAGAGATCCCGGATCACTCTCCATTTACCCCCGTTGCCTTTTTGACACAGGATATGCTTGTGTTGCTTGGTGAGGTAGAGGTCACTATGATCCCTTGGTCCAGTAAGGCCTGTATTCTGTCCTTTATCCGCTCTTCTGCCTCCCTTGATAATGGGCATTGTTTCACTTGGGATAATACTGCTCCTTTCTTTAGCGTGATTCTCACTGGGGTTACTTCCATTATTAGCCCTACATAATGTGAGTTAGTTGTCCATAACTTTGTTGGCAAATGTTATAAGTAACCCTGGATGAATGGGAACAATGCGACAATGGCTATGAGGGGGCTCTGCACTCTCCTATACTCCACCATGATATTGCAGGGGATGCAAATCTTAAGTTATATTTCCCTGTCATCGTCACTATCCTCAAAATGTTCTGCATCTGTCAATTCCTTGAGCGGTACAGTGGGATCAATCCACAATACGGTGTGTCACTGGCATCTCTGGGTATCTGTGTCTATGACCACAATTCTCTTGACAGATACCAACAACCCCTGCAGATCTAGGGACAGTATGGTGCCTGCTAATAACTCTGGGAACACTACAGGGTGGAAAATGAAATTGGTTGGCACTCTCCAGCAGGCTTTGGTAATGTCCAGCACTGCTTGCACAAGCACTGTTATGCCATAGATGAACATGCCTGGGTCAACGGGAATGTCAAGCACCACCACGGAACGTGCCATTTTTTGTATTATGAGAATCGCCCTCATTGAGCACATGCCTGGCATGCCGCAGACAATACTGTTGTCCATGAATGAGATCATCATGTTCAACTTGCTCAGCAGATCCCTGCTGAGCAAGTTGACAGGTGAGCTCTCAAAATACAGTAGGAGAGCATGTACTACCATTCCTCCCACCATTGCATGCAAGTTTTTTGTATATGGAAGTGTTAAAATAGCCCCAGAGAATCCCTGTGTATCTTGGGTTTTGCCAGATAGCGGGAAGTCACCTTCACTGATGCATGATTTTTCAGCTCCTGAATCTACCATAAAGATGAATGGTTGGTTTCCTATCTCTGCCCCCACAAAGGGTTCCTCTTCTGAGTTTAGGGTCATCGACAGGATTGGACACACAAGTGCTCTCAGTGGGCTGCCATAGTCAGGATAAGTGTCTGTTCCTGGGAACGAGAATGGGTTTCCCCCCACAACTGTAGTGCCTTGAAACAGGGCCACTGTACAATTGGGTGCGCCATTCCTCGTCTGCTGCATGTTGGTGTGAGGCTGGTAATGTTGCATTGCCTGTTGGGGGTGTCACAGCAGGGGAGGGCCTGGTATCTGTGTGGGTAGCTGAGTGTAATCTTGGTGTACCTCTTGATGGATTGAGGTCATTCTAGGGGTCGGTCCTTGAGGGGCCCCTTGGGGGGGGGTCAGCTATAGTTCTGCTGGCCTTAGCTGTCTCCCATACCTGTCTACCCTTGCACTCCCTCGAGAAGTGCCCCCACTTCCCACCATTCCAACATTGTCCCATTCCTCCTCCTCTGGGTCCCATTTCCCTGAACGCCCCTCCACTTGATCCTCTGAACCCACCAAAACCTCACTGTTGTCCTCCTTGCCACTGTGGCCCCAAGAATATCGGGTTTCCACCCCCCTGTCCTTGCCCTCCTTCAGCCCACACCATGGCTATTCTGGCGTTTGTAAAGCCAATGACATATCCTCCTCTTTCTGTGTTGGTGTCAGTCCTGATGCCACCACAGCCACTTTAGCTCATTCATTCTGTGCCAGTTTTGCTTTGTCTGTATGTTGCCTCTGAAGTGTTTCGTTCTTGCCCTCTTTCCTTCTCCTACAATGATGCACTATAATGCTTTGAATTTCAGCCCCCCCTTCATTGCGACCCCCACAATTTTGTTGTGTGCCTTTTGCACTTTTTTGGACACTCCCTGTTTTACTATAAAATCCAAAAAAGGTATTGACTGGTCCCAGGCGTTGCCTGTTTCTGCCCTCCACATCTCTTGGACCTTAAGAATTAATTGTGCGGCATCTTCATCATCGCCCATTGTACCTTGCATGATGGAATGCAAATCTGGTGTGTCTGGGAACGCTCTTCACAGCGCATCACATACTTTTGCTCTGATCTTGTTAAATGATGCTCCATCGTAAGCGTCATTACTCAGTGTTACCCCCGGGTACCCCTCCTTCACTCACACATCGGCAGCCTGATCCCCAACTGCAGCCACCAATACGCTTTTCATGTCTCCTATTACTAGGGGTACTCCCGCTGTGTGCTTTTCAAAAGAATATATCCACGCTGTGATTGCCGGAAGTGCCTTTATTAGATTATTCTTGTCCATCTGTGCCCATGGTACATATTGCCGCCTCCTTACCCCTTTATGAATTAGGGGCATTTGTATTTTCAGTTTGTTATTTCCACCCTTTGCTTCACTTCCCTTTTTTCTTGCTACTGCCATCCGGCCAAACCTCTTCCTCAAACTTCCTCAAACTGCTGTCCCATAAGCTTTCCACCTTCGGGGTGTGTTGAGGCACCTGCTCTGCTTCTCCTTCATCACTGTCCTCAACCTCATTGAATTCGCTCCACTCATTCTTTGTCTCCCCTACAAGACCCACTATTCTCATAACCCAAGCTATATGCGTCGCTGTCATGGTCTATGTGTGTGTTTTCATGGGCACATTGTCTATTCTGAATAAGAAATCTCCTGACGACCACTCATCCATTCCTGGTTGCACGGGCATGTTTGCCTTTGTTACGTCACATGTCACCTGCAGTCTGGCTAGTTCTGTTGGTGTTGATGCAGTGCTATTCCTAGGTCTCTTGGGCTAACATTGTCGTGTTCAGTGACAGCTGGAGGGGAGACATATGGGGGAGGTGGTGCTGTTGCTGATGCCGATACATTCGTAACTGTGGACACATACGTTGGGTTTCAGTTTCCTGCAGTGGGACAGGCTGCTAAAGGATATATTCCCTTCTTTCCCTCAAGTCATTCCCATCTTCACTTGGGCCTGCGCCTTTACAATTGTTGCATACCCCTCATTCCCCGTACCGATCCTCTGTATCTTCGAACATTTTCCAGAGGTTCCATATTCCCTGCTGTTCTGTAATTGTTTCCCTTTATACTTCACTGTCAAAAAGATGGACATATGTTCCAGAACACGTCTGTCAAAGGAGCCCTGATCTGGCCAGTAGTGGGGCATTCCCCGCCCCTAGTCTCGGTCAACCATTGGTTGTGATACTTCTTGACCTTATCGCAGAATAATGGCAGAGACTTGCACATGTACTCTATGGGCATTTCTCCCACCATTGGCGTGTCTCCTGTGTACCTGCTAGTAGTGCTATGCCTGTGCTAATGCGGCACAGTTATGCAGATATTGTTAAAAACACTGTTCAATTTCCCCCCTCTTTGCCCACACAAAAATCGAAAATAATCTTTTTTCTTCCCCCACGCCCCTGTTACCCTTTTGGACTCCTTGCTCACACACACCACACTCTCCTCACATGCACGTACACCACACAACACCCCTCCTGGGCCTCCTCCCTACACAATAAAAATACACAAAGAAAACAAACTGAAATAACAAGCTAAAATAACGTTCACGAGTATGCCCAAGCTCTCTAATCATGCGGAGTGCCTATGTATTTGCTCTTTTCTTCTTTGATAAATAATGGTTGTGGCACTACCTAGTGGTGTTGTGGTCCCTCAATAAATACCGCCCCTCTTGAGCTCTTCGCTCGTCTACCTCTAACTTCGTCTGGGTCAGTCGTTTTATAAACAAACGAGCTGGGGGTAGATCTCTCTCTTTGGCAGGGGCCTCCCTCTTGAACAGCCTCCCTGCCACTCTGAAACTTGATCAGAACCATCTCCGGAAGCAGATCAAGACCTTCCTCTTTTCTTCTGCTTTCACCCTTCCTCTCCCCCGCGGATCTTCTTTCTCTCGGCAGTGTGTGCCTGGCCTACCCTCTGGCTTCCGAGCCCAGGTATCTGGTCACCCTGCCACCCACCCACACTGCCTCCTGACAATACCTTGCTCTGGGGTCTGTATTTGTAACCATACAGCCCCCTTTTTCATGCACTTATCAGAAATACCCGGACTACTGCCTTAAACCCAGCACTTGCCACTTGCTGGGTTTACCACTGTTTGTTGCTTTGTATCATTTATTCATGTTATTATTTATCTATTTTTCCTTTGCTCTGCACTTTCCACCTCGCCCCCTTCCATGCACTTCTCCCCTTTCCTTCTCCCATGCACTTGCACGTTCTCAATGTCACTGGACCTAGTATGATCATTGTTTTGTTCCCCCTTGTTCCCCTCCCTTGCCTTGTCGCACTCTGAAACACTTATACCTTCCCCCCTCACTCGGTGAAGCCCCCTATCTTCCTGTTTTCTTTTCCATAAAAATAACCTTGGAAAATTAATAAAAACAAAAAACAAAACAAGCCATGCTTCCAATTTCACTGTCCGTGTGTACACACTGTTCACACTTCCCCATACATCTGTCCACAACTTGTTATCCCTTGCAAGGCTATACTCAAGTACATGAGTTCACCCAAACTCCTCCATTCAAAGGGTTCCAACACCGACCTGCACCTCTCCCTGGGGCCGCACCCTGCTCCAAAGAGCAGGCAGGATTCTGCAAATACGGCTCGTACATGACCACTGGGAAGTACGCATTTTGGAGCTGGTCATTATAGGTGGGTGCGGCCCTTCTGGAAAAGTTGCCTGGATACCTCCGCAGGTACGGGAGGCGCTGGGATCATTTCAGGGTCACCAATTAAAGGCACGCACCTGTATGCACACGCCCGAAAAAATAAAACCTGCTAGGGAAAGAAGGCCAAGAGATTTCTTGCAAGGATAACAAGTTTTAATCGTGCAAAAAGTAAGGATGCAATTAAAGAACTTTGCTGCTTGAGAACATTCTGGCAGAATCTGCATGAGCAACACATTATAAGGGTATATAGCGTCATTAGTGACATCATTACATATGGTACAAACCAGGGTGGCTGGTTGGTGAGACCCTATACATGGACCGTCTCCATAGAGGATGCCAGGCTACGATTGGCTCAATTCTTGCCTGTCTGTCTTCCCTCACGTGTGGTCAGCTGGGCTCATCTCTCCAGGGACTGAGGGTCAGGCTCTTCACATATTGCTGTTAAAGGGTTATGATTGTGCGATAATGCTACTACATCATTATGGCATGCACCTTGGAAACTTGGGGACTGGCACAAGGAGGGGGAGGCACACAATCACGCCGGCCCACACATTCTTTGCTCTGTTTATATTGCACTCTCCGCACCCGAGGCTTCCACACTCATTTTGAAATATAATGTTGTCCTCCCTGTACCTCGTATTACAAAGGGTGTATTTATGGAATGAGGTGAAATGGTTGTGTTTCTTTAGATCTTTTATGACCATTGGTTTTATTGGTGGTGGTCTGCGGTCACCTACTATCGCAGAATGCAATGGTTCTTGGACTGGGTCAGTGGTGGGTGCCATTACTCCTGGTGGGCTGGGTGGGGCTTTGGGCTCTGCTGCTGGCCTGGCTGTGATGATTGTGCACCAGGAGAAACCTGGTGTTGTCTCATGGCCTTGCGGGGCACATTCCTCTGTGGGATAACAAGTAATTGAAACAGTTAAGGAACAAAGGGAAGTTTCTATGGTAATTATCAGCGTGGGCTGATCTGCCCTCTGCATTTGTGTGAGAACAGAGAACAACAGCCTAATTACCTCTCTCTAAGTCCGCCTTTACGGCCAGTCGATGGTTTGCACTTTGCGTTATCTATTCCTTAGGTTAAAGCACATATATGAAGTCATGCCGATATCTTAAACTGATTAAAACAAAATGGGCCTCATTACGAGTCCAGCGGTAACCGTGCCTGAAATTCTGGCAGGTTACCGCCGGACTCATATTACCATTCTGCCTCCGTGATTCCTGGAATTACCAGGGCATTACGACCCCGGTGACCTGGGAATTCCGGAGGCGGAATTCGGTAAATCCCCATTCCCATTGAGTCCAATAGGACTCAATGGGAATGGGGAAGTGGAAACACCGGCACCATCGTCCACCTTCAGGCGGGTGGTGTTAAACCCGCCAGGTCAGACCTGGCGGGAATGACACCTCCCACCAGCAGAACTCGAGATCACCCGGTCCGGAAACAATGGTGGCGGCGGGTTTACCACCACTGTTATTTCCAGACCGGGTGACTTGTAATGAGACCCATTTTATTAATTTAACACAAAATCACTGCATAAATAAAAACACATACATTCAATTTTTACGAGTGCTTTTCCACAAAGCATGCAATAAAAAAGATACAAACATTTATCTTGATTTCAGCAAGGCCAGTTTAGGGCAGAATAGTGGGGTTAGTATGTGACAGATTGTTATTATCAGTTCACTGATGCATATGTCACCATTGTTGTCATTTCTCAGTTGTTTTCTTTTGAGGGAAACCTTTACAAAGGGAGACCGTTATTGCAGTCTCTGTTATAGCTATACACATTTCTTTTTATGTCTGATAGATATGTCTACATATGTTTCGGCTAGAGTCTTATTTCAACAACCATCCCTGGTCTCTTGCTCTCAAACGTTAACCCTCTTCAGGAAAAGCAATTTCTTTAATGTCGATGTAACATTCGTATGTTCCCCAGTATTTCAAAACTTGCAGCCACTGGTCAGTTTCTCTGGTCAGAAACGAGTTTTTTGAAATTATTTATGGAAGGGAGATTCCATCCTTTCTTTTCTGGGGCTGTGTTACTCTTCTCTCTGTGCTATTTCCTTCCATTTGTGGAGGCTGAACCTTGAATTCACCTTTCTCTATGATGGCTTCTCCACACTCTGAGGCCAGTCAATTGGTCTTACCCAATACGTGGATTACCCGGCACAGTCGGGCCTATTTGGGTTTCTCCGCCCGGCCTACATTTTACCTTGCAGCCATGCAGGACTGAATGTGTCTACCTTAACTATAAAATGGTGTCTCTTTATAGGCATACACTAAGTCTATGCATCTATAATTCCTGCAATATTGTGTTTGTGCTGGGTTCCTTAGCACAGCCCTCTCCCCCCTGGTACATTGCACGTCTATCTATGGGACTGGCCTCACTCTAAAGTGCGTAGGGGTGTGGGAAAGGCTAATTTCCTTCCCAACACTTCTACATTTGTGTCTATATTTGCTGTGGTGATTTTGAATAATGTTAGTAGTAGTTTCTTAAGAATCATAGTGCAATTAGAAAATCATGTTTCTGAGCGTCACTGGTAAAGCCAGATCATTTTCTGAGAAAAGGTTAAAAAGGATATATCTGTTCTCTTTAAATCATATCACATTGATTGTACCAATTATAGTCTTTCCTGGTTTATTAATTGTTTTGTTTAACTTGTATTCTAGATCCTGTCCTGTCTTTGAGCTTTATCATGCCTTTTGTGCTGCATTCCCTCATGGTGTTAGGGGGTGCGGTAGAAGGTGTTCAGTACTGAATGGCATATGATATGTGAGGAGGTTGAAATATTTGAAAGATGGTTGATTATTTTGGAATTTCACATCTATTTCGATTCCACTGTCATTACAGGAGTTGTGTTACAGGAGTTGTGTTTCCTACTGCATCCAACAAGGCGATTGGTCTGTAATGTTGGGGTGTGAATCTATCCCCTTGTTTATGGATGGGAATTACTATTGCAGTCTTCAGGATTCTGGTATTTTTTTTCTTTCAAGAATCCTGTTAAATATGATTTCACAAAATATCACCCACTGTTCAGGTGCTTCTTTCATTCAACATAATAAACTGCAAAAAATAGACTTAAAAAACATATGAATTTCTTTAAAATGCCACAGTGGTGTGACACATAGTGCAGGAACATGTATAAGAACATGAATACTTTCATCAAATTACATTTCCAAAAGGGATAGAGTCCATGATTCATCATTTTGCATGAATGGACGTATGTGTTTTTACATTGTAAACTTGCAAATGTGAATTGGCTATGTGGAGTTGTTTTTACATGGGCGTGTGTGTAAGTGCTGTGTGTGGCTCTGGAGATTCCCTGGCATTTTGTAATGAGTGTTTCAACAAGCTTTAAGATGAAATGTGCATTTTTGTATGCTCTGTGAAAGTCTAACCTATTTTCATGAGATTTCATTCTGAGGTAATGCTAGCAGTGCTTTGCACAAATGTTTTTATTCCACCCACATTGATTAGGATGTGGAGCGAGTGATCGTGTTTCCATGGAGTTGAAGACTTGTCATTTCAACATGTGTAGGGGGGTGTCCATGTTCTATGGTGTTTGACACATTCATTGGATTTACCAGACTCATTGTTAAGAGTAAACAAATTTGCTCAGGCACTGTGTGGTAGACATCCTGTGACATAAAAGACAGTGGGCCTCATTCCGAGTAGGGTGGTAAGGGTTAACGGTCACCGGTAACGAGACCAGTGCCATTAACCCTTACCGCCCTACTACAAGTTCCCTTTGCGGGTCCGCAAAGGGACTTTAGTGCTAATAACGGTACTGTAATTTACGGTACCGTTATTAGCGCCTTCCTATGGGGGCTCAAATGGGAATGGGGAAGGGCCCTGGTGAATGGGGAATTACCGGTCCCTCCAACCTTGGAATGGACCGGTAATTACTCCATTCACCAGGGCAGAGTCGGAACGATATTGGAGGCAGTCATGCCACAAATAGCAGCGTGGTTACCTCCAAAGTCGGAATGAGGCCCAGTAAGTATTAATGTGATAGTTTTGATATACAATTGCATTTATGATTCTATAAACGTAATGCTTGTATGATGTGAAAACCGATATCTGCTAGTCCTTCCAATGAAAGTCATGCCAAGCACTTGTACAGATGAATCATTGGGACAATAGAATGGAAAGTACAACATTGTACCAAAGGGGCAGGGATTGATATATGGATGTACAATGGGCGTTGTTACACAGAGGCTTCTGTTGGAATGGACATTTGGTTGTTGACCATGTGTGTGCGTATGTGTGTGTGTGAGGGTTGGGGGTGTGCATGTGAGTGTGCCACATGTTGCATATTGATTTTTAAATTGCTGGTATTGTTGTGTGTACATTCATGTACATTCTGCTAAGCAGAGCTTTGAATGCCCGTTCAGTAGTGCTATGACAGTAGTTCATTTTGATGTTTTTATCCTTTCATGTGATTTTAAAGTGTGTCTCCATATGAGTTATAGTGTATACTTTTTGTGTTTTTTAGTTTCTTTACATAACCTGCATATCCTGCATTTGCATATCCTGCAAATTATCGAAAGTCATCGACTCTTGGATACACCGGCCATTGTGCTTTCTGTTGAACATACGTATTGGATTGCCAGACTATCCCAGCTACAACATCCACTGACATGGACATTGTGGTGCAAAATGGGCTGATATGATGGTATATTTGTGTCAAGTAATGGCAATTGTGATGTGTGCCTGATGTTCGCAACCTACATGTTAGGTAAAAAGACCCTGGTTATAGCAGTTGCTTGGACTATATGCAGCAAATTAGGGCTGACCTGGCAAGTTTGTTTTGGGAGTTTCCATTGTAGCACATGTTTGAATGTATCACTGTGCATACATTGGGCCTCATTAGGTGTGTGGTGGCCACGGAATGAATGGTGCTGGTAAGGGAACTGCACCGTTCATTCTGGGCTGCCACATTACGAGGTCTGCAGCGGGTCCTGCTCTTCACGCCTGGTCAGACCAGACTTGCAGAGCGGGACCCGCTAGCAGACCAGGATGCTAACAACGGGCCCATCATTAACAGGCCTGTTGTTAGCATCCTCCCCATTCCCATTGAGCCCTAAGGGGGCTCAAATTGGAATGGGGATGTACCAGGTCCCGGTCCCGAGAATGGAAATTACCAGGCCCGCCAAACGGCATGGCTACCTCCAAACTCGTAATGAGGCCCATTATGTTTAAGAGTCAGAATGATATATTGCAAGATTAAGAAATCTCACCAGAATGTGAGCAAATTAATGTGTGCCTTTATACATGATCATAGAATATCACAACTCTGCTACTTCAAAATCCACAGGAATGGCCCTTAGGTTTTTCCTATGGCAGAGTTCATTTATCTGATCATTACAACTCCAGTTTTTACAATAACTTATCGGTTGTGTTGTCTGTTGTGTTTCAGTAACCCCTGTTGTGTTGTGTTGTTAGCATATTGTGGGTTGCAAAATATATTTACCTTTCCTTTTTCTGGTGCCTTGTGCCGTAGGATATATTGCCAATACATTTCCTTTGAGATTCTTTCTTTATGCCCATTTAATAGTAAGTGGTGGTTGATAGTTGGGGTGAGGGGATAGTATGCATGTTATATGTTGCTGATGATTGTTTACATTCTGTAATATACCTTCTGTACGTGTGTCCCCATGTTAATACGGAATGGTATTTCCGTACTAACTTTGCCCTGATGCAAAAATGCACCAAAAATGTATCTATTTTGTACTAGGGCAATTTTTGCCCTGGTGCTTTTAATATGCAAAACTGCCCTTGTCATGGTGCAGTCTTTTTCTAGTGTGTGCCAGTTTTTAAAAATAGGGCAAACTTTGCCCTAGTGCTAATACCGTGCAATTTTGCACTTGCACCGGTGCAAAGTTTCTGTAATCTGGCCCCTGATCTTAGATTTAGTGTGTTTGGGTGCCTGATTTAGATTTTTGGACTCTGGATGGTAAATACAGTTAGTAATGGGCAAGGGGAATTAATTGTGGTGAATAACATGAGTGGGGGGACTGTGAAATGTCGAGTTTCGTGAGTCTGACTTAATATGTTGAGGATTGATAAAATTATACTAAACTTAAGCAGAAGGGGTCATTTTATAATTGAATGTAGGTGGATCTGAAACATGGGTTTGCTTAAATATGGAAATGGTTGAGGGCTAAGAGAAGTTCATGTAATATGTTACACAGTGGAAATTAGGATGATATGCAATAATATTGTGGAGTTGGGTACAGGATTCTGGGGAGATAGTAAGGATCAGTTTAATTTATATATAATTATATTTTGTTAAAACCCAGCATATATTGGTTTTGTTCATTCAATGTTGTTTTGCTATGTGTAAATGTTGTCTTCTGTTGTCTGTGTGGTGTGGGGGGTAAACATGAATTATTTGACTTCGTAGAATGGGATCGGCATCTCTTTCAGATCACAATGTTCAAATATTGCAAGGTGCTGTTGATTGGAAGAGATATATGGATGAAGGAATATCATGGAATGGTTAATGGTAAATGAGTGCATGAAAGATATCAGAGTGTATTTTTGAGCTATGAAGGGGCCAGTTTCAGTGTGTACCTGGAATGTGAAAGGGTTGAATTGCCTGAGAAAGAGAAAAAAATGTATTGTCCAAACTTTGGCGAGAGAAAATTGATATGGCCGTTCTACAGGAAATGCATTTGGTATATGGTGCAGGTGATCTTCTAACTAATGCAAGGTATAAAAAAATATTATTGAATTGCTACTCTTCTAATTCAAGAGGTGTTGGAATTCTATTGAGGAAAGGTTTGGATGCCAGTGTTGACAAAGTAAGCATGGATGATGAAAGGCGTATCATCCTGGTTGACTTAGAGTATGAGGGTATGTTATTAACAATTGGATCTATATATGGCCCATGTGCGGGAGGGGCAAGTTTCTTTGATTCACTAAAGGCGATGCTAAGTGATATGGGAGGTGAAATGGTCATCTTGGGGTGATTTTAATTGAGTGATAGATCCCAAAATGGATAGGTCATTGCCCTGTAATTTTACGGGGCAGAAATCCAGTAAAGAATTACGAGAATTTATTGAAGTATATGATTTGGTTGATGTGTGGAGGAATTTTCGTAGGGGGATAAGGAGTTTTCATTTTACTCACCAGTGCATAATTGTTGATGAACTTGGAAACATGGAAGTTAAGAAGGACAAAATACGCAAATGTTTCCTTTCATTTTATGCTAATTTGTACACTGAAGATCTCGCTCCGCAAATGGATGAACTGGATAGTTTCTTTGAGAAAATTGCTCTCCCCACAATCTCTGAAGAAGGTAGAAGTTTTATGGACGTCGGTTACCATTCTAGAGGTGTCGGTAATTGGGGAATTGAAAAAAGGAAAGTCTCCAGGAATGGACGGTTTAACCGTAGAGTTTAATCAAAAATATGATGAGGTGTTACTGCCGGTTCTTTGTAATTTGTTTAACCATATTTTGAGAAAGGGGAAGTTATGTACTTCAATGAAGGAAGCAATCATCACAGTAATTCCGAAACCTGGAAAAGATGCATCTAAGTGCAATAACTACCGGCCTATTTCCTTACTTAATGTAGACATACAAATCTTTACCAAGATTCTGACTGTAAGACTAGAAAAATATATGGGAGAGTTAATAGAGCGATCTCAGACAGGATTCATGAAGCGGAGGTATGGATATGATAATATTCGAACACTATTAGATATAGTTTGCCTGACTCGGAGATCAAAGATATCTTGTTGATTTTTTTAGATGCCAAAAAGGTTTTTGATAGGGTCAATTGGGGCTTTCTGAACTATACATTATCAAAATTGGGCTTTGGTCCTTTATTTATTAAGGCTACTCAAGCACTCCAAAATGACATCAATGCGAAGGTGTGGGTAAATGAGGGATTTTCAACGTCATTCTCATTATATAGAGGCACACGGCAAGGCTGCCCTTTGTCACCATTATTGTTTAATTTTGTGTTAGAGCCCCTGTTAGCATACATACGTCAACATGGGAGTATTAGAGACCTGGGTGTGGGCGATGGGGAAGTTAAGGCATTGGGCTATGCGGATGATGTGGTGGTTATCTTGAATAATCCTGTTGTGGGGGGTCATGTATTGAGAAATGTTTTTGAAGAAGTTGGAAAATTATCGGGTTACCGGATCAATTGGGAAAAAAGGTGGTATTTCCGGAAAGGAACTCGCCAGGATGTGAACAATTGTTAGGGTGGAATTGTAAATGGGATAATATAAGTGTAAAGTACGTGGGTATTTACATTGTTCGGGATATTAAAAAGATAGTAAGTGGGGACGTATCAATCTAACTATTGGGGGTAAAATTAATGCAATTAAAATGCTCCTGCTACCAAAGATTCTGTATGTTATTCAATCATTACCCGTACACATTACAAAGAGAGCTTTGGGCGTATAGACAGGCTGTTTCAAGACTTTGTATGTGGGCTAGGGAAGAGAGCCAAAATTTGTCGATACCTTATGGTCCGGAGAGTTAAAGATGGAGGTTTTGGGTACCGATACTAAAGAATTATAGCAATGGTTTTTTATTGAAAAAAGTGTCTGATTACACTAGCGGAGACCAAAATCAGGTGCCATGGTGGGTGCAAATTGAGAGGCAGAGGTTTTTGCTTTATGACATTAAGGGGCCAATTCATGGAACAATTGTGCGCCGAAAATCTCAGCACAAGCAGGCGCAAGCTGGCGCAAGCTGGCGCAAGCATGAAAAAGCAAGCACACGTGCACGCGTGCGATTCAAGGAAGGGCTGTGCATGTTTTCCCCAGGATGTGCGCCAAATCTGTTCGTGGGGTACACGGGCGCACACGTCATTGCAACATCCCGAACGCCGTGCGCGACACGCACAGGGAAAGGCTAGTCCAGGGAAAAATAATGCAGGCCCTGGCTATTCTCCTCCTCCTGCGGTGTCCCACGATCAGTGCTGAGACAAATGGGGCATTCATCTTAAAAGGGGGCTGTATGGTTACAAATACAGACCCCAGAGCAAGGTATTGTCAGGAGGCAGTGTGGGTGGGTGGCAGGGTGACCAGATACCTGGGCTCGGAAGCCAGAGGGTAGGCCAGGCACACACTGCCGAGAGAAAGAAGATCCGCGGGGGAGAGGAAGGGTGAAAGCAGAAGAAAAGAGGAAGGTCTTGATCTGCTTCCGGAGATGGTTCTGATCAAGTTTCAGAGTGGCAGGGAGGCTGTTCAAGAGGGAGGCCCCTGCCAAAGAGAGAGCTCTTAGAGTATGAGGGTATGTTATTAACAATTGGATCTATATATGGCCCATGTGCGGGAGGGGCAAGTTTCTTTGATTCACTAAAGGCGATGCTAAGTGATATGGGAGGTGAAATGGTCATCTTGGGGTGATTTTAATTGAGTGATAGATCCCAAAATGGATAGGTCATTGCCCTGTAATTTTACGGGGCAGAAATCCAGTAAAGAATTACGAGAATTTATTGAAGTATATGATTTGGTTGATGTGTGGAGGAATTTTCGTAGGGGGATAAGGAGTTTTCATTTTACTCACCAGTGCATAATTGTTGATGAACTTGGAAACATGGAAGTTAAGAAGGACAAAATACGCAAATGTTTCCTTTCATTTTATGCTAATTTGTACACTGAAGATCTCGCTCCGCAAATGGATGAACTGGATAGTTTCTTTGAGAAAATTGCTCTCCCCACAATCTCTGAAGAAGGTAGAAGTTTTATGGACGTCGGTTACCATTCTAGAGGTGTCGGTAATTGGGGAATTGAAAAAAGGAAAGTCTCCAGGAATGGACGGTTTAACCGTAGAGTTTAATCAAAAATATGATGAGGTGTTACTGCCGGTTCTTTGTAATTTGTTTAACCATATTTTGAGAAAGGGGAAGTTATGTACTTCAATGAAGGAAGCAATCATCACAGTAATTCCGAAACCTGGAAAAGATGCATCTAAGTGCAATAACTACCGGCCTATTTCCTTACTTAATGTAGACATACAAATCTTTACCAAGATTCTGACTGTAAGACTAGAAAAATATATGGGAGAGTTAATAGAGCGATCTCAGACAGGATTCATGAAGCGGAGGTATGGATATGATAATATTCGAACACTATTAGATATAGTTTGCCTGACTCGGAGATCAAAGATATCTTGTTGATTTTTTTAGATGCCAAAAAGGTTTTTGATAGGGTCAATTGGGGCTTTCTGAACTATACATTATCAAAATTGGGCTTTGGTCCTTTATTTATTAAGGCTACTCAAGCACTCCAAAATGACATCAATGCGAAGGTGTGGGTAAATGAGGGATTTTCAACGTCATTCTCATTATATAGAGGCACACGGCAAGGCTGCCCTTTGTCACCATTATTGTTTAATTTTGTGTTAGAGCCCCTGTTAGCATACATACGTCAACATGGGAGTATTAGAGACCTGGGTGTGGGCGATGGGGAAGTTAAGGCATTGGGCTATGCGGATGATGTGGTGGTTATCTTGAATAATCCTGTTGTGGGGGGTCATGTATTGAGAAATGTTTTTGAAGAAGTTGGAAAATTATCGGGTTACCGGATCAATTGGGAAAAAAGGTGGTATTTCCAGAAAGGAACTCGCCAGGATGTGAACAATTGTTAGGGTGGAATTGTAAATGGGATAATATAAGTGTAAAGTACGTGGGTATTTACATTGTTCGGGATATTAAAAAGATAGTAAGTGGGGACGTATCAATCTAACTATTGGGGGTAAAATTAATGCAATTAAAATGCTCCTGCTACCAAAGATTCTGTATGTTATTCAATCATTACCCGTACACATTACAAAGAGAGCTTTGGGCGTATAGACAGGCTGTTTCAAGACTTTGTATGTGGGCTAGGGAAGAGAGCCAAAATTTGTCGATACCTTATGGTCCGGAGAGTTAAAGATGGAGGTTTTGGGTACCGATACTAAAGAATTATAGCAATGGTTTTTTATTGAAAAAAGTGTCTGATTACACTAGCGGAGACCAAAATCAGGTGCCATGGTGGGTGCAAATTGAGAGGCAGAGGTTTTTGCTTTATGACATTAAGGGGCCAATTCATGGAACAATTGTGCGCCGAAAATCTCAGCACAAGCAGGCGCAAGCTGGCGCAAGCTGGCGCAAGCATGAAAAAGCAAGCACACGTGCACGCGTGCGATTCAAGGAAGGGCTGTGCATGTTTTCCCCAGGATGTGCGCCAAATCTGTTCGTGGGGTACACGGGCGCACACGTCATTGCAACATCCCGAACGCCGTGCGCGACACGCACAGGGAAAGCGCACAACGTCAGCGCACACACCAAAAAGGGGGCGGGACACGGGGCGTAACACGCGGAATGGGGAACAACGTGTGAAAAAGAAGGCATAACTGGGGAAGTGCTGCAGGGAAATACACAGAACGCCCACAAAGGCAGGCGGAAGCGTCCCCGCGCACAGTATAATAGTGCGCGCAAACAACAAACACGTATATCCAGCTAAGATGAATGCCCCATTTGTCTCAGCACTGATCGTGGGACACCGCAGGAGGAGGAGAATAGCCAGGGCCTGCATTATTTTTCCCTGGACTAGCCTTTTTGGGATGCCTGATGACCAGGTCTATGGCAGGTATAGGTTTCCACCCCATATTATCCTAGACCTGGTCAGGGAGTGGGAAGATGACCTTACATCACCCACCCTGTGCTCCCAAGCATTGAACCCCTTGGAGAAGATGCTCAATTTCCTGCATGTTTTGGCCACTGGGTCATTTCAGCGGACAACTGCCATAGTGGGGGAGGGGTCTCACAGGCCACGCAGTCATGCTGCCTACACCAGGTGTTGGCAATCATCACTGCGCGACCCTCAATCCGCAGGCACATATACAGGCCCAGAACACCCGCAGAAAGACAGGCCGTGGTCCAGGAATTTTACAGGGTGGCACACTTCCCCAAAGTGCTTGGTGCCATTGCACCCATGTGGCCCTACATCCACCTAGGGCCACTGAGCACATCTATCGAAACCGCAAGCACTGGCATTCCATCAACGTGCAGGTCGTATGCAATGCAAAGGGAATCATAATCTCTGTCTATGCAAACTACCCTGGCTCTACCCATGACAGTTTCATATACAGAATGTCCGCCCTTAGCGGGGCCCTGGAAGCTGGGCAGCATGGCGACACATGGCTCCTAGGTGAGTACAAATGCCTGTGCACATGCATGCATGTCACACACAGCCAAATACACAAACCCCAATAATCACAACCATTATCACCTCCCCAGGGAACAGTGCCTACCCTCTGAGCAACCACATGATGTCGCCGATCCGGAACCCCACCACACCATCCCAGGTAAGATACAACGCTGCTCATATTGCAACCAGGGGCATAGTGGAGCGCACATTCGGAGTGCTCAAGTCATGCTTCCGCTCCCTTGACCGCTCTGGCGGCCAGCTACTATATGCACCCCCAGTAGTGTGCAGGATCATTGTGGCAGCATGTGTCCTGCACAATGTTGCAACACGGTGGGACGTACCGGTGGACAGGTGGTGCCCCCACATCGCCAACCACAGGCACAGGCGCTGCCCATGGGAGGGGAAAGGACATGTGGCAAGGCATCCCGGACCCAGCTTGTGGCTACATTTTACACCTAAACTCCCACCCGTGCGGAGTGCACACAGGCCTGGCACATACCAGGTGATAATCGATGAGACAGTAAATTGTCACAACTTTACCACCCTGAGAATGTTGCCAGGGAAGTGCTACATTGTGTGCATCCCTAGCTACTTAAACATAACCAATCCCCTCACCCCCTGCAAAACAGGCCATCACAATCCCTGGTATGTTACCCAAACCCTCCCAACCCACATCACCCTTGTCTGCCACACCATGACATGGCATGCAATAGCAAAAGGCCAACACATGACCAATAAGATACAAAGTGACATGTCATATATGAAAACTGGCATGAGACAATGATGCCTGACATGGAATCAGATGAAATGACTGACCACCAACCTACCACACATACAAAATCAGACACAAATGCTTTCCACTAGTCGTAGCATGAACACAACACTGAATGCCTGTTCACATGCACATTGGGCACGGCAAAATCCGTACTCCCAAACCCATGTGCTGTGTGTGCCTCCTGCAACACACTGCTCAGCACACAGCACAATGCGCTGCCATTGTGTTGCAGATAAACCTTGAGCATCTAAACAACAGATAAACAAATCAAATCAATATCCAAATGATGCATGTACAGGATACCCAAATGGTCATAGATCATGTGCTACAGGGACACAGCGGGCCCGAGAATGCAATCTGTGTGCACCTGTGCCCATGGAAGGGTGGTTGTACATGTGGTGGATCCTTGTGCAACTGAGTGTGTCATTATGCACATGCCCTCTATATATGCATGTGAAATAAAGTGACCCTCAGTGTCCTGTACACATCACATGTGAACATTGCCCATGTGAACACCCCAGCATGTCAAGACACACCAATCCCCTGACACCTGAAAAGTAAAGACAACACAGGAACAGGCATTGACCAGCACAACACATCATGTATATAGTACCCCACTATTACAATGTCAGAGTGCCCAAAACACTGTAGCCTAAGCCAACTGTCCAACAACAAAAAGCCTTCCCTCATTCACACATCACTGTGACCTTCGGAACAACAGTGCCTGGGGTATGTAGCCTTCTTTCTTCAAGTCTACCTTGCTACAAGATCACCCTACCCCTTGGTCTCCATGTTCCAGCTTGCGTGTAAATAGGGTCCAGCCCCCTCAGAGGCCACGTTGACTGGTAAAAATACCAAATCGCAGAGAACTCCAAGGAGCCAAACCAACAAACCAGGGAAAAAGCCAGTAGGCACCAAAAAACCCAGGAAGAGTCTCCAGTAGATGACTTGAAGTAGCAGGAAATGCCAAAGCACCTGTACAAGCACAATGATAGAACAGCCAACGTAGCACAGTTGAACAATGGTCCCACAGGATGGGTCCCAATTACGGTACATAACATACAATGAGGATGCAACAACTGATGGGTAGTGTCACAGCTCTGGTGTCCAGGCGCAGGAGTGGCACGAACCAACCACCCCCTCCGTGGTCTGGGCGCCTGCAAGGTCAAACTTACACAGGCCTCTGAGACCCCGGCGGGGAAGGAGGGTCAGGGATGTGTTGTTTGGACAGGCATTGGTATACAGGATAACCGGAAAGAGGGACAGGAGAGGGGAGTTGGATTGGCAAGGGAAGGTAGTCAAAATACAAAAAACTACCATTCACAATAAAACATACTCAATCTGAGAAAACATGTTCATCATGCACATTCTACCAAATGCGTCAAATGCAAGCCAAAGAGTGACTTATCTCCGGGGTGCATGCTGGCCTCCTGCCTGCGCACTCTCAGGTCTGTGTGCCTTGCAGGGTGTCCCTGTGTGCTGTATCACTTCCTGGGTAGGAACGCTACTGCCCTAATAACTCTGCTTCAATGGAGCAGGGGGTACTCGAGGATATGTTCGATGGCCCCTGTGTGTGCCCCTGACAACTTGTAAAGCCACTTAGCATTTGTCCCTCAACGCATGTCAGCTGTACTGTGTGCTTCTCCAACAATGCCTGGCAAAGCTCACCAGCACTGGTGATACTTAGCATGCATGTGCAAGTGGCCTGGTGGAAGGTTGGCTGTGGTGTGGGCCCTTGCGCTGCTCACCTTGCCTGGAGCTCCTGGAAACACGTCTGCTTCTGTCAGACATCTGAGCACAAGCCCTGTGCTTCTGCTCGCGCACACATGCACACGTCTGCTCCACCGATTATGGCCAGTCATCAGGATTAATCGTCCCTGTGTCTGCTGGCAAAGGTAGTGTGGAGGCTCATTTCCCTGCAGAAAGGGCAAAAAAGATATTAATAAGGCTTGAAAGTTCCCTGTGTGTGTCTCCATGCTGGTTGTCACTGGGCCAGGTCACAGACCTACATCCAAACTCCTCCCACCATCAGTGTGACTTTGACAGGCCAAGGGTGCAGGCTACTGTCTACAGCATGAAGGGCATCAAGCACATACACAGGCAAGAAAATAACATCATCACAATCCACATCAATTAATGGAGACATCAATTACGTACTCACCCAAAATGATTACAGACATGGGGTGGATATAATGCTAGAAATTTCCACTAGGGGTGTTAACACAAGCAGTACAGCAGCAGACAGGCCACAGTTATGACGAAAGTCCAAAGACCTTGTGTAAAAGTTTGGTACACCGAACCATCCTAGCAAGCCCATGGATAAGGGAAGCAGGAGTGGCATATGTGAGTCAGGACCCCAAGCTGCAAACACATACACGAGACAAACTTGAAGGGCCCAGCTGGAACAGACAGTGAGTGCTTTCAAAAGCCGCCAAACCACCATACCGTCACATGAATGCACAATAGAAAAACAATATTAAACTATATTAACTAATTAAACTAACAATGAACAACCTACATAACCTAATTAAAACAACTATCAAATGGTCAATATTAACTAACTAAACTAAAATCAAAAATCAAAAATGGCCACATACGACCTGGGGGCGGGGGCACCCAGGAGGGGGGAGGTACAGGGTGCACCTCAACACCCACATGCGATGATGTTGAGACAAAAATAAAATCCTCCATGGGCTCAACGCCTGCACAGCCCGACCTATGTGGGAGATATCTCGTCGTCCGAGTCTGGCTCATCCTGAAAAGGAGGACGTGGCACAGGAGCCTGACCATGCCTAGCTGCAGCTTGCCTCTCATCGGCAGCAAGTCTGCCGGATGGGTGAGCCTGGTTCTGTGCTGCGATGACACGTAGGTCTGCATGCAGAACCTCCCGTAATACGCGTGCTTCCTCTTGCAAGGTAACACGTGTAACACAGAGTTCTTCCTGCAGGACCTGGCTGGACAACTGATGCACCTCCCGGAAAGCACGTAGCTCAGCCGAGACGGTATGCTCAAGCTGCTCAAACCTCTCCTCTGACCGCGCCCTCTGGGACATCAAGAGGACACCCAGAGTGGATCTGAGGGACTCGTAGTCAGCCCTCAGGGCCTCCATGTGTGCCTCTGCGTGAGCAGCAATTGCTTGACGCAAAGACATTTCAGCCTGGCGTGCCCTGTCTGAGGCCAACATGCCCAGCCTGAGTGAGCGGGCCGTGGACTGTGCCGCCCGCTGCTGGAGAAGGACCTGCCTAGCAGGGGGAGCACGGATTGGGCCACACGCTCTATGCTTACAGCAATGTTTTCCATTGCTGCCCCCTGGCATTCTGAATTGGCAGTCATTTCTTGCTCCCACTCAATATACCTCGGAGACGCGCAGCCACCGCGTTGCTGGGCTTGACACCTGCGGGACCCAAGGACCGGCCGTCCTTGTTGGGTTGGCACTGCCCGCGGCTGTACGTGATGGCCCAAGCACATCAGTGACTGGTGTGGAGATGACCCTGCGTCCCGATCCACCACAGGCAGAGGTCCCGCCACTGTCTGGCCCCTCAGTGCAGGTGTTGCAGACAGAGGTGTGTCCACAGCAGACTCACTCATCCCTGACATATGGACCTGATGCACATCCAACTCGACATGGACGTCAGACTGGTCATCTGGGCTGGACTCATTGCCAGCCAAAGTCAAGATGGTCTGTAGCACATGCGGGTTCTCGTGGTCTGCCACTCCACGACCCCCACTTGTGACGGGTTGCTGATGTGATAACAACCCTGTGCCTGGCATGAGAACACCATCCTCTGGCTCCATTGCGTCATCATCTGAAAAGTTGAGAGAAAAAAAGATTAGTACACATGTTAGAAGCACACAACACACACAGACATAGACATCACACAGACAGCCAACACATGAAGTAGACATGTCACACACAAAAGAGAACCTGCCATGCATGCCAGGTCAATTTGACATTGCTTCAGTGAGTAGGCATGTAGAAGGGTGCTATAAGACTCAGAAGTGGGTCGATGCAGTGCAGAACATGTGTATGTTACTCACTATCTACATGTACAAGTACTTCATGATATGTATCAAAAAACGTGAAGGCAGTGCAAGGTCAAGTTCAGGCATAACGTGCAATGTGCATGCAAAGGGTTGCATGGCTACAAGCAAACCACCCCTTCCCCTAAGTGGAAATGCAGGGATGCCTTGCATGGTATCAAAAGGATGACCAGAGACCTGTGTATTGGCAGACAGCGTTGACTAGCATCAATTGCATCATCTGAGTCAACTGACAACACAGCAGATGATGATGGGACAGTAAGCAGGACACATGATGAACCCTCAGTAGTACACCCATGTGTGCAGAAGACACTACACCAGTTGGACCTGAAACAGGATGAGGCCTGTGAGCCACACAGATTGTCACACCCTAAACATGTGTGGGACGCAGGACTGAGCCACAGTGGGCATGGGAAGGCTGGGCATGGGAAGGCTGATGAAAAGCCATGAAATGTAGGTCCCCCTGGACACGTACTACAATGATCATCCAGTCGAGGACACATAGGGGCATGCATGGAATGCACATGGAGCATTAATGGGCACTCATGTCCCTGCGGAGCATCTGCCATCTGCACAGTCCAAGTGAGACACCCTGCATCAAGGACAAAGGATGTACCCCACTGCATGTGTCTGGCAGGTTGGCTGGTGGAAGTTAGCAGGTACACAGGAGGCATGAACAGGCCATTGCATTACGGCAAAATCATGCACACCAATGCAAATGTAAAATTGAGGTGCGAGGGGTGGAGGGGCAAGGGAGCATGCCTCCGTGGAGTACATGCATGCAGGCAGAGGACACATGCATATCAGTCATGCTATGACATAGTCCCAGTGCTGAGAGGAAGGACACCCCAGGCTACATGCAGAAGGGCCAGTGAGCTGGAACATGGACCGGAGGGGCCAGGTGACCAGCATGTGAGTAGGGTGCAAGTTTGGTGATGCGGACAGTCCCTGTCTGCTTCACATGTCCACCATCCTGCAGAGCAGCCATGCATCAGTGAAACATTGCATTACTTGCACATCTGAACCATGTACACATGACATGTAGTGGCAGTCATGCACAACACATCACACAAGTAAAACACACATGGCCTTGACAAACACGCAGCAACAGTCACTGGACTGGGCTTCAAAGTCCTGCATCTCTCCCACTCCTTCGACCAATTCTGGTGGTATGAACTCTTCAACAAGTGACTCGTGCGGAGTGAGGTCTTCCTCCTCAGGTGCCGGCCCACTGCCAGTCACCAGAGTCATGTTGTAATTTGAGGCACACTTTGCCTTAGCGCTGCGTTTGAGGTCATTTCAACACTTTTTGCACTCTTGCGCCATGCACACCTCATGGCCGAATGCACTCACATGTTCTGCTACTTGCTTCCAGTGGGTATCACGATGGGCAGCCGTAGTTTGACAATTAGGCCCCACTAGCATGTCACGGTTGTGGTCCCGCACGTAGTCCACGAGGAAGTCCAGTTCCTGCGCACAGAAAGGCTTCTTCCTCGACGTGCAGGAGGTTGTGGCTGTGTGTGGGGTACCAGCCTGAGCTGCAGGTGCAACCTTCCTCCTCTTGGATGCTGGTCCGGACCCTGGCTGGCAAATGCCGCCCTGATCAGTATGGGCAGTGGCGCTGGTGGAATGAGCCGAGGGAGTGGCAGGTGGAACATGGAGTGAAGCCCCGACTTGCGTCAGTGGCTGCTGAGTGCCCTGGAATGGACCCTGCGCAGCAACATACTCTGTGCCAGGGTCATTGACCGCGACTGTTCTGGTTGGTAGACTCACAACCGGGGTGTTGTTGGCTGCATCTGCCCCTGCACTTGCCAACACCCGGCTGGTTGGGCCAGCAGATGACATTACTGCCCCAGGAACATGTGCCTCGGTCAGGGCAGCCCTGCTTGCACCTATGGCGTTCCTCCTGACCTGCTGGAAATCATCCATGGACTCTTCAAGTGCCAACACAGCCTGCACTGGCAGACCCTGAGCCTGGGTGGTGGTCTCCACAGCTGCACCTGCAGCTACCACTACCCTTGGGCCCGTGGCAGTCGATGAAACAGACTGCCGGGTCACATGGGCGCCAGTGCCAGATGCAAGAACTGCATCTCCCGGAGCCGCAGGGGGTGGTGGCATGACTGCACCAACACTTGGCACAACATTGCCCTGAGCTGGCGCACCCCTGCCTCTTCCCCCTCTGCAGCCACCCTGGACACCGTGGACTCCCCCTACTCCCTGGTCACCCTGGCCACGTCCCTGACCACGCCCGCCACGAGGAGTACGATCAGCTGAGGCGGCCTTCACCTTACTTGGCCTCCCAACCATGACACAGATGGAGTAGTGCCGGCACAGATGGAGTAGTGCCAATGGGAGGTGTACACAACAATTGTCCTGGGCAACTGGGGTGAAGGTGGTGGGATACAAGATGTTAAAAGCACCCCTGCACCTGCAAGGCTGTATGTGACCCCGGTGATGAAGTGACGGGTAACGCAATGCTCAGGCACCCCAAAAATGCAGTAAAACCGTGCACGCAACTCCCGGTAGCCCATGTGTGTGGAAGTAACCTCCCGCAGTACGCGGTGGCACCCAGGGACACGAAAAACACATACGCGTGGGACACACAGGCTACTATGACCTCGAAAACGGGTACACGATACACAGGGGCACCCCGCAGTGGGAAAAATAGTGTGCGCGACTCACCGTCAGACTAGCATGATAATGAAAAACACGCGTAGTCAATACCCCCGCCAAAAGAAGAGATACACCCATGATCCGCTGTGAAGTTGTGATGGTGCGCGAAACAACACGAAGTAGCAACACACACATCAGTCTCCACGAAAGGCACGTACAGCGAACTGCTGGCCCCACTCACCTTTTACCCGTCATGAGGGAAACGCCCATGCGTGTAACGTCACATATGCGCTTAGCGCTAAGGGCCTTTCCTCGAATTACACGCTGACGTGCAGTTTTTTCACATGCCAAATCACTCCGTATCAACTGGCCACGTGACAAAAACACGGAAGACCACACTCCTGCCCAAAAGGCCATTTACCTGCCCCCCAGAGCCCAGAGCACGCTCCCACCTGACATCTGCTGCTGCCTGCCTGCCTGCTGCCCACGTGCCCTGCTATTTGGTGCCTGCACGTCAGCCATCTGCAGGGGTCCAGTTGCTGTGTCCACCCCTGCTGGAACAGAAGACTCCCGACTGGGATACCATCGCTCCACAGCCCAGCCCCAGGACCCAGTTGCCCACCCACACCTGCCTCAGGGGTCACCATGTTGGGGCAAACACCATCCGAGACCACTGGCGACACCCAGCCAGAGAGGCAGAGGGCTACCAGCTTCACCGATAAGGAAGTTGGCATCCTGGTGGAGCAAGTTCTGGGGCATTATGATGCACTCTTCACACCATCGCGTGCCAACAAGGAAGGACGGGAGAGGATCTGGGAGGACGTAGTGGTTGCCATCAAGGAGAAGGGGGTGGCAACCCGCGACATGAAGCACGTCCAGAAGAGCTGGAAGGACTTCAGGTCCAGGACCCTCAGCAAGGCCCGGCACCTCTTCAAGGCAGAGCATGCAGAGGGGTGCCAGGTCAGCCTGGGCAACATCCAGATGAGGGTCCTGGAGCACAAAAACCCAGCGCTCCACGTCCAGATCCTACAGAGGCAGACCCATCTGGAGTTGAGCGATAAGTGGCCATGCATTGCTGTGTGAAACAGGGCATGTTGCAGTGTGCTGGTAGTCAGCTACTTGCCTGTATGTGTGACATAGGCCATATATGGATGTGTGTGTGCAGGGATATCATGGTAATGCATGTGAGACCAGTCATGCGTGAACCACATGGATGGTGCAAGTGTTCCAATGCAACATGGGGAGCAGCATGCGGAATGCACACATGAATGCATGCCTGTCTCTGTTCTTGGACATGGATGGGGTGTGAGAGATGGGTGCTGCTCTCATGTACATGTATGGTGTACATGTCTGTGTGTCTGAGTAGCGTGTGTGTGACTTTGAAACGCCATGGATGCATGACACATAGTCATCCTTGTATCCACTGTGTCTGTGGTGTACGAGTCCTGATGCATGACCCTCCGGTGATGTGTGTGCATGGGATCAGTATGAGTCATGATGCATGTGAGTTTGAAGCCAACATTTATGCCAATAGAGGCCCTTGTGCATGGATTCTGATGTTGATTGCATGCACCGTGCCTATTTCTGCATGTGTGTTGCCTGCATTGACCCATGTGTTGTGGAGGGACAGGATGGAAGTGACGTTTGACAGTGCCACTCATGTGTTAGTGCTTCCTGTCTAGGGGACTATTGTACAGTACCCTGATGCTTGTGTTCTATGTCTCCTTCTACGCAGCGTCGAGTGAAGAAGAGGGCGAAGATGGCGCTGTGGAGCAAAGTGGTGGGGAGGCCTCCACCGGGTGGTGACACAAGGCCCAGCCACCCTCCCAGGAATCACCATCATCCGGGAGCTAGGGGACTGGTGCCGCGTCTGCCACTACGGCTGCAGGGGAAGGGCCGGGTGAGCCCCACAGGGGCTTGCTATGGCGGAAGACGGTGCAGAGCCATCCTGGTTGGTGGTCTCCACAGAGGAGGAGGAGGAGGCCGCAACTGAGCCACACATGGGGCCTGGTGGGGGTAGTACAACTGGTGCAAGTGGTGCAGTCCAGGGGCAGGAGGCAACACAGGTCGCTGCGGAGGGGCATGTGCATGTCACTGTCCCTGAACCTGTGACTGCACCACCATGCACCAGCAGGGATGCCCCGTCCCAGGCTCGTCCGCAGGTAGGGGGGAGGCCCACATCATCTGGCACTCCACTACCTGCGGACGAGGAGACCCATGACCGTATGGGGTCTGTCCTGATTGGTGTCGCGTTGCGCACGAGTGTCATTTGTGATGATGTGCGTGCTTCCTGGGGGGACCACACATGCCATCAAGAAGAGCTGCGTAGCAACATGGCACATTTGGGAGGGGCCCTGGTCGGAGGGTTCCTACATATGTCGAGCACTCTGGTGGACCTCTCCACCTCTGTCGTTCTCCCTGATGTCTTCCGGGCCAGATTCCACCAGGGCCCCCTGTGGACCTGGCCCGACCAACATAGCCAGCTTGGTGGAGATCACATCCCTGCCACAGTCGGGAGTCGGAGGTCCAGCAGGGGTGGACGCCCCACCAACTGGAGACCAGCAGATGGAGGACGTGCTGGCATCATCGGGCAAGGCAGATGGACAACAGCAGCAAGGTGGGAGCGATGATGGCTCAGGCCACCAACATCAGAGGGGCAGGCATCGGCCAGAGGGCAGGAGGACCCTGGAAAGGGAGTGTCTTCTGTGTGGCAGCGGATAGATGCTGAGCAGTGGCGGGCGGAAGAGGCACAGCTCACCCGGTCATGGCGGAGTTCTCCATGCGCAGGGCGTTGAGGCGGGCTGAGTGCCTCGAGGCAACTCGCAGGGAGTTGGAACAGGCCATGACTACATCCCTGCGAGACCTCGGGCCAGGGTTTAGGCCCGCCTCTGGGACATCGACATGGAGTTTGATGATGCCGTGGCCTGGGACATCACAGAGTGAGCCATAGGACTTGCCTGCCACCATTGTATAGTTAGTTAGTGTTAGGTTTCCTTTCTGTTTTTATTTCTGTTGGGGCGCTTGGACAATGCCCCACCTTTTTGTGTGTAGTTCTTCATTAGGTAGTGTTTTTTGTAGGTTTCATTTCAAGGGTTGGGCTTGTGGACCCTGGATTTGTATTTTGTAAATAGTTCTTCACTGGATTTCACTTATTATTTTTAATTTTTCCATGGAGCAATGGTTTTATCTTCTTTTTTCATTTTGGATTTGTTTTGCCGGACTGACACTTTGGACACATGCTTTTGGATTGATTTGGATTCTGCTTTCCTACATTTTTATTTTATATTTTGGACATGCAGCTTTTTTATCATTATTTGCATTCTTGTGTGTTTCATTTCATTCCCTTGCTTTTGTGTTTAATACATTTTTATTTCCTACTTCAATGTGTGGTATTCTCTCTTTGGTTTCATGCAGGTCACAATGTGTGTTTTCTCAATCACATGCACCCATTGTGTGGGTGTGATGGAAATGTGTTGATGTGCATACTTGCCATTTGGGATATATCATGTGAAGGGGATTTCATTGTGGGGTGGATGTAATACCTGGTTGTGTGTTTGGACTGGGGTGGCGTGGGGTGTGATTTGAGTGGCCATAAGGCCCATGATGTCACGCTCACCTGATTTCCACGGAGGCGCAGGTCTGGCTTCGAGTGCTGATGCTTCTTCAATGGTGAAGCGCAGGACTCTGATGATGGACAGGAAGGGCCCCTCTACTCTGGCTTTTCTGGCTCGCAGGAATATTCCCCTGTACGTGAAAAGGGAGTATTACCTACTGACGGAATAATGCTCAATCCTCCCACTCCCTTCCAACCCTCCTCGATACCCTTCCACGCTTCTCCGTGAAGTCTCACCTTAGGGTCTGGAAGGATGAGTTCTCCATCCTGCTTCTGATGCAGGGGCGCGTTGAAACCCAGTTACTTCACTGGATTGAGGTTTGATGGGAGTTCAGAATAAGCTTGACTATTCAGGTGAGGCGCTGTAAGAGTTCTGTTGCAAGTTCAAAAATTCAAGCTTAATAATAATGTTCATTGTCTTATTGCAGCAAGCACTAATGCTTATGTCTTTTTCCCCTTAGGGGCCGGGGTTCAGAATGCCGGAGATATGGCGCCGACCCGAAGTGTAAGTTCTGGATGAGCGTTCAGGTAATGTCTTTGCATTCGCTCATTCAATGTCTTTGTCTTTTTCCCCATTGGGGCCGGGGTCCGGAATGCCAGGAAGCGGCAGGACCCGAAATGAAATGGGAATGACCCAACAGGTAAGTCTTAGAAGGAAACTGAGCTTTTCCTATTTCCCTTCCTTCTCTCACCTTGTTTTCTTGTCTTTTCTCTCTAGGCTCTGGGAAGTGGGTGCAGATCCGGATGATCGCTGCTGAAGATGGAGGCGCCCAGGAAAGGTGAGTGAAATGCAGCGCTGCAGCGATCGAAGCGAAATGCTTTTAAAAGGATGTCTTCCCTTTCAGGATCGTTGGTGTGATGTCCCCGTGATGCAGCTTTAGCAGGTAAGGTCTTCTTTCTCTCCAATTCTCTCTTATCTCCATTTGCAGGTGACCCAGGATGCTGACAGGCGTGGCTGAAGTCCAGATGCAGGAGCTGACACGGTGAGCGTCCAGCTGCGAGGAGCAGAACAACGCGAAGCGTGAGTTGCTGATCGGGCGTGGTTTAAATAGCTTTGGAAGAAGTTCCAGGCATGTATCCTTCCACCAATCAGGTATGTATCCTTCCCCGACCACACCCAGGTGGAAAGTGGTCCCACAGGTAAAGTAGTTCCATTCAGGCCTCAAGAGGGCCTGGATGTAGCAGCATGGTCTGCATCAGGTAAGTGCACATTAAAACACTTGAACACATGTCTAGCTTTATGAGCCTGGCGCCCAAGGCGCCAGGACAGGGGTCCAACATGAGCCTGGTGCCTAAGGCGCCAGGACTGTGTCCAAAGGGCCCCAGCTTGGGCCCGCTGGCACTTCCCTGGGGGGAATGATGCCTGCCTCTGGGGTTGCTGGGTCGGACCTGGCTCCTTGGAGGTAGGCATCATGACAGCACCCCCCCCTCAAGGCCTCTCCCAAGGTTGTTCCCTCCGGGGGTTTTGGCTTGTTCGGAAATCTCTGGTGGAACCTTTGTATTAATCGAGGTGCGTGAACATGGTTACTAGGCTCCCACGATCTCTCTTGAGGTCCATATCCCTTCCAGTCAACAAGATAGAAGAGTTTTGACTTTAACACCTTGGAGTCTAAAATGTCTTTAACTTCGAATTCTAATTCCCCTTCAATTTGAACTGGGTCTGGGGGCTTGGACAGTCGGGTCCCTGGTTGTACTGGCTTCAAAAGTGATGCATGAAAAACTGGTTGAATACGCATGTTAGACGGTAAATCCAGTTTAAAGGCCACGGGATTGGTTATAGCCTTGAAGGGATAAGGTCCTATGAATCTGGGATTGAAGGTTCGCGGGCCCTTGAGGGGTAAATGTTTCGTTGCTAGCCATACCTGGTCTCCTACTTGGTAAGGAGGAGTTTTACTTCGGTGCAAATCAGCATTTTCTTTATACTTTTTCTTGGCTTGCTGTAAATGAGTTGCAGCTTCTTTGAAGGCTCGGGTTATTGTGGAATGCAGATGATTTACTGCGGGCATTTCCAGGGTCAGAGGTGGATCTAGGTCAGAGGTCCGAGGATGGTGACCATACAAAGTATAAAAAGGAGTTTGTCCGGTTCCAGAATGCACTGAATTGTTGTATGCATATTCTGCTATCCAAAGGATGTCTTTCCAATTTAACTCGGATTGGTGTAACATGCACCGAAGATATTGCTCGAGAGTCTGATTGGTTCTCTCGGTTTGTCCGTCAGTCTGGGGGTGGTGGCTGGTGGATAACCGCACATCTATTTGTGCTAGTTCGCAACATTTCTTCCAAAAATGGGAGATAAATTGACTTCCACGATCCGAGACTAATATGGAAGGAAAACCATGTATGCAAACTATATTCTCCAGAAATTCCTTGGCCAAGGTGGAAGCTGAAGCAAAACCTTTTAAAGGGATAAAGTGGGCCATTTTGGAGAAAAGATCCACAATTACAAGGATAGTGTTGTAACCAGCACAAGGAGGCAGGTCAGTTATAAAGTCCATTGACAAGGTGTGCCATGGTGCCGGTGGAATATCCAAGGGTTGAAGTAGGCCGGCTGGCCTTTTCCTTTGACCCTTGTTTTGGGCGCAAATTCCGCAAGACAATACAAAAGACTTTATGTCTTTTCTCCAAGAAGGCCACCAGAAGTGGCGTTTGATTTTTTCCTCCGTTTTAGCGATACCAGGGTGTCCTTCCATTAATGATTCATGATGATGGGCAATAACAAGTTCTTGCAATTCTTTACTTGGCAGAAACAACCGCTCCTGGAAGTAGGGTAAATCATCCTTAATGGTGTAATGAGGACCCTTTTGACTCCATTCCAGTAAGGCTGAAGAGTCTAGAAGTTGTTTTACTTGCGTTTGGATGTCCTCAATAGTTTGCAATGAAGTTAGGCCTAAAATGCTTTGTTCAGGTATGATTGGCACAGGTTCTAAACTCGAATTGGGTTCTTCCATGCCAATCCGGGATAAGGCGTCCGCTTTACCATTCTTGCAGCCAGGGCGATAGGTAATTACGAAATCAAATTCCGCAAAGAATAGAGCCCATCGGAGTTGTCGTGAAGATTGAGCTTTGGCCGTCTTTAAATATTGCAAATTTCTGTGGTCCGTAGTTACGGTGATGGTGTGTCTCGCCCCGAGAAGGTAGTGACGCCAAGCCTTGAAAGCAGATTTAAAAGCCAGTAACTCCTTGTCGGTAATTGCGTAGTTGATTTCAGGAGGAGAACATTTCCTGGACCAAAAGGCCACAGGATGTAGTTGGTTAATTTCTGGGTCTCTCTGCGACAGGACAGCTCCCATGGCCGAACTGGATGCGTCGGTTTCCACAATGTAAGGGAGATCTGGGTGCGGGTGTTTCAATACAGGTGCAGAGGTGAATTTGGTTTTTAGGTCCTGAAAGGCTTGTTCGGCCTCAAGAGTCCATTCAAAGCATTTGTTTTTCTTTAGGGGAGTTGTGATGGGTTGGACTGTTCGGGAAAATTCCAAAATGAATCTTCGATAGAAATTGGCGAAGCCGAGCATGCTCTGAACTCCCTTCACCAAGCTAAGAGATGGCCATTTGAGGATGGCGTCCACCTTTCGCGAGTCCATTCCAGACTCCTTGAGGTGTCAGGATGAATCTGAGAAACTCAACTTCTGTGGTATGAAAAACGCATTTTTCAAGCTTTGCAAATAGTCTGTGCTGGCGCAATTTCTCAAGAACTGCCCTAACATGTTTTCTGTGATCGGATTCTGAAGAAGAGTACACCAGGATGTCGTCAATATAAACAATGACACAGACATCGATAAGTTCCCGAAGAACATCATTCATAAAGTACTGAAAGGCGGCAGGTGCATTGCACAAACCGAAGGGCAACACCTGATATTCGAAGAGCCCAAATTTGGTGCGGAATGCAGTCTTCCATTTGTCGCCTTCCTTTATACGCACCAGGTGATAAGCTCCTCGGAGATCTAACTTGGTGTACACACAAACGTCTTTCACCTGGTCGATAAGCTCAGGGATCAGGGGCAGAGGATAACGATTCTTAATCGTTATTTGATTTAGGGCGTGATAGTCTATACATGTTCTAAGGTCGCCCTCTTTTTTCAGCACGAAGAACAGAGCTGAGGAGACAGGAGACTTGGACGGGCGAATAAAACCATTGGCTAGGTACTGATCTAAATACTGACGCAAATGCAGGTTCTCAGGTTCCGTAAGAGCATAAATCCTACTACAAGGTAGTTGAGCATTGGGTACCAGATCGATTTGGCAATCATAAGACCGATGGGGAGGTAACGTGTTAGCCTGTTCCTTCTGAAAAACGTCTTGGAATTCTTGGTATTCTGACGGTAGCTGTACAGGGGTGGAAGTTGCTGAGGCTAGACCCATAACTGGATTTCTTGGATAACAAGTTGGTTCACAATCAGGAAAACTTATCTTCTTTGCTCGCCAGTCGATTCTGGGATTATGTGTTTCTAACCAAGGAATTCCAAGAATTACTTGAAATTGTGGGGCCTTGATCACATCAAACACGATTGCTTCCGATGTCCATCCTGACCCACCAGTGTCATTTCAACAGTGGAATGCGTTACAGGCCCTGAGGCTATTTCGGTTCCATCTACCGTAGTAATGACATCTTGGGTTACTTTCGGGCGGAGAGGGAGCTTAATCCTGGAAGCCAATTCACGTTCTATGTAGTTTCCAATAGCTACACTGTCGATGTATGCTTTTACAGCATGCAACTGCTGAGGCTGTTTTGGGTCCACGAGCACCATTGGCATGACAAAATGCGAGGTCAAAGAGTTTGTTTTCAAGCTCGGCAAGTGGACCCCTACGCTTGTCGGGCTAGGTCGTTTCCCGAATAAGGTGTCAATAAATCGTTATCAGTGGCTCCAACCACCTTCTTAGGTGGTTTAACCGGACAATTTCGAAGAAAGTGACCGGAAGTCCCGCAATACAGACAAAGTTGCATTTGCCGCCTTCTCTCTCGTTCCTTCTGCGTTAATGGTCCTTTAACACCGCCGATTTGCATAGGTTCGGATACGTCGGTACTCTTGGAGTTAGCGTGGGTTTTGATCGGTACTCGGGTTTCGTACTTGAACCAATCTGCTTTTCTATTTTGCAGTCTGTGATCAAGTTGAACCACCAAGTCTATGTAGTCTGCGTAGACCTAGGGTGGATCTACTATATGAGCTAGAACATCCTTAAGCTCTCCGCGCAGGCCTCGATGAAACAATGTGATCCTTTTGTTTTCTGGCCATCTAGTTTCCACAACCAGTCTATTAAAGGTGGCAACGTAGGACAGGAGATCCTGATTACCTTGTCGTAAGGATAGCAGCTCGTTATCAAGGGCCTGTCCTTGAGAGTGTCGAACAAACAATCTTTCCATGCTGGCCTGGAAGCCCTGAAAATCCTGGAGAATGGGATCATCCTGATTTACCAATGGAATAGACCAATCGGCAGCACTGCCACTGAGGTAAGATAGTATAAAGGCTACCTTGGTCTGGTCGTTAGGGAAGGCCCCGGGTCTGCATAGAAAGTGTAAACGACATTGGTTCATAAAGACGGCATATTTCTTGGGATCCCCCGCAAAACATTCAGGCGGGGCCAAAGGCATGTGTCCAGGTAGATTGATTTGTACCGGGTTATTCAAACCCATTGATGTGGAAGTACCTCTCGGATTAGGTAAAGGAGTGTGCCCTGCCTGGGCCTGCAATAACCTTTTGGCCAGGTCATCAGTTCTTTCCTTGGATAGGATCAGTTCTCTTTTGAGAGCGTTAGTCTTCTGGCGGGCTGAGTGCACTTCTGCCCGTAATTCCCCCAAAAGCTGGGCCAGCTGATCTGTCTCGGAAGTCTCCATAGCGCCCGGGTGGGAAATTGTGGGTAGGCTTCGCGTTCTGTCACGCTCACCTGATTCCCACGGAGGCGCAGGTCTGGATTCTAGTGCTGATGCTTCTTCAATGGTGAAGCGCAGGACTCTGATGATGGACAGGAAGGGCCCCTCTACTCTGGCTTTTCTGGCTCGCAGGAATATTCCCCTGTGCGTGAAAAGGGAGTATTACCTACTGACGGAATAATGCTCAAGCCTCCCACTCCCTTCCAACCCTCCTCGATACCCTTCCACGCTTCCCCGTGAAGTCTCACCTTAGGGTCTGGAAGGATGAGTTCTCCATCCTGCTTCTGATGCAGGGGCGCGTTGAAACCCAGTTACTTCACTGGATTGAGGTTTGATAGGAGTTCAAAATAAGCTTGACTATTCAGGTGAGGCGCTGTAAGAGTTCTGTTGCAAGTTCAAAAGTTCAAGCTTAATAATAATGTTCATTGTCTTATTGCAGCAAGCACTAATGCTTATGTCTTTTTCCCCTTAGGGGCCGGGGTTCGGACTGCCGGAGATATGGTGCCGACCCGAAGTGTAAGTTCTGGATGAGCGTTCAGGTAATGTCTTTGCATTCGCTCATTCAATGTCTTTGTCTTTTTTCCCCATTGGGGCCGGGGTCCGGAATGCCAGGAAGCGGCAGGACCCGAAATGAAATGGGAATGACCCAACAGGTAAGTCTTAGAAGGAAACTGAGCTTTTCCTATTTCCCTTCCTTCTCTCACCTTGTTTCTTGTCTTTTCTCTCTAGGCTCTGGGAAGTGGGTGCGGATCCGGATGATCGCTGCTGAAGATGGAGGCGCCCAGGAAAGGTGAGTGAAATGCAGTGCTGCAGCGATCGAAGGAAAATGCTTTTAAAATTATGTCTTCCCTTTCAGGATCGTTGGTGTGATGTCCCCGTGATGCAGCTTTAGCAGGTAAGGTCTTCTTTCTCTCACCAATTCTCTCTTATCTCCCTTTGCAGGCGACCCAGGATGCTGACAGGCGTGGCTGAAGTCCAGATGCAGGAGCTGACACAGTGAGCGTTCAGCTGCGAGGAGCATAACAACGCGAAGCGTGAGTTGCTGATCGGGCGTGGTTTAAATAGCTTTGGAAGAAGTTCCAGGCATGTATCCTTCCACCGATCAGGTATGTATCCTTCCCCGACCACACCCAGGTGGAAAGTGGTCCCACAGGTAAAGTAGTTCCATTCAGGCCTCAAGAGGGCCTGGATGTAGCAGCATGGTCTGCATCAGGTAAGTGCACATTAAAACACTTGAACACATGTCTAGCTTTATGAGCCTGGCGCCTAAGGCGCCAGGACAGCGGTCCAACATGAGCCTGGCGCCTAAGGTGCCAGGACTGTGTCCAAAGGGCCCCAGCTTGGGCCCGCTGGCACTTCCCTGGGGAGAATGATGCCTGCCTCTGGGGTTGCTGGGTCGGACCTGGCTCCTTGGAGGTAGGCATCATGACACATGATTGTGGATCGTCATGAGGTGTTGGGGGGACATGATTCGGGGCCTTCTGGCAGGTGCCTTTCATTGCTGGGTGGGTGGGTGTCTGAGTTGGTGGGGGGAAATGAGTCGGGTCTGCTGGCAGGTGTCTGTCACTGCTGGGTGGGTGGGTGGGGGGCATGAGTCAGGGCCTGCTGGCAGGTGTATGTCACTGCTGGTTGAGTGGGGGTGGGACATGAGTCGGGGCCCACTGGCAGGTACCTATCACTGCTGGGTGGGTGAGTGGGTGGGGTGACATGAGTCGGGGCCTGCTGGCAGGTGCGTGTCACTGCTGGATGGGTGAGTGGGTGGGGGGACATGTGTCGGGGCCTGCTGTCAGGTGCCTGTCACTGCTGGGTTGGTGAGTGGGTGGGGGAACATGAGTCGGGGCCTGCTGGCAGGTGCCTGTCACTGCTGGGTGGGTGAGTAGGTGGGGGGACATAAGTCGGGGCCTGTTGGCAGGTGCCTGTCACTGCTGGATGAGTGAGTGGATGGGGAGACATGAGTCAGGCCTGCTGTCAGGTGCCTGTCACTGTTGGGTAGGTGAGTGGGTGGGGGGACATGAGTCGGGGCCTGCTGGCAGGTGCCCATCACTGCTGGGTGGGTGAGTGGGGGGACATGAGTCAGGGCCTGCTGGCAGTTGCCTGTCACTGCTGCGTGGGTGAGTGGGTGGGGGGACATTAGTCGGGGCCTGCTAGCAGGTGCCTGTCACTGCTGGGTGGGTCGGGGTGCAGGGGGATATGTGTCGGTGCTCACTTGTGCATGGTGACATGTGGGCTGGCTGGGGGGAATGGCCAGGGTGGACGGGCTGCCTGCGGGGCATTGCCAGGGGTGAAGGGTTGTCCCCTGTGTTGTGGGCTGCCTGCAGGGCCTGGGAAGGGGGGAGAGGGCACACCTGGGAGGACACACACTCAATTCGTGTTGGGGCACACCAGGAATACACGTACCCCACCCGTGGCAGCCAAAATGTGTGTAAAACTCCCTGTACACCCCCCGAAATACACGTACCCCACGTGCACATGGCCTATCACGTGTGATACTTCACACGCACCCCAAAAAACACGTACCCCACTCGCACAAGGCCTATCGCTTGTGATTCTCCACGCGAACCCCAGAAATACACGTACGCCGCTCGCACAAGGCCTATCGTGTGTGATTCTCCCCGCGCACCCCCGAAATACTCGTACCCCGCTAGCACAAGGCCTATCGTTTGTGATACTTCATGCACACCCCCGAAATGCACATACCCCGCTCGCACAAGGCCTATCGCGTGTGATTCTTCCCGCACACCCCTCGGAATACACGTACCCCGCTCGCACAAGGCTTATCGCGTGTGATGCTTCACGGGCACCCCCGAAATACACGTATCCCGCTCGCACAAGGCCTATCGCGTGTGATTCTTCCTGTGCACCCCTCGGAATACACGTACCCCACTTGCACAAGGCCTATCGCGTGTGATTCTCCCCCCACGCCCCTCGGAATACACGTACCCCGATCCCCAAGGCCTATCGTGTGTGATTCTCCCCGCACACCCCTCGGAATACACGTACCCCGCTCGCACAGGGCCTATCGCGTGTGATTCTTCCCACGCACCCCTCGGAATACACATACCCCACTCCCCAAGGCCTATCATGTGTGATTCTCCCCACGCACCCCTCAGAATACATGTACCCCGCTAGCCCAAGGATACTTCATGCGCACCCCCGAAATACACGCACCCCGCTAGCACAAAGCCTATCGCATGTGATACTTTGCGCGCACCCCTGAAAAACACGTACCCCGCTCGCACAAGGCCTATCGCTTGTGATTCTCCCCACGCACCCCTCGGAATACATGTAGCCCGCTTGCACAAGGCCTATCGCGTGTGATTCTCCCCGCGCACCCCTCGGAATACACGTACCCTGCTCGCACAACGCCTATCGCGTGTGAAACTTCCTGCACACCCCCCAAATGCACTGTCCTGGGCCTCTGAACTGGTGCAGGGTTAGCACGGCCCTTTGCGCTGCATTGGGGATTTCAATGTCTTATCCTTGCGCAAGGGGCGTTCTTGGGGGCGTAACTGGCGCTGTGGGATGTTCTCTGCGCCACCGCTCAAAATGGCTTTGATATTCCATGAATACGCTGTGCACCAGAATGCTGTTTAGCGCACACGGCTGGCGCACGCTGGCACACGCTATCTCTCTGCGCTGCTCGTGTGCGCTGCCTCTGCGCTGAAATCTATGAATTACCCTGTAAATGTCTGTTTTCCTTTGGAAAGTTACATGGGAAGGTGCAGAGTTAAAAAACAGTCTTGGCTACAAAAGAAGCATTGTCTTCATTGATAGTGGGAACTGGGCAAGGACTATATATTTATGAGGAGGCCTCGATTTGGCATAAGCCCGGTCTGCAGATTAATAATAAAGTGCTGAATTGGAGAAGGTGGATTACGAGAGGCATTTTAACACTTGGTGATGTCTGGAGTGATGACGGAGTGATACCTTTTGGGAGTCTAGTAGAGAGATTTGGATTGCAAAATAGGGATTTAAGAAGATACAATGTACTGGTAGATTTACTCTCAGAAAGGAGACAGATGATGGATGCTCCACATTTGAAGAAGCTGGAAATGTTTAAAATACTGACTAGTGGATCTCAGAAAGTGTCAAATATTATGAACGTTATGCAATTTGATGAGAAATGGTTGATTTCATGGGAAAAGTTACAGCTGTCGTGGTCGGAGGAGTTAGGTAGGGAATTTACAACAGAAGAATGGGAAAAGGTTTGGAAAGACCCAAAAAAGGCTAAAGTGGATTTACAACTACGCTATACCCATCAAAGAATATTAGGTAGAATATATTGGACCTCAGTGCGTATATGTACATTGGGGATGATTGATGATGACCAATGTTTGTTTTGTCAGAGGAAAAGGGTAATCTACTACATATGTTGTGGATTTGTGAAAGAGTGGTGAATTTTTGAAGGGATGTCATTGACAGGATTGACCAAATCTGGAACATTACTTATCCACACAATCCCTATGCAGTCAACTTACTGCTGTCAAGTGGTGGACATAATAAAAGTAGAGTAATATTGTGTGGGATTAGCAAAGTTCTGTTTGTGGCAACTGAACATATATTAAAGGTCTGGAAGACAAGGAAGAAACCGACAGTGGAGGAGTAGATTTTAGATGTTCATGTTCAGTCAAGGTATGAGAAGACTATGTATTATAAACAACACAAGGAAGCACTTTATGATGAACTGTGGGGAAGTTTCATTGATCTTTATGGATGATGCTGGATCGGATTATGAAGTGGAGTGAGTTGGTTTGATTTCAAATAATGAAGATATCGGTGTGGGTGGTTTTTGTTTCGGTTGTGTGTTTTGTTTTGTGTCGTCCTACTTGTTGGTTGATGTTACCGTGCATATGGTTATGTTTTAGGTTAGATAAAGTTAATTTTGTAGATTATAGTGTTACGATTTGTAACTTACTTTAACCTCTATCTTAAACTATTTTATTGTTTGTAACTCAATGACCTAAGCTGTAAATACTGTTGCATTTGTTATTCCCTGTTGAAAAATAAAAAATAAAGAGTTTAAAAAAAAGAAAACAGAAGGCGCTCTGAAAAGCTTAAGGTGCATCATATTTTTGGGAAACGCCTGCAATGTTGGATTCACAGACAGTGCCCGTTGTCCGCAAACATTGCAGTAAAAATGTATTAAAAGACACAGCATTGCACTTGTCAAACTAATGAAACAATTTCTGAGGAAGTGAGGGGCGATGAGGATGGGATGGGATATGGTCATAAAATGCCATAAAACAGGCGTCCACAATGTCTGCAAACAGTTTGGGGACAGCCCTGTGTTGTTCGCGTACATCTCAGATGTTCTGCGACATTCATACATATTTTTGTATTACAGGGTTGGCGAAAAGCAGTTATTGGATGGCGTATAACTTTGACGTCACTCAATGAAACTGTATAATATTCTGTGGTATAATTTTAGACATACCTTGAATGGTTCTACAAGGTTTAGTGCTTTTTTACCAAGACGGGGGTCACAAAATATTTGAAAGGCTTATAAATGTGGTGCCGTTTTAAGAATCTGCAAAAAAGTTTGCATAAAGATTTAGGACCCAGATTTGAATGTTTTTGCACACTTTGGTAGGATATTGTGAAGAGATAGGGGGGTTCAACATTTTTAGGTGGGCTATACATTTTTTGCCATTTGATGAATGTGCACAAAAGATTATAGACCGAACCTTGAATTTTTCTGCAAAGCTAAGTTATATGACTATTTTATGTACGTACATTTTAACACTTTTCAAAAAATAAAACATGGATGGACTTTCAGGAAAGTTGTGCAAGGAGCATTGGCAAGGACTTTAAAGCATTGTTTTGCAAATGTGCCAGTGTTTTATTTTTTGAAAAAAGGCATAATGTAGGTACAAAAACTAGTGATACACCTTTGGTGACTGAGGTATAGCCTGTGCCCATGGGCAGTGGCCAGATTGTCAAAGGCCATGGCTCAGATAATATGGCTACTGGCCATGACCAAGAGGGACTGGAAATAGGGTTAAAGTGGGCATGGCCACCAGTGCATGGCTATGTGGTGAAGTTTTTCAAAATCGGGATAGGTTTGAAACGGAAAAGACATTTCTGCCCAGGGCTAAAATTTGGTCCTTGACTACAGCATAGCATTGCATCAACAGATCACCATGACTATTGTCGCATAGGCTCAGAAACAATGATATTCAGCAGATAATTACCAAGCACGCCGAACCAGTTGCCCTTGTGGTCACCAGGCAACCCCTTGAAATCATTAACTACCCTTATTTGCGACCGTAGTGGGACAATATATTGGAATTGGATGCACCTGGTAACCCGTGCACACTTACTTGGACAGTCTCACAGAGAGTGTGTGGTCTGTTGCAGGGTGAGTGAACAGCTGCATGTTGTCCTGAGGTCCATTTGCAATGGTGTTCAACAGGGGTGAATGTTGGGTAGGCATCTGTAGGCACTTCTTTGCAGGGATGTAGCATGCATGGGTTTTTTCTGATTTGCATGCCATGGTGGGTGTTGCCAGTGCTTTGGCTGATGTATAGCTGATTATTGACCTTTCACATGTGCCCATTCTTTGCCAGTCTTCTCTACTCCGTCACCCACTTTTGTCATTCATTGCCCATGACATGTGGTACTTTTCCATCTCTGTTCCTTCCAGGTTTATGATGAGGCTGCTTCTTGCAAAGGTGTTCATGTCTCTGTCTTCATCGCTTGGACAACTTCTCTCTGCCCTTACCCACTGTGATGTCCATTCTCATTTCCCTTCCAGCCAGTCTCCTCCTTGCAGTTATTTTCACCTGTCTCTCTCTCTCTCTCTCTCTCTCTCTCTCTCTCTCTCGCGCGCTCCACTCCACTGCTAGGCAATCGCCACTCTGTGTCCTGTCTCCCTCTTGCACTCTGTCTTCCTTCGACACTGGGTGGTCCATGACTATTTTCTTGTTCCCTTATTGAGTTGTCATTGATGTCCAGTATCTTAATGTTGTTGCAGTGCATGTCTTTTCGATTTGAAAATGTCTTTCCAGGTTGGATGCAATGGATACAAGCCAGGTGGATACCCTGTGCAGGTAAGTGAAACGGCACTCAGGGTGTCACTTCTTTTGTAGTTTGTGGCAGGGTGTCTGGTGCTGTGTGGGGTTGCTTTTCTTTTACATGTATTGAGGTGAATGGGTCCAGCTTCATGGGTGAATGTGACACATGGTGATGGTAGGCTGATGTGTCTATGCATGCTGTTTTCTCAAGACAATCAGGGTGGCACTGTTTGTGGGTTCATCGTTGTGAGGGGGGCTGTCACTGTAGGGCTTTTGTTGGTGAATTGTTGTGAGGGTGGCAGCCCTGGCTGTTTGTGTGCTGTGACTCATGGTGGTGGTTGTGGTGGTTAGTGCTTCCTTGCAATTTTCACATGTGTCTTGTCTGCCACATGGCATCACATACAATGATTTTTAAATAGTCATATCTACCCATGCAGGCAGTCCAATCTTGGTCCTTCTTTCCCTTCTGGGGGTGCTTTCCCAAGCCAAATCCACACACATAACAGCATTGCTGGCCATTTGTGGGATGACATGTTCTCCACAGACACCAGGCGAACACCATTACCAGGGACTGTTGTCACTGCAAATATGTATCATGCACGACACACCATGATATGATATGATATGGCTTTTATAACGCGCCTATACACAAGTGTTTCAAGGCGTGACGAGGCAAGGGAGAGGGAATAGAGGGAAGACAGAGACAACGATCCTACTGGGCAGGTGACATTGAGATCGTGCAAGTGCAGGGGGAGGCGGAAAGGGAACTTGCGTGGTGTTAAGGATTTCAATCAGGCAATACACCCTGGTCTCAGCCTAGTATGCAGCGCACGACTGAAATGCTTATTTTGTTATATATCTATAGGCTCAATATTTGAGAGATATACCACTCATATCACACCCCCTTTTCAAATACCCCGGGTCACGATGGACCAGGAACAGGCTGGTTGGTAAAGGTAATATCTATTTATTTATTTAGAAATTCAAGAAAATCACACACTTTTAACATATGGGGCAGCAATCACCAATGTGCTGACAAGAAAAAATAGGAAGGTAGGCAATGCACTTAATTCAACCCTTTAGCCACACAGATAGAAAACACCAAGGAATAGAAACACTTTTGAAATTCCGGAAAGATAGCCCTCAAGTTAGGATTTCCCCCTGCAATATTCCCTCAACCCACAATCACTTCTGAATGGATATAAGGAAGCAGCAGGCAGTTAGCAATATGAATCTGGAAACGGAATTCAAATCTAACCTTCCCTCCTCAAATGAGAGTGAAAAACGGATTTGAAACCCTTGCAATGTTAAAATGACACTAGGAAATGGCTGATTCAAACACTGAGGGCCTCATTACGACCCTGGCGGAAAGTTACCGCCAGGGCCGTGACTTTACCGCCATGGTGCTAACTACGTTAACACCATGGCGGTAAGGGGATTTACCGCCCCATTCCGACCTTGGCGGGGCGGTAAATCCCCAATCCCCATTTACCCTTCCCCATTCCCATTTTTGCCCCATAGGGCATAATGGGAGTGGGGAAGGCGTTAATTACGCCACCGTAAATTACGGTGGCGTAATTAACACCAAGTTCCCTTACCGCCATGGATTTTTACACCCGCTAGAAGCAGGTGTAAAATCCGCCATGGCGGAGAGGGAACTCGTGATTGGCGGTAAGGGGTCGGCGCAGCTAACGATGGCGCTAACCCCTTACCGCCAGGGTCGTAATGAGGCCCTGAATGTGTGTCAAGATCTTGAACTAAGTACAATTCTTAACTGGCGCAACACTGGGAAGATACTAGCAACCACAAGCAATCGATTGAGCAAAAGCATACAATTTTAAAATGAATGGAAGATTTAAAACAGTTTATAATTAAAAAGACACGTGGGAAATTTTTCATAATATTTCGATTCCCATCGTGAAACAACCAAACAGATTTTGATAAAAACGGGTGAAATTGACCGATTTGAAGCTAAGGTGTAGCTGGGTGTAGCTAAGGAGCCTAGGTACGATATGTAAGTGAAATTAAGTCTCTAGCAATAACACTGAGGGAGATATGCAAGATAGAATGAGAGGCGTTTTGGGAAAAATTGGGGAGGGAAAAAGGAAAAGAACTCAGTTTGGACAAGAACAGTTTTACTCTACACTAGAGCATTCAGGCTACAATACCAAAGAGCAACACAGTAAGCTCCAGAGTTGATCTGCGGAATCAACCCTAGTACCCCAGTGCCTGCCCTGGTGGAACCAGTCCGATCACTCAAAATCGGATGGATGGCTTGGGATTTACAACATAGAAATTACTGAAGAAAGGGCGTTAGCAATATAAAGCAATGACAGGGTTGCAATAATGATTCTGACAATTGTTCAAGTTATTAGAGAGAGGATAGGATGGTTTAGAGATGGGATAGAGACAAAGCAAGATATATAGACTATGGATTTCTACAGGGTAGGAATGATACTTACAGTCCACTTTATTTTAGGATATTGGACCATCAAGGGTTCTGGTCAATGCACAACAAGGCACCTGGCAAGGCAGCAGGGCAGTTCGGTCACCGGAGGGCACTGGACTGGCACTGAACTGGCACTGGACTGGCACAGGACTGGAACCTCTGGTCACTGGATACTAAGAATCAAGCAAGCAGGGTTAATTCCAGATGCTTCCCAACACACCACAGATTCCCTTTGTTTTTGGGATTTTTAAATTTTGAGGCCTAGCTGAAGCAAGTTCAGCAAGGTTTGGCCTTGTGGTTGGGATCTGGAGTCTAGATGAATAAATGTAATATGAAGACAAGAACAGGATAGGATGCCGGGCAGGAAATCAGGAATCGGTCAGGAATCAGTGTGTGTCCTGTGTGTTGTCAGGGGTTCTTATTTATAATGCCAGGTGATATAATCACAGTATATTACAGGGGCAGGCTTTACTACACACGCCTCAAACAATAGGATTGGGCAAAGGTAGAAGTCTCCGCGTAGCTCTTCGCCGGTTGGATCTCAGTGCCTAAAAACCTCCCACAGTTACTAGAACTAAAATCTAATTTTGCCACATATTTACACAATTGCATCCTTTTAGTAAATCAGATACACAGGTTACATATTTTTTTCACCACGTTTCAATCCAAATCCCGAGTCCATGAGGCCTGGTTCGCTCCTCTACCAGTTTTTCATTCGTTTTACTGGGATTTACATTTCTCCAATTTCTACAACTTTACACATGAGTGGCGATTGTCATAAGGGGGATATGTACAACATATCACATTTACAACATGGATGCTTTTCTTGTAATTCCACATATATCACCATTTCTGTCCCCTTGGTGTCACTACATTCTACCAAGTTTTAAACTAAAGGCCACAAATTTACTTTTACACTGTAAAAAATCTACATTTTTACCAATTTTGGTTGCTGAGTTAAAAGTCTTTAAAGTCTCCTTATGGAATAGTCTTTAGAACAAATGGAGTCGCTGTCATTTTTTTTTCTTCCAGATGACACCAACTGGTATTTCCTTTCAAGCAGGATAGGGAGTTCCTTCAGCCTGATTGAAGTTTTAGGGTCTTTCAAACCTCTGGGTTCCTTTCCTGAGAACTGCATTGTCCTGGCTTCCAACAGAGACGAACATCTGTTCGAGGATCTGTTGGGAGAGATAGCCTTTTAGAAGAAAACCTGTTTAAGCCACCCTCGGTTCAACATCTTTCACTTTTGATCTTAAATCTGCATCCGGAAGTGCTTTGAAAGTGCTGTTGGGCTGTGTTCGCTGTGCTGTTCTCTGTGCTGTGTGGACCTCTACTCTGCCCGTGTCTGTGCCTTTGGAATTGTTTGGGACTTGTTTGTGCAAGCGGAAGAACTGCCATCTCTCATTGCGGCAAAACAGTACTGGAGGACTGCCACATCCAGAATACACCACTCAGCCTACTTGCCACGCCCACTGCCTCCCGCCTCCTGAAGCCCAGCATTTAGCCACCGGTGCACGTGCATCCGAGCACATCCAGAAGTTCTTTGGAAGTGCTGTTGGGCTGTGCTCACTGTGTGTGCAAACCTCCTACTCTGCCCGTATATGTGCCTTTGGAATTGTTTGGGACTTGTATGCGCAAGTGGAAGAACTGCCATCTCTCATTGCGGCAAAACACTACTGGAGGACTGCCACATCCAGAGTAAATATTATTGACTTCTTTCGCCCCCAGTAATATATGTGCTGTGACTTGTGTGCTGGGACTTCTGTGCGGCCATTGTGCAGGTCTTATTGTACAAGAAGCGCAACTCACGTTACTCTGTTTCTTTCTTCTCTAGATACACCGCTCAGCCTACTTGCCACGCCCACTGCCTCCCACCTCCCGAAGCCCAGCATTTAGCCACCGGTGTGCGCGCATCTGTGCGCACACCGGAATGGCTTTGAAAGTGCTGTTGGGCTGTTCAGCGTGGTCGCGGGCAAGCAGAGTAGTGGTAGGCATTGCATGTTATGGGAATTTAGCACATTGTATACATGTACGTTTCCTTGGTTGCACTGTGAAACCCCCATGCTAATTTATTGAATAATACTGTCTTGGTGGCTGCAACCAGTTGTGATCTGGTGGATCAAGTGAATAATTCCTTTGCTTACGCTATGAGGAAAAATAGAATCTGGGGAGGTGATTAAGAGCCCAGAAGTCGTGGGTCTTCCACAAGAAATCTCATCTTTGGTTGAAAGCGGGGACCCACATAGTCCAAGAGAAATGGACAGCTCCGTTCTTGCCCTATCCCAGTATCCTCTTGGGAAGGAAGCAGAATGGGAGTTGTCTTCTGCTCAACCTCTGTCCAGTGCAAGATGATACGAGCAAAGGATTAATTTTAAATGATTTTACTATGCATACTATTCTCCTAAAACAACTCATTGCTGCGGATGAAAGGCAAAGCTGCCCTAATAAAAATTGCGGGAGGGCTAACACTAATTTACTGGATCCCGCAACCACCCTGTTAGTCCCTGTGGGAGTGAAGGGGGGGACTTTGGCAGACTCCACTGTATCCCCTCAAATGGTATGGGAGCTTTTGGGTGCTGATCGGAGTATTGAAATAGCACCGAAGAATGGCATGTTACCCAATAATTGTAATAAAGGGAATGCACATCCAAACCTGACTGGAAAAGTAGGGTGCCCTCAGAAGCTGATCAAACAAAGTAAAAATAAAAATAATAGAAAAAAAATGATCCCTCAGAAAAGAAAGAATTCTTACGGATTTAAACAGAAAACTGAGAAAGTACCTAGGAATAATTGCTGTAATTTGTTGAGAGAAGAAATGGTATCCTCTGAATCTGAAACCAATGGTGATGTAGCGGGGAAGGATGTTATAGTGTGACGAGGGACGGGGGATCTTTGGCCCTGGATTCCATCAGTGATAATTTAAAAAATAAGGGTTCTGAAGGGCCCCTGAGAGGTAATGTCTGCACATCAGTGGGTGCTCTGCATTCTGACTTATCAACAAAGGGGAGCCTCTTAAATTACTTCCCAAAAAAATGTAAAGACAAAGTGTCGCCTTTGACTGTCCAAGTTCAAAACAGGTCGGCACCTCAGGAATTAAATAAATGCACCGGCTTGACAACTGGGGGGAAACATGGAAACCTCTTTACTCCTCCCACAGGGAAGGGGAATCCACAGGGGTGGACATTGAACTACTTCCTGTAGAAGTAATTGGCTCTGGAGGACCCTCTAACTGTAGTATTCCACCACAACACGCTCCAACTTCTGGGGTGAGACTAGGGTGTGGAGAGAGCCTACAGTTGAACGGTCCCGGGCGCAAAAGATATTTGAATCCCGAATACATCGGGGGCGACTTGGATACACAAATCTGCGCCAACACCAAAGTTGAGGTAAACAAAGATTCAGCTATGAGTAACCTAGAGGGAGGCCTGATGATGGAACGGGTTATTAGAAGGGTAATCAAATTGATGCTGGACGAACATGAGCATGTACAGGTAACCAAAGAGGTATCTGTGCCAAAAGTAAGTCCTGTGCAAAGTCAGGTGCAAAATTTGGTAATGAATGAGCAGTGTCAACCAGTGAAGGCAACTATGAATGACCAAATTAAGGATCACTTGGGCAGCAGTGAATACATAGGTGTTGAAAGTAAAGAAACGGCAGTTGTGAAATCTGTGGGGTCATGATTGAAGACAGGACCATGCCATTCGAGTCTTCCGACAGGGAAGTCTATGAATGGCCAACATGATACAGGGCATGCAGTGATCCATTTTCAGCCCTTTTGGTGTGCCGAACATTTCTCCCATAAAGAACCAATTTAGCTAAACTGAACCACGGTTTTGGCGCTCTTTGGGGAAATCCCAAGTTTATCCCTCATTACTTCAGGGGATTAAAACTGAATATTGTAGAGGCACTAAAAATGTTGGGGGACTATATGCTGGAATGTCAAGAATTATCTGCAAATATGTTGATTTTAATCGCAGGTGATTTCAATGTCAAAATTTTGAGTGATAACTATCAATTGCCCCAAGGGGGAAGAATGGGAACTGTAGCTGTCTATCAGGGAAAGAAATATTTACATGGGGCCACTTTTTAGACTCCTGGGGCTTATTTAGTGCTAGGGGAATCCTGAACAGCAATGATGAATATACACCCTGGTTTAGAGAGGCTCAATCTAGCGCCATTGATCACATTTTTGCCTCTGTTTCACTCATGGCTTGGGCCAAGGATTACAAGCCACTGAGGATTGAGTGTAGCGACCACAAGATATTACAAATGAAATGTACAGGGTCTTGGGGTAGGACCTTCGAACACTGGGGCCAAGCAAATTTCCAGATAAATATGGCAAAAACAAGGATAGTCTGGCAGAAGGGGAATGTGGAGAAGACGAATGCAGTTTTTCTTTCTGATTTTAATATCTCCAGCTATGGGAAAAACATTTATTGTATACTAAAGATACCTTTATCCATTACTTTGGGAATGTAATTCGATGCACAGCAAGCACCTCCAAACAAGGCAAGGTGAGGCACAAACATCCCCACATTTACAATCTGGCAATTAGAACATATAAAAATATGAGATCAAGGGATCTAAGATGGTTAGCTAAAACTCATCTCTCACTGGGGGAGAAATTAGTATTAAAAAAGAAGATCAATAATAGATGGAAAAGCAAGATCAAGGAACAAAGAGCAGCAATGTACCAGACAGATGGCAAAACTATCCTCTTTGCCTTGAAAGACAATACGTCAAGAAAAAAGTCCCTGGTAAATGATAAAGTAACACAGAATTGTGAGGGCCTAACTTCTGCTATTTCTGAACAACAATGGATTGGGCATTTTGGGTCTCTTTATAAATCTGGGCTGAGCAACCCGCATATTCCTGTGTGCATGCGAGATGTTGAATGGAACTGTCCAATTATTCAGGAGGACATTGCGACATTGAGCACCACACACCGTGGGTAATAATAAGCAGCGCTCAGATACCTCAGGGTTCGTAGCGCTATATAAATGACAAATTATATTATTATTATTATTATTATTATTATTATTATTATTATTATTATTATTATTAATAATTATTATTGATCGATAGGGCCTCTATGTCTAGGGCAGCGGGACCTAATGGTCTCACGAATGTAATCTTCAAACAGAACAGGCAATTGTGGACTAAAATCTTTCTATGTTTTGTTTAAGGACATTGTTAGGACCCACATAATTCCTTCATCTTGACATATTTGATATCTGGTCCCCATATACAAGAAGGGGGATCGGACCTTTCCACAGAATTACAGGCCAATCGCTCTATTGGATGCAGACTCAAAAATGTTTTCAGGAATAATCTTGAATTATATTCAATCCTGGATCAAAACTAGCAATATTCTGTCCAGATTTCAATTTGGTTTCAGGAAAAGTGTGGGGACATATGTTGGCGGCATATTGTTTAATGTACTGCAGGGCAAAGCCTGGAGGAAGGAGGCTGTGCCCATCTATGTTGCCTCCATTGACTTGCCAATGGCTTTTGACAAGGTGGAGGGATCACTACTCTGGGGAAAGCTAAATTGTTTGGGTATGCCCCCGGCCCTCCTCTCCATATTAATACATCTTCATGAGGGGTCAAAACTACAGGTCCGGCTAAATAATCAGGGCAGCCTGTCTATTCCTATTGAAACTCTAAATGGCTTGCGACAGGGGTGTGTGTTTGCTCCAACATGCAAACGAGGTGTTAGAAGAAGAAGCTTTTGCGCCTCCAGTGGTAGAAGGAGTTAAAATAAGTTGGACTGCATATGCAGACGATTTTATGCTCTTTGATCACACGCCAATTGGACTCCAGCGCCTGCTGTGCAAATTTAGGGACTATACGGAGTATAACCACTTAACGATAAGTGAAAGTAAAACTGTCATTGTCCGGTTACATTTAAGACCATATGTAAAACAGTTCTCGTGGTTTCTGAAACATATCAAACTTGTGGTAAGGATGAATTTGTGTTATCTTGGCTATCCTATATTTGGAAATAAGCAGAAAGCCCAGTACAGAGAGTATTTGGATGTGAAAGTTGCACCATTAATCATTCACCTAAAAAATGTTTATAGTAAATTTGGAAAGTGTTCTTTTATACCTACTATACACTATTACAAACAGAAGCTCTTACCACAATTTTGCTACGGACTTGAATTGTTCCCTTCATGGATTATGGAGGAATTAACCAAATATGAAGCATGCTTCTTTAGGGCCATTTTCATGTGTTAACCTAAGTGCATTCCGCTGGCCGCAATACGATACAAACTTGGACTAACATCAATGACAACTTTGCTAATCTGGAAAAAACTCCTATTATTCAGGAAATTGCTAATATCTCCGAAGGGCTCATTATATGATCTCTTGGGCTCAGGTTATCGAGCAGATAATATTTCTACGGTCTATCTACACAACCTCAAAAAAGAATGTGTGAATTATTTGACAAATCTGGGTATATCCTCTGAACTTTTAATGTTCAACACTGGAAAAGTAAAAAAATTTTTTTGAATGGTGGGACTGGGACACTACGACCAATGAAGTAGTTGCCACACATTTGTACAAACATGGTATACCATCTCAAACAGTTTGGGTCTCCGGATCCATACTTAATTGTGTTCTCAGACAAAATTGTTAGACAAAAATATATGCGTTTCAGATTTAACGTACTCCCAACTCAAGAAATTCAATATGCGCGAAGGTCAGAGCTGGAGAGCTCACAAATCTGTACATTTTGTAATGGATTGGGAGTTATAGAAACACTGTAACATTTCATGATAGACTGTTATGCACTGCGAACAGCACAGATACAGTATTTTAGTAAATTTGTTGTTAGCACCGGTTTGGTTAATTTGAATTCTCTGTGGTGGAAAATGCTGCATGGGAAAAGCAAGCCGCTACAGTTGGCGGTAGTTAGATTCTTAGACAATGTATGTAAATTGGGAAAAGAAGATGAAACAAGTGGAAGTGGTGCTGAATACAAAGTTGTAGCTAAGTATGTAGAGATCTTAAATCTGCTGTTTTAAGTTAGTTTCTGTGTAGGTTCTGGTTCTTTTCTCTTATGATTTTAAGTTGATTTTGAGGTTAATCTGTGTAACATTGTATTTGTAATATTTGTGTATTTTAATGTATTGTTTTATGAATTTCAAATTTTGTAAAGGTTATGTTCATAACAAGAAACAAATAAACAATATATAAGCCTGTTAAATCAAATAAAACATCTGATATATTCTCCCATTAACAAACCCCTTTATATTTCTAAAGACAAGTAAAACCTTTATTTATCAGTCTACTGTTTTAAAACAAAGGCATTTGTTTTTCCTTATTTTGTAAGCAGCCTATTTTCTTTTTTTTTTTTTTTTTTTTTTTTTATAATCTAAAAGATTTTTTAACAAAGGTTTCAGGGTGGTTGTACTTTAAAATTCCAGAGCGTCAGGAGCGTCTAGAAGTAGAAAAGGGAAATGTCCTGCATGTTTGGTGGTCATGTTGGAACTTGTCGTGCGGTCTGCAGCGGAAGAAGCACGTTTAGGATGTGGGTCATGATATTTATTGTTGCAAGCTGCCATGACTGTTTGTCACCGTCTATTAGTTTGTTCCAGCACGATTCCTCATCTTGCAAGGTGAAGTTTGTGAAAATTTCTTTCAGATAAATGCGGCGGATGTCCGTCGTTAGCGGGCAAGACAGAAGAAGGTGACGTATTGTTTCCTTGGCCGTGTTACACAGCCGGCAGTTGCTGGTAGAGGATAAGTGTCTGATCGCTAAAATTTCATTTGTTTCCAGAAGGTTAAGTCGAATTCTTAAGTAGTAGTTTCTCGCAGCCCTAGTTGGGAATAGTTTCAGGTATGGTTGGACAGAGTCAAGTTTCTTGCAAAACGCTGGAAGGTGGTTAGTGAGTTTATATCGGGTGGCAAAATCGATGGTGGTTATCCAGTCCAGTTCCTTGATTTTTTTGGTGACTCTGGCTGGATTACAGATGAGGTCCTCCGTGCTGCAGGCGACTGAGTCTAAGATGGATAAAATTTTTGTTTCCCAACGAATGAGCATTTGGCAGGTTCCGAGACGGAGTTCTTCACTTATCAACTTGTAGGCGTATGGCGCGTCTTTCTGGATGCACTTCCGATAGAGCAAGACACTGCTTCAGTCGACAATTGATTTTAATGATGAGAGAGTAAGTTCACGTCTGATCAGTATTATTGGCGTGGATTTAGGGAGAGCTAGGACTGTCCTCCAAAAGGTTGCTTCCAGGTTTTGCCACAGATCTTGGGAGAGGCTTGGCATTGCGTCGACGCCATATGTTAAAGATGGTATAACTTTCTTTTTATAGAAGTCTCGTACTGGTATAATGGAGAATCTGCCGAATTTAATGTCAATGGCTTTTCCTTGTATAGCTAGTTTTGTGGTTTTTCCCTGTAGTGTCTCTTTCATCGCGTTGTCTCTTTGTGAATTTTTGCAGCCTATTTTCACACGTGGTGCAAGCTGACATTTCTTTCTTTAATTCGGTTTTGGCAGCTCACTCAGATTTCCACAATGTCCTTGCAGCTAAAGTCATTTTTCTTTGAAGTATGAGTTTTATCTGAACACTGGTATATGAAACTGACCAGGCTCAGATATGTAAAGTTCTTTTGAAGACAGCTGTTGTTTGCTACATTGTAAAGAAAATGAACGTGTGTTGCCGTGTTAGTGAAAATAAAGATACTTGTTGATTTCTTTCCAAGCTACTTTGACTGGGCCTTTTATTCAGGAATTCTGCTTGGTTTTACAGAGGCACAAGGACCTCTTCTGGGCATGGCAGGACCTTTTCAATCCTAGTAGTTTCATAAGGAATAGATGAATTTAATGCCAAGTAGCATTTTTAAAGGTGAAAAAGATTTCATTTTGAAGGGGATTTTTAGCTTTTGCAGCAAAGCACTGCTGCCTCTTTCACGTAATAGCAGTTAAATGTCTGTGAGCACACTGGCACGCTCCTGCAGTGTGTCCCCTGTTCCACCCCGCCAGAAATGTGGATGGCAGGATGATGCAGCCATCTTTTTAGTTGTTAAAAAACGTAGTTTTGAGATACTGGTGCGCACAGGAGCCAGCGCAGCCATTTAGCTGTGTCTTGCACAAATGCAGATAAGTGATGTGGTAAAGCACAGCTGAGTGGGTCAATATATCCCACAGTGGGGAAGGGATAGGGGGCAGTTCAGTACAGAGGATCAACAGTAAAAAATAAATAGAATAAATAAAAACAACAGGTACAAAATGCAGACATCAAGTGTCAGGAGCTTGTGGGGACTGTAGGGATACAGAAACAGCCCCCAAGTGCAGGGGTTGCCTAGGAGGCAGTGCAGGTGTGCAGCTGGCGGAAGAGGTGACCTGGGCCCAAGATCAGAGGGTAGCCAGGTGGCCAGTGCAGTTTCACTCAGAAGTCCAGCAGGGGAGAGGGGGAGAGAAAGCAGAAGCAAATAGGGAGGTATTGGGGTTCATCTGGATCTGCAGATGGTTCTCAGGTTTCAGGAGGCAGGGAGGCTTTTCCAGAGGGAGGCCACAGTCAAAGAAAGAGACTTACCACCAATTCGTTGCTTGGAGAAGCGACTGAACCTGAGGGAGTTAGAGGCGGATGAGTGAAGAGCACAAGAAGGAAGATATCTAGGAAAAGACAGTTGAATGTAATGAGGCCTCAGGACCCAGAAGGCCTTGTGGACAATGCAGAGGTTTCTGAACATTATCTTCGCAGCCACTTGGAGCCAGTGCAGAGATTTCAGTTCTGGAGAGATACGATCCAGGGAGAGAGGTTAGACACCTGGGGAACACCACATGTACAGATAGAGATAGAGGAGAGGAAGGACACAAGTTGTACCTGGTAGGGTCGAACGGAGAGGAAAGAGGTCAGCCAAGTCAGTGCTTGATCGGTGATACCCAGGTTATCACAGTGATGGTTGAACAGGATGGCATGGTTGACCGTGTCATAGGCAGAAGAGAGCTCAAGTAAGATGAGGACACGGGTTATTGGAGGCAATGTTAGAGAGCAGGTTTTCAAGGATGAGCAAAAGAGCAGTTTCTCTGCTTCTGGCAGCTCCGAAGCCAGACTGATGATCATGGAGACAACCAACCAACTCAGTGTGAAGGTTTCCTGAGACTTGTTGATAGCTGCTCAGTGTATATCAATTCTCCCATCAGTTCATAGCACATTTGACACAATTCTATCCAGTCCTGGTGAAGTATTTCTTCCCTTCCACTTTCTTGCTGCCTGCGACCTTTTATGTGTATTTGTCGTTGGCTTCTGTTTCTCAATCCTTTCTCAAGTCTGCTTGTGTGTGTTATGGCAGTTGCCTCAGTGCACTGCCTTCCAGTATGATAGCGGCCTAGGTGAAGTGATGCCTTCTGCTAGATCCTGTCTTCTGTGAAATTGGTGATATTTTTCAATCACATCTTTTTGGACTTTGCCTCATCTGCTCCCCTGCCAGTGTTTACTGCACATCATATCATGGCATTGGGGGTACTTCCAAATTGATCGTGGGTTTCCATCCTCTTAGTTGTCTCTTTTTGGGGGGTCCTCTTAGTGTCACACTGACTGTGGCCAGATGCGAGTGTTCTGAATGTCCCATCTGCATAATAATGGGTAAGGGTCACATGGTCCTTCACTGCATGGCTCTCGGGGGATAAGTCAGTGTAGGTGTTGTGGGTGGGTAAGGTGTCACTGTGTGTGGTGTTCATGTTCCATTGTTGGGAGGTTGGCAGATCTGGATGCATTGGTTCTGGGACACATGGTGCTGGGCGGCTGGTGAGTTATTGTTTGCATTTTTTGCTTGTCACTCAGGGGGGCAATGTTGCTGTAAGTTTGGTTGCATGGATGTGTTGCCTGTCCTCATAATGTTTTGTATTTCTCTACAGAGGAATTTTGTATGTGAATATTATTGCTGCGATTGAAGGTGAAGTTGGTGCTGTGTGTGTGTCAAGGACACAGCATCATGGTGTGCTGGTTTACAGGTCGACACATGGAGACAAAAATGGGTTGCACAGTCCAGCTGGTGTAGGCGCACAAGGAATAGGGTGAGATGTGCATATTTCTTGCAGTTCACTTGCATTTTTTTGGATCAACATGACAGCTTTGATGTGGCTGTGCATTGTGAGCACAGTTTTGGTCAGGGAATGTGTTAGCCACTGAACCTGTCTATTGTTGTGGGACATGCACAGTGGGTCCAGGTCTGTTCTTGCAGGTCTTATTTTTCTAACCATTGGGTACTATGCATTCCTACTTGTGGTCTCATGTGTGTGTTTTGGTGTCTACATGCACAGCAGTTGTTGTCCATATGACGGTGGTCAGGGAGTTTGTTGCTTGTGCTATGTGCTTTTGGGTGTACTACTTGGGCACTGTTGTTTGAAGTTGCGATAACTGTGTTGGTGATTTTTGCACAGCCATACAGCTTAGGGGCATGATACACAGAGAGTTTCCCTATGGGATAGTGCCATTATTTGTTGCTTCTGTGAATCAGGCCATTGGGGTGTATCAACCACTTTTTCTCACTTCCAAATTGGCTCAGACTCAGTGGTAATTTATTTTGATATGGGATGCAGAGTCTCCCTATTCGCAGTATGTATGTAACATGTGGAATCTTGTGCCGCTTCTTTCACACTCACATCAACATGGATAGGTTTGAGCATGTAGTGCACTCAGTCCCACAGGTGTACAATAGTATTTAGAGTGGCTGATTGCAATTAGTGGACATATTGCTTTCGATGTCCATGAATTACTAGGTGCTAAGAATTAAATGTTGCCAAGTTGATGCATGTTTCAACATGTTTTTACTTGTTTATGTATTTTTCACATTTGGACATTTGGTCTGCCTTCAGACTCATTTTACTCCCAACTTTGCAAAGTGGGAGTGGTATACTCCCAATTGCAAATCCTATCTGGGGCTCAGTTTCTGCATTTTGTTTTATGTCTAGTGGACACACACAATGTTGCCCTCCCAGAGGAACATTCTCAGGGTGTTGTTGTGGCCACGGAGGATAGGCCCCAATTCATCATTGATTGGGGCCTTGGATGTTGCTTCAGTGTATGTGTTACACAGGGGCTGGTTTTTATGTGAAGTATGATTGCACCACCTGGGTGTGTGCAGCCTCCCCATGTGCCTTTTGGCCGTCCACCAGCAAGGGTGGTGCCTGTGGGTGTGGGCGGCATCCCACCTGCATTTCCACTGGTACACCACACCATGTGGCAACATTGTGCAGTAAACATGCAGCCACTATGATTCTACATACTACCGGTGGTGCATATAGCAACACCCCACCAAAGTGGTCAAGGGAGCAGAACTGTGACTTCAGCACTCAGAATGTGCACTCCACTATGGCCCTAGTGGCTACAGGCACTGTATTATATCTCACCTCTGCTGGTATAATCATGAATGTTGACAGCGGCTAGGCACTGTCCCCCATAAATGTGTACATGGTTGTCATTGTCATTTATAGTCAGGGTCTATTGTTCAGTGTGTCACATGCCTGCATGGGTGTGACCGTTGATACTTACCAATGAGCCACGCATTGCCATATTTTCCAGATGCCAGGGCCTGGTGCAGTGGTGACTGGCAGGAGACGTAGCCAATATGTGTGCTGCCTGGGAAATTGGCGTACACTTCAATGGTAATTCCATTGGCATCAGACACTACCTGCACATTAATGGAGTGCCAGTGCTTACGATTCCGGTAGGTGTGCTACATCATTCGGGGTGGGCGTAGCACTACATGTGTGCAATCAATTGCACCTAGTACACAGGGGAAGTGTGCAACTGCATACAATTCCTGGATCACTGTCTGCCTTTCAGCCACTAATCGGGGCATATATATATGCTTGCACACACATGCACATGCTGTTATACATGCCAATACCTGATGCAGACAGCGGGATTGGGTGGCCTGCGATGTCCCACCAACTATTGCAGAGGTTTGCTGAAAGGACCCATTTGCAATTAAATTAAGTGCAGTCAGCACTTTTTCTATGGGGTTAAGGGCCTGGGAGCAGATGGTGGGTGATGCTAAGCCATCTTTCCACTCCTGGCAAGGGCTAGTGTTTTATTGGGTGGGGAACCTGTACCTGGCATATGCCTGGTCATCTAGCATCCCAAACAGTGTGGTGCATGGTGTGAAGATTCAGTCACTGGGCATCCTCCTCCTCATGCGATGTCCGTGCACGATAGCTCCTACTATTCTTTGACAATCAGGGCTGTAGATGTTGCTTTCGTGTGTGTTGCATGCTTTATGCGCATTGGTTCCTATGCGCATTGTTGTTGCTATCATGTGGCTGATGTATCATGTGGTTTGTGTGTGTATGTCTGCGACATGACTTTCCACGTTGAAATCCATGAATACAGTTGGATTTGCTTGGGATGGGTGTGCAATTGCTTAGCCATGGCCCATCGCTCAACAAGTCCACATCTTCACATGTTCTTCCTCATTCTGCATGCTCCACCCCCTATTTGGGACGCTGCGTCGGCCCGGCCCACACTCTGTTTGGAGTCTTGCGCAAGTCGGTTGTCCACTCGCAGAGACGTGCCAGTACTGCAGAAACTCCACGCAAGTCCTGGAAAAGTCCTGCTCAGTCGGTTCCATGATTCGACAAACAGGGATTTGCATGCAGATTGGCACGCAAAGTTTGGATTTTCCACACAGATTATTTAATGAATCGGGACCATAGTAATTAAATGATAGTCAGCATTTCACAAGGCAGTTTCAGATGTGTTTCAGAGATGAATTAGGGCCACAGTAGGCCCAGGTGTGTTGATAATTGGACAGTTTTGGCAAGAAGAAATGGTAATGTGCACAAATGTCACTCTCATGAACAATAAGTACCAATCTCCTGAAAAAGAATCACTGCCAACATCCAATATGAACATACACACCTGAATGTTGGCTCGAAAGAAGACAAGCATGAATCTCAACCACGGACCACTGAATATTTAGAACAAATGCATAAAGCCATATTAATGTAAAGAGACATTAAGCTCAGCATAGACAGTGAAAAGAGAGGGAACCAAGCAAAAAAGGATAAAAAACATAAACAAAATGTCAAGTACACAGAGGTTGTGAATGCTAACAAATTCCCAATAAAAGTGTTTTACTAATACAAAAAAGCCCATCAGAATGCAAATGAAACCTTAACTCACACTACAACACTATCAGGTACCTTACATCAATGTTACAGATTGTCTCTTGCATCCTTGGTTTAGAAACATCATTAGGTGACAAGTAATTAATTAACTACTTTTGGATTATATATATAATATTATACACTGATCGAGAGACATGACACTCCCCCATTGGCCAATTACCAAGCCATACGAGCGGTATGGCTCGGAAATCCCATATGGCCCATAAACTAGGTAATTAGTGGGGATCCTTGCAATTCCCCCAGCGTCACTGTGCTGGCTTCCGGACTCTCTGCATGGCACTCTTGTGATGAGATGGAGCGCCGTGCAGAGATGCCTACATCCAGGTGATGGATGATGCCCTCCAAATCATGGATATGGGTGACTCATGACTCATTGTCCTCCTTGCCTTATTGGCTGTATTTGACATTGTGACCACTGCATCCTCCTCTCCCTCTTCGCTGACAGGATGAGATTCTCTGGCACTTTCCTGATTTTGTATACTTGCTAACTTTCGGGCAGACACCGGACCGTGTGTCCGAACACGCTGCATTCTAACTTACTCCAAGTATCCTGTGGAGTCCTCCAAAGCTCCTTCCTCTCACTGATCCTGTTTAAGCTTTAAATAGAACCTCTTGGTGAATTTCTCAAAGATCCAGATATAGCCATCCACATATAAGCGGACAATGCCCAGTTCTACATGTGAGTAAAAAGGCCACAAGATCTCAATCAATTTCGTGACTACCTAGGCAGCAGACAGTCCTGGGTGTCAACTGCCTGCCTGAAACTTAACTCATCCAAGACTAAAGTCCTCATTGGTTCTTCTGCTAAACAACAACGTATCCAGCAATGGCTCAGTGATATCAAGGATTTGATCCACAACTCTCAGCAGGTTTGGCCTTCTTCTAATAATGATAATGATAATGATGTGTTATTTATGTGTTTACTGCTGCTAATAGGGACATGAGAAAAAGTTGCCCTGATTAAAAAATGCGCTGAGAGTATACGTTTTTTGAAATAGGTTAATTTTCATTCATTGTTGCCCACATGATAGTAATGTCTACAATTGCAAATGCACCGGAGCAAAGTTCCTGTAAAATGACCCCTAGTGTGCACAGAATGGTACGCAGCAAAACTGTTGGTCCACAAACATTTCAACGCATTTGAACATTGCAGTCATGTCTCCTACTCTCCGCACATGGCAACAAACCTCATTATAAGTGGTGCAGGTGCGGTAGTAATGTGCACATTACTGCACGGGCACACCCCATTTTTGCTGGTAGGTTGGTGGATTTGCCTCCAGCTCTGAGCTGGGGGTATATACGCCACTCTACTTGGCAAAAAACTGCTGGTAGTAAAGGCCTGGTAATACCGGTGTCATTAATACTGACAAATCCCCCCATTGAATCCTGTGGGACTCAATGTAATGGGGATTTACCAAAGTTTCCACCACTTGGAATCTAACGGTAATTCCGTCAAACAATGTGACGGAAACAGTATTACAGTTTGCCGGTATCCCGCCAGTAATACCTGCAGGATACCAGCAAACATGTAATGAGGCCCAATGTTTTTTTGAATTGCCCCACTAGAGGCCTTGCAGTCTTTCCACATATAAATATATTAATATTGTATCGTGTAATATGTCAAACTGCATAGTTTTCTCCCGAAATGACATAAATTGCAACAACGATCTGTCCTTAGCCTGCCATATCCTCTTCTGCATTTTAGTGTTAATTTTGAAACGGACAATTTGATCCACTTATAATTGTATAAACCTGATTCCCACAAATATAGTTCGAACTAATAACGTTACTTTTAGAAATACAGCTCGTGGCTGGTCAAAGGAATTTTCTAGCAGAAAGCCTCCTTAGATGTTATGGGAAAAACATTGAGTTCAAAGTATAACGCTTGATCGCCATATGACCTTTGTTTTTTCCTGTGTCTGGTTTAATTACTTGTCCAACCTTTACCTATTATCCCCACTGTCTTGAGAAATGATACCAATAGAAGAGCAAGAGACGAGACAAGCTCGCCCTACAAATCCATTGACATGTACAGTGTACATTGTAAAAGACAGATCCAGGTTATGACCTTACAAGTGCAATTTGTTATAAAATCTTTCAAGTGACATTTTCTTCAGGCTGAAATAAACAGGCAATAGTTCGAGCAACAGAGGCAGCTGCAAAGCTCCTCCCGCCAGCTACTGACATTATTTGAAGCAATTTCACAACCGAGCATATTATTAATTGGCAATATTAGTTTCTTATACGTTATGCAGTATTTACAAATAGAAATCCTCTCCCATAGGTATGGTGTGCATGCTAAGGATGTCGGTGCAATATTTACTAAGTGATGAAAGCATGCAACCCTTTTATCACAGAAATATTTGTCATGCATATATAGATCTTCTTATGTTCCCCAAAATTCACTTTGATTTTATACAAATCAGACAAACGCCCTAGCTGGAGTTATTTGTTCCACTTTTCTTTCTCACATAGGTATTTGAAAAGAGTGCAAATTAGTCTATAGGGGTAATTATTTGCATTAGCAACATGTGACAAGTATTTTTAAACAATAACACAAATAAATGGAAAATGAACAGTACCAGCCTATGCAGTTGTCACCTAAACCTGCTAGAAAATGTATAACATTTCTTACTAATCTGTCCTTTATACCAGAAGCTCGGAAACGGTAATGAAATGAGTCAATGGGCCTCATTACAAGCTTGCTGGTTCAGCTGCAATGGTACTGGTAATCTTGCCGGTCCCGTTGTGTCTGGATCGGCAAACTGCGAGTTGTGCTTGCGGGTGCCTTTCATTCTGCCAGGTCTGACCTGGCGGAATGAAAGGCACCCGAGAGCACAGCATGCCTGTGGGGCACAAATGGGAATGGGGATCATCCGATTCCGGCACCCACGAAAGGGCAATTACTGGGTCCGGTGGGCTGGTATACCCCAGCAATTGCCCATTCGCGGGTGCCGAACTTTCTTGCAAGTTTGGAAGTAGCCTTGCCGGTTTTACCCGCAAGGCTACCTCCAACCTTGTAATGAGGCCCAATCTCATTTTTGTTATGCGACCTGGATATCCAGGTCCCTAAAAATGTGGAAGACTTGCTACCTGCTCCATATCTGATCAGCACAAAGACGGAACTAACATTGAACTAGCCTGGAATTATATGTGTTCACATTTATTAGTTTTACTTCATGAAAAGCCTATAAAATCCAAACATTATGTTTTTAAAACAAATGATCTACCTACGTATCCCAAGTTTCATCTTGTTCTGAGAGCAGATGTAATAGATGTGGACACAGAATAACATACAGATTGAGAGGCAAAAATACAAGCTATTAGACAGCATGTCTACACTGTATAAAACCCTTTCTCAAAGGAAATGGCCTAAGATATTACATAATTAAATCACGAGACAAATGAAATGAAAAGAAAAACTAAGAGGGCAGTGCTACTTTATACATAGCTTAATCAACCCAATACAACCCAAGACAGACCTCCTTTATACATAGCTTAACCAACCCAAAACAGACGCAAAGGTTTGCATTAGGGCTAATGTGAATACCCACAATGCCTTGCTGTTGTAGCTCAGAACTGGAGGTGCACTTGCGGTGATGGCTGCTAGGTGGGGGTGTTGAATGTGTGACTTGGCTCCAATGGACTTTCCTACTTTCACATTATAGGTAAAGGTTTTTTTTTTCAAACCTTTTCAAACCCACCAAAACTTTCTTGGTGTTGTGAAAACATGGCCAAATACTCCAACCACAAGGCTGTCAGGACTATACTACACTGATGATCCTTAATAAGAGTTAAAACAGGTATGCAATTGGCCTGACATCCTTGCAAAACATCTGTCCTGGTTTGATTAAGCTATGTATAAAATAGCACTGCCCTGTTAGACAAAGACAATTTCCTGGAGAAAGGGTTTGCATTTGGGCTAATTTGCATACCAGCAATGCCTTGATGTTGTGTCTCAGAACTGGTGGTGAACTTCCAGGGATGTCTACTAGGTGGCATTGTGGATCGTGTGACTTGGCTCAAATGGACTTTTTTACTTTCACATTTCAGTTTTTTGTTTCAAACCTTTTTAAACAAACCATAACTTTCTGGGTGTTATGTGTATTTATATATTCACTGTAAAAACATTGTTAAATGGATGTTATGGTTAAGTTGCACTAATAAAACCCCATGAAAATCAATGAAAAAACGTTTAAAGGAAGTTATGGTTACAAGTAAAACCGAAAGACCCCAGAAATTCACCAGTTATGGTAAGCCAAGCAACCATAACTCGCTCCAGCACCGTTCACTGCTAAGAAAAACACCCAGTACATGAAAGATGACCTCACAAATGTCATTGATGGCATCAATGATAACATCACATATGTGGGTCACTTGTTTTTGTTCACTGACATGTCTCAGCTAGTTGTTATTTTTACTAACAATGAGAATTTTAAAAATAGAAAATATACCATATATATATATATAATATATATATATATATATTATCCTTCGTATAGCTTCTTCTTAAATTACTTTCCATAGAATTTGATTTGACCTCATGGTGCACACACATGGGGCTCTAATCAGGCCTCAAACACACAATTTGTGCACATGATAATCAAGTCATTTTTGATGCTGTTGTTTCTTTCTTCTTTACTTTAGTTTCCCTGTATGTGGCTCTTATTTGTATGCATTGTGGGTTTTTATATGTATTTTTTGTATTAAAACAAGTATGTCTTAAGTTTGAAATTGTTAGCTTTTTATTCCATGTTTAACATTATGCCAAACTTTGATAAAGTAGCATTTATTACCATATTAAAAATATGTTACTTTTTTGGTACATGCTGTAGCCATTGCCGATGTATATGTATGATTTGGTTCCCTTATTAACAACAACACTCAAATATAATGTTTTCTTTAGATGAGAACATTCTTAATACATTAAGAAGTTTATGATAGATCTCCCAATCACCCCTGACATCTTGTTACCAACATTATAAACACAACCTCTTGTAGGGACTGTTCATGAACATTATTTTAATATGTGATGTTATCAGTGATGTCGTCAATGATATGTCTGATGTCATATTTCATGTTTGTCTTAGCAGTGCACAGTGGTGGCACGAGTTATGGTTGCTTAGCTTAGCTTAGCATAATTTAGCATAACTGGCGAAATTCTGGGATTCTTTGATTTTACCTGTAACCATAATGTCCCTGTTTTTTCATTGAATTTCATGGGTTTTTATTAGTGCAATTTAACCATAACGTCCCTTTAACAATGTTTGTTCAGTGAATATCATGAGTTTTTACCAATGCACCCGAATTTGATACAAATTACTAATATCATACTTACCCCAATATAGCAACATATTTCTACAATTTAGAAAGGTTCACTTTACAACTCTGCCATTCCCCACCTTCTATTATCATTTTTAACACTTATAAACACTTTTTTCAACTTTCTCCAGTGTTTCTGTGTTTGCCAACATTCGTGCATGTCTGAGGTCTTCACGGACTATTCGCACAGTGTTACGTGACCACGCGTATTCACGCGGCATGATGATGTGTTAGCGAATGCGTCTGCACTTTGCGACTGGGTCCATGCTTCATGAACAGTTGAGAATTCCATTTTCTGCTGATCTAGGAACTTTTAAGCTTAAAATGTACCCTTGCACAGCTCCTATATCTATTCTTACTCATTATCCATTAACAATCTAGCACACAGCACATAGAACATTAGGAACACTGCTATTTATCTTAAAAATGGCATCAGCCATTGCCATCCCTCCTCCCCAAGAGCCACCACCACCACCACCAGCTGGAGGACCTACTCAACAAAAGAAGTGCAATACTTCAAAAGACAATCAAGAAGACCAGGAAGATGAGGTAGAAGAAGTGCCTACCTCAAACACCCAGAGAGAATCATTGGTGTGGCAGTTCTTTATCACTGTTGGAAATGTAGCAAAGGCTAAAGCTAACAAAGTGAAAGGCACTGAGTACTCAGTCACAGACAAACTGGTCAGTACTCATACAGGGCCACCTCCATGCGGCACCACACCAAATCCAACCACTGCAATGCTCTCTGAAAGGCTGTTCCTTTCTTAGGAAGTAGTAGGCTGTCTTCCTCTACCTCATCTTCCTCAACCAATGTTGTAACCACAAAGCCTACTTCTGTGGGACACAAAATCCCACCAGCTACATTGAAAGTGATGGAAGAGGCTGTTTATATATATCTTTTGAAAACAACAGTACCATTTATATACTTTAACACACCACTGTGCAGGGGGGAGCAATGTCAAAGTGCTTTTAAAGCTGTAATCAAGGAGCATGAGAAACACTGCCTCTACCTTAGTTTTAACAAACACGCAATGTATTCTACAGTTCACCTGCCCCGCCATATCTGTGGTTGGTGCCCCTTCCCTCATTTCCCTCCCCACCTTACTTTCTCACCTCTCCTGCACAAATACATATAAACAAAATAGAAAACATAATAAAGGTTCCTTTAGGAACCACCTTTTTACAGATAAAAAATCGAACTAAAAAATAAGCTTACAGACTCATCTACTTTCCATTTTTCAGTAAAGTAGTTAGATTTCATAAGATTCTCCAAAAAATCCCATTATCATATGCTAATGGGATAATGGGCATGTATACTAGAGAAAAAGAAAAAAGCACAGAAATGAATTTCTGTCCAAACTTCTTCTCTCTATTATACACTCAACACCATGATCCATTGGCATTTATAACTATCCACAGTCTCTGCATTCCCCTGCCTAGCCCATGCCTTACTAGAAAACCCAAATTGCACAGGCACACCATTACACAAAACAGCCCTACTACTCTTTTTACTGTTACGTTTGTAACACTCCCTCATTACCTGCTTTATACCATTCACACAGATATCTACCAATCATTTAAAAATATTCTACATATAGCCTATCAACATTTTAAATGTCCACTCACCAACTGCCACTTAACAAAATTTTAAAAATATTTTGCCTCTACATTTCCCATACGTATACCAAAAAATGTTACATAGTGCTCCTATTAATGCACATATGCAGTGACAGAAGTGCATAAATAAAAGGGGCAGTACAGATAGACAAGTGTTCATGGGAGCCCCGGAAGGAAGTGCCAATGGATCCCAAGATGGGAGGCCACTAGCTAACTGCTGGGGCATGGGGATCACAAGGGTGGGGTACATATTAACTGTAACGTCCCTTTAACCAAGTATTTTCTGTCAATTGAATAGGTTTTTATAAGTGGAAATGTTTCATAATCATACATCACTGTATATAAGTTATTAATAATTCCTCTTTTAACATACATGAAAGAACTATTAACCTCCTTTAACAAACATATTTTTTGCAATGCGTACCTATGTGAGATATTATTAGAAGAGCATACACCAATAGGGAATCAGAGTTTATATTTGTACTTGCCAAAGGCCAGGCCCTCATCCCACGGCAGAAAAGATATATCACTATTTTTTGTACTTACGTTTCAACAATTTCAAAAAAAGTAAATCACAGGACAGATTTCAAAAAGCTTCCTTTCAGGTCCGTGCTGATGCTCCTCGAACAACTTTGCTGCAATCTCATTCAGCATTCCGGGCTGCAGCCGCTGTTAGGACAGTTTTTCTGAAGGTTTTCTGAAGTCCAACTAAGGGCTTAATAAAACCATTCAGCTGAGGCAGTACAAGACTCCACTCTTAGTATAAGGCTGTACCACCTGAGTTCATGGTAGTGAAGACAGAACAGCCAGGCTTATCTTAGGGAGGAGACAGCGCTGTAGCGTAAGTACAAATAAATTGTAATACAAATGGTCCAAAGAAACACTGAAACACTATGGGCCTCATTGCACGGTAGGCGGTGAGCCATGGCGCTATTAGCGCCATGGCTCATGCCGGTAAAATACCGGCACCGCCTTGGCGGAAAGGGGATTTACCGCCCCATTCCAAGGTTGGAGGGGCGGTAAATCCCCTTTCCGCCATTGCCCTTCCCCATTCCCATTTTTGCCCCATAGGGCATAATGGGGATGGGGAAGGCGCTAATTACGGCACCGTAAATTACGGTTGCCGTAATTAGCTCCGAGGTCCCTTAGCGGGTTGGATTTTAACGCCTGCAAGAAGCAGGCGTTAAATCCTCCAACCCACAAAGGGACCTCGTAGTACGGCGGTAAGGGTTAACGGTCACCGTTGCCATTAACGGTGACCGTTAACCCTTACCGCCGTCCGTGTAATGAGGCCCTATGTATTGTAAAAATAAATGGTTCCTTTAAATACAAGTAGGCCCAGATACATCTTGGTGGAAATAAGTACTATTACAGATCATATAAACACATTATGGAAAAACACAACACTATGCTTGAAGGTACACAGACCAAAGTATATAACCTTTAGAACACCTAACAGGAGTCAAAACCAATAGTTACTTTTAGATTACTTTCAGTAATACTGTGACGCTCAGCAAGAAATCTCATAGTAATATCAACTGGACAATATACTTTATTGATCTCGTGAAACACAGATTCTAGGAACAGTATAAACCTATAACTCTGATCTTGGATAAGAAAGTGTTTCTAGGAAGTTAGACCTTGAGGTGTAATATTCAATTATAGTTGATTTTCAGTTCACAGACTAAGGGAAGCAATAACTCTTACTTATTTTAGGATAACACAGTTATACTTAAGGTAAGTAAAACATATACACATTTTACAGGAGCTATAAGCAACTTAAAGGCAGGTACCTAAGACTGTGTTTCTGTCTGTCTACAACAGACTAGGGAAAGCAAAACCCAGCGTTACACTTTATGAATGACTCAACATGTTATTCTAGGTAGGTAAAACCTAATGTAGATTTAGGGCCTCGTCACGAGTTAGGCGGTAACGCCGGTGCTATTAGCACCAGCGCTTATAGCCCTACCGCCAAACACCCTGGTGCTATTAGCGCCGGATCACAGGTTTGGCGGAAGGTTTGTTGCCCATTCCCCAATGGGCCCATTCAAAAATTCCTCATTCCCCATTGGGCCCAATGGGGAAGATTTGCGCTATTAACGCGGCCGGATTTCCCGCTGGTGGTAATCGTGCCAAAAATCAGCAATTTTGCCGCAAATTTCTCCCCAGCTCAGAGCCGGGGGGAAATCCACCAAAGACATCATCTGGCAGACCCTTAAATGCAGCACTAATAGCACTACCGCCACATTTAAGGGTTACCACCAGACTCGTGATGAGGCCCTTATTCTGGACAGGCTAACAATAAGTTGGGGGAAGCAAGACCCAGTTGTGGACAATCATACATTTACCCTAACAGTAATAGTGAAGTGAAACCAACAGCATTACTTTTCAGAATGGCAGACCATTTCTAAGGTAAGTAATAACCTTACATATACTTTTCAGATGGCAGAACATTTCTAAGGTAAGTAATAACTTTTGTAACTGTTCACTCTCAGAGTTACAGTTACATACTAACTTCTTTTGCAAGTAAGTAACTTTTAAACACGTATTCACTTTTATAGGCGAAAGCCCCAATCCTTAGAAGTATTTCCTTTATTCTTGGAGAATGAGTGCTCTCAGTGGCAGTAGGGGGTCACTAGGGTCTGGTGTCCAACAGGCAGGTCAGGATAGGTTCTTAAGTAGCAAAAGAACAAGTTACTTTCTTACATGGTAACGTTCTTTCGATGGGATGGTCCGACGACGTATTCCATATCTATGACATGTAATCACCACAGCTGTGCTGCTTCAGAAACTTTTTTCGGCGTCTGCGTCCTGCGTCGATGACGTCGATGCGCCGTCGTCGAGGACCTCCTCGACGTCTGACATCATCCGATGTGATAAGTAGGACGCACGACGCCCGTAGCCTCAGCTGTACTTTTTTCCCCCAGAACGTGTGACATTAGTCAACTGCCAGTCAGACACAAAGCCTTGCGGAACGTAAGCTGCAATCGCAAAAGAAATTCTGCAGCGGGGAAGGCAGGGCGGGAGCGATATGGAATACGTCGTCGGACCATCCCATCAAAAGAACGTTACCAGGTAAGAAAGTAACTTGTTCTTCGAGGGGATTGGGTCCTCCGACGTATTCCATATCTATGATAGATTCCCAAAGCAGTACCAGAGCAAGGAGGAGGGAAAGAATTTAGAATCAAAATTTAGAATAGCCAATCAAATAGCAGAGCAAAGGACCGCCTTGCCAAAGGCCAGATCCTGTCCTCGGATGGAATCGAGGGAATAGTGACGTACAAATGTATGTACTGAAGCCCAGGTGGCTGCATCACAGATGTTGCAAATAGGAACACCCCTCTGCAGGGCAGTAGATGCAGCCATACCCTTGGTAGAATGGGCCCGCAAGCCAGCCGGTGGATCCTTACCCGCCAAGCGGTAACACTCCGAGATGGCCAAAATAATCCAGCGAGACAAAGTCTGTTTCGTCACAGCTTGCCCCAAACGCTTTCCAGCGTAACCAATAAAGAGTTTATCGTCCACTCTGACCCGGGACATGCGTGAAACATAAAAGCTTAAAGCTCTCCTAGGATCAAGCCTATGGAGCCTCTCCTCTTCCTTACCAGGATGCGGAGGAGGATAGAATGCCGGAAGCACAACCTTCTGGGCCAAATGAAATTCCGTCACTACCTTCGGAAGAAAAGAAGGACGAACTCTAAGGACAACCCTGTCCTTGTGAAATACAGTGAAGGGTGGCTTAACTGAAAGTGCCTGTAACTCACTCACTCTGCGAGCGGAAGTAACCGCAACTAAAAACATAGTTTTCAGAGTTAACAGCCTCAAAGGGCAAGAATGTAAAGGCTCAAACGGAGCACCCATAAGAAACTTAAGAACAAGGTTTAAATCCCAACCGGGCACCAGGAAAGGTGACGGAGGGAACACATTAGTGAGCCCTTTCAGAAACTGTGAAATTAAAGGGATTTTAAAGTAAGAACACTCTTCAGACGAGCGCTTAAAGATGGACAGCGCCACCAGGTAACCTTTAATGGTACCCACTTGCAAGCCCCTGTGGGCCAAACAAAGTAAAAAGGACAGAACCATGGGGATGTCACATGCAAAAGGATCCACACTCTGAACTCTGCACCAGTCGCAGAACTTACGCCAACGGCAACGGTAAAGAGACTTTGTTGCTGGCCTTCGGGCCGAAAACAACACCTCCATCACGTCTTCAGGGAGGTCCCAATCCTTATACCTCAACCTTTCAGAAGCCAAGCGTGAAGGTTGAGGGATCTGACCTCTGGATGGAGAACCTGACCCCCCTCCCGTGAGAGCAGATTGTCTCGGTAGGGAACACGACGTGGAGGGCAGATGGACAAGTCGAGAAGGTCTGGGTACCATATCCTCCGAGCCCACGCCGGAGCAATGAGGATCATCCGGGAACCGAGCTTCCGTAACCTCCGCAGCACTTGTGGGATGACAGGGAATGGAGGAAACGCGTACAGCAGCAGGAATGACCACTCCACCACGAACGCGTCTCCTAAGGCTCCTTTTGGAGGAAATTCCTGCGATTAAAACCCTTCGCACTTCCGGTTGACACTGGAGGCGAAGAGATCCACTTGAGGGGTCCCCCAAGGGTGAAGATCTCCAGGAGAATCTCCTGAGCCAACTCCCACTTGTGAGAGATCACGCTCTGCCTGCTCAGAGCGTCCGCCGTCATATTTTCGTCTCCGGCCAGATGAACTGCCGAGATTGAAACTTCCTGCTGGATGGCCCAGAACTCGAGCTGCATCACCTCCCTGCACAGAGGAAGTGACCCTGCCCCCCTTTTTGTTGAGGTAGTGCATGGCCACTGTGTTGTCCGTCAGGATCAGGACACTCTTTCATTGTACAGTCGGCAGAAAAGCCTTCAGGGCTAGCCTGACGGCCCACAGCTCCAACAGATTGATATGGAGTCTGGACTCCGATGGAGACCAACGACTGCTGACTGTCAGCCCGTTGGCATGAGCTCCCCATCCCGTGAGGGATGCATCCGTCACGATCGTCACCTCCGGCCAGGGAAGCCAAAATGGAGCCCCCTTCATCAAGTTGCCTTTGACGGCCCACCACAGAAGGTCCCGGGCGACCGAGGGCGGAACCTGAACCGGGTCCGACATCCTGCCGGAGGACTGCGACCATTGCGTCTTGAGTGCCCACTGCAAAGATCTCATCCGCAGGCAAGCCTCTGGCACCAGAAGAATGCAGGATGCCATGAGGCCGAGCAACCTCAAGAACTCGAACGCTGGGAGCGTCTGGGCATGCTGAAACTTCTGCACCATCTGCTGAATGTGAAGAGCCCTCACCTGAGGAGGAAAACACTGCCCCAGGGAAGTGTCGAGCACTGCTCCGATGTACTGGAGCCGCTGTGTTGGCGTCAAATGGGACTTTTTAAATTGAGGGAGAAGCCCAGCTTGTGAAGGGAGTGGCAGGTGACGGACAGATGATCCAGGACTTGCTCAGAAGACCTCCCCCTGATCAACCAATCGTCCAGGTAGAGGTAGACGTGAATCCCCCCTTGCCTGAGATGCGCTGCCACCACCACCATGAGCTTGGTGAAAACCCTCGGGCGGAGGTCAATCCGAACGGCAGGACCCGAAACTGAAAGAGCGAGTCGCCAACCGCGAACCTCAGGTACTTCTTGTGCTTGGGATGGATCGGCACATGGAAGTAAGCATCGACCTTGAGGTCGAGTGACACCAACCAGTCCTGAAGCTGAAGGGCCTTGAGGACTTGAGAGAGAGTTACCATCTTGAACTTGTCCGTCCAAGGGAGTTTGTTCAAACCGCGCAAGTCCATGATGGGTCTCAAACCCCTGTCATTCTTCAAAATCAAAAAATAAGGGGAATACCATCCCTTGTCCCTCTCCGCTACAGGCACCAGTTCTATGGCGCCTTTCTCCAGCAGGGCTTGAATTTCCTGCGCAAGGAGCGGATCCGGACTCTGCAAAGAGAGGTTCCCCGGTGGATTGTCGCGAGGCCTGTGCCGAAAGGGAAGACAGTAGCCGTGGGTTATGATCTCCAGAACCCACACATCTGAAGTAATGGCTCACCACTTTACAAGATGCTGCGCCAGCCTTCCCCCAACCGGCGAACCATGGGACATTGCCTCATGACTGAGTGGGAGCGGCTGCGGTGTTACCTGAGGGCAAAGAGGCAACTGCCCGAGCGGCCTTGGCACCATGGGTACCCTGTCATCCACCTCTGGTACCCCTGCGTTGGCCTCTTTGACTGCCAGCTCCTCTCGCTTTACTGAAGGACGAGTAATAGCGAAAGGAACCACCCCTCCACTGCTGTCCCCTAGGACGAAAAGGCGGAGGTTGGCAAACTGCAGCGCCCAACGATTTCACTGCAGCTTTTGAGGTCTGCAACCTCTCAAGGCTCTCGTCAGCCTTGCTGCCAAAAAGGTGTTCACCGTCAAAGGGCATGTTGAGCAGCCGGGACTGCACATCAGGAGCAAACCCCGACTTCCGCAACCACGCAAACCTGCGTATCACGGTGCTCGCCGCAATGGACCTACTGACGCATTCAGCTAAGTCCAAACCCGACTGAACGGACTCACACATGGCATCCTTACCATCCTGGACCATAGCAAGGAAACCATCCCGTTCATCCCCTTCGGGAATATGTTCAGCCGCTAACGCAACACAGTTCCACAGAGTGTTTGTAAAACGAGACAAGGCACAAATGGAGTTGGCCACCTGAAGCGCCATACCACCAGAAGAAAACACTTTCTTCGCCCAGCCATCAAAACGTTTGTCGTCCCGATCAGGAGGGATGGTAGGGTACGACGCCTGCTCTGCCGTGGCCGCCTGCACCACCAAACTCTCCGGAGTGGGGTGCCTGGTCAAGTAGCAGGGGTCGCTACTGGCTGGACGGTATTTTTGCGACAAGGATCTACCCACCACCGGGAGACTCTCCGGAGCAGTCCAAGCCGCCGCCACCCTTCTCTGTAAAGCCATATGGAACGGCAGTACCGGGTCAGTTGGGGGACCAACATCAAGGATGTCCGTTAGATCATCCTGCACAAACTCCCCTGGGGGAGCAGACCATCCCAAGTACTCAGAAACCCTAGCCATAAGGTGCCGGTACGAGAAATCGGCATGAGAGCCAGGCTCAGGCCTACAAAACTCCACCTCCGGAGAGGTGTCCCGTCCACTGGCATCATGCAGTGACTGCCTCAAATCGTTAAACTGACTATGGCCCGAGACAATTTCATCTGGAACCTGACTAGGAACCAGGCCATCAGAATCCCCATCCGCCTCTGAAATATATTCCAGGTGGCGCAAAGAAGGCACCCAAGAGTGCTTGTTCTTAACCAGAGCCTTCCTAGGGGGTTCCCCCGTGCCATGGGGTACCTCCGACACGAAAGGCGTCGATGGCGTCGAGCGAATCGGCGCCGGCGTCGAGAGAACAGGCATCGGCACCGAGAGGATCGGCGTCGACGTCGAGGAAATCGGCGTCGACATCAGATGCTCGAAGCTGGAGCCCCGAGCGTGTCCTTCGACGACCTGAGCGTCGACGGCTTCGACAACTTCCTCGGAACCGGAGCCTCGAGAAAGCCTGTCGACGCCCTTGACTCCTCAGACATTGATGTCTTCCTCGAAGACCTCACAGGTGCACACGGTCTCGAACGCGTCGAGGACCGGGACCTGGAACGGGTACGTCGAGAACGAGTATCCTTGTCCGAACGGGACCTCTCCCGTGACTCGTGCCGACCACTCTTGCGAGCGGTGTCTCTCGACCTCTCACGACCGACCCCACTCGGGGGCACGGACGGCTTAGTACCCTGCGACTCGAGAATTGCCAGCATTTTCTTCCCGAAGGAAGCCCATTCCTGCGGCGTTGCATGGCTGGTGGGGTAAGCGACGTGCCGGACAGAGTCCTCCGAAGAGGACCTGGAAGATGACCGGTGTCGGCGCTTCTGAGAATGCCTCGAAGAGGCTGAGGAGTGGCGAGACCGACTCCTAGAAGGAGACCCACGAGACTTCCGACGATGACGCGGAGAGTCACCCCTCCAATCATCCGTTGAAAGCCCCGCAGACTTCGACTTCCGGGGCTTGGACACCCGACCTACCGACAACTTCTTCTTACGTTCGCGTAAGGCTTTGGTCGTGAGCGACTGGCAGTCGATATAGTCATCCGTGTCGTGGGCCTCCCCGAGGCACCAGAGGCAGGCGTCGTGCGAGTCCGTCACCGACATCTTGGACCCACACTCCCCGCACTTCTTGAAGCCCGGACACGGGGTCGAAGACGAAGTAGAAGACATCTTCACACAAAGGATTTTCACAAAAACGAACAGGTTCGAAGAACCGAGAAGAACAGAACTCCAAAGAGTAGAGGCGTTAACCGAGATTCACGAAGCAACACGTTCGCGGAAAAAAACGGAACTGAGGCTACGGGCGTCGTGCATCCTACTTATCACATCGGATGACGTCGGACGCCGGAGGAGGTCCTCGACGACGGCGCATCGACGTCATCGACGCAGGACGCAGACGGCGAAAAAAGTTTCCGAAGCAGCACAGCTGTGGTGATTACATGTCATAGATATGGAATACGTCGGAGGACCCAATCCCCTCGAAGTGAGAGTTACTAAGGAAGTCTTTTAGAAGAAATTTGTAATTTACTTTAGAGTTAATTGAGGGGCCAGATGGACTTTCTACCTCAGGCTTAGCTGAAGGTTGAGTCACATCATTGTGCGCTGGTTAATGGCATCACACCATATTGGTACTAGGACAGAAGTTTCTAAGTTTCTGGTAACTAGTTGAACCACTTCTACTGTATGTGGTTTTTCAAGAGGCTCAGTCACCTTAGCAGGAGCTGAAGGTAGGGTCCTGGTTGTGTTTGTAGTGGCTGTCCTTAGGGCCCTGTATGCGAGTGATTCCCTACGGCTTCAGAAGCCGCAGGGAAGCAACCCAGCATGAGAATCACTCGCATACAGGGCCCAACAAGAGCCAAGACTGCCCTAAGGACAGCCACTACAAACACGACCAGGACCCCACTTGGGGTTCACAGCATTGCTTACATGCCTTGAGAAAGACCCTCCGGGTCGAAACACGTGTCGGCTGACCGAGCTAGCGCACAAATGCCAGAACAGTGTTCTAGACACTCACCATTGTATTTAGAAGAACCACTCCAAATACCATTAATAAAAGCAAACCTGTATCGCACTAACTACCGTGTTAGAAGGATTATTTATCCCGAAATTTGAAGCAAGATAACCAGGAGCAAACTCACTCTTCCTACACTTCAGGCTGTAGCCACAAGCAAAATATTTCTTCCCATTCAATCCTGGGGTTTGGCTATGCTGCATGCCCCAATAATCAAATCAGAGTACACAATTAGCAAGTAATTGAAAGGTGAAAGAATGGGTAGATCATTGCGCTTGATCTAGTACTTTAAACAGATCAACCTGCTGCTGGTGATGGGGTTCTTTTGTGAAGGTTCCCTTCCTTCTTCAAGTGTTAGGTTTGGAATAAGAAAATGATTCTGGTTCACCTCAGCACTGGGTTATTCAATAAGTAACTGTTGTTGTAATGAAGCATTCTTCAAAATCATTCTTGATGCTATATTTATTGTTAGAACTCAGTCGACACGTAATTCGACTCTCTAGAGTCTTTCTTAAGGCATATGCAATGTTGGCCAGTCATTGCTGCAAGGTTGTGGAAATGAGTCCAGCATACAATCCCAAAAGTGTGTCTCGCTATGGTTGCAAATAAGGGTGAGTAATGATTTCAAGGGGTGGCCTGGTGTCCACGTGGGCACCTGGTGTAGCATGCTTGGTAATTATCTGCGATAGTCACGCGATCTGTTGGTGCAATCCTATGCGAATTTTAGCCACGGGCAGAATTTGTTTTCCCATTCAAACCTATCCCAATTTTCAAAATCTCCACCACATAGCCAGTCCCAGGTGGCCATGCCCACTTTAACCCCATTGCCAGTCTCTGGTGGTCATGGCCATTAGCCAGATTATCCGACTCATGGCCTTTGGCCATGACTCAGATAATCTGGCCACTGCCCATGGCCAATGGCTATACCTCAGTCACCAATGGTATATCACTTTTTTTGTACCTACAATATGGCACTTTTCAAAACATAAGACACAGACACATTTTCAAAACCATGCTTTCAAGTGCTTGCCTATGTTCCTTGCACAACTTCCCTACAAATCCATCCATGTATTATTTTTTGAAAAGTGTCAAAATGTACGTACATACACCAATCATATAACTTTTTATGTTAGTTGACAAAACCGATTCAGACTTTGCAGAATAATTCAATGTCGGGTTTATCATATTTCTAAAATCTTTTGTGCACATTTGTCAAACAGCAACAAAGTTATAACCCATTTAAAAATGTTAAACCCCTGTCTAATGTTGCTCCCTCTTCACAAAATCCCACCAGACTTTGCAAAAACATTCAAATCTGGGTCTTAAATCTTTTTACAAACTTTTGGGCACATTTGTAATATGGCACCACATTTATAAGCCTTTCATATCGTTTTTGACCCACCTCTAATTGTGTTTTCTCTTGGCAAAACAGCACCAAACTTTGTAGAACCATTCTAGGTCAAGTCTAGAATAATATCACAAAATGTCATACAGTTTCATTGAGTGGGGCCAAAGTTATATGCCATCCAAAAACTGCTTTTCACCAACCCTATAATGCAAAAATATGTGTGGATGCCCCTGAAAATCTGAGATGTTCGCGAACATTGCAAAGCTGTCCCAAACGGTTTGCGGAGATCGGAGATAAAGAAACACTTGATTTTTACTTTTCTATGGCTATATCCCATCCCATGTTCCTCACCCCTCAGTTCCCCAGAGATTGTTATATTACTTGTACAAGTGTAATATGTTTTGCTATGATGTTCACCGACAACGGGCGATGTCCGTGAATCCAACATGGTGGGTGTTACCAACAAATATGATGCACCTCACGCTTTTCACCATCAAATCAGCGCGCACGTCCAGTGTCCCCGGACATCACGAAGGTCCCTGGGCCAATCAAAGGCCTGTCTGTGGACCGAACAGTGAAGTTAGTCAACCGAACAAACCCCGATATCACTAATGTCTTTTACCCACATTTTGCCCATTTAAAAAAAAAAACTACTGAACTGATATAAACCAAATTTACAAAAGCACACTTTTGGAACCAAGTCTTTGCTCCTTGTACACATTTTTTGAAAATCCGTCCAAAGGTTTGGGGTATAGACGTGAGCAACATTTTCTTTCCACTGGCCGCGACCATTATAGTAATGTGTATAGTAATTATAGGCAATATAGGGGAGTAGAAAGTATGTGATATTTATAATTATAGTACAATTGAGGATAGAGCTTATGGAATATGTAAGTGTTTACACTTGGTACAGTTACTTAGCTGTATATAGCAGTAAAGCTGAATTCTCTCGTTCTTCTGTTTTGTTTTCTGTGAACAGTATGATTTATTAAGCAAGATAGCTGAACTGCTTTAATTGCATACAATTTTACATATATATTTACTTTTCTTTACCCTCATAAAAAGTACTTTCTATGTACTATGTTTGGTACAACATTAGTGCGTACTACACTGTTCTTGTATTGACTTGAATAATCATTGGGTCATTGGGAAAAAAATACAAAGAGGATTACAAAAAACCCACTACCATTAGGCTTGATATTATATTTGTTTGAGGTTTGTTGTTATTAAGGGTATGTTTAAAGTAGTTAGATACCTGTTAGTGTATTCTAACTACATTCGACTTTGGAAGTAAGTGTTGTAGTAACAAGAATTGTGATGGTGTATTTCAAGTGTATTGCAATAAAGGGCATTTTTTAATTAGTTAGACACATGTTGGCATATTCTAACTATCTTGACTTTTAAAAGTACTATTGTAGTATTATGGATGTAGTTAGATACCTTTTGGAGTATTCTGTTTATTGTGCTACAGTTCATGGAAGTGTTGTTACAGTAAAACCAACTACTTCTTTTCTTGACATATGCAGTATAGTGCACTGAGGTGCTTGTGGCACACATGTGGAATATTATGCCTACTGTTTTTAAGGTTTTCTTCCCAAGAGATATTTGCCCATGTGTGAAGCCAGTAAGTTTACAGTTATTTTGGTACCCTATGCATTTTACCTTACATGCATTAGTATGACATATAGGCTAGGTGGGTTTATATGTATGCTGGAATTATGGGTTGTATTGAAAAAATGGCATAATATGCCATGAACTGCATTCTGTAGAAGCTGATGAAATGGAATTGATTCACAATTTGGGATGGATACATATACAAATCGTTCATTAGGGATGTGCACTTGTGAAACATGGTTGCAGAAAGTGAATGTATGTTTCCAAGTGTATGAAATTTGGAAGGTTTCATTCATAGCAATGTCTCTGTTTTCCAGCACTTGTAGTAAGTACATTAGGATTTATTGTGGATCTTCCTGTGTGTTTATGGAAAGTTTGACGATTCTTGCTTAGTAGTCCAATTCGTGTCTCATTCCTGAGAGACTGAAAGTGTTGTCAGGATTATTTGTGGCATTTCTATAAAGCACAAGGATTTGCAAACAGAACTGGTCCGAACCATTTAAGCAAAAGTTGCGAACGATTGGTGGACATTGGAAGAGAAGATTAATTGTTACATTTGCATAGCAATTTACTCCAGTTGTGTTGCTGAATTTAAATGGACCAGAGAGTTTTGTCTGTGCATCGTTTAATGGACCTGCAGATTTCTCTGAGAAGAGACATTTGTCTCTGCTGCATGATGGACGTGCAGTTGAGTTTTTACTAGTCAGTTTTGTGTTTGTATTATTTGATGGAGAAGGAGCTGGGTGTTGCTTTTTTAGCATTATTGTTGGGAGATCTGTTGTAGATTCTGTTTGCATTACTTTTCTTTTTAACAGTTTTGTTTTTGAGGCACAGAGTGCATATCTAGTTGGGAGTGTACAGTGCACATAGCCTGTTGTATTCTTGGATCCAAGGAAAGTTAGCATTGACTTTTTTTGCAACAAAGTTATCTAGGTATAGACCATTGAGTGTATGCAGACATGAAAGTGCCAATGTCAATCAATGCTTGATTTCGGGTTGGACCTTGCAATTTGTGAATATTGACATCATATGCAAGAGATAGAGAAAATTGCTCTCTGCGTACGTACATGTATTTGAAAAGAAGCAAATGTGCTATTGTGCGGCCAATTTATTTAACATCTGCAAGTTTGTCAAAGTGGATGTTGACAAACTGAATGTTGTTGTCATGTGGATATGTTTGAAAGGCAACAACTGTACAAATTGCTTCATTGACTAAACCTTGTTCTACATAAAGGTTACATTTTAGAATTAAACTGCAGTTTAGGTACAAAGTTAATATTGTCTTCAATCCAGCTGTGTTTGAGATAGATTTTTCTAAGATATTTAGTCATGCTGTTGCTTGTTGACACATAGGGAGTGACATGCCGTGCACTTCTAATTTGTCTGTGGAACTGATATGCAGTATCGACCACATTTCTTTTTTTTAAGATTGTCTCATTGAATTGACTACAGCTTGCAAGGGTTGGTATTAAGGACTTGCATTTTATATTTTGTTGAGTTAATTTTTCCATTATATCAGTTTCAGATGTATTTCACACATATAGATCATGGATTAGTCTACTATTTAAAATGAATTTTGCATCTTTAATAAGCAGACCAGTTTTAATGCTTTTGAAAATTTTAGCACAGGTGAGGTCTGAAGACTGAGGGATGTTTTGAGGTAGTTCTCTGCACTGAAGATGTTGCCAGAGATTTACATTTCCAATACTGCTAAGTGTGTTACGGCATTGTTTTTGTCCTAATGTTTTGAAAATATGTTGAACGTTTACTGTTGATAACTGTAGGAGGGTTCTGAAAACAGGTTTTAGGACTTCTTGCATTCTGAGGTGAATTAAAGCCAACATGAGGTTGGAAACCATGCTTTCTTCATCTATTATGAACATTGATAGTTTGCAGTATTCTAATTTGTTTTTGTGTTCTATTGGAAGGAGCAGTAGTCGGTGTAAATTTACACCTCCTATGTTGTAGGTGGCTAAACCTGTGGGGGCTGTTACAACAGCCGAAAGGTTGTTGTCTGTTAAGTTTTGTAGAAACTTGCTGATTATTTTAATTAATATTGTTTTATATTGTTTTACCAGAACCAACTTCACCACTTATATACAGGAGCAGAGGTTTACCATGTTTCACAGTTACATGCTTTAGTTTCATGTTTAAAACCATGTTCAATGTTTTTAGTGACTTCTAGATAAATGATGAATTGTTCATCATGTAGCTGTGATTTGAGCACTGGCAAGTCTTCTTCAGATTACTTATATTGATAAATGGTATGTTCTACCTCAGGCATAGCTATTTCTACTTCATTTAGAACTAGTGGTTTTCAAAGCGGTTCTTGGCTTCCTGTAAGGGAAGGTTGACTGCCCTCACGAGTGTCTTTATCTAGTTGAGTTTCAATGTCTTCCTCTTGTTGGCGTTCATTGTCCAACATGTCTTTGCATTGTTTGAAATTGACATTTCTTATACTGTGTTCATTTGATTTGAATACAGCTTCAAATGAGCCAAAGTCACCCAATAATTATTCTTCTTTTCTCCAAGGTTTAAAAAGTTGCAGTAGGTCCATGTAATACAGTTAACTATGTTGCAGAGATTTAAATGATAAGCTGGGTTTGGTAGGTTTTATTAGGTTTCCTTCACTAGTTGAGACTGAATATTTGCCAGTGGTCTCATCTGGTGTGACATTGTTTTTGTAGGAGTAGTTTTGGGCTATGGCATACAAGCACATGGTTTCCAAAGCAGTACTTGTGTTTGGGTAGTATGTGTCAATTAAGTTGTTTTTCAAAATGTCCTAGCTATTGGGATCATTTGTGGGTATTGTTTCAATCTCTTGGTACAATTTTAGTACTCTTTTTTGGGATGAAGCTGGACCAAGGTTTAGCCAATGTGTTCAGATTTGCCGTATAAGGCTGTACCTGTTAAATGGTCTGCAGCTTCGTAGCACCCAGATTCCACAACAGGGCAATTATTTAATTGTAATTATTGATGTACTTGGATGCTTCACCCCTTTCAATGTAGTATGTGTTTTTAGGGGATTTACCTTTTACACTTTGTCTAACAGAAGACATAAAGCTATTTACTTGTCCTTTTTTGGAGACTGGTCTAGGGAAGGCAAACCGACAATTCGGAATAGTATTTACCTTTGTTTTATATCTATGTCAGCAGCATTTGCTACAATGATGTTTTTGGAAGCTCTATCTGTGGCTTCTGAAGAGATGTATCAGGTTATGTATTTTTCAATAAACTGTAAAAAAGTGGCGTCACTGTCATGGGCAATTTTGGCAGTATCTTTTATCCACAAAAGCATTTGGATGGGTGGTGCTCCTCTGGATTGATATTCTTTTCTACAAAAGAAGTGTTGCACTTTGCCGAGCGGGGGAGGTAGTTTTATTGCAGATGAAGTTCAGAATGTCAATGCAGTAATGGTGAAAGTACCTTGATACATTGACAGGGTCAAGAGATCAGAGTTCTCCTGATATTTTTATATCTATTCCATCTTCATTTTGCTTTGCTGTGCATAAGAAGTCATGCAAGCCATCCCATGCATACTCTGCACAGCTTAAAGTAACGGATCATGTGGGTGGGCCTAGATTCCTTACCATACAAAGTACATCAGCATGACGTCTGATCCAGTATTCTTTGTACCATGCATGTTTGCCAACAGACTTGTGATACTTGACTGCAAAAATTCATATTTGTGTTTTATTTATTGAAGCAGTTGAGTAGCCAAGTTGTTTAAAACATTAGAGCCTGTTTTTAATGTGTGTGCACTCCATAACATAGAGATGCTAGTTAACTTTCGACAGGCAGTTGGAAATGTATTCTACAGTTTGTCTGAATCTGGGGTCTTCAGAATACATTTGTAAAGAGCGTTATTCTGATGCACTAATTCACGTGGACCTTTTATCATATCTTCCTGCTTTTCCTGTAGGAAAGAATAGAGGAAAAGAATGTGATTCCACACTTTGTCCCCATATGCTCATTGGAGATCTTTTGGCTTCATGCATTTGATATGTTTCAAATGCATATTTAATGGTGTCTTTGGAGTGTGTTGGGTGAATTGTTTACTGGTCTAAAATCTTAGCTGCAGTAACAGGATCTGCATGTTCAAATTGGCAAGTTGCTGGTGAATCTTGAATTATTTGGCTGGTTTCTTTTAAGTTTTCCTCTATGTTTATATCGTAGCATTCATTGTTTTCTTTTAGATATTGCAGTGCTTGTCATTGCCACATTTTTTTGTCTTTTGCTGGTACACCATTAACTAGTAAAATCAAAGATTGATCCATTCGATGTTGTAATCCTAGAGTTTCTACATTTTCTTTAAGATGTAGTGGCAAACATGCTATTTTGCCATGGATGCCCTTTAGTAACTCAGATGGAGGGAATTTGGCTGTTTTCGACTGAAGGTGTATTATAGCTTGAAATGGGTGAACTGTTTGGATTACAGTGCTGACATACAAGTTAAGTTGTTGGAGAGCCTTTGGAAGTGGGAAGTTATTAGTGATAGCCAGTGGTGGCATGTGGTCATTGTCAAGCTTTGTGTTTCAGTATGTGCAAATTATTGTGGGGTCAGTTATTTTGTATTTATTTTATGCTGTTAAATGTAAAGCTAATTCGAAACATAGGGATTCTTCATTGACCTCTATTTTGTAGGCCATATCTACTGTTTGTGTGCTGTTTTTATAAAAAGCTCTGTGACAACAGAAAAATACTTGGGGCCTCATCACGAGTTTGGTGGTAATCCTTAAATCCGGCGGTAGCGCTGTTACCGCTGGATTTAAGGGTCCGCCAAATCATGGATTCCTCCCCAGGTCTGAGCTGGGGGGAAATCCGCCAAATATTCGTGCTCATCCCGCTGGCGGGAAATCCACCAGCGGTACGAGCGCAAAATTTCCCCATTGAGCCCATTGGGGAATGGGGCATTCCCGAATGGGCTCAATGGGGAATGGGGATTTCCAAATCCGCCAAACCCGTGATCCGGCGCTTATAGCACCGGTGGGTTTGGAGGTAGGGCATATAGCGCCAGCGCTATTAGCGCCAGCGTTACCGCCCAACTCGTGATGAGGCCCTTGGTCTGGTATTTCAGAAGATGTGTTCTGTAATGTATGTGTTTGTTAGGAGGTTGGTGTTTGTGAGGCTTTCGCTAATGTTTTCTGAAGTTAGTGAATTTTCTAAATCAATTTCAGTTCCAAAATATTTACTTTGGATGTGCTCTATTTCTTGAAGGAGTTTTGTGGCTGCTCCATGTTATTTACATTTTGCAGTTGTACAGCAGGACATTTGCAAAGTATAGTCTATGCACACAATTCCTTATAGCAGAATGGTGTGTTGCAAACATTTTGAGGTGTTGGAAGGTGCTTTTGCAAGTAGTCATGAAATTCAGGCTAATGAATATCCTCACAGTGCAGTGTGGCTGCACACCGGAGAGGATTCTATGGTGTGTAATGTTTTCATTCAATTCCAGCGCCTTGGTGTAAAGCGCTCTATAAATAAATAAATCAATAAATCAATCAATTTTTTTCCGTTAGTTTCACTTAGCGATTGAGAAATTGTCATAAATATTTGAAGGTTTGTTGGTGTACGTTACACATTGCGCTGCATATCCATTTGTACCCTGGATGGTTTCTTTGGGTGAAAGGAACATTTGGTTTAAAGTCTGTTTGAGAAGATTTTTCTATAAGCGTTTCTTTTGCCATAATGGTGTCTCCTACCATTTCATACCCTCAGCCATTACTGTCTATAGCAATTGGTTTTTTGTCCTTGTTTATAAGCCTCTTCATTGCTATATGGTTCTTTGATGCTTGTGTGAATCTATTCACCTTCCCAGAAGTTTTGAAAAGTATCTATAGTGACATTATGCATGTTTAGAATACCTTTTTGTAATGTATTGATTAATTTAGTTAGTGGTTTCATTCTGTTTAAAATCAATATAAATGATTTTCTCTTCAATATAAATGTGTTGTCAATTAGAGCTTCATGGGTTAGTGTTCTGCAGTAATTTGTAAGTGTAGCTCACACATTTTCAGCTGTCTTTACAAGATTGCGAGGAACTCTGCAGTGGAGACATTTTTGTAAAACAATTTTTTGGAATGCTTTACTGTGGCTACGTTAATATTGGTAGATAAACTGCCTGATTCATGGAATAATTAGCGGCGGAAACACAGATTTCCGTGCCTTTCTGCCCGAAAATCCCCATACTTCAAACAGGGATTTTCGGGCAGAAAGGCGCGCAAATCTGCATTTTCGGCGCTCATTGTTCCATGAATCAGGCAGATAGTGTTAGGTTCATTAGTTGGTCTGCTTTGTTTGTACATCTTGTTTTACTTTTACTTTTTGGAAGAGGGACCTCACTTTTTTTAGCAGTTGCTGGTTTAGTTTTGTTGAGCGAGGTCGCTAGCTGTTTTGTTTTAATTTTTTCTATAAATAGTTTTAGAGGTGGATGACTATATGGCTTTCTTTGATTCTTATCTGCTCTATTTTTCTTTGTTTTCTACAGAGTTGCTTTTTACTATGCATTTTTTAGTAGACATTCTGTTTTGTTTGTTGTGAAAAAATAAAGTTTGGGTTGTACAAGTTGTGGAATATATATGCATGTATTGTGGATGGGTGTGTGGGTCTGATTGTAGAGATGAATAGAGTTCTGTGTGATTGTGTAGTGGGATGATAGGTGTAGTTGGGAAGGTTGTAAGAGTAAGAATCTGTACAGGTGTGATGGGCTTGGGTTAGTGAGTAAGGGAGTGGTGGTGTGATTGAATAAGTAGGGACATTATGATGTTTTGGGGAAAACAGTGGGTGTTATAATGGTGGTGGTGTTTAAACAGCAATAGAAAGAGTGTGAATGTTGCAATATAATGTGTAAGAGTAAAATGTATGTTATTGATTCGAAAATAATTCTCTAGGCTAACATATAGTGAAACTACATTGTTACCATTAGAAATATGTACATGCTATATTAATGTACTTATTTTGTAGGACGTGAAGAGTGTTCTTTTTTCGGTAGCTGTCTTTTGCAATCTTCTTCTTTACCTGTAATTGAAAAACACATTTTGTGGGTATATGTGGTAATGGTGAAGTACTTTTAGTAAGCAAGGTTGTTATTTATGAAGGTAGGAGTAGCTGTTGGGAAAAGAGTTGATAAAGGTGTGTTATCGGTGGTGTACGAAAGTGTGTTAACTATGTTGTTAGAACAATTGGAGTATAAGTAGTTCTGTTTGGCACATAAGAAGCAAAAGGGCAAAAAAAGGTGTGAGAAAAAGGTGCAGTCACATGATGATGTCCAAGGATGTCTGCGGCGTCACACCTCGTCCGCGAACACCATTCGTGCAGCAGACACGGGGTGTATATGCATGGGTGTCCGCAAACAGGCATGCTGTCCACGGATTAATTAAAAGTGTGTCTTTTCGAAAACATACACCCAGACAGTCGTGTAGTCCACAGACCATTAATAGTATAAAGCAAAATGTATTCAAAATGTATTCATAAAAGGCATGGGGTATCGGAATGGGAAACATAAATTGGAGAATTTTGAATTTGTACGAAGTCATGAGTGGGGGAGGCAGAGAGAGAAGTTTCATAAAACCGTTTTGCCTGTTCATTTTGTGAATCTGATTTTGGGTGATTGCTGGGGTTAAGGGGGGCAGGTGCAAGTGGGACAATGATAATTGACATTTCGAATGACATGAATTTTTTACATAATTTAAAAGTTCTTTAAAATTAAGTGGATCCAATTTTTCAGACAAAATTATTATCTCATTATGTACATTTGGGGATTGGGATTGTTCTGTTTCTTCATAATTCATTAGTGGTGAACGTACTTCAAGTCAAGTATGTACTATTAGAAAAGAAGAAATCATTATTTCAATTAGCTGTATATAATTTGTATTGTTTGTTTATATTGAAAGATGTAGTTTTCACCATTAGAGATTGCATCATCACTCATTTCTTCTTTTGCAAAGTTTTCCTCGAGCCTGTCAAGTGGGTTTGCCATTTCTGGCAAAATAAAAAATGGTATTTAATGAATGATAATAATAGAGAAATAAATGCACTGTACTTACTATTTGGCGAGAGTTTGTTTTGGTCTATCTTAGTCAGTATGAAGAGTTGTAGTGAACTGGTCATTTGATGTGTACAGTTATGGTTTGTGCTTGGTGCATTTTATAATAGTGTGTGCTAAATGAACACATCGTTTTCACATTTTGAAATGTTGAATTGTACAAAAAGGCATATTTGGGTGTAGTAAACATAAGTAATGTTGGTTTATGTATATGTTTTTGTGGGTTGAAGCGTAAGTCATTTTCTGTTCTCCCCTGTGCTTCTGGGTTTTGTTGGTGCCACCTGCTATCAGCAGACGTCTGCTCTGTCCGCCAACTCTTCAGCAGCTTCATTGTGCTTGAGGGTGATTTATTTGGTGTGCTGATTAAAAATAGGTATAAGGAACTTGTAACAAATTAATCGCTCTGGTAAAAAGCTATGTAATTCACAGAAAAATCTTTGTTCAAGGGACGACATGGTTAAGGTGCTCTAATAAAAACCTATGCAATAAAGTGAAAGGAAACTTGGTTAAAGGATGTTATGGGTAAGTTGCAGTAACAAAAAGATATTACATGAATTCTGATGAAAAGTTGCTAGAAGGGGTTTTGTGTGTACAATGTTGGTAGCAACATATCACAGATGTTCGGGAGACCTCTCATGAACTATTTAATGAAATAGAAAATGTAGTCATTTAAACAAAATGTTATATTGGAGTGTTCTTGGTAATAAAACAACCTAATTGTTACGCTCACCTGATTCCCACGGGGGCGTCGATCTGGACTGGCCCGCTGTTTCTTCCACCAGAGTAACACGTAGAGCCGAGATGACAGACTGGACAGAACCACTTAGCTTCGTTAGTTGGGCTCGTACGAATATCTTTCTGCAATGGAGAAAGGGAATTAACCTCCCGTAATCTGAGCGTTAACCAGCCTTCCCACTCCCCTTGTCTGCCCACAGAACACTCCTGAAGTCCCCTCTTAATCTCACCTGAAGATTTGGAAAGATGAGCTCTCCATCCTGCGTCGAGCGCAGGGGCGCATAGACGACCAGTTACTTCACTGGCGTGGAGGAATTGGTGAGTTCCAGTATTGACTCTAAAGTCCAATTGTTCGTAAGAGTTCAAAAGTCTGATCTTCACCCTGCCAGATTCCTTGCAGGTTGCAGATTTAAACCGCCAGAAGAGTTCCAAGTGGCAATTGGTAAGATCCTGGTAAGTCTATTGTGGTTCTCCCCTTAGGGCCGGGATACAGTGATGATGCAGAATTAACTGCACCGACCCGAAATGAGGTGAGTAACCCCCTGCAGTAAATCAGGTAAGTCTTTGGGGTTAGGTTGTATTGTCCTTGTTTTTCCCCTTAGGGGCCGGGGTGCGGCGGTGATGCAGAATTGACTGCGCCAACCCGAGATGAGGTGAGTACCCCCCTGTGGTAATCAGGTAAGTCTTTGGGGGTGGTTTGTATTTCCCTTGCTCACCTATTTGTTCTTGTCTCCCCCAGGCGTTGAAGAATGGCCTGGAGATGCTGGGTTCGCGATGGAGTAAAGGAATGCAGCCCCCGGATGGTGAGCTCAGCGCGGCGCTGCGAGGTGAGTGGCAATGCACCTGTGAAGGCTTCTTTCTTCCAGATCGACGATGTGCTGGATCAAGGATTCAGGTAAGGGTTTTGTTCTGACCTCTTCTCCTTCTCCTTTTCTTGTTCCAGGTGTTCCAGGGCTGAAGCGGGCGTGGCTGAAGACTGGAGCTGCTGAAGACACGGTGAGCGTTACGCTGCAGCAAGCAGAATAACACGAAGCACGTGTGGCTGTCCGGGTGTGGCTTAAATAGCCTTGGAAGAAGTCCCAGGTAAGTATTCTTCCACAGCCCCACCCGAGAGGAAAGGAGTCCCTAAGGTAAAATAGTCCCTCTAAGCCTCATTTGGCTTGTGGCTTTGTGCAGCAAGGTCTGCATCAGGTAGGTATGCTGCATGGTCTGCATCAGGTAAGTTTTCTGTAATGAGCCTGGCGCCCATGGCGCCAGGACTGACTTTATTCTTATGAGCCTGGCGCCATAGGCGCCAGGACTGTAGCCAAACAGCCCCTAACTGGGGTTTTTGAGCATGCTTCAAGTGGCATGATACCTGCTTCCGGGGTTTCTGGGCCCGGTCTGGCTTTCCAGGGGCAGGCATCGTGACACTAATATTACATACACATAGGATATGGATGTGGCATGCACCACAGAAGTACAGTATTTTTTATCTGGTAATATTAATCAGTAAAATAATGAATGCAAGGTAATGATAAACTTGAAATTAATAGCTAACAATACAAGACTTACTACATACTTGTGTTAGGTCAAGCATTACACATAAAGAGACACAATGCGTTGGAATCTGAGGCACATACAGTAAAACTCTAGTAAGAAGGAAAGAAAGAGCATCACAAGAAAATAACAATATTATCAGAGTTTATGATCATGAACACAAATGAATTGTGTGTTTTCAGGAGTGCTTATTTCCATATGTATGTGCACCATGATCTCAGGCCAAACCTTAAGGAAAGTACCTTAACAACATACGACAAGGTTAACGACTAGATATTAAGCACCTTTTTAATTTTAAAATTCTTAGTATCAGTGAAAAAAAAACTGGCCTAGACATGGCAGTGAACAAAATCGAGTGGCCCAGATATGTGATGCCATCAGTGATGCCATCAATGACATTTGTGATGTCTTCTTTGATGTTCTGGGTGTTAGTCTTAGCAGTGCGCGGTGGTGGCGCAAATTATGGTTGCTTAGCTTGCCATAACTTGAAAATTTCTCTGGATTTTTGGTTTTACTTGTAACCATAATTTCCCATTTAACACAGTTTATTCACAGAATTTCAAGGGTTTTTGTTAGTGCAATTTAACCGTAATGTCCCTTTAACAATGGTTTTTCACTGAATATATATTACACAGCCTGCAAAAGTCACCATGTAGTTATGATTAAGTTGCTCAAATCATAGGAAGAGCACTTTTGTGCCGCTCATAAGTTTGCCCCCCCCTGGACGAATCTGCACCAAACTTTGCAAAATAAGTATATGCCCCCCTCAAAATGATTCTGCGAAGCTTGGTGAGGTATTATTCAGGGTGGCAAAGTTATATGGGGGTCCCAGTATGCGTGTTTTTTCTCATAGACACAATGGAAAGAGCTAAAATTAGTGATATCTGGGTTTGGTCTTTCGGACTCACTTCCCTGTTCGCAGACATAGGACGCCTCGGCTGATTGGATAGTGAAAAACGTGAGGGGCGTCAACACGTTTGTAATGGCCGCATTGTGTACAGCAGCCTTTGTCCACGGATAGCCCAGTGGGGAAAAAGTCTAGAAAACACATTTTGGGTTATTTGGTGGCCAAAAGAGGGCCTGGAAAGGGTGGGGGAGTGGAATGAAGATGATATGGAGCTATTGTTATAGGTGGAAAAACAATGTGCAGGTGCTGCGCTGTCCGCAATCAATTCTGGTGCCCGTGGATATCATTTCAATGACAGGGGGTTAAGGGTGAGTTTTGTTATGTACTTTTGATATGGTTTCATTATATTGTGGTGGTTGTGACCATTGGCCAGCTCTGCCTCTCTAAGAATAGTGAGCAATTCTATTCAATTCTATTCTTGCTCACTATTCTTACAGAAGCACAGCTCCACCCTAGTGATGAGGTCCAACCAGCTCCAAAGTACCTTGTAGACACATTCTGCACCAGGCCATCCTCTAGACCCACCAGAGCCAACTACGCCCATTGCCTTAACATCCCCAAATACAGACTCCAGACATCAGGCAGCACCAGTTTCCCAGTCCTAGCTACAAAAAAACTTTATGCTCCCATCACTGAGAGATGAACACTCCTTCCTCGCCTTCCGTTTCAAAGTCAAAGCATGGCTCTTCTCCACAATCCCTCTCAAATAACTAACACTCATTCCCTCAACCTCTAAATACTTGTATATCATGTAAACCTTATCTTGTAACCTCACTATGCCCACTATTTAATATTCTAAAAAAACCTTATTACTGTATCTAACTTATGTTTGTAACCAGCGCCACTAAATATGCCTGTAAATTCCTGTATTTTCTGTAACCGTACATATATGTAACCTCTCCTCAAGACTATGCGCCTATCTACCTCAGGGTTCAATGCGCTATATAAGCAAATAAATTAAGTTTTAAGTGCACACATAATATGGATAGGTAGTTGGTAGTGCATAGTAAGTATAACATCCCTTTAACAAAGTGTTTGCATTGAATTTGCTAGATTGTTCTTAGGGCAACTGAACATAACATCCCTTTAGCAAACATTTTTCACGGAATTTGATAGGTTTTTACCAGGATACCCTTAGTTTGTATAAAGGTACCATACAGCATACCAAATGGTTGTCGGCATGCCGATGGGCACAGTAACCACGGACTGCGCATCTGTTCGCGGATAGCGGCTAGCAATCAAAGTGTTGGAAAAGACATGGGTTCTCTTACATAATGGTACCAATCACAAAAGACAAGGAACATATACAAAGAGCACCATTTACGTGCATTGCAAGGAAAAATAGGGTAGGTCTGCAAAGTTCATACTTGTGAAACAAACAGAGCAAAGGCCTAGGGTATATACAATAATGGAATGCACCAATAAGGGAAATAATGTCTGCGTCAAACAATATCACGGCACTGCTGCTTTAGATAGGAACGAAGAAGGAAATGTCAGAGTGAGGACTACAAAGTATTGAGAGCCGAACATCCCAACAAAGCGTTAAGTACACTGAAGTTTCTTCTATAATTACACAGCTTGTGCAGTGTACAATAGTGGAAAACCATGAGTTTTTTTGGTACGCAACAATACCAAGCACCTTGCAATGCTGTAAGAGAATTTCCCTCATAACGAAGTGAGTAACGATAGTAACCACTTTGGCACGCAGCAGAGTCTGAAAATTAAGACAGTTAATATCTATGGCTTCATATACACCTAACAGATATTTTGATCTTTAACAGGACATACTGGAAACTAAATGAATGCACCGCAGGCAGCACCTCTTCCACAACAGCATATGGTCACAGGAATGGAAGGAAACTCTGTAAATAACAGTCTAGACAGGCTGGACACCAAAAGTCAACAATTACTAAAAAATGTAGCCGCCTTAAAAGATTTTGTGCAAGGACATAATATGGGAAAAAGGAAATACCACTGCCCCACCTGCACGTGTAACCCTTCCCAGCCCACCAGCCCCAACAAAATCCCTGTTAGCAGTGACGTTACAATGAGAGCTCAATCCTTGCCTCCCCTCATGACGACCTTGTAGAAATCCCTAATTCCCCTATGTATATATCCATTTGTGGTACCCCTTCCCTTTCCTAATAGTTTCTATGTATATCAGAAATTAAAGATATAGTTGTGAAGTGTTGCTGAGTGTGTGAGAGGCTTTTCCTTTTGTTTTAGAATTCAGTATGAGTCTGTGGCACACAGTAGTGTCATGGATGGCTGTAGTTAAGCAAAATGGAGGTTTCCTATGGACATCGCACCTGCCCAGCGTATGCACAATCACAATGCAGGTATCCGTAGGACACCAGTACTGGCCATACTGGCCACATGTCTGCATTTTGTGATGCACATTTAATTAGTTTTGGGAGTGCACGTCTGTCCATTCCACACGTATGCGTATATGTACATCATCCTCTCTGTCCTGGTAACACCGCCCCTGTCCAGCATAGTAGGAAAAAGTTGTGACATTCTTTCAGTACTTGGAGGCATCCACCCACATCCTATGGACAGCTGTGCACAGAAACATTTCACTTGCTGTAGCCTACAAACAACCAGCTTGTGAGAAAATGGTTGCCGGACATATGTCAAAATTTTAGTCTGGGATGGCCAACCCTGTTCCTAGGACACCTATGGTATTCTATCCAATGTGTATCCTGCAAAGAGCCATCCCAGTGGAGAACATTTGCAACATCACTATGTGACCGCATCCATGCTGCACAGGGAGCCTTATTTGCCGGACACGATCGGTGTCCCCGGAGTTCGGAGACCAGAGATCGGAAAAGTACTTTTTTCTGCAATGTAAGGAGTGTCATTGTGACAGTACAAACTTACAAACGTCCCACGCTGTGCCATTGTGCATGTAACTATTTTCTGGAACAATTTAGGCCAGTGTTCCAGTTCCAGGTGCTCCACAGCAGCCCTAAAAAAGCCACACCCCAGAACTGCTCCACAGTCTGTTTGTGGCTTTGCAGAGCAGAATAGTGGACCACATTGCTTTGTGCTGGAATTACTTTCGCATCAATTCTGCTGTGCTATATTACCTTTGCAGCTAATGGCAACCATGACTGCTGCTACTGTCTCTAAGTCAGCAGCACCCACACCCTGACCCTCACCGCCACCACCTCCTTCCGGAGGGCTTGGACACGGCAATAGGCGTGGTGATGTACATATAGATCAAGAAGAGAACGAGAATGAAGTAGAGCAAAGCCCCGATGCTTGCAGGCAGCGTGGCTGCTGGGTGTGCTAATCTAGTGAAATGCACTCACTGAGTCACGGTAAACCTGGCTTGTGAGTTATGGCACCACCTCAATGCGATAACATGTTAAAGCGAACCAGAAGGCATCAGTTCGGACAGCAGTGCCCTTCGAACATGGAAGTAGGTTACTTTCTTCTACAGCATCCTCCGCATCTGCTCCTGCCACCACCAGGGACACTCCGGTGGGGCAACAGATGCCTAAATCAGCCTCGCAGGCCCTATGCACCAAGGCACGTTTACTTTTCAACAGCCATTGTATGGTGCATGTACTGTGATGTGCTGCTCTGCAGGGGGTGAGCAACCTCAAAGTGTTCTCAAGGAGTCGGTCCGGGAGCATGAGAATGAGTGTCCCCTACCTACCTATCGTAACCCTGTGGTTGGTGCTCCTTCCCTACCCTTCCTTCCTTTCCTTCCCTGTTGTTTGTTACAAGACCAAGAAAGATACAAAACAACCAAAAAAGAAAACAAGTTTAAAAAGGCTCTTTTCAGAGACACCTTTCAGAGTTCAAAAGTAGCATTGGCTATTAAAGGATGCATACTGATGCGCAGCTGATAAGCTCCTCAAATTGCGCAATGAATAAAGGGAGTGATAGCTCAATCAAAAACATTGCAGTTGTTTCTGAGAGAAAGTGCTGTCTACAAAAAGAGGCTTTTTCAAAGGGTTGAAATGAGCAACACCTACTATAAAAATGCTTGTTGTACTTGCAAAAAGGGTAGCAATGCATTTTTCATATTTCAAAAACAAAGCTGATTGGCAGCATTAGTAAGATGAACTCCATCTGTGGGAAAAATGGTTGTGCTACTAAACCTAATATTTGCATTGTGGAAGTAGGACGTGGCAACACCTCTAAAAAAGGCACAAACAGCCTTCTTGACATTGCGCCTCACTTTCTCCATTTGCGAACCAAAGCAAGAACAACGCAGCCATAACTGTGTCTGAACAATGTGAGCAAAAGACTACTCGGGATTTCGGAAACATACCCAGGAGCTAGCCAAGTGCCTCCTTCATTGCAAATTGCAGAGAAATTCCGGTAACATGTCTTAAACCGTTCCTTCTACAATGAAGAATAAGAATGGCTGGATGATTGAGCATCACCAAAGTGGCACAAAGAGGAACCACAATCATCTACTTCATTGCACGTGCTCCATACCAGTGCACATCCACATGATAGAATCCAAAATGTTCAGCCACTCCACAGTGTATTGCATGCACTTTCAACAAATGTATGTAGGAGTCCCCCACAATCCATAGACTCTGCCTCTTGACTCACACAACCATTAGCATAGGTTTCTGCATTCCTCTCTACAAACAGACCTTCTACCACAGTCTCTCAGTGTTGCCAACTCCTCAGTAAGGAAAGTAGCTGTTGGGTGGCCTAAAACTAGCTAGAAGTAGCTAAATGACATCATCCCATAATTTGTATAATTGGCCATGTGTATGATGGTTTATTGTCAAGGGCACGGTTATTATAGCCTCTCATTCGATTTTTCACCCAGCTAGCTGCCTACATATACATGTGGCATGCTCTGATCACCTACAGATGACATAATGCAAAAGTGCAGTATACCATGTATGCCGATATGTCATAGCCAGAAGTAAATACCTATCAGAAATAGTAATAACTATATTTTGCTTCTTTATGAAATGCAGGAAAAAGGTAAACACATGTAAAACTCCTCTGCAGGCCCCTTATCCGCTTCCAAACCAGAAACTATTTGAGCCCTAAATAGCAGTACCCGTTTGAAAGCTATGGGAACCTCGAACTGGCCTAAATTTGACAGTTCCAGAACTGAGACAATGCAGTGCTCTGCCAAAGTACCTCACTAAACTGCTTTTAATCTGCAGAACCCACTGCTAGTTCAGCGTCACGGTTGGACTGGGGCATGAAATTGTCTCAGGCATCAATGAAAAATTGTGCCACAGTTGCAAATGGCTCTTCCTTCTTTTTGTGACCAACTTTTTTTTAATAGTACGCAAGTATGAGTTTTTGATAAAATGTTATGCAAGTTGTGCAGTTTACAGAGTATTTATTCAGAAACAATATTCAACTACTAGCCACACGGCTACCGAGAAATGTTGCAACTTTTTTCTATTGGTTTGGAAAGCAATCAAAAAAGGGAAAAGTTTCCAAACCAAAGGAAGTCATTTGCTAGATTTCTAACTACCCCCTTTTACAGTACAAAGTCACTTGGTGGGCGTGATTTCTCACTAAATATGTGGAACTCACCAGGTTGGCAACACTGCACTCTCTGCTTACACACCACACCCAGAAACCTTATTGACCAATCCGTTAGCCTCCACAGTCCCATTTCCATGCCTGCCATACTCAAAAACCCTGGATGTGGCACGTGCGATCCTGCAAATACTGCAGTGCCAGCGGAATTATCGTGTTGTGTACGGGAATGGGGGAACAGATTACAACCAGGGTAGGGGATTTCGTCTTTAGTGGTGGCTCTGAAAAGAGCTTTTTTTGTAGATGCTTGCAAACAAACACCTATTTTTGGGGGGGAGGGTTCTTTTCTTCTCCTCCTTACATTCTTAGAGGAATCTCTTCAAAGAACCCTGTAGATTGTAAAACAATATACCATTTCCAATGGTGGTCAAAGAAATGCCTTTTGCATGGCAAAAAGTACACATTTCTAGAATTAAGTATGTCATTGTCACAGTAGAACATCTCAGCAGTGCACAAAAAAGTAGACATACTTCTGTTTATAAGACACCTTCTGACCTCTGGCTGTGGACAAATTACATTTGGTTAGTCCCGTTCTTGTCTTGGTGGTAGGCACGAGAAAAGCACCTTGGCAGTGGGAAAAATCTGCTTCACTGCTTTCAGCAACTTCTTCAGTTGACGCAGCAAACATGCACAAGGCATGTAACTTAAATGCAGGGCACCATAGTGCACCACAACAACGTGAACAGTAGCGACAGTGGCCACATTTCTGCAAAGTGCAATCACAGCTCCGAAACTAAACACACACACACACACTGCACCACAAAGCCTCAACACCTACCAAATTGAAATGTTCAGCAATGCCTGTGGGTACAGTTCTTGCACAAAGGCATCACCCACGATTAACACTGTGTGTCTCTCCATCTCTGTCAGCCTCACTACACAGAACAATGAAAAAAAGTATTGCCGCGCCTTCCTGTGAAGCACACCCTCAACACCTGATTGGATACTCCCCACAGTCCCTTTTTTATGCCCAGCATGCTCACAAGTACAGGCTGTGGCACATGCACTTCCCCAACTATTGCGAGGACCGTGCCTAGTAATGCAGGGGCAGTGCTTCTTCCCTTTCCGCTACTCTTTTTCCAGCAATCCCTCATTGGGTGCTGTTAAATCGTCACACACACATTGACCAATGACATCCAAGCCCTCTGTATCTAACAATATCATTTCTGTGCAACACTCCATATTTACCGTTAACCACTCAGAGTACAACTCTTGTGTGATTGTAAAGCACCTCCAGTAGAAAGTACTGGGAAACTATGCAAGATTTCTGCATCCAGATTCATCCCACATTGGCACCCATCAGCACAAAGTGCAGGTATCAATATATTTTATCCAGTACTTTTGCAACTCTGTTGTGCCTCTGAGCAGGGTACCTGCCACTAAACCTCCATAACGTACTCAAGAAGCATAGGGCATTTCTCCTATCACCTTCTATCAAATGCCACTTGCACTGGTATGGCCTTTGAAAGTTTTCATTTACCCATATCAGCCATTGGAATATCCAAAAAGTTACTCTCTTATTTGTTTTTCACATTGTACGCCTTTTTCCCGCACTAACACATCTCCTATAAAAGTCATAAAATTGTCACTGCAAAGGAGCACCAAATGCATCCTATGAACCTAAACCAAGTACATACATTGCATGCATGGGAACAGAGTGCCTGCCACTTACCTTGCACACTTCACAGAATGTAAAATTACTTAGAAAAGCAAAACAATGTATCTGTGCATTGACAACAGTTCTAATCGTAAATGTGGATAAATAAAACCAACAAGTTAAATAATTGCTCTACTCATGTAGGAAGCATATATGCGCTGAAAAGGTAATGGAATTTCACACGAAAACATTTTCCTTTCCAAGCTGCACACCTTTCCGAACCTTTTTCTCACTCTTCTACAACTAGGACTAATCCATATGCAAAGTGAATATTCCTACACCAATGCACACACTTGCTAAACCGCACGTTGTACGGCACACTTACAAGTGAGTCACTTACCCCCTTACCAACATTGCTGATGCGCCCAAGTCCCCATTCATATACACCGCCATCCAATTACACAAACTAAGTCTTCCTGCTAACACATCCCTCTGCCCATTTAAGTAATTTATTCTCCAAATGCACTCAGTATGCCATTAACAAACAGATTTTCTTATTATCTTCTTTCACAGTTGCAGTAAGCACCTCTGCCCTCAAAGCCAGTGGCGTGTCAACGTGAAAATGCAACACAGAGTAAGCCTTCTCTTGACAGCCAATAAAGTAAGTGCAGTGATATCGTGGAGTTTCACCTCTTACTGAGATAGTGCACTGTTCTTGTATTTTCAGCTACACAATTGCATCAACCCACTGGTGTGTGCGTCATTGTTACTCATTGCACTGCAACAGTTCCCCACTTTGTGTTAGCATGTTGCCGCCATTATATTAACTCACTAACTCAATATAGCATTACCACTGTACACTAACATACCGTTATGCAATCACACACCTCTATATTCCTACCCTCACATTCATCCATTCATGCAAAGCTGCACATATATACATCCCAAAAAGTGCACACCCACAGTTTCCTTTTTTCTGCAAGAGCTACTACCAAATGCCTAGCAAAAAGAAACACTCGAAAACAAGGAAAAAGTAGACCAGCTGTACCTAAGAGCATAGAAAGCAGCCATCCACTTCTAGCAGATTTTGTACTGAAAGTTGAAAGGGAACAGCTAATGCAGTCACTAACGAACACTTAAGCACCTACCAGTAAGTAGAATGTAATTCCTCTCTCAAAATGTAGACATGAAAACAAAGGTAGTAAAAAGAGTGCAACTGGTACTACTGGTAATAGAGCATGTACAAATGCTAATGCCACCATAATGAAGCATTCCAAAAAAGTAATTTAAAAGAAATGTTCCTCCACCGAATCCTTTACCCTTATAAGAAGAGGGGAGAAATGACGCTCAGCCCTTAAACCTTAAAGCAGAACAGTAATCCTGGAAGCTCTTGTTCACAGTGCAATGCTCTACAAATGAAAAATCTTTCTATTAATTGTAAACAAAATGAAACCACTGGCAAAATTAATTTGTAAACTACAACCACTAATTCAAAACAGACGCAATATCAGCATAGATAGCTTTGGCAACAACAGTAAAGGTGAGTAGAGTCACACCACCAGCACAGAGCCATACTTCAATGAAGAATCATAGAAACAAGAGCAAATCAAGCAAATTGCCATAAATAGCACTGTACGAAGGTAGGACAAGGGGGACAATAGTATAATGTAACAAAAAACACTGCTTTCACTCATTTTCCCATCACACTTACATGCCACTGTCGATAGTACAGAAACAATATGTCCCATCTACAAATGGCCTTGCACATCAATGTGTAATGGTCGCCACACCTCTATCAAGTCGTAGCAGCAATTCCTCGACCACCATGTGAAAAGCAACAAGAAAGGAAAAAGTTAAATACTACAAACTATGAACTCCTGTCCAGTGCGCCAATACACAGGAGTACCCGGACATTTGTTAACCTGCATTTCTGTACCTCCTTGCAAAAGTACGTTCCACCATATGAAAATGTTAGAACCACACCATTGTAGTAAAAAAAATCTGGTTTATAAAGTTTACTAAGCAAAAAGTACTCAGAGACAAAACTGCCTGTTCCATTCAAATTGTCCAATACAAGTGGTGGAAAATGATTGTGCAAATGTAGCAATCAACGATGTTTTACAAATGGTAGCAATTGTTGAAAACATTTATGTAAACGGCTCAGAGCAGTTGTGTTTACAAATGATAATCCTGCACACAAATGCTGCTAACAATCCTAGAAACAGTTACAGAATGTCAGGAATAATACAGGAATTGCACTTCTGTGCTAGAATGGTAAATGCATGTTAAACCGACAAGGAGATCCACAGTAAGTTGTAACATGTCCTTAACAAACGCTTTCTCTATGTACCTATACCAAACTGTGATTCCATTCCATTTTAGCAAGTGGTACAAAATGCAAAGCATAGCATATTGTGTAGGCCTTGCAATTCCGATAATTGTTGCACCTTACATATACAATCACATAGGCAATACGTAGGGAATGCTTTCAACATACAATGCAAATGGAAACAAAAATAACTGCAAGCCTACAACCTTCACACACTGACAGGTATCACTTACCAACAAAACCTTCCCACCAATAGGCATGATCTACCACACAGGCGACACAACCAGTTCAGGTCACTATACTGGATACATTGAAAAGTACGCACAATCTTTGTTTGTTTGTTTGTTTGTTTTATTTAGTATAGCGCTCCAGACCCAGGGGTAAAGGGGCGCTTAAGGACAGGTTGCATAGTTACAATATATAAGCAGTTATACAATTGTAGCGTTAGATATGCCATATATAGTATGTACAGGCAGGAAGTAGGAAACATTTCAGAGTATGTACAATATATACAGTTGGTACTGATCTTAGTCTATCTGAGGATTGCCTTCTCCAGAAGCCAACTAATGACTAGTCTTCTGAATGATTAGAAGGATTTGGTCAGTTTAATACTCAGTGGCAGGATGTTCCAGAGTTGAGGGGCGAGGACAGTAAAGCTTGAGCCCCCTGCTCTTTTGGTGGAGAATCTAGGCATGGTGAGGCAGAGTGTTGGATGATCTGGTGATTCTTGTGTTTGGCTTAAGGGAGAGTTTGTTGGTGAGGTACTGGGGGGCTAGGTGGTTTAAGGCTTTATAGGTGAGGCAGAGGGTTTTCAGGTCGATTTTTTGTTGAATAGATAACAATTTGCAAGATATTCTTATATGGGAGATGTGCTCTCTCCTGGGAATATTTAATGCTGCTCTCAGCGCATTATTCTGGAGGATCTGAAGTTTCTTGATTATAGCTTAGTTGGCACCAAGGTAGAGGCTGTTGCAATAGTCAAGCTTCGATTGTATGAGGGCCCTCGCCAGAATGAGATAGCTGTTTGTAGATAGAAAGGGTCCACAAGCCCTGATTAGTTTTCCTGTGTAGGCGGTAGCTGAGGCAGTCATATTAACTTGTTTGGAAAGGTTGGTATTGGCGTCAAGGTAGAAGCCTAGGGTTTTCACATTATTCACGACTGGAATGATGTTGCCATCTATGATGAAGTTGGAATAATCGGGGCTGAGTTTCTGTAGGTTATTGGGGGACCCGACCAGGAGGCGCTCGGTCTTCTCATCATTCAGGCAGAGGCCGTGTGGCCATCCATGCCTGAATGATGGCGAAGATTTAGTTAATCCTGGTGGTGTCAGTGTTGTAGTTGCCAGTGATGGTGAGGAGTATCTGGGTGTCATCTGCGTAGTTGGTGTAGGTGACACCCAGATGGTCCAGATTGTCAAAGAGAGGCTTTGTAAAGATGTTATAGAGGGTAGGGGAGACGCAGGACCCTTGTGGGCCAACCCATGTGATGGGGATGTGGTCTGCTGCAGCCACAGATGAGAAAACCCTCATGGTTCTGTTGGCTAGGAAGGATTGTATCCATGTGACAGCAGAAGGGGAGAAGTGGGCAGCAGAAGAGAGGTGGTTGCAGAGTATTTTGTGGTTAACCAGCTCAAAGGCTGCTGAGAGGTCTAGGAGGAGTAGAATAGCTGCTTTGATTTTGCCCTTGATGTCATCAATCTGACTTTTGAGGTCAACAAGGGCAGTTTCTGTTCCGTGTTGAGGACGAAAGCCAGATTGACGCAGGCCTAACAGATGATTGGTCTCTAAGTATTCTTGGATTTGCAGATAGGCAACTCTGTGGAGGATTTTTAGCAGGAAGGGGACTGTGGTGATAGGCCTGTAGTTGGTGGGAATGGCCGGGTCGAGAGATTGTTTTTTTAGGAGGGGGAGAACCCAGGACTGTTTCAGGTTGTTGGGTACAGAATTGGTCGAGAAAGATAGGTTTACTAGTTTGGAGATGAAGGGGGCTAGGTCTCGTGCAGCATCTTTGATGATCTGGGCGGGGCAGCTGTCCCCTTTACAATTAGAAGATTTAAGGGATGCTATGATTTTTTGGATTTCAGGTATGGTGACCGGTTTGAATGTGAAGCCGGAGGTGTTGCTGGTCGGGGTGGGTTTGCTAGGTATGAGGGCATTGCTATTTGAGAGTTGTAATCTTTTGGCATCAATTTTGTTTTGGAGACCAGTAATTTTGTTGGCCAGGACATTTTGGATGCTGGTGCACCATGGCTTGTCCTTCACGCAGGTATCGGTTGGACGGTTCGGGTTTTCTAATTCCTTCAGGATGGTGAAGAGTTCTTTAGCAGAAGATTGGGTATTATTTGTTCTAGTATTGTAGGCTTCTTTTTAGTGCAGATTATCTATTTCTTATAGAAGGAGGAAATGGTTTTGAGATTGGATTTATTTTCTGCAGAGGGGTTGGTTTTCCATAGGGTTTCCATCTTAGCTTTCTTTTTTCTTAGAATTTTGAGTTCCGGTGTGTACCAAGGGTTCAAGTGAGCTATGGGTTTGCCTTTGCGTTCCTTTAGGGGTGCAACGGCATCAATGGCGCTGGTTAGGGCATCATTGTAGGTGTTGACTAGAAGGTTAAGGTCGGCGGTGGCTGGGAGTGTGTTTAGAAGGGGGAGGATCAGAGGTGTGAGGGTCTCCGCAGTGATGTTGTGCTTGTTTCTAGTCAGGCAGGCTGGTGCATAGGGGCGCTGCTTGAGGTTAGGATTATTTTGGTTGATGTCGAATAATATGAGGGGGTGGTCAGTCCATACAAGAGGTTGTGGGGCTTTGCAGGTGATATTGCAGTTGTGGGCTGTGACCCAGTCAATGGTTCTATGTTTCTGGTGGGTAGGTAGTGTAACGACTTAAGTGAAGTCGTGCTCGGATAAGGCGTTAGCCAAGGAGGCAGCTGGAGAGTCGTTAGGGTCATTAAATCTGAGGTTAAAGTCTCCTAGAATAATATTTTGGGAGTGGGGCTTGGAATTCTCTGCTATAAGAGTGGTAATGTCTTCCTCGAAGGAGCCTGTGGGCCAATATATTAGTTGCAAAGTAATGGTACTCTTAGGGGTGGTTTGTACTTTGATGGTGAGGTGCTCGCAGGACTTTAGCGGGGGGACGTGATTAGTCTGAGGTCGAGTGAGGATTTTAAAATGATAGCTACACCTCCTCCGCGAGCATTAGGTCTATCTGCTCTGAGGATAGAGTAGTTGTCGGGGATGGCAAGAGTGAGGTAGGGTGCTGCTCGGTAGTAGCAAGGAAGTCGAGATCTCCTGAGAGGATAATGTAGGCAATTTAGGTGGGGTGGGCTACTAGAGATCTAACATTGAGTAGTGCACCTTTTAGAGAAGTTGCGTTGGTGGCCTTAGCACTGTCCTTAGTGGTTGTGGACTTGGTCCCAGGTGTGGTAGGCAACTTACTAGATGTGGTAGGGAGTCTAGCGCCGAGTCTGTTATTGCGGTCTTGGAGGGTGGGGTTGATTGTGGGGCAGTGAGCTAATGGATTGGGAAGGTGAGGGTTGGAGGCAATGTGGTCAACTTTAATTAAGTTGGTACTGTTAGGTAGGATATTGGCTAGTGTGGCCTTACTTTTAGCAGTGAGTTGATGGTGAGTGGTGTGTGTGAAAGGTGAAAGGGAGGGGAGGAAGAGTGTGGGGCAGGGGATGGGGTGGTGTCTAGGGCAGCCTAGTTTAGCTAGACCATTGTTGTATGGTATGTAGCTGTTGTTGCTACATGGAGTGTTGTTGTTTATGATGCAAAAAGGGAACATGGTGAGCATGAGCCAAAGGAAAATAGTTGGAATTAAGCAGAGAGTGGGCAATTTGGTTGTTAGCACAGCAAGGTGGGCAGGGACTAGGTTCGAGCTATCTAGTGTGGTGCGTAGGAGGGCAACTTCAATTAGAGTACAGCCGTGGATACAGATTGAAATTGCTGTTATAGTGCAAGAAGGGCAGTTTCAATAATACAGCAGCAGGTAGGCACAGGCTAAATTCGAAATTACTGCTAAGGTGTATAAAGGGCAGTTCTGGTGATACAGCAGCAGGTAGGCACAGGCTAAATTCGAGATTACTGCTAAGGTGCAAAAAGGGCAGTTCTAGTGATACAACAACAGGTAGGCACAGGCTAAATTCGAAATTACTGCTAAGGTGCAAAAAGGGCAGTTCTAGTAATACAACAGCAGGTAGGCACAGGCTAAATTCGAAAGTACTGCTAAGGTGCAAAAAGGGTGGTTCTATTGATACAACAGTAGGTAGGCACAGGCTAAATTCGTAATTACTGCTAAGGTGCAAAAAGGGTGGTTCTAGTGATACAACAGCAGGCAGGCACATGCTAAATTCGAAACTACTGCTAAGGTGCAAAAAGGGCAGTTCTAATGATACAACAGCAGGTAGGCATAAGCTAAAATAGAGAATAGCTAATGAGGCAGCAGCAAGGTAGCCCTGCCAGATGAGCGGCATCTGAACCAGGTGATTACAGTTATGCAACAACAGTTTCATTTGATCTGCAGTGAGGCAGTTGCATTTATGCAGAGTTCGAGGTTGCTGAAATGGGATGAGGGAGAGCTGGATGCTTTTTACTAATGCAGAGCGGGATCCTAGCTCAGTGGGTAATGATAACGGTGGTGGGTCTGGGTAGTGTAAGGTTACGTGTGTGCAAGTTGAGGCGGAATATATTCATGCTAGATACTAAACAGCGGTACAGCGGGGACCTCAAGGGTGATGAAGTTAGTTGCTACTTGAAAATAGGTCTGTGGTAGTAGTAAAGTACTTTGAATGAGTTGTAAAGTAATTTGTTTCCTTTCATGAACGAGAGGGCCAAAAATGTCTTTCTCGAAAGGCACTAAAGTACGTAATATGGCCATGCCACCCATGTACGTGCAGCCTTCACACACACAGTGTGCCAACATACACTGTTGCTCTGTAAGACACTGCACATATAAATAGTAGATAGGGCCCGTAAATGTACATTCATATATTGTGGCAGCTCTAAATTCATGTACGTAAAAGCAGGTTCTACAATCTGCAACTATTTGGGGGTGGCTGTGTACATTCTCCATATTTTAAATGTGTGATGCCGAGCAATTCCTTTCATGTCGCAATAGTTTATTGCATTCCTAAACAAAGGGTGTGTTCAGGGGCTAACCATATCAAATACAAGTGGTGGCATGCTGCTCCCTAATGTGGAACAAGTGTTATAACCTACACCATATGGAAGTGTACGCATGACAGCTCACTTCTCGTGCTCTACCAAGTGTAAAGTGTCCTTCACAACCATTCTGCAAAGGTGACCACCCTCGGAGAGATGCAGAGTTCTAATTATGCACAAAGCAGCAGCGTATGTTTATAACAACTTACACAAAGGAGTAAAGGAGAAATACAAAATGACTCCGTAAACATATTTGTGGCATCCATATACCAGTATCACATTGTTGGTATGCATGGCTGCATGACGTTGCAGTGGGTGTGGCCAAGGACTACCCTCTTGGGGGCATTGTCTACGGCCTACGGCCTTCGGCCATGCACCCAAGAGCATAGGCCTTGTTCACAACCACTTCAGCGTAATGCAGCCATGCATGTGAGCATGTGGCCAGGTACCAGAACCCACAAACTTAACACAGCCACCAGCAGTCCTACCCAACCCCAAAACATAATACACCCATGCATGCAAACATGTAACTAGTTAGCAGAATCCACAAACATAACACAGTCTCCAGCACCCATACCCACTTCAATTCACATACCATTTTACTACTTCCAACCAAACCACAAAATCTTCACAGCATTGCTGCTGCTCCCAACACTCTATTAACTACAAAGACCCAATACATCATAATACAGTTCAGTACTCATTAATCTGCACAATGGCCACAACCCAACCACATAAACCATCCACTGGAACGCTATGTACGTCTATACACACAGTATTGCAACAGTTCACCCAGTGGACACTCAGCAGGACTGTTGACTCCATCATCTCCAGCCATGCACCCAAAACTGGAGGACGTGCTAACAATCACCATACCCATGCAACCAACATTGTGTACAATGCTAACAAACCACACCTACAAGGCAACAATGTGAAACCTACTTGCAACCAGTGGACATAGTTTTCGGTGCAAGGCCTCCAGCCATGCTTCCAAGGTGCTACAAGCTTACCACACACAACACAGCATACTACACGCGATGTAAAAATGCTCATGTCATGCGCTATCCACTCACCATCTACAATTGAGCCTGCCAATAGTCACCACAGAAAGAGGATGCCTAAAGCAATATTGTGCCGTAACGAAGGCTATATGCATTCACCTGAGAAGGTACCTGTGAATTGGTGCAGTATGCACAGATACCGCTGCCACACCACTGTCTTCTTCCACCTAATAAAATATAACTGATGAACCATATTGCACTCCCCCACCCTTTGCATCCCCTCTTCCCACCAGCAGATGCTGCAAGCATGTTTTCGAGCCCCTTTTGGCACTGCACTATCCTCGGATACACCATGGCAGCGTTACCCAAGATTATGATGCACATCACGCTTCCCTCCAGCTAACCATTGGGCGCATTCAGTGTCCGCCGGCATCATGCCACACTCCAGCCCAATCAGACTTTTGACCGCGGAGCGAACAGGGAAATGGGACCGCGGAGCAGAACCAGATATCACTAGTTTTTGAGATGCACATTTTACCTGCTTTTTAAAAAAGTACAGGACAGATTATCACAAAATTTAGAAAAGCACACTGTCGGGACCAAGTCACCGATCCTACCGCAAAATTGATGAAAATCCGTCCAACGGTTTGGGCTGTATGCGTGCACAAAGTTTTTGTCCATTCAGTCTATGGAGAAACAAAATGTTGCGACCCCCTTATAACTTCGCTGCCCGTGGACAAAACCTCACCAAACTTCCCAAAAGCAGGCCATACACTTTTACTGCAAAGTTTGGTGAGGATTCGTCCATGGAGAGCGAAGTTATAACCTGACCAAAAAGTGCTCTTCCTATGAATTGAGCAACTTACCCATAACTACTGTATATATAAAAGAGTTAAAGAAAACACTTAAACAAATATAAGCATACCTGTACTATGTCTTGTTAGATGCAAATGTTGTTGAATCTTCAAATAGACATTTTTGAGAGTTTTACAGTAGTTTTTGATGCAGATGGCTGTGATTAACAGGAGATATGTATCTCAGTGTTCAAATGTACATCAGATGTCTTGAACAGAGATGACAGGGTTACAGGTAGTATTTTTGGATGTGATTGGTGGATGGATGTGTGACTTGTTTGAAAGCAGGCAATGAGGGAATGTTATAAACATAAAAGTAAAAAGGGTAAAAGTGCTGCCTTTTGCTAATTGAGTGTAAACGGCCCCACCCACTTGATTTAAATGTCCTGTTTGCGGCAAGGCAGTGAGTAAAAACAAGTACCCCAGATATCTGATGTCATCAGTGATGCCTTCAATGACATTTGTGATGTCTTCTTTGATGTCCTGGGTGTTAGTCTTACCAGTGCACAACGTGGCACAAGTTATGGTTGCTTAGCTTACCATAACTGGTGAATTTCTGGGGTTTTACATCCCTTTAACAAATGTTTTTCACTGAATTTCATAGGTTTGTATTAGTGCAATTAACCATAACGTCCCTTTAACAAAGTGTTTTCACAGAAAAATTCATATATATATAACTCGCGCCAGCACTGTGCATTGCTAAGACTAACACCCAGGACATCAAACAAATGTAATTGATGACATCACTGATGACATCACATGTCTGGCTCGCTCTTTTTTCCTTTACTGATATATCTAGGCAAGTAACAGTCAGGAAATAAACATTTTAAAAGTACTATATTTGTAGACTTATACTTCAAATATGTTCTTACAGTAATTCACTTAGGATCCACTCACAGCATATGAAACATATACATAGGGGAAAACACAGACTTGGAAGACAGCAATGCTTTCTATGTATGAAGATGATTAGTAAGGTTATCAACACTTTTTTATAGGTCTGCTGTTTTTCTATTACTGTACTTTCTCTGGATATGCTCATATTTGTATTCGCATTACTTTCTTTAGGGTGCAGTCACATCATGTGATAGTTATACATAGGGAAGTAGTAGGTTTGCAGCAGAGCAATCATTTATGTGCGTAAAGATGAGCAGTTAGGTTATGAACACTTTCTGGTTCTACTGCTGCTTTCTTTGCGTTCTTCACTTTCCCTTTATATATTCATATCTTTATGTGTTGTTGTGTCTTTGTGTTTTGTATGTAATAATGAAAGTATGCTGCACTGTACGCAAAACTCTAATAAGAAAGCATTTATCATTTCACTATTCAACATGGGAAAATTATGAATATTGAAACTCCATCATGTGTGCTGCACATAATGCTTATGTTTATACATGAGTAGCTTACTATACTGTAAAGAACTTCATAATAGAATGCTATTTATATCAATGCATTGCTTAATGCACTACATAGCTCATGATATTTATTCCATTGACCCTTCACACTTTTTGTCAATATTATAATAAGAATCTCTTGTACAGTCTTTTCATGAAAAGTAAATGAACATGTGATGTCATCAGTGATGTCATCAATGATAGTTGTGATGTCGTCTTTGATGACCTGGGTGTTAGTCTTAGCAATGCACGGTGTTGGCGCGAGTTATGGTTACTTAGCTTACCATAACTAGTGAATTTCAGGGGTTTTTCGGTTTTACTTTGAACCATATCGTCCCTTTAACAAAGTTTTTTTACTGAATATCGCAACTTGACCATAACCTCCCTTTATCAAATTTTATTTTACTGAATATAGATATTCATAGTGTGAATTTGATAGATGTTTACTAGGATCCCCTTACTTTATATAAATGTAACATACAACATACTGAACCCCCAGCTAGTGATTTTGATGTCCGCGGACTAAGCCTATGTCCGCGGATGGATGCAGACAACATCAACACTACCCAAAACTCAGGGGGTATCTTAAATTGTTCTCTCATGCCATATAAACACTGCACAAGTTCAGAAAGCAGCACATAAACACAGTATATGTAATAAAAAATAAGAAGTGGAACCTATATATGTAACACATGAACAATCCATTTAAATACCATATGTACTAAAATGGAATATACCAAAACAAAAAAGATATGCTTCCAACATAATTACCTCACAAAAACTGCACAACTAGGAGCAACAGCAGACCTACAGAACAGTAAGAACACAATTTACCAGAAACTAGTAAGTAAACTTCATTTTTCATATATATTTCTAAACTTTCTGTATTAGGTACACTAAAAGTAATATATATATTTCTTTTACACAGAAATGTCCATTACTTTGGAATGGCTTGAGGAAAATTTCCCACGTGAGGAAATGTCTGAAGACATTGATAATAATGGTAAACACTTCTCTATATAACCAAATTAATAATCATTACTTTATGTCCATTTAACAGACCATACAAACATTGAAAATAATACACCAAAAGAGACATTAGAAAATACTCTGCAGCGAATGGAACAACAAATGGACATGCTCATGGAAAATTTTAATCTTTTGAAACATTTTGTGGAGAACCACATAAAAGAAAATATTAAATATCATTGTCCCACATGTACCTGTTCCCCATCTCCATGTCCCAGTCGACTATCCCCAAACCCTCAACACCAAGAAAAACGTTATGATGAGACTTCCATCCCTTCATCCCTTCCCATCCATTCTCTCCAAACCCCCAATTCCCCTGTGTTTGTGTCAGTTTCTGCTTACCCCTCTCTTTCCTAAATCTTATATCTGTATATAATAAAAAAAATATTATGTGTGTCTCAATTCAGTCCTTTGTGTCTTTTATTTAAAAAAAAGACAGTTGGGTTGTCCCCGCGGACACCGCGCCTGTCCGGGATGGCCATAATTAGCCAAAATGGGGGTGTCCTAAGGACACTAAACCTGTCCGTACTGTCCGAAGGCAAGATGAAACTGTTCTTGGAACACACAAGGAGTCCTGAATGTCCGTAATTAACCAAAATGGGGGTGTCCTAAGGACACTAAGCCTATCTGTACTGTACGCAAGCAAAAAGAAACTGTTCATAGAACACGAGCGGTATCCGGGATGTCCGTAATTAACCAAAATGGGGGTGTCCTAAGGACACTATACCTGTCCATACTGTCTAAAGGCAAGATGAAACTGTTATTTGGAACACACAAGGTGTCCAGAATGTCCGCAATTAACAAAAATGGAGGTGTCCTAAGGACACTATACCTGTCCGTACTGTCCGCAGGCAAGATTAAACTGTTTTTAAAACATGCACAGTGTCCGGGATGTCCGTAATTAACCAAAATGGGGGTGTCCTAAGGACACTAAGCCTGTCCGTACTGTACGCAAGCAAATGAAACTGTTCATAGAACACACGCAGTGTCCGGGATGTCCGTAATTAACCAAAATGGGAGTGTCCTAAGGACACTATGCCTGTCCGTACTGTACGTATTCAAAATGAAACTGTTCTTAGAACACGTGCAGTGTCTGGGATGTCTGTAATTAACTCAAATGGGAGTGTCCTGAGGACACTATGCCTGTCCGTACTGTACACAAGCAAAATGGAACTGTTCTTAGAACACACTCGGTGTCCGGGATGCCCGAAATTAAACAAAATGGAGGCGTCCTAATGACACCATACCTGTCCATGCTTTATGCAAGCAAAATGAAACTGTTCTTAGAACACACTCCGTGACCGGGAAGTCCAAAATTAAACAAAATGGAGGTGTCCTAAGGACACTATACCTGTTTGTGCTGTACGCAAGCAAAATGAAACTGTTCTTAGAACACGCGCGGTGTCCGGGATGTCCGTGATTATCCAAAATGGGGGTGTACTAAGGACACTATGCCTGTCCGTACTTTATGCAAGCAAAATGGAACTGTTCTTAGAACACGTGCAGTGTCCGGAATGTCTGTAATTAACGGAAATGGAGGTGTCCTAAGGACACTATCCCTGTCCGTACTGTCTGTAGAAAATCTATGCACATGCGCACCACACCCATAAGTTCTACGAACATCGCACCTGTCTGTAACTGTCCCTCTCACTTGTGTCACACTTTTAATTAGTTTCAGGACCCAAACACTGTCCGTAGAACATCCGCGCACACACGCACAACCATTCCTTTTCATTTGGTGTCCTGTGGAAACCCATTCCCTTCGCAGACGTGTTTGCGAAGTCGTCATGTGACCACACCCACGCTGAGCATGTGTCCTGAATTGTGGACACTGTCCGTGTCCCTGAATATTTTAAAAGTACTTTTTCAGACAAGCCAAAGTATTTTACACTAAAAATTCACCATTGCACATGTCCCAGACAATGACCCTGACTTTCTACATACTTTTTGGAACTTTTTGAGCCTTTTTGGGGTGTTCGAATCTATCTGCGGACAGCGCGGGTGTCCGCGAAGCACGCCCCAGCACCCCTATAAAAGGCCACACCCCAGAGCTAATCTTTATTGTGTCTTCCTACTACTGAAGATAACCTGCTTTTCTTGTGCTGCCTTTGCTGAAACCGATGGCATCCATGGCTGCTGTTCTTCCACCTGGTGCTACATCTGCCTCAGGACCACCCCCACTCCCTCCACCACCACCACCTACCCAAGGGCCTGAAGAGGGGAACAGGCATGAGGATGTAGAAGAGGATGAAGAGGATGAAGACGATGAGGTAGTGGAATTCCCAGCACTTGCCTTGAGTCTTGGGTGTGGCGGTCATTTACCATTCATGGTGACGTACCAAAAGCATGTGCGAACAAGGTCAACTGCAACTAGTGCAAAATGATGCTGAGTCGTGGGAGGCCTGGTTCATACAGCTTTGGTACAACATCTATGAAGCAACACCTAAAGATGTTCCACGGTGGGAACATTTGCAAGGTTGTACCTTGTGATCAACGTAGAAGGTTGAGTTCCTCTACCACATCCTCCGTTTCCGTTCCTCTCACCACAAGAGACACTCCTGTGGGAGAGCGCATCCCTCCAGCTGCCACACAGGCCATTCACGATTCTGTTGACCCTTACCTTTCGAGGGTCACAATATTGTGTATGTACTGCGACGCAGTACTCTGCAGGGGGGAGAGTCTTTGAAGTGGTTTCGAGACTGCAGTCACAGAGCACCAGACAACCTGCAACCTACCTAAGTAAGGCCCACCCTACATATTCCTCTCTCCACCTGCCCTTTCTTATCCCCATGGTTGGTGCCCCTTCCTTACCCTCCTTCTCAAAAAATATAAAACAAAAAAAAAGGCTCTTTTCAGAGCCGCCTTTCACAGTTTAAAAATAGAAGTTGCAAATAAATGGAGCAGGGCCCTGTGCATTTTTTTAGAAGTCTGCAGACAGTTCGTGGACATCTAACATTTCTGGGTGCTGCCCTAGCAAAACCATTGCACTTTTCTCTGGGAGGAAGTTGTGGTTCTGAAAAGAGCCTTTTGGTGGTGTTTTTTGTGTTTGAAAAACTTGAAATGGTCAACACCTACTGCAAAATGGATGGCTGTAATTCCAAAAAAGGTTGCAATGTATTTTGTACATTTCTCAGAAACATCTGATTGCCAGCATAAGTAAGATGGACTCCACTCCGAAAAATGAATGTGCTACGAAACATAACATTTTCATTGTGAAAAGAGGACATGCAAACATCTCTTAGAAAGGCACAAATAGCCTTTATGGACATTGCGCTCGCTTTCTCCATTTGTGCACCAAATGAAGAAGAACGCAGCCACATTTGTCTCTGCGCAATACGAGAAAAAATTACTTGGAAATTTGAAAACATGTTCATGAACTTCCCAAATCCTTCTTTCATTACAAAATGACAAAGAAATTCCAGACACATGAATTATAATTATGTCTGGATGATGCTCTGTCTCCAAACTAGCACAGAGAGGTACCAAGTCCAGCCGCTTAATTCCACTCACTCCATGCCAGTGCACTTCCACATGAGGGAATCCAAGATCTGCATCTACTCCACAGTGTTCTGAATGTACCTCCAACCAATGTATCCATTAGACTCCCAAAATCCAGATAATCTGTTTTCTGAAACACACAGCCATAGCTATCTGTTCTTCTCTCACGAAAAAGACTTTCTGACAAACTCTCTCCTTACACAACACACCCAGTAAACTTTACTGATCAATCCCTTGCTCTGCTCATTCTTATTTGCATGCATCTCCACTCCAAAATCCCTGTATGTAATAAGCGATGTCCGTGGACTACCGCCATGTCCGCGGACATATCGAAAATCTGAGTGTGGTGAATGTAAATTTAAATAGTGTACCCCATTTTCCCTTTGAGGTTGGCTCTGCAAAGATCGTTTTGTTTTGTTTTTTTGCAGATGCTTGACAGACAGCTGTTATTTTGTATTGTTTTGGGGGGTTTGTTACTATATTCCTAAAATCTTCACATAACCTTCTCCAAAGCAACCCTTACATTCCAAAACAGCCGGGCATTTCCCATAAAAGATAAGGAAATATCATTGTCTTTAAAATAAATAACATTACTGGAATCAATGTTCTCATTATTACAGAAGAACATAACAGCCTTAAGCATGAAAGCACACATGCCTCGGTTTATTGCACACCTAGCAATGTTTTGATGAGGACAAAAAACAGAACTATTGTCCCATATTGCCCTAGGTACTAATCCAGAAAAAATTACTTTGGCATTTGGTAGGATGTTCATTACTGCTTGAACCAAATCTGCCAACAAAGTAGGGGCACTGACATAGCCCAAATGGAAAGCACCATAATGCAAAAATACCACATGGGGACTGTTCATCTTGCCCATATCTTCACAAACTTGTACAATTCCCTGTACATTGCAATCAGGCACAGTGTTCCACACCACCTCCACTCCTTTAACATCAAAAATGTTTGCCACATGCCTGCATTGAGCATACTGCTGTAAAGCATACACAAACATATCTCCAAGCACCAACAACCTGACTTTCTCCACCTCTGCCATCTTCACTACACTCAGTCTCTTTCAACACAAATCCACAACCTCAACATCTGATTGGCTGATCCCTACAGTCCCCTTTCCATGGTGGATTTGCTGGAAATCCCCGGATGTGGCACGCCTTGTCCGTGGACAGCCACAGTGTTTGTAGACCTCGTAACTCTTGGACAGCCCTTCTGCCCTTTCCACTTCACTCTCTCTGCCATTCCCTCATTGCATACAGCTAAGCAGTCACACAACCATCCACCAATCACATCCAAGACATCTACATCTAACTCCATCATCAGAGTTCAGCACTTCAAATGTACTGTTGATCACTCTGAGTATAAATCTCATATCATTGCAAAGCACCTACTACAAAAACTACTGTACAAGTCTCCAAGAATTCTACTTACAGCTGCATGCATATCCACAGGCATGAATACAAACTACAGGTATGCATATTTTATTCAGAGTACATGTACAACTCTTACGAATGCGTATGAACAGGGTAATGCCACTTAACCTGTATTACCTATAAAATGTACTTACTGTAATTTTTCCCATCTGCTATAATCAACTGTCACTTCCCAACCTGTCTGCTATCTAAGTTTTTTTTACACGCTCACCTATCTAAAAAATTATACTATTAGAAGATGGGAGAAATAACAGTATAATTGTGGAAACACATTTAGTAGTGTATTATAAAATTACACACAGCCAGGAAAAGATCATGCATCTTCATACACTCACACAGATAAACACTATCATTGAAAAGCGCCAGCTGCAATAACACCACTGCCTGTAAATCACACCCTTCTACTTTATTACCCGCACCTTCACAAATGCATACATTCCATGCTTTTCTATACAGTTTCTGCCATTTACCTCATAAAATTGCAAAATAAATACATAATTATTTCTTCTTTCTCCTAACATTATATAACACAGTTAAACCAAGTGAGTTTTATACACTTAATATTCTAATCATTTGCAAAGCATGTTGAACTGATATATTGTAAATAAAATATAAAGGCTGAACATAGTCAAATGAAAATGCATGCATACACTATGTTCAGATATCAAACAAGAATACTAGTACAAAAACATAAAAATCAATGTCTAAATTAACAGCAGTACTATAAACACACAAAATTACTAACTTCTTTCTTTTACAATTGCAGTGAAGACCACTCTCCTGAAAAGCAGCAGCATCTGAACTACAAACAACAACTCAGAAGAAACCTGCTCAATCTACAAAAAAAAGAGTAAGTCCAATACTACCATAATATTCTTACTGCTAAACAAACACACTGTGCGGTTGATTCATGTAATTTGTGCACCAAAAGAACAGAGATTTGTGCACCATTCTGCTCACAAATCCCCATTTATTAAACAGGGATTAGCAGGTAGAATGGCACACAAATCCCAGTTTTTCGGAACACAAATAACATTACTCAGCCCCTAGAATGTTAGTATTACAATACAAAGAACTGTTTTAATTTTATACCATTAGATTTATTATTAGTGCTTCTCCTCATCACTAGCTCACTTTCTACTGTCTTCTGAACCACAGTATAGTAACACACAAATAGAAGAATAGCCTTCCCAACTAATTGTAGCTGCCCAATGCACAATCACACACCACCACATACATCCTTATCATCATACTCAGACACTCATGCACACAGCACACATACATTGCAGAACAGCCCAACCCAATACCTTCTTTTTTTTCAACAGACCCCAAAGAATGCCTACCAAAAAGCAAGTCCATAGAAAGCAACGCAGAAATAGAGCAAATGACAATAAAATTGTCCAAAATAAGCATCCATCTCTAGCGGAATTTGTACAAAAAGTTCAAACAAAACAGCTAATACAGTCATTAAGCGAAACAAAAAAAGCTTCCAGTACAGAAACTTTGCCTCCTCTATCAAAATGTAAAACGAAACAGAAAGGGATTAACAAGAATTCAGCTACCACTACTGCTAAAACTGATCCTATGAATCTTGATGTAGTGGCAAATAACCATAACAAAAAAAGTATTTTAGCAAAAATGTTCTGCCACAGAGTCCTTCAGAATCTTATAAAAAAAAGGAGACAAATCATGCACAACCCTCAAAACCTACCGTAGAAAATTAATCTTAGAAGCTTTGATAGACAGTGCAATCCTTCTCAAAAGGATGTTATTTATTTTAGTATTAAACAGAATGAAACCACTAACAAAACTAACTACTAAACTACAAAAAAACTTCTCAATAAACGAAATGTAAACAAAAATAACTTCTTAAATATCTGTGGAGGGGAATGGAATCACACCACGAGCACAGAACCATATTTCAATGAAGAAACATACAAACAAAAGCAAACAAACACAATTGTCATACATAGCAGTGGGCGAGGTTATGAAAAACTTAATAATACCATAAAGCAACAAGAAATACTGCTTACAAAAATATCCCCAGAAAACTATGTATCACCTCTCCATTCGACTGAACCAGAACGTCCAGTATACAAATGGCCATGCACGTCAAAGTGCAACATTGCCAAAAAATCTTTCAAATCTTTACGCCAGTTCCTCAATCAGTATGTGAAAGGCAAAGACAAAATCAAAATGAAACTGCTACAAAATATGGATACTTGTCCAGTGCAAAAATACACAGGACTACAAGGCCATTCATTAGCCTGCATTTCAGGGCCTATTTGAAAAAGCACCTTCCATCATATCAAAATGATATCAACAAATCATTCAACTATAAGAAATCTAGTCTATAAACTTTACTATGCTAAAAGTCCTGCTTTAGCACTTGCCAATTTAAATAACAATGTTCTACATGGTACAGCCAAAAACCTACTCAAAGAAATAGAGCATATCAAGAGAAAATAATTTGGAAGTGAAAGCCACTTACAAAATGCAATAGCTTTACAACAGACTGGCAACTATTGTACAGATGGCAACCTTCTACTACACACATACAAAAAAGAAATACTAACATTTAAAAGTACATCCGCTGAAATACCAAACCATGTGTGTGTGTGTTGCCGTAGAAATTTTTATAAAAGTAACACAAAAACTATAGAAGTAACATACAAAATAGAAGACAATGAAAATTCCAAATGGTTTGAAGTAGCTCTCTACCTTATAGCAGAAAACAAATATGAAATAACTGACCCCTTAATAGTTGGCAGTTGCTGCACTACAAAACTTGACAACAACCAAACTCCTTCACGTGCTATCACAAATCACTTGGAATTACTCCCACTACCAAAACCACTGCAACAACTCAATTTATATGAGAGCATCATAATTCAAACAGTGCACCTATTTCAAGCAATAATACGCCTTCAACCAAAAACAGCAAAATTACCTCCCTCTGAATTAGTGAAAGGCATTCGTGGCAAAGTAGTTTATTTACCATTAGATCTAAAAGAAAATGTGCACACTCTGGGAGTGCAATGTCCAATAGACCAATCTTTAATTGTCTTAGTAAATGGTGTACCTACAAAAGACAAAAACAATTGGCAACAACTCGTAGACTTACATAAAGTTAGACAAGCCTTGCAATATATATCTAAAAGAGAATAATGAATACTACAAAGAAATGAATATTGAAGAAAACTTAAGGGAAACAACTGAAATAATTCAAGAGTCACCAGAAACTGGTCAATTTGAACTTCTAGATCCTGCTACAGTATCCAATATTTTACACCATTATACAATTCATCCATTACACTTTAGTGACACAATAGATGATTCACTAGAAACGTACCAAATGTGACAAAACAAAGGATCACCAATCAGCACATGGGAAAAAAAGTATAGAAGCACGTGCCTTTCCTCTACTCTTTCCTACTGGGAAAGGAGGAAGGTACAATGATAGACCCATTCAGATAACAGCATCAGAATACCACTCGTTACGAATGTATTCTGAAGATCCACATTTTGTCTAAATCTGGGAATACATATTCCACCTACTCTTTGAAAGTGAACTAGCAACTCTGTGTTACGGAGTTGCACACACATTGAAATCAGGAACCCACTTTCAAAATATGTCTGCTACGCAATTACTACAAAAAGTGCAAGAAAAAGATGAGGTTTTACAATCAAGCATTACAAATCTGTTAGCAAACATGCGTGGTACTAAAGGTTACTGGTTCCGATGTCACAGAGATGTACGTTGTATGATAAGAAACCTTGGCCCACCCAGTTGGTTTGTTACATTAAGTTGTGCAGAATATACATGGGAAGATTTTCATGATTTCCTATGCATATCAAACAAAAACAAAACAAACATAGATATACTAACACCTGGAGAACTTTGCTCTCTAGATCCTGTTAATGTTTCAAGTTATTTCCATCATCGCTTCATTGCTATGCTACACTTTATTTGTAATAAAACTGTTCCTCCCCTTGGAGAAGTGCAACACTTCTTTTGGAGTAAAAAATACCAAGCCAAAGGAGCACCACATATCCACATGCTTTTATGGATTAAAGATGCTACTAAATTTGGTCAAGACAGTGATGCCACTGTTTTACAGTTTATCAAAAAATATGACACTTGTGAAATTCCATCTTCATGCACAAATTGTACAATTTCAAAGACACAAATGTGGGAAATATTGTCATAGCAAATACAAAATACAAAGGGAAATACTACACCAAATGCTGATTTGGTTTCCCTAGACCAGTTACAGAAACAGGTGAAGTGAACAACTTCATGTCTTCAGTTAGACATAGTGTTAAAGGTAAATCACCTAAGAACACATATTACCTAAAAAGAACAGAAGAAGCAACATATATCAATTATTACAATGCAATCATTGCCCACTTATGGAATGGAAACATAGATGTGCAGTACATTGCAGACAATTCCACTACAGTTGTACGATATGTTACAGCCTACTTAACCAAAGCAGAAAAAACAGAGCTTCAAGACATCTGGAATGACCTATCATCTGACAAAACACTATCTCAGAAATTATACAGCTTAGGCGTTAAAATGCTCTCTTAAAGAGACTGTGGCTGCTATGAAACTGCAGATTGTTTAACCAGTACTGCTTTGTATGAAAAATCTGAAAATATAGTATAGCTAAGTCTTGGTCCTGCTAAATCTAGAAAAAGAGTTCTCAAATCATACGATGACATAGAAACAATAGCCAAAAATGATCCCAACAGCCAAGATATTTTGAAAAACAATGTACTAGACACATACTACCCACAGCATAGTGAAATTTACCAAACCAAGCTTAATTAATCATATCAAATTGTCATTAAAAACTCCGCAACATAAAGAACTATATTACATGTCCCTGTTCCAACTTTTTCAACCATGGAGAAATGAAGAAGAGATAATAGATATCTATGACTCCTATGAAGACGCTTTCAAAGCAAATGAAAGCACAATAACCAATGTAAACTTTACACATTACAAAACAATGTTGCACAATGAACAGCAACACGAAGAAGAAATCCAGGCCCAACTAGATAAGGTCACTCCCAACAGTAGTCAACCTTCTGTAACAGGAACCAAGAACCACTGGGACAGCCACTGATAGCAAATGAGGCAGAAGTAGCTATGACAGAAGTAGAAAACACCATGTGTCACTATGAAGAAGGTGCAGAAGACTTAACTGTACTACAATCAAAACTGAACAAAGAGCAGCATGCCATTTTTCAAGAAGTAACAAAAGAAATTGCCATTGGAGTACAACATGAAAATAAAGAATGTACCTGCCAAAATTACAAACCTATACTACTATACGTCAGTGGTGAAGCTGGTTCAGGAAAAACATTCTTAATAAAAATCATCAGCAAGTTCCTTCAACAATTGACAAACAACAAACTGTCAGCTGTTGTAACTGCCCCCACAGGTTTAGCTGCCTACAACATAGGCGTGTCACTTTACACCGATTATTGCTCCTTCCAGTAGAACACCAAAATAAATTAGAATATTACAAACTTTCTACAGAAGCTGCAATGGAGCGAGGCAGAGTGTTAAAACAAATGAAAATGCTACTAATAGATGAAGTGAGTCTGGTCTCCAACCTAATGTTGGCTTTGATTCACCTCAGATTACAAGAAGTACTTAAAATAAAGTACGAAGAGCTCTTTGGAGGAAAACACATTATTGTTTTCAGAGATCGTCTTCAATTGACACCAGTGAAAGGTGAACTTATTTTTAAAACCTTAGGACACAAACTCTGCCGTAAAACGGTTGGCAGCATAGGAAATGTCAACCTTTTGCAACATTTCCAATACAGAGAATTAACAGAAAACATGTGCCAGTCTGCAGACCTCACCTACGCCATCATTTTAAAAAGTATTAGAGTTGGTGTACTATCTCAAGAAGCACAAGCAATATTAAAAACCTGGCACATCCATGCACGTTTTGGCCATAACTCATGTGCTACTGATGTCATGGAACAATTAGCACACAAAAATGTCAATTGTATGTCCTTGATACCAACTCTTGCAAGCTGTTCCAAATTCAATGAAACAATGTTTAAAAAAAAATGCACCCAATAATTGAAATTTGCTCCACAGACAAACTGGGCATACATGGTATGACACTACCCATGTCTCAACAAGCCACAACAAGACTAAATACCTTAGAAAATTCTATCTCCAACACAGCTGGTTTGGAGAAAATATTAAAATTATCTTTAAACTGTAGAGTAATGCTTAAACGTAACCTTGACGTCGAGCAAGGACTAGTTAATGGAGCACTGGGTACAGTTGTTGGCTTTCAAACAAACCCACATGAAAAGAACATTCAGTTTGTCAATATTCTCTTTGACAAACTTTCAGAAGTCAAAAGGATAGGGCGCTCAACAGCTCGATTCCTTCTTTTCAAAGACATGTATGTACGCAGAGAACAATTTTCTCTAACTCTAGCATACACAGTCACCATTCACAATTCACAAGGTCTTACCCTAGATAAAGCATTGATAGATATTGGGAACAAAGTCTTTAAAGAAGGCATGAGCTACGTAGCACTATCATGCTTACGTACACTTGACAGTCTATTTCTAATCAGCTTTGATGCAAGTAAAGTAAACGCTGATATTCCTTGCATTTTAGAATACAATGGACTACGTTCACTATTCACCCCATCTAAAAACCTATCCTGTTCCACAAAAAGCAAAACATTGTAAAAGAAAACTATTTCAAACAGAAATGCAACAGGATCTCACTGCAAATCCTCCAAAGAGAGTAAAAGAAGCTAAGACTTCATCAATTACTACAACCAAAGAAGAATCTATTACTCAAAGTAACTCAGGTACTTCTTCAAAGAAGCAACACACACTCCGAAAAAATTACTTGGACACAGAACTATCTGGTCCATTCAAATTTTCAAATATAACTGTGTAAATTGCTACCCAAATGTGGTTGTAGGTCGAATGGTCGAATCTAAATGCTCGACATGACAAATGGTCGACACCAAAAGGTCGACAGGTCAAATGATCGAATTTTCTTTTTTTGTTTTTTCAAATTTTTTTTTTTTTTGGGGGGTCCCCCCCAACCCCTTTTTTTTGCTAAAAACCCCTTTTTTCCCCAAACGAAAACCGAAAAAATATATATAACTAAAAAAAAAAGTGATCATTTGTCCTGTCGACCAAATTGTGTCGACCATTTGTCTGTCGACCATTTGTCCGTCGACCATTTGACTAGACACTCCCAAATGTAGCAATAAATATTCTATTTCAATTGCCACCAATTGTTGACAACGTTTACTTACACAGTACAGACCAATTGTGTTTGCAAATGTTAGTCCTTCATAGAAATGCAGGCAATAATCATGACAACACATTACAGGCCGATTCATGTAATTCCTCACAAAAGTGTTGCACGCGGCTGGCGCACAGCGTGCCCGTGCGAATGTCTGCGCCAGCCGCGTGCGATAAAATCAATTTCCGCGCACAGGGTATTCATGGATACTCGCATCCAAAAGCAGACGTGGCGCAGAGTGGTGCAGCGACCCTGCAGCAGCGCCAGTTACGCCCCCAAGAACACCCTCGCGCAAGGAAAAGCCATCAAGATCGCCAAACTATCGCAAAGGGCTGCGCCAACCCTGTACCAGTTTACTGGACTGGCAAACAGCAAACGCAAAGCGGGGAACGCGTATTACGGGTTCCGGGAACACGCGTGCGCGAGAAGTTTCACACGCGATCCGCCCTGGGGGAGCGTGTGCGTGTATATCAGGGGTGCGCGAGAAGTCCAATACGCAAATGGCCTGGGTGCGTGTATTTCAGGGGTGCGCGAGAAGTCCCACACGCGAATGGCCTGGGCGCGTGTATTTCAGGGGTGCGCGAGAAGTTCCACACGCGATTGGCCTGGGGGAGCGTGTGCGTGTATTTCAGGGGTGCGCGAGAAGTCCAATACGCGAATGGCCTGGGTGTGTGTATTTCAGGGGTGCGCGAGAAGTTCCACACGCGAATGGCCTGGGCGCGTGTATTTCAGGAGTGTGCGAGAAGTTCCACACGCGAATGGCCTGGGCGCGTGTATTTCAGGGGTGCGCGAGAAGTTCCACACGCGAATGGCCTGTGCGCGTGCCTGGGGGAGCGGGGTACGTGTATTTCAGGGGCTCGCGGGTGGTCTCACACGCGATCGTGCGTGGGGGAGCGGGGTACGTGTATTTCAGGTGTGCGTGAGAAGTTCCACACGCGATTGGGCTGGGTGCGGGTATTCCAGGGGTGCGCGGGAAGTTTTACACGCTCGCCTACAACACGTATTCATGGAATCAAACGTGGCCAATCCGGAAACACGTACGCCAGAAGGATTAGGCGTACGTCCACCCGCACAGCATAAAAGTGCACGCAAACAACAAACAAGCTCAGACGCCAGGATGAACATACCATTCATAGCAGCAGTGGCCGTGGGATACTGCAGGAGGAGGAGGAGGATAGTCCGGGCCAGAATTTTTACACCCTGAACCAGCCTTTTTGGGATGCCTGATGACCATGTGTATGGGAGGTACAGGTTTCCACCTCACATAATACTCGACCTGGTCAGTGAGTGGGAGGAGGACCTCACATCAACCACCCTGTGCTCCCAAGCACTCAGCCCCCTGGAGAAGGTCCTCAATGTACTGCACTTCCTGGCCACTGGATCATTTCAGCGGACAAGTGCCATAGTGGGGGGGGTGTCACAGGCCACGCAGTCACGCTGCCTACACCAGGTCTTGGCCATCATCAATGCACGCCCATCAGTCCGCAGGCACATATACCTGCCCAGAACTCTTGCAGAAAGGCAGGCTGTCGCCCAGGATTTCTACAGGGTGGCACAATTCCCCAAAGTGCTAGGTGCAATTGATTGCACCCATGTGGCTCTACGTCCCCCCAGGGCAACTGAGCACATCTATAGAAACCGCAAGGACTGGCATTCCATCAACACCCAGGTATTATGTGGTGCCAAGGGAATCATCACCTCAGTATACGCCAACTATCCAGGCTCCACCCATGACAGTTTCATCTACAGAATGTCTACCCTAAACCGGGACATAGAAGCTGGGCGGCATGGCGGTACATGGCTGCTCGGTGAGTATAAATGCCACTGCGCATGCATGCATGTCAGATACTGAGCAATGTCACAACCCCACTAATGATACCCATCACCACCTCCCCAGGAGACAGTGCCTACCCTCTCAGCACCCACATGATGACGCCAATTCGGAACCCCACCACGCCACCCCAGGTAAGATACAACACAGCCCACATTGCAACCCGGGGCATTGTGGAGCGCACATTCGGAGTGCTCAAGTCACGCTTCCGCTCCCTTTACCGTTCTGGGGGGCAGCTGTTATACGCTCCCCCAGTAGTGTGCAGGATCATAGTGGCAGCATGTGTCCTGCACAATGTTGCAACACGCCGGGGCCTGGCCGTGGACATGGTGGTGCCCCCACATCCCCAACCACATGCATGCCCACTGCGCATGGGAGGGGAATGGGCACGGGGTGAGGCAGCCCGTACGCAGCTCGTGGCTAATTACTTCACATAAAATCACACCCCTGTGGAGTGCACACAGCCCTGGCACATACCATCTGACAATCAATGATGATTGTAACTGACAATTATGATGTGTCAATGGACAGTCAACTGTCACAACCATACCAGCCTGAGATTGTATATCTGGAAGTGTTCCATTGTGTGCTTCCCTACCTACACAAACACCACCAATGCTGTGTTCAAAAGACACACTTCTATGCTGCTAAAATCATTACCCCCTTGCAAGACACAACATGACAACAGTGCCATGTCACCCAACCCCTCCCCAGCACCGCCACCCAACACACCATGGCATGACATGCCATGTGAGAGCAAACAAAGTCATCCCCCAAACATGACACATGTCACAAAGTACAGTGTCCCCAATGGAAACTGGCCACACACAATATGCCCACATAAATGTAGAAACAACAACATACATGACCAAATACTTACCACAATACAATCGACATAGCATAAACATGACAGTACTAAGGCAAGGGATACGTAGTCTTACAACATGAGAATGCCAGCACATCCACCACCTCCAACTGTACAGTGTTGTTGCCACGCACATCTGGAAGTCCACTGCTCACAACATGAGCTCCATCTCCAAAGTGGACGGCCTTGTGAAGACATGAGGAATGAACCTGCAAATTAGGAGGGAGACATGGATGCACAAGCACACATCAATACACCATGCAGTGCACAATACAACAACAATATGCACTAGGAATGTATACACAGCATTGACTACAGACTGTCCACACATGTCGTGGGAGTCCAACGTCACTGTGTAAGTCAATGCGACTTGGGCACACCCTTTGAAAGCCCCAAGAAACGGGAAGCAGGAGGGGTGTGTGTCTCATGAACCCAACCATCTAACCCAAACTCAGGACAAGCCTGCATGTGCCCAGCCGGAATACAGTGGATGCCCACGGGAGCCACACAATGCAACACACTGCAACAAAAAATCAAAAATGGCCATGTGTGGGCAAGGAGGGATGGGGGAGGCCACCCAGGAGGTCCGAGGACAGGGTGCCCACCAACAGACACCTGCGTGAATGTTGGGAAAAAAAACACCTCCATAGGCTCATGGTCTGCACGGCTACTAAATTGTGGGAGATTCACTGCTGGATTCGCTCTCCTCAACCTCTGCTGCTGCTGCCACAGGAGGTGGTGGTGCTATGGGAGGCAGCCCACGCAAAGCCCTAGTTTGGTCCTCCATGGCAGCAAGCATGCGGGCGTGGAAGGCCTCGTTCTGGAGGGATATGGTGCGGAGATCCCCATGCAACACCCGACGTGTTGCCCGGACCTCCGCCAGAGTTGCCCGGGCCTCCGCCCGAGTTGCCTGCATCTCTGCTGAGAGCGTACGGGTGATGCGCTCCAGCAGCTGTTCCGTCCTGGTGACAGTGGAAGCCTCAAGGTCCACAAGAGTCTGCCTGAGGTGCCGGACCACTCCCCTCAGGGCTTCCCTCTGTCCCTGGGCATCTATAGAAATTGATTCCCTCAGATTGTCCAGGGCCGCCTGTCTGTCCCTGTTGGACGCCAACATCTCCTCCCTGACTGACTGGCAAATGGAGTCTGTTGCCTGCTGTAGTAGCTCCATCTGCCTTTCTGGGGGGACAATGGAAGTGGCCACCCTCTCCATGGCTTGAGCAATCATTTCTGATGATGCTGCCTGTTGGTTGGCCATACCGTAAATGGATTGCTTCCATGCGGTATTGACCGGTGGTGGACGGCCACCGCGTTGGCGGGCACCACACCTGTCTGGGGCAAGGCGAACTGCGCCTTGCTGTGTCGGCACTGCCTGAGGCTGCAGGACTGCATTTCCCCTCTGAACTGCTGGCCCAGGAACAGAATCAGATGTTGCGGAGTGTGGCCCTGCATCCGTAACCACCACATGCGCACCTACCAACATTGACATCCCCATAGTGGGCTCTACCCCTGGTGCAGGTGGGTCGGACAGAACAGTATCCCTTCCATGAACACATACCTGCAAATCCACATAGGTCTCATCCGAAACAACACCTGAAAAGAGTTCTGGGGAGGTGCAGCCAAGGACACCCCTGGACAGTATGGCCTGCAGCAAGAGAGGGTTCTCCCCCACCACCAAACCACATCCCCCACTGGTGCCTGGTCGTGCTTCAGATCCCTCCTGGGCCTGCACCATCTCCTCTCCCTTAACAGCATCAGGTGCGTCATCCTCTGCAAAAACATGAAAGACAAAAAATGGAAACAGGCATTACCACCATGGCACGCTATTAGGCCAGACAAGCTACAGTACCAGTACTTGATTTACACATGTCCCACATGACTATAACCATCCCATGCATGCACTGTCCATGAGTTGGAAGGGGAGGAAAATGTCAGACACTGATGACACCAAGATGGGAGAGCAACACATCAGCTGCATGCTGGCTAGCAGTGCCATCACACATTGGCCTGTGAGTGGCATGTCCAATACACATACATGACACATGCCATCACACAGATGGCATTTACCATAGGCATGTCATATATGTGACAATAGGGCAGAGTGATGCGCAGTAGAACCAGGTGAATTTCTACAATCAGCCTGAATGAACACAGCTAAATAGGGAACAATGTTGTAGCAAGATGCCACTTCAAGGGCAACTGGCGCGATGTAGTTCAAAACGCCTACTGTGGGCAGAAGGGATACTGTAATACCCATATCCCGGGGCGCCGAATGCATTGGATGAAGCACATGGGTGGCCCAAAACACTCATGCACACACACCCTGACCTGGCACTCAACCAGAACCCCTCCCACAAACAACATACACATGGATCACACACACATGCATGTGCACTCACCGGACAATGCCTCGTAATCTGGCAATTCTCCCACACCTTGGATCTGCTCCTCCGTGACGTCGGTCCCTGCAACATGCTCATGTAGAGTGAGTTCAATGTCCTCTTGTGGAGTCCCACCTCCAGTCATCAGAGTTGCGGCATGACTTGAGGCCAGCTTTTTCTTTGCCCTACGCTTAAGGTCGTTCCAGCGCTTGTAGCACTCAACAGCTGTGCGCCGCATAAACCCAAGGGCACTTATGCCAGTGTGCCTGACGTCGAGCAGGTGTAATCCTACACCCTGAAGTGACCAACATTTCGGCGTCATGTTCGGACACATACTGCACAAGTGCATCCAGTTCGGCATCATTGAAGCTAGGCTTCCTTGGCGTGCCGGACCGTGTAGCCGTGTCGGGGTCATCAGCCTGTACTGGACGAGCACTCTTCCTCTTTCTTTTTGTGGGTGGTGGGGATCCGGAGTGCCCTACGCCGCTCTGGACACTAGAGGCAGGAGCACCGGTGGACTGTGTAGTAGTAGTGTGCGATGGCACACTGACCACATGACTTTCTGCAGGCATTAGCTGAAGTGTGATGATGGCAGGGGGAACCTCAGTCTGATGTACTGGGACCAACACTGTCCTGGCTGGGAGAGTCAGAGCTGGGGTGGACGGAGCTGCAGCTGCCCCTGCAGCCTCCCCACCCCGCCTACTCGGGGCAGCAGATGACATGGCTGCCCCTGTACCATGTGGCCTGGTGACACTGGCTTGCGCCGCCACCCGTGGCCTAGACTTGGCGACCTGGAAGTCAGCCTGGGAGTCACCCTGTGCTAGGTCAGGTGCCACAACGGGCCGGTCCAACAAGGGCTGAGCAGGGATGGTGTCAGCCACGTTCCCTCAACCATGGTGGGGGGGATGTGTGTCCCTGACTGGTCCTCCACACGTGGGGGGCTAGGGGGAGTCTGCAAATCCTGGCCACGTCCCCTACCGCGCCCACCACGCCCACCTCTTGAGGCTCGGCCACCTTTGCCACCCTTACCACTTGCTCGCCTCCCAGCCATGGCACTGATGGAGTTGTGCGTATGGGAGTTGCAGTGGACAATTGTCCTGGGCAATTGGGGGTCAAAGGGGTAGGGTACTAGATGGAATTCGTACCCAAGTGCTCTAGCAAGGCTGTATGGAACCCCTGGGGAAAGATGACGGGTCACGCAACGCACAGGCACCCCTAAAACAGAAAATGACGTGCACGTGACCCCTCGTAGACCACCTGCGTGGGAAAAGGAACCTGCACTACGCTGTGGCACCCAGAAACACAAAAATGAATGTATGCGTGTCACACGCAGCCTACAATGACCTCTGAAGGGGTACGCTACACACGGGGCTAGCACAGTTGGTAAATACGTGCGCGACTCACCGTCTGCCTGGGAAAAGAGCGTGAAAAATACGCGTGTGTGCGCGTTGGCAACACCCCCGCCAAAAGAAGATTTGTACACTGTCTGAGGAGACAGGAAAAAAGGAGAAGTCAACGCTGTTTGAGGGAACAGGTCGAAGAGAAAATCAGAAAAATACTGACAGAGGTAACAGGGAGTACGAACTAGAAACGCTGTGAAGTAAATCGTGTGTGAACCGACAAGTAGTACAGATTTCACCCACTCGCTCTCCACGGGAAGCACGTACAAGGAAATGACGTACTACACGTACCTTTTACACCGCACCACACGTCCAACGTCACTTCCGCGTATACGCACTGAGGCACTATCCTCCAATTACGTGAGCTGACACTCGGACGGGCAGTTTTTGGTCTTGTAACATTCCCCCGGGTACAGGGACAAGCCCGCGCGTGTCACGTCACAGATGCGCTTGCGCTGTCAGGGCCTTTGGTCCAATGGAATCGCGCACACAGGCGAATCGCATGTGGAACTTCTTGCGCACCTCTGAAATACACGCGCCCAGGCCAATCGCGTGTGGAACTTCTCGTGCACCCCTGAAATACACGCGCCCAGGCCAATCGCGCGTGGAACTTCTCGCGCACCTCTGAAATACACGCACACGTTCCCCCAGGCCAATCGCATGTGGAACTTCTCGCGCATCCCTGGAATACACGCGCCCAAGCCAATCGCGTGTGGAACTTCTCGCGCACCCCTGAAATACACGCGCCCAGGCCAATCGCGTGTGGAACTTCTCGCGCACCCCTGGAATACACGCGCCCAGGCCAATCGTGTGTGGAACTTCTCGCACACCCCTGAAATACACGCGCCCAGGCCAATCGCGTGTGGAACTTCTCGCGCACCTCTGAAATACACGCACACGCTCCCCCAGGTCAATCGCGTGTGGAACTTCTCGCGCACCTCTGAAATACATGCGCCCAGGCCAATCGCGTGTGGAACTTCTCGCGCACCCCTGAAATACACGCGCCCAGGCCATTCGCGTGTGGAACTTCTCGCGCACCCCTGAAATACACGCACATGCTCCCCCAGGCCAATCGCGTGTGGAACTTCTCGCGCACCCCTGAAATACACGCGCCCAGGCCAATCGCGTGTGGAACTTCTTGCGCACATCTGAAATACACCCACACGCTCCCCCAGGCCCGATCGCGTGTGGAACTTGTCGCGCACCCCTGAAATACATGCGCCCAGGCCAAACGCGTGTGGAACTTCTCGCGCACCTCTGAAATACACGCACACACTCCCCCAGGCCAATCGCGTGTGGAACTTCTCGCGCACCCCTGGAATACACGCGCCCAGGCCAATTGCGTGTGGAACTTCTCGCGCACCCCTGAAATACACGCGCCCAGGCCAATCGCGTGTGGAACTTCTCACGCACCTCTGAAATACACGCACACGCTCCCCCAGGCCAATCGCATGTGGAACTTCTCGCGCACCCCTGAAATACACGCGCCCAGGCCAATCGCGTGTGGAATTTCTCGCGCATCTCTGAAATACACGCACACGCTCCACCAGGCCCGATCACGTGTGGAACTTCTCGCGCACCCCTGGAATACACGCGCCCAGGCCAATCGCGTGTGGAACTTCTCGCGCACCTCTGAAATACACGCTTCCAGGCCAATCGCGTGTGGGACTTCTCGCGCACCCCTGGAATACACGCGCCCAGGCCAATCGCGTGTGGAACTTCTCGAGCACCCCTGAAATACACGCGCCCAGGCCAATCGCGTGTGGAACTTCTCACGCACCTCTGAAATACACGCACACGCTCCCCCAGGCCAATCGCATTTGGAACTTCTTGCGCACCCCTGAAATACACGCGCCCAGGCCAATCGCGTGTGGAACTTCTCGCGCACCTCTGAAATACACGCGCCCAGGCCAATCGCGTGTGGAACTTCTCGCGCAACCCTGGAATACACGCGCCCAGGCCCATCGCGTGTGGAACTTCTCGCGCACCCCTGAAATACACGCGCCCAGTCCAATCGCATGTGGAACTTCTCGCGCACCTCTGAAATACACGCACACGCTCCCCCAGGCCAATCGCGTGTGGAACTTCTCGCGCACCTCTGAAATACACGCGCCCAGGCCAATCGCATGTGGAACTTCTCGTGCACCCCTGGAATACACGCGCCCAGGCCAATCGCGTGTGGAACTTCTCGCGCACCCCTGGAATACACACGCCCAGGCCAATCGCGTGTGGAACTTCTCGCGCACCTCTGAAATACACGCGCCCAGGCCAATCACGTGTGGAACTTCTCGCGCACCTCTGAAATACACGCACACGCTCCCCCAGGCCCAATCGTGTGTGGGACTTCTCGCACACCTCTGAGATACACGCACACGCTCCCCCAGGCCCGATCGCGTGTGGAACTTCTCGCACGTGTAGAACTTTGGCGCACATTTTTTTCCTGCGCAGGGACGCTACCGCCTGCTTTCGTGTGGCGGACATGTATGGGCCTGTGCGCGTCTTTGGCCATGCGCTGTTTTTCCCTATTCGATTCCATGAATACGTGTTGTAGGCGAGCGTGTGGGCGTTCTGCGCAATTGCCTCCTGTACTTCCCCCGTGACGCCCACATTTTCACGAGTTATTCCCCATTCTGCGTGTAACGCCCCGTGTTACGCCTACTTTTGTTATGTGCGGCACGCTATGTGCGAATTCGCTGTGGCCTTATCGCACGGCGTTCGGTGACCTGTGCGCCAGCGTGCGCCAGCGTGCGCCAGTGTGCACCGCGCACTTTTTCAGCGCACATCCCACATTTTGCGCGTGCACGGACTTCCATGAATAGATGTGCGATGTTTTCTGTGCGATAATCGCACTTGCACTCCGATTTTCGCTATTTCACTGCAAATCGCACGTTTTTGCACGCGTGCGCCGTTTTTTCGGCGCACATTGATTCCATGAATCGGCCTAATAGTGTTCATGGAATAAGACAAGAATTGAACTACTGTTTTGGAATGGTGAAATTCACTATAAACACACAAGAAGATCCACAAGAATTTCTAATGTACTTACTACAAGTACTGGAAAACAAAAACATACCGATAAATGAAATCTTCCAGATTTCATACATGTGGAAACATACATGCACTCTGTGCAACAATATGCAACACAAACAAATCCCTAATGAATGTTTTGTGTATGTATCCATACCTAACTGTGAATCTTTTCCATTTAAGCAACTTGTACAAAATGCAAACCATGGCAGATTATGTACTACCTGCAATTCAGATTATCGCTCCACCTTACAAATACAAACACATAGTAAATACGTAATACTAATGCTTCTATGTTACAATGCAAATGGTACCAAAAACAAGTGCAAGCTGACTGGATTCACACATGGTCAAGTATCACTTGGTAAGAAAACCATCAAAACCATAGGTATAATCTACCATGCAGGAACCACAACCAATGCAGGTCACTAAATTGCATATATAAAAACGAATTGTGGATGGTTCGAATGTAATGATAGTACCAATACTTTAAAGCAAAGATTACCAGCAAATCTTATAAACGCTTATTTAATATTCTTAAAACCAAAATTTTATAATTTATCTGTGCATAAACATTAATAAAACTTCAATTAGAAAACTATAAACAGTTAGAATACGCCAACAGGTATCTAACTGCCCGAAGATTCTGCAACAACCAAACAGATAAATCAAAACCACTAAATTATAAGAAGAAATAAACAGTTAGAATAAACCAACAGGTATCTAACTGCCCCAGGATTTTGAGACAACGAAACAGATAAATCAATACCACTGAAAAATAACAAGAAATAAACAGAATACGCCAACAGGTATCTAACTGCCCCAAGATTTTGCAACAACCAAACAGATAAATCAATACCACTGAAAAATAACAAGAAATAAGCAGTTAGAATGTGTCAACTTGTATCTAACTGCCCCAAGAATCTGCAACAACCCAACAGATAGATTAAGAATTTGAGAATATAAATAAAAAAAACTATAACCAGTTACAATTAAACAACAAGTATCTAACAATCTGCAACAAGCCAACAGATAGAACATTAGCCAGACACAACAAGTAAACACTGAAAACACAGAAATAAATGTACTGTACCAAAACAAGAAAAGGGTTTTTTCAATCCAACATGGATTTTTTTTCTCGCACAAACCCAATGATTTAAACAACAAACACAGAAACTGAGCAAATTGCACAGTACACTGGTTTGTAAACTACTAAATATGAGGGTCGAAATAAATCAGAAATGTCTATTATTCAATGCTCCAAACTATAGAAATGAAACAGTACGCAAACTGTAGATTTGCAATCATTTCATAGATATTCAATTCTATGGATGTGATCTATGGGTGTGATATGCTGCAATGGTTGTCACCAGTGCCTAGAGTCTTGGGTGCATGGCCTATGGCCTACGGCCATCGGCCATTGACCCAAGACTCTAGGCCCTGGCCACAACCACTGCAGCATATCACACCCATAGATCATACACATAGAATCAAACGGCCATGCACCCAAGACTCTGGGCCCTGGCTACCACCACCGCAGCATATCACACCCATAGATCATACACATAGAATCAAACGGCCATGCACCCAAGACTTTAGGCCCTGGCCACCACCACCGCAGCATTCACACCCATAGATCATACACATAGAATCAAACGGCCATGCACCCAAGACTCTGGGCCCTGGCCACCACCACCGCAGCATATCACACCCATAGATCATACACATAGAATCAAACGGCCATGCACCCAAGACTTTAGGCCCTGGCCACCACCACCGCAGCATTCACACCCATAGATCATACATATAGAATCAAACAGCCATGCACACAAAACTCTAGGCTCTGGAGACAACCACCTCAGCATATCACACCCATACAATCAAACATCTTAACTGGCTATATGGGCTACTGCATTCATTTTTTCATGTCCGTGAACAGCACGGCTGTCCGTGGACATGACAAACACATCAGGGGTGCCTGCCACCTAAATAAATACAGCATTTGACCCATCTCTTACTCCCCCACCCTCCACAAACTCTCTAAAACACCAAAACACTTGCCAAAGTTGTATTTCTCCCCCGTTTGTCACCGCGCTGTCCACAGATGTCCAAGGATCCAAGATGGCGGGCACATTGAAACAATACGACGCACCTCACGCTTCATTCCAGCCAATCAGCGAACATGTTACATGTCCGTGGACATGACGCAAGCCGATAAGCCAATCGGTGTCCTGTCCACAGAGCGAACAGGGAAGTGTGTCCGCGGAGCGGACATAGATATCACACATTTTTTGTGACCTACTTTTTGGTCATTTTAAAAATAACTACTGAACGGATTATCACCAAATTTATAAAAGCTTGCTTTCAGGACCAAGCCGCTGCTCCTGTCCCAAATTTGGTGAAAATCCGTCCAGCGGTTTGGGCTGTAGGTGTGAGCAAAGTTTTTTCCCCATTCAGTCTATGGGAAAAAAAGTAAATGTTGTGACCCCCCCTATAACTTTGCCACCCATGGACCAAACCTCATCAATCTTGCAGAAAAATTCAGAGTGGGCCATATACTTTATTTGCAAAGTTTGGTGAGGATTCGTCCAGGGGGAGCGAAGTTATAAGCTGCCCAAAAAGTGCTCTTCCTATGGGATTTGCAACTTAACCATAACTACAGAGCCACTACCGTGGCTGTGCAATATGTAAGCCATGGGTCTCTTCATATAATATCTGATTGTAAAAGGTCTCCAACTATCCAACTATTGTATGAGCTTGATAAGCGTTTTCATTACACCAAACGGAAACCCACATGAGTACCACTTAACAAGTAATTATGTGTGACAAAAAAGGCGAACCCAACTCCAGGTGAGTATCAAATGAAGATGTTGTTCTTGGTAACCTCAACATTTTAGTTAAGAAATCTTGTTTTACTTTCTGGATTAAATATTATATACTGTTCCCAAAATATTGGAACCATATCGTGTAATGTGTGAGGAGAGCTTTTCTTCATTTGTGGACACTAAGCCCCATACACCTTAGGGCTGAACTGTAAAGTATAGGGAATTGAACTTGTGACTGGTTCAGATCATTTGAACTACATCTGCATTACTTACTTGTGTTACATGGTTAGTTATTGCATGATGTATTGGTCACCAAGGTTGTGACTCGCAGGCAGGTAAATTGGTTTGATGAGGAATGCAAGAAGGCATGACAGTCCCTGACTGCATCACGAAAAAGCCCAAAGGCTAATACAAACTTGATTAATGCAGCAAGAGCAAACTACAAGCAGGTAGTTGACACACATAAAGAATAACTTAACAGGGCTGCTTGGGTAGACCTGGTCCAGGCTGCTAAAACCAATAATAGCAGGAATGTTTAGAAACTAGTCTATTTGGGTCACAAACACATAAGGCTTTGTGATGGGTTAGAAACCAATGTAGCGGACGACAAATGGATATCCAATTTTGCAACACTCTACAACCCAGTTCGTGCTGGGAGCATAGGCAAGCAGTCCGTTCTTATAGAGACACAAGATGTTCCGATAGTGAACCAAGAAATGCAGGAAGGGCAAAGGGTTTAATTTTCTCTTAGAGAGGTTATGGAAGCAATAAGGTACCAATTGCTCTCCTGGTCCGTACAGTATTCCTGCTTACCTATTCAGAGAGGAAGTTGACTTATGGCCACTGTGAGGGAAAAGGAGAGTCTGAATTTTAGACAGGTCAACATTTCATCAAAATGAAAACTGACACCATTTGACAACAAGAGATGTGAGACTCAGGCATGAAACTCTGCACTGAATCTGGTGTGAGTCAGTATTGTGAATGCATGGAAAACATACAAGATAAAAGGGGGTGATTGAATTTGGCATTACATATAATCTAATGTTATCATTTGCACCACACCATGGTTCACTATGGACTGATTTGCAATGAAATGTAAGACTAACAATGTACCTACTTACAAACACACACCTAAATGACTAATATATCCCTACACTAATGTTCAAAGCAGCTCAGTCCATAGCTCTGGTTCAGAACTATGGCACAAGCCAGTTCATTTTATGAAATGGTACCAGCATCGGCTGTGCAATGTTCTGGGAAAAATTGAAGAAACGTGAAGAATCAAACGTATTCTGCCATGAATATGTGACAAGATGTGAGCTGTGGAATGTGAAATCCATTTTGCTCAAAGTAGCTCCATTGTCCATTGCTGCCGCAGGAACCAGCCCAGAGAAACCTAACTTGTTTGCTTCCGTGATTTTGCCTGAATCTCTTTGCAATAGTGCAGGCTGAACAGGTGCTTTCTGGAACCTTCCAGTGGGTTGGAGAAAGGGAGGTGGTATTTAATTTGTAAGCCACATCATGGGCAGGCATTTTAAGACTTAGGAAATCATTCATCAATGGGTAGATATCAGAGGCTGTTTCAAAAGGGATATGGAGTGAAATTAAGGGGTTATTTCTTCCTGGGCTCTTGGAGTGTGCTGCATTTGCTGAGAGGCCTGCTCAGGCTGGCTCAGACGACTTCACTGAGTTCATTCATGTCGAGAGGAGAGAAAAGCAGATAAAGAAACTTTCCAGTGAGGGGCTGTCCAGGCAGATGGGAAAGAGATTATTTTCTGCTGGGATGAGATTGAAGACCTAGCATTGTGGTCCGAGGACACAGAACCCAGCATGCTTTAGGGGATATCCCAATAAAATTGAGGTGCATGTAAGTTGCAGCCTGGAAAATAGTGCTACATTCATAAATGTAGACAGCTATTTCTCATGTGTCCTTATTGTCCCCCAAGCAGCAAGCTTCAGATATAAGCGAAGATGCATAAACTGCCAAGACTAGTGATAAGCTTCAAGGTCAGTGTAGCTGTGTTCTGGACAGCTATCACAAAAAAGGGTGTTTGATGCCCATTGGGAGAAGAAGCTATTTACCGTGGGGGATGTTTTACAAATGAAATCTGTTTGTGGCAATTTTCATTTTCATTTCTGAATCGTAGTGAATGTCATGTGAAAACCCGGGAAATTGTACATGTTGTTCTAATTCTTTATAAAATATATACAAAAGAAGTATGCCAAACTTGGTCTATTCTTTATGTGTCCTGGTTACTTGTAATAGCATACATACAGGTGTGAAACTGGTAAAGTATTTTCGTTTTACTGGATGTTGTATTTTCATTTTACTGTGCGTAGTAAAACACGAGGTAAGACAGGTCATTGTGAATGGGATCATATCTAAGGGCCTAGTTACATACATTACAGTATTTAGGTGTCATGCTAAGTGTATTCTGAGATACTATCAGACAGACCCCAATTACCACTTGCTAATTCAATTGTGCTGTAATGCACACCAGGTGTGGCTGTTGGCTTACCATTTATGATCCCGATATAAGAATAATAACAGGTAGTCCTATGTTTTCGGGGTTCACCAAAATACCACAAAATACCCCAACAGGCTCACCAAAATACCACAAAATACACTAATAGCACCAATACAACTTGTTTTAATGCCATTTGTTAGGCTGAGCAACATTGCATTGAGTTAACGCCACTGGTATCCTCTCAGAAATCCAATTGGGGTTCCACCCTGGTTTAGGCACTAGCAAACACATGCTGTCATGAAGCAATGGACATGCCAGGACTGGTTGTGTAGTACATACGTCTGAATTGTCAATTTTCTATTTCCTCAACTCTGGCATTATTCCCAAGCATCCTAGAGGGTACTGACCCAATCATTTATATTTCCCTGGAGGAGAAGGGTGAAACTCAAGTTTTATCAGTGCTTCCTGAAGCCTCACTACAAATGCAGGTATGCCTGGCATGGCTTTTGTGTCAAATAAGTTCGATTTTTGTTTTAACGGGAGGGTCACTGGCTAAGATATTTTCAGCTCATTTCTTTGCCTACAGGCGTCTTTGCAATATTGTTAACGAAAAAATATCTGAATTTCCCTTAACCCATATATTTCTATTGCAAGGGAGAAGACCGGTGATGGCAGTGCCCTGTTAGTGGCTTCTGTGCATCACAAACAATGCAGCAACGCCTGGTGCAGTTATTGTGCTGAATAATCTAGTTATTTTATTTTTATTTTTATTGAGGGCTTGTGGCTAAGACTCAGATTAATCTCAAATATTTGCCTACACCCATGTGCCTGTGTAATTGTTTGCATATTCTGTTCTACCCTGAGACTGGCAAGGGCAGAATGCCTGTTGTTCAGACGCCCTACAGACCACCACTGGTACTGTTGTTATCACTTGTCAAGAACATTATGTGCAAGTTGCCATGTTTCACATGCCACATTTTGGCATTAAAATTCAAAAGATGTTTCAAGATTGTTTATAATCAAACACATGTTTTGAAAAGAAAAGTCATCATTGTAATTCCGAATTTTATCATTTCTAACTGACGTTTAGGAAAAAGAAAGTAAGTCTGAAAAACAAAGATGTCACCACAAAGCTGGCAATCGACATTTTCCTGGGAAGATGTGCTTGTGCAACAGAAACAACCATACTCAAGAAAGTAGCCTCTGTGCTGTGGCCCGAATTTAAATTAAAGACCAGTATGGATACATGGAGTTGCTTAAAGATCAATGGTTTTATCAAACGTATGTACTCTAGTAGACTGTAATGCCAGGAAAAATTATAGAATTTGATGTAGGTCAATTTGTTTTACAATGTATGGCCAACATAAACTGTGTCACATGGTGAATTACATGTTTCCAGTATCTCTAATCCCATCACCTGCACCTGAAATAACTCTTTTAGAAGCTTCAGAAATGTTTGATGTATTGCAAAAGGCCAAACGTTGATAAACATATATGTTTATTAATTTACCACACCACTGAATGTGACTTTCAGTCAGGTGCATAGGGCTAGACATGTGCCCCTTCATGTGTCAGCCACAGGGGTGCTGCAAGTAGCATTTGAGGTTAGCGTCCATTCAAGCACATAGCCATTCAGATGTGCCATGTGTTCTATTACAGCTGTATCATGTTTTCTTTTTTTAAGTCTTACTGATTCACTCATAATAGAATGTGGAACAGGGTTTAAGCCTGGTGTGAGCAGACCAATTGGGAAAATCCCATATCAATTGGACCACATCCTAATAAGCTGGGTAACATGATTCGATTCACTCACTATTGCTACTTTTTTAAACAAACTATTTTACTTATTCATTGTTTAGTAGTTTTACGTTGACTCTGGGCGAACAAGAAAGTATGCACTCTTGCAAGAAATGTTGCCCTAGCAAAATAAAGTCTCTGAAGGTAGCAACTCTGATGTTTCGTTCACTATAAGTCTTGCTTTTGTTGTAGAATTATCTTATCACACAAATGGCACACATTGTGACCTTGAAATTCCATCCAGTGAGCTAGTGAAATTCAAAGGACATTGTGCAGAGTATAACATTTAGGAATGTACATGAAACAACTCACCAATCGTATTTGATAAGGACATGCATTTTTACAAAGTTACGTGTGATGGTGGGGTGGGTTGGAATGCGAGGGAACAATAGTGAATAGGGGTTTCCCACGGATTGTGGTGGGGTTTACTGATAATGTTGCACTGCAGTGTTGGAGGGAGAAGGGAGGCAGTCCATGTTTTGGGGGAGCAAACATCACGGTCCTTATGCTGTGGGGATCAGCTGGATTGGTTACTCTTATCAGGGTAATTCTGCTGTTCTCAGACCCTTTGGCTATCTCTCTGAGATGTTATTGTTAAGCCTTTTTTTAGTATGTTTTCAAGTGTTATGTTATGTTATTTTGTGTGATGTTATGTTATTCTATACTATGTTATGTTAACTTTGAGTTACATAGCGCGCCTCTACTATTCACTGGACCTTGTGGCACATTGAGCCCCATGTCATGGATTTGGTAGCTGGGAGGGGGTCTGAAAGTGTAGGCCATTCCCATCACTATGGTGATCAGAAGCCCTACATCTTGTGCTATCCTAGCTGGATAGATGAGGGGCATCTGCATAATAGTGTGAGACTGCTTTTCCCTATTGGTTGGTGATTCTGTCCGGGAGTAGGTGTGATGTTTGGAAAGGAGGAAGGTTGGATGCTATGATACCACTCCCTTTCAGAGATCTTGCTCAACAGGACACATTAGACAAGTGGTGAGCTAGTGTCGACTTGCTCATGCACCAAAGCGTTGAGCTAACATTTTACCTATAAAGAAAACATGATTGTAATTTTTAACAATATTCTGTATTCCTTGAAAGTTATTATTTACAAGCATGTTTATATAATTTCCGGACCTTAACAGATGATGGATTGTTCAGGCTTCTGTGTTAGAAATGAAAGTTCAGCACAGTAAAAAGGCATAAACGTATCAGCTCCGGGGTAGCGCTCTGAACGGGAAGCAGGCTTCCTAGATAGCTACACAGTAATTTGAACTCGGCTGAATAATGCTCAAAATAACAGTATTTCACGTTAAAGAAACATAGATAATGAAGATGGGTCACAGGTAAGTATACAAGGTTTAACATCAGGCTGAGGCACTGCAAATAGGACTCAAAGCATGCTTTTTAGAAACACGTGTTTGTCTCATTAAGTTTCTTAGAAGCCGCAGCGCTGGTAGCACATTGCAAATTCCACAATCCCAGGATCGCAAGGTAGAAAGCGAACAATCTTTGTTGCTTTCAAGGTCATAAAACAGAGCGCATAGGTGCCGCGGAAAGGCAATGAATGCACAAACATTTTATAATTCAGCATATTAACTGCCTGATTCATGGAATTAGTTGCTTGAAAAACGCAGATTTGCGCGCCTTTCTGCCCGAAAATCCCCATACTTCAAACAGGGATTTTCGTGCAGAAAGGCGCGCAAATCTGCATTTTTCACGCAAATAATTCCATGAATCCGGCAGTAAATTACAAAGCCTGATCTACTGACATTTTCAGAAAAGGTATGCTGGTTTCAAATTGCCACTGAGTACATCTCTGCCTGGGAAGAAGGTTGAAGAGTTCTTTACTTAATTTGCAACATTAATACGGTAACCTGTTCTTGGTTCAAGGCTCTGACAGTGTCATGGTAGAAGACTTTCTCATCAGAACGAAGATGAGATGACTGGGGCAGTTGAATAAAGATCTGCTGGTTATCTCACATTTTTCAATGAAGTGGCACTATGATGTGGGAAATGGGGGTTTCATTGTGATGTGACAACAGAAAACTAGGGGTGGAGTGGTAAGGTTTGCGGGACTCAACCATAGAAGATAATGTATGCCCTTCTATAGGGGTATGATTTGATTTCTGCAATCAGCTTCTTGAGGGGAGACATTTTAATCTTGCAAAGTGATTGATGCTAATTAGATCTTTATTGTTATAAAAAAACATTTGTTGTTTGGGTGTATCGTTGACAGCGCATTTAATGCAATTATGTTCCACATTCTTTTTGAATTTCGCTGTCCCAGCTGCGACTGGGCTCAGATTAAAATTGCGTTACTTCTTGCCAGGTGTACACTTCTTTTTGACTACTTTTGTCATTTTTATTGGTGAGTTCCGAGGTAACCCCGGAACACTTCTAAGACTCACACTCTAAGGCCATAACATCATCTTGGTCAACCTTTAAATGCAGGTGTGTGACCTCTCGCTGTGCCAGTGATTTTCTGCAATCCCTATAAATACCTGTGTAATGAGTAAATGCCCACAGAGAGTAATAATCACTGTGAAACACCAATTAGTGTTTTCTAATCCTGCAAATAGTCATCCAGTTACCAAAGTACATCTCCAAGCTGATAGTCATTTGGAGAGTCACCCGCATTAGACTAATTTACATCCACACAAAAAGCATCGGGTCAAGCAGCCACATGCAGGGGAGCCTGCTATGATCTATGCTGCAAGAACATTTGATGTTAACTGAAATAGATCTGACTGACTGTTGAGATAAAATGGCTGTTCTGAACAAGGCTTGTTCGCAATTCAGTGATACGCTGTCGAAAACATTAACACAATACATCACTATGAGGTGGGTGGTGGTTCAAAATATGATTTATGGAGATAAAATGAGAGGGGTGACTAGTTCTGTTCTCCTATGAAAATTGAAATGATCTACTTTGACACCCTTAGATTTCTCTGTTCCCTTTTAAATCAGACTCCTGGGGTTGTCTAAGAATGCTGTATGAATGTGCCTACTTGCATGTGCTGAGGGGAGCGGGCCTCCTATATGAAGAATGGGGGATAACATATCAGTCAGTCTGGACATAAAAACTAATTATAGAATGAAATGTGTTAGTGGTATCAATAGAAAAGCCATCATGATCAATCTTCATGAATGGCTAGATTGGCCTACATTGGTGCATCCAGTCTAGTTATATTTACTTACTGTAGCATCACATGTTTACTGCATCAAAGATAAATCAAACATAATGAGTGTTATGTTATACTATATTATGTTACCTTTGAGTTGCATAGTGTACATCTTCCATTCACTTGATCTTGTGGCACCTTGAGCCTCATGTCATGGATGAGGTAGCGGGGAGGGGGCTGAAGTTATAGGCCATTCCCATCACTGTGGTGATCAGAAGCCCTTTATTGTGTGCTATCCTGACTGGATAGAAGAGGGGCATCCACATCTAATAGTGTGTGGCTGCTTTTGCCCTATGGATGGTGGTTCTGTCAGGGAGTAGGTTTGATGTATCGAAGGAGAATAGTTGGATGCTATGATGCCACTCCCTTTCATAGATCTTGCTCAACAGGGCACATTGGACAATTGGCTTGCTCATGCACCAATGTTTTGAGCTAACATTTTACCTATAAAGAAAAAATTCTATTTTCCTTAACAGTTATTATTTACATGCATGTTTATGTCACAGCAGAACTTTAACAAATGATCAATTGTTCAGGCTTCTAAGACTCACAATCGTTCCTAGAGACCATAACATCATCTCGGTTAACCCTAAAATGCAGTTAATAATTTGGCATTTATATAGCACTACGAATCCGCAGGTATCTGAGCGCTGCTTATTATTACCCACGGTGTGCGGTGCTCATTTATCGACCTCGGAAGGATGAAAGGCTGAGTTTGGCCCCACCGGGATTCAAACCTGCATTAGCAGGCTCTGCACAGATGTCAAAGCGAGCGCTCTACTCGCTGTGCCACTTGACCAGATGTGCCCACTGGATGCACCAGTGATTTTCAGCAATCCTGATGAATACTTCTCTGACGCGTAAATGCCCACAGAGAGAAATTATCTCTGAGACACACCTATCATTGCTTCCTCATCCTGCAGTTCTGTGGATAGCACACTTTTGCTCTTACACCAAATAGTCATCCATTTATTAAAGTACATCTCCAAGCTTATAGTCATTCGGAGAGTCAGCAGCACAGACTCATTTTCATCTGCACAAAACACACTATGCTTTTAATGGACTTCAATAGGTCACTCAGAAAAGAAACATTTAAATACCTAACAGTATTTTACATTACTTGAACATCATTTATTTTTTATTTTTTTATAACACATTTTATTGGTTTTGCTTGAAAATACAACAATAAACTCCTTTAGGAGTCAAACCTCGTCAACAGTCAGGAGACATTGGACTCAAGTAGATCATTCACAATACGTGTAGCATAACATTCTCTACAGCAGCATTACCATCAGACACCATTTACAATAACCAAGTCTTGGAGCTCTAACAGCGTCCTCCCATCTCTGCCAGACCTTCTCAGCCTTCTCCGGGCATCCTCGCGGCCTGTGCACTCTTTCCTCCATAGCCATGCATATCTGGACATCCGTGACCCATTGATCAACTTGTGGCAACACTGCAGATCCCCATCATTTTGCAATGTTGCTCTTAATCACTGCAGTGGTGGTTGAAAAAAACAGTCTTTCATACGGTGACATTTCCCCATCACCCTCCACTCCCAGCAGCATTATTTGGAGATCTCTGTGAACCGTCCTTCCCAAAACCTTTGACAGCGTATCAAGGCACTGCTGCCAAAAGTATTGTATATACGGGCAGTCCCATAATATATGGAAAAACGTTCCTTCCTCACTCCGGCACTGTAGACAATTGGGTTCCGTGACTTTGCCCCAAAGGTAGAGGGCCACCCTCGGATTGTAGATCTTATGCAGTATTTTAAATTGAACCAATCGTAGTCTGGCCGAGATGGCTGTCTCACGTGGATACATTAGAATCGGGACCCAGTCTTCTGGCAAGATATCACGCACCTCTCTCTCCTACTTGGCTTTCAAACTCAACAGCTCTGGAGTAGCAAAGGCTGTGATAGCACCATACATAACTGTAGCGACCTTAGCCTCAATGTGTTCCATAACTATGTTCCTTTCCATGGGGGTACACTCTGGCATATTGGACAAGGCAGGTAGGTCCTGCTGCAGTGCGTGACGGAGCTGTGTGTAGTGATATCATTCAGTTGCAGGGAGATTACATTTTGTTGTTAAATTCTCAAAGGATATTATACTACCATCCACTATCATATCTCCGACTTTTCCTAGGCCTCTTGTCACCCAGATATGCCACCAAGGCAGCTTGTTTACCTCAGGGAGGTTCCCATTCTCCCACAGTGGTTGTAGTGGCGTAACTTTCTTATCCCAGCCTATAAAAGCATGAATCTCTGCCCTGACTCGGGGTGATTTTGTCATTATTTTCCAAGGGAGCGTAATGGACGTTTTTGGTACAACCCCATGGCAGTTGATGCCCTCACGTGTGGTAGTGACACGTAGGCATGTAGTACGTCGTTGATCACAGACATTTGTCTTGCCCAGTTATAGGTCTGCAGCCGTGGTAAACCAACACCTCTCCCTCTCATATAGATCTCTGCAGCGTTCTGATCGCTATTCTTGGGTGCCCACCACCCCATAGAAGTACCTGAGTGTGCAATCTATTTTGTGGAACATCTTCGTTGGGATATGAAGTGGGGCATTTTGTAAAACATACAGAAAGTGGGGAGCGCCAGCATTTTGAACAAAGCCGCCCGTCCCAGCAGGGTCAGGGGCAGGGATTTCCAGTGCTGTACATCTCTCGCAAATCTTTCCATAATTAGTTGCAAGTTATCGACTGTGTATTCATTAAGATCCCTCGTGATCCAGATACCTAGGTAGCGGAAATGGCCTTTTTCAACTCTATAGGGTTAGCCCTCCGGGATCACCATCCCAAATCTGTTAAGTAGGAACAGTATTCACATGGTCCAATTTACTTTTAGACCACTGAAAGCCCCATACCGTTCTAGATGCTGAGTCACTATAGGGCATGCAACTTCTGGATGTTTTAGATATATAAGCAGGTTATCCGCATACAAAGAGACTTTGTCTTCCCACCGTGATGGAGCCGGGAAACCACTCCATGTCTGTGCATCCCTCAACAGCCCTGCCAAGGGCTCTATTGCTAGTGCAAAAAGTAGCACCTACAGGGGGCAACCCTGACTCATCCCTTTTCCCAGCCGGAAGGACCTTAATAACCAGCTATTCACTCTAATTTCAGCCATCGGGGAATTGTAGAGAAGTTGTACCCAACTCAAGAACTGTTTGCCAAACCCCATCCGACGCATAGTCTCTCAATATATTGAATCAAATGCCTTTTCAAAATCTATTGCCAATAGTGCTAAAGGGTCATGAAGGGTCTGTGTACGCTCAAGTGCCAGATGTAGTCTACGTATGTTCATTCTTGTGGATCTGCCGGGCATAAAGCTTCATTGGTCTGGGTGAATCAATGATATTATAATGCGATGCAGCCGTGTAGCTAGTATACTTTGGCCAGAATTTTCGCCTCGCTGTTAATGAGCAAAATCGGCCTGTGCGAACTGCATTGTCCGGGGGTTTGTCAGCTTTGGGTATCACTATTATGGTGGCTTTTCTAAGTTTTGCCGGCAGACTGCCTAGTTCCATAGCATGACGATACATGTTTAAAAGGTGCAGGGCCACCTCGCTGCTGCCCATTTTCCTCTAGGTCTCGATCGGGAAGCCGTTCGGACCAGGTGCTTTCCCACAGTGGAGCTGTGCCATTGCCGATAACACTTCTTCTTCCATGATTTCCTTTTCTAAGGTGGATTTCTGTTCGGCACTCAGGGAGGGAAGGGCAATTGGGTCTAATGTGGAAGAATCAGGAGGGACACTAGGGGCTTGGTACAGGCCTGTATAGTACTTTGCAAATCCTTCTGCAATATCCGCATCTGTTAGGAGCGGGTCGTCATCGTCAGGCTTAATCGCTCTTACCTGACTATGGCCCTCGTCCCTGTGTTCTAGCCATGCTAGCATCTTCCCTGCCTTATCACCAGTTTCATAGATCCTGGCCCTCATTGTACTATGGGCCTGTCTAGCCTTGTCCATTTCTATATTCTGTCGTTTTTGGGCCAGGACCAGGGACCTATGCGTGTCTGGCTGATCACATGCAAGATTGGCCCTTTCCGCTTGCTTCACATTCTCCTACGCCTCCTCATGTGTCTTTACGTGTGCTTTCTTGTGTGCTGTGGTCCAGGAGGTAAGCACCGACTTAAAAGCTTCCCACAGTGTTATTGGACTATCCACTGACCCCTCATTCAATTCAAGGTATTCCTTAGTAACAGTCTGCATGCATTCTAGATAGTAACCGTTCAATTGCCACATCGATGGAGGTAGTGGTGTTGAGGTTTTGATCTCCATAAACAGGGGGGAGTGGTCCAAGATACCCCTTGGGAGAAAGTTTGCCTGAATTGCTGTGTGTATCACTGTCACTGGTAGGAAAAAATAGTCCCGTCGCGGCAGTGAACATGGATCCCGGAATGATATAACTATTCTCTTTTGTCAGGGTGTAGGTTGCACCACACCTCTCGAAGCCCCAGTGCATCAATAAAAGTGGGAAGTTTAGTATGGGTGTTGGGATCCCGCCACTGTAGATGTGTGCGATCTTGATCCTTGTTGATAACCTCATTAAAATCTCCCCCAGAATCAGAATATCTGACGTGTCTTTAACCAGTACTGGTGAAATATTGTGTATTAGTGTTGTTAATAATGTAGGAGGAGAGTAGACTGCCATTAGGGAGACTGTTTTGTTCCAGAGTGTGCCTGTGGCATATGCAAATCTACCTCCATTATCCTGCAGTTCCTTCCAGAGGACGAATCAGAGCCTTTTATGTATTAGTATGAGCACAACCCATGAACCCATTGTAAAACCAACCTGTATTGCAGTACGATAGTTGGTGCGTTTGAAAAGATTGCAATTTGTGCCCGCCAGGTGGGTTTCAGTCAGGAAGACCAAATCCGGCTCGTGTCTGTTCAGGAGCTGCAGTACCAGTCTCCTTTTAAGACTATTTCCCAGCACGTTAACATTCCATGTCAGCAGCATTAGGGCACGGGTCGCTCTATTATGTCAAGCCATCAGGTGGATGCAGGCATGAGTGAGGGCCGCATTGTATAGTGTAGGTGCGATATATCTTAGTGTTACTTTTCTGTTGAGCTATGTCAAAGAGACATCCATAAGGCAATACCCGAATACATGTCTGTTCTAATAAATCCCCCCCTTTCTTCCAACTTGCAACAAGCATTCTGAAACGTAAAGCACAATAAACATTCCCTTACACTCCCCCACCCCATACTCCATTCCAACTCGAAGCATCTGTCGCCCAAACATTAGTCGGGAAACAACTACTACTTGCTTCCGACTATAATTCAGTCCCTATAAACACCCTCTGGGAGCATGAGCTCCTTTCAAACATTCACCTCTGATCCCTCCCACAGCAGTACTTGACCCAGATCTTCGGGTCCACAAACACTCCAAGGGGCGGCTCTTTTCTTGGCTGCCCTGTCTGTCCCCACTGGTAGCCATAACTATATGTACAGCGTCGAATATGCTACCACACCTGCGTGTAACCCAAGATGGGGCACAGAATGGAGTACACAAATGGACTTCACGTTCATTCCCCTGCCTCCACGGGGGGTTCGCAGCCGGAGGCTGTGGTGGGATTGGCCTTCGGTCCGGGCTGGCACGCTGGTTTCCGCTTCTGTTGTTATGCAAGGCCTTCCAGTCCCCTTCAATGTGGAGCTTTTCCCATTTCCATGCCTCATTCAGATCAGTGAAGTGGACCGTTTTGCTCTTATGGTAGATTTTGAGTTGGGCTGGGAACAGCAGATCATATTTGACATTTAACGCTTGCAACTGTCTCTTGAGCTGGTCGAACAATTGCCTGGCTTTCTGTACATCCCTTGTGTAGTCGTGGAAGAAGTCAATTTTGGAGCCAATTTAAGTCAGTGTGCCTTTAACACGCGCTCTCTGCAGCAGCGCATCCTGGTCTCTGTAGTTGAGGAGTTTCACAATTACAGTACATGGTGGAGCTCCAGGCATCGGCTTGCCCATTGGCATATGGTGAGCTCTTTCTATAGAAAAGAATTTCGAAAAGGAGTCTGGTTCGAATATGTCCATGATCCATTGCTCCAGAAAGACCTCCATACTTGGACCTTTAGTGTTTTCTGGCAAACCTAGAATCCTAAAGTTATTGCGTCTCGAACACCACTCTCCTTCATCCACTCTGTCTTCCATCATTTTAAGCTTCGATTTAATGCCTTCCAGTTGCTCCACTTCACCAGTGCGAGATGTCAGTTTTTGTAGATCATGGCAGAGGAGTGAGGTGTCCATACCTATGCCAACCATTTTCTGCTCCATGAAGGCACGTGAATCCGCTATGGCAGCTATGACGTCCTTCAATGACAGTGTATTTTCCATACTTCTAGTGTGATTATCTGGGTCTGGTTCTTCTCGGGTCTGCGTAGGCTGCGTTGTAAACAGGCCAATTCTGCTCTGCATAGAATGCTTCTTTGTTTGTCTTTGCCCATGTTAAGTGAAGATGTTGGTCGTGGTACCTGCCCAGCTCCAAGCTGAGGGCTCGGCATATGTTTCTGTTTCTACCGGTGTGTCAGCACAGGGTTGCAGTGTGATAAAACGCCAGCTTGTGCCTTTTCCAGGTGCAGGATTCCTTACACTATGTATCTCTGGACCATGCTGCTATATTTGTTGTCCTTTCTAGGTTTCAGTCACGTATTGAACACCAGGTCCCCCTGTGATAAGCGTCCACCACTCACGTCTCGTGATCTCCTCTTCCCATGTATGGCAGTTGGTACTTCGTGCTATGCCGATTAAGCACAGTCACAAGCGGCTACACTCCTCGTCCACCGGCCCCACTGCTGACACTGCACATGATTGGTCTCCTCCTCTGCAGCACCGCTGCCCTGCTGGCCCCTGGTGGCTATGGTTTTACAGTTAGTAAGAGAGGTCAGGATGGCTCCGCCTGGGTCCCACTCTAGGATTCACTTATCCGATGTGGGTGATGTTAGTCTGAACAATCGACTTCAGTTAGGAACCCATTTCAGATCTCCGTCGCTGGATCTGCATTACCGTCCCCATAATTCAGTGTCCAACAGGGCCAGTACGTAGCGAGTCATGCATTGCCACTGAGTGCTACAGTCGTAATGGTGGGGAAATCGTGTAACACTGCTGCCTCTCGTGCTCTTCGTCACACCCCGTGTTGCTGTGTGCTCCTATATCTCATAGGTTTTGCCTCCCTGCGCCCAATAACAGAGCCCCCGGGGGACACAGGTATGAACATCCGGACTACTGTGCGGATGCGCTGTCCCTTCAGAAAGCCCTGGGATGTTTGCTGCGTGTCATTCACTGCGCTCATTTCATTGTACCAGTACAGTGCTCCTGAGCAGCAGTCACTCCATCCCCCTCACCAGCTCTGAATTTGTTGTCAGTGCACTGTACCTTAGGTTAGGCAGACCATATGCAGCTGGTCAGATCGCTGTGTCTACTCCAGCTCCTGATCGCCATATTCCTTCAACAGGGTGTCGTGACATATCCATTTTCTGTCTGCCAAACAGCAATACACCATGTAACCCCCTACCAGGCCGAGACTGCTTTGGTGCTGCAGCACTGCTAGGGCCGTTCCACTTGTCCACTGGTCGTTCACTCGATGGCCACTATCTCTGCCTGACCCCAGGCCTGATCGGCAGCATAGAGTGCTGGCGGTCTCGGGCAGAGGTGCCGACGTTAGTTTGTCACTCTCTGTTGGAGCAGGGTCAGCTGACCCCCGCCACTCCCAGGCCCACCGCATGCACAGGGGCCAGCAAGCAGAGCTGTCACCCGTGGGCCCGTGGCCGACACCACCTCATTTCTCTGGGGCGTGGCAGTGGATGTGCCCCTCACCTCCATGGGGATCGCGGGTGTTGTTTAGTTGTTTAGACCGCACACCCACATGGGACTGCTCCCATGTACTGCTCCCTTCAGCTCTGCAGGGCTGCTCGTCCTTGGGACCGAGTGCCGGCTCACTCCTTCCCTCCTTCCGCACAAGCGCCGTACAATCTTGGGGCAGTATCTTGCGAGGGTTACTCAGGGTATTCACAGGTCCCACAGCTCAACGGCACGTCCCCGCTCCATAGTGTTTCAGTCGGCGATGTCAGCCAGCTATCCCCGAGTGCCATGAACCACGGGTGTGAGGATCGCTCAGTGGCCATCTTGAATGCGACATTCTATTTTGCCTTCACTTTTCAGATCATCCGAAGTCAGCCGACAGACTTCCCAGGAACATGCCACAGGCGTTCTGCTTTCAGTAAAACTGCTTATATTTCGGTTACCTTATGGAATACAGGCTGGATGATGCAGGATCTTTTGGCGGCTCATGGAGCAGAGTGGATTCACGTCTGCATTGCTTCGCAGTTGGCCACGCCCTGACACATGACACAATTAACTAACTTCACTCACCTTGGACATTGATGTAGTTGGGTGACACTTGATTTCATATTTGTAACCATTTCCAGTTATGACCCCTGTTACTGCCATATATTGAGGTATCTTTAAAAAATATGTATGTAAGCTTTCTGCAATTATGTATTAATGCTAATACTAAAAACAGAAACGACTACATTTATTTCTTCAAGAAAATATATCTTTCAGAAAACAAAATCTAAATAAGTCACAGATAAATGCTCTGTTGAACTACATAGGAAGTGACAACGTGTTCCGTATTTCTAAAGCAATAAGCTTTTACTTAAAGTTGTTGAGAAAGTGTAAATGTCCAGCAGCCACATGTGTTAACAGCAGGGGAGTTCGTTATGATCTATGCTGAAAGAGCATTTGATGTTAACTCAAATAGGTCTGCATGCCTGTTGAAATAAGATGACTGTGCAGTGCTTGGTTGCAGTGCTCAGGGCATCAAAGGTAAGTAGAGTGCCATAGAAAACATTACCACAATACATCGCTATACGGTGTGGAGTGGTTCAACAGATGAATTATGGAGATGAAATCAGAGGGTTGACTTGTTCTGTTCTGTTACCAAAACTGAAATTATCTACTTTGGGCCCCCTCAGATTTCCCCTTCTCTTTTAAATTGACAGACTACTGGGGTTGTGCAACAATGCTGTATGAATGTGTATGCTTGGATGTGCTCAGGACAGAGGGACTTCTATATGGAGAATAGGGGATTACATATCAGGCAGTCTGGACATATTAATTTATAATCCCATGACATGTGTATATGGAATCAATAAGAAAGCCAGCATGTTGAGTGTTATTGCATAGCTAGACTTGCCTACATTAGTGCAGCAAGTCTGGTTATATTTGCTTACTGTGAAATTACATTTTTACTGGGCATCAAGGGTAAATCAAGCATGATATGTATTTGCAGGCAAGACTGTCCGACGTAGGTGCAGCCAGTCTAGATGAATTTCCTTACTGTGGCATGCTACTTTTTTTTACTGGGCATCAAGGGTAAAGCAAATATACTGATTATTGTTCCTTGGCTAGTCTGACATACCTTGATGCAGACAGTCTGGATATATTTTCTTACTGTGGAGTGGCATTAAACATGATGAATGTTATTGCATTGCTAGATTTTCCAACATTGGTGTTGCCAGTCTGGTTATATTTTCATACTGTTGCATGACATTTTTTACTGCATCAAGGATAAAGCAAACATGATGTGTGTTATTATGTGGCTATACTGGCCAACATTGTTGTAGGCAGTCTGGATATATTTTCTTAATGAGACATAATACAAATTTCTAGCAACAAGGTAACGCAAACATGATCAATTATATCATTCAGAATATGTTTTCATACTGTGGCATGGCATTTGTTGCTAGGCATGAAGGGTAAAACAAATATCAGAACTATTACGTGGTTACACTTGTCTAAATTGGGTCATCCAATCTGGACATATTGTCTTATTGTGGCATGGCGTTTTGTACTGGGCATCAAGGGTAAAGCACTCATGATACTTACTACCTTTAAAGCCATGTGCATCATTTACTATGCCATCCACAACACTAGACCCTAATTCTTCAAGGATAAACTCATATGCTATCAACTCACCTGGAACCTCACATCTGGTTCTGGTCCGATCCTCGTTATCCCCCATTACAACTATACAAAATTTGGAGGATCCTCTTTGTCTATCCAAGCCCTTGCCATCTGAAACTCACTTCCTGTCCACATATGGTGCATTGATAAGCACCTAGCTTTCAGAAAGGCCTTAAAAACTCGGCTGTTACCGACTATAGTCTGAAATCCTCTTCACCACCTAATTTCCATCACCATAGCCTTGGTCACAAGCACCAGCCTCACTGAAAGACCAACAATTCATGTTTGAACTGGATGCCGACGTTGTCACGGCAGCGGACAGCCTTACAGACATCAATCACTGACAACCTCTAATATCCAAACCCTGCTAACTCAACCCTCAGAACATTCTTTGTACATAATCACACATCAGCCCCTTCACTCTGACTGGTGAACTTATACTACATTTACACAACACCTGACAGTCTGATGGTGGCTTATATCTCACCAATCAAAAGTTTCAGAATAGCCAGTCAGTACAGGAAATAGGCTCTGGGATCCGGTCCTTACACCTGTCTCGGCTGCACACCTAGAGACCCCACACTGATATACCTTCTCATGTCAAATAGCTAAAGGGATTGCCACAAAAGTGCTCAGAATGTTGAATTAGATGACTTGTGGGGGGTAGTAAATGTGGTGCACCTAGATGGAGTTTTGGGGGTAGAACATGTGACACACTTAGATGGATTTTCTGGGTAGGAAATGTGACGCACTTAGATGGATTTTTGGGGCATAGGAAATGTGGTGCACTCAGATGGACTTTGGGGGGTATGAAATGTGACACACTCAATGTATTTTGGCGGGGTAGGGATAGTGTAGTGCTCTCTCGCTAGCCTGTCCATTTTCGCAGATGATTACATTCACCAGAACTTGGAAGATCATAGGGAGAACCATCCAAATCCATCTGAAGTCCCTTGAGAACAGACTGTTAATTCCACCACGAAGATGTATTAAGATTGCCCATTCAGTGCTGAAAGATCTGTCAGGATAGCTTGCACCTGCTCGGAGTCTTGGTACTGGACCTGACAGTTTCTTGATATTAGCTTGCATGCTTGTACCCAGATATGCGGGTATTCTGGCATTGCAACTAGAAGAAAGCACATGCAGGTTAACACACATGTTACACTTAGAACATGTATACCTTATAATGTTTAGCCCGCCCATGAAGCTCAAAGATATATGTTGGTAACGCTCCATTGCACTTATAACTCCTTAAATGAGTCATTGTAACGCACAGAGCTAATATGCAGAATCCTTGATATCGCACTTAGTAGACTCCTTTGGTTAACGTTTATAGAAGTTGGAAGATATGTAGTAAGACTATAAAGGTAACCTGTCTTTAGAAAATCATAGTATCCTATTTTCTATGGTAGCCTCTCTGTCCCTCCTAGAAGATGTTCTAGGACAGCCATTCTATTGCACTTGGTAGACTTAAAACTAGCCTGTCCATAGTGCCTAGATATGTGTAAAGAGATAGCTGTTTTTTTTTCTTCCCCTCGGATGATCGTATGGCACAGCAACATCAACAATAAGGTCCATTTCAGCTTAAGGTGTTTATAAATGCACTTCAGTGGACACCTGCCACAGGTACGACTATCCATCTATGCAGTTCAGAATGCAGCTGCGACTACGACAAATTCGGTCTTGCTGGTTACATAACCACTTTGCACGAAACACCAGACTTGCCTCAACACTTCTGCCATTATAATACAGTGACAACCTACGACAAATTTCAGTCTAGCTGGGTACTTATCGATCCTCCTGCAATAGCACTTTGTGGTGACCTCCCTGAGCACCCATCCACATCCCTGACCTCCTGGTTTGCTTACTGGAGCATAGCCAGCCCTCCTGAGTCCTAAAATTGGCCAAATGCAAGTTCTTATCTTAAGCCTCCTCTGAGAACTTTCCCATACCTGAACTTTGGTCCCCCAGGGTGTTCCTACCACAAAGGCCCTTGAGGCCATACAAATGGCGCTATATAAATGGCCAAAACAATACAATACAATAAGTGTTAACACGTGGGTAGAATGGCCCAGATTGAAGCAGCAGCCAGTCTGGGTATATTTTCTGGCTGTGAAATGGCATTTATTACTGGGTAATAAAGGGTAAAGCCAACATGATGAGTGTTCTTATAAGACCACCGAGGGTACTGATGGAGCCTACATTGGTGCAGCTAGTCTGAACATGTTTTCTTAATGTGGAATGCCACTTTCTACTGGCAACAAGGTGAAAGCGAACATGATATGTGATTAGGTGGTTAGACTGGCCTTCATTGGCGTGGCCAGTCTGAAAATAGTATTTTACAACGACATGCCCACTTTTTTACTGGGTATCAAGGGAAAAGTCAACATGATGAGTGTTCTTATGGCTACATTGGTGCTAGCCTATACCTATTTTCTTACTGTGGCATGGCATCTTTTACTGGCACAGCCAACAGGAGTATGTTCTTATATGGTAACTCTGGCATTGGTGCAGCCTTAAAGGACATTGGTGGGCATATGCAACATATAAATGTTTATAAATGTTTATTATACTGGCATATATTGTGGGAAAAGGCATCATGAAAATGAAAAGGAAAATTCTCCTGTGCACTGTTGGTGATTTGAATTTAATGGATTGTTTCACGTGTTGCTCATCAAAACCAACTGTGTGGATTTTAACCCAATTTTTCATGGACGGTGTGCAGTAAAATGCACCATTTTAACTCTTATTTAAAAAATATATATTTTTGGGGGAGAAGCCCCCAAGCCCTCCTTTGTAAGTTTGGACACCGTTGATTTACTCAGTAGCTCCTTCATAGCTCCTTCATAGACATTGGAAATATGTAATCGCCTCCAATTAAAAAATCACCAACTTTCCTGATTTGACATTCGCACCAGGGGAAGGACGATCAGCGAATCAGGTGGCTAGAACAGCAGGTGACAATACACATGCCCCACCCACTGTCCCAGCCATCTGAGGCCCTTCGCCAGGTGGTGCCATTTAGTTTGTTTTGTTAATCTGCCTCTCCACACTCTGCCAAAAATCCCCTGATCCCCTTTCCTACCTCCTCCCTCCATCCTCACTTACCTGCTGGACCAGAACCCTATGCTCCGGTCCCGGTGCTCCTCCCGTCTCCCAGCGTCCGCCATAGAAATGGAAAAGGGACTTTTCCATATGGTAGCAGCCATCAATTTTCTTTTCTAGGGACATTGGCTGCACAAGCAGCGCAAATCTCCAGAGAAAAAATAATGAAAGCCATTCGCACCCTGTCTGAACCCTGGGTTGCGAATAGCTTTCATACCCTCTCGGGAGGGCGGACATGGCTGGTAAAGGCCCTCAGCTCTAGATGAGGCCCTTGCGACATTAGCTCGGACTGGCGGGCTAATATCCACGATGTGCGACCTCCTGAGTGGGCATGAATGACAGGTTATGTGCCTTCTGAAACAGATAGACGACATTACTGGGCCTGCATACTCCATGTGGGTTTACAACAACAGTAACAGTCATTACACCAAACCTGTAGTGCTAGCTGAAAGGCAATGGGAGAACTTCATGCCCAAGTGTCTGAGAGGCACTAGAGGAAGTAGGTCGTTATCTGAAAGGTTCATTAAATAGATGTTAAAAGAAGGCATTTTTTAAGTCTGCATAACAGGCACCAAAATACAGCAACCAAACATTCACTGTTAAAACACATAACTACTTCTAGAAGATCAACAGTCAGGTTGCTTTTGATCACAGGGGACAAACTGCTACAAAGAGGAATAATTACAACCCTAGGCCAAGCCTAATTAAACTTCTAGGCACTCAAACAAGTTCAGCACGGATTCAGCTGCCTGATTATAAATAGTAGCAGGATAATGTGTGCTTATCAATCTACAGATGGAGATGTGCCCTAAGAATTTTGTGCATATTCCAGAAAGGCCTTACATGAGTACAAAAGGAGAGTTATGGAGTCTATTGATCCATATGACCGCCCGATACTTGTCAGAGCGTGATTAGGAAAGCTGGTGTATACAATATCCGCTTAGCATTTAAACGCTTTATCCTTGCATGTGCCATGATATTGTATTCGTTTTTTTTATTTTTATTTTTTTATTTACTGAATTCAACTTTATAGAGGACTTGTTCTCGAACTGCTCTCATTGGTATTGCTTGTCTCTGTTGTAGACAATGGAAGGGTGCATTCACCTTGTGGGGTGGGGAGCTGCACATCCGGTTTTCTACCGTACTGTGTGCAGGTGGGCATAAACTTTAATAAGCTACGTGCTTTAAGGCCATCCCAGATTCCAGAGGAAGGCTGGTACACTAGCAATACGGTGGTTAAGGATGGACATGCATTACCAGGAACTAATCAGCACTCATCTGATCAGCACGTGCAAGACAATCGCGTTACTACAATGCAACCATGAGGCACATGGAAGAGCCTAAACTACAACTAATATCAAAAGGTAGGTCACCATAAAACATTTGCTCAAGTTAGCAGAGCAGAGACATGTTACCTGCCCATTGCACCTGTGTCATCACTTATCGATAGAGCAAAAACAAACAGGTGATGGCTGGAAAGTTTAAAATGAATCTTAACCAATGGCATTGCTCTGGGCAACCCTCCAGACCACCGTTCTTCGCCTGCCAAGCCATTACAAAAGGGGAAAGACCAAATGCAAATCAGGCTTGGCCCCACCCCAAAAGGGGCTGTCCAGCCCGAACTGCTAGGCCACATCCCTTGTGCAGGAGACCACCAGCATGTTTCGCCCTTGTTGGGGCTCATCAGTGAGGAGTAGCTTGGGTCTCTAGGCCCAGCAGGCACGGGACCCACCTCTGTAATGGCTTGGCAGGCTGAAAAACGCTGGTCTGGAGGATTGCCCATGGCTTTGCCCGTGGTTATGATTAATTCAAAACCTTCCAGCCATCACCTTTCTGTTTTGCTAAAATCACTTATCAATAGTGCAGGTCTGTCTGCAATAAATAATGCAGCAAGCATGTTTTGTGTGTTTCCCTTATCACGCCCTAAGCAGGTGCCAAGGTAAGGTATTGTAGGCGGTTCTATACATACCAGGCAATTACCAAACTGAAAATCGATGGCCACAGCCATGCTTTATGGAGGGAGATTGGATCACGTCCAATGAGTAAGGTTATTGTTTGGGGTAAAGGGCATTGTAAAAGGCCACACACATGATTGTGTTCCTTCAGACAGGTCCAAACACGTATCTACCTTTCATCCCTGGACTGTGCCTTCTGCAATCACTTGCATGCGTTAAACATGTGGAGATCTCTGGGGTTAAGTAATCTCCTCTTTCCTGGGATGATCCGGCATTTTACTAGTTTGAATCCCAGAGGTGATTGACTCATCCTTCCGAGGGTGGTACATTGAGTACCACTGATAATGATAACAGTGTTTGCAGCACTTAGAAGTGGGCGAAGTAATGCATGAGGTGCCGTGTTATTATCATGTGGGACGGTCAAACCACACGCATTGTAAATTACACTTTGTTTGAGGAATGACCAAGACGTATTGCATGCCAAAGATCTCCACGTTATGCGTATGTTTGTCAAAAATGGTATTAGCGGCTGCACTTATTAGTTTGTAGGTTGCAATTCAATGGTTCCATGAGCCGAGCCCTGCTTGCAAGTTTAGCCTAAATTCAATGAAATCTAAACAAATCACACTGTACTTATTCGTAACAGCATATTAATAGCCAGCCTGTGAACACAGAAGGATAGTGTCTGCAAATTAAACTTCAAATATTTGCTTTCCAAAAGGGACTAAAATAACATCTGCAATGATTTGTGTTTTCGGCGCGTGCACTGCTTCCCTTCATAAAAGAGTATTGATCTGCTTCAAATATAATGGAGAAAAAACCAGGCTGTTTCAGTTAAACACAACAACAAAAAAAGGTTATTTTTAAAATAAATACCTGAAAGAGAAATATGTTTACTGACAGTAAAAAAAAAGAAATACAAGTGTCCCTGATGAACGATTGGATGAACGAACGGAATAATGCAATGTCTACTTGATCAAGTATTGTACTTTTTAATAATTCTCCACCAATCAGTGCTTGCTGGCAAACCTTCTGGGTGTAACACATAAACAGCTGTTGAAGGGAGCATAGGCAGAGTTGGTCCAGGGCTTAGCTGTGCATTATGGTCAGCGATGTCATGGAGGCTTCCCCTCTGAACTCGCAATGAAGAAGCTTAGGCTCTGATTTACAAAAAAGCTTGCATTGGGACTTTTGCATGTTAAAACATTTTTGTATATCAGGCCCTTAGTCTTTGGTGAGTTTAGTTTAATCGGTGGGAATCTAGACCTTGTGAGTCACTGATGCCAGATGCTTGTGGTGGTTCTATCCTGTGAGGGATTGACATCTGGCAAGAGTGTCGAAGCCCTTGCTTTTCTGATTTTTTAAAATTATAAAATGATGTGGGTAGTTCTATTTTAGAAAAGGTGGCCTGTTAACCAGGCAGTCTTTCAGTCAACCCCATGCCAAAAGCATTATGTACGCCTATTCCCTGCTGAATCAGTATCTTGATCTGCAATGCCTACTCTCCAGCCACAGTGAGAGCCAAGTCACATCAGTGCAGGTGCTGCATTTAAGACTTCCACCTCTGTTCCTAAACCACATAAGTCTGACAGTTACTACCCAGGTGTCAGTTGTAAACTTTAAATATAAACGACAGTTGAGTCTAATGTATCGCGGCTAGAATCTCTCATATGTATGAAAGCCACATCCAATTGATATCATACATGTGTCAGCAGTGTGAGCTCAGCTGTGGAAGGGTTGTGTGCATTCCGATCAGACACCCTGGCCGAGCCAGCTAGCAAGGCAGGAGATTGAATGGCTGGGGCCCTCCTTTGATCCTTTGTAAGGTCAAGTAACACCTCTTTACAGCAGGACAGCCTCCAAGTAGGAGATCTCCTGGGAAGAAGCATCAAAAGGCACACCCATCTCAAAAAGACTAGCCACACACTAGGTTACGTATACTGAAAGGCCATTTGATGCTTTTGACAAGGGAAGGGGTCGAGTTAATGTAGATAGAGGGAGCTCAGCATAGTGTGAGGAAGATTCCACCATCCTATTTCTCTCTATCTCACTCTCTCCTTCCTGCCCCCTCCAGTTCATTTAACACAAAGAAAATTGTGTATGATGTCACAAGGAAAATACAACTTGTCTCCAGGAGACCTTAAGGCTGGCGTGTTTCTGTGCAATCACATGTGGGCTTTTACCTATAACAGAAGGAGTCTTCCACTGTATTTCTGATTCACTTTGGGACAAATACTTAACGAAGAATGTGTTGTACCTCTTTTGGGAGAGTTGACATTCCACAGTCTTCCACCAGTGGTATAAAAACGGAGTGCCCATTTTAGAGGCAAGAACTGCTCTATAACCATCCCCAGGGCACATTGGAGGTGACCTGCTGCTGGAGAAAAACCTAAATCTCTGCCAGCTACACATGTAGCTCAGACCTCACTGTGGGTGTGTTCCAGCCTCCCCCAAGAACAAATACTAATCTTATCCTTGTGTCTCTGGAGTGGGACTCCGAGCACCTATGACCCAAGACAACCAGAATCCCTGAGCGCCTGCTGTTGAACTGCTGCGAGCTGTGATTGAAACCCGTTTGATCCAGTCAAACTACCAGGAACCTACAGAGATGCCTTTGGAACTCGACTGATTATTGAACTGCTGTAGTTCAAACTTGAACCAGTTTGCTATCACGCCATTCTAACTGATCGCATCATTGCCTTGGCTCGAACATGAAGCTCATTGTTGCCTTCACTGCCTTCAAACCACTTTTCGAACAACCAGCATTTCATTGCCAATCATAATTGGCAGTCTAACCAGCTCTGGTGTCACCATGATACTGTGACCGCTCGAGTTGAACTGCGCATCCATTAACCTGCACCTTCACTGTCAATCAACCTGCTGAACTGATCCTGGTTATCCTAATGATTTACTCTTCATTGAACATCTCTTCATATCACCTTCTGTTCCACCAGCATCTTCGTTTCCTCTCTTCATCGTCAGTTGAATCATTACTTGTAGCGGCATCAAACTGCGACCTTTGAACGGTGCTTCGGACCGCATGACTCGAATTGCCCATCCAGTCACCACCATCTTTGCTGTTGAACCGACTGCCGAACAAATCATGGTTGTCCTCATTATCTGCAGTTCTTTGAACTTAACAAACTTCACCTCGATCCTGGCTCGTCCCCTGTTCCTCGCATTAACAACGTAAATGTTGCATACAAACCTGCTTTGAAATGCATAAACAGTATCAAGAAGCCCACTTTGATTCAATTCAACAGCCAAAACGACTGAAAGGTATTATTGATTGAGAACCACCCCCTTGATCCATCTTTGAGCCCCAGAGGCTACCTCGGTTATGTTTAATACCTCTTCGCCAAGAACATAGCTTTTTTCCGAACATTGTGGTTTTTGATAGCCTTTTACCCCTGTTTCACTGCCAAGAGTGCTGCATATTTCTATCTTTGCATATTCTGTCTTTCCACAGGGGTGGGTTTTGTGTAGTGTTTTCAATTTGGTTATTATTGCAGATGATGTATTCAATTAAAGTATATACATGCTTATAGAAACTTGATTGGACATTCCCTTTATTTTGGACTGATATGCTTTGTCGCTTGGTTTGCTACTGGAGTTGAGCCACGGCTCATCCTTTAAGTCCTTTGAGTCAGAAGTAATTTGCTCACATTCCCACTGGAGTACCTCTGGATTTGTAGACACTCACAATAGAGACTTTCATTGTGATGCTGGCAATTTACACATTAGAGAATTATTTTGCTGGATCTTGGGACTCTTTTTATTGTTAAGTTATGGGAAGCATTGCTTTCTTCTTATAATGAATGTGGATGTGTTGCTCTTATCTTACGTTGTATTCATTATGTACCACAGCTCCAGCACTGGGGGAAGGCTGCAAACCAACCCATCGAGGCCAACCATCAGATTTATTACTGTGAAGGAGCTTTCCCCACCACTTGCAAAGCAAAACAACCTTTCTGTGCCACACACTTCCGCATGAACCGAGTGGCATTGAGGAAACAGGTAATGACATTTCAGTTGTACTTCCAGAATGTTTGTGTAGTGCCTGTATCTAACAAACACAACATTCAAAAAAGGAAACCTCCAGGTGTCCAATGGCTCCTTCAACGAAAAAAGTCTTTCACCTTTTTTCATTGATTCCAAAATGGCCAGAAGCCCTGTGTCCTGGAAATACCCATATTTTTCATGTGTGTGGCATTTCAGAAATGTCAGTCCTAGGGTTTTAAGGTTCTGGGGGTGAATCCTCATGCCCCACTCAGAGGTATATTGATGAAAAATTGGACATTTGTTAATCAGCACTGAGCACTGGCATTGCATACCTGATTCTGCAGTCCGTTGAGCACAAAGCATCACAATGTTGACCGGGGTGTAATGCGACATGGGAGTGCCACAGGAGCACCACCCTAAACCTGCCCTTAAAGAATGTAACCCATCGGCGGAAGAAAATATGGTTGGTTTCCTGTGCCATGGAAGGGTACCCCAGATTAACTTGGTGCAAGAACCGTGCAAGGCATTGGAGTGGGCGACCGCAGAATGTTGGTAACAAGCGAAGAAGGGAGCCAGAGACAGACGAGAAGCACACAGCTGGGAAGAAGAAGAGACCAGCAAGGCAGCAGACAGGACAAAGGAGAACATGGCAAGAATCACCCAGGATGGATGAACGGAGAAAAGAGAGAAAGAGGAAAAGGAGTGTGTGGCAAAACAATAGTTAAGGGACTTATGGTTGTGGATGGAGACAAGGCTGTTGCTCGTCAGTTGCCTGGCAATGTTGTTCCAGGGTCCTGGGTGCACGCGTCGTACTGAGCCAAGGCTCATCAATGTCAGCATCCATTAAAGAAGATGGCAGCGCCCAGTTGCACAAAAAACGAGAATCATGAGAGATCTGACCAGCCTGTGCAGAGTCGGTGGAACCCATCAGGGCCAAGACAGAGGAAGCAAGAGCAATATCTCGCAGATGAATAGAGAATGATCTGTGGCCCATGTGCCCTGCCGAGGCAGGTGCCAACACTGGTAAAGCTACCTTTCCTGAAGAGATCACATGCCAATGTGAACAAAGTCTTTTGGAAAAAGAGCTTTAGACAAAAGTGACATTTCCAGGATAGACCAAACCGCAAAACCCTTGACACTTGCCACCTAAAACCGCAGTAGGTAACTGAGAAGGTACCAGGAGAAGAGGCACTGGCTGCTATAGAATAGCAGTTGTTCATGGCAACTCTGTGACCTCAAACCTCCGACTGCACTCAGGTTAAAAGCAGAAGACGAAGGCAAGGGATGGGAGGCTTATGTGCTACACTCATTATATGTGCCTGGGTGGGATGATGGATTTGTGTGGTTTGTAAGGCTGATCTGGCTTTGGAATGGTAAGTGTGTGATGCTTGAATTAAATCAATACGTGATCTATAGTTTGCAGTTGAGGTAATGTGGCAGAGATGCATATTGTGCACGTTTATCCTTACAATGCAAGAGTTGATTCAGTCCTGTATTTAATCTTTTCCTTTCTGGCTTGTAATTTTGCTTTCCACAATTCATACTCAGCACTACTGATCCCAGAATGCAAAGAACGAATTAGGATATCCTCATCATAAAATAGGGAACAAGAGCTCTGCAGATTATAGCTGTAACTGCTGGGTGTCACTTTCAATGTACATATTGCCTACAACAGAAGGAGAATACCGTTTTAATGAGCTATTTGGCAAGCAGGCTTCGGCATAACATTTCTCTTACTGCAAAGTACAAAAATGCCATGAAACACAAAAAGTAAATGGCCAGATTGGAGTCACCAATGTAAGCCAATCTAGCCATATAATAACACTCACCAAGCCTCATTCCAAATTTGGCAGTAATTCAGTTGTAGGTCTGCTGAGTTAGCACCAAAATTGATTTCCGTTACCAACACTAGTCCTGTGGGGTTACCAGAGGATTACAAGTGGTAGTAGGGCAGTGTTAATTCCCAAAGTTGGTAATTCAGCCGATTTTTGGTTTTAAAGTTAAAGTGGAGGATTTACCTTCATCATGGAGCTGTAGGTAAATAACCTACTTCAAATTCCAAACTTGCGATTTGGTGAAGCTGTAAATAGGGCAGTAATTATGTCACCTCCAAAAAAGTGGCGATAACGGAATTACCACTATTTTATTGACACTCCACCAACCATGGAATGAGGACCAATATTGTGCTTTATTTACCCTCCATCCTCAGTAAGCAGTAACAAATGCCATGCCACAGTAAGAAAGTAAATGCACACTGACACTGTAAGCCTGGCTAACCACGTAATAACACTTATGTTTCTTTGCCCCGTGATACCAAGAAAAACATGCAATGTTACAGTAAGAAAGTATATGGAGGCTGGCACCACTATTGTAGGACAGTCTAGCAACATCATAACACTTGTCATGTTTGCTTTACCCTTTGGTACCATGTAAAACACGTCATGCCACATTAAGTAAGTAGATGCAGACTGGCAATACTAATGTAGGGCAGTCTAGCCACTTAATAAAAAGTCATATTTATATTACCCATGATGCCAAGTAACAACATGCCATGCCACATTAAGAAAGAAAATACAGTTTGACTTGACTAATGCAGGCCAGACTTATCATGTTTGCTTTACCTTTATGAACATTTACTGCACATCAATGTCAAAACAAATATGATAAGTGTAATAAAGTGGCTAGATGGGACTACATTAATTGTAGACTAGTCTAGACAGGTAATAACTATTCACTTATAATGTATGCTTTACCCTTGATTCATGGCACTATGCATCACGGGAAAATCAAAACAAGAAAGCCATGCTCCCAACAGCCGCAGTCCTAAATCAAGGGGCCCAATGAATCACTACATTTAGGGGTGGGGTCTGGCACACACACAGGCACACATACAGCACTTTCACCAATGCATTCACACAACATTCAAACAGCTTGAATGCACACATTCCTGAAAACAAACACCAACATACATGCGCATCTACATGCATACACATCACATAAAAACACTTATTATACCCGCTCGCACCTCATTATGTCCCGCACAGTTACAGAGGACTGATGGCCTTCCTCCCCAAAATGTGAAAACCCTGACTTACAGGAGAGGAGGTAGCTCTTGTCAATAAGTGTCTACTCTGTTTGTGCAATAATTAAAGGTGGCTTCCGATGCCTCCCCTCCCCCAGACTTTGATTATTTCATGCTAAGGTTGCTGGGTCCCTGCACAGAAACAGAGTGCTCAGTGACAAAAAAGCACCTTGGCGGCCTGTGCTGCATGCCACTCAGGAGGACACACCCCAATAATGGCAGGCCACCACTGAATAAGGCTTATAGAACCCAGAACCGTCGTCCAGGTTGCTAAGAGCGTCTTTTTAAAATCGGGTCTGCGTCTTCTGCATGTTTCCGATTTCCTTTTGGAGAAAAAAAAAAAAAAAAAAAAGAAAAAATCCTCACAAGAAATAGAAAATGGATATTTCCATATTTTTTGTCCATAGATGGTGGCAAGCAGAGGAAGAGTGAGGGCAGGTAAGTGTAGGAAACTGGGATGCTTAGCGTTATGGAGGAAAGGGGTGCCAGTTATAAGGGACCGCAAGGCCATAAGAGGAAAAAGGGCTCTGAAAAAAATGGCAGAACGGTGAACAAGCAACAGAGGGAAGAATGAAACACAGGCTTTTATCAGCGATCTGTGCTCATAGATCCGGATTGGGTGCCACCACTCTCCCCGGGGTAAATAAAGAAACATTTCCCTTTTCCCTTTTCTACCACTGGTTAAAGTGTGGTCCTCTTCGGTTACTACAGATGTATTCTATTTTATAATTCAGCATACTATATTACAAAGCCTGATCTACTGACATTTTCAGAAAAGTTATGGTGGTTTCAAATTGCCACTGAGTACATCTCTGCCTGGGAAGAAAGTTGAAGAAGGTTGAAGAGTTCTTAACTTAATTTGCAACATTAATATGGTAACTTGTTTTTGGTTCAAGGCTCTGTCAAGTAGAAGACTTTCTCATCAGAACGAAGATGAGATGACTGGGGCAGTTGCATAAAGATCCGCTGATTATCTCAAATGTGGCACTATGATGTGGGAAATGAGGGTTGGATTTTGATATAATGGGAAACTAGGGTTGGTGTGGTAAGGTTTTTGGGAACTAATCATAGAAGATATATATGCCATTCTATAGAGGTATGATATTATATCACCAATCAGCTTCTTGTGGGGAGACATTTTAATGTTGCAAAGTGATTGATGCTAATTAGATCTTAATGTTATAAAAACATTTGTTTTTGGGGCGTATCATTGACAGTGCATTTAATGCAATTATGTTCCACATTCTTTTTCAATTTCGCGTTCCCAGCTGAGATTGGGCCCAGATTAAAATTGTGTTACTTCTTGTCTGGCGTACACTGCTTTTTGACTACTTTTGTACATTTTATTGGTGAGTTCCGAGCTAACCCCGGAACACTTCTAAGACTCACTCTCATTACTAAAGGCCATAAAATCATCTTGGTCACCCCTCATATGCAGGTGTGACCACTGGATGTGGCATTGTTTTTCAGCAATCCCTATAAATACCTGTGTGATGAATACATTCCCACAGAGAGTAATAATCACTGTGAAATAACTATTAGTGTTTTCTAATCCTGCAAATAGTTACCAAAGTACATCTCCAAGCTGATAGTCATTTGGAGAGTCACCCGCATTAGACACTTTTTCATCCACACAAAAAGCACACAGTCACGCAGCCACATGTGTTGACAGCAGGGGAGTGTTGTATTATATATGCTGCAAGAACATTTGATGTTAACTCAAATAGATCTGACTGACTGTTGAGATAAGATGGATGTTCTGAACAAGGCTTGATCGCAATTCAGTGGTACGTTGTCGAAAACGTTAACACAATACATCACTATGAGGTCAGCAGTGGTTCCAAATATGATTTATGGAAATAAAATGTGAGGGGTGACAAGTTCTGTTCTCCTATGAAAATGGAAATTATCTACTTTGGGACCCCTTAGATTTCTCTGTTCCCTTTTAAATCAGACTCTTGAGGTTGTCTAAGAATGCTGTATGAATGTGCCTACTTGCATGTGCTGAGGGGAGGGGGCATCCTGTACGTAGAATGGGGGATTACATATCTGACAGTCTGGACATAATAACTAATTATAGCATGAAATGTGTTAATGGTATCAATAGTAAAGCCAGTATGATCAGTGTTAATGCATGGCTAGATTGGCCTACATTGGTGCAGCCAGTCTGGTTATATTTACTTACTGTGGCATCACATGTTTTTATGGCATCAAGGATAAAGCAAACATAATGAGTGTTATGTTATACTATATTATGTTATCTTTGAGTTGCATAGTGTACCTCTTCCATTCACTTGACCTTGTGGCACCTTGAGCCTCATGTCATGGATGATGTAGCTGGGAGGTGGTCTGAAGATATAGGCCATTCCCATCACCGTGGTGATCAGAGGCCTTTATTGTGTGCTGTCTTGACTGGATAGAAGAGGGGCCTCCATATTTAATAGTGTGAGACTGCTTCTGCCCTATGGTTGGTGGTTCTGTCAGGGAGTCGGTTTGATGTATCGACAGAGAATAGTTGGATGCTATGATGCCACTCGCTTTCAGAGATCTTGCTCAACAGGCACATTGGACAATTGATGAGCTATTGTAGGCTTGCTCATGCACCAATGTTTTGAGCTAATATTTTACCTATAAATAAAATATTCTATTTTCCTTAACAGTTATTATTTACATGCATGTTTATGTCACAGCAGGACTTTAACAAATGAACGATTGTTCAGGCTTCTAAGACTCACAATCATTCCTTGAGGCCATAACATCCTCTCGGTTAACCCTCAAAAGCAGGTGTGCACACTGGATGCACCAGTGATTTTCAGCAATCCTGATAAATTCTCTGACACGTAAATGCCCACAGAGAGAAATTATCTCTGAGACACACCTATCATTGCTTCCTCATCCTGCAGTTTTGTGGATAGCACACTTTTGTTCTTACACCAAATAGTCAACCATTTATTAAAGTACATCTCCAAGCTCATAGTCATTCAGAGGATCACCAGCACTAGACTCATTTGCATCTGCACAAAATGCACTATGCTTTTAAAGGACTTCAATAGGTCACTCAGAAAACAAACATTTAAAGACCTAACAATATATATTTTTTATTTATTTGATTATAATTTCATATGAAACTTTTTTTACAAAAGGAAAAAAAATTCTTCCACTTATCACTTCAAAAAACCTGTCATCAATCCATTTCTTATTCGAAAAACCTATTTGTTTTCTCCCAGAAGAACCAGGAAAAAAGGAAATAGCAACATTTTCACAGGGCTGTTCTCAGCTTATTCTTTCAGCTCCTATCAGTTTGTCCAAATAGTGAATAGTAGCACAGATTAACATATAGTTGCGACCAGCAATTAGAGAGTTCCACCACTCTTCGCTGTCGGTGTTATGTGAGACAAAGGACCCCAATGCAGTAGTTTGTTCCCTGGTTAGTTGTGGACGTTCAATAATCCAATGTCAAAGTGATTCTACACCTTTGTCACAGAATCAACAGATGTTATTGGAGGTATTTGTATCATGTTCAAGGAATAACATTTCTTTAGTTGGTAATACATTGAGCCTCCTCCGCAGGAACATATCATGGTGGTATCTAGATGGAAAAAATTGAAGATATTTTGGGACCTGGTTTGCTGCACGCATATCATAATTTTGTGATACACTTGATTTCAGCATCCGGTGTTTGTCAATGGTATTGCTCTAGTCATGATTATTCACTTTCTTTTTAACTGCACAGGAATTATAGCACACATGTCTGATGATGCACCAACATGATCGAGATTAGTTAGCACAACTTTGGACCAGATTTGAAGTAAGCCGTGGTAGGAGCTTATCAGGGTTTCTTTCAATATGTTATAAGGTTCAATGGATACCAGTAATATCAGTTTCCTAAAGAGAGAAAACGATTTCCATAGGATTGAAGCACTTAAGGATTGGAGACCTAGTTCCAATCTGATTGCAGTTATAGAGACAAATTTAGGCAGTGTTAAAACTTTGCGCCAAAATTGTGCTTCTAATTTATCCCACATTTTTGGATCGATGTTAAAACCAGCTTCACCACCAAAAGTGATCGCTGCAGTCACTTTTTGTCGATAAAACCAAATGACTGGCATCATAGTGAATTTGCTGAATTCCCGATGTAATTTTGAACCTTGTAAAGAAAAGGTATTTATCCTTACTTTAAGATCTTGAGTCCAATTCCATTCACTGATGGATTTATTAAACATTATTCCGAGATACCTGATGTTATCCGTTCTGGCTAGCGGTTTCTGGTCAACAGACCACTTGAAGTGTTTGTTCTTGGAGCCAGGTTGGGGACACAGGACTACGATCTTGGACTTCTCTGTATTTATTTTCAAGCCGAGTGAGGCTAAATATATGCCCAGGCTAGTTAAAAGTCTCTGGAGACCAATGGGAGTGGAATCCATCAACACGACATCATCAGCATATGTGGCCCAACTGATTGAATGTCCATTTGTTCTCGGTGCAAAGGTTTTGGCTTTTTTCAGGGCCTCTGGCATATCAGCTAGGTACAGTTTGCAGATCAGAGCAGCCAACGGGCAACCTTGCTTGACTCCCCTTTCCGTCCTGATTTTGTCAGAAAGAGCCCCGTTTGTATTTAGGCGAACACGGACTGATGTGTTTGTATGCAGTTGGATTAACATTTGTAACAAGTGGGGCAGACATTGTGCTTTTGCCAATTTATCCCACATGAGATCTCAGTCGACTCTGTAGAAAGCTTGTCATAAATTGACAAATGAGAAGTAGATTGCTTTATGGCTTCTCAATGATTCGAACTTCAAAAGATTTAAGATGGCAATATTCAGTTCAACATCGATCCCTTTTGTGAAACCGGTTTGTCTTTCATCTATGAGGTTTTCATTGGCAGCCCATTTTTCCAATCTCACGTATAACAAGGCAATCGAACGGTAGTTGGATGAGTTGGAACGCTCGCCTTTCTTAAAAATAGGCACAACTACTGCCAATTGCCATGAGGACGGGATCTTTCGTGTCCTCACTATTGTCCTGTACAGAGTGTCAATGAAGCTTGTCCAATGTTTGTTATTTTTGATCAAAGTTAGATTCGACAGGCTGTCCGGGCCTGCTGCTCCAGAGTTTTTGAGTTTTTTAATTGAAATTGCGATGTCATCCTTGCTTACTTCGAGCACCCATTTAATCTCAGGATGAATCCACTGCTTCTCTGTTCATTTGTAGGGAAAAGTGAAGACAGTTGAAAAATGTTTTGTCCAGTCTGCATGGCTTACTCCCACAATCTGGCTACCCATCTGGTTACGGGTTCCTTCATTAATTATAGCCCATGTTTCACGGCTCTTTCTTTGACAAATGACCTTTAACATTGTCTCTGCCTGTTCTCGCTCTCAAGTCCATCGAAACGAACGGGCCCAATTGCGATAAGTTTAACGCCGCAATCTTACCGCATCGTGTTGGTCCGTGTTGGGATTGGATGTCTTCAATTTTTTCAGATCTTCCCGTAACTTTATTTTCTGTTCTGTAGTTATTTTACCAAACCGATGTTTGTGTTTAACGTTAACATGTCTACAGCCTGTTTTAACCTCAATAAATTGTGTCAGGAAAGCGCATACTCGACCTGGGGCTTGTCTTGTATGAGACCGAATCCTAGTGATTACGATAACTTTGTGATCTCCACGGATCTCAAGCGTAAACCATTGAGACCTTGTTTTATCTCGACTTGAGCTTTGTAGGTCTCACTTTCAGCACTTTCCTTTATTAATCACTTAAGGTTAACTGCCTCATGATCGCTATTACCTCTTTTAAGAACTTTCAGTGTTTGGATCTTAGCAGTGAATTCCCTAGAAGACCAAATGTAATCGATTGTTTTATGTGTCTGATTCCTGTGTCAAGTAGCCTTTGCAGAAATATCTCTGCTACTTTGACAATTCAGCATCACACAGTTTCTTTCAGTCAGTTATGTCCACCAGATGGTACTGCATGTGGTATGCAAGATGTCTTGCTTCTTCATCACTTGGCCATCAGAATTGGTCCAGGAATGGTTCAACTCTCCACATATGATGATTGAATAATTCCTTAAGTCCAACATGAACTTGTCTATCATCCCTGTAATTGATTAAATAAACGAATGCATCCCTATTTTTGCTGGGTTGCAATAAACATTTATTAAAAGGAGAAATTCACGTGAGCCATCGTCTTTGGCTACAATCTCTATGATGATTCCTTTTACGAAGATATTTGGGTGCAGTATTCTGTCTATTCGCCATCCTGAATGGTTTTTTCCCATAGTCAAGAGGCCTGAGAACGGACGACCTGTAGCGTTTTTTTAGCTAGATTTAATTTTACAGTGCATCCTTCGCACGTAGGTTTTGTCTGCATACAAGTCTCTTGGAGACAGATCTGATTGTGGTTTCCATTTGTCAGTTCATTATATTGAAGTAAATGTATGAAGCCTCTGGTGTCCCATGAGATTAGTGAGCCTGATGTGGCTCAACGTGGCCGGGGAGCTATTGGCGTTTTGAGGAAGTGCCGTCTGTGGAAGAAAGCTGGGCATGCCGATAATTCCTGGACGTCCTTTGAGCTGGTTCAGCTCTGTCACATCCAAAGTGAGTCTGTAGAGTTTACCTTCTGTTCTCATGATGGGAAGTCTGTGATGGGCTGATAGAAGGTTTAGAAGAGGTTTTGCCTTTTGAATGGCACCTAATGCATGTTGGATTGCTTAAGGCATAACCGAATGCTAGAAACTCGTCTTTTGCTGCCCTCAAGGTGTTTGCCACGAAGCAAGATTGTACATGCAATATGACCCAATCAGAGCGATGTTCGTATTTGTATCCAACTATTTGAATATCGTCTGATTCAATTTGACTTAGTGCAGGCATAGAGTTTAGCAATTTCATGATGTTTCGTCAGTTCAAGTTGACCGAATTAATGTCTTTTAGAATATATTCAATTTCCAATTTCTTCCCGTCTTCAACTTTACTGTCTTTCCACTCGTCGTGCCACCTCCTCCCTTTACTTGATTTTTCTACTTGAGAGGAAGTATATTTTGGATTTAGCTTTATGCCAATTAAGGAGTGTTTGGAATTGCTGGACCTTGTTTCCGAGGTCTTATTTCTTCGATATCGAACTTGTCGATGAGGTTCAGTTGCTTCAGACATCTTTGTAATTTTTGATTTTTTTGTGTCTCCTGGATTTCTCTTCGTAGTCAATACTTCACATTCATCGACCTCTAGTTCTTCATCAGATGATCCAATATTGATTTTGTCTGCGGACTCTTTACCCACAGAGTAAGTTGAGAGGTTGGCGAGATCTTCGGATGTAAAGGACTCTGGTTAATTTGTGTGGTCTGAATCTAGACGGGGTCGCTTACCAGTTGGACCCTTAGTGACCATCACAATCTTATTAGTTTGATGTTCGTTTTCAGATTTGTGAGTTGTAGAATTAGATTTCTCGGACCGCTTGAACATCAACACCGGAGGGGGAGTAGTCAAATTCCTGATAAACCTTTTGGATGAATTTGATTTCGAAGGACCACCGGGCTTCTTCGTTTAAATGTCTTTCTTTCCCACTTAATTTGGATTTTCGGATGTTACTACTTGGTTTTCCTGCCAATGTACTTTTTGAATCATTAAAGATTCCAAAGAAAACTACCTTCATCCCATCTGATGAGGCTGAAGGGAAGATCGGACCAAAAGTCTTTTTCGCTCCTTTTAAGGTAACTACAATCAACACAGCACTTCCTGTGTGCGTCGCCGGCTGGGGTGCTTGGCTTGATGTACGAGTAGGCAACAAGTTCGAATTTAAGGCCTGCGCTTTGGCAGCTGTTATTGTGGCATCCAATTGGGCTGTTGTGCATGGAAAATTCATGGCAATGTCATCTATTGAGGATCTTGATAGTTGAGCTCCCAATTGGTGTACATTAGAGCTGTTCGCTTTTAGACTTTGATCAGTTTGGGTTGCGCTAGATTGATTTCTTACTGGAAGCCTGGGTGCAGAATTAGTGTCACAGATATTACTACCCGACTCCTTGGAGGGACCATCTTGCGAGGTATGCACGCGTATCCATTTCCTGCATTCCAGTACAGCATTAATGAGTTCTGTTTTCTGGCATATTTCGTTCTGGGCCAAGTCACTCAGCCTATTTTCCCATTTAGATGACTTCTCAGCTTCATTATCCAGCCTTCGCGAGGTCTGTTCAGCAAAGGCCTTAATGGTTGACATCTTAGCATTTCCCACTGCTAGAACAGCATTCTGATTGTTCAGATCTTCATGTAATGTTTCATACAGTTTCATGAATGTTATCAGGGCAGTCGAAGTTGGTGGCATTACGTTGTTATAGATTTGCAATCCAGCTGTCACCGACAGATGATGATTGATCTCTTCAACCTCTTTGGTGCCAGTTTCCTGCAGTGGCATTGGGCAAATGTTTAAGGTATCTGGCCAGTCTTTGTTTGGGCCTTGCGGGCCAGTTTTGGATGAAGGCTCCTTCTCGATAGTAAATGAGTGTTCTAAATGTTTCTCTATGTTTTTTGGTTTGCTTGCTGTTTTTGCATTAAGAGGAGCCACTTCCAGTAATAGGCACATCTTTTTTTCTTATAACTTCCAACAACAGGAGTTCTTAAGAAAAGGCTGTAATGAATCAATACTGATTTTTCGTGCTTCTTGCGCTTTATTGCGGGAGCACTTGGACTTTTTATAGATTGCCTGATTTGCATGAAGTCTGCTTTCAGGTGTTCAGCAAAACGGACCACCTTCGCGGCTGCATCTGCAAAATGAAATCACAACTTCTTATCGTCAACCTTTGCTTTAAATGAATTGGCAATTTAGGATTCAGAACTGGTAGAGAGTCCTGAGCTCATGCTGCAGCTGTTTAATTGAGACGACATGCCCTTTGTTAGAGTCTTGATGGATACTAACTGGATTTGGGTCAAGTCTGAGTTTGTTGCACCAAGATCAACATCAATAACCACAGTTTGAGCGTTTTCAATCGGATCGCACACACACACGCCTTTGGTGCAAGAACCCGGTCTGTGTGATCATTACCGCTTTCAATATTTGTACTCTTCGGTTCATCGACGTCCTTCGCTTGATTAGGAGGGCATGCAATCAGGTTATGTTGGAATTGGACAAAATAGTTTCTTCATATTGTGCTGTCTTGTTAGCATGTAGCATTTCATTAGCAGAAGTGGTTGGTTGCATATCACAATTGCTCTCATTGTTTATTTGTGGTCCTGCAGCATCAACAATGTGGCTTGCTTCAAGCAGTTTGTCGGGGGGAAATTCTGCCGGGGTCGGCCGGGCCGTCCGCAGACCTCCGGGCAGGGAGGCCCCAACTCCTCCCGTATATCCCAAAAGAGATAGAGTATGAGACACGCGCAAGAAGCAAGGTGACTCTGCTGTTTATTGGACAAAACAGCAGGGATGGGTCAAGGAGCGTACGCTTCCGTCCTGACACACACACAATCGTGGGACTCGCAGGCCCTTTTTACCTTTGTATGACGCGCTACTTGCGTCACTTGGAAAGTTTAGCAAAAAACCTATCTCCACTCTGGATTCGTTACTCGAGTGGTAGGGTTAGTATAGCGCACATATAGAGAACGGTGTTAGTGGCTGAGGGTTAGTCAGGTGGTATACCTGGGCTGTCCCTTCAATTTGATACATGAAAATTGTTACATGAAGACCTCTGAGGATTGGTCAATGTGAATGGCGTCAATGATAAGAACCCCATGTTCTAATTGGTCCGCTCGCGAGCCTCCCAGTCTGGGACTATCGCTGTTCCCAGCTCGTGGTGCACCTGTCATTTGCAACAATGTTTTAATATGGGTAGGTGTAAACAATGTGAGGATTTATTCATATGTTGGGAGGTCGAATACTCCCACTGCTGCAGATGTCCAATGAGTCTTTTAATTGTATCTGCCTGTGTCTTGAAACGTGGGATTCAGGCGTCTCCTTCCTTCTGGGCTTGGCATCTTGTCAGGTTTGGCTTTGTCACGTGAGGTGGGACCGTGTTTGAGGCAAAATTCAACACAATTAATATTGTTTTTCCTACTGTGTGCCTGGTTTATCTTGCAGGTGCGACCTTGGCGTTGGCTTGCAGCGTGCGAGATTGCAACATCCTGCCCTTGGCGGTGTGTTTTCGCCGGGCTCATTTTGCAGGGTCAGCAACCTAGTTCTTGCTCATTCAATGTTCATGGAAGCTTTTGCTTGCGGCCTACTTGGGCCTGGTGCATAGGTGGAACCGTTTGATGCAGGGCGCTTTAGGTTACGGTATCATATTGCTTTATCCTCAGTATCGTGTCCCCGTTATATTCTTCATTATGGTACATGGCTCTTAGAAGAAGCGTGAGCAAGCCTTTTTATATAAGTTCATGATGCGTCTTGCGTTTCTGTGTTTTGAGAGCATATGTGGAAAATAATAAAGATGTACGTCCGTGAGTATGTCTGTCGCCTACGTCATAGCACTGAGTATATTGTTTGTGCAGATTGGTGCGGGAGTGTCCGGTGTGTATATTTGCACAGGTGTGCTGACCGTTGGCTAGGTCGTCATGGCATCTCTAACGACGTGTAGGTTTAGTTGAGTTGATCCGTGCCGCAGGTATCGGCATGGACAGGGCGGGCTGCTGGGCAGGTAGATGGACACATCTGTATGTTCCTGTACCAGGGTATTTGGTCGTCCGGTAGATAGGCAAACTCCTCTCGTGGCAGGTGTCTGGGCCGTGATCCTCTAGGCCAAGCGCGAGAGGGGAAGAACGGGAGCCTGGTCTTCCATTCTCCCACTTCAGTCCCCCCTCTGGTCGACTTGTCGACCACAAACATATCCTTTTCTTTATCTCCTCTTACTCTCCATATCTTAGTTATTCCTCCCAAATGTCCATAGTGGTTAACATGGTCTTCAAATGACCAATACATATATTCACAGGTTCCTCCAGGAGTGCAGTATACCCATTTCCCTATGTAGCTCCTGGGGTTTCTTGGGTTCTCGAGCTTCACAGATGGTGGGTCCGGGTGGTTGGTGATGATCTGGTTAGCAACTTCTCTCTCTCTTTTATGATCGTGCCTGTGTGTTGGCCGTCATCTGTTGGCATCAAGAGGTGTATACCAACCATTTCGATCATCTCGTCTGTGGTGCGTGCCTTCCGGGCTTTCCAAAATCTTATTATGATCCGTGTAGCTCCAGCCAGAATAGTGCATCCAACTATAATCTTCAGTCCATCTGACAGCCATGATGGCATCCATGACCATAATATTGAAAACCAGCTCTCATCCTTTTTCACACCTTTACTTTCATCCATCATTTTTGAGTGCATCTGGGCCAATTGTGATACAGCTTCCGTGAGTGTACCATTGTCAGCATCGTTAGCAGGAATGAATGTGCAGCATAATTGTCCTATCTTTGCACAAACGCCTCCTTCCATTGCTGTGAGGAGGTCCAGTACATATCTGTTCTGTAGTGCAACCATTCTTACTGCTCGCAACTCCTCTTTTATTGCGTTGAATCCATTTACTGTAGAGTTGATTGTCATCATTAGTTCCCACCTAGTTATCTGGAGCCATTTTGCGTTTGCGTAAGCCTGCAGTCCAGGATGTATTATTGAGGAGAAGAACATAGCTGCTCTGCTGAATAGTCTGTGTTCCGGCGGTATTGAGGTCAGTGCTGTTTCCGACCTTCCCCACAGGTAATTTCCTGTCAGAGGTTCTCCTTGTCTTTTCCTTCTGTTGAGGACAGTGTTGTTGCCGTTGCGTCTGTTCTCTGGCCCTTTCCGAGGCTGTGCAGATCTCTTCTTCCTTTTGTTTCCTTCATCCATCTTGGGGAAATTCGCCATATTCACATGCTTCTGGGGTACCACTAGTGATGGTACATTAACGTGTACTATGGTGCATAAACCATTCCACAAAGGGGGCAGTGTGTGATACGCCTTGTCTCCACAGGCCCAGTAATGGTCTATTACTACTGCTGTTCCTGCTCCCCCCTCAGGTAACTCCATCACGCTTTCACAGTTGGTATTGTATACTACATCCACCTCTCCTTTATGTTGGTAGCATACCTTAGGCGCAGTTAAAGGCAGTATTGTTATTGGGTCTTCATCCTTCTCCATCCACGTGAGCATGGGTACGTACTTGATCCAAGTCATCCAACATCTATGGTTATGTCCATCAATAGTTGAAATATTTTCTCTTGTTACCATGTTGCTGCCAACCACTCCTATGTCCCATTTGTTGTCCATGTACACCTTCCCTGTTATTATCATCAGTGGTCTTTCCCAACATCCGTTTATACAGGTACTTCAGTGCATACCAATCACATGGTAGGTACTGCAGTGTTACCTTCTTTGTTTCTCCTTTTTCAGGACCACTTGTTATGTATTTGAATCCTTCAGCATGTAAACTGCTCTTGTGGTAACTCAAATACGTCTTGAGGAAGTTGTTTTCATATGGGTATCCACACCAGATGCACCACTGTCCCTTGAAATCTTCCTTTCGTCTGGAACAGTGCCAGGTATATTATACATTGTGCTATTTTTCCATCTATCTCCGTAGCAACAAATGTTCGAGAAGCGCTCATGGCGTATGGGATCAATGAGCAAACGTAGCAGCTGTCTCCTGTTGTCTGCTTGCCTATTTTGGTCATGTGTTGGTACCACATGTTGTTAGAGACGTGTGCTGAATCTTGTACATAGTTGTCAATGCCTTTATTATCTGAGTATGTGCTGCGTTTAACTCTATTTTCTTGGTGTGGGGTTTTACTAGTACCACCTGACATAACACCTGTTGCAGCAGGGGGTGGGGGTATATTAGGTTTGGGTACAGCAATAATATCAATAGCATAGCTGTACTGCCATACAGAGGCAGCCAAGAACCCGGTGATCATTAAAATCCCTATCAATTTTATTACAAATGCTAATTTCACCGGCATTTTGCTCTTACCTTGCTGCAGTCCGGCAGCTTATTCTTGCTACGTTACAGTTGCCCGCCTGAAAGTTCTTAATATGCTCATTATTAAGGTTAGTTGTTGTTATTAAGCTCTCCCTATCAAGTAGTCATTCAGTGCCCAGGCGAAGAGCTGTTCCCACGCCAATCTAAGCGATCTATCTCTTAGGGCAGGTAAGTATGGCTGGAGGTGGGGCATTGAATGTTCTATGGCCAAGAGGAATGCTGTGTAGTAGACACGTACCATCCTTCCTTTCAGGTACGTTGCTCGTTTTATTTCATATACAAATTGGTGTGACAATTCTTCCAGGTAATTATCGTCTGAGGGTACCATCTACTCCTGGGCAGTGAATTAGTTAGTTATCTACTTTCTTAACAGTACAATAATACGCTTTACCTGCGTGTGCGAGAGAAAAGAAAGAGAACATTCAGGTGTTTACATGTGTATATGTGCAAAACAGTGTCCTTCAGTTCAATTGTTACTACAGTGGGCAGGGGGTCAATGGGCAGAGGGTTTGGGGTTCAGCTGGGTTTGGGGTACCCTTTGATCGTGTAACCATGGGGTGGGCGGTATGGGGATCACCCCTTTTTTTTCTAATAGTTGTCTCTGGGGAATCTGGGGGGTGGCAGGGTATAGGGGCACTTAGGCCGTTAGTCGTAGTAGAAGTCTCTTCCTCCGTTGGTGACGCTGTCGTTGTTCTTCCAGTGGCCCTGTCGGTGGCACTGGGGTGGGTCTGGAGTTTGTAGATCTTTACGTCATGTAGGTGGTTCCAGGCACGTTTGTCCTGTAGCTTTACTGCTCTCGTTGATACCTCCTCTACCAGATGGGGCCAGTGAATTGTGCACTGTTCCACTTTCTGTTGAAATTGCGAAGTAGTACGTGGTCACCTTTAGCAACTTTACACAGTCTTTCCTTTTCCAAATCTTTATCCACGTCTTCTCGTTGGTTGCTGTTAGACCCGCCCCGCGTGCGCTCGAGCTGTTGAGACACAAACACTACACTAGTAATCAAAGAAGACACATATTGGTACATTTCATCACCAAGAACACTCGCAGTACTTTCGTGGTCGGTAAATGCTCTTGATGTTGGCGTTAGGGGAAGGCGCATTTGACGTCCGGTAACCACCTCGTGAGGGGTGAGGTGGTGGTCGGACCCTGGTCTATTCCTTAGCTCAAATAGGGCTAATGGGAGGCAATACAGCCAACTCTTCTTTGTTGTTTGCTGTATCTTTGCAATTCCCTCCTTTAGTAGGCCATTCAGGCGTTCACATACACCGTTGGCCTGTGGGTGGTATGCGCATGCAAATTTATGCTTGATGTTCAGCAAGGATGTAATGTGCTGGAACATTTCGTTTGCGAAATGTGGGCCATTTTCTGACCTTAATACCTCACACACTCCCCACCTCAGGAAGACCTCCCTCGCTAGGAATTTAGCTGCTCTAAATGCATCTGGGTGTGAACAGGGCCCTGCTTCAATCCATCTTGAAAATGGGCATACTACTACAATCATATACCTATTTCCTTGACATACGTTGATCATATCAACATAGTCAATATGGAGATGCCGGAACGGTCCCTCTGGCCGGGGTATAGTACCTCTTATCACCTTCAGAGTGTGGCCGGCACATGAGAATTTAACTCGGGGCAGAACCAGTCTTCCCTAATTCGTGCTGCAATTACTTCCTTGCCTGTGTGGGCTGGGTAATGTAGTTGGCTCAGGGCGGTGTTCAAAAGTGCCAATGGTATTACAACCTTTCCAGTGTCACCCTGGCGCCATAGTGCGTCGGTTGGTGACATTGTGCATCCTCTTTTTACCCATATTTCTTTTTCGGCCATTGGTGCAGCCGCTTTTAGGTCCATAATCTGTGTGGGTGGGAGATGGGTGTACCCTTCTCTTATCAACATCTCCTTAGCCATTCCCCTCCCTCTCCCTCTCTGTGACTCTGGGGGGTTCCATATCTCACCAAAGTATGCAGCATACTTAGCATGTGCGTCTGCTGCTGCATTCCCTTTTGAGATGTGGTCTTCACCATTGGTGTGTGCGGTGCATTTGACCAAAGCTAATTCTTGGGGGTCATTTATTGCTTCAATTAGTTCAGCCAATAGGAGGGCATGTTGCACTGGAGTGCCATCAGCTCTCCTAAACCCTCTTCTTCTCCATTTCGACAGCACTGAGTGGACAGTGGATGTAACATACGCGCTGTCGGAGTATATGGTCACTCGTTTGTCAAAGCTTTCCCTCAACGTCAGGATCAGTGCAATCAATTCTGCAGCTTGAGCCGAATAATAATGCTGTGGTAATTGTACATATTTCATTGCCACACACACCGGTACCTCCATCATTTTTACCACTGCTGCCCCAGTCCTCCTTATACCATCCCTTTGGTCGATAGTCGATGACCCATCAATGAACAGGAGCTCACCTCCCTCTAGTGCGTTTTCTTCAACCTTTCTAGTACATAAGTACATTTCAGTTATTTGCGTACAATCATGGGCATAATCTCCTTCCTCAAGTACTTCTGCTAGGAACCTTGCAGGGTTGACCGTGCTACATCTAACAATTGATAGTTCAGCTCCGGATAGGATGATCTCATAACCTGATGCCCTTGGCGTGGTTAGGGTGGACTTAGGTTTATTCAATATTGCAAATAGTGCATGTTCCACAAACAGTGTAGTTGGGCACCCCATGGTTATTGCTGATGCTTTTTCTACTGCAAAAGCAGCTGCGGCGAGACCTTGTTCGCAAGGGAAATGACCTAACATCACAGGATCTAAGTGGCCACTGTAAAATGCTACTGGTTTGTAGCCCATGCTTGTTTTTTGAGCCAACACTGCTTTCATTACTGCTGAGTCGCAATGTGAAAATATAAAAAATTGTCGCTCATAGTCTGGGGATGCCAGTACCAGAGCAGTTGATATCGCATCTTTTAATTCATCAAAAGCCTCTTTCATTTCCATCGTCCACCCCAGCTTTTTCTCCCCTTTATTAGCTTCCTTTAACGCCTCAAGCAGGGGTCCTATGTATGAACTGTAATCAAATACCCATGCTCTACAGTAGTTGCACAGCCCCAGGAACTGGTGCAGTTCCCTCACTGTTTGTGGTACTGGAGTGTTTGAAATGGCCTGTGCTCTTTGTGGTGCAATCTTTCTTCCATGTTGGGATATGAGCTGACCAATGTAAAGTACCTGTTCTTGACAGTACTGTATCTTTTCCATGTCCACCTTGTAACCTTTCTCAGCCAATATTGTCAACATCTTTAATGAGTCCTCTCTGCATGTTCTTTCGTTTGTACTGCAAATTATTATGTCATCCACATACTGCAACACTGTGCTTTCCACTTCAATGTTACCCAAATCCATCTGTATTACTCTGTTGAAAATTGAGGGTGATTCGCAATACCCTTGTGGCAATCTGGTGTGTTTCCACTTTGTGTTTCTGTAAGTGAAGCTTGTCAGATCTTGTGAGTCTGGGTGCAATGGTATTGAGAAAAAAGCATTTTTAAGGTCGATCACTGTAAATCGTGATGCTTCTGCTGGAATGCCACACAATATTGTGGCCGGGTTTGCTGCTATGGGATATTCTGCTTCTACTATGTTGTTCAAGGGCCTGAGATCCTGTATGAAGCGTCAAGACCCCCCTTTAGCTTTGCGTACTGGGTATACAGCCGTGTTACATGGTGATTCTGAGGGGACCAATATGCCATTATTTATAAGGGCCGTTATGGTTTCATATATGCCCTCATCTGCCTCTTTTGATAGTGGGTATTGTTTCACTCTGGGGAGTATTGCACCTTTTTTCAATTTTATCCTTACTCCCCCTATACTTTTTATGCACCCCACGTCATAGGGGCTAGTATTCCACAATGATGTGGGTACCTTTGTCATATCCTCCTTAAAGACTGGGGTGCATGCGGGTGCCTCAAGTGCCATTGCAATTTTCTGTGCTACTTGTTTGTACGCCACTCTTAGCCATATTTCCACACTCATCATAAACACCATTTCAACTTCCTCGTTTTCTTCTGAGAACAGCTCCTCATCTGACACCTGGGTGAGCCTACATCCTTCTGCTAGTGCTATCACTGCCCTCCATGCTCTTCCTTCTCTGTCTTGGGCATGTACAGCAATGTAATCAGCTGTTGCTATAATGCTCTCAATGTCCACTGGAACCACCTTTCCTTCTGGTTCATTAACGGGTATTTCTGGTCTGAACAGATAGGCTGCTGGCCTCCTCCAGATTTTTCCTTCTATCCCTGGCATCCATGCAAATGCCATGTCTGTCCCGTACTGGAAGAGTTCGCCATCTACTGGCTCCGCCCTAATCGCTGTCTGTCCGCAGTATGCTTGCATAATCTGTCGTGCTGTGAGCATGTTAATCCCTGGAGTAGAGCAAACTATGCCGTCCTCAGTAAAGGAGATTGTCATATTCAACCTGTTCATTATGTCTCTCCCCAGTATATTTACTGGTGAGGCACTATAATATAGAAGTGGAACTGACAGGTCATAATCTCCTATTGATAAGGGAATGTTATCAGTAAAAGGAACCAACCCTCTAGCCCCAGAGAATCCTTGGGTGTTCATGGCTTCGCCTGACATCTTAAATTTACCTTCCCTTATGCAAGACCGGGTCGCCCCGGTGTCAACAAGGAATGATAATTTTTTGTCACCTATCGTTACCTCTATGCGTGGTTCCTCCGCACTATTAGGTGTTACTGACAGGATGGGACACACCAAGGCCGTCTGTGGGCTGTCCTATTGAGGGTACAACGATTGGCCATTTCCTGTGTACGGGTTGTGTCCCAGGACCATCACCCTACCCAGTTGTGTTTGTTGTACTTGGGGTTGTTGTGTTATCGCTACCTGTTGTTGTGGCAGTGAATGTGTCTGTGGCTGTTGTTGTGTTATTAGTTGTTGCGGTTCATTTCCCTGTTGCAACGTCTGCTGTTGCTGAATGCCCTGCTGTTCCTGTGAGGGCCTTGGTTGTCCCTGTTCACTCCATGATGGTGTTCCCGGTCTAACTCTACACGTGCGTGACATGTGCCCTAATAATCAACAGCTCCAACACACTGGTGGTTCCCTACTCTGCCATGGAAAGCTCCCTGTGTTGTCCTAGTATACTGGTTGCCCTGTGGGGTAGGAATTTCTAAGTCCTCCCACCTGCTGTTGGGTGTTATATCCGTATCCTCTCCCTCTCATAATTCCTCCTCTCCCCCTGTTATAATTATAATACCCAGCTCCTGGCATTGGGTATCCTCCTCCCATGTTGGTCGTGTATGGTTGGAGTGGCGGCACCTGTTGTGTTATAGTCTGTGAAGGTGGTATTTGGGAGGAATCTTGTGCAGCCACTACTTGTGTGGGGCTTTGGGTCATTGTTGTAGGCGTAGTTATTAGCGCCCCTTCCATTGTGTATTTAGTAAGCTTTTTCTGTACTACTTTAGCCTCTTCCGTTTTCCTGTCCTCTTCCTTTTGTTTCATTTTTCCTTGCCATGTCCTGCAATGATGCACTATAGTCAGTTGTATTTCTGGCCATGCTTTTGCTTCCATTCCCACTACTTTCTTTAGTTGTTTCTGAACTCCTTCTGGGAGCCCTTGTACTAGTATATGATAAAATATTGCTGGTGTTTTGTCCCATTGTTCGTAGTTTCCATGCGCCACTTCTCTTGGATTTCCTGGATATAATCAACGGGATCTTCGTTCTCAAGCATCTTGCGGGAGGTAATTGCTCCTATGTCTGATGTGTCTGGGTACTGTACCGTCAGAGCCTGCCATAGTGCATGTCTGCAGTTTGCGAATGGTGCCCCATCATGCGATGTGTTTGTTATTGTTACCCCAGGGAATCCCGCTCTCTTCCAAATCTCATCCGCTGCATCCCCTAATATCGATATTAGAAGGCCCTTTACATCTCCTACTGCCAGTTTCTGTCCTGCGGTGTGTTTTTCCATTTCATATATCCACTTACCCGCACCTCCACTTAATGATGGGAGCCTGCATTTTATATTTTCTTTGTCTGTATGCTTCCAAGGGACATACTGTGGTCTAACCCCTCCCCTCTCCAGAAGTGGCATTAAGTTATGTCTCGTTTTACCCTTTGTGTTCCATTAAATCGAGTCCTCACACCCTTCCTCTTCTTCCCTTTCGTCTACATCGTCAATTTCATCCGTATTTCCCCTGCTCGTAACTCTTTCTTCTCTATCTTTTCCCCTTCTTCCATCATTTCCTGTATTTAAAGTGGGCATGAGTATTTGTCTTTCCTGCTTGCGTCTAGGGAGGTCCCTAAGCCGACATGCATAGGGTGTCAGTTCGTCTGAGAAGGGTGCAAGTTTTATTGTGCGTAACGAGCGTGAATTGGTTGAGCATGTAGAGTGCGATGGGAGAGGGCGTGATGGGGACGGTGCGGCCTCATGTGTCTGTCTTTCCGCTATTCCTTGCTCTCCCTCCTCACTTCTCTCCAGCTCATCCTTTCTCCTACGGATCCATGGTGAGTCTGTGTTGGTCCGGGTGATGTATAGTTTATCTAGGCTTTCCCTTCCACTGTTTCTTCCTTCCTTCTCCACTCCTTCTTCCTCACTACAAATGTCAGTCATAAACGGCACCCCCCACTCTGTCTTTTTTCCCTTTATTGTTACTGTTTTTAAGTCTATCAGGTCCGGTTCTCCCTTTCCTCCTTTACCAACCGCTCCCCTTTGCGCTGATGTTGTTGCTACTTCTGTGTCTCAACATACATCCTCCCATACTTCACTCTCCCTTCTCCTATCTTCTCTTTCTCCTTCATTTCTCTCCTCCATCTCCCTACCATTTTCCTCCCTTTTCCTTTTTAATTCCTCCATTACTTCACTACTCATCTGTTCCAGTATTCTTTCATCCTCTTTCTTCCTTTCCCATTTCACCCTTTCCCTTTCTAATATACTCTCTATCACCCTCCCTTCTTCGTATTTCTTAGTCGTTTCTGATAGTAATCTCCTCTACCACATTGCCATTTCTCTTTCTTTCTCTTCTTCTTCCCTTTTCTTTTCTCGCAGCACTGCTCTTGATACCCTTTCTGCTGCTGCTTTTACCCTTTCAGCTTCTCTCCCTTGCTCCTCAGTTCGTTCCCTTATTTTTTCCAATTCGTTCTTACCTTCTTTCCTTTTCCTCGCTCTCTCTCTTTCCTCCCTCTCGAGCTGTTTGATCAATTCATTCTGCTCATCCCTTAACTCTGCTAGTCGTTCCTCCAAAATCTCTTCCTTTTGTCGTAACAGCTCTCCCCCCCTCATTTCACTCTCCCTGGTATTATCCTCGTCTGTTTTCCTTACTACCTCCTTCTCTTCTCCTGTTAATGAACCTCGTAATTTTAATAGTATCTGTGCAGCTACCCACTCATCATTTCCTACTTCCACAATTTGTTCTTCTCCAGTCCTCCCCTCCCCTGCTGGCATCTTCCTATGAGCCACATATGGTGGAGGGCTGTATGCCGGGTTCGAGTACCCCTCAGCTGCCCTTAACTGACCTCTTCCTATTTCTCCTAACTCCCTTAAAGGGTACAACCCCCCTCCCTCTGTTTTCACTCCCTTTTCTAGGGGTATATCGTTACTCGGTTCCTTTTTTATTTCATTTGATGTATTATTCTTTTCTCCTCCCTCTTGTCCGTTCCCCGTGTTCTTTGGGTCTTCACTCCCCTTTTTCCCATCCTCTCCTTCCTCCTTAATCTCTTTTTCTTCCGGTATTTCCCCCACAGTGAACATTCCATTTGGTCCTGGGACCCTTGGAACATCCTCCATAAGTTAAACACCGCCACGTGGTTTGCCAACTTCTTCCCTTTGTATGTGTTATGCAGATGGTTTAATAGTGAATGTTGGGCATATGGATCGAAGCTACCATTAGGCGGCCACGGTGTCAGCATTTTGTTGTCCGTCCCCTGGGTCCATTCTATGCTATACTTAATCAGTTTCTCCCTATGGGGTGACAGTGTGGTACATATGTGTTGTAGTGGGGTAGTGAGGGTGTTCCCCCACCCTCCCGATCCTGTCCCGTATGACATAGTAGCGCTCCACTTGTTACTCTTCCCCTATCTGGTAGCGGTTATCTCACTAGCAGTTTACAATATACAGCCTTATATCGTTACCTGGCCCCGTAAGTTTGGGGACTTGCGATAGTCCGCTAAGGAAAATTATAAAAATATAGTATTTACATTTGTATATTTTCTTCTGTCTTTCTTCCTTTACACGACACCCTTACAGCCCCCTGCGGCCGAGGCGCACGTAGCCCTCTGCGGCTGCGTACCCCTTATGACGTTCCTATACAGTCGTCCTATTTTCACTTGCTCCCCCTCCTTCTCCTACACTTGCCGTGGCCGGCGTTCTCCGTGCGCAGCCACGTCCCTCGTTTCACCTTTCCCCGATCAACTCATTACCGTTTATCTCCGTTTCCACTCCCTTACCACAGTTCTCTTCCCCACCACTCTCAGAAAGAAAGATGCCATGTGCTCGGGATATCCTATGAAAGCCCTACTGGTGATGTCACCGATCTCTTTGAGCTACTGGTAAGTTCTCCATATATCCTTTAAGTTCAAAATACACTTGCAATCTACCCCCGTTAACCTCACAGCTGTCTTCCTGTCACTCCTGGAACAAGGTAATCAATAATACAATCGGACTGCGCACGCTGCGTCGCCTCGCGTGTGATACGCCCCTCGACAGGAGGGCTTAACCAGCCAATTATCTTCCGTATTGGGCAACTAACTAGCTACCGCCTACAGGGAAACGTCATCTACCTATCGAGTTTCTTGCTCGAACAATAGGGATCCTCATCTACTCATTGATCAATAAATGCCAAATCGTAGGAAACCACACACACACACCCTTACACGTAGTCGCGACCTAGGCCAATCAGTGTCTACGAGCGGCCGCACGTGATGTTTTCGTGCTCCGCCCCCCTCTCTCGCGTAACGTAGCCGACTGCTCTCGCACTGGTTCGGCTACCATTCATTTCATTGCCAACACTAAATTGTCAAAACCTTCGCCGCGCACCTGTACAACACCTCCCCCCTCCCTCACAATTTCAAATTGCTTTTTGTGCGTGGCATGCTCACCAAGTTCTCTTGAGGCGGGGCCGCTCGACTGCGTGCACCCATCCAAGCGGCTCGCCACCTCCCCTCGTCTGGACCACGTCTGGACACTCGCCAACCGCGGGCGGTATACTTCTCAACCGGCTCCCGAGGGCCAATATCCGGATTGCGCTGTCCGGTCTTCTCGCAGCTCCGCGATGGTCCTGTAGTCCTCAGAAGGGGGCAACGGCAGAGGGGGCCGCGCCGCCGGGCCTCCTCGCAACGCGATTACCTGGAAAAAGTAAAAATAAAAAAGCAGATCTTAAACAGATCTCAGCAGTGCCTCCAACTTGTCGGGGGGAAATTCTGCCGGAGTCGGCCGGGCCGTCCGCAGACCTCCGGGCAGGGAGGTCCCAACTCCTCCCGTATATCCCAAAAGAGATAGAGTATGAGACACGCGCAAGAAGCAAGGTGACTCTGCTATTTATTGGACAAAACGGCAGGGATGGGTCAAGGAGCGTACGTGTCGTTCCTGACACACACACACAATCGTGGGGCTCGCAGGCCCTTTTTACCTTTGTATGACGCGCTACTTGCGTCACTTGGAAAGTTTAACAAAAAACCTATCTCCACTCTGGATTGGTTACTCGAGTGGTAGGGTTAGTATAGCGCACATATAGAGAACGGTGTTAGTGGCTGAGGGTTAGTCAGGTGGTATACCTGGGCTGTCCCTTCAATTTGATACATGAAAATTGTTACATGAAGACCTCTGAGGATTGGTCAATGTGAATGGCGTCAATGATAAGAACCCCATGTTCTAATTGGTCCGCTCGCGAGCCTCCCAGTCTGGGACTATCGCTGTTCCCAGCTCGCGGTGCACGTGTCATTTGCAACAATGTTTTAATATGGGTAGGTGTAAACAATGTGAGGATTTATTCATATGTTGGGAGGTCGAATACTCCCACTGCTGCAGATGTCCAATGAGTCTTTTAATTGTATCTGCCTGTGTCTTGAAACGTGGGATTCAGGCGTCTCCTTCCTTCTGGGCTTGGCATCTTGTCAGGTTTGGCTTTGTCACGTGAGGTGGGACCGTGTTTGAGGCAAAATTCAACACAATTAATATTGTTTTTCCTACTGTGTGCCTGGTTTATCTTGCAGGTGCGACCTTGGCGTTGGCTTGCAGCGTGCGAGATTGCAACATCGTGCCCTTGGCGGTGTGTTTTCGCCGGGCTTATTTTGCAGGGTCAGCAACCTAGTTCTTGCTCATTCAATGTTCATGGAAGCTTTTGCTTGCGGCCTACTTGGGCCTGGTGCATAGGTGGAACCGTTTTATGCAGGGCGCTTTAGGTTACGGTATCATATTGCTTTATCCTCAGTATCGTGTCCCCGTTATATTCTTCATTATGGTACATGGCTCTTAGAAGAAGCGTGAGCAAGCCTTTTTATAAAAGTTCATGATGCGTCTTGCGTTTCTGCGTTTTGAGAGCCTATTTGGAAAATAATAAAGATGTACGTCCGTGAGTATGTCTGTCGCCTACGTCATAGCACTGAGTATATTCTTCGTGTAGATTGGTGCGGGAGTGTCCGGTGTGTATATTTGCACAGGTGTGCTGACCGTTGGCTAGGTCGTCATGGCATCTCTAACGACGTGTAGGTTTAGTCGAGTTGATCCGTGCCACAGGTATCGGCATGGACAGGGCGGGCTGCTGGGCAGGTAGATGGACACATCCGTATGTTCCTGTACCAGGGTATTTGGTCGTCCGGTAGATAGGCAAACTCCTCTCGTGGCGGGTGTCTGGGCCGTGATCCTCTAGGCCAAGCGCGAGAGGGGAAGGGCGGGAGCCTGGTCTTCCATTCTCCCACTTCAAGTTCATAATCAGAGATTACAGTGTTGACATCAGCAGGTAGTAGTCTTGCCATTAACTGGTTGTTCAGGCATGGAGGTGTAATAAATGCAGGCTGCGGCTGCAAGTCGAAATCTATAGTGATCGCGCTTGCTTGAGTCCCTGTAACAGACAAGCCCAGAGGACATTGGGTCAGTTTTGCCACATCAAGGTTAACTGAACAAGGTTCTTCAAGAAACAAAAGGGGCCCAACGGGGCAGATGGTGAGTGGGGAGGAAGATGAAGGATGCTCAATGAGGATCAGCATTTTTGGTGATATATAACCAACATCACACTCACCTTGGCCGCTCGCAGCTGTGACCGTGTCGTAATCTGTGTCTTTGCAAATGTTCGTACTCGCATTTGCGAGCCCATGTTGTCGTTGTTGTAAAAGTAGTTTCTGGCGAGTCAAAGGACCCGCCTCCTGCATTCTGCTCACTCAACAAGTTTTTTTTCAAGCAGCGCTTGTGGTCCGATAGTCTGCTGGTCAGGGAGTGCAAAAAAAATAATCCACTATATGTAAGCCTACTGGAAGGTGAGGGTGGTGGTCAGAATAACTACTAACCTTGCACCACGGATGTAGCACAGGCACAGCTGCCAGCCATAACAGCCAAATACAGTGTTCACCAGACGCCCTTCTCTCCACAACGGGCTTAAGGCTGCAAGGGCATTGCGGAAGTTCTTTTGTGGGCTACTTCCTGAATGGGCATCGCTAATTCCATAAGGCTGCAGTAGAAGTAGCCAAGAGAAAGCCAAGCGCCTGTCGTTCAATAGGCTCCACAGGACACGGGACACAGCCAAAAACAGTGTTCACCAGATGCCCTTTCACTCCACAATGGTCTTTACATTACTTGAAAGCTGATACATGACACAATTAACTAACTTCACTCACCTTGGACATTGATGTATTTGGGACACACTTGATTTCATGTTTGTAACCATTTCCAGTAATGACCCCTGTTACTGCCATCTATTAAGGTATGTTTAAAAAATATGTATGTAAGCTTTCTGCAATTAAGTATTAATGCTAATACTAAAAACGAAACGACTGCCTTTATTTCTTTGAGAAATTATATCTTTGAGAAAACAAAATCTATATAAGTCACAGATAAATGCTCTGTTGAAATACATAGGAGGTAACAACGTCTTTGTTATTTCTAAAGCAATAAGCTATTAGATAAAGTTGTTGAGGAAGTGTAAAGGTCCAGCAGCCACATGTGTTAACAGCAGGGGATCTATGCTGAAAGAACATTTGATGTTAACTCAAATAGCTCTGCCTGCCTGTTGAGATAAGATGGCTGTACAGTGCTTGGTTGCAGTGCTCAGGGCATCAAAGGTAAGTAGTATGCTATATAAAACATTACCACAATACATCGCTATGAGGTGTGGAGTGGTTCAACAGATGATTTATGGAGATGAAATGAGAGAGGTGACTAGTTCTGTTCTCCTACCAAAACTGAAATGATCTACTTTGGGCCCCCTCAGATTTCCCCTTCTCTTTTAAATTGACAGACTCCTGGGGTTCTGCAACAATGCTGTATGAATGCGTGTGTTTGTATGTGCTCAGGAGAGTGGGCCTTCTATATGGAGACTAGGGGATTACATATCAGGCAGTCTGGACATATTAACTTATTATACCATGAAATGTGTACATGGAATCAAGGGGAAAGCCAGCATGATGAGTGTTAATGCATAGCTAGACTACATTAGTGCAGCAAGTCTGGTTATATTTGCTTACTGTGCCATTACATTTTTACTGGGCATCAAGGGTAAATCAAGCATGATATGTTATTTGCTGATGAAACTGTCCTACATAAGTGCAGCCAGTCCAGATGAATTTCCTTACTGTGGCATGCTACCTTTTTACTGGCCATTAAGGATAAAGCCAATATGCTGATTATTGTTTCTTGGCTAGACTGGCCTACATTGACCCAGACAGTCTTGATATATTTTCTTACTGTGTAGTGGCATATTTTGCTGGCAACAAGTTTAGATAAAACATGATGAATGTTATTGCATTGCTAGTCCAACATTGGTGTTGCCAGTCTGGTTATATTTTCTTAGTGTTGCATGACATTTTTTACTGGCAACAAGCATAAAGCAAACGCGATGAGTGCTATTATGTGGCTATACTGGCCAACATTGTTGTAGGCAGTCTGGATATATTTTCTTAATGAGACGTGACATTTTTTACTAGCAACCAGGTAATGCAAACATGATCAATGATATCATTCTGAATATGTTTTCTAACTGTGGCATGGCATTTGTTGCTAGGCATGAAGAGTAAAGCAAATATTAGAACTTTTAAGTGGTTATACTGGCCTAAATTGGGTCATCCAGTGTGGAAATATTGTCTTATTGTGGCATGGCGTTTTGTACTGGCATCAAGAGTAAATCAATCATGATACTTACTACCTTTAAAGCCATGTGCATCACTTACTATGCCCTCCACAACACTAGACCCAAATTCTTCTAGGATAAACTCATATGCTATAATCTCACGAGGAACCTCAGATCTGGTTCTGCTCTACTCCTCGTTATCCCCCATTACAACTCCACAAAATTGGGAGGATCCTCTTTCTCTATCCAAGCCCCTTCTATCTGGAACTCACTTCCTGTCCACTTCTGCTGCATTAATAATCACCTCGCTTTCAGAAAGGCCTTCAAAACCTGGCTATTACCTATTATAGCCTGAAATCCTCTTCTCCACCTAATTTCCATCACCATAGCTTTGTTCAAAAGCACCAGCCTCACTCTCTATGAAACGCCAACATGTCATGTTTGCACTGGATGCTGACTATTGTTGCGGCAGTGGCCAGCCTTACAGACATCAATCACTGACAACCTCTTATACCCAAATCCTGCTAACTCAACCCCCAGACCATTTGTTGTACACAATCACAGATCAGCCCCTTCCTTCTGACTGGTGCACTTAGACTACATGTATACAACCCCTGACAGTCGGATGGTGGCTTATATCTTACCAATCAAAAGTTTCAGGATAGCCAGTCAGGACATGAAATAGGCACTGGGGCCCCATCCTTACACCGTCTGCACACCTAGAAGACCCATGCTGGTATCCATTCTCATGTCCAATAGCTAAGGGGATTGCCACGAAAGTGTTCAGAATGTTGAATTAGATGACTTGTGGGGCGTAGTAAAGGTGGTGCATCTAGATGGAGTTCTGGGGGTAGAACATGTGACGCACTTAGATTAATTTTCTGGGTAGGAAATGTGACGCACTTAGATGGATTTTTGTGAGTAGGAAATGTGGTGCACTCAATGTATTTTAGGGGGGTAGGGATATTGTAGCGCTCTCTCACAAGCCTGTCCATTTTCGCAGATGATGAAATTCACCAGAACTTTGAACATCATAGGGAGAACCATCCAAATCCACCTGAAGTCCCTTGAGAACAGACTGTTAATTCCACCAAGAAGATGGATTAGGATTACACATTCAGTGCTGAAAGATCTGTCAGGATAGCTTGCACCTGCTCTGGACCCTTAGTACTGGACCTGACAGTTTCTTGATATTAGCTTATATGCTTGTACCTAGATATGCGGGTAGTCTGGCATTGCAACTAGAAGAAAGCACATGCAGGTTAACACATGTGTTACACTTAGAGCATGTATGCCTTATAATGTTTAGCCCACCCATGAAGCTCAAATTTACATGTTGGTAACCCTCCATTGTACTTATAACTCCTTAAATGAGTCATTGTAACGCACAGAGCTAATATGCAGAATCCTTGATATCGCACTTAATAGACTCCATTGGTTAACGTTTATAGAACTTGGAAGACATGCAGTAAGACTATAAAGGTAACCTGTCTTTTGCGCTTAGAAATTCACATTATCCTAGTTTCTATGGTAGCCTTTCGGTCGCTCCTAGAAGATGTTCTAGGACAGCCAGTCTATTGCACTTGGTAGACTTGAAGCTAGCCTGTCCATAGTGCCTAGAAATGTGTATAGAGATAGCTGTTTTTTAACTTCCCCAGGGATGATCATATGGCACAGGAGCTTCAAAAATAAGGTCCATTTCAGCTTAAGGTATTTATTAATGCACCACTTCAGTGGACATCTGCCGCAGGCACGACTATCCATCCACGCAGTTCAGCTACTACTATGACAAATTCGGTCTTGCTGGTTACATAACCACTTTGCACAGAAACACCAGACTTGCCTCAACACCTCTGCCATTAGAATTCAGCGATAACCTATGAAAAATTTCAGTCTGGCTGGGTACATATCGAGCCTCTTGCAATAGTGCTTTGTCATGACCTCCCTTAGCACCCATCCACATCCCTAACCTCCTGGTTTGCTTACTGAAGCCTAGCCAGCCCTCCTGAGTCCTAATCTTGGCCAAATGCCACTCTCATCTTAAGCCTCCTCTGAGAACTTTCCCATACATGAACTTTGGTCCACAAGGGTGTTCCTACCACAAAGGGCTTTGATGCCATACAAATGGGAAAAGGTGCTATATAAAAGGCCAATACAATACAATTGCATTGCATTGCATTACAGTTACAGCTTCCCCTGAAGACAGAGAGGGTAGGAGCTCTTGTCCCCCCTCACCCTCTGCAGCTGCATCCACCCGATGAGCAAATGGTCTGAATGGATCCAAACAGACCAGCGTAGTACAAGCTAGAAGGATCCTTCTTCACCCATGATTGGTTTCATACTTCACTGTTGAGCACAATCAATGGGTTTACCTGCTATTTGGTGCCATAATAATTGAGCCTGCAGTGCTCGCTGCTTCACCGAGCTCTGTGATCAGCTGTTCTTGCCTTATTGCAAGATGGCCGGCACAACGCGGACCCACAGCTAGGCTGTTCATCGTTGCCAAGCAATGGGCCTCTATTTTGAAATCTGCACTTCCGTCAGTAGGTGGATGCCGGTGGCCACTGACGAAGGTCGTGATAAAGGTCCTGTTGCCACGGGGAGCCATGAGCCATTGCCAGCATCCACCATTCAGGTAATGGCCACCCTACCAGTCATAACTTCAGAACTTGCCGTTATCTGAATACTGACTCATGAATGCTAACGTCCACACCCCATTGCAGCAAAACTGGCACCAGTCCTCAATAACTTAATGGACTCTGCTGCCTACATGGACTACTGCTGCCTTTTGTCTGATTCATGTCAGCCCGGTCTAGTACATGGTGCTCTACCACCTGATACTGATACCTGATACTGACTAAATCCCAATGAACTAGCCTTTCTGCTATTTCATTGAGATTTCTGCTGCAGATTGCTTTTTCCTCCGCCTTGCCTACATATAGAACAAATCTGTATACTTTATCCCCTCGTCAGTAATTGTAATTAGCCCCTTACAATAAACAGTGTTTAACCACAGGCTGCAATGTTAAACCAAACAAGCCTTGCTCCTTGCCCATTGTTAGCAATTTAATTTAGCCTTCCACAATTATACAGTGGCTGACCACACAATACAAACTGCCTTGTTAAGCCTAACTAGCCTTTTTGAATTAGCCCACAACCAGTACCACTGTTAGCAATCAAATCAGCCTACCACCATAGTTGTTGTCCAACCACTTTCTGTACTGTGATCTCAAACTAGCCCCTTGTACCAATTTGCATCTTGCCTATTTTCAGTAATTTGAATCTGTTACCATTTTGGTCTAGGCTATCCTTTTAGGGATTGCCTGACTGCATATAACACTATGATATCGATCTAGCCTATTGCACTAACTTAGATCCTTACCCTACTGCTAGCAATTCTGAATCAGCCTATCACTATAACTGCTACCTAACTGCATACTGTACTGTGATCTCACACTAGCCCTCTTGTACCAACTTGTATCTTGCCTCACTGTCAATAATTTGAATCTGTTAGCATTTTGATCTAGCCTATTACTATAGTTGTTGCCTGACTGCATATCACATTGTGAAATCAAACTTGCTTTCTTGCACCAACTTGTATCCTGTACCTCTGCTAGCAATTTGAACCAGCCTATCACTATATTACATATTGCATACACACACAGTGCTATACCACTCTGTATCTGACCATGGTGCACTATTTATGCTACCATCATATGCCTAGTCTCACTGGGTGCCATACTATCACTAGGTCCATTGTCTAGCTCTACAAGCCCCTCTACCGTTCCTGCACCTCACTTCACCATAACAAGCGATATAAGCAATATGGCAGCCACTCTGGGTGCTATACCTACGTCACCATCACCCAGCAATCTGGGCCGACAATAACCATTATATAACATGGATCATTCCTGCATTTTACCCAACTCTAATAGACCTTGCATCATATCCTCCAGAAACATTAGGCCCCGCTCTAAACTGCCCAAACTATTCGTACCTCCTTCTAGGACAGCGTTATTCAAACTGTGGGTCGCGGCCCTCTTGTGGGTCGCAGCCTCATGCCCAGGGGTCCGCGCATCCACAGCTTGAAAGTAAACATTGGCATCCATTACCAAAGGATCAGGCTGTTGCTTCATCAAAGAGCAACAGCCCGATCCACGGCCCCTGCCACACATGCTTAGTGCGACAGGGGCCGGGCTTTGTCAGGTCTCAGGGTCGCATTAGAAGCCTATTTAGGAAGACAAAAAAAAAACACACACACTTTGTTTGCCGTGATGACAAGTCATCGCGGCAAAAGAAGGTGTGCGCTTTTTCTTTTGTCTTCATGAATAGGCTCCTAATGGAGCCTGAGGCCCCACAAAGGCCCGACCCCTGTCACACTGAGGTCAGGGGCCTGGCTTTTGTGAGGCCCTGCAGGCTCCATTAGGAGCCTATTCATGAAACAAGGTAAAGCGCACACCTTGTTTTGCAGGGATGACCAGCCCCTCCCATATGAATGCAGAGCAGGAAACCACTAATGATGGCACATTAGTGACAAACTGCCCTACTTTCAGATGGGAGGGGTGGTAGGGAGAGTGAGCCAATCCATGACAGCCAGCTTCTCTAAACTTGCATTTGGCAAGGGCCTCAAGCTGTGCTGCTAGCTCAATCTGGCTGACTGACAGCCAATGAGGATGGAAGGCGCCACGTCTTCCAACAATAAATAGTACTCACCTGCAGCTTCAGTGATCCTGCTTCAGATTGCGTCCATCAACTCCGGAGTTACATGCTGTCACGAGGTTCCTGCTTTTCTATTCTTTTTACTTTCAAAAAGGTAAGTGGCATTTACATACATGACCAATAAATAAAGTGACCAGAAACACAAGGAAAATCGAGGCGTGGGGGCCTCTGTTCTAGTTGTCTTTGTCTCAATATGTCTTTGCAAGGAGCCAATGCCAACTCATTTACAATGAATAAAAAAGTATTTGCCTTCAAGAGGAAGCTAGACCTCTGGAAACGAACAATTGGAGCTGGGGTAGCAGTTCAGTTCCCATTGCTTGCAGAAGCAATTGAGGAAACAGAGTACAACCTGCTGCATGTCCTAGAACCAATCACAAGTCACCTAACAACATTAAGGTCCAGCTTTGATAAATACTTCCCTGAAGAAAATGCTGGCATTAATGACTGGGTGATGCAGCCTTTTCTGGCAGAGGAGGTGGTGCATCTTCCATTTGATGCCCTGGAGGAGCTGATTGAGGTTCAGTCGGACACTATTCTGCAATCTGAATTTAGGAACATTGCAGTGGGTGACTTTTGGCTGAAGCTAATCCAGGAGTATCCTACATTGGCAAGGTCTGCTATACAGTCTCTCTTACCCTTTGGGTCTTCCTTCTTGTGCGAAATAGGCTTTTCAGCATTGGCTGTACTGAAAACTAAATACCGCACAAGGCTGGAAGTGGAGGACAACCTCAGAGTGGCGGTCTCAAAAATGAAGCCACACATTGACTCACTTTCTGCAGAGAGACAGGCCCACCCTTCCCATTAGTGCTTGCTCTGTAAAATCAAATTGCCTTCTGCTGAATATACTAATAGGAATGTATTTTGAGAAAATAAAAGCCCTACTGGAGAATTTTGTGTTTACTTGCACGGTTTCTATGTTTGGATTGGATGTGATTGTCCTAGTGTCTTGGAATGTCTCCCCAACAGCATATCCCTTCATAATTATGGCACCACGCATTCTGCAGCCCTCTCTATAAAAAAAAAAAAATAACACCAACACAGAGGGGCGGGGCAGGGGGGTCCCGAACAATTTATTTTCTGCTCAGGGGGGCCATGGCATAAAAAGTTTGAAGACCACTGTTCTAGGACCAACCTAGACCATAGGAGAAACTGCCCATGCAGCACACAACATACTACTATGGGAAAGCTCTTTCCTATCACCCAACCTTTACCCAAACACATAGTCCTACGCATAAAAAACTTCAAAAGAATAAACCCCATAGCGCAACAATGGCTGATGGAGAAAATAACTGTACCTCATCTACATCATTGACAGGTAGTCTTGCTCTAGACCTCAAGGGGGCACTAATAAATGCCAGATTCTTAGTGGTTCATGACAGAGAGATAGCCGACCTAATCTTGGCAGAAAATTATGACTTTCTTGCCATCACTGAATCATGGCTTCATGCAGCAGCAGGCCCGCCCTTATGTTAGCAGTTCTTGACGACTACACCATTCTTAGAGCAGACAGATGTGAGGCTCGTTGAGGAGGCATAGCTCTCATAGCTAAATCGAATCTTTCCATGAGACTAGCCAAACTACCCATCTCTGATTCCCAAATACTTACCATCCATCTTTTGTATAGACCTTCAGGACCCATCGGTTCATTTGAGGAGGACATCTCCACCATTCTCTCCGACAACTTAAAAAACACCTCACAAGTACTTCTGCTAGGAGATCTTAATCTGGGATTAATGACCCTAAAGACCAGCAAGTAGTTAGTATTGCTAATGTTTTTACAGAACTTGGCCTCACCCAAAGAGTGAATCTACCCACACATGACAAAGGAAGAACACTTGACTGGGTGGCACTATCACAGCCATATCCCCACAGGTATGGACAGACCACCACCTCTTATCATTTACACTAGCAGCTAAAACTCTCACAGCTAAAAACAACCCATCTGCTCCTCCCACACTAACAAGGAATAAAAAGAATATTACGGTAGATTAACTTCTTCCCCTAATATTACATACCCTCAACTCAATACCTGATACCACGGATCCCACCATGCTAGTTGACGAATATAATAAAACTATGACGGCAACACTAGACACCATTGCCACTCTAAAAATTAGAAAAAGCAAACACAAAGTCCACCTTAGCTCCTGGTTCACCCCACACCTCAAAACCTTGAGAACGGAAAAAAGAAAATGCGAATTCTCATGGAGGCTGTTAACCACTGCTGAAAACAGAACCAACCTTATTAAAATATCATTGCTCTACAAGAAAGAAATACTTCTTGCCAAACAAGAAACCTACAACAATAGAATTGTGCAAGCTAACTCAAGCAGAAAGGAATTATTTGTAATCTTAAAATAACTAGAAACCCAAATCCCTGCACCAGACAATTGTGTGAATGATAAAACCTGGTGCTCCAATATACAGCAAGCCTTATCTAACAAAGTTACCACCCTTCAGGATAAGATTGCTAAAAAAAGAGCCACTCTTACTAAAACGGTCTCACCATCCAACACCCCCATGCCTTCTTATAAACCACTGCTCTGCGTTAGCTTTTCTAAAATATCTATTCTCACGGTTTAAAAAGTCATCCTTTCCCTCAAACCTTCAAACTGCTAGGGGGATAAATGCCCACCTCAAATAATTAAGGATGCTGCAAGAGATTTGGATCCTTTCATATCGAAGCTAATCAATGCATCATTCTCCTCAGGCAACATCCCTGAGTAACCTCAAGGAGTCTTGGGTACTCCCCCTCCTTAAAAATCAGACATTAGATCCAACTATACCTACCAACTACAGGCCCATCAAAACAGAGCCATTTTTACTCAAAGTCTTAGACAGGGTGGCCTATCTCCAAAAGCAGGGGTATCTGGAGCACAACCAGCTTCTAGGAGCCCGGCAATCAGGACTCAAGCCCCAACACGGTACCAAAATGGCACTAATCGATCTTAAGGCCCAAACTGATTAGTTTAGGGACAAGGGGAAATCAGCTCTGCTACTCCTCCTTGACCTATCAGCCGCGTTTGCCTTGGTGGACCACAAGATCGTATGCAATCACCTCAACTCAGCAGCCCACTTCTCTCAAGTAGCCATTGTATGGATACAATCCTTTTTGAGCAATAGGACCATGAGAGTCTTCTCCCCATCAGCAATGGCAGACCCCTTTCCTATCACCTGTGGGGTACCCCAGGGCTCCTGTGTCTCACCCACATTGTACAATATATTTACTAAGCCCCTTTTCGATGATCTGGACCTTCTTGGTATCAACTATACTAACTACACAGATGATACCCAGCTTCTCATACCACTTACTGGGAATTACGACAAGGATTTGGCCTTAGTAAATAGAATCTGCCTCATCATCCAGGCATGGATGGCTGTCCATGGTCTATGCCTGAATGATGACAAAACTGAGCTTATCATTCTGTGTACTACCTCTAACCTTAGTAAACTTGGCCCTAAATACTCCTCTTTAACATCGACGGCAGCTCTATTAAAGTCGCCAAAGAGGTAAAAACACTAGGCTTTTACCTAGATTTTACCTTGACTTCCAAATAAGTTAATTCCATGGCCTCTGCCTCTGCATACACATGCAAGGGAATTAGAGCCGGTCAATTCTTATCTAAAAATAGCCATATCATCCTAGGCAGAGCTCTAATCTTCTCCAAACTGGACTATAACTCCCTTTATATTGGTGCCGATAAGTATATTGTCAGTAGAATTCAGACGCTCCAAAATAATGCCCTTAGAGCAGCCATGGGTATAGCAAGGAAAGAACACATCTCAGAGGTAAGGAGACAGAATAACTCGATGTCCACCAGTGACAAAATCCTGCTGAAAACTGCCTTGCTAACATCCCAATGTCTCAATAACGCTGTGCCCCGCTACGTCCTAGAGAGATTTAATAGAAAATCATGTAGCTGGCCCACTAGAACAGCCAACACAAACTGTCTGACCGTACCAAGTTTCAAATTGTCTAAAGTTTGGGGAAGTAGCTTCCCAGTTAAAGCTTCACAGCTATTGAACTCCTTACCATCCTTGCATTACAAACAAACAAACAATACAATAAGTGTTAACACATGGCTAGAATGGCCCAGATTTAAGCAGCAGCCAATCTGGGTATATTTTCTGACTGTGACATGGCATTTTTTACTGGGTAATAAAGGGTAAAGCCAACATGATGAGTGTTCTTATGTGACCATCGAGGGTACCGATGGAGCCTACATTGGTGCAGGTAGTCTGAACATGTTTTCTTAATGTGGAATGGAACTTTCTACTGGCAACAAGATTAAAGCGAACATAATATGTGATTAGGAGGCTAGACTGGCCTTCAGCCTAAAAAAAAACTAAGCCCCAACTGCGCTGCAGTCACTATCGATGGCAACGTAATCAAAGTAGTTACTCAGGTAAAAACATTAGGTTTTTACCTGGATTCTACATTATCTCTAAAAAAAAAAAAAAAAGTTAGCTCCATGGCCTCATCTACAGCTGATACCTGTAAATTAATTAGGGCTTGTAGACCCTTTTTATCCAAACCTAGTTGCATCATGATCGCCAATGCATTAATAATGTCTAAGCTAGACTATTGTAATGCCTTATATGCAGGCGCTAACAAAAGTATCCTCAACAAAATTCAAATACTACAAAATAATGCTCTAAGAGCAGCCTTGAATATACCATGTAGAGAGCATATTTCCAATCTCAGAAGAGACCAGCATTGGCTAAAAATGTGTGACAGGGTACTACTCAAAGTGGCATCCTTCACCTTCAAATGCCTCAATAATGCAGCTCCCCCCAACTCACCACACTAGATCTTCCAACCAGCCCTGCCTAGAAATTCCCAGATTTAGACTCTCCAAAGCTGGTGGAACAGCTTCCCTGTCAAAGCTGCTCTCTCCATTAGAGTGGAACAACCATACTCTAGTTGTAGACGGAATTTTCTGAACTGGCTGCGGACTAATGACATTTAAGAAACTGCTTACCACCTGTGCTTCTGACCTTTGTACAAATCTGTTCAATTATATGTATATAACTCCATTGTCCCCATCAATGTAACTACCTGGTATTGTGTATCCCCTACTCAAATTGTATGTAATACAGATGTTTATGATTCATATAATGATCTGTATGCTGTAACTAAGCTTCAAGTATTCTTGTAACTGCTGCGCCCATAGCTACCTGAGGGTTTGGTGCACATTACCAAATAAATAAACAAACAAACAAACAAACATTGGCGTGGCCAGTGTGAAAATAGTATCTTATGATGGCATGCCCTTTTTTTACTGGGTATCAAGGGTAAAGCCAACATGATGAGTGTTCTTATGGCTACATTGGTGCTAGCCTTTTCTTACTGTCGCATGGCATCTTTTACTGGCACAGCCAAAAGGAGTATGTTCTTATATGGTAACTCTGGCATCGGTGAAGCCTTAAAGGACATTGGTGGGCATATGCAACATGTTAATGTTTATTATACTGGCATATATTGTGAGAAAAGGTATCATGAAAATGAGTTGGAAAATACTCCTGTGCACTGTTGGTGATTTGCATCTAATGGATTGTTTCACATGTTGCCCATCAAAACCAACTCTGTGGATTTTGACCCAATTTTTCACGGACTGTGTGCAGCAAAATGCACCATTTTAACCCTTATTTTTAAAAATGTATTTTTGGATGAGAATCCACCAAACCTTCTTTTTTTTAGGTATGGACACTGTTGCTTCACTCGGTAGCTCCTTCATAGCTCCTTCATAATTATTGGAAATATGTATTCCCCTCCATTAAAAAATCACTGTCCTGATTTGACATTTGCACCCGGGGAAGGGCGATCAGCCAATCAGGTGGCTGGAACAGCAGACGACAATACACATGCCCAACAGCTGTCCCAGCCATTTGAGGCCCTTTGCCAGGTGGTGCCATTTTTTTTGTTTTTGTTAATTTGTCTCCCCATACTCCGCCAAATATCCCCTGATCCCATTTCCTACCTCCTCCCTCCATCCCCACTTACCTGCTGTACCAGAGCTCTATGCTCCGGTCCCGGCGCTCCTCCCGTCTACCAGCCACCACCATAAACATGGAAAAGGGACTTTTCCATATGGAAGCAGCTATCTTTATTTTTTTCTAGGGATATCGGCTGCACAAGCAGCGCAAATCTCCAGAGAAAAAATAATGAAAGCCATTCGAACCCAGGGTTGCGAATAGCTTTCATAGCCGCTCAGGAGGGCGGACATGGCTGGTAACGGCCCTCAGCCCTAGATGAGGCCCTTGCAACCTTAGGTTCGACTGGCGAGCCATTACCCACCATGTGCCCCCTCTTGAGTGGGCATGAATGCCATGTTATGTGCCCTCTGAAACAGATAGATGACATTTCTGGGCCTGCACACTCCATGTGGGTTTACAACAACAGTATCAGTTATTACACCAAACCTGTAGTGCTAGCTGAAAGGCAATGGGAGAGCTTCATGCCCAAGTGTCTGAGAGGCACTAGAGGAAGTAGGTCGTTATCTGAAAGGTTCATTAAATAGATGTTAAAAGAAGGCATTGCTTTTTTTCTCAAGCAATCCTTATTGTTAAATTAAGTCTGCATAGCAGCCACCAACAAACAACAACCAAACATTAACTGTTAAACACATAACTACTTCTAGAAGATCAACAGTCAGATTGATTTTGATCGTAGCGCACAAACTGCAACAAAGGGTAATAATTACAACCCCAGGCCAAGCCTAATTAACCTTCTAGACACTCGAACAAGTTCAGCACGGATTCAGCTGCCGGATTATAAATAGCAGCAGGATAATGTGTGCTTATCAATCTACAGATGGAGATGTGTCCTAAGAATTTTGGGCATACTCCAGAAAGGCCTTACATGAGTACAAAAGGAAAGTTATGGAGTCTATTGATCCATATCACCGCGAGAAATTGTGAGAGCGTGATTTGGAAAGCTGGTGTACAATGTCCCCTTAGCATTTAAACACTCTATCCTTGCATGTGGAATGATATTGTATTCGTTTTTTTTAATTTTTATTTTTTTATTTACTGAATTCAACTTTATACAGGACTTGTTCTCGAACTGCTCTCATTGGTATTGCTTGTCTCTGTTGTAGACAATGGAAGGGTGCATTCACCTTGTGGGGGGCTGCACATTCGGTTTGCTATTGTACTCGGTGCAGGTGGGCATAAACTTTAATAAGCTACGTTCTTTAAGGCCATCCCCGATTCCCGAGGAAGGCTGGTACACGACGAACACGATCACAATCCAAATAAAAGCAGATATGGTGGTTAAGGGTGGATATGCAGTACCAGGAGCAAATGAGCACTCGTCATCACGTAAAAGACAATCGCGTTACAATAATGAAACCATGAGGAACACGCAAGAGCCTAAACTACAACTAATATCGAAAGGTAGTCCACCCTAAAACATTTGTTCAAGTTAGCAGATCAGTGACATGTTGCCTGTCCATTGCCCCTGTGTCATTGTAGTGGGGGGGGGCTCACCATGGACATCCGGTGCCCCCCCTTTTGAGTGTCATGGATACGGACACTCCACAGGCCCAGTGACTGTGAGGGTTGGGGCCTGCCCATGATATCCGGCAGGCCCCATGGTACTTTGGGACACCAGCACCATCAAGGGGTGAGGGGGCACAGCCTGCCCGGCCCCTGACCATACAGACCTCTGCCACCGTCCTGGCACGAGGGTCCCATGGCATCAGGGCCTGCAGGCCTGAACCTCCACGTGTAGGCCTGCAGCCTACATAGTAATGAGACACGGACTCAGGAGTTCCTCTTATGGAGTCTGCAGCCATTCTGACCCACGCACCTGCAGGGCTCCCTTTTATTAGCTTGGTCCATGATGAAGTCATGGCCCATCTTAAAAGGGCAATACAAAGGAGGGGGACACATCCCCTTAAAGGGGCGATACACACATGAGGGTCCACTACACCACAGTCGTCATTCTGTCTGCAATAAATAATGCAGCAAGCATGTTTTGTGTGTTTCCCTTATCACGCCCTAAGCAGGTGCCAAGGTATTGTAGGCGGTTCTATACATACCAGGCAATTACCAAACTGAAAATCGATGGCCACAGCCATGCTTTATGGAGGGAGATTGGATCACGTCCAATGAGTAAGGTTATTGTTTGGGGTAAAGGGCATTGTAAAAGGCCACACACATGATTGTGTTCCTTCAGACAGGTCAGAACACGTATCTACCTTTCATCCCCTGAGCCGTGCCTTCTGCAATCACTTGCATGCGTTAAACATGTGGCGATCTCTGGGGTTAAGTAATCTCCTCTTTCCTGGGATGATCCGGCATTTTACTAGTTTGAATCCCAGCGGTGATTGACTCATCCTTCCGAGGGTGGTACATTGAGCACCACTGATAATGATAACAGTTTTTGCAGCACTTAGAAGTGGGCGAATTAATGCATGAGGTGCCGTGTTATTATCATGTGGGACGATCAAACCACACGCATTGTAAAATAAACTTGGTTTTTCGAATGACCAAGACGTAATGCATGGCAAAGCTCTCCACGTTATGTGTATGTTTGTCAAAAATGGTATTAGCGGCTGCACTTATTAGTTTGTAGGTTGCAATTCAATGGTCCTACGAGACGAGCCCTGCTTTAACGGTAGCCTAAATTCAATCAAATCTAAAAAGATCAAACTATACTTATTCGTAACAGCATATTAATAGCCGGACTGTGGACAAAGAAAGATATTGTCTGCAAATTAAACTACACATATTTGTTTTCCAAAAGGGACTTAAATAATATGTGCAATGATTTGTGTTTTCGCCGCGTGCACTGCTTCCCTTCATGAAAGAGTATTGATCTGCTACAAATATAATGCAGAAAAACCAGGCTGTCTCAATTAAACAAAAACAAAGATTTTTTTTTTAAAATAAATACCTGAAAGAGAAATATACTTACTGACAGTAAAAAAAAAAATGAAATACAATTGTCTCAGATGAACGATTGGATGAAGGAACGGAATAATGCAATGTCTACTTGATCAAGTAGTGTACTTTAAAATAATTCTCCACCAATCAGTGCTTGGCTGGCGAACCTTCTGGATGTCACACAGATAAACAGCTGTTGACGGGAGCATAGGCAGAGTTGGTCCAGGGCTTAGTTATGCATTATGGTCAGCGATGCCATGGAGGCTTCCCCTCTGAACTTGCAATGAAGAGGCTTAGGGTTCCGATTTACAAAAAAAGATTGCAGAGGGACTTTCCCATGTTAAAACATTTTTGTAAATCAGGCCCTTAGTCTTTGGTGAGTTTAGTTTAACAGGTGGGAATCTAGACCTCTGGATGAAGTCCTGCTTGTGAGTCACTGATGCCAGATGTTTGTGGTGGTTCTATCCTGTGAGGGATTGACATCTGGCAAGAGTGTCGAAGCCCTTGCTTTTCTGATTTTTTAAAATTATAAAATGATGTGGGTAGTTCTGTTTTAGAAAAGGTGGCCTGTTAACCAGGCAATCTTTCAGTCAACCCCATGCCAAAAGCATTATGTACGCCTATTCCCTGCTGAATCAGTATCTTGATCTGCAATACCTACTCTCCAGCCACAGTGACAGCCAAGTCACCTCAGGGTAGGTGCTGCATTTAAGATGTTCACCTCTGTTCCTAAACCAAATAGGTCTGACTGTTACTACCCAGGTGTCAGTTATAAACTTTAAACATAAACCACAGTTGAGTCTAACGCATCGCGGCTAGAATTTCTCATACTTATGAAAGCCACATCCAATTGATATCTTACATGTGTCAGCAGTGTGAGCTCAGATTTGGAAGGGTAGTGTGAATTCTGATCAGACAACCTGGCCGAGCCAGCTTGAAAGGCAGGAGATTGAATGGCTGGGTCCCTCCTTTAATCCTTTGTGAGGTCAAGTACCACCTCTCTAAAGCAGGACAGTCTCCAAGTAGGAGCTGTCCTGGGAAGAAGCATCAAAGGGCACACCCATCTCAAAAAGACTAGCCTCACTCCAGGTTATGGCATACTGAAAGGGCATTTGATGCTTTTGACAAGGCAAGGGGTGGAGTTAGTGTATATAGAGGGATTTCAGCATAGTGTGAGGAAGATTCCACCATCCTGTTTCTCTCTATCTCGTTCTCTCCTTCCTGCCCCTCCCATTCATTTAACACAATGAAGATTGGGTATGATGTAAGAAGGAAAATACAACTTGTCTCCAGGAGCCCTTAAGTGCTTCTTTCCAATCACCTGTGGTCTTTTGCCTATAGAAGAAGTAGTCTCCCACTGCATTCCTGATTCACTTTTGGGCAAACACTTAAAGCAGAATGTGTTTTACCTCTGTCGGTAGAGTTGACATTCCAAAGTCTTCCACCAGTGGTATAAAAACTGAGTGTCCATTTTAGAGGCAAGATCTGCTCCTTAACCATCCCCAACGGACATTGCAGGTGACCTGCTGCTGGAGAAAGACCTACATCTCGGCCAGCCAAACATGTTGCTCAGACCTCACTGAGTAGAAGGACCCCTGCATGTGTGTTCCAGCCTCCCCAAAGAACAAGTACTAATCTAATTCTTGAGTCTCTGGAGTGGGACTCCGAACACCTATGACCCAAGACAACCAGAATCCATGAGGGCCGCTGTTGAACTGCTGCAAGCTGTGATTCAAACCAGATTGACCCAGTCAAACCACAAGGAACCTACAGAGATGCCTTTGGCACTCGACTGATTATTGAACTGCTGTAGTGCAAACTTGAACCAGTGTCCTATCACGCCATCCTAGTTGAGTGCATCATTGCCTTGGCCCGACGTTGAAGCTCATTGTTGCCTCCACTGCCTTCAAACCACTTTTCGAACAACCAGCCTGGTGTCACCATGATACTGTGATCGCTCAAATTGAACTGCACATCCATTAACCTTTACCTTCACTGTCAATCCATCTGCCGAACTGATCCTGGTTACCCTAATGATTTACACATCATTGAAAAGCTCTTCATATCGCCTTCTGAACCACCAGCATCTTCGTTTCCTATCTTCATCATCAGTTGAACCATTACTTGTAGCGGCATCAAACTGCGACCTTTGAAACGTGCATTGGACCGCATGACTCAAATTGGCCATCCAGTCACCACCATCTTTGCTGTTGAACAGACTGCCAAACGGATCATGGTTGTCCTCATCTGCAGTTCTTTGAACCATAACAAACATCACCTTGATCCTAGCTCGTCCCCTGTTCCCCGTCTGGAACAATGTGACTGTCACATCCAAACCTACTTTGAAATGCATGAACAGTATCAAGAAGCCCAGTTTGATTCAATTAAAGAGCCACAACTACTGAAAGGTATTATTGACTGAGGACCACCCCCTTGAGATGGCTCTGGGCCCCAGAGGCCACATAAGACATGTTTAATCCCTCTTCGCCAAGAACATACCTTTTTTTCTGAACATTGTGTTTTTTGATAGCCTTTTAGCCCTGTTTCACTACCAAGAGTGCTGCATCTTTCTATCATTGTATTTTCTGTCTTTCCACAGGGGTGGGTTTTGTGTAGTGTTTTCAATTTGGTTATTATTGCAGGTGATGTGTTTAATTAAAGTATATACATACTTATAGAACCTTGATTGGACATTCCCTTTATTTTGGACTGATATGCTTTGTCGCTTGGTTTGCTACTGGAGTTGAGCCACAGCTCATCCTTTAACTCCTATGGGTCAGAAGCCATTTGCTCACATTCCCACTGGAATACCTTTGGATTTGTAGAAACTCACAATAGAGACTTTCATTGTGATGCTGGCAATGAGTAATTAGAGAATTATTTTGCTGGATCTTGGGACACTTTTTATTGTTAAGTTATGGGAAGCATTGCTTTCTTCTTATAATTAATGTGGATGGGTTGTTCTTATCTTACGTTGTATTCATTATGTACCACAGCTCCAGCACTGGGTAAAAGCTGCAACTCAAACCATCGAGGCGAACCCTAAAAGTCATTACTGTGAAGGAGCTTTCCCCACCACTTGCAAAGCAAACCAACTTTTTTGTGCCACACACTTCCGCATGAACCGAGTGCCATTGAGGAAATTGGTAATGACATTTCAGTTGTACTTCCAGAATGTTTGTTTAGTGCCTGTATCTAACAAACACAACATTTAAAAAAGGAAGCCTCCAGGTTTCCAATGGCTCTTTCAAGGAAAAAAGTCTTTCACCTCTTTTCATTGATTCCAAAATGACCAGAAGGCCTGTGTCCTGGAGATACCCATATTTTTCATGTGTGTGGCATTTCAGAAATGTCAGTCTTAGGGTTTTAAGGTACTGGGGGTGAATCCTCATGCCCCACTCAGAGGTATATTGATGAAAAATTGGACATTTGTTAAGCAACACTGAGCACTGGCATTGCATACCTGATTCTGCAGTCCGTTGAGCACAAAAAACCACAATGTTGACTGGGGTGCAATATGGCATGGGAGTGACACAGGAGCACCACCCTAAACCTGCCCTCAGAGAACGTAGCCCATCGGTGGAAGAAAATAGACTTATTCTCCTGTGCCATGGAAGGGTACCCCAGATTAACGTGGTGAAAGGACAGTGCAAAGTATTGGAGTTGGCGACCGCAGAATGTTGGTAACTAGCGAAGAAGGGAGCCAGGGAAGAAGAAGAGACCAGCAAGGCAGCAGACAGGACAAAGGAGAACATGGCAAGAATCAACCAGGATGAATGAACGGAGAAAAGGAGAAGGAGGAAGAGGAGCGTATGTTAACAAAAGAGTTAAGGAGCTTATGGTTGTGGATGAAGACAAGGCTGTTGCTCGTCAGTTGCCTGGAAATATTGTTCCAGGGTCCTGGAAGCACGCTCCGGACTGAGCCAAGGCTCATCACTGTCAGCATCCATTAAAGAAGATGGCAGCGCCCAGTTGCACAAAAGACGAGAATCATGAGGGATCTGACCAGCCTGTGCAGAGCCGGTGGAACCCATCAGGGCCAAGACAGAGGAAGCAAGAGCAATATTTTGCAGGTAAATAGAGAATGATCTGTGGCCCACGTGCCCTGCCAAGGCACACGCCAACACTGGTAAAGCAACCTTTCCTGAAGAGATTACATGCTGATGTGAGCAAAATCTTTTGGAAAAAGAGCTTTAGACCAAAGTGTCCTTTCCAAGATAGGCCAAAACTCAAAACCCTTGCAACCTGCCACCTAAAACCACACTAGGTAACTGAGAAGGTATCAGGAGAAGAGGCTCTGGCTGCTAAGGATTAGCAGTTGTTCATTGCAACTCTGTGACCTCAAACATCCTACTAACACTCAGATTAAAGGCAGAAGAGGAAGGCAAGGGATGGGAAGCTTATGTGCTACACTCATTATATGTGCCTGGGTGGAATGATGGATTTGTGTGGTTTGTAAAGCTGATCTGGCATTGGAATGGTAAGTGTGTGATGCTTGAATGAAATCAATAAGTGTTCTATAGTTTGCAGTGGAGGTAATGTGGCAGAGATGCATATCGTGCACGTTTATCCCTGCAATGCCAGAGTTGATTCAGTCCTGGATTTATTTTTTTCCTTTTTGGCTTGTAGGTTTGCTTTCCACATTTCATACTCAGCACTACTAATCCTAGAATGCAAAGAACGAAATAGGACATCGTCATCATAAAATATGGAAACAAGAGCTCTGCAGATTATAGCTGTGACTGGTGGGTGTCACTTTCAATCTACATATTACCTTCAACAGAAGAAGAATACAGTGTAACAAGCTATTTGGCAAGCAGGCTTCGGCATAAAGGGATTATTTTTACTCGTACTGCAAAGTACAAAAATGCTATGAAACTCAAAAAGTACATGGCCAGATTGGAGTGACCAATGTAAGCCAATCTAGCCATATAATAACACTCATTGAGCCTCATTACAAATTTGGTAGTAATTTAGTTGTAATTCTGCTGAATTAGCACCGTAATTGATTTCCGTTACCACCACTTTGTCCCGTGGGGTTACCAGAGGATTACAAGTGGTGGTAGGGCAGTGTTTGTTCCCACAGTTGGTAATTCAGCCGATTTTTGGTTTTAAAGTTAAAGTGGAGTATTTCCCTTCAGCATGGAGCCGTACGTAAATAACCTACTTCAAATCCAAACTTGTGATTTGGTGAAGCTGTAAAAAGGGCAGTAATTCTGTTACCTCCAAAAAAAGTGGCGATAATGGAATTACCACTATTTTCTTGCCACTCCACCAAACTCGGAATGAGGACCAATATTGTGTTTTATTTACCCTCCATCCCCAGTAAGCAGTAACAAATGCCATGCCACAGTAAGAAAGTAAATGCACACTGACACTGTAAGCCTGGCTAACCACGTAATAACACTTATGTTTCTTTTACCCGTGATGCCAAGTGAAACATGCAATGTCACAGTAAGAAAGTATATGGAGGCTCGCACCACTAATGTAGGACAGTCTAGCAACAGCATAACACTTGTCATGTTTGCATTACCCTTGGTACCATGTAAAACATGTCATGACACATTAAGTAAGTAGATGCAGACTGACACTACTAATGTAGGCCAGTCTAGCCACATAATAAAAATGCCACATTTATATTACCCATGATGCCAAGTAACAACATTAAGAAAGTAAATAAAGTTTGACTTGACTAATGCATGCCCGTTTTATCATGTTTGCTTTACCTTGATGAACAGTTACTGCACATCAATGTTAAAACAAATATGATAAGTGTAATAAATTGACCAGATGGGATTACATTGATTGTAGGCCAGTATAAATAGGTAATAACTATTCACTTATAATGTCTGCTTTACCCTTGATTCATGGCACTATGTGTCCCAGGAAAATCAAAACAAGAAAGCCATGCTCCCAACAGACGCACTCCTAAATGAAGGGGCCGAATGACCCACTAATTTTAGGGGTGGGGTCTGGCACACACACAAGCACACATACAACACTTTCACCTATACATTCACACAACAGCTTGAATGCACACATTCATGAAAACAAACACCAACATACATGTGCACCTACATGCATACACATCACATAAAAAACACTTATCATACCTGCTCACACCCCCATATGTCCCACACAGTTACAGAGGACTGATGGCCTTCCTCCCCACAACATGAAAACCCTGACTTACAGGAGAGGTGGTATCTCTTGTCAATAAGTGTCTATTCTGTTTGCGCAATAATTAAAGGTGGCAGGTCCCGGCTTCCGATGCCCCCCCCAGACTATGATTATTTCATGCTACGGTTGCTGGGTCGCTGCTCAGAAACAGAGTGCTCAGTGACAAAAAAGCACCTTGGTGGCCTGTGCTGCATGCCACTTAGGAGGGCACCCCCCAATAATGGCAGGCCACCACTGAATAAGGCTTATAGAACCCAGAACCGTCGTCCAGGTTGCTAAGAGCGTCTTTTTAAATCGGGTCTGCGTATCCTGCATGTTTCCGATTTCCTTTTGGAAAAAAAAAGAAAAAATCCTCACAGGAAATAATAAAGGGATGTTTCCCTATTTTTGTCCATAGATGTCCATAGATGGTGGCAAGCAGAAGAAGAGTGAGCGCAGGTAAGTGTAGGAAACTGAGATGGTTAGCGTTATGGAGGAAAGGGTTGCCAGTTATATGCCGGATTAGTGGAAAGGCACAACGGCATTATAAAGAACAAACTCGCTAAGACATGTGCTGGCACCAAGCTAAAATGGCCGGACGCCTTACCGATCGTGTTGCTATCGATGAGAACAACCCCTCAAACTAAGACTGGGCTCTCTCCCTTTGAGGTGGTAATGGGGAGACCTGCTAATATTTCGGGTATGCCAAAAAGTCGCTCATTGCGGGACATACAAAATGTGCTTCTTTCAGATTACTGTAACCAGTTGACTAAAAATCTGTTTTCAATTTATCACCAGGTGCGAGAGGCATTACCTGTGCGCTACGAGGGTCCTGGTCACAGTCTACGACCGGGGGACAGGATCCTCATGAAGGTTTTCGAGAGGTCGTCTTGCCTTGCACCTCGGTGGAGGGATCCCTACCAAGTCCTGCTAGTCACCCAGACTGCTGTGCGGGTAGCAGGTCGTAAAAACTGGATTCATGCAACGCACACCAAACGGATCCCACAGCCCGCGCCATACGATACAGAAGACACAGAATCCCTTCCCACTGTTGTAACTAGTGTACCTGAAACAGCAACAACCAACAAAGGAGAATCGAAGACCGCTTCAGAATCTGCAAGGCCGGACAAAACGGACATCTTGTCTCCGCACTCCCCAACATTGGAACTTCTGGATCAATTCTTTTCTGATCCCATTTCCGTCCATTCGCCACTTCCAGGAGGAAGTGACGACACTTTGTCCTCACCAGAAACTGCAAAATATAATTTGCGCCCAAGGAAGTAAACATACAGCATGGTCTGACTGTGCGATTGAGAAAATCATTTGAGGGCTTGCTTTTTGGCCCGACTGTACGGGAAGATTCTGTTGGCAAAGGGTTGTGGGAAAGACATTAAGAAGATGCACGACTGGAGTCGCCAGCAAACAAACAATTGGTGTTTTTTCGTTTGAAGACGACAATGCCTGCACCCGCTACCACTCGTACCGAACTTTTAGATAAACATTTGACTAGCAGAGACAATTATCAAGCATGTAAGGGGACCCCCAAAGTGTATTTTTGCTTTTTTGTGATAATTACTGGATTTTTAGTAACTGTTGGGTTTGGGTTATGGTATCTGGAGGAAGCATATCCGTTAGAGGACTTTTTACCTATTGCAAATGTATCTGTTATTCCCACTCCTTCCATGCAATTGCATACTTTGTTGCCTAGAGATTCTTTGCATAGACGGAACTATCAGAATAACACTCTTTTGTCAATAATGAATGCCACTCATGCAATTTTTAATAAGACCAATTGCTGGATCTGCTCACATCTACCGCAACATGGGGATAAGGGGCTAGGTTGGTATATTTATCCCTTACCTTTGACAACTGCCTGTTACGCTTCTCTTAGAGCACTATTTTTTGGTCGATGGAATGACAGCATCTCAGGGAACTTTGATGGTACAAATTTAAATAACTTTGAGAAGAATGCTTTGATGCCCCTGGGATGCTTGCTTTTTGCAAATAGAAGTAAGCCAAACGTTGCTTCTGTTAGGCCCTCTGATAGATTGTCTCATCCCTTTCAGTCTTTAATCTCTTTCAAAATGGCTCCTATAGGCAATAAGGATGGCACACCTCCATCTTATTCTGTTAACCATAGCCCCGATTCAGTGTCCTTCTGCATACAGAGGAATGGAACACGGTCAATGGGTAATTTTAGAAAGTGCGCCAACGTTGCAAATTTGACTAGTGAAAACATACCTCTGTACGTAGGTGAACCTGTCTATTTTGTTTGCTGTAATGTGGCATTTCCATGGTTGCCCAGGGATTGGCAAGGAACCTGTTATTTAGGGATTCTATTACCTGGGGTATTTATTGCCAGTACTGTAGACATTTCGAAGACTCGTCCACGACGAGGTGTGAAAGGGGATACTCCAGCGCAAACTCTAGGGGACATTATGAAATCCTTTGAGCCATTTTTTGGGTAAATTACAAATTCAGAAGATATCAGGAGACTAGCGAGAGTATTGGAGATAACCATCAACCGTACCACTGACATACTCTATAATATAACGTTAGAGCAGAGAGCGATAAGTTTGGTGGCTCTTCAGAACCGGATGGCATTAGATGTCATCCTGGCAGAGCGAGGAGGAGTATGTAAATCAGTGGGGTCCGCTTGCTGCGTTTACGTACCAGACTCCTCTCCAACGATCTTTAGGGCTATCCAAAATCTATATGTTCTTAGTTCAGAAGTATATGTTCCTGAAGGAAACTGGGAACTTAGTGCATGGTTTTGCGACCTCCTACGGTCATGGTGATGGAAGTTGTTCTCTGCTCTGCTGATTATCTTGGGAAGTTTTCTGTTTCTTTGCTGTTGTATACAGTGTCTCCCTGGTATATGCTCAGTATTAGGGGGATGTTGCACGCAAGCAACAAGTGTACTAGGGCATAAAATATACGACCCAGAGAAGGTTTCCAAAGAGTATGTGTTAAAAGAAACTCTGGTGTCAGATCTAATGGCAATAGATATGTCAGACAATGATTCAGGGTGTATGGACGATGACGTATGGAGTTACTTTCAAGGAGATCAGAAGTAGTGTTAGCACTTGGCATAGGCCAAAAGGAGGGTTTGTCAAACTGGTTAATAAATTATGTCTCCTATTGTAATGATTGTATGTATATTGGCCTACGCCAAGTTGCTTAAAATTGTACGCGAATAACTCTCTACGGCAAGGTCTTGACCTTAGAAATTGATGTAAGCCGCCATCTTGAATCAAGCCTCCATTTTAGGTTAGAACCGCCATTTTGGGGTTTTGTACAAAGTCACCCTGTAATCTAAAATGGCCGTCTCGTGTGCTCTTGTTCTTGCCTTAACCTCTTCAACCTCTGTAGGAGAGTTAATGTCCAATCTGCCTTCAAGCTACATGTTAGGGTCATGTAGACCTTGTCCTTTGTTGACCTCGAGAGGAGGGGATTACTTGAATTAGCAATGTTAAACTACAAGTATACAAGAACAGTAATGCTATCCAAATACGATATGCGAAACATTTGTCTGATCTGTATTAAAACGATACGTAAAGAGTGTAACGTTAAATTAAAGAATAATAGAGTATGTTAGTAAATGTTTTCAAAAGTAAACCGCATGCACGAGATATGTAAATTAGGAAAGTGAACCTGGCGCAACCCTAGCCCAATGTATTATTAACTTGTAAGAGGCTGGACATCATTTTTACAAATTGTATAAATACGTCGATGTCCAGCTAGCAAATTCTGTTCACTGCTCACATTGAACCCTGCTGGTGGTCTCTGTGATGTATTGATGGCCAAATAGCTATTTGTGTACTTTGTTGAATACTGTTCAGTTTTGGAATAAAGATTCTGGGAATCTTTACAAGCCCGTGTCGGTGTATTTTCCTTTGCTTGGTGTAACAGCCGTAATATTGTATTTTTTCTGATTCCACAACTTCACTCACCTTGGACATCGATGTAGTTGGGAGACACTTGATTTCTTGTTTGTAACCATTTCCAGGTATGACCCCTGTTACTGCCATCTATTAAGGTATCTTTAAAAAATATGTATGCAAGCTTTCTGCAATTAAGAATTAATGCTAATACTAAAAGCAGAAACGACTGCCTTTATTTGTTTGAGAAACAAAAAAAACAAAATCTATATAAATCACAGATAAATGCTCTGTTGAACTACATAGGAGGTAACAACGTTTTCCATATTTCTAAAGCAATAAGCTATTACATAATGTTTTTGAGAAAGTGCAAAGGTCCAGCAGCCACATGTGTTAACAGCAGGGGATATATGCTGAAAGAGCATTTGATTTTAACTCAAATAGGTCTGCCTGCCTGTTGAGATAAGATGGTTGTGCAGTGCTTGGTTGCAGTGCTCAGGGCATCAAAGGGAAGTAGTCTGCTATAGAGAAATTACCACAATACATCGCTATGAGGTGTGGAGTGGTTCAACAGATGATTTACCAAAACTGAAATAATCTACTTTGGGCCCCCTCAGATTTCCCCTTCTCTTTTAAATTGACAGACTCCTGGGGTTGTGCAACAATGCTGTATGAATGTGTGTGTTTGGGTGTGCTCAGGAGAGCAGACCTTCTATATGGAGATTAGGGGATTACATATCAGGCAGTCTGGACAAATTAACTTTTTATACCATGAAATGTGTACATGGAATCAAGGGTAAAGCCAGTATGATGAGTGTTAATGCATAGCTAGACTTGCCTACATTAGTGCTGCAAGTCTGGTTATATTTGTTTACTGTGACATGACATTTTTATTGGGCATCAAGGGTAAATCAAGCATGATATGTTATTTGCTGTTGAGACTGTCCTACGTAGATGCAGCCAGTATAGATGAATTTCCTTACTGTGGCATGCTACTTTTTTACTAGGCATCAAGGGTAAAGCAAACATGCTGATAATTGTTCCTTGGCTAGACTGGCCTACATTGATGCAGACAGTATGCATATATTTTCTTACTGTGGAGTGCCATATTTTGCTGGCAACAAGTTTAAATTAAACATGACAAATGTTTTTGCATTGCTAGACTGTCCAGCATTGGTGTTGTCAGTCTGGTTATATTTTCTTATTGTTGCATGACATTGTTTACTGGCAACAAGGATAAAGCAAACACGATGAGTGTTATTATGTGGCTATACTGGACAACAGTGTTGTAGGCAGTCTGGATATATTTTCTTAATGAGACATGACATTTTTTACTAGAAACAAGGTAACGCAAACATGATCAAATATATCATTCTGAATATGTTTTCTTACTGTGGCATGGTATACGTTGCTAGGCATGAAGGGTAAATCAAATTTCAGAACTATTATGTGGTTACACTGGCCTAAATTGGGTCATCCAGTCTGGAAATATTGTCTTATTGTGGCATGGTGTTTTGTACTGGGCATCAAGAGTAAAGCAATCATGATACTTAATACCTTTAAAACCATGTGCATCATTTACTATGCCCTCCACAACACTAGACCCAAATTCTTCTAGGATTACCTCATATGCTATCATCTTACCAGGAACCTCAGATCTGGTTCTGCTCTGCTCCTCGTTATCCCCCATTACAACTCCACGAAATTGGGAGGATCCTCTTTGTCTATCCATGCCCCTTCCATTTGGAACTCACTTCCTGTCCACATCTGCTGAATTAATAATCACCTCGATTTCAGAAAGGCCTTCAAAACTTGGCCATTACCTACTATAGCCTGAAATCCTCTTCACCACCTAATTTCCATCAGCATAGCCTTGTTCACAAGCACCAGCCTCACTCTTTTGAAACACCAACAAGTCTTGTTTGCACTGGATGCTGTCTATTGTCACGGCAGCGGCCAGCCTTACAGAGATCAAACACTGCCGACTGAAGCCCCAGATCATTTGTTGTACACAATCACACATCAGCCCCTTCACTCTGACTGGTGCAGTTAGACTACATGTATACAACACCTGATAGTCTGATGGGGCCTATATCTTACCAATCAAAAGTTTCAGGATATTAAGTCAGGACATGAAATAGGCATTGGGATCCCATCCTTACACCCGTCTCGGCTGCACACCTAGAGGACCCATACTGGTATCCCTTCTCATGTCAAATAGCTATGGGGATTGCCACAAAAGTGCTCACAGTGTTGAATTAGATGACTTGTGGGGGGTAATAAATATGGTGCACATAGATGGAGTTTTGGGGGTAGAACATGTGACACACTTAGTTGTATTTTCTGGGTAGGAAATGTGATGCACTAAGATGGGTTTTTGGGGGTAGGAAATGCGGTGCACTCAGATTGACTTTGGGGCGTAGGAAATGTGACGCACTCAATGTGTTGTAGGGGGGTAGGGATAGTGTAGCGCTCTCTCACAAGCTTGTCCATTTTCGCAGATGATGAAATTCACCAGAACTTTGAAGATCATAGGGAGAACCCTCACAATCCATCTGAACTCCCTTGAGAACAGATTGTTAATTCCACCAACAAGATGTATTAGGATTGCCCATTCAGTTCTGAAAGATCTGTCAGGATAGCTTGCACCTGCTCTGGAGCCTTAGTACCGGACCTGACAGTTTCTTGATATTAGCTTATATGCTTGTACCTAGATATGCCAGCGGCCACTGACAAAGGCCTTGAAAAGGTCCTGTTTGCCACGGGGAGCAATGAGCCATTGCCTGCATCCACCATGCAGGTAATGTCTACCCTACCAGTCTTAACTTCAGAACTTGCCATTATCTGAATACTGACTCCTGAATGCTAACGTCCACACCCCATCGAGGCAAAACTGGCTCCAGTCCTCAATAACTTAACAGACTATGCTGCCTACATTGACTACTACCGCCTTTTGTCTGATTAATGTCAGCCCATCCTAGTACATCGTGATCTACCACCTGATACTGACTCAATCTCCATGAACTAGCCTTTCTGCTCCAGATTGCTTTTTCCTCCCCCTTGCCTAAATACAGAACGATTCTGTATACTTTATTCCCTCGTTAGTAATTGTAATTAGCCCCTTACAATAAACCGTGTTTTACCGCAGGCTGCAATGTTAAACCAAACCAGCCTTGCTCTTTGCCCACTGTTAGCAATTTAATTTAGCCTTCCACAATTATACAGTGGCTGACCACACAATACACACTGCCTTGTTAAGCCTAAGTAGCCTTTTTGTATTAGCCCACAACCAGCACCACTGTTAGCAATCAAATCAGCCTACCACTATAGTTGTTGTCCAACCACTTTCTGTACTGTGATCTCACACTAGCCCTCTTGTACCAACTTGTATCTTGCCTCACTGTCAATAATTTGAATCTGTTAGCATTTTGATCTAGCCTATTACTATAGCTGTTGCCTGACTGCATATCACATTGTGAAATCAAAGTAGCCTTCTTGCACCAACTTGTATCCTGTACCTCCGCTTGCAATTTGCACTATGTATGCTACCATCATATGCCTAATCTCACTGGCTGACATACTAGCACTAGGTCCATTGTCTAGCTCTACAAGCCCCTCTATCCTACCGTCACCTGACTTCACCACAACAAGCAATATAAGCAATATGGTAGCCACTCTGGGTGCTATACCTACGTCACCACCACCCAGCAACCTGGGCCAACAATAACCATTGTATAATGTGGATCATTCCTGCGGTTTACCAAACTCTAATAGACCTTGCAATATATCCTCCAGAAACATTAGGCTCTGCTCTGGACTTCCCAAACTATTCGAACCTCCTGCTAGGACCAACCTAGACCATAGGAGAAAATGCCCACACAACAAACAAACTAGTACTATGGGAAAGCTTTTTTCCTATCACCCAACCTTTACCCAAAACACAAAGTCCTACCCATAAAAAACGTCAAAAGTATAAACCCCATACGGCACCAATGGCTGATGGAGTAAATAACTGTACCTCATCTACACCACTGACAGGTAGTCTTGCTCTAGACCTCAACGGGGCACTAATAAATGCCAGATCCTTAGTGGTGCATGCCACAGAGATAGCCGACCTAATCTTGGCAGAAAATTATGACTTTATTGCCATCACTGAATCATGGCTTCATGCAGCAGCAGGCCCTGCCCTTATGTCAGCAGTTCCTGACGACTACACCATTCTTATAGCAGACAGATGTGAGGCCCATTGAGGAGGCATAGCTCTCATAGCTAAATCCAATCTTTCCATGAAACTAACCCCCTCCCCAGACATCAAATCCTTTGAATCCCTCAATGCCAAACTACCCATCTCTGATTCCCAAACACTTACCATCCATCTTTTATATAGACCTTCAGGACCCATCGGTTCATTTGAGGAGTACATCTCCACCATTCTCTCCGTCAACTTAAAAAACACCTTGTAAGTACTTCCGCTAGGATATCTTAATCTGGGATTTAATGACCCTAGAGACCATCAAGCAGCTAGTATCGCTAATGTTCTTACTGAACTTATCATAATCCAAAGACTGAATATGACAAAGGAAGAACACTCGACTGGGTGGCGGATTACAACTGCAGTGCCACTATCGCAGCCATAACCCCACAGGTATGGACAGACCACCACCTCTTATCATTTACACTAGCAGCTAAAACTCTCACCACTAAAAAAAAAACATCCGCTCCTCCCACACTAACAAGGAATAAAAAGAATATTACGGTAGATAAACTTCTTTCCCTAATATTACCTAACCTCAACTCAATAGCTGCTACCAGGAATCCCACCATGCTAGTTGACTAATATAATAAAACTATGACAGCAGCAGTAGACACCATCACCCCTCTAAAAATGAGAAAAAGCAAACCCAAAGCCCACCTTAACTCCTGGTTCACCCCACACCTCAAAACCTTGAGAACAGAAAAAATAAAATGCAAAGTATCATGGAGGCTGTTACCCACTGCTGAAAACAGAACCAACCTCATTACCATATCATCGCTCTACAAGAAAGAAATACTTCTTGCCAAACAAGAAACATACAACAATAGAATCTTGCAAGCTAACTCAAGCACAAAGGAATTATTTCTAATCTTGAAAGAACTACAAACCCCAATCCCTGCACCAGACAACTGTGTGAAGGATAAAACCCGGTGTTCCAACATACAGCAAGCCTTATCTAACAAAGTTACCACCCTTCAGGATACTATTGCTAAAAAAAGACCCAACTTACCTAATACGGTCTCACCAGCCAACACCCTCATGCCTTCTCATAAACCATCGCTCTGCTTTAGTTTTTCTAAATATCTATTCTCAAGGTTGGAAAAGTCATCCTTTCCCTCAAAATTTCGAACTGCTAGGGTGATAAATGCCCACCTCAAATAATTCAGGATGCTGCAAGAGATTTGGCTCCTTTCATATCGAAGCTAATCAATGCATCATTCTGCTCAGGCAACATCCCGAGTAACCTCAAAGAGTCTTGGGTACTCCCCCTCCTTAAAAAACAGACATTAGATCCAACTATACCTACCAACTACAGGCCCATCACAACAGAGCCATTTTTACTCAAAATCTTAGACAGAGTGGCAGATATCCAAATACATCAGTATCTGGAACACAACCAGCTCCTAGGAGCCCGCCAATCAGGGTTCAGGCCCCAACACGGCACCGAAAGGGCGCTAATCGATCTTAAGGCCCACATTGACAAGCTTAAGGTCAAGGGGAAATCAGCCCTGCTACTCCTCCATGACCTTTCAGACGTGTTTGCCTTGGTGGACCAGAAGAACCTATGCAATCACCTCAACTCAGCAGTTCACTTCTCTCAAGAGGCCATTGTTTGGATACAATCCTTTCTGAGCAATAGGACAATGAGAGTCTTCTCACCATCAGCAGCGACAGACCCCATTCCTATCACCTGTGGGATACCCTAGGGCTCCTGTGTCTCACTCACATTATACAATATATTTATTAATCCCCTTTTCGATGATCTGGACCTTCTTGGTATCACCTACACTAACTATGCAGATGATACCCAGATTCTCATAAAACTTACTGGGGATTACGACAAGGATTTGGCCTTAGTACATAGAATCTACCTCATCATCCAGGCATGGATGGCTGTCCATGGTCTATGCCGGAACAAAACTGAGCTTATCATTCTGGGTACCACCTCTTAGTAAACCTTAGTAAACTTGGCCCTAATTACTCCTCCTTTAACAATGACGGCAACTCTATTAAAGTTGCCAAAGACGTAAAAACAATAGGCTTTTACCGAGTTTCTACCCTCACCTTTGCCAAACAAGTTAATTCCATGGCCTCTGCCTCTGCATACAAATGTAAGCTAATTAGAGCCAGTAAACCATTATTATATAAGAATAGCTGGATCATCCTAGGCACACCTTTAATATTGTCCAAAGTGGACTATTGTAACTCCCTTTACATTGGTGCCTATAAGTATATTGTCAGTAGAAGTCAGGTGCTCCAAAATAATGCCCTTAGAACAGCCTTGGTTATAGCAAGGAAAGAACACATCTCAGAGGTAAAGAGACAGAATAACTAGCTATCCACCAGTTACAAAATACTGCTGAAAACTGCCTCGCTAACATACAAATGTCTCAATGACGCAGCACCCCACTACCTCATAGAGATATTTAATAGAAAATCCTCTAGCCAGCCCACTAGAACACAAACTGTCAGATCTACCAAGATTTAAATTGTCTATAGTTGGGGCAAGTAGCTTCCCAGTTAAATCTTCACAGCTATGGAACTCCCTACCACCCTCCCTGAGAACGGAGCAATCCTATCTGAAATTTAGACAGTCTGTCTCTTCCAACATATGCACTGTAAATAGATATCAGAAATCCCCACTGTTTGTTGAATCCTATCCTAAATTATGTATTGTTGTATTGTGTATTCCTACTGTATGTACTTACCACCCGGCACATGTTTGCCCATCTCTGTATACTACTGTGTAACCTAAGCTGAACGTTTTCTTGCATCTTCTGCGCCCGGATACCTTTGTGTCTGGTGCGTGTTACAAACAAACAAACAATACAATAAGTGTTAACACAGGGCTAGAATGGTCCAGATTGAAGCAGCAGCCAGTCTGGGTATATTTTCTGACTGTGACATGGCATTTATTACTGGGTGAGTGTTCTTATGTGAACACTGAGGGTACCGATGGAGCCTATGCAACATATAAATGTTTATTATACAGGCATATATTGTGGGGAAAGGCATCATGAAAATGAGTTGGAAAATATTCCTGTGCACTGTTGGTGATTTGCATCTAATGAATTGTTTCAAGTGTTGCCCATCAAAACCAACTGTGTGGATTTTTACCCAATTTTTCGCGGACAGTGTGCAGTAAAATGCACCATTTTAACCCTTATTTAAAAGAAAATGTGGGGGGGGGAGCCCATAAGCCCTCCTTTGTAGGTTTGGACACTGTTGCTTCACTTGGTAGCTCCTTCATAGCTCCTTCATAGTCATTGGAAATATGTATTCCCCTCCAATAAAAAAAATCATTGTCCTGATTTGACATTCGCAACGGGGGAAGGGCGATCAGCCAATCAGGTGGCTGGAACAGCAGGCGACAATACACATGCCCCACCAGCTGTCCCAGCCATTTGAGGCCCTTTGCCAGGTGGTGCCATTTATTTTGTTTTGTTAATGTGCCTCCCCACACTCCGCCAAAAATCCCCTCATCCCCTTTCTTACCTCCTCTCTCCATCCCTACTTACCTGCTGGACCGGAGCTCTATGCTCCGGTCCCGGTGCTCCTCCCATCTCCCAGCTGCCACCATAGACATGGAAAAGGGACTTTTCCATATGGTAGCAGCCATCGTTAATTTGTTCTAAGGATGTCGGCTGCACAAGCAGGGCAAATCTCCAGAGGAAAATTTATGAAATCCATTTGCACCCCGTCTGAACCCTGGGTTGCGAATAGCTTTCATACCCGCTCAGGAGGGCGGACATGGCTGGTAACGGCCCTCAGCCCTAGATGAGGCCCTTGCGACCTTAGCTCGGACTGGCGGCCCATTACCCACCATGTTTGCCCTCTTGAGTGGGCATGAATGCCATGTTATGTGCCCTCTGAAACAGGTAGATGCCATTACTGGGCCTGCACACTCCATGTGGGTTTACAACAACAGTATCAGTCATTACACCAAACCTGTAGTGCTAGCTGAAAGGCAATGGGAGAGCTTCATGCCCAAGTGTCTGAGAGGCACTAGAGGAAGTAGGTCGTTATCTGAAAGGTTCATTAAATAGATGTTAAAAGAAGGCATTGCTTTTTTTTCTCAAGCAATCCTTATTGTTAAATTAAGTCTGCATAACAGGCACCAACAAACAACAACCAAACATTAACTGTTAAACACATAACTACTTCTAGAAGATCAACAGTCAGATTGATTTTGATCGCAGGGGACAAACTGCAACAATGGGTAATAATTACAACCCCAGGCCTAGCCTAATTGACCTTCTAGGCACCCGAACAAGTTCAGCACGGATTTAGCTGCCTGATTACAAATAGTAGCAGGATAATGTCTGCTTATCAATCTACAGATGGAGATGTGTCCTAAGAACTTTGGGCATACTCCAGAAAGGCCTTCTATAAGTACACAAGGAGAAGTATTCGAGTCTATTGATCCATATCACCGCCAGAAATTGTGAGAGCGTGATTAGGAAAGCTGGTTTATATAATGTCCCCTTAGCACTTAAACACTCTATCCTTTCATGTGGGATGATACTGTATTCGTTTTTTTAAATTATTTTTTATTTACTGAATTCAACTTTATAGAGGAATTGTTCTCGAACTGCTCTCATTGGTATTGCTTGTCTCTGTTGTAGACAATGGAAGGGTGCATTCACCTTGTGGGGCGGGGAGCTGCACATCGGTTTTCTACTGTACTGTGTGCAGGTGAGTGCTGTATAAATGCCTGGTTATGTTATTGCTTCCTATGTGATGTGGGTTAATTCTAGAATGGGCATGTGAGGGAGAAAGCTCTCTAGAACATAGAACACTTCATGTTGTTGTTGTTTCTCAAGAAGTGTCAGTTAAGCTTCTTCCTTGGATGCGTTGGGGGTCCTAATCCATTGCTCGTACTTTTATAATAAAAGTATATTATAAACTCACCGCAGTGCCTGCTTCTTTTAAAATGTCGACCAAGGTGGGATAGGAGGTTCCTGCGAAGCTAGCCCGCTTTCTCCAAGACGGCCTGCTGCATCAAGACCCCCAACGCCGGCAGACTTTGAGCGGAAAACACTCAGCCTGTGTTGCACCGTGGGAAGGGACCGGTGCTCAAGCTGCTAAGAGCTGTTGTCACTGCTTCCATCCGCAGTTCGGGATTTCTACGGAGGAACGCTTCGGGCTGGAGAGGAAATTTTGGAAAGGCATTGGAGCCTGTGTTTTGTCCGGTCCGGTGGCCCGTGCTGGATCAAGAGTGAGACGCTGTGACGAGGACGCCTGGGTGCAGCCCACACCTTTGGAGGAGCGCTTCTATATCAGTGTCACAGGGTCTCTCCTTTCGGATGTGCTTGTATCATAGAGCGCGATTGGGCGTCTGCTGACCATATGGGCAGGTCACGAACGCAGAAGTGAGGAAACTGGCTGCCACGGGAGGAGCAGTAAACCCGTTGCAGACATCGGTTCACTTGTGGCGGCTCCCAGCAGGTGATCGGACCGCCCAGGGCCACTCTCGATAAGGCGGTCAGCGGGCATTTTGTTTTATCTAAAGCCTATAGGTGACATTGTACGGGGGAGAAAGCAAAATCCCCGGGATCTTGCAAAGTGATTCTGGTGTGCCTGCAGCATCAGTGGCTCACTGGATCTTGTGAAATTAGATGCTTTTGAGGCTGCGGCGCGAACAGTGGTATTTTGGTCCTCTGAGCCCTCCGGAAGGAGTGAACTCATCTGCCTTTTGTGGCTGCTGGGGAACATTGGTATTTCGGTACTGGAGAAGAGACACGTGGTATATTTTGGCACTGATACTCGCCGAGTCTCTCTTATAGCGGGGGGGAATCAATCCGCAGTATGGCACTTTCTGGAGTTCCGGATCCCCAAGTGTTTATGCCTGCTCCAGGTCCACCCAAGATCAAGTGGGTGCCCTGGAAAAAGGGTTTTTTACACTATGTTAAAGCCACATGTGGAAACGGAATGTCAGTGGAACGGAAAGTGGCAATGTTGATGCACTTTCTCGGGTATGAGGGTCAGAGGATATATGACACCCTCTAGACATTCCCGAACTGGATTTGGAAGGGGGGTCGAATGATTTTGATGTGGCTTTATTTAAATTGGACAAACATTTTGAAGCTAAAACAAGCACTGTCCTGGAAAGGTACCATTTTGGTATGAGGTTCCAACATGATGGTGAATCTTTTGAAGACTACATCACAGCTCTAAGGCATTTGTCCCTCAATTGTAAATTTGGTAGTGGACTAGATGAACACATTAGAGACCAGTTCATGCTTCATTGTTCGAATGATAAAATTCATGAAGAGATTTGGTTAAAAGATTATCCCAATTTAGAGGAGGTTATAGGTATTGCGAAATGGATTGAACATACTTTGCAGTGTGTAGCTAAATTGTCAGTGAAAGAGGGCAAGCCAGCTCAGAGTACTGAGGTTTTGAGGGTGGGTGATAAGAAAGGAGCTCCTATAAAAGAAAAAAAGAAACAGAGGACTAGACCTAATAAACGTTACGAGGTTGTTCAGAGCAAAGGTGGTGGTGTTGAGCAGGGGAATAGGCCCTATCAGAAGGATAGCGGGCAAGTTAACCCAAAAAGGGAAGACCGGTTGTGTTTTAGATGTGGCAGCACACGTCATTTGTCCTTATCTCCCATATGTCCTGGAAGAAGTGTGAATTGCAGTATATGTAAGAAATGGGGCCATTTTGAAAATTGTTGTAAGAACTATCGGATTGGTGGTGGTAAAGGAACCCTTCTTATTGAAAAGTTTGATGGTGTATCATCGGAGGAAGGTGATGTTTCAGAAAATTAAATTGTTACTGTACACATGGTACGTTGTATTAGTTCAGATGAAGGTGAACATCCATCTGCTTGGATAGAAGTTAATGGACAACTAGTTAAGATGCTGGCAGACTCATGTTCAAAAATAACATTAATGTCTAAACTTGTTTTTGAAAATGTGTTGGGTGGTTCTATGAAACAATTGTTTCCCTCCAATAAAGACCCTGGTGGAAACAACGGGTATAGAATTGAAATTTTAGGATGTTGCGATGCTGAGTTTAAATTCAAAGGCAGAATGACACATGGAAAAATGTAACACACAAAAAGGGAAGTAATGTTGCTTGTATGGAGGGTACAAAGGGGGTTAGGTATTAAGTTGGATCCCAATAGTGACGAACAAGTGTGCAGGGATCTAATAGAAACAACCCCAGAGACCATGAGATGACAGAAAAATACCCAGAGATTTTCAGTAAGAAGGTAGGATGTCTGAAAGGGATGGTACATAAGATTGTTGTGAAAGAGGGGAGCAAACCAGTCTTGGCTAAACTAGGGCCGTTACCTTTGTCAATGAGGAAGGATGTGCGTGAGGAGTTGGTAAAGTTAGAAAAAGAATGTATCATTGAACCTGCTATGGCGGTGGAGTGGATTTCTCCTGTGGTTGTGGTGAAGAAAAATAGTGGTGATTTGAGAGTGTGTATCGACTTGAGGGAGCTTAATCGGTGTTTTGTGGCTGATCGCCATCCTCTGCCAAATATGGGAGAGTTGCTTAGTAGAATTGGAAGTGCAAAATTCTTTGCAACACTTCATATTGCAAGTGCCTACCATCAGATCAGTTTAGATGCTAAATCCCGCAAACTTACCGCTTTCATTACATATGAGGGAATATATCAATTTTGGCGCATGCCTTTTGGTTTGATATCGGCATCTTCTGTATTCAAAAAGTTTATGGATAAGTTGTTAAAGGATGTTTGTGGGGTATGGTGTTTTCAGGACAATGTCCTCATATGTGTAAAAGATCAAGTGGAATTGAAAGGAAGGCTAGATGTGGTCTTGGACATTTTTAAAGCGAGGGGCATAACTCTGCATGGCGAAAAGTGTGTTTTTATGACTCGGGTTGTTGACTATCTGGGTCATGAGATATCAGAGCAAGGGCTCAAACCAAAAAGGAATTTGGTAGATTCAATTTTGAAAACAGAACTGCCAAGGAATAAAGCAGAATTGAGGTCATTTCTTGGTACCATTGAATTTTATCATCGGTTTGTTGAGAACTATGCAGATTATATAACCAATTTAAGGGCATTGTTAAGAAAGGGTGTTGCGTTTGATTGGAGCAGAGAGTGTGAGAGAGAATTTGAAGATATGAAAAGGAAGATTGATATCGCGAAACCCTTATCTATGTTTGACACAAGGAAGAGAACTATTCTTTCGGTGGATGCTAGTGATACTGGCATAGGAGTGGTGATGTCGCAGCCAGATGGTTGTGATACATGCCTCTCACATGCTGAAAGGTGCAGAGCTTAACTATTCGGTTTTGGAAAAAGAAGCATTGGCGTGCCATTGGGGTATAGAGAAATTGAAAAACTTTGTGTGGGGTCAGGAATTCACGTTAAGAAATGACCATAAGCCGCTTAAAGCGATCTTTGAAAATAAAGGCCTTGACAAAGTCTCGAGGAGAGTTGCCTGTTGGGTGACAAGACTACAATGCCACAAATTTACCATAGAGGTGGTTGCAGGCGAAGAGAATGTGCAAGCTGATCATGCCTCTAGGGTTAAAATGGGAGGCTATATAAGTGAAGATGGTGACAAAATGAGTGGTGAGAGTGAGATGGTTTTTGCAACTGTGGATGGTATTATACAAAAGCAAGAATGGATTTGAGTTTTGTAAAATGACAATATGTGGAAACGAGTCTTAACCTTTGTAAAAGAATATTGGCCTGAGAAGAGATTACTGTCCGGTGAGGAAAGGTCACTGTGGGAGGTAAGAATCGAATTGTCAGTAAAAGAGGGGTTGTTGTATAGGTGGGACAAATTGGTGGTTCCTGGAAGTTTGAGGGAAAGGTTAATAAGATCGGCTCATCAAGGACATCTAAGTGTGTGTAAAACCAAAGAGGTAATAAAAGCAGATTACTGGTGGCCAGGGCTCGACCGAGAAATTGAGAGAGTGATTGGTGCGTGCACAGATTGTATCAGAACTGGGAAAAATTTGATGGCAGTGGCCCAACCCATCGGAAAAACCATTACACCTGAAGGAGTGTGGCAAGATGTAGCGATGGACATCTTAGGACCGATTGATATGGGTGTGGGTAGAGGAAGGTTTATCCTTGTCCTAGTTGACACTTTTTCGAGATGGACTGAGTTCAAGATTGTGAGAGAGGTTACGTGTCAACGTATTATAGAATTTTTGGAAAATGTGTTTGAGAGAGAGGGCCTACCCAGGAGTTTTCGCACAGGCAATGGTCCACAGTTTGTGGGAAAGTTGTTGCAGGAATATCTCGATAAATGTGGGGTTGAACATAGAAGGACTCCTTTATTTTATCCCCAAGGAAATGGTATGCTCGAAAGAGTTAATCGATGTATCATGGAAGCCATTCGTGGAGCGAATGGGTGTGGTCTAGACAGGAGAGTGGCTGTCAGAGAAAGGTTGTATGCGTTCCGGATGGCTCCGGGGCTTGAGACAGGTGTGAGACCTTTTGTACTCATGAGAGGCCGAAGGGCAAACACTCTGGTCTCGCCAGCCTGGCTGGGGAGAGTAAAAAAGACGGATGTGGGTGTGGATGTGGTGAGAAGAAGGATGGATGCATGCAAGGAAATGTGGGTGGAAAAAGTTAATGAAAAGCATCCTAGGAAAAGGACTGTGATTGAAGTTGGAGATTGGGTCCGTATAAGAAAAGCTATGTTATCAAAGAAAGGAGAGTCTCTCTACACTGACCCAGTTATAGTTGCCGGTGTTTTCAGAAATGCTGTGGAGCTGGAAAGCGGACAAATCTGGAATCTGTCCAGAGTTGTGAAGGTTAAGAGATAAACGGGCACTGTGTGAGCCGTTTTCTTATTTTGTTCTATGGTTATTTTTATTTTTTATAAGGGGGGGGATGTTGTATAAATGCCTGGTTATGTTATTGCTTCCTATGTAATGGGGGTTAATTCTAGAATGGGCATGTGAGGGAGAAAGCTCTCTAGAACATAGAACACTTCATGTTGTTGTTTCTCAAGAAGTGCCTGTTAAGCTTCTTCCTTGGCTGCGTTGGGGGTTTTAATCCATTGCTCGTACTTTTATAATAAAAATATTATAAACTCTCCTGCGTGCCTGCTTCTTTTACAGTGAGGCATAAACTTTAATAAGCTACGTGCTTTAAGGCCATGCCAGATTCCCGAGGAAGACTGGTACACGACCAACACGATTACCATCCACCATCCAAATAAAGGCGGATACGGTGGTTAAGGGTGGATATGCATCACCAGGAACGAATGAGCACTCGTCAGCTGATCATCACTTGCAAGACAATCGCGTTCCTACAATGCAACCCTGAGGCAAACGAACAACCTAAACTACAACTAATATCGAAAGGCAGTCCATCCTAAAACATTGGCTCAAGATAGCAGAACAGAGACATGTTGCCTGTCCATTGCCCCAGTGTTGATAGTGCAACAGGTCTGTCTGCAATAAATAATGCAGCAAGCATGTTTTGTGTGTTTCCCTTATCACGCCCTAAGCAGGTACCAAGGTATTGTAGGCGGTTCTATACATACCAGGCAATTACCAAACTGAAAATCGATGGCCACAGCCATGCTTTATGGAGGGAGATTGGATCACGTCCAATGAGTAAGGTTATTGTTTGGGGTAAAGGGCATTGTAAAAGGCCACACACATGATTGTGTTCCTTCAGACAGGTCAGAACACGTATCTACCTTTCATCCCCTGAGCCGTGCCTTCTGCAATCACTTGCATGCGTTAAACATGTGGCGATCTCTGGGGTTAAGTAATCTCCTCTTTCCTGGGATGATCCGGCATTTTACTAGTTTGAATCCCAGCGGTGATTGACTCATCCTTCCGAGGGTGGTACATTGAGCACCACTGATAATGATAACAGTTTTTGCAGCACTTAGAAGTGGGCGAATTAATGCATGAGGTGCCGTGTTATTATCATGTGGGACGATCAAACCACACGCATTGTAAAATAAACTTGGTTTTTCGAATGACCAAGACGTAATGCATGGCAAAGCTCTCCACGTTATGTGTATGTTTGTCAAAAATGGTATTAGCGGCTGCACTTATTAGTTTGTAGGTTGCAATTCAATGGTCCTACGAGACGAGCCCTGTTTGCAAGTTAGCCTAAATTCGGTGAAATCTAAAAAGATCAAACTGCACTTATTCGTAACATCATATTAATAGTCAAACTATGAACACAGAAGCATATTGTCTTCAAATTAAACTACAAATATTTGTGTTCCAAAAAGGACTACATTAATATGTACACTGATTTGTGTTTTCGCCACGTGCACTGCTTCCTTTCATAAAAGAGTATTGAGCTAGAATGCAGGAAAACCAGGCTGTTTCAGATGAAAAAAATAAATAAAAAAAGACTATTGTTAAAGTAAATACCTGAAAGAGAAATATGCTTACTGACATTAAAAAAGAAAAAAGAAAACAGTGTCCCCGATGAACGATTGGACAAGGAAGGGAATAATGCAATGTCTACTTGATGAAGTATTGTACTTTTTACTAATTCTCCACACACCAATCAGTGCTTTGGCTGGGTGTCACACAGATAAACATCCACTGAAGGGAGCACAGGCTCTGATTTACAAAAAAGCTTGCAGTGGGACTTTCCCCTGTTAGAACATGTTTGTAAATCAGGCCCTTAGTCTTTGGTGAGTTTAGTTTAACAGGTGGGCATCTAGAACTCTGGATAAAGTCATGCTTGTCAGTCACTGATGCCAGATGCTGGTGGTTGTTCTATCCCGTGAGGGATTGAAATCTGGCAAGGGTGTGGAAGCCCATGCTTTTCTGATTGATATGGGTAGTTCTATTTTAGAAAGGGTGGGCTGTTAACCAGGCCCTCTTTAAGTCAAACCCATGCCAAAAGCCAAAAACATTCTGTACACCTATTCCCTGCTGAATCAGTATCTTGATCTGCCATGTCTACTCTCCACCCACAGTGACAGCTAAGTCACCTCAGCACAGGTGCTGCATTTAACATGTTCACCTCTTTTCCTAAACCACATAGGTCTGACAGTTACTACACAGGTGTCAGTTGTAAACTTTAAATATAAACCACAATTAAGTCAAATGTATCACGGCTAGAATCTCTCATACGTATGAAAGCCACATCCAATTGATATCATACATGTATCAGCAGTGTGAGCTCAGATGAGGAAGGTTTGAGTGAATTCTGATCAGACAGCTTGGCCAAGCCAGCTTGCAAGGCAGGGAATTGAATGGCTGGGGCCCTCCTTTGATCCTTTTTGAGGTCAAGTAACAGTTCTCTACAGAAGGACAGCCCCCAAGCAGGAGCTGTCCTGGGAAAGAAGCATCAAAGGGCACACCCATCTCAAAAGACTAGCCTTACACCAGGTTATGGCATTCCGAAAGGGCATTTGATGCTTTTAACAAGGAAAGGGGTGGAGATAGTATAGATAGAGTAGAGGGAGCTCAGCATGGTGTGAGGAAGATTCCACCATCCTGTTTCTCTCTATCTTTCTCTCTCCTTCCTGCCCCCTCCACTTCCTTTAACACAAAGAAATTTGGGTATGATGTCAGAAGGAAACTACAACTTGTCTCCAGTGCCCCTTAAGGCTGGTATGTTTCTGTCCAATCACCTGTGGGCTTTTGCCTATAAAAGAGGGAGTCCCCCACTGTATTTCTGATTCACCTTTGGACAAACATTTAAAGAAGAATGTGTTGTACCTCTTTTGGGAGAGTTGACATTCCAAAGTCTTCAACACGTGGTATATAAACTGAGTGCCCATTTTAGAGGCAAGAACTGCTCCATAACCATCGCCAGGGCACATTGGAGGTGACCTGCTGCTGGAGAATGACCTAGATCTCTGCCATCTACACATGTAGCTCAGACCTCACTGAGTAGAAGGAACCCTGCAGGTGTGTGGCAGCCTCCCCCAAGAACAAGTACTAATCTTATCCTTGAGTCTCTGGAGTGGGACTTAGAGCACCTGTGACCCAAAACAGCCAGGATCCCTGAGGGCCTGCTGTTGAACTGCTGCAAGCTTTGATTCAAACCTGTTTGACCCAGTCCAACCACCATGAACCTACAGAGATGCCTTTGACACTCAACCGGTTATCAAAATGCTGTAGTGCAAACTTGAACCAGTTTGCTATCAAGCTATTCTAGCTAAGTGATTCATTGCCTTGGCTCAACCTTAAAGCTCATTGTTGCCTCCACTGCCTTCAAACCACTTTTCAAACAACCAGCATCTGTATTGCCAATCGTAAATGGCAGTCCAACCAGCCCTGGTGTCACCATGATAATGTGACCGCCCAAGTTGAACTGAGCATCCAATAACCTACACCTTCACTGTTAATCCATCTGCCGAACTGATCTTGGTTACCCTAATGATTTACACTTCATTGAACTGCTCTTCATATCGCCTTTTGAACCTCCAGCATCTTCGTTTCCTATCTTCATCATCAGTTGACCCGTTACTTGTAGCAGCATCAAACTGTGACCTTTGAACGCGCATCAGACCGCATGACTCAAATTGCCCATCCAGTCACCACCATATTTGCTGTTGAACCTACTCCCAAACCAATCATGGTTGTCCTCATTATCTGCAGTTCTTTGAACCATAACAAACTTCAACTCGATTCTGGCGCATTCACTGTTCCCCGTCTGGAACAACGTGACTGTCGCATCCAAACCTGCTTTCAAATGTATGAACAGTCTCAAGAAGCCCAGTTTTATTCTATTCAACAGCCAAATCTACTGAAAGGTATTATTGACTGAGAACCACCCCCTTGAGATGGCTCTGGGCCCCAGAGGCTACCTAGGTCATGTTTAATCCCTCTTCGCCAAGAACACACCTTTTTTCTGAACATTGTAGTTTTTTATAGCCTTTTACCCCTATTTCACTACCAAAAGTGCTGCATCTTTCTATCTTTGCATATTCGTTCTTTCCACAGGATTGAGTTTTGTGTAGTGTTTTCAATTTGGTTATTATTGCAGATGATGGGTTTAATTAAAGTATAATTACATTCATTTTTATGGACATTCCATTTATTTTGGACTGTTATGCTTTGTTGTTTGGTTTGCTACTAGAGTTTAGCCACTGCTCATCCTTTAACTCCTCAGGGGCAGAAGTAATTTGCTCACATTCCCACTGGAGTACCTCTGGATTTGTAGACACTCACAATAGAGACTTTCATTGTGATGCTGGCAATTTACACATTAGAGAATTATTTTGCTGGATCTTGGGACACTTATTATTGTTAAGTTATTGGAAGCATTGCTTTCTTCTTATAATGAATGTGGATGTGTTGCTCTTATCTTACGTTGTATTCATTATGTACCACAGCTCCAGCACTGGGGGAAGGCTGCAACCCAACCCATCGAGGCCAACCCTCAGATTTATTACTGTGAAGGAGCTTTCCCCACCACTTGCAAAGCAAAACAACCTTTCTGTGCCACACACTTCCGCATGAACCGAGTGGCATTGAGGAAACAGGTAATGACATTTCAGTTGTACTTCCAGAATGTTTGTTTAGTGCCTGTATCTAACAAACACAACATTCAAAAAAGGAAACCTTCAGGTGTCCAATGGCTCTTTCAAGGAAAAAAGTCTTTCACCTCTTTTCATTGATTCCAAAATGACCAGAAGGCCTGTTTCCTGGAAATACCCATATTTGTCATGTGCGTGGCATTTCAGAAATGTCAGTCTTAGGGTTTTAAGGTACTGGGGGTGAATCCTCATGTCCCACTCAGAGGTATATTGATGAAAAATTGGACATTTGTTAATCAGCACTGAGCACTGGCATTGCATACCTGATTCTGCAGTCTGTTGAGCACAAAACACCACACTGTTGACTGGGGTGCAATATGACATGGGAGTGACACAGGAGCACCACCCTAAACCTGCCCTCAGAGAACCTAGCCCATCGGTGGAAGAAAATAGAGTTATTCTCCTGTGCCATGGAAGAGTACCCCAGATTAACGTGGTGCAAGGACAGTGCAAAGCATTGGAGTGGGTGACCGCAGAATGTTGGTAACTAGAGAAGAAGGGAGCCAGAGAAAGACGAGAACCACAGACCAGGGAAGAAGAAGAGACCAGCAAGGCAGCAGACAGGACAACGGAGAACATGGCAAGATCACCCAGGATGGATGAACGGAGAAAAGGAGAAAGAGGAATAGGAGTGTGTGGCAACAAAAGAGTTAAGGGACTTATGGTTGTGGATGAAGACAAGGCTGTTGCTCATAAATTGCCTGGCAATGTTTTTCCAGGGTCCTGGAAGCACGCGCCGGACTGAGCCAAGGCTCATCAATGTCAGCATCCATTAAAGAAGATGGTAGCACCCCGATGCACAAAAGACGAGAATCATGAGGGATCTGACCAGCCTGTGCGGAGCCGGTGGAACCCATCAGGGCCAAGACAGAGGAAGCAAGAGCAATATCTCGCAGATGAATAGAGAATGATCTGTGGCGCATGTGCCCTGCCGAGGCAGGCGCCAACATTGGTAAAGCAACCTTTCCTAAAGAGATCACATGCCAATGTGAACAAAGTCTTTTGGAAAAAGATCTTTAGACCAAAGTGTCCTTTCCAGGATAGATCAACTCTCAAAACACTAGGTAACTTAGACGGTATCAGGAGAAGAGGCACTGGCTGCTATAGTATAGCAGTTGTTCATTGCAAATCTGTGGTATTATCCATATCAAATTGTTCGTTTACAATTGTTCGAATGAACAATTGACCGAATTTAAAGGGTCACAATTGACTTTTTCACAATTGACCGAATATATAGGTTTTGGGGGGTTTGGCGTTGGGTGAGGGGTTGTGGGCGGTTTCCCCCCACATATATGGTACAATTGACCTTCACAATTTGGTCAATTGTGAAAAGGTCAATTGTCATTCGAACAGTTGTAAAACGAACAATTCGTATACAACCAACTCTGTGACCTCAAACCTCCTACTAGAACTCAGGTTAAAGGCAGAAGAGGAAGGCAAGGGATGGGAGGCTTGTGTGCTACACTCATTATATGTGCCTGGGTGGGATGATGGATTTGTGTGGTTTGTAAGGCTGATCTGACATTGGAACGGTAAGTGTTTGATGCTTGAATGAAATCAAGAAGTGTTCTATAGTTTGCAGTTGAGGTAATGCGGCAGAGATGCGTACCGTGCATGTTTATCCCTACAATGCAAGATTTGATTCAGTCCTGGATTTATTCTTTTCCTCTCTGGCTTGTAGTTTTCTTTCCACATTTCATACTCAGCACTACTAATCCCAGAATGCAATGAATAAAATAGGATATCCTCATCATAAAATAGGGAACAAGAGCTCTGCAGATTATAGCTGTGACCTGTGGGTGTCACTTTCAATCTACATATTACCTACAACAGAAGAAGAATACAGTGTTAATGAGCTATTTGGCAAGCAGGCTACGGCATAAAGGGATTACTTTTACTCTTACTGCAAAGTACGAAAATGCCATGAAACACAAAAAGTATATGGCCAGATTGGAGTCACCAATGTAAGCCAATCTAGCCATATAATAGCACTCACTGAGCCTCATTCCAAATTTGGCAGTTATTCAGTTGTAATGCTTCTGAATTAGCACCAAAATTGATTTCCGTTACCAAAACTTGGTCCAGTGGGTTTACCAGAGGAGTACAAGTGGTGGTAGGGCAATTTTAATTCCCACAGTTGGTAATTCAGCCAATTTTTGGTTTTAAAGTTAAAGCGGAGGATTTACCTTCAGCATAAGGGCAGTAATTCTGTTATCTCCAAAAAAGTGGCAATAACGGAATTAGCACTATTTTCTTGCCACTCCACCAAACTTGGAATGAGGACCAATATTGTGATTTATTTACCCTCCATCCCAAGTAAGCAGTAACAAATGCCATGCCACAGTAAGAAAGTAAATGCACATTGACACTCTAAGACTAGCTATCCACGTAATAACACTTATGTTTCTTTTACCCGTGATGGCAAGTAAAACATACAATGTCACAGTAAGAATGTATATGGAGGCTGGCATCACTAATGTAGGACAGTCTAGTAACATCATAACACTTGTCATGTTTGCTTTACCCTTGGTTCCATGTAAAAAATGTCATGCCACATTAAGTAAGTAGATGCAGACTGGCACTACTAGCGTAGGCCAGTCTAGCCATATAATAAACATTTCATATTTATATTAACCATGCTGCCAAGTAACAACATGTCATGCCACATTAAGAAAGTAAATACAGTTTGACTTACCTAATGCAGGCCAGTCTTATCATGTTTGCTTTAACTTGATGAACAGTTACTGCACATCAATGTTAAAACAAATATGATAAGTGTAATAAAGGGGCTATATGGGACTACATTAATTGTAGACTAGTCTAGACAGGTAATAACTATTCACTTATAATGTTTGCTTTATCCTTGATTCATGGCACTATGCATCAGGGGAAAATCAAAACAAGAAAGACATGCTTCCAACAGCCGCACTCCTATATCAAGGGGCCCAATGAACCACTGCATTTAGGGTTGGGGTCTGACACACACACAACACTTTCACCCATGCATTCACACATCATTCAAACATCTTGAATACACATATTCATGAAAATAAACACCAACATACATGCGCACATACATGCATACACATCACATAAAAACACTTATCATAGCTGCTCGCATCCCCACATGACTCACACAGTTACAGAGGACTGGATGGCCTTCCTCCCCACAACGTGAAAACCCTGACTTACAGGAGAGGAGGTATCTCCTATCAATAAGCTAGCGCAATAATTAAAGGTGACAGGTCCAGGCTCCCAATGTCCCACCACTCCCACCCTATGATTATTTCAGGCTACGGTTGCTGGGTCCCTGCTCAGAAACAGAGTGCTCAGTGACAAAAAAGCTCCTTGGTGGCCTGTGCTGCATGCCACTTAGGAGGCCACCCCCCAATAGTGGCAGGCTACCACTGAATAAGGCTAATAGAACCCAGAACAGGTTGCTAAGAGCATCTTTTTAAAAAAGAAAATCGGGTCTGCGTCTCCTGCATGTTTCCGATTTCCTTTTGGAAAAAAAAAAAATCCTCACAGGAACTAGAAAAGGGAATTTTTCCCTATTTTTGTCCATAGATGGTGGCAAGCGGAGAAAGAGTGAGAGCAGGTAAGTGTAGGAAACTGGGATGCTTAGCGTTATGGAGGCAAGGGGTGCCGGTTATAAGGGACCGCAGGGACAGGGGAGGAAAAAGGTCTCTGAATAAAAATGGCGGAACCGGGAACAAGCAACAGAGGGAAGAATAAAACACAGGCTTTTATCAGCGATCTGTGCTCATAGATCCAGATTGGGTGCCGCCACTCTCACCAGGGCAAATAAAGAAACATTTCCCTTTTCCCTTTTCTATCACTGGTTGAAGTGTCTTCCTCTTCGGTTGCTACAGATGTATTCGGTAACACAGCACAGAGAGTTAAGGCCAGCACTAGGGAATGGTATAACGGTATACCGTTAAAGATATCGTGAACCACTCAATTGAACAATAATAACTGTCACATTGTTTATTCCGGTATATCGTTTATACCGTTAAGTGTGCTTTTCAATCTGATTTGGAAAGGGTGCAGTAAGCAAGTGCTGCACAGTCTTGGTCTTGCACTGTTGGATGTGCCATCTGCCATCTGGCAAGTAGTTTCAGTTGGAGCAGTTTTTAATGCCATTCCATAAACCACAGGTGCCTGACACAAAATCTATATGTTAGCAACAGGAAGAATAAATACAGTGAAGGGAAAGGGTTTACTTTGGGTTGGCCCAATTCTGGCCCTGAGTGCCTGGTTTTGTTTGTGATGATAAATCTGACGATTTATGACCTTTTACAAAATATTTGTTAAGATTGGTTAACTGCACCTGCTATACCACGATAACAATTATATACCGTCATTTGGCAAGAAGGTTATCGTACCGTCATAAAACTAATACCGTGACACCCCTAGCCAGCACAGACTGCATGCGTTTTCCTTCCCCACAGCAATCTTCACAATGTTCTTAGGTGATAGCTTTTCGCTTAAGGATACACACGTGAAACAACAGTGAACCCTAGATAATTTCATTTCACATTCATACATTTCCCTGGAGTTCTTCCTTGATAGTTTCATTTTTCCAGGTAATAATAATGTCTAGGATAGTCAAGTCGGGCCAGCATGAGCCACTTCTGCCGTCTGCCAAACTTGCCTTGATCATTGATTCTACAAGTGCAGGCAGGGTACGGCTACCTTTTCTCCCTGGCTAATTATTGCATTATTTCCTGATGCATTTGTATTCGTTATTCCATCTCCTTAGTTACAATCAGCATACATTGCTACGCTTCCCTCACCCGTGTCATGCCACCCTTTCAAGAGTGTTTGAAATTCAGCGGTTTATTGATATATCATGAACAATACTTTATTTGAATTTAATTATTTGTAATAGTAAGATGCTTCTGGATTACTGAAATGGATAAAGCTCGATGCATTAATATTACAGTTCATATTTTAGGATGTTACCATCACATGTAGTGGGCACTTACAGGTTCCCACCTATGATTTATGAATGATGTGCGTACATCCTGGCCATTCTCAGAAAGTGTATTCGACTCACAGTACAGCACAAAAAAGTGCATGGTTAGTGCAGTGTCCCCAAAACATTATCGACTCACACCAATGATAATGATGATAATAGCTGCAATAATAACGACAATAATATTGATAACTCAGTGATACATAGCGCCTAGTCCCGGATTCTTCCCACTACTTATCACTGTAATAACAGGTGCTGTTATTACTACATTAACTGGTATTCAGTTTTACCTACCTTAGAAGAAGGAAGGACTGACTTGGACATCTGGTGCCCCATAGATCTCCATGGCAACCATTTAATTTGCTAACCTATCGTCCTGCAATTGCATCTTTATTTATTATTTATTTTATGTATCTACTTGGTATTTTATAATTGGCCACATACATTCAGGATGCTTCAGAAAAAAGGTGAGAAGTGTGTGGAGGGGAGGAGGCAGGGGGAACTAAATGCAAGGGGGCAACAACTGCTTAATCCAAACTCAGAAGATTAGAAATGGCAAGAAGCAGAAAAAGAGAGCAAGACTATAACAATGCAGAGCACTCCTGCCTGTAGGCAGATCAACGTGTATAGAAATGAAACAGGAAGTGGTATGTTCTATCCCCGTTTACTCTCGCTTTCATGCTTCCTTGAAAACCCACCTTCTTCAACACCCCTGAATGATAGCTACCTGAATTTGATTGTTCAACTGTTTAACCATTTTTACTGTTCCGTACTCTGTTTTAAAATGGTCTGCAAGTTGGATTAAGGTGCATTATAAAACACAAATAAAATATAAATAGAAATGTTTGGGTGTCGGAAAAACACAAGTGAACTAATTGCATGGGGGGCCCATCCCGGGTTAATTCCTGGGAGAATGTCTTTGTCCTACATGCTGCTAAATTAAGCGAACATTTACAATATTACTGTGGGGCACTTAATAAACATAATGGTCCCCATTAAGAGTTTGTCGATGCGGGCACAAAGTGGCAGTAATTCCGTTACCTATATGTTTTTTGGTGGTAATGTTATTACTGCCATTTTCTGCTCACTGATAATTCCGAGTTTGGTTGAAAGGTAGAGAATTCACATCCAGCAAAAGGGTGAGTAAATCCTCCACTTTCCCCCAAAAAATTGGTGGAATTACCACTATCTTTGTGGTCCTATGGATTCCAAAAATTGGGATTTACACCACCCTTCCACCACTCGTAATCCTGTGGTAAATCCACAGGTTTGCGCGAAGGTAACATTAAACAGGTTTGGCAGATTTGCTGCTGAATTACCACCAAACGTGTAATGAGGCACAATATTTTAGGGCACTACATACATACATACTGACATAACAGGTACAGTTCTACATAACTTTCACTGGTCGCACACTGTGACCCCTCATAGTGGAATCGCTCTGCCTGCTGCTGCCACAGCATTGGAACATTCATTAATGACATAGATCCTGCCTCATAGACATCTTCTGTGAACATTGGTACGCCATTCATGTTGAGCGATCGTGCTCCAGACTGCGCTATTTCCTCTGCAGCCTCGCCATACATAATTAACAGATAGTTGGATGCGATATCCATGGATGCACTAGAAGGACCATTGCACACATCTCACAGCAACACATTTCACAGGTTTTCGACGTGTTAGTGACAGTTCATACATCATGTACATCTTTGACATCTTCAAGTTATTCAAAACAATGCTCTCAGAGCAGCATTAAACATTCCCAAAAGAGACCACATCTCACATGCCAGACACGCAGCCTACTGGATCCCTGTCAAGGAACAGATTACTTTCAGGACCCTTACTTTGACTCACAAGTGCCTAGCACTCACAGCCCCTCCCTATCTGTCAGAGAAAATTGTCAGAGCCACCTCCTTGTGTCCAGAAAGAGCCTGTCACACCAATCAGCTGCTTATCCCCTCAATTAAGAGGGCGAAAGTGGGTGGAATCGGCTTCCCTCACATTGACACCAAACTATGGAATGCCTTACTTAACCCACTCAGAGATGAGTCCTCTCCCTTGTCATTTTGGAAAATGTTAAAAACCAGGCTATTTAACTAAATCCCCTCCTTCCTACAGATCCTCCCTACCCTGTTTCCCTGTCACTGCTGCACTCATTTTCTACACTGGTTTGTACATTGTCACATTACTACCAATAGGTTCACTATGACCACGGACCACCTCCAGGCGTCTTCTCTCTCCCCTCGGTTCCTCCCTCTGTTCTTGTCTTTGTCATGTAACTAAGTATGCTTCTTGTAACAGCACCACGACGCCTTTGGGCTGTTGGTCGCTTAAATGTTAATAAATGTGTGCACTGTTACTCACAACATTGAAATGTTGTGAAATGTGATGCGAGGCAGGTGATGGGTGGTGAGAATGGAGTGGAACATAAGTAGTAAGGGCAAAACAAGCGCATCTGTTTCTTTTCTGTTTGCAGACAGTAAAATGTTTGAGGACTTAGAGATATGTTCATGGATATGCAAGGATTTGTAAAATACTCTAGGACACTTGTTTTGACACATGAAACAGCCTCTGGGAGTATGTGTGGTAAATGGCAAAACTAACTATTTCTTTTTACGATGTTTGCAGACACTGACATGTTCAGGGCATGGTACGCTGTCCACGACCAAGGTGCTGAGATAAGATAGTCATCACTTCCCAAACCCTCCATATTTCAAGGGTTTTGTTGTGATAAATGTGATCACCTTAGCTCTCTCTTCAGTACAGTTTTTTTGACCTTCGTCTGGGGCTGCTATAAAGGTTTCACACATGATTTAAATGTAGGGCAGCCAATGATCATGGTCTTAAGACATGGCCACAGGCCATTGCCATCTGGCTGATGCCCATAGCCCTTAGTACCTTAGAATATCCCACTTGATATGGCCTATGTCCATGACCAGCAGCCTGAGGTTCCACTGGTCATGTTGCCCCAGTTATTAGAAAAGAAAGAGGGTCTTAGCCGGTTGCCTCAGGGTCCACTGGCAAAAGCTTTGACCATCTCCACTGTACATAGCATACCTATCATTAAAAAAGGATGCATATCTCCCTGCATAGCAGATGAGACACCTCTCTGAAGTTAAAATGGCGAAGGCCAAGCACCAGAGGGCCGTAGTATACTGGTTATTCCTCCTCCTTTTTCTCCCCTCTTTTTATTGCTAAAATTATTTATCACGCGAACAATGCAGGGTTGCATGGATGCCAATGAATATCATTTCAGGATCTCAGTCTTGCATGGCTCCTTTATCTAAAGGTGAACAAGGTCTGGGGTGGGAGGCACGACTGTATCCTAGTGTTCACTAAATGGTAGTTAACCTACGTTTTTTAGTAAGGTTCTGTGTGGTTAATTGGAGCTCAATTTCAGGTGCAGCAGGGAGAACCTCGAGGCCACTCGGGGTTCGAAAAACGAAAGCAAAAGACATACACCAGTTGTTGCCAGCTGGTAGCCCTAAGATGCACTCTTAGGAGGGCATAGACCCCAAGATAATGTACACCTTGTGAGTCCAGTTCAACTTCGAGTGAGAAGTCTATTGACTCACAATGGCTCTTTCAATAAATATCATTCCAATTAGATATAATCCACATAGGTTAAACAATATTCACTTAATAGATAGTCTATAATAATCTCTATCGGTCTGTTTGTCTACAGACAGGAACCACAAGGCTGAGACAACACAGGCATTAAGTAGAAAAAAAAGTTTTTTATATTGGCAGCATAAAATAATTGATTCCACACTCTTAAATTATAGTATGGAGTACCGCTTCATCAAGTGTTAGTCATACAATCAAGCTGAAAGCAACACTCCCAGAAGACATGACATATAAGCAATAATACAGCTTGTACACAAAATAATTCAGTAATATAGGTAATCACAAAAAAGAATTCATTGTGACCAAAAAGTCACGTTAACATGTTAATCCTTCCGGGCAGTATAATTCGTTGTGCTCAGAACCTCCTAAAGACACTCCTATGTCAAACATATATGCCAACGTGTTTCGGATTAATTAAAATCCATCTTCAGGACAGGGTGTGTTTTTAGTTTCAACAGGGTTCAGTTCGGTTTCCTAAAACAGATAGAGATGAACCAATTAGACCTCTAGGGCAACAGAGAGGGCTCATAGGGCTCAATGGGAATGGGAATGGGGAAGGAGCTAACAACGGGCCCGTTAATAACAGGCTCATTATCAGCTCCGTGGTCTCCTCACGGGACCCGTAAGGACGCCTGGTTTTACCAGGCGCCATTTGCAGGTCCCGCGAGGAGAGCTCGTCATAGGGCGGAATGGGTTTACCGGCACCGGCACCATTACCAGTGCCGGTAAACCCATTCCGCCAACCTCGTAATGAGGCCCATTGTGTCTATGAATTGTATGTGAGAAGTAGTGGCTGCAGTTGTGAGGAAAGGAAGAGGAGGTACTACTATGGGTTACTTGTGAGTTTCTATTAATTACAAATAGCGGAATTATCCGTATGTTGTTTATTAATGGTATAATTAGGATTTCAGGTGCACCAGGGCAAATGTCACGGGGCCACTTGGGACTGGTAAAAGAACTGGAGAGAGAGGCATGTATTGCTACCTGCTAACCCTTAGTTTAGTTTAGTTTAGTTTATTTATTTGTACCGCGCACCGAACCCTGGGGTAGCTGGGCGCCGGAGACTTAGAAACAGTTACAGCATGGCAAAAATATACAATACAGACTGTGATAAAACAACAACGGTGTAGCAGACCGGGTTACAGGTGGTCAACAGAGGCATGCAGAGAGGAAGTGCATTAAGCAGCGTTTTTGTTGGAAAGCCATGTTTTTGTTTTGGCTCTAAAAGTCCAAAATGAGGGTTCTGCTCTAAGGTATGGTGGCATAGCGTTCCATAGTTTGGCAGCTAGGACCGGGAAGCTGGCGCCACCTGCTTTTTTTAGGGAGAATTTGGGAACGGAAAGGCAATGTGCGTATGGTGTTCTAGTTGGTCTAGTTGAGGTGTGGTTGTGGAACTTGTCTGCCAGGTATTTGGGTGCGTCATTAGAGCGGCATTTATGGACGATGACGAGGGATCTGAGGGTGATTCTGTCTCGTACTGGGAGCCAGTGAGCATCTTGTCTGAAGCTGGAGATGTGGGCGTTTCGTGGGATACTGAAGGCGGCTCTGATGGCATTATTTTGAAGTACCTGTAGTTTGTTCAGGTTGTGTTCTGATGAGCCAAGAAAGAGGGTATTGCAGTAATCAATTTTTGAGAGCACTAACGCTCTGGCTAGTGTAATGCAGCTGGAAGGTGATAGGAAAGGTTTGCAGGCGTTGATGAGCTTATTGGTGTAAGCTGTTGAAGAGGCAGTTGCGTTCACCTGTCTTTTGAGCGAGAGAGTAGAGTCTAGATAAACCCCAAGGGTTTTAATTTCTTTGGCTACTGTGATTAGGTTACCGTCTATGTTGATGGACGCCCTTAGTGCACTCCCAAGGGAATATATAATTCCAAAACGTATCAATGTTGCAGGCACGTGAGCTCTAGTAGACCACTCACTGCTTGCGATTCTGAATTTAACTAAGAGTATCGGTCTCTTTTCTCTAGGATTCAGAGTTGGTAGGTTAAAAGAGGTAGGTAGGTGTGTGATTCCTGCTAGCAAATAGAATTGCCAAGCGGTTATGTCTTCATTTTTCAATTCGCTTCACATAGTTTTATAGTGTGTCTATTGATTCATTGATGTAAGACAATACAACTTTAGGAAAAGTAAAAAGACCCGTCATGGGTTATTTTTAATCAAACCAAAGTATTATTTTCTTTCTTTCAGAACCTATCAAAATCTATCCTTTGTACAGTTTACGAAACCTTATTCATAGATATACTCTAAACCATAAGATTCGTTATGTTTGCATCCATAAATTAACAGAGTCCCTTTTGGGTAACAACAGAAAGTGATTGTGGGGTAACGACAAAAAATGAAGTCAAATAAATTTCCTGGTTTAAGTCACCAAAACAAAATAGTATCGAGATTTATGAATGTGTTGCCAACGTGTTTCGGACTTTTCTGACAGTCCATCTTCAGGGCTAAATGATACTACTTCTTCCAATATTACATATTTTCTTAGATTCAATTCCTATGGGAAAAACATATAGATAGTATTACACTATAGGTGTTTCAACACTTGTTCAAGATAATACAGCTTAACAACAAAGGGTTGTGGTTTGTGATAATACATTTCTGACAGTAAAAAACGTTTTACTCTTAACGCACCTTTTTCTAATGCCACAGGCACCTTGCTTCCTGATGCTTGGACAACCTCTTGTAGGTAGGTGTAGTTTCACCTAATATGTTCTGTATAAGGACACTCGTGCTTCATGGGATTTTTCTTCAAAATAGTTTCTAGAAGAAACAGGAAGAAATGGTGGTATACTTAGTGTGTGGGTCACTGGAATGTGTTTATAGCTTTGCAAGGTAAACCGCCACATTTTGGAAGGTAAAAAACCAGGGAGTACCTATCCCTCATGCTGTAGATCTGGCTGTAATGTGCAAGCCAGGCGAGTAGTCTGGCTGTAGTATACTGGTCAGATTCAAAACCAGTCTGGCCTCTTAAAATTTCCAGAGATTAAAGGAGTGTGATGTTTCAAGAGCTAAAACTTCTGCCCATTAGGTTTGTGATATTTGCTCTAAGCCTGGCTGTATCATGCAGTTAAATAGTCTGGCTGTGAGGTACTGGTCAGACTAAATCCAGTCTGGCCCCTTAAGCCTTGCACAGAGTTTATACGGTGAAGTGGTTCATAGTCAAAAAAGCTCTATCTAATAGGTTCATATAAGACCTATCTCTCACCTTCATATACGGCATGCATGTCTCTTCTGAAGTACTGAGGTCCGCAGGGCATCGAGTGCAGTACTCCGGTCCCTGGCGTTCTTCCTGGTTATTATTTTATGTGTTACCAAGGGGGTTAGTGCGCATGTCCTTCAGCGGGCTGGACCACTTATTCCTAGCGCATGCGCATTAGGCTGATCTCCACACTACATTTGCATGTTGGCACGTGGGCGGGCTAGACCGCTGATCAGTCGCGTGTACGTACGTGTGGGGGCTGATTAAGTTCTTGTCGCGCATGCGCCGGTCTACAGTGTGCAGCCAATACTGTGTCACGTACTCCGTGACCCATCACAGTATGGTGCTGAACCACTGTGTCCTCGCGCATGCGTGTATGTGTTTCTTCCGTTACCGAGAGAGAGAGAGAGAGAGAGAGAGAGAGAGAGAGAGAGAGGACTATGCGGGATCTTAGATGGCTGGCCAATGCCACGAAAGGTGACCTATCGTGTCCAATAAACGTAAGAGGGTCATCTGAATAGATGGATCTGTGAAGGTTACGAAAATTCCTAATGAGGAAGTGTATAGTGGTTGCCCATCATGAATGAGTGGGGAGTAGCGCAGATCACTGATCTGCTTGGGTCCCCATTGGCTGCAAGTAGTGGCTGCAGGTCATATTCGAGGTCTTGAGCAGTGGGTTTTACAACAACAATCCAAGAAACCACTAACAAACATGAGCTACATAGATTGCACTTGGACAGAAGGCGAAGATTCCCTGAAACAACTCCATAAATCCTTAAATCTATTTATTTATTTATTTATTTATTTATTTATTTATTTACTTGTTATATTTGTATAGCGCACAAACAGCCCATGGGCATCGCGGCGCTGTTACTTGTAGGGAACTTAGTTGCAGGGAGGTACAAAATACATTTTTTATATTTTACATATTTTACATTGGTAGCATATTAATACAGACAGCTAGATGCAGGTACATTTGCAGGTTTATGAAGAGATGTGGCGAGTAGTCCCTGGGGACTGAGGTGTTGATCAGGGGAACATAGTGGTTTTTATAGCTTCGCGGCCGGCACTGAGTGAGGCTTTGGCACGAAGCGTCATAGGAAGGGCGCTCCAGTGTAGGGAGGCAAGATAGGGGAAACTATCGCCTCCTGCCCTGGCTTTTTTTATTCTGGGCACAGTGAGCATGTTTGCGTAGGATGTTCTGGTTGGCCTTATAGATGTGGCGGGGTGTATTCTTTGTGATAGGTAAGCCGGTGCAGAGAGGTGGATGCATTTATGTGTAAGAGTCAGGGCTTTGAATATAACCCTTTCCTTTATTGGGAGCCAATGGGCTGATTTTCTAGCGGCCGAGATGTGTTCTCTTTTAGAGATACCTTAGGGTGCATGCAAAGCACTGTTGTGGATTACTTTCATTTTTTCTAGATTTTTTGTGGAGGTCCCTAGGAAGAATACATTACAGTAGTCCAATCTAGATCCGGTGATAGCTCTGGCTATGTTAGTGCAGTTCTCTTTGCAGAGAAAAGGGCCTGGTAGCGTTAATGAGTTTTGCATGGTAGGCTGCAGTTGAGGCAATTGCATTGACTTGTATTGTCATGGATAGGTTGCAGTCCAGAAAGACTCCAAGGGTTTTCACTGTGTCAGATACTGGAATTTTGATGGAGTCAATGGTGAAGTGGCGGAACTGGGTGTCAAGATTTTTGAGAGTTTCAGTGGATCCTACCAGCAGGAATTCTGTATTGTCTGAGTAGATGCAGAGTCTGTTGACAGCCATCCACGTTTGGATGGTGTTGTAAATGGTGTTAAGAGTTGTGGAGTCTGTGCTATAGTTGCCTGTGAGTGTGAGGAGGATCTGAGTATCGTCAGCGTAGTTGGTGTAGGAGATACCCATGGCATCAAGGATGAGAAATAGGAGACGTGTAAAGATGTTGTAGAGAGTAGGGGAGAGGCAGGAGCCTTGGGGTACTCCACAGAGCATGATTGTGGGTGAGGCCGAGGCTAGATCAGAGAAAACTTGCATGGTCCTACCTTGTAGGAAGCAGGTGATCCATGCAGTGGCATCAGGGGAGAATTTGGCTGTGGAGGTGAGGTGGTGGTATAGGACATTATGGTCTACAAGGTCAAATGCCGCAGAGAGGTCAAGAAGTAGGAGTAGGACCGGTTTACCTTGGTCTCTCCCATTGTCCATCTGGTTTTTGAGGTCAAGTACAGTGGTCTCTGTTCCGTGCCTGGGGCGAAAGCTGGATTGTTGTAACCCTAGGCGTTTGTTCTCTTCTATGAAGTGTTGTACTTGTAGGTATGCTGCTTTATCCAATATCTTAAGTAAGAAAGGGACAGTGGTGATGGGCCTGTAGTTATTGGGTAAGGTGGGGTCAAGTGTGTTTTTTTTTTAGGAGGGGTTGGACCCAGGATTCCTTGAAGCAAGAGGGGACTTTCCCAGTAGCAAAAGACACGTTGACAAAGGCTGTTAGGAATGGAGCGAGAGTGTCTGCACAGCCCGTGATAATTGCGTCCGGGCAGGAGTTACCTTTACAGTTGGAAGGCTTTATAGTTTTCATGAGGCTGATCATGTCCTGCTCCTGTATAGTCTTGAAAGAGAAGAGGGGAGAGGTGTCAGGAGAAGAGTGGGTGGCGGGGGTGAGTTGGCTGGTGAGCGCGTGTTTGGTATTCTGGATTTTAGTTTGTAGTGAATTCAGCTTGTTACGCATGGCTGTTTGGATGTTGTCACACCATGTCTTATCTTTGGTGAAATATTGGGGGGTGGGTGTGAGGATCTCTAGTTCTCTGAATATAGAGAACATTTCTTTTGTGTTAGACTTGGCGTCAGAGATTCTGGTTTCGAAGGATTTAACTTTGGCGTGAATGATGGCTTTCTTGTACTCCTTTGAGCGTGCTTTAAAGTTTTGTTTGTCTTTGTCAGCGTGTGTGGCTTGCGAAAGTGTTAGGGCGGCACGTTTGTCAGTACAGGGTTTGAAGAGGTCTGGGGTGAACCATGCATTGGTGTGGCTAGTGGGTTTTGTTTTTCGAGGTTTGAGTGGGGCGATGGAATTGACCGCTGCTGTGATAGCAGTGTTGTACGCTTGGGTGAGGGCTTCTGGGTCATTGGAGAAGGGGGGTCTAAAGGCTGGTGCCTGAAGGAATGGTAGAAGTCTTTCTTTTGTGAGTTGGAGAGCACTTCTTGTTAGTGCGGAAGGTAGGAGGTGCAAGGGGGGAGCGGAGGTACTGGCAGTGGAGATGCCAATGGTGATGACGTGGTGATCAGACCATGGGGCAGGGGTATTGCCTGTGATCGATAGAGGGCAGTTGTGTTTGCCGATCCAATCTAGTGTTTGCCTTGCATGTGGGTGGGGTCTGTGATAGAATTTCTGAATCCTAGTGTCTCAAGGGCTGTGTTGAGTGATTTGGCAGCGGGGTCTTTGGTGTCGTTCAAGCCTAGGTTAATGTCACTGAGTAGGATAGCTTTGGTTTTTTTTTTTTAGATTTTCTGCCAAGAGGTGGGTGAGGGAGGCCTGAACATCGCTCTGGGGCCTGGAGGGCGGTAGACAAGGTGTATGGTAATGGTACAGTGGTGGGAGTTGATGAGTTTCAACTGGAGATAGTCACTGTTATTGTTCATGGTTTTGTCCATTTTTCTGATGGAGAAGGAATCTTTGGCTATTAACGCAACCCCTCCACCTTTGGATGGGCGGTCTTGCCTGATGACTGTATAGCCTGGTGGGAGTGCAAGGGATAGAGCAGGGCCCGAGGCTTCATGTAACCAGGTTTCAGTAACCATAAGGAGGTCTAAGTTGTGACTGGTGATGAGGTCATGTATGTCTAATTGCTTCCACCACTGAATTAAGTTCACCTGCATTAAGTAAAGCCAATGGAGTTTGTAGTGATAGAATCCCTTGCTCTTTTTCCCCCATGTAAAATCGAAGTCCAGCTCTGTGTGTATTTTCTTTTGTGGCTAATTTGTCTTAAGACCACCATAAGATTCAAAGACCTCTGGAACTTTAAAAGCTGCCATCTTAGCATAATATTTCGTTAGTCCAATAAAAGGTATGAAAATGAAAAGGTATGATTTTGCTTGATTTTAAAAAAACTGGACTAACAAGGTGCCAGATTCTTTCTCGCACATTTATTTTCTTAATAACTTTTCCACATATTTGTAAATTTCCCCCACAATTTCCAGTTGGCAAGAGCCTGTCCAGTGAGTCAAAAGCTATTAGCAATAGGATTTAGAAAAGGTAAAATGTATGAGTCATTGGATGTGTCCATATTCTTTATGGCTAATCAATTTTAACCCGTTGTGCAAATCTGCATACAATGTACCACACAATTGTTTTGTATGGGCCTCCCAAAACTGGGCATCATTTGTTTAAATGCGTCCAACCATTCAAAATATATAAATTCTGACAAAAAATGTGTTTTTTATATTTTGCTTTGGTTTTTCTTTTTGAACATTTGAAATATGCACAGCTATATATACAGCTGCACAGCCTAAACAACTGGCTGGATTTTTTTAAGGTGTGTTTCAAAAGTGGCAGAGTGCATTTTTTTCAAGTTATGAAGGACAGTGATGCACCTCATGGAGCTCAGGATGGGCCAAGGCAACCGAGAGTTCCACCTCCATCGCAGTTATTGCGGCCAGGTCAGGGTTTTACCACATCAGATATTGGCCAGGCTGTGCAAGTCACTTGCTTTGGCTGCCAAAGTCACCTTCTCAAAGGAAGGAGACACCTAGTTTCTCTTTACAATTTCCCCAAATAGTTTTAAGTTTATATATATAAAACCTGCATTCTACCTATATCCCAGTTACACATTCCCATTTCCACATACATACATCATCTTTGTCATATTACCTAATTACCCTGACTTTGGCATCCCTCATTGTTGTTACAGTCCCTTAGTAACCATGCATCACCTGTCCTTGTTGCAATCCCTCATTACCCCTGCATCACACATCCTCATCACAGCCTGACAAAGGCCTCTACTACATGCACCCAACATCCCTCTTCCACACAACATTCAACCATTAACCCTGAATCACTCATCTTCGTAAAAGTCCCTTAGAAGTCCTCACCATCCTTAACCTGACACCTCTCATCCTCACCGCAGTGTCCCCTTACCCAACAACCTTGATTGTTGTTGCAATCTCCCAATACTGCTTAATACCTCATCCTCGCCACAGTCCCTCATTAGGCATTCTTCCATAAACCCCCTCACAGTCCCTCATTAGACCTGCACCCATCATCCTTGTCATGATCCCTCATTACCATTGCAATACTTATCCTCATCACATTTCCTCATAAACCTAGCAACCCTGAGCCTCATTACTGTCCCTCATTACCCCTATACACCTCATCCACGTCATGGGCCCCATTACACCCACAACCTCATACTCTTCACTGTTCCTCTTACCACTACATCCCTCACCCTTTCTCAGAGTTCCACATTGCCCTCACCCTGGCATCCCCCTTACTGTTGTGGTTTGCACATACAGTGTCCCAACCAGGCAAAAAGGTTCAGGTTGAAGAAAACCTTTTAGCATGTATCATAATTGGAACAGACAGAGGTTTGTGCAAAAGAAAGCATACATATTGTTGTAGTTAGGTTTGAAACATGTTAGTTATTCACTTATATTGACAAAGAAAGAACAAATATGTATTAATGTTGTGGTTGAAGAGGTTATAGATAGGGCAGTATTATAGGCCCCATGAGTAGTTGTCGGATTCCTAGTTATGGTCTGTAGACAGGTGTTCAGACCGAGCTGAAACAGGTAGAAGTTCGTGCCAGACAGGTACTGGGGTAGAAGTGAGGTCAGTGTGTAATATGACAGAAGCGTTGCCATATTGAATGTTAAGACTTGGTCTATCAGGAACAGAACAGAAAGCAGGCCCTGATGTGTGGTGCTGCGACTGTGCTAAGTTTAGCTCCAAAAACAAATCCCCTTTCCCATTCCTCAGGGGAGAAGCCAAGGTCAGAAGCACCTGTGGTGCATAGATAAATGCTAATTGCATCCAGCTGCAAGGCCTGAACATGGTGGGAATGGAATGTGCGGATAGGAAGAAGCAGGAAGGGATGCAGCCTATGAAGAATGCATTCATGAGAATAGGGCATACATTCTTGTGATGCCAATGGGCAAAGAGAAGATTTAGAGCACGGCTGCCCTCACCCATGAGTGGTCATTCCAAATGAATTACAAGTAGACATACAACCAAACCAAATAAATCCCTGAAATTCAGACTCAAGTATCGGTGCCCCAGTCACGTCATTACTGGGCACCTCGGTTTGAAGGACATACAGGGGGAGCTGTGTCTGGAATGTTCCACGGTTTGCGATAGGATGAGCAGAGTTAATGCCAATACATTTAGCACAAGGTCAGGGAGGCTGTCTATTTTCTTATCAAAGCAGAGTTGGCATTGTCAGGTTACTCTGAATGTGTCTGATTCGGGGGGGTGCACATCATGTGGCAGTCTTGATGAATTAATGGGCCAGTAAGTTTAAACAACCAATCCCATACTTCGATTCAATTGTGATGGTGTTGTAGACCATGTGTTTAGGGGGTTGGTTTTAGATAAGGTGTGGCCAATCGGTCCAATGACTATAGGTGGAAATACGCATGTTCTAAAGGTGGGAGCCAATGACGGTGGTGGGATTATGTTGTATTCATTATTATGAATAGCATTGTTATTTTCTGCTTTATAACCTGTACATTGTTGGGACATGACAAGCTTCATCTCAGTTCAGTTCTACAGGACCCTCTGAGACCTTTATGCATGTAATAAACCTTGTTTTCCTTGCAAAGAGGTGCAGTGATTATGTGGTCTTTTGGATTAAATTTAAAGTTTGGGTGTTGGGTGTTGGGTTGCCTTCCTCTTTACAATCCAGTCTGTCACATACCCTTCTTCAGATTGTTTATATTGATACATGGTATTTTACACCTCAGTAATGGCTATTTCTGCTTCATTTAGAATTAGTGGTTCTCCAAGTGGGTCTTGGCTTCCAGTAAGAGAAGTTTGACTGCCATCAGGAGTGTCTTTGTCCAGTTAAGCTTCTGTTTGGGTATTATGTGTCAAGTACATTGTTTTTTTTTTTAAATGTCCTGGCTGTTGGGATCATTTGTGACTATGTTTTCTATCTCTTGGTAGGATTTTAGTACTCTTTTCTGGGACGAGGCTGGTCCAAGGTTCAGCCAGACAATGTGCTCAGATTTGTCATATAAGGCTGTACCTGTTAAATGGTCTGCAGCTAAGTAGGACCCGCATTCTTTATGGGAGAGCATGTTTATACGGAAGTTTTACAATTTCGGTGATGGTGTTTTGTCAGATGATATGTCATCCTATAGGTCCTTTAGCTCTGTTTTCTCAGCTTTGGCGAGATAGGCTGTGACATATTGTGCAACTGCAGTGGAATTGTCTGCAATGTATTGTATGTCTATTTTTGCATTCCACTAGAAGGCAACTATTGCATTGTAATCATTGATGTACTTGGATGTTTTGTTCCTTTTAATGTTATATGTATTTTTAGGGGATTTTCCTTTTACGCTGTGTCTACTTTTTTGCACACTGGTCTAGGGAAGACAAAGTAACGTTTGGTATAGTATATCCATTTGATATTATGTCTACATGATTTATATTTTTGGAAGTGTAACACTTGTGTATGTAGGTCACCTTCTGTGGTTTCTGAAGGGATGTTGCAGGTATTGTATGTTTCAATAAACTGTAAAACAGTGGTGCCACAATCATGGCCAAATGGTGGAGCATCTTTTATACAGAAAAGCATGTGGATGTGTGGTGCTCCCCAGAATTGATATTCTTTTCTCCAAAAGATGTCATTCTCTGCACAACTTAAAGTAACAACCCATGTGAGTGTGCCTATGTCCCTTAGCATACAATGTACATCAGCGTGACGTCGGAACCAGTATTCTTTTGTACCACGCATGTTTGCCAAGAGATTTGTGATACTTGACTGCAAAACATCATCTTTACTTGTATTTTTTGGGTAGTGGATATGTTAAAAAAGTTAGAGCCTGTTTTTAATGTGTATGCAACTCCATAACATAGAGTTGCTAGTTCACTTTCATAGAGGATGTGGAAAATGTATTCGACATTTTGCCTGAATTTGGGGTCTTCAAAATACATTTGTGAAGAGGGATATTCTGATGCTCTCATTTGTGTGGACCTTTCATCATATCTTCCTCCTTTTTCTGTAGGAAAGAGTAGAGAAAAAGAACCTGCTTCTACACTTTTTTCCCATATTCTCATTTCCCTTTTGATGGAGGCATTTGGTATGTTTCTAATGCATCATCAATTGTGTCTTTGGAGTGCAGTGGGTGAATGGTCTACTGGTCTAAAATGCTGGCTGCTGTAACAGAATCTACATTTTCAAATTGGCCAGATCTGGTGACGCTTGAATAATGTGGGTGGTTTCTTTTAACTTTTCCTCTATGTTTATATTTTTGTAGCATTCATTGTTTTCTTTCAGATATTGTAGGGCTTGGGTGGAAGTCATTTGGCTTATTTTGGTTGAAGGTGTATTTTTAGCTTGAAATGAGTGCACTGTTTATATTATAATGCTCTCGTACAAGTGCAGCAGTTGGAGAGCTTTTGGAAGTGGGAATATTTTTAAGTTGTTAGTGACAGCACGTGATGGCATTTGGTAATCATCAAGCTTTGTGTTGCAGTACGTGCATACCCTTGAGGGGTTTGTTATTTTGTATTTACCTTCTGCTGTTAAGTTTGAAGCTAACTGGAACCATTGGGATTCTTCATTGTCTTCTATTTTCTAAGCTTTTTTGTATGTCTTTATTAGGGTGTTGGTGTTTATGAGGTTTTGATAATATTTTCTGAAGGTACAGCATTCTCTTAGTAACCTTCAGTTCCAAAGTAGTTACGTTGGATGTGTCCTATTTCTTGAAGTTCAGTCTTTGGCTGTTCCATGTAGGAGAATGTTATTTAAATGTTGCAGATTTAGAGCAGGAATTTGTGCATAGTATAGTCGATGCACAAGATTCTGTATAGTAGAATGGTGTGTCGCTAACATTTTGAAGTGTTGGAAAGTGCTTTTGCATGCAGTTGATTGATCGATTCATTCATTCATTATGAGCTTATATACAAGTCTTTCAAAGTGCAACCATGCATGGGAAGGGAAGACATATGGAAGACAAGACAAACAATATTACTAGGCATGGTGCAGTTAAATTATGCAGGTGAACAGAAAAGGAAGCACCTGGGGGTGGGGGATAATAGCGACAAGTGTGCCAGTCCCATCAGAGCATGGGTTAAGCGCAGAGAGATACCACTCTTATGGGTCGTAACTGAAGTGCAGTAGTGCTGCTGCAAGTATAAAGCTGGGGGGAAAGTGCAGGAGACTGGCGAGGAAAGCTTGGGATGTGTGAGGCTCTGAAGGTACACCAGGCAGCCAGTCAGTGAAACTGAACAGAAGTAGTAAAGAGAGAATGAGAGAGCAGAAAGAGGTGGTTAGCAGGGGAGGGGGAGAGAGAAGGAGGAGGCAAAGAGGAAAGTCTTGAGGAGTTTCTGGAATTTAAGGAGATCCTCCTCAAGACAAAGAGAGGCAGGGAGGATATTCCAGAGGGGGGCGCCTGCAGGCTAAAATGCAGGCTAATGAATGTCCTGTGCAGTGGACAGCAGTCTGTGGTTTGTAAAGTTTTCATTTTATTTGTGTCTTTTAGTTTTACATAGTGATTGAAGAATTGCCGTAAAGATTTAAATGATTGTTGGCGTACTGCATGTCCATTTGTGCTCTGGACAGTGTGTTTGGGTAAAAGGAACATTTGGCTCAAAGTTTGTTTGGGATATTTTTCTGTATGGGTTTCTTTTGCCATAATGGTTTGTTCCACCATGTCATACACTCAACCACTATTGTCTATGGCAATTGTTTTGTTGTTGTTTTTGTTTATAGGTTTCTTCATTGAAGTATGGTTCTGTGCTGCTTGTGTGAATCCATTCACCATTACAGACGTTTGAAAAGGTCTCAATATTGACACTGCATATGTATTGAAGTACTTCTTGTAATTTATTGATTCATTTAGCTAGTGGTTTAATTTTGTTTAAAATCAATATAAACAATGTTCTGCTCAGTAGAAAAGTGCTGTGAATTAGAGCCTGCAGGATTACTGTCCTGCGGTTGTTTTTAAGGGAAGATCATAACTTTTTAGATTTCTTATAATATTGTGAAAAACTCTACGGTGGAAAATGTTTTGAAACATCATTTTTTTGGATTGCTTTACAGTGACTATGTTAACACTGGTAGATAGAGGATTGGGCTCGGTACTAGGTCTGTTTTTCTTTGTGATCATTTTTTAGTTTTTGTTTTTGCAAGAGGGGCCTTGCCTTCTTTAGTTGTGGTTGGTTTAGTTGTATTGAGTGAGGCTACTAGTCCTTTTGTTTTAATGATTCTATACATTATTTTAGAGGTGGATGACTACGTGGTGTACTTTTGTCTTATCTGCTCTAATTTTTCTTTCTTTTCTATGGAGTTGCATTTTGTTGTGTTTGTTGGGAAAAGAGAAAGGTTGTATTGGAAAGTTGTGCAATGTATATGCATGTATGGTTCATGGGTGTGTGGGTGTGATTGTAGAGATGGATAGAGTGCTGTTTGTTTGTGAGGTGTATATTTGTTGTGGTTGGAGAGGTTGTGAGAATATGAGTACACAGAGGTGTGATGGTGTTGAGTTAGTGAGGAAGGGAGTGGTAGTGTGTTGGAATCTGTACAGTGATTGTGCTGTTTTGAGGAACAGAGTAGGTGTTGCAATGGTGGTGTGTAGATGGGAATAGTAGGAGTGTGAATGGTGGCATTTAATGGGCAAAATTGAAAGAAATGTTGGTTTGAAACAGTAGTCAGGGTAATATATATAGTGGCAATGTGCTGATAGAATAACATACATATACCTGGCACATTAATGTACTTTGGCGGATCTGAAGGGTATTAATTTTTCAGTTGTTGATTGCAGTGATGCGCTTCTTTCCTGTAATTGTAAAAGAAAGTTAGTGGGGATATGTGGTAATGGCGAAGTACTGTTAGGAAGGAAGGGTCATATTTGTAATGGAAGGAGTGGTGGGGAAACAGTTAATAAAATTTGGTGGACGTTTACAAATGGTTGCTTTTAGGAGCATTTTCATGAGATTTAAGAAATGTGCATGTGCATTTGCAGAAGCTCTGTAACATTTTGTAAAAGAGAAGAAGAAACGTTGATGGAAAAGATGTGTAGTACACTTTTAAATGGCAGTTGGTGTGTATAAGTTTAATGTGTTAGGAGTATATGCATACCTGCAAACATGATGCATTCTAATCTGTAGGTGTTTATGTAATCCTAGAGTTTTTCTTTGCATTATGGTATTTGTAGTTCCAATTTCACCGTTGTGAAAGTTGGAGCACAAGTCACAGAATTTAGAAAACACACTAGGACTGTATACGCAGCTGAAGATTGGAATGGGTTTGTTAGGAAGTATACATTTACTGTTAATATATTTAAATGGCACACACTGAGTGCCAATTACAAATGGTCTACAAATCTATGGTTTATGCTTTTACTTTCTTTTAAGAAATAGTGACAGAGTGCTGCTGGAAAAGCAGATATGCATATTTTAACATTTGTAAAAAGGCTTCTAAAAATATTTTAAAAATCAGAGCATTTATATGTTTTTTTGATATACATGTCACATTTTTGAATCTTGAAGTTTAGTGATGTTTTCAGTTTTATAATGGGAGAAGTGAATTGGAAGTCACAGAATGTAAAGGAAAAAAGAAAGACTTAAGAAGCACCTATACATTGGAATGTGTGATGTGGGGTTGTATCCATGTGCACACTAAACTGCCAGGCACTAAGTACCACTGCAAAATAGTATACAGGTCTGTTTTATCTGGTTTTGCCATTTTTTATGGACCAGTGGCACAGTGCTGCTGTACATGCACATTTGCATTTTTTTAATCAAAATGCTTGTAAAAATAAACATTTTGCAATGCATATCATTCTAATTGTTTGCTGCTTGATGTGAGCAGGTGATGAATGCTCCTCTGAATGGCATTTGCTAGAGTGGTTAACGAAGAGAATATGATTATTGAGAAGTTTATTATAGGGTAAGTAGAAGGAACCCTATATTTTTTTTTGTGAAAGAATTCATGAAAACATGTTTTAAAAAATATAATCATACCTGTACTATTTTTTTTTATGCAGATCTCGTTGAATCTGGGCATAGAAATATTGGGCAGTTGCACAGTAGTTTATGTTTCAGATGTCTTTCATTAACAGGAGATATGTAATCTGAGACTTCAAGTGTACATCTGAAGTGTTGAAGTGAGATGACAGGGTTTGGTGTAGAGGTTTTGGATGTGATTGGTGTATGGATGTGTGTCTCTTTGAAATCAGCCAACGGGGAGTGTTGAGAACATGGAATGAAAAGGGTAGAAGGGCTGCCCTCTGTAAGCGTGTCCACGTACACTGTGGAGTTTCGCTGATAGCACGTGCCACATCTGGGTCTTTTGAGGATGCCTGGCATGGAAAGTGGTCTGTGGGGAGTAGACAATCAGGTTTGCTGGGTGTGGTGTACAGGAAGAGAGGGTAGTAGGAGTTTTGGTTTGCAGGAGTTGTGAGAACAGTGATAATGGCTATGGCTATCTGTTTGAGAAGGCAGACTGTGTGGTTTCTGGGTGACTTTTCAATTCAGTCATTGAAGGTATATGCTGATAATCATGGCATCCTTGGAAATATTGTATTGGCAAAAGTGGAAGTTTTATGGCATGCAGTTTGTGGCTCAAACTGGACAAGCTTTCTTCCATTCTGTGAGAGTATGGCTCACTACTTTAAATGTCCAGATATTATGATTGTCCATTTTGGAGGGGACATTTTGGGGTTTGTGACTTCAGTGTCTTTGGACGTTTTGCTGAAGGATTTTTTAAAAAGCCTAATGCCACTGTGTCCTGCTGATAAGATTATTTTTTCGTAAATAAATCAGAACCGCACATGGAGATGTCCAACACACTTTTTCAGTCCTCAAATTGCAAAATCAAGCAGATTGTCAATAAAGGTGTATCTGGCCAGATTTGTTTAGATGTCTGCGGATTTTGTAGGCTGCTCTGGTGTCTGACATTTTTTCTCACTTCTATTTTTTAACTGTGAAAGGTAGCTCCTAAAAGAACCTTTTTTTGTATTTTTTGAATTTTCTATTTTTTGGCATTTTTTCTCAGGAGAGGCAAGGTAGGGGAGGGAACAGAGGGAAGGTGCACCAACCACAGCGGAAGGTGGAGAGAGTAAGATGTTGGGTGGGCCTTAGTCAGTTAGGTGGCAGTGTTTCTCATGCTCCTTGGTGCAGCCTAGAAAGCACTCCAAAACTGCTCCCCCTACCGATCAGTGTTTCACAGTACATGCATAACACTGTGACCCTCAAAAGGCAAAGGTAAACAGCGTTCTGTATGGCCTGTGAAGACGCTGCTGGGATCCTCTGCCCAAAAGGAGTATCCTTTGTGATGACAGGAGTAGATGAAGATGGTGGGGTGGAGAAAGTCAACCTGCTTTTAGCTGAGAAAGTTATCACCTTTCCGAGAGCACTCCGGTGGGCTGATTTGGTGAGACACCTCATGGAAGTAGTCCCGCAGGAATACAAGCCAGGTTTTGTGCGACTGAGTACAACTTTGCACTTAGTGCAATGAACCTTGATTGAACGAGCCTTTGGGACATTTCCAACAGTTGTAAAAAATTGCCACACCCAGGACTCACCCAGAGTGGCGGTGACAGGGACTTCCTGCACTTCATCCTCTTCTTCGTCTTGATCCTCCTCTGTATCACTGTGCCTGTTCCCCTTTCCAGGTGCTCCAGGTTGTTGAGATGGTGGTGGGGGTGGCTAGGAAGGAGTGATGGCCATTGCAGATGCCATTTTCAGCAAAAATTGCAGATCTCCCTAAAAGCTTTCCAAAACAGCTGCTGTCTCCTGACATTGAGATTGAAAATCTTGAAAAGTCAGGGTGGGTCCCTTAAGCAGAACTGTCTGTGGACAGTCATACTATCTGCAGACTACCGAGTCACAAAAAGGCTCTGAAAAGTTGTAAAAAGTTGCCTGATCAATGTAGAATGGGTCTGGGAGCTGTGCAAGGGTACCGTTTCTGCTTGAAACACCCTAAATTGGCTATAAAAGCACTTTTAAACTGTCCGCGGCCTCTTACACCATTTGTGAACACTGCTGTCATGCTGCAGTCGTGAAGTCTGTGAACTCATAATGAGAGTTTAAAAAACCAACTATGGAATACAACACAACAATAAACAAAACATGTGTAGTACAAAAAAGATATGTATTCAAGAAAGGGATGTGATATCTGAATGGGAAACATAAATGGGAGGATTAGGAATTTGTGCACAATAATCATGAGGGGAGGAAGGGTGTGATGTTTCACCAAATCGTCTTTGATTAAAATGTTCAGAATGTGATGGGGATGATTGCTGGGGACAAGTGTAACAGGTGCATGAAGTATAGTGATAGGGAACATTTTTAATCACTTGAATTTTGATGTGTTGTATAACTTCCTTAAAATCATCACTTATTTCATCCAATTTCTAAGATGTTCTAAGTGTTAGTTTTAGCAGTGCATGGTGGTGGCTTGAGTATGGTTGCTTAGCCTACCATAACTGGCAAACTTCAGAAGTTTTTGGGTTTTACCGTCCCTTTAAAAAAGCTTTTTGCCATTTCCCAACTTTTAGCATCATTTGTAACACTTATATACGCTTTTCATAAATGTCTCAACTGTTTTTTTTGTCCGTCAACATTTGCAAATGTCTGACGTCATCGTGGACATTCCGGACAGTGTCAAGTGACCCCGCGGGGGTGCGTGGCATGATGATGTGTTTGCAAATGCGTCCTGATTAGGTGTGTGCTTCACAGACAGTTCGGAACTGCACTTTCTATTGATCTAGCAACTTTTAAATTGACCCTTTCACGGCTCCTACAACTATTCTTACTAATTATCCACTAACAATCCAGCACACATCATATACTTGGAAGAATACTAGCAAAACTGCTATTTATCTTAAAAAGAGCATCATCTACTGCCATCCCTCCTCCCCAAGAACCACCATCACCACCACCGCCTGCTGAGCAAAACAAAAAAAGAGCAGCACTTCCAAAGATAATGAAGAGGACCAAGAAAAGGAGGTAGAGGAAATGCCTAACTCTAGCACCAAGAGGGAATCATGGGTGTGGCAGTTCTTTACCACTGTTGGGAATGTACCAAAGGCTAAAGCTATGAAAGTGAAATGCACTGAGTGCAACATTATACTTAGTCGTGGTCTACCTGGACAGTACTCCTATGGGACCATGATGATGTGTTTGCAAATGCGTCCTGATTAGGTGTGTGCTTCACAGACAGTTCGGAACTGCACTTTCTATTGATCTAGCAACTTTTAAATTGACCCTTTCACGGCTCCCACAACTATTCTTACTAATTATCCACTAACAATCCAGCACACATCATATACTTGGAAGAATACTAGCAAAACTGCTATTTATCTTAAAAAGAGCATCATCTACTGCCATCCCTCCTCCCCAAGAACCACCATCACCACCACCGCCTGCTGAGCAAAACAAAAAAAGAGCAGCACTTCCAAAGATAATGAAGAGGACCAAGAAAAGGAGGTAGAGGAAATGCCTAACTCTAGCACCAAGAGGGAATCATGGGTGTGGCAGTTCTTTACCACTGTTGGGAATGTACCAAAGGCTAAAGCTATGAAAGTGAAATGCACTGAGTGCAACGTTATACTTAGTCGTGGTCTACCTGGACAGTACTCCTATGGGACCACATCCATGTGCCGCCACACCCATTCCAACCACCGCAATGCTGTCAGAAAAGCAGTTCCTCTCTTAGCAAATACTAGTCTATCTTCCTTCACCTCCTATTGGACAACCAATACCAAAACCACAGAGCCTACTTTTGTGCGGCACAAATTCCCACCACCTACCTTGCAAGCAATAAAATAAGTTGTTGATCCATATCTTTTGAAGACAACAGTCCTCTGTGTATACTGCAACACACCACTCTCTTTGAAGTGCTTTTGAAGCTGTAGTCAAAGAGGATGACAAAACCTGCACCCTACCTTAGATGTAACACACATGAAACATCTTCCCCTATTCCCACATTTCCCACCACACGTTACATTGTGACCATTCCTGAAATTAAATGGTTATACAAAAGAAAGGTTCCGGTAGGATCTACCGTTCACAGTTAAACAATAGAACTAAAAAAGCTGTCTTATAGAATCCATCTACTTTACTTGTTCAATAAAGTAGATAAACTGAATAGGATTCTATCGGCTGAACTTCAGTGAGTAGTGTGGCATTGATTACATGCGCCAGCCCCTAACACTAACATCACTATACACCCAGAATGAGCTCAGTCTATTTCACTGACGTTAGATGGCAGCGTGGCCAAACGTACACGGTCATCACCAATGTCTTAAAGTTATGATACGCAGAACAAGTAACTTAAACACAAACATCCACAACAAATGCAAAATTTTAGTCTTTTTTTACAGAAAAACTTCATTCACTTTTTTGAACACAGTTCATAGCTACCAAACATTGCAGGGCTCACATTTTCATTGGAACTCTCATCTGTAATCTTCCACTGCCAATCAATCCATCAATGAAAGTCTTTGCATTGTCGACCAAAAATTATTTTCCATAAGCGACAAACAATCTGTGCACAAGGCATTTTATTACGCAGGACAAACGACTGCTCTAAAATTGGAATAAATGCACCACTTTTACATCCGCAGTTTTCTAGAACCTATATGCACCCTTGTTGCTTCTTGTTAATGCAACCGCAAAAGGACACATTTTTGTCGGGCGATCATCCACACAATATTTATTACAGATTCGTTGTTGATAATTATTGTCCACACACTGTTGGAAAAGCCGTTAGCCGTTCGGCTGAACCCATGATGCGCACAGAGCGGGAGCATATAACTATGTAAAATGTATAACAGCAAAACATATTTCATGAAAGCACTTTACAATTCAATATACAAATTAATTCTTATTTAGGCTATACATTAAAGTTTCAGGTAAAATGTACAACGTCTACTCTTTGCTGCAAATTCAACATTAATCCGTCAAAGCGTTTAACATACGGCACACAGTACCCTTTCCACACTTCAATAGCTTTAACTTAAAATGTTGCTTACATTACGTTTTGCAAATCCATTTCTCTGTTGTTGTACAGGACCAAACACTTTGCAACACAGTTTTCTGAAATAGAAACTTTACTTTTGAATGCCTGCTTTTAATACAGTGAATCGTATCATTTATTTGCAGATTGATGACAAGTTTACTCCCACAAATTCTTAGTCCACTGTTTTGAAGGACACATAACAATGCCACCATTCATTTAGTGTTCACAGTGTGGTCTGGTCAGTTTCGTTTCTGGAAACATATGCCACAACAATTAACACTATTACTAGCAAACTGAAACCTTATGGTCCTTTTAATTAAGTTAACAGATTGTACGATGGATGTGATGGAGAATAACTCTCACACCAAACAAAAAGACCAACTCAGGAAGTTGGCAAAATGTTCTGTTTTAATATCAATTATCTAAAACAGGGAGTACATTGGACATCAATGGACGTCACACAGCACAATCTCAACACATTTAATAAAAAAATAACACTTTTATAGCAGAAACGTGTCATACGTGATGTCATACTATGTAGCAAACTACACATACATATGGGGGTTTGTGGTTGGTTCAAGGGGAATATCTAAGTATACTTTCTATATTGGATAGGATTGTGATTGGATCTTTATAGTGAGGTGGGCAATTTATGCCCTCCCTTGGTGCAAGTAATAGTGCAAGTAATCCTTGACAGTGATTAGAAACACAACACCTCATTGGCTCTCAAACTATAGGGCCCTTTGTTATATGGCCTTCTAGAATTGGTTTGCATGCCTGTGCACTTCTGGAACATTTGATTCTTTAGCAGCACGTAAGCTGGTAGCCCAGGTGCTGGTGGGTGAACATGGCCATTCCTCTCCACCCAACTAGCCCAGCATCTCTCATCACTCATGCCATCTGCCATTCAGATTGTCTTTGAACCTGGCCTTGTAGTAGCTTCTCATCTCTGGGAATAGAGGGGAGTGTGAGCACATTCTTATCAAGGTTTGGTGCTTGCATGCCCATGTCTATTCTCATCTTGGACTCACGTGATTAGAAACCGTAATACATCCTTTTCTCTAGCATTTCATTGCCTTAAATTAAGAACCTGGCTCTCAGGATGTTCTTTCTTTGTAACTTAACAAGGGATGCCTCGGCTTCTCATGCTCACTGTTCTTCAAGGACTGATAACCAGTTTTGGATACCTTAGCCTTTGACAAAAGGCCAAACAGCCGTTATTTAGTCCATCTTCGAGCTTCGGCTTCCTTACTGCGACACATACAGAGATATGAATCCTCCTTTCTCCATGGGTTGAGCTTACATAAATTGTCATAATGAATGTCCCGATTCTATATAGATATATTTATATATACATTGGTGTCATTGCCTACAATCTATTCACTATGTATAGCCAGCCTATGATTAGTCTACTTGCCTTGCGGCGTCTGTACAGTTATAAAATGACTTGCCTTTTCTGCAATGCTTCTTCATATGTGCAATCTTCATCCTGCACATGAAGACCTTCTCAATTCTTTAATTCACCATCAGATTCTATATTGTTTATGCATTCTCTTCTCGGTCATCCTTCTTAGTGCATCACACTCATTTCTCGTGACGTCACCAGGTTTTTCTTTTCATGTATTAACATTTCCTCTGGCATCTCTCCTAGGAGATGATCCTCTTTTCGGGGATACATCACATAGAGTTTTCTCAGTGGATACTTTGCCTCAAAGGCTTCTCATGATATAGGCACTCTTACTTGTATTGCACATGTCACAATTTCTGGTTTCCAGCATATAGGAAGAATAGGGGCGGGACTTCCTGCAAAGGCATTTGGCTGCTCCTCTACATTGCCCCATCTTGTTGATTTATCAACCACACCTTCACCAGTCTCCACATCTTGCTATTCTTTCTTGAAAAAGTGCTTCCTTGAAGTCCAGATTTTCACTACTCCCTTCAGGGATCCTGTTGATTTGACATGTTCGTCAACGTTCCAGGTAACACGGCTGCAGTGTCCGTTCAGATTGCAGTAGATCCATCATCCCACGTACATCCTGTGATTTTTTTGGATGCAGGAACTTCATTCCCTCTGGTGCTAAAATGCTGGCCTCTATATATTTTCTGATCGGATATCTTCATCTGTCAACTCCTTGGGTCCAAACCCTGATTCAACATTGATCATGATCTTCATTACCACAGCCTTCTGTGCTGTCTTCTTGCACCTTGTGATTAACATCACACAGAATCCAAACATCACCATCACCAGTATTGCTCCCAAGAATTAGAAGATATCACCTATCAAATGTGGGACCCACGAGAAGATAGATGCGAACCAGCCATCATCCGCAATATCTTCTGTCTTATCTTCCATCTTGGTTAGCAGCATTATGGCCTCTGTCAAGGTCCCATTTTCATCATCATGAGAAGGTATGAACGTGCAACATGATGGCCTGATTTTGTCTTTGATTAGGACTGATGGGAAACCATGCAGTTTTATAATCTGTTCAAGAAATGCTTCTGTGGGGGATAAAGAACACCACCTTTGTTTCCCTAATTCCTGCTCTTTCTGCAGTGGACTGTCTTGGATCTCCATTAACTGAGCTCTTGATAAATGATTGAATCCTTCACTTACTACCATAATCGTAACTATTTTCTCCTTAACATTTGGAGTCTTAAAAAATCTGGTGAATATGCAACCCTTTTGGCATTTGCGGGTTCGTTTCCGCAAGCAATAAAACAGTTTGCTTAGTGTGTGCCGCATATTTAACTATTGCTATGGCTACTGGGATTTGTAGTGCTTTAATAAGCTGTCAATAAAGACGCGTGCTGCACTGGAGTACCATCCGCACGGAGGTAGCCCCTCCTATTCCAACGCGCTAGCCCTGCATGTACGGTTGATATCACATAGGCGGAGTCACTGTACACCATCACTTCCTGCCCTTTGTGTTTCTCGAGCCTGACAATAAGCGCTACCAATTCTGCCGCTTGCGCTGAAAAGTGAGGTTGTAGTCTTGCACTTGCTACAACCTCAAATTTACCATTTGCTCTATGCCTCACTACAGCTGCACCAGAATGCCTTTCTCCACTTTTCTGATCAATTTTCGAAGAGCCATCAATAAAGAGAATCTCCCCTCCTGCCAGTGTATTTTCTTTAACGGGTGGTATGTCATCATAAAACTCCTGATAATTTGCGCAATCATGCACATGCTTGCCCTTTGCCACTGGCTCAGCCAGAAAGGTGGCTGGATTCACTATTTTACACCTGACAATTTTAATCACTGGATTTGTTATGATCACCTCATATACAGAAGCTCTCTGAGATGTCAATGTACCATTAGGTTTCTCCAAAATGCAAACAAAGCATGCTCCACAAAAAGCATCATGGAACAATCCATTAGAGTACTTATACATTTCTCAATTGCGAATGCGGTAGCTGCTAATGACTGTTCACAAGGAAAGGCCCTTTCGTAACTGGGTCTAAAATCCCACTGCAATATGCCAGCGGTATGTACCCCAGTGTGGTCCTCTGTGTAAGCACTGTTGTCATAACTGTCCCATTTGTATGTGAAAACAAAAATAACTTTTCAGCATAGTTAGGAATTCCTAAAACAGAAGCTGTGCAAATTGCCTTTGTCAATTCTTCAAACCCTTTCTCCTTTTCTTCAGTCAATTCTATTTTCTCCTTATTCACCTCTACTTTCTTTAAAGCGTGTAAAAGGGATATATGTATATTTGTATATGAACTATAATCAAACACCCATGCTCTCACATAATTACATACTCCCAGAAACTGTTCATCTGCTTCACTGTGTGGTTTTGAAGTTTTCATAATCGCTTCAGCTCTTTCGGGTGTTACCTTCTTTCCTTCATGTGAGATCAACTGGCCTATGTACAACGTTTCTTCTTGACAATACTGCAGCTTCTCTTTGTCTACTTTGTATCCCTTCTCTGCTAGAATAGTCATCAATTGAATCAAGTCTTGACTACACTCATCTTCTGTTGTGCTACAAATCAATATGTCATCTACATACTGTATCACAGTGCTTTTCAAATCAATATTGCCTAGGTCGATATGGAGGACTCTATTAAAGAATGAAGGAGACTCACAGTACCCTTGAGGCAGCCTCGTGTGATTCAGGCAGATTTGATGAAAATAAAACAAAGTCAAGTCTTGTGAATCTTTTGCAACGAGATTGAGTTAAAAAACATTTTTCAAGTAAATCACCGTGAAGTATTGTGCTTCTAATGGAATACTGCCTAGTATCGTCGCTGGGTTAGGAACTAAAGAAAACTCTGCCTCTACAATCTGGTTAATCGGTCTCATGTCTTGTATGAATCTCCATGACCCTCCTTTTCATTTTTTCACAGGGTACACCAAGGTATTACATGATGATAATGATGGTGCCAGAATCCCTTGCTCCATCAATGCCGAGATAGTCTAACAAATGCCCTCATCTGCCTCTCGAGACATTGGGCATTGTCTCACTCGAGGTAGAATCACTCCTGGTTTTAGCTTTATTTTAATGTCCCCTACTCCCTTTATCAGGCCTACATCATAAAAGCTGTTTGTCCATAAAACACTTGACACCTTCTCCAAGTCTTTGTCAAAAAATGCTGGACGATGCCGCATTATCGCCATGCGCTGTGGAATTTCACTTGTAATGCTCATAAAGACCACCACTTCATTGTCTGATGGATTGTCTCTAAACATGTCATCATGAGTAACGTCAGTCAATCTGCACCCTTCCCTGATAGCAATTACTGTTCTCTGTGGCCTACCCTCACCTACTGTTCCTTCAAGCATTGCCATTTCCCCTCATACTATGGCTGCATCTAAATCTAGGGGGATGGTCTGTCCCCCCTCTTCATCCATAGGTACCTGTGGTCTGAACAGAAATGCATCAGGTATCCTCATAGTCCTTCCCACTAAACCAGGTAGCCATGTTAACAGAATGCTCACCCCATAAAGGAAAACTTCAGGTTCTATCGACACACCTCGCAGAGCCATTAGCCATTTAAATGCCAATATAAACTCGCCCACATTCAAATAGTGTATCCCAGGAGTGGAGCACACTATACATTTGTTAGTAAACAAAATCGTCATGTTAAGTTTTGTCATTAAGTCTCTTCCTAAAATATTAACTGGTGTCTGCCGTGGATACAATAATGGAACAAACATATTACATTCTCCTATCGAAACTGGTAATTTGTCAGTCAAAGGAACTCTGCTTGTAGCTCCAGAGTATCCTTGATCATTGAAAGCATTTCCCGACATTGGATATTTTTCCTCTCGTATACATGAACGAGTTGCACCAGTGTCGACTAAAAACAAGAATGATTTGCTGCCTATCATCACATCAACCCTTGGTTCCTCTTGGGGGTCTGGTGTCACGGATAGTACTGAACACATCAAGTCACTGTGTGAGCTGTCCTATTGTGGATACATGCATACCGCTGTACCTGTGAAAGGATTATCTCCCACCACCACAGTGACACCACCTATTCTAGGTGCCAGTACTTGTCCTGTGTTTGCATGCTGCTGTATAATTGTTGTTGATGCTGTGCCTGCTGCACTTGTGGCACCTGTGCTTGATAACCTGTCTGATCTTGGGTGAATCCTTCCCTTGCTTTTCAGCTATATGCTGGAGGATAAACTGTCCCCCCTCTTGAGAATTGGCCATTGTGTACATACCCTTGGCTTCCACATGTCCGTGCAACGTGCCCTGCCATCCCACATGTCCAACATATAGGAGGACCCGGCCTTACTAGTCCGTCTTGGTAAAACCCTCCTTGTACATTTTGACTCTCATTCTGTGTATTCTGAAACCTACTTTGATTATTTGAAATCCACCCATTCCTCTAGGTGCCATACCTCTACCTTGTGGTATAAACCCATTTCCTCCTTGATCCATCAGGCACTGATTATTTGCCTGTGATGTACCTACTGTTTGCTGTACTCCTAGCCCTTCTCTGCTCTTCAATACCACCACTTCTATGGCGTACTTTGACAATTTCTTTTGGACTAACTTGGCTTCCTCAATCTTTCTAGCATCATCGTTCCTCCTGTTTGTCTCCTGTAACAGCCCGCAGTGATGCACTATAGCCAACTTTATTTCAGGCCATGGTTTTGCTTCTATTCTCACTTGCTTCTTAAGTTTCCTCTGTACCTGTTCAGGCAGTTCCTGACATAAAATGTGGTAAAATACTGCCACTGTCTTTCCCCATGGCTTGCGTGGTTCATTCAAGAGTCCAGCGTTCGTGAATATCCTGAATATAAGCAAGCAGATTCTCGTCATCTTTCGAGTCATTATTGCACCCATGTCTGATACATTGGGATACAGTTCTCTGAGAGCTCTCCAGACATCTGCTCTACAATTATTAAATGGTGCTCCATCATGCGCTGTGTTGTGTGCCGTGACACTTGAATATCCTGCTCTTGTCCAAATATCAATACCAAGAATGGCTGCTAGGAGACCCTTAATATCCCATATTGCCAAGCTATTTCCTCCCATCATTCTTTCTAACTCATAAATCAATTTTCCCGCACCCACTGTTTAACTGGGAGTTTGCACCTTAAATTATCATTATCCATCTGTTGCCATGAGTTATACTGTGGCTTTGCTCCCCCTTTTTCCAATAAGGGAAACTGTGTAAATCTCAATTCGCAATCGGCTCCCATCATCTGCCTATCCATTGTAGGGACAATGGTTATTAACCGCCTCCTTCCTGGAAATGACCTTAAACTATTTACATATGGCAGTGACTCCCCCTCTCGCTATACGCTCCTCCTTTAGGGCACAACGGATATGCTATAAGATCTGGTGTTCTTTCTTCAGGCTTCTCTAAATCAGACCATATCTCTTCCTTGTCTACCTGTAGGCCTCCCTTTGGGCACATGCACCTCTTCCATCTTCCGCACAGAAGAATTCTCTCTCTTTGTCAGACATATCTAGTCCCCAACTAGTATGTCTCTCGTCCCCTTCATCCTTATCTACGGTCAGTCTGCTTAAAGACAAGGCTCGATTCTCAAGACTGAATTGATTATTCTCTTCGCTTTGTGGTTGAAGGACTAGGGCTTGCTCTCCCTTCCCTCGGCTCCCCGATTTGCCACTTTCTCTTAAGTACTGATAGGCTTTATCAATCCTATTTCTGATGCTCCCTATATCAAAGTTCTCATCTAGGGTCACTCTGGATGGCCTTGACGTTGCTCCCTGTAACGGGAGGAACTCCTCTATACTGCTCCATTGTATTACTGGACTTGGTTACAGGAATTCCTTTTGAATGCAATCAATATTGCATTCCCGATGTCTCCTCTTTCTTCATCTACTTCTCTTTGCTTATTTGCTTCCCATCTAACTCTTTCTTCTTCCTTTCTCATCTCATCTCTCCTTACCCCACTCTTTTTTCATCCTCTTCCCTTCGTCTTTATATTCTCCTATCTCTTAATTTCTGTGCTTCCTCCACTCTTTCTTTCTTGCTTATCTCATTCTTCTATTGCTCTCTGTTTGTTGTCATATTTTCTTTGCTCCTCTGCCCTTTCTTCTTTCCTTTGCTGCTCCTACTGCTACATCTGTTCTCGCTGTTGTCTGCTTTTCCTCTTAAACTCGTCTTCTTTCAATCTCTTCTCTCGTACCCTGTCTTTTGTATCCTGCTCATCTTGATCCTCTCTTTGCCTAGCTTCCTCAATGCTTTCCAATCTAGCTTGAGTAATATCTGTCCTCCCATCCATTCGCTCTGTAGGAGTGTTACTTCGTCAGTTTTATCCTTCTATCCTTTCCATCTCTTGATCGCTCATTCTCTTTCTGTTGATACATTCAATCGCTTGCATTTCTCTTCCCTATTTTGTAGGAACTTAAACATCTCTTCTTTTCTCTTAATCTCCTCTAGACTATCATCACTACTATAAGCAGGCCGTTCATATATCGGATTACTGTACCCCGTTGCTGCCTTTAATTACTTTAACGGATACAATCCTACATCTTCCGCGCTATTGCTTTTTACCTCAAGCGTGGCAAGGCAAGGGAAGCAGAAGGCTCGACACCTTCCTCTTTACACTGATTAAGCATCCAATCCTCAGATATCAGGTCCTCTCTCTCTTCCTGATACATTTTCCACAGCTATAAAATAGCTAACTTTTTCTCCAATTTCTTTCCCGTGTACACAGCGTGCAAGTATGTGGTCATGTGTTGCAATACTGTTTTCGGCAATGATCCCCTTGTGACTATGGCATGAACATCTTATCTGCGTGCCTTTCACCCATTCTGCACTGTACTGTTTGAGCTTGGGCATATGTTTTGGAAATGTCTTACATAAATGCATCAAAGGTGTAATATCTCCCATTGTTACGAGTCTCAATTGACTGTCAATAGTTACCAGTGTTTACACAAAATGCCTTTTTGAAAACAACAAATATGAGCGCGCTCCAACCTTCGCCACTGAAACCTCTTACCATTTTTCTAGATAGGTGCTATGTCCCTGTGACCTTTTTTCAACTCTCTTTACACAATTGTTGCTCTTCAACATCTCAATATACTACAAATACACAAACAGACAGACTAGTCAACTCTTCACATTTATCCTCAGTAATCACTCCTCTTATTTCTGCCCCTAATTATACCATGATCACAGAATTTGAGTTATCATTTTATAGGGACTACGTAGCCTAAGTTACTTTGACTGAAGTGTATGACAACTCCTTTTGAATCCCCCTGGATTAGGACTCCCAGGCTTTCTTCTCTCTTAATTACACATACAAAAATCACAAGTTACTTTTTTAATTACAAATTACTTTCTAGTTACCCGTTACTTTTTAAACTAGCACAATCCCATACCGCAGTTTGCCATTCTCCTTCGTATACTCACCATTCGCTCTCCACAGGAAACTTTGCGATCTTCCGGCTAGATGGCGGACAGTACTCGGTCGTCCGAAACTCTACTGTCTATAGGTTGATGGGCCTTTCTAGTCAACCATCCAACATGCTAACAAGTGAACCCTTATGGTCCTTTTAATTAAGGTAACTCATTGTACGATGGATGGGATAGAGAATAACCCTCACACCAAACAAGAAGACCGACTCAGGAAGTTGGCAAAAAGTTCTGTTTTAATATCAATTATCTAAAACAGGGAGTACAATGGACATCAATGGATGTCGCACAGCACAATCTGAATACATTTCATAAAAAATTAGTAAGTCACTGGCAGTTTGCTACGTATGGTTATTCGTCCGTCTGTCATGCTTACTAGGGTCTCCGGCAGCTGTGTGTGATTGATCCGTGGAAGTGTTGCAGTACCTAAGTATGTGTCTTCACCTCGACATGTCGTGGGCGAACGCTCGGCTGATGTGTGCCTCCCATGGCTGAGGTCTCCATGTAGGAGTTTCACGGGTTTCATGCCACTACGAGGGCCAACCCGGCCTTCCCCTCCAGCGTTTCTATGTAAAGGCAACTGCGATTTGAGTCAGGTTTTCGCTTGTTTGGGGCCCCCAGTGTTCACCCAGATGGGGAGTGGCCGGGGGGCTCTCAGCAATCGGGCAAATGGGGGCGCATTTGCTGTTTTGGGGTTAGGAGCACAAAGAGTCTCTAGGTAGTTTCCACCATCCGTGCGCCACCTGGTGGCCGTCCGTTTATTGGCTTTTTAAGACCATATCGCATCCCATCCTCATCACCCCTCAGCTCCCCCTAGGTTGTTTCAGTAGTTTGACAAGTGCAATGTTGTGTTTTTTAGCATATTTTCATCGGCTGTCTGTGGACAACGGCACCTTTCCACAAATCAAACATGGCGGGCGGCTCCAAAAATCTGAACCACCTCACACTCTCCACCATACAATCAGCAAGTGCGTCCGATGTCCGCGCACATCATGTCCATCCCTGGGCCAATCGGGGGTCCATCCGTGGACCGAAGAGGGGAGACAGTTTGAGGAATGAACCCAGATATCACTAATTAATTTTTGCCTACTTTTTGATCATTTTAAAACAAACTACTGGACAGATCTACAACAAATTTACTAAAACACGCTTTCGGGACCAAACTGCTGCTCCTGCCGCAAATTTGATGAAAAGTCATCCAGTAGTGGGGCTGTGATCTGTAATGTCATCAGTGTTCTCATACAGCATGTAATTAGTGACGTCATCAGTGATTGAGGTCATAGGCTGTGCAACCGGGGTGCAAAGTTAAAGGGGCTTTAGCTGAATTTCAGAGGTTTTGTTGAATCAAGTTTTCACCTTAACGTCCCTATAAGACTCAAGAGAAAAAGGAGGGCCACCCGTCTCAGCGTAACTCACCCTGGGGAAGAACACCCTGTCTCTATCGGGGGTGCCTGTCCCTGGGTGGCACGTGGTGTATCGCCTATCTAATAGTAATAGAGGAGAGGACTGTCCCTAACCTTCTATACTATTGGCTGTGTCTGGTAGTAGACAAAATATACAGAAATAGCTAATATTGAGGGCATTTTCCAAATGGGTGTTGCAGCAATGGACATAACTGTGAATTAGATTCTGTAGCTGCTCGATCTAAGTGGAGACAACCTGAAAATAGGTCAACTAATTGTATTCCATCCTAAGTGTGCAAATTTAATCTAGCCCGTAGGTCACAATAGTTGGAATGCAAAAAGTACAAATGGAAATCCCACTAGCAAACCCTATGGTTAAAACAGCTGAAGAGCTGAAAGGCTAACAATTCCTCTTATAAAACACAGCTCACTCTGTACATGTGAGTGTGCAAGCAAATAACTAGTCAGATAGTATCTCTCTGCTAATGTGGGGAATATCAAAGATTGGTCATGAGAGCCCTCATAACCATAGTGGTTGACCGGTTTCAATGACGTAGGTGTATTAAGCCATCTTCACCAGCACCGTGATTCAAACTGCAAATTGAATTAAGTAGTTCAGACTTGCTGAACTGTAGGTACCATTGGGAGGTACTGGCGTCGCCTGTGAGGAGACAAAAGAGGGGGAGGGGAAGAGAGAAAAAAAGGGAGTTAGGGACAACTCGGCAAAAACTTGTGAATGTCTGTGGGGGAGTAGTGGACATCCTTCATCTGAAGGAGCGAAATGGAAACCAAATTAATTGGCAAGAAAATACAGGAGTGGTTAAAGGTGCCTGAACACCAGTGAAGTGGGTCTCACCGTCACAGATAAGAGTGAGGAGGGAAGGGTTGTGCAAGGGGTGGACCAAAGCCCCAGAGTGGTGGAACTGAGGCACTTGGCTCTGGCAAAAAACAAGCTGGAAGGAGGTGGTGGTGCAGTGGCTGCTAAATGCAGATGGAGCATGCTATGCAGTCAGGTGGATTAAGTAAAGTTACCTCTGTAATGGAAGCCAAAGGAGCAGGGGAGCAGCTCTTGTCGAGTGTTGTTTCAAACAGCTGCAACAACAATAGTAAATGCAGGTCAGCAAAAATCCGTTGTGGGGGGATACCAGTGAGTGTAGCAAAAGCTGACTTGATAGGGTGTACCTTATGAATACAGCTGTCTGCTCCGTGCGTGCCGGGTGCTGTACAGCAGTGTGCAGCTCAGGAGGTGTATGTGTGTAGAAGTGCCCGATCGCCAATAAATACAAACCAAGAGTGCGCTCACGCTAGCGTCCTTGTGACGCGAACGGGTGTCTAGGTAATGCCCTGTTGGAGCGGTATGCTCGATATTGAAAAAAGAGGCCCGATCACCTCCCAAAACAAAACCAGAGTGCGGTCGCGCAGCTGGCCTTAAGCGCGGCATGTAGGCCTGCACAGGATGGTGTACCATGGTGTGCCAGAGTGATGGCAACAGAGGAGGGGGTTTGGGGGATGGACAGGGAGGAGATTTTTTTTAATGAAAACCAAACCATGGATAATGCACCCTAAAGAGCATGAAAAAATATTAAGTTGATAAAAAATGAATGAAATGAATGAGCTAGGGTCTGGGCCCTAGCTGGGCACCAGAGCACCTCATGTTCAACATGGAGGAACAAGGGCAGCACCCTTCTCAGATGATGGATGGAAAAATGTAGAATACAAATCAAACCATGGATAATAGTGCCCCCCAGCAGGCTGGATGGGAACCAGAGTATGGTATACATGTCCAAGATGGTAAGAAGGGGGTGGTAATGCACCCTAAAGAGCATGAACAAATGAAAAAATGAGCTAGGGTCTGGGCCCTAGAGCACCTCATGCTCAACATTGTGGAACAAGGGTAACACCCTACTCAGGTGCTGGATGGAGAACACACATCTGGGCAAGGGAAATGCTATGCCAACACTGCCAGGTTATGCCACTGGATGTTTTCGTTTAGGCCTTCGGAGCACGTTTTTAGCCTAAAAATCCACATCTGTTCCCGCCTGAACAAGATGTTGTGTTAGTTCCCGCCTCTTAGAGGTGGTGTGATTTTTTCTATGATGGTCCATTTCAATTGGTCCACGGTGTGTCCCTCAGCTGCAAAATGTGGCATTAAGGGCGCAGTCAGCTTGTTCGTTAGGAAGCATGATGGGTGTTCGATCATGCATGTGCAGGCTGGCCTGGTGGTCATGCCTATGTACCTTAGATTACAAGGGCCTGTGATCATATAGATCACACCCTTTGTATTGCAATTCATGAAGGTGTTCTGTCTCCAGGGGGTCTTCCAGCCTATATCTATCTTATCTATCTCTGTGGTCCTGGAGGTATGGGCACACATAGAACAGTTGCAGGATGGTGCATGTCCCTTGGCGGGGGGGAGGTGTTCCACAGAGTCCGTTGGCTTGGCTCCCCTATGGTCGTCAGAGTATTGACGACCTTGTCTCTCACGTTGAATCATCTTTTGAGTGTGAAACACGGGACAGGTATGCTTCTCTTGCCTGTATTCAAGATGGGTCTTAGTCTCTTCACTTCTCTTTTGATTTTATTAAGGAGGGGGAGTAGCTCAAGACTTCTGTGAAGCCGGTAAAGTTTTCACGTTTGGGGTGTTGCTGCAGGATGACCGACCTGGGGATGTTTCTGGCTCTTTTGTAGGTATCCTTGATGATATTCATAGGGTAGCCTCTTTCAGCCAATTGGTTTTGGAGCTGTTTGGATTGTGTGGTGTAGACCGAGGTCTGTGTACACAGCCTCCTATAGGGTAAAAACTGTCCAAAAGGGAGGTTGTCTTTTAGTGCTTAGGGTGGTAACTGGAGTAGCAAAGCAGGGAATTACTATCTGTGGTTTTTTTGTAGACACACAAGGCAAGGTTCCCATTGTCAGCTGAGATGGCCAGGTCGAGAAAATGGCTACTGTGTCTGTCTCTGTCCAGAGTGAACTTCAGATGCGGGTTCAATGAGTTCAGCTGAGCATGGAAGAAAACGATTTCCCGTTCAGACCCTTTGAAAATCAGAAAAATGTCATCTATATTTCGGCGCCACACGCTCAGTTGGGCAAGGTAAGGGTTGGTGTCTGAATAGATGTTCTGGTGTTCAAATAGGTCAACATAGAGATTTGCGAGGTTGGGGGCAATGGTGGCCCCCTATCTCCATTCCTGAAATCTGTTGATAAAAGGTATCTTCGAACCGAAAATAGTTTCTGGTCAGTGCTATTTCGGCTAGTTGTAGGATGAAGCTGGATGGAACTCCATGGAGCTCCATTCCTGAGTGTAATAGTCCACTAAGCATGTGTAGTGTCTCCTGTTGAGGAATTCAGGTATATAATGACTCTATGTCAATAGCCACAAGCCATTAATATTCCGGATTGTATTGTATTGTGTCTAGTATGGTAAGCATGTTGGTGGAGTCTTTGACGTAACTGGCCATTTTAAGGATCTGATTCTTGATGAAGAAATCCACGTACTCTGACAAGGGTTCCTAAACTGAGCTAATTCCAGAGACAATAGGTCACCCTGGTGGTGGAACAAGACCTTTGTGGATCTTGGGTAATGTATACATGGCCGGGGGTGAGACGGGTACTGGAAAGATGCCTCGCGGGCACTGATGTATACCTCAGCCTCAGCCTTGTGAATGATAGGGGCTATGAGAGCCGGTAAAATGCAGTAGCTGTCATTGTCACTAAGGAGGGTCTTAACCATTGTGATGTAGTTGATGGTGTCCATGATGACAATGGCCAGCCTTTGTCGGCTGGTTTATTCGTGATGGCTGAATTGTTGGCTAGATCTGCCAAGGCTAAAAGTTGGGGTTTTGTACAGTTATTGTGGATGAATAGAATGCTGGTTTCGAATTCAGTGATCTTCTTGAGCATTGCTTGCTCAAAAGTGACTGATTCGGCAGTGTTGGCACAGTGTGGTGAAAAAAACTGTGATGGAGGGCGTAAGCCTGTGACATCTCTGTCTTCATAGGTATGGTTGGCAAAATACTGCTTGAGTCTTATTTTGCGCATGACTTGCATGCATTCAACCCGGATTTGGAAGGGGTCGTACCGGGCTGTGGAAATGAATGATAAGCCTTTCTGTAGGATCTCTTGTTCTGGTCTGGTCAAGGTATTCTCTGATTGATTGACAATCAATGAGGGAGGAGCGATGGTATTGCTCCTTCCCCTCGGCTGCACATGACCACTGTTAGTTGTGGGTGGTTTCGCCACTGCAATTGGTTCTTTCCTCTCCCGCGCTGGCCTAAAGGCCATGTCCAGTGACTCAATAGGCATCCAGGTCTCCCATTCATGCAGTAACCAGGACGGACTCTGCTTAGCTTCAAAGTGAGGAAGGGGCCTGGCTCCTCAGGCTATGTTGCCTGAGAAGTGAGCCAAACTTAAAATATCATTTAGAGGAATGAGGTGGCCCTTTTCTTTCTTTGAAACTAAGCTGGGTCAGCACCACGTTGAAGCTAAGCAGGGTCAGTCCTGGTTACTGCATGGATGGGCGATCGAATGGGCATATGAATTATTCACTTTTTTTAAAACCGTGCTACTGTCAGTCCTTGAAGGTTGTGCACTCAGAGACAATTTTTTACCTTTTGCTGAATTGCATTCTGATATTTTTAGTCTCCTAGTCAATAATACAAAATAAAAAACTGTTTTTTTACGCAACAGTGAGTTTCCCATCCCTGCAGTAAATGGGACAAACCCTGCTTAGTTTCAAAGTGAGGAAGTGGACATCCCACTAAGGCCATGTTGCCTAATATATGCCCCCCCTTGGAAGAACATTTAGAGGAACATGGCCTAAGGGGGCTGGATCCCCCCTCGCTTCGGAACTAAGCAGGGTCGGTCCCGGGTTACTGCATGGAAGGCAGACAGTCCACGGTCCTGAATGCTGTGTGTTTTCTTAGTTTTAAATACCTCATAAAACACAGCATACACATTTTTATAAAACAGAAAAAATGGCATTTAAAAAATCACATTTATGCTGAACACTGCTATCAGAGAAGCCTGGCTTTAAAGAGTTTGACACGCATCACTTAACTATTATGCTACAGTTTGGATTTTCACATATTTCTTACCTAGTCTTTTATCATTGAACATATATTATAGGATAGGTATGAAATGTATGCCCATGCAGCAGCATGAAAATGTGGCTTAGTGGTTACATTCTGGACCTCAAACTGGCAGACTAGGGTTGAAGGCTGTATTTTTTTTTTTATTTCACTAATTTAATTGAATTAAAAGAATGCAAGGGGGAGGCAGCAAGGTTTGTTGCAGTGCAATCATGTCATCTTATTTAGCATGAGGGCATTTAGACGTGACTGCACAGTCAGCCACGTCCAAACATCCCTTGTGCCAAAATAATGGGCAAAAAAAATAGGCGCCGGAATGGCTTTCGCCAAATCGGCCCATGCAAAAATGTTGGTGCCGAAAAGGGGTGTACCGCCTGGAGAAAGCTGCTTAACCAAAGTGTTTGCTCAATAGAAAATCATTTAATCTCACTGCACATTGCCTAAAACATTCTCAGTTCTAAACATTTTAACTATCTCATAACACACAGCAGCCACATTATTATTTTTTAAACCGTACTGCTATCAGTACTTGTAGCTTTGCACTCCAAGACACTTGTTTTGCCTTTTGCTGAATTGCATTCTAGCATTTGTATTCTCACAGTCAAGATGGGGGTAATAATGCCACAATTATTCACTTTGCCTAACAAAGTTCTATAAGGATTTATATATTTGAGTGACACTATGGTATGTGTACTTTTGAAGTTAGCTTTATAAAGCAGAGTATTGTTGAAAGACAGACATCGGGATGAGGAGCGGAAATGATGAGAGGGCAAGTACGTCATGAGTGTTTGCCCAGGATGTGGTAAGAGAGTTTGCAATCCTGAATGCTGGTGCAGTTATTTTCCCCTGATTGTGGTTGCTTTTCAGGGCAGAAGTAAAGTAAATATGTGAGTGGACAGCGCAACTTTTTTTCAGAGAGCGGATGCAACCCCTTGGGTTTTTTTGAGGCTCATAAGATTGCTCAAATATTTGGATACCAGGATTTTACTCAGGTTGTCATGTTCCTAGTGCAGACGCTTATTCATAATACCACAAGCACTTGTTTCATATTGGGATTTTGTTTTCCGTGGAATATTTCACTACAGATTGCTGGGTTTAAAAGTTGAGCACCTTCTATACTTTGCCAGCATATTTATTAAAATATTTCCTCTCTCATGTTATTTTTCTGGTGTTCATTAATTTTGTAAAAGTCCAATGCTATTTTGTCTTGTGCACTTTCTTCTGAGAAGGCCAATTGAACAACATGTGTATATTTCACTTTAAAATATGCTGCAACTTACTGTGCGTATATTCATGGGTGACAGCTTTTGCTTTCAGCTATGGGGGCAAAAGCACCAGGGTATATGTTATTCTTGCAGCCAATCCTTGTTTACCCTTTTCTGTATTGCTTACATGTGGGTAGTTGGGTGTCATGCTATGTATCTCAACAGTCACCAATACACCGGCCAAATAAGGGGCTTGTAGCACGCTGCTTAACCAAAGTGCGTGATCCTCAGCAAATAATTGAATCGCACAGGGCATTAACTAAAAACATTAGGCATTCTCAAATCCTGCAATGTTTTCAACATTTAATATTTTTACTGCTACAACAACATTGAGGGTAAAAAAATCACTGGTGACCCAGGTATCCAATCCATGCAGTAAACACCAACACCAAACGACGCATAGATCGTGAGTCAACGCTTCGTGCCCTAGTTGTTTTGAACCTGGTCCAAATCTGTCCAGCGGTTTGGGCTGTGCGCTTTTACAAAAAGTGACTTTGTTTGTCTATGGGAAAATGAATGTGACATTTGCTGCACTTTTTGAAAGAAAATGTTTTGTCTTCTTAATAACTTTTTTTATTTTTAACTAATCTTTATGACACTTTTCAGTTGGGGCGCGCCAGTACTTAATCACGTTCGAAATTACAGTCATATGGAAGTCCGACTCGCCCTAACTATAGGGCGGCTATTGCCACCCTATAATATATATATTACACAGCCACGGTACTGGCTGCGTAAGTATGGTTAAGTTGCTAATCCCATAGGAAGAGCACTTTTTGGGCGGCTTATACCTTTGCTCCCCTTGGACGAATCCTCACTAAACTTTGCAAAGAAAGTATATTGCCCACTCTGAATTGTTTTGCAAAGTTTGGTGAGCTTTGGTCCAGGGGGGGAAAAGTTATAGGGGGGTCCCAACATTTCTTTTTTTCCCATAGACTGAATGGGGAAAAAACTTTCCTCACACCTACAGCCTGAACTGCTGGACGCATTTTCACCAAATTCGTGTCAGGAGCAGCATCTTGGTCCCAAAAGCGTGCTTTTGTAAATTTGGTGAAAATCCGTCCAGTAGTTTTTAAAGAAATGAGCAAAAAGTATGTCTCAAAAAATGAGTGATATCTATGTCCCCTCCACGGACACACTTCTCTGTTTGCTCCACGGACAGTGTCCTGATTGGCTAATCGGCTTGCGACATGTTCACTGATTGGATGGTGAAGAGCATGAAGTGCGTCAGATTTTTGGAAATACCCGCCATCTTGGATTCGCAGACATCTGCCGGTGTCCACGAACATCACGGTAAAAACATATTAAAAAACACAACATTGCACTTGTCAAACTTATCAAATAATGTCTGGGGAGTTGGGGGGTGATGAGGATGGGATGGGATATGGCTGCAAGAAGCAAAAAACTGGTGTTTTTTGCCATGAAAGTCTGTGAACAGTTTGGATGTTCGCGAACAGTCCTCAAAAGTTTGCGGACACCTCAGCATTACAGGGTTGGTGAAATGCAGTTCTTGAATAGCTTATAACTTTGGCGCCACTTAATAGAACTGCATGACATTTTGCATGTATATTTCTGACCTGATTCCGGATGAGTTTAAAAAGTCTGGTGGGATTCTGTCATGAGGGGGCAAAATTAGAGGGGGGTGCCAAAATAATGTAAAGGCTTATAAATGAGGTGCCATTTGATGAATCTACACTTCATTTGGCAAACTGATAACAAATCTAGATATAAATGTTTTTTCGAAGTTTAGTAGGATAAAGTCAAGATGGAGCAAAATTAGAGGGGAGGTCCCAAAATATTGTAAAGGCTTAGAAATGTGGTCCTATTTGGCAAATCTACACAAAGGTTTGCAAAAAGATTATAGATCTAGATATACATGTTTTCGTAAAGTCTGAATGGATTTTGTCAAGTGGAGGCTAGGTCATATGACGATTGTATATGCATACATTTGACACTTTTGAAAAAATAAAACGGGTGGATTTTCAACAAACTTGCGTAAGGAGCATTGTCAAGGATTTACAAGCATGGTTTTGGAAATGTGCCAGTGTTTTATCTTTTGACAAGTGTCATAATGTAGCTACAAAAAATAGTGGTGTACCTTTAGTGACTGAGGGGTAGCCTGTGGCCATGGGCAGTGGCCATGTTTTCTGGGTCATGGAATAAGGTCATGATCTGGACAATCTGGCTACTGGCCATGACCACAAAGGACAAAACATAGGATTAAAGTGGCCATGTCCACCTGGGACTGGCTTTGTGGTAAAGTTATTCGAAATTAGGATAGATATGAAAGGGAAGAAAAATGTGCTTGTGGTAATATGTCATAGGGTTCTCTTTTGGCCTTCTGCAGGCTGCCATGGAAAGTGAAGAGGGGCCCTGTATGGAACCCCTGCCTTCCCTTTCCATGGTGGCCATCTTGGAAAAGGATTTCCCTTCCTACAGGCGTCCCGGTGTAGGAAGAAAAATCCTCTTTTTTTTTAGTACTCCAGGTTCCCGCTTTGGGAACCTAGGCTGCTAATGGCCTTCATCCCCCATTTCAGGGGATGGAATGGGGGGAAAATGGTCCAGAGACCTTGTTATCCACTCTCGCTTCGCTTAGGCTGATAACTTGGGCTACTGGGCCGGTATCCAGTCCCTGGAACGGAGGATGAAAGCCAGAATATTCCAATTAGCATAATACAAAATGCAAATGGAAATGTTGGAAAATCTTATTGAGTCTATGTACTTTACTGAGAGATATAAAGTTGCTGGAATCTATACGGTTTTCTTTAGTTCTATTTTTGAACTGTGAAAGGTGGTTCCTAAAGGAACATTTATTTTGTTTTTGGATGCATTTTCTTTTTGGCAGGAGAGCTTAGAACGAAAGGTGGGGAGGGAAATGAGGGAAGAGGAACCAAACACTAATACAGAGGGGCAGGTGGACAGGGGAAAATGTTGCGCATGTGTTATTTCTAAGGTAGGGGGCAGTGTTTCTCATGCTTCTTGATTACAGCAGTGGTGGTGTCTCTTGGGGAGGATGGATAGCATTAGCTGATTCTATTTTAGGATAAATAGCAGATTTGCTAAAAGTATGTACTGTGTACTAGATTGTTAATGGATGAGTATGCATAGGTGTTGGAGCTGCGCAAGGGAAATTTTGAAGTTGAAAGTTCCTACATCAGTAGAAAATGCAGTTCCGAACTGTCCGCGAAGCACAGATCTTATCGTGAAGTGCGTATGGGTTCTCGGACACGTCATCATGCCGCGTGCCAGCATATGGTTATGTGGCACTCTCTGGAAGGTCTGCAAAGAAGTCAGATGTTCGTAGACATTATGGTTAAGTTGCACTAATAAAACCCTATGAAATTCAATGAGAAAACTTTGTTAAGGGGACGTTATGGTTAAATTAGACTCATCAAAACCTATGAAATTCAATGAAAAAACTTTGTTAAGTGGACGTTATGGTTAAGTTGCAGTAATAAAAACTTATGAAATTCAATGAAAAAACGTTGTTAAATGGACGTTATGGTTAAGTTGCGCTACTAAAACCCTATGAAATTCAGAGAAAAATCGTTGTTAAAGGGACGTTTGTGATGTCATCTTTGATGTCCTGCTTGATAGTCTTAGCAGTGCACGATGTGGCGCGAGTTATGGTTGCTTAGCTTACCATACTGGCAAATTTCAGGGGGTTTTCGGTTTTACTTGGAACCATAACGTCCCTTTAACAAAGTTTTTTCACTGAATTTCATAGGTTTTTAGGTGCACAACTTAACCATAATGTCCTTTTAACAATGTTTTTTCATTGAATATATATATATATAATGATTTAACTCTAAAGGTCAGGCTGCTATGAGGCCCACTTGAAAAGAGTGGCTATCTCTGGGTAAGGAGCTGCTAATACATGGAGAATTGCAAGTCCAGCTTGCATATGCCACCGTAGTGGCCATGTAGTTATGGTTAAGTTGGTGTTTTTCCATAGGAAGAGCACTTTTTGGGCGGTTTATAACTTCGCTCTCCCTGGACAAATCCTCACCATACTTTGCAACAAAAGTATTTGGGTCACTCTGAATTTTTTGGTGAGGATTCGTCCAGGGAGGGCAAAGTTATAGGGGGGGTCCCAAAACTTTTTTTTCCCATAGACATAATGTGAAAAAAATCTGTGCACGGCCACAGACCAAAACGCTGGACGGATTTACACCAAACTTGCGGCAGGAGCAGGGGGTTGGTCCAGAAAGAGTGCTTTTGCAAATTTGGTGTAAATCCGTCCAGTAGTTTTTTATAAAATGACCAAAACGTAAGGCAAAAAAATTAGTGATATCTGTGTTCGCTTCGTGGACGGACTTCCCTGTTCGCTACACGGACAGCACCCTGATTGGCTCATGACCTTGTGTCATGTCCGCGGACATGCAACATGTTCGCTGATTGGACGGCGAGGGGCGTGGAGCGCGTCAGATTTTCTGTGGCGCCCGCCATCTACTATTCGCCGTCGACCGCGTACAGCGCGGTGAAACGTGGATAAAAAATTGTATTTAGTGCCGTGTATTGGTGTGTAAGAGTGTTGGGGAGGGTGGGGGAGTATGAGATAGGTTCAATGTTTTGTTTTTTTATGTGCTAGACGTTTTTGTTGCGTTCGATTTGTCCGCGGAGAACACGGCTGTTCTGACATTTTGTAAATAAACTAAATGGTGGGGTGTTTAGAGGACAGAGTATGTGTAATTCTTGTTCTCAAGGAAGGTAAAAATGAGCTATGAACACTTGCAGTGTTCTTAATTGTTCGTAAATACACAAACTGGTGGTGTCCGCAGGACGCTGTCCGTATTGTAATCTGTCTAGTTGAATGTGTTCTAAGAACACTCGCGGTGTCCCGAAATGGTTGCAATTACACAAAATGGGGGTGTTCTGAGAACGCTGTTTGTATTGTTCATTGTCAGGGTGAAAGTGTTTTAAGACCACCCCTTTTGTCCGCTAATAGTACAATTTCCTATGGGCGTCAACCAACTTTTTGTCCACTAAAGAAAAGATAAATCCGGCTGGTGTGCGCCGACATTATGTGATAATCCTATGACTGGCGCTATTGACCTGGCTGACTTGCTTTTGCGACACTAAATCATATCTCCCGCCCCTAAGCTTGATATTATCAAAGCATTCATATTCCCACGCCTCTCTCCGTGACGTTACAGGGTGCGTCATCAAACGCGCCCAGTCCTCTGCAGTCCTAAGTGACATTACACAGAACCCGGAAGACAACACATATTATGTCACAACACAGCGTGCCACAATACAGACTATGAAACAGTGATTTAAAAGCAAACAGCAAGATTGTACATTTTGTAAAGTACATTTATTTGACATCAAATGTTTAGAGAATATTCAGCAATTTGCATTTGTCTTTGTTATCGATCCGCAAAAGTTCATGTTGAGGCACGTGATGTTCCTTTTGCGGTACAGAGGGTGTTAGATCAGCTTACAACTCAGTGCACCACAATTCGGAATATGAAACTGTGGTTTAAAAGTAAACAGCAGGATTGTACATTTGGTAAAGTACATTTATTTCACATGAAATGTTTAGTGAATATTCAGCGATTTGCTATTGTCTCTGCTGTCGATCAGCTAAAGTTTGTTTGAGCCACGCGTTGTTCCTTTGCGGTAGATAGGCTGTTGGTTTATGATAAAAGCAGTAAATGGTCACTCTGATAATCGGAAGGTTGCTCCAACAACGAGCCATTAGACTACCCTATTGGTTGGTATGTTGTTTGTAGCCGCTACTACTGTGTAAGGCCATATTGGTCCTTGGCGATTGTCCCATAAAATGGTGAGGGTCATGAAGTTGCATATTTGGACCTGCACCTTTTTATTTATTAGGGCGTGAAACTATTTGCTATCGAAGATAGTGCAACGGAGTATGTTAATAATAAAATAATAATATTTTCCCATTCATATAGCGCTAAGAACCGTGAGGTATCTAAGCGGTGCTTATTATTAACCACGGTGTGTGGTGCTCATTTATCGACCACGGAAGGATGAAAGGCTGAGTTTGGCCTTGCCGGGATTCGAACTTGCGTTAGCAAGCTGTGCATGGATGTCAAAGCGAGCGTTGTACTCGCTGTGCCACTTGACAGGCTACAGTGAAGTGGCACAGCGAGTAGAGCGATTGACCGCCTATAGACCGGTTACATTATTTCTATTAACCCACCCTGTGTCATCTGCCTTTTTCAGAGCCCTCTAAATGACAGGGGATCAATTCGGCGGTGATAGTGCATGGTAGAAAACATTATGCCACTTTCAAAGAACAAGTTCAATTTGAGCGGTCTTTAATGCTACGCTATTGTAATTATATTTGGTATAAAATAATCTAACGGGTTACTTACAGTACAATTGCAATTTCCATTGTCTACGAGTAGTGCAGTCCCAAAATACGACTCCTCATGTGCGAACGATCTTTCGCATAGTGATATAATATATAAAAGTGGTTTTGTTTCAGAAATTTCATCCTTATCTTCTCTTACGTTTTAGCAACACTCCTTCAAGAGAAGTCTTTCATCACAATCTCTGTCTGTCAAGGTCAAAACACAATACAACCTCATTGTCCGCTTCGTGAGCCTCTCCGAGGCACGAGAAAAAAATGGAAGCAGCTGACCTTAACTGTGAACGAGCATAAATTCTTACTTTGCAATATTCTGTGTAAAGCCATCTGTGAGAAGTTGGTTTTTGCACGCCATGTTTGTATATTGTTTGCGTGATATTAAAAAAAGTTGAAGGGACGTTATGGTTCTAAGTACAGCCGAAAGACCCCTGAAAATCGCAAGTTATGGTAAGCTATGAAAAATAACTCGCGCCACCACCGTGCACTGCTAAGACTAACACCCAGGGCATCAAAGATGAAATCGCAAATGTCATTGATGAAATCACTGATGGCATCACATGTGTATGTACTTTTCATGGAATTTGTGTATTAGGGATTTTTATTATAATGTTGCGAAAAAAGTGTCAAGGATATTGCAATAAATATCATACCTTATTAGTGCTTTGAACGATGCATTGATATAAATAGCATTGTATTATGGGATTCTATCTAGTATACTGAGCTACTAATGGAGAAACATAGCATTGTGTGCAGAGTACAAGATGAAAGTATAATATTTGTAATGTTAATATGTTAAATAATGAAATGATAATTGTCCTGAAATGTTCGAAAATTCACAAAATGGGGGTGTTCTGAGGACGTTATTCGTATTGTGTGATTGCTTAGCTGTATGCAATGAGGGAATGGCACAGAGAGTAAAGTGGACGCCGTCCGTGGACACCGCGGCTGTTCGTGGACAGGGCGTTCTACATCCGGGTTTTTCCAGGAAATCCAACATGGAACGAAGACTGTGCGGATCAGCCAATCAGATATCGAGGTTGTGGATTTGTTTTGAAAGAGACTGTGTGTGGTGAAGATGGCAGAAGTAGAGAAAGTCAGGGTGTTGGTGCTTGGAGATATGTTTGTGTATGGTTTACAACAGTACGCTCAATGCAGGCATGTTGCAAAGAACTTTGATGTCAAAGGAGTGGAGGTGGTGTGGAGCACTGTGCCTGATTGCAATGTACAGGGAATTGTACAAGTTTGTGAGGATATGGCCACGATGAACAGTCCGCATGTGGTAGTTTTGTACTATGGTGCTTTCCATTTGGGCAACGTCAGTGCCCCTACTTTGTTGGCTGATTTGGAACGCTTGGTTCAAGCCGTAATGAAGATCCTTCCAAATGCGAAAGTAATTTTTTCTGGATTACTACCTAATATGGGACAATAGTTCAGTTTTTTGTCCTCAGCAAAACATTGCTAGGTGTGTCATCAACCGAGGCATGTGTGCCTTCATGCTTAGAGCTGGTATGCTCTTCTGTAATAATGAGAATATTGATGCCAGTAATGCTGTTAATTTTAAAGAAGATGGCATTTCTTTATTTTTTACGGGAAATGCCTTTCTATTTTGGAATGTAAGGGTTGCTTTGGAGAAGGTTATGTGAAGATTTTAGGAGTAAAGTAAGAAAAAAAAACAAGAAAAAAAATACAAATTAACAGGTGTCTGTCAAGCATCTGTAAAAAAAACAAAAAAACGTCTCTTTTCAGAGCCAACTTCAAAGGAGAAATGGGGCACACTATTTAAATGTACATTCACCACGCTCAGATTTTCGATATGTCTGCGGACATGGCGGTAGTCTGCGGATATGAAAATCACTACGAGGGGTTAGTATATTCTATGTTACATGTATATGAAGTCAGTGAAAAAACTTTGTTAAAGGGACGTTATGGTTAAGTTGTGCTACTAAAATCCTATGAAATTCAGTGAAAAACTTTGTTAAAGGGACGTTATGGTTAAGTTGTGCTACTAAAAACCTATGAAATTCAGTGAAAAAACTTTGTTAAAGCGACGTTATGGTTCAAAGTAAAACCGAAAAACCCCTGAAATTCAGCAGTTATGGTAAGATTTTATCCTTTACTGACGCATATCGAAGCCACATAGTTTTCTTCAGTAACAGTCAGGAAGTAAAAATTGAAAAGATACTATATTTGTAGACTTAGGGTCAAGTCACATCATATGAAACATATACACAGCGGAAGACACAGGCTTGAAAGAGAGCAATCCTTTCTGTGCATGAAGATAATCATTAGGGTTATCAGCACTTTCTCATAGTTTTATTTTTATTACTCTACCTTCCCTGTATATGCTCATATTTGTATACATTATACTCACTCTCCTTTCCTTTGGGTGCAGTCACATCATGTGATACACGTACATGTGGTAAGTACCAGCTTTGAAACAGAGCAACAGTTTCTCTGCATAAAGACAATCAGTTAGGTTATGAACTCTTTCTGCTACTACTTCTGCTTTTTTGTTTACTTCACTGTCCCTGTATACACTCATATTTGTATGTGTTGTTGTCTCTGTGTGTTTTGTCTGTAATAATTATGTATTAAGTGGGTTTTATTATCTACTTATTACATGTTTCACAGTACGCAAAACTCCAATAAGAAAGCAGTCATCATTTCAGTATTCAACATGGCAAGATTATGAATATGGCACCTTCATCATGTATGCTGCACACACTGCCTATGTTTCAGCATGAGTAGCTTAGTATACTGGAGTTTCTATGAAAAGTAAATGCACATGTGATGTCATCAGTGATGTCCTCAATGACATTTGTGATGTCATCTTTGATGTCCTGGGTGTTAGTGTTAGCAGTGCACGGTGGCGCGAGTTATGGTTGCTATGTTACCATAACTGCCGAATTTCAGGGGGTTTTCGGTTTTACTTTGAACCATAACGTCCCTTTAACAATGTTTTTTCACTGAATTTCATAGGTTTTGATTAGCGCAACTTAACCATAATGTTGCTTTAACAAAGTTCTTTTACTGAATATATATATATATATATATATATATATATATATATATATATATATATATATATATATATATATATATATATATATAGAACCAACTGGAGACAAATTTCAGATTGACGCCCATCCGGACTTCCAGAGCGGCCTGGCGATCTGGTCCGTGCAGTCGTTCCTGTGGTCCACCACCAGATGGCCGGCCTCGGAGAGCGGCCATCTGGTAGGGCCATGCATTCCCATGGGCCTGGACGGGAAGTGCTCTGTGGGCTCTATATATATATATATATATATATATATATATATATATATATATATATATATATATATATATATATGAAAGGTTTATTCTAGTTTGCCTCGCATATGCAAGCTGGATTTGCAATTCTCCATGTATTAGCAGCTCCTTACCCAGAGATTGGCACTCTTTTCATGTGGGCCTCATAGCAGCCTGACCTTTAGAGTTAAATCATTATATATATATACATATATATATATATATATATATATATATATATATATATATATATATATATATATATATATATATATATATATTCAATGAAAAAACATTGTTAAAAGGACGTTATGGTTAAATTGCGTATATCATTCAGAATACTGAACTTAGAGACAAAAATAAATAATGGTTTCCTTTGCGCACTACATGCTTGGCGAGAATTTGGTGTTTGCCTGATTGAAATCCCTTACAGTTTGGGGGCTCGTGTTCGGGATCCTGAATTTGACCACCACTCGCGACAGTCTAACACAGCATACTAGCTGGCAGGGGTACACACACCTTGTTGGGTTGGCATACTGTGCTACACTGTACAAGCACCCTTCAAAAGAAATACTCAAAAGAATTGGGCCTGTTTGCAAAAGAAAAGTAACCCTGACATAAATCAGAAGGAAATTGACATTTTCTGAGATGGCGACCCCAGTGGAAATTAATATTGCTAGGGAACACTTCCTGCACAAACGGTTTGTCAGGGGTGAGTGGCCAGAACAGGATGAACAGGTATGGCTGCAGGAAATAAAACAAAAGTCACTACAATAGACCTTGATACCTAGCAGGACAAGGGTCCATTACATCAAGCGCTTAAAGAACTGTACATGGCCCCAAAAATAAAAGAGGAGCAGTGTAAAATTGCCAAAATAGCGGCCTACCTGTACCTCCACATAAGAATCATACAGGAAAAGCATGCAGACAATATAGATTTGCCAAGAGGCATGGGGAAGCACTGCAGAAAATCCAGACTGATCTGGACTCTGCAGAGCAAAGGTTCCATGATAGCCAAGAATCTAAAACAGAGGCTAGGCAGTATATTACCGAACTCCAAGAAGATCTGGCTCTCTTGCAGCAAAATAATGTAGAACAATATCTCAAATTAAAGATACTGCAAGAGGAGTATGAGGAAAGAGTTGACTCTCTACAACAGAGTGAACAGAACCTGGAGCATAAATTGAAGTATAATAGAGTCTGTGCAGAACAGATAGTCACCTTACAAAACCACCTAGAATCCTTGAAAGAGGAAAATAATAAATGAATTATTAAAGACATCCACTCTCAAGAGGAATTTTATGAGGGGCGCCAGAAATCTAATGCAATTAAAAAACAGAGGGATGAACTGGATGCACAGAGGGGCACTCTAACTCAGGAGAGGGACGCCTTAGGCCAGGAAGTCAGCCAATTAAAAACTAAGTTAGAGTAAAGAAAGCTGGCCCTTCAGGAGTTTAGTGAAATTAAAACTGATCATGGAAAGCTGTTAGCGCACACCAAATGGGTGGAAGATTCTCTGGCAAAGAACACTCCGACCAATAAGGACCAAACTCAGGACGTGAGTCTCCTTCAGCAAAAATTGGCCCAATATTTCCAATCCAGTCAGGAAGCAAAGAGAGACAATATGGCTCTCTGTGAAAAGAATGACAGGCTCCACAAACAGATAGCCGTGCAGTAGCAAATCATTGAGACCACTACGGCCTTAATGGAGGAGCAAAAGGGTTAGATTTTGGCATGTTATCAGGGAATAGGGGCTTAAAGAGATGATATAAGAAGGGACAGAGAAACCCCTGAGCATAACCTCAGGATCCCTGTCATCAGGGACTTTAATCCCTTCAGTTCCAGACTCTGCCACCCTTAAGTCCACTGGTTCATATGAACCAAGGGCCATAGGGATGGTAGACTTCAGCACAATGGGAAATATGGGACTGACAGATCAGCGCCTCCCAGAAATGTTTAGGAGGGCATTGCTGTACAGATTCCCAAATGTGAGGGCTAGCCTCTCTGATCAGGAAGTTTCCAGTGAGGGGAGAATCAGAGAATTAGATCCTCAAAAATATCGCCTACCAAGGGATCAGTCTGTCAAATTTGGTGGGGAACTCCATGAAATTAGACACGCCAAGAGTATCTTAAAAACCTCTTCCCCAACTAGGGCAGTGGGGGAGTACTCAGCCAATCCTGGGAGCAAGGGAGAGTCAGAAGACTCTTCTGAGCACCACAGGTCTCAAGAGACTAGGCCCCCACATTCTGCAAGCCATTCCCAAGCCCGTAGAATTAGGGAGAGCCTAGAGGATCAGATAACCACCTCCTGTAGCAGTGCCTCTGCAGCAAAGGATGAGTGGACAAGGGTGACTAAGATGAAAAAGACCGACAAAATTAAGCGGGCCCTACTGAAAGATCCCCTGAAACAAATCAAGGCCATTAGGAGTGTCATAACTCCTATAATAAAAATGCCAAGTATTCAGTTTGGGAACACCTCGAGTTGTATGAGCAAATGATGGATACTTTCCACCTGAAGGATAGCCAAAGTTGCATTCAATATGTCAAGTGGACATTTTCCCCTGAATACTCCAGCTTCTTTGCGAGGCTGGAGGATCAGAACCACTCAAGATGGTCCACCTATAGGGCGGCCATCTTAAAGCATTTCTCCATATATAGGAACCCTCAAGAGGCCCGCAAGGTGGCCTACAATCTGCAATGTGGGGAAGACCAGGCCCCACAAGAATTTGTATAAGAGTTAAAATGTGCCTTTGCGCAGACCACCAGGAGGGTGCGCACAGACAGTAGGGAGTTCATTAATACTTTATTTCATGCACTCCCTAAATACATCATGACCCAGTTGGTGAGGGACTTTCATGAAAAGAGATAACTAGACTGGGTCATTGAACAGGCAACTCACATTTATGAAGTGCAGAAACCAGTAGAAAATAAAAGTACAACTAAAAACCCCAAACCAACCAACACCCCTGCTGCTGCTAAGGTGGCAGAGGTGAAGGTTACCCCCATTTTAGATCTGGAGATGGGGGGGCCTAAAAATATTCCTGTGCAAAATCCTCCTAACCAAAGACCCAGAAGGTCCTTGGGACAATCCCAAACAGGTAGGCAGGGAGGTAACCCCACAAATGGGACCCCTAAGTCCCCTGACTATATCAGCCCCCATTACAAGGGCAGCAGACCCATCCTGGGCTATGTGTGGACTCCCCCAGCCCAAGGGTGGAGATCCAACCAGGCAGCTGCCAACCCAGGAAACTTCCCTCCCAACTTTCTCCAGGAGGGCAGTAATCCCCCAAATGCCAGGTTGAGTTTCTTTCCCCGGTACCCGCCAAACATCAACCCCCAAAACAACCCTTCTTTCTTTCCCCACTTCCTGAGCCCAGACAGCCCAATCCGGGAGAGGGGAGGCCAAGGGTGGAGAAGTACCAGAACTATCCCAACCAAGGCTATTATGGGAGAAGGAACAGTTACCCTTCCCGTGATCAACCTAGGATGGACCAGAGACCCCCGTACCAGCCAGAGTGGGTGTCCCAACTAGAGCGCCAGGTCCAGAACTTATCACAGGATCTGGGTTACATGTTGAGGGCTCAGCAGAACCCTCAGATGAACGTGGCGGCCCAGAACCCCTCAAATTAAGGGCCTAGTACTCCAGAGCAATGACGGGGAGATAACCCTGACAACACACCGGTTCCCAGGGAGGAGGCACAGGGGGAAAGGGGGTGTAAAGCCTTAGAGGAAGCTTCCTTACCCACTTGTGAAAAGCCCCTGGAAACCCAGGAACCGGAACCAAAATCTCCTGCCCCCGAAAGTCTGCAACCTAAGGAACTGAGGGCAGGTAGGAGAAATAAAGGGCCTAAAAAGACCCATTTTGTGGAGGAGGTTAGAGTCTTCCAATTTGAAGGAGAGGGGTCCTCAGAGGATTCTGGGAAAATGATCTTCTCCTTCAGGGATGAGGAAAAGTGGTTCCCAAGCGATCCCAATCCAGACTGGGGAGATGTGGGGACTGAGTTAAAACCGCCCAACATTGAACCCCAGAATGACAAACCAGAAAATCACCTTGCCCAAACCAATTCTGGTGACTGCCTCCAAAAAGGGGCGGCAGCCCAGAATCAGAACCAGGGGAGACAAAACTCCCCACCATATCCAACTGCCACCTTTTTGTTACAGTGTCCCAAGCACCCAAACAAAATCCTGCCCAAATTACCCCTCTGGCAGAATCAAGAGTGAAGAAATTAACCCACCAAGTGGCCCAAAATGTGCATTATCTTTGCCCCTGGTTCAAATACAGGGGCAATGTACATTTCTGACACTGGTGGACACTGGATCCCAAGCCACCCTTCTGTCAAAAAGGGCCTTTGATCAGCCGAATTCAGGAAGGGGGGGGATACCAAATCCCTCTCACCCCTCTTCCTGGACAACTTCAGAAATTCGATGGGAATGAAATTCCTGTTGAGGGGACTGCATATTTAGAAATTAAAATTGGGCTACACAAGGTGAAACATCCGGTCATAGTTGTGACTCCAGAGGGCATACCATGTTTACTAGGGAATGACATCCTGCGTAGATTGTCTCCCCTCATTGATTGTGTAAACAAGGTCCTCTGGACCCAGACTAATCGACCTACGAAATTAAAACATAGTGTCAACCATGTTAGTTTAAATGGCACATGCCACATGGTTGAACAAAAACCTGACCAAATTGAATGTCATTTTCGAAACGTCGAATCCCCTGACGTGACAGTAATTTCAGTAGGACAACAAACTGGTGATGGGAAGTCCTCTCTATTTCTGAAAATCAACCTTAGTTCCAGTCTTAAGTGGCATTCCACATGGAAGGGAATACTCTGCAATTCTATACCAAGTAACAATCAAAAAATCCCACTCCTATGGTCCAAAATGATCAGAATACAGCTCAAAGCTTGGCTGATATTCAGAAAATTGGAGAACAGTTGTTCATCCCCATTCAGTTAAATGGGGGGAAGGACTCTGTTCTCGCCTGAGTGTGCGTGAACAACGGTAAGAGCTTCATCAGCGAGGCCATGTTCCGAAAACTCCCAAAAGATCGAGCCATTCCGACATTTAAATTGACAAATGGGAAATGGACCTGCAAACACCCAAATCCAAACATCTCCTGCATAGCAGGTGTATGCTCAAAATTTCCATAGGCAACAAGTGCATAGTCCATAATTGTTGGGTCGTGCAAGATGTCCCTACTGCATTTTATTTAGGCAGTGACATTCTCAATCGCTTTGCCATTAGTTTGGACCTAACAAACTTCAAAGCCTGATCCCGATTAGCGGGTAATCCCATGGACTTTGGGACCCGGAGAGAGCATTTTGGTCAGCTCAATTGCTACCATATGCCATTGAAATTCAGATTGGAGAGGACGTCACCATACCAGAACGGACCCGACAATTCACATTTAAAGTAAACATTAAAAGAGGACAGAAACTGCAAAATCCTGTTGCATATGTTCACCTCAATGCCCAATTCCAACAGCAAGGGTTGGGGTTAAACCCAACACCACTAGTCAATACAGAAAATGACACCATTCCAATAGTGGTGCATAACAGCAACCTTGAGAGTATCACTCTGGGTGCAGGCACCATTATTGGAATGGCAGTTGATGACCAACATTTTTCCATAGCTTTAGGTAATGAACCGGTAGGAAAAAACCCAATGACTCTTTTGACAGTGATAGCGACAATGACGCAAAACCAGACAGGATCTTCACCCGGCATGGGGGGAATTTCCTGGTGTACTCTTCCTGCCCTTATGATAAGGAAGAGGTGACCTGTGACTTCAGGAGGGATGAGGTGATCTTTCAGGTCCACCAGGACTGCCTTCCCCATCTGGAGCCATCAGTCCAAGTCAGTATTTTAACCAGGGACTTCTCCACCCAGCTGGAGGTGGCCGCTGAGATAGCCAAACCAGTGTTTGTGAAGCAATATTGCTTGCCTCTCGCATCAATGGAGTCCCTTACAGAAATAACTAAGAACCTTGAGTCCCGTGGGATAATTCATACAGTCCACAGCACCTTTAATAATCCGGCCAGTGGAGACTCTGTGCTGACCTTAGGGAGCTCAACAAACAGGTCCACACTTCCCAATGGACTCTTCCCTACATTGAGCAAGGGACGGCCCAGATCCAGGGGTCAAAGGTATTCACTGCCATTGACCTGATCAATGGGTACTGGACTGTACCTGTCAGTAGGGAGGACCAATACAAGGTGTCCTTTACCTTTGGGGGACAGCAGTTCACTTGGACCCGGACCCCCTTTGGATACATCAACTCCGGCAATGAATTTAATATCTTTTTGCATAAGGCCATGGCCGATTAGGGTGAAAGGAGTAACCTGGCCTAAGGAGACGATGTTCTAATCAAAAGCTAAACTGTGGAGGAACACAGAGGAGATCCGTTATGTTCTGACACAGTTGAGGGCTGCCAGAGCAAAACTCTGTTTCCTAAAGGCACAGTGGTGTAGGACCCGTGTCAATTTCTTGGGGCATGAGATAACTCCCGAGGGTCTCTGTCCCCAGGAAAAGAAAGTAGAAGCGCTCCAGAAACTAAAAGACCCCACAACTCTGCGTGAGCTAAAGAGCCTCCTTGGACTGACTAATTAGAGTAGAAAGTTCATTGAGGATTACGCAGAAATCACAAGACCCCTGATCCATCTGTTGATGCGGGGGTCAAGTGGGAGTGGGGTCCAGAATAAGCCGAGGCAGTAAGACAACTCAAAAGAAGCCTCTCACAAGCACCTTGCCTAGCTTACCCTGTCAAAAAACAAGGAGTTATTCTTGGAGACAGGGTTCTCAAATAGATGCTTGACTACAGTATTATACCAAAAGCATGACAAGGTCAATAAAGTAATCTCCTATGCGAGTAAGACTTTATCCTCTGTGGAGGAAAAATTCAACGACTGTGAGAAGGCACTCCTGGCAATAGTGTGGGCATTGAAAAATTACCACCTGTTTATTCAGGGGGACCACATCATAGTGGAGACTCCACACCAGCCTCTGCAATATCTTCAAAGTGACAGAATCCTGGTCGGAAATGTGAGAAATTCCCAAATGACTTCCTGGATTCTGTCAATGCAAGGCTTTCCTGTGGAGGTTAGATATGGCCAAAACAAAGAGAGTCCCCTCGCGCAAGGTCTGGCTGACTTGCATGATTGTGCCAGAGAAAACTGTCTCGAGGACGAAAGTCTCAAAATCAAGGACAACATGAAGGCATACCTTAATTCTCCACACAAAGTCTATGAAGAAGACAAGTGTGAGGGAATGCCCACTGTCTATGTGGATGGGTGCTCCTACCATGTTGACAACAATGGGGAAAAGTAACTTTTGGCCATCGTGGGGAAAGCATGGGTGAATGATGCCCCAGAATGCTCCGCTGGTTACATAATTGGTCCCCGTAGTAGTCAAGTAGCAGAGCTGATGGCTGTGCATCAAGCCATCCTCACTGCTGTCCAACACCAACTTCACAAACTGGTCACAATCACTGATTCAGATTATGTACAGAACGGGTTTGTGGAGCACCTGGTTAACTTGAAAACTAGAGGCATGCTATGTGCTAACAATAAACCACTAAAACATGGAAAATCAATACAGAATATTGATGATTTGGTCACCTCGAATGGGATGACCACCTAATGGAAAAAGATCAAGGGTCATTCTAAAGTAGAGGGACCAGAAAAAACTGGAAATTACCTAGCTGATCAGCTGGCCGAAACCAGAGCCATCCAAGGGGATCTACTTGAGATTGAGTCCCTGTTGGGGGAAATCCAGGTCACTGCTATCACTAGGTCCCAGAAAAATGCTCACAATGAACTCTCACCTGCCCAACGGAGTAAGGAGACCCCAGATGCAGATTTGATTAAGGCTCAAAAAGGGGATCCAATAATTGGTACGTTTTATCAACACATTGAGGACCCTGAGAACTTTCCCATGATGGATACCGATTGCATTGGGAAAGAGGACCTCAGAGTGTTGATGAAATGTCCAAAAATGTTCCGAATCCAAGACGGTTTGTTGGTGAGGAGATCCATATCTGGCCATGACCAGTGGGTGGTCCCTACCTCATTCCGAAGCCTGATGCTAAGTCACGCCCATGATGCATCCACAGCCAGTCATTGGGGGTTTCATGCAGCATTAGAAATCTTGTGGGAGGTGGCATACTGGTCACAAATCGACCAATACTTGAAGGGGTGTCGTGTGTGCACAATTTCAGCCAACATCACTCACACACCGTGCTCCCCTCCAAAAGAGGGGGATGACACTGCCTTGGTCAGATTTGCAAGTCGATTTTATCGGGCCTGTGATTCGCTCCTCTAGGGGGATCAAGTACATGTTGACCATAACATGCTTGTTTACTAAATGTGTGGAATGTCTCCCGGCCCCACATTGCAAGGCAGAAACAGCAGCTGCCCTGATGATCAATCACATCTTCTCGCGTTTTGGACTACCCCAAAGAATTGAGTCAACCGAGGTAGCCACTTCACTAGCGAAGTGATGACAAAGATGTCGGGGATACTTGGGGTAAAAAGGAAACTACACATTGCCTACCGGCAGTCCTCTAGTGGTCGAGTTGAGAGGTACAATAAAACTAGTGTGCGCATATTAAAAAAGTTTGTGGTAGATTCTGGGCCAAGTTGGGACATTCGATTACCTCTTGTCCTGCTGGCCATCAGATCTAGCCCTTCGTCTGCAACAAAAATTTCTCCATTTGAGCTGATGACTGGACAAAGGATGTTGCTACCCCAGCATCTGCTCTACAGGACCCAAGAGCAGACCTTGATAAATGCCTCCACAACTCATGAGTATTGAAGTGGGAGAATGGAAAACCAGACTCCCGTCCTTCACCTCTCGCGCTTGGCCTAGAGGGTCGCGGCCCAGACACCCGCCACGAGAAGAGTTTGCCCATTTACCAGATGACCAAATACCCTGGTACAGAAACATACGGATGTGTCCATCTGCCTGCCCAACAGCCCGCACTGGCCATGCCGACACCTGCGGCACGGACCAACTAGACTGAAATCTACACATCGTTAGAGATGCCATGACGACCTAGATAACGGGAAGCACCGCTGAACTATTATACACGCTGAACATTTCCACACCAATCTACACGAAGAACATACTCAGTGCTCTGACGTAGGCGACAGGCTTATTCACGGACGTGCATCTTTATTATTTTTACATAGGCTTTCAGAATGCAGAAACGCAAGACGCACCATGAGCTCATTTATAACGCTTGCTCACGCTTCTCTTGAAACCCGTTACCATCATGAGAGATGTAATGGAAACACGATACTGGCCATGAAACTGTATGCCACTATAACCTAAAGCATCCATGCACTAAATGGATTACTCGTGCACCAGGCCCAAGTAGGCCCCAAGCAAGAGTTCCCGTGGACATTAACAAAGCAAAAGTCAGGTTGCTGAGCCTGCAGAAAGAACCCAGTGGAGCAACCAGCCAAGGTCGTAATGTTGCAAACCCACAGTCAAGAAACAAATCTTCAAAGGCACGATGTTGCAACCTCGCACTCCACGTACCAATGTTAAAATCATATCTGCAAATTAAACCAGACATACAGTGGAAAAACAATATTAATTGTGCAGAATTATGCCTCAAACACGGTCCCTCCCCACGTGACCAAGCCGAACCTGACGAGATGCCAAAACCCAGGAGAGAAAAGGCGTCTGGGTACCTCGCTACGAGACGCAGGCCGACATACTTGAAAGGCTCAATGGACACCTGCTACAGTGGGAACGGTCAGTCTCCCACCTATGAATAAATCCTCACATTGCCTGCACGTACCCATACTGAAACACTGTTGCAACCACAGGTGCACCGTGTGCTGGGAACAACGGTGGTCCCAGGCTGGGGAGCTCACGGATGCACCAATCAGAACATGAGGTTCTTATCTCAGACGTCAGTAACGTTAGCCAATCCTCAGGGGTCTTCATGTAACAATTCTTATGTATCTAATTGTAGGGACAACCCAGATATACCACCTGACTACACCTTAACCACTAATATCATTCTCTATAGGCGTACTATACTAACCCCACCACTCGAGCAACCAATCAAGAGTGGCGATAGGTTCTTTTGGTAACTTTTTGGAATGACGCAAGTAGCGCGTCATAATGTAGTAAAAAGGGCCTGCGAGCCCCACTATTGTGTGTGTGTCAGGACGAACGCGTGCGCTCCTTGACCCATCCCTGCCGTTTGCATAATAAACGACAGAAGTTGCCTTGCTCCTTGTGTGTGCCTCATACTCTGTCTCGATCCGAGATATACACGGGAGGAGTTGGGGCCTCCCTGCCCGGAGGTCTGCGGACGGCCCGGCCGACCCCGGCAGAATCCCCCCCGACAAGTTGGAGGCACTGCTGAGATCTGTTTAAGATCGACTTTTATTTTTTATTTTTCCAGGCACTCCCGTTGCGGGGAGGCCCGGCGGCGCGGCCCCCTCTGCCGTTGCCCCCTTCTGAGGACTACAGGACCATCGCGGAGCTGCGAGAGGACCGGACAGCGCAATCCGGATATTGGCCCTCGGGAGCCGGTTGAGAAGTATCCCGCCCGCGGTCGGCGAGTGTCCAGACGTGGTCCAGACGAGGGGAGGTGGCGAGCCGCTTGGAGGGGTGCACGCAGTCGAGCGGCCCTGCATCGAGGGAACTTGGTGAGCATGACACGCACAACAAGCAATGCGAAATTGTGAGGGAGGGGGCGGAAGTAAATAAGGGAGGAGGGAGGTATTGTAAAAAGGTGGGGTGAAGGTTTAATTGAGTGATGATAATGGAATGAATGGTAGTGAATTGAGTGCGAGAGAAGGCGGCTAACGTTACGCGAAAGAGGGGGGCAGGGCACGAGAACAACACGTGCAGACGCTCGCAACAAAAAGCTAACGTTACGCGAAAGAGGGGGGCGGGGCACGAAAACATCACGTGCAGCCGCTCGAAAGACACTGATTGGCCTAAATCGCGACTACGTGTGAGGGTGGGTGTGTGTGGTTTCCTACGATTTGACATTTATCATTCAATGAGTAGATGAGGTTCCCTATTGTTCGAGCAAGAAACTCGATAGGTAGATGAGGTTCCCTATTGTTCGAGCAAGAAACTCGATAGGTAGATGACGTTTCCCTGTGGGCGGTGGCTAGTTACGTAGTTGCCCAAAACGGAAGATAATTGGCTGGTTAAGCCCTCCTGTTGAGGGGCGTATCACACGCGAGGCGACGCAGCGTGCGCAGTCCGGTTATAGTATTGATGAGATTACCTTGTTCCAGGAGAGACAGGAAGACAGCTGTAGGGTTAGCGGGGTAGATTGCAAGTGTATTTTGAATTTAAAGAACATAACACGAATATACCAGTAGTTCGAAGAAATAGGTGACGTCACCAGTAGGGATTTAGTAAGATATCGTGAACACAAGAAGCTTTGGGTTTGACACTGGTGGGGAAGAGAAACATGATAAAGGAGCGGACACGGAGATAAACGATAAACGAGTGGATCAAAGAGGAGAAGGGGAAGGGGGCGTGGCTGCGCACGGAGAACGCCGGCCACGGCAAGTGTAAAGGTGGGAGGAGAACGGGGAAAAAGGACGACTGTGTAAGATCGTCGTAAGGGGTACGCAGCTGCAGGGGGCTGCGTGCGCTTCGGCCGCAGGGGGCCGTAGGGGAAGGAATATAATATAACATCATAAATATATTTGTTTTATAATTTTTTTTTTTGTGATTATTATCATTGCATAATTTGTCAAAGGATTGTCGTAAGTCCCCACACTTGCGGGGCAAGGTAAGCAATAAAAGGTTGTATGTTGCAAACTGGTAGCAAGGGGAAGGGTAAGAAAGGGTGCGCTAGTATGTCAGACGGGAGAGGGTTGGGAGGGTGGGGGAATACCCTCACTACCCCACTACAACATATATGCACCACACTGCCACCACATAGGGAGAAGTTAATTAAGTACAGCATAGAGTGGACCCAGGGGACGGACAACAAAATGTTGACACCATGGCCGCCTAATGGTAGCTTTGACCCATATGCCCAACATTCACTATTAAACCATCTGCACAATACATACAAGGGGAAGAAGTTGGCAAACCATGTGGAGGTGTTTAACTTATGGAGGATGTTCCAGGGGTCTAGACCAGGACCAAATGGAATGTTCACTATGGGGGAAACACCGGAAGAAAAGGAGATTAAGAAAGAAGGAACGGATGGGGAAAAGGAGAGTGAAGGAACAAAGAATATGGGGAATGAAAAATTGGGTGGAGGAAAGGTTGATAAATTAGCTGACATAAAACAGGAACCGAGCAATGAGATACCCTTAACACCGGGAGTGAAAACAGAGGGGGGAGGGTTGTACCCTTTAAGAGAATTAGGAGAAATAAAAGGACAGTTAAGGGCGGCTGAAGGATACTCAAACCCGGCATACAGCCCTCCACCATATGTGGCTCATGGAAAGATACCAATGGGGGACGGGAGGAGAGAAGAGCAGACTGTAGAGATAGGAAACGATGAGTGGGTAGCTGCACAGATATTGTTGAAATTACGAGGATCACTAACTGGAGAGGAAAGGGAGGCGGTAAAGAGAACAAACGAGGATAGTGAAAGAGAGAGTGAAATGAGGGGAGAGGAGCTGCTACGGCAGAAGGAAGAGATTTTGGAGGAAAGATTAGCTAAACTAAGGGATGAGCAGAATGAACTGATAAAACAACTTGAGGGGGAGGAAAGAGAGAGAGTGAGGAAAAGGAAAGAAGATAAGGACGAATTGGAAAAATTAAGGGAGCAAAGTGAGGAGAGAAAGAGGGAAGCTGTAAGGGTAAAAGCAGCAGCAGAAAGGGTATCAAGAGTAGTGATGAGAGAGAAGAAGAAGGAAGAAGAAGAAAATGAAAAGGAAATGGAAATATGGAGGAGGAGGATAATATCAGAGACAGCTAAAAAATATGAAGAGGGGAAGGTAATAGAGAGTATAGTAGAAAGAGAAAGGGTGAAATGGGAAAGGAGGAGAGAGGATGAAAGGATATTGGAACAGATGAGCAACGAAGTAATGGAGGAATTAAAAAGGAAAAGAGAGGAAAATAGTAGGGAGATGGAGGAGAGGAGTGAAGGGGAGAGAGAGGAGAGTAAGAGGGAGAGTGAAAGATGGGGAGAAGTATATAAAAATAGAGAGGTAGCAACAACGTCAGCACTAAGGGGAACAGGTGGTAACAACGGAAAGGAAGAGGGAGACCTAATAGACTTAAAAACTGTAACAATAAAAGGAAAAAAGGCAGAGTGGGGGGCGCAATTTATGAATGATTTTTGTAGTGAGGATGGAAGGAAGAGTGAAAGGGAAAGCTTAGATAAGCTATACCTCACTAGAACAAACATAGATTCGCCATGGGTGAGTAGAAGATGGGAGGAGCTGGAGAGAAGTAAGGAGGAAGTGAAAAGAATGGGAGAAACACAAACTAACGAACACACGCCACCGACGCTCACCAACCAACACACGCCACCCACATCACCATCACGCTCTCTAACGCCACACCCCACATGTTCAACAACTGCACGCTCTCTGCACAGAATAAAGCTCGCACCCTTCATGGACGAAGTTACACCTTATGCATGTCGGCTTAGGGACCTCCCTAGTCGCAGGCAAGACAGGCAAACAGACGTGCCAATATTGAACACAGGAAAGGATGAAAAAAGGGGAAAGGAAGAAGAGGGAGGTAGGAGAAGAGGTAGTAAGGAAGGATTTGAAGTAGTAAAAGGAATGGGGGAAGAGGAGGGGTGTGAAGAGTTAACATCATGGAGCATAAAGGATGACACAAGACAGAATGTAATGCCACTGCTGGAGAGAGGAGGGGTTAGACCACAATATGTACCTTGGAAACATACGGATAAGGAAAACATAAAATGTAGGCTCCCATCATTAAGTGGAGGTGCGGGTAAATGGATATATGAAATGGAAAAACACACCGCAGGACAGAAACTAGCAGTGGGAGATGTTAAGGGCCTGTTAATATCAATATTAGGGGATAGAGCGGATGACATTTGGAAAAGAGCGGGATTCCATGGGGTAACAATAACAAACACATCGCATGATGGGGCACCATTTGCAAACTGCAGACATGCGCTATGGCAGGCACTAAGAGTGCAGTACCCAGACACATCAGACATAGGAGCCATTACTTCCCGTAAGATGGGTGAGAACGAGGATCCTGTTGATTATATCCAGGATATTCAAGAGAAGTGGCGCATGGAAACTAGAGAACAATGGGACAAAACACCAGCCATATTTTATCATATACTAGTACAAGGGCTCCCAGAAGGAGTTCAGAGACAATTAAAGAAAGTAGTGGGGATGGAAGCAAAACCATGGCCGGAAATACAACTGACTATAGTACATCACTGTAGAACATGGCAAGGAAAAATGAAACAAAAGGAAGAGGACAGGAAAACAGAAGAGGCCAAATTAGTACAGAAAAAACTTACTAAATATACCATGGAAGGGGCACTAATAACTGCGCCAACACCAATGGCCCAAAGCCCAACGCAAGTAGTGGCTGCACAAAATCCAGCTCAAATAGCGCCTCCACAAGAGGTAATAGAGCAAGTGCTGCCTCTGCAATCACACGCACAGAACATGGGAGGAGGGTACCCAATGCAAGGAGCTGGGTATTATAATTATAATAGAGGGAGAGGAGGGTTTATGAGGGGAAGAGGATACGGATATAATACCCAACAACAGGCTGGGGGACTCAGAAATAATTACCAGACAGGGCAACCAGTATACCAGGACAACACAGGGAACTTCCCATGGCAAAACAGGGAACCACCCGTGTGTTGGAGCTGCGGACTATTAGGACACATGTCACGTACATGCAGGGTCAGGCCAGGAACACCAGCATGGAACGAACAAGCACAACATAGGACATCACAAGAACAGCAGGGCATACAACCACAGCAGATGTCACCACAAGGGAGTGACCAACACTATTCCCTACCACAACAACAAATAAAACAATACCTGCCACAAGTAACTGGTGCAGCGTTAATACAACCACCACCACAACCTGAACGAACGCAATTGGGTGGGGTGACGGTGTTGGGGCACAACCCTTACACAGGGAATGGCCAGTCATTGTACCCCCAATAGGACAGCCCACAGACGGCCTTGGTGTGTCCCATCCTGTCAGTAACACCTAATAGTGCGGAGGAGCCACGCATAGAGGTAACGATAGGTGACAAAAAATTATCATTCCTTGTTGACACCGGGGCAACCCGGTCTTGCATAAGGGAAGGTAAGTTTAAGATGTCAGGCGAAGCCATGAACACACAAGGGTTTTCTGGGGCTAAAGGGTTGGTTCCATTTACTGATAACGTCCCGCTATCTATTGGAGATTACGATCTGTCAGTACCACTTTTGTATTATAGTGCCTCACCAGTAAACATACTGGGGAGGGACATAATGAACAGATTAAATATGACGATCTCCTTTACAGAGGATGGCATAATTTGCTCTACTCCAGGGATTAACATGCTTGCAGCACGACAGATTTTGCAAGCATACTGTGGACAGATAGCGATCAGGGCGGAGCCGGTAGACGGCGAGCTATTCCAGTACGGAACAGACATGGCATTTGCATGGATGCCAGGGATAGGAGGGAAAATATGGAGGAGACCAGCAGCCTATCTATTCCGACCAGAAACACCAGCTAATGAACTGGAAGGGAAGGTCATTGCAGTGGACATTGAGAGCATTATTGCAACAGCTGATTATGTTGCTGTGCACGCCCAAGATAAAGAAGGGAGAGCATGGAGGGCGGTGATAGCACTAGCAGAAGGATGTAGGCTGACCCAGGTGTCAGATGAAGAGTTGTTTTCAGAAGAAAAGGAGGAAAATGAAATGGTGTTCATGATGAGTGTAGAAATGTGGCTAACAGTGGCTCACAAACAAGTGGCACAGAAAATTGCAATGGCACTTGAGGCACCCGCTGGCACACCAGTCCCATTTTTTAAAGAAGATATGTCAAAGGTGCCAAAATCATTATGGACTATTAGCCCTTATGATGTAGGATGCATTAAAAGCATAGGGGGTGTAAAGATAAAATTAAAAAAGGGTGCCATACTACCAAGAGTGAAACAATACCCATTGTCAAGAGAGGCAGATGAGGGCATATACGAAACCATAACAGCCCTTATAAACAATGGCATATTGGTCCCCTCAGAATCCCCATGCAACACAGCTGTGTACCCGGTGCGCAAGGCTAAAGGAGGGTCTTGGCGGTTCATACAGGACCTCAGACCGTTGAACAACATAGTAGAAGCAGAGTATCCAGTAACAGCAAACCCGGCCACAATTTTGTGTGGCATTCCAGCAGAAGCATCACGGTTTACAGTGATTGACCTTAAAAATGCTTTTTTCTCAATACCATTACACCCAGACTCACAAGACTTGACAAGCTTCACTTACCGAAATAGGAAGTGGAAACATACCAGATTACCACAGGGATATTGTGAATCACCTTCAATTTTCAATAGGGTAATACAGATGGATTTGGGTAACGTTGAGTTGGAAAGCACAGTGTTACAGTATGTGGATGACATAATAATTTGCAGTACAAATGAAGATAAATGTAGAGAGGACTCATTAAAAATGTTGACGATATTGGCTGAAAAGGGGTACAAGGTAGACATGGAAAAGATACAATACTGTCAGGAACAGGTACTTTACATTGGCCAACTGATATCACAATATGGAAGAAGAATTGCACCACAAAGAGCACAGGCAATATCAGGCACTCCCGTGCCACAGACTGTAAGAGAACTGCAGCAATTTCTGGGACTGTGCAACTACTGTAGAGCATGGGTATTTGATTACAGCTCTTACATAGGACCCCTGCTTGAGGGTTTGAAGGAAGCAAATAAAGGGGAGAAAAAGTTGGGATGGACTATGGAAATGAAGGAGGCATTTGATGAATTAAAAGAAGCAATATCAACTGCTCCAGTACTAGCATCCCCAGACTATGAGCGACGATTTTTTATATTTTCACATTGCGACTCAGCAGTAATGAAAGCAGTATTGGCCCAAAAGACTAGCATGGGCTATAAACCAGTAGCATTTTACAGCGGTCACTTAGATCCAATAATGTTAGGACAATTCTCTTGCGAACAAGGTCTTGCTGCAGCTGCATTTGCAGTAGAAAAAGCATCATCAATAACTATGGGGTGTCCAACTACACTATTTGTAGAACATGCACTATTTGCGATATTGAATAAACCTAAGTCCACACTGACGACACAGAGGGCAACAGGTTATGAGATTATTTTGTCCAAAGCTGAACTGGCAATTGTTAGATGTAGCACGGTTAACCCTGCAAGGTTCCTAGCAGAAGTAATTGAAGAGGGAGATTACGCCCACGACTGCACCCAAGTAACTGAGATGTACTCATGTACTAGGAAAGTTGAAGAAAACGCACTAGAGGGAGGTGAGCTTTTGTTTATTGATGGGTCATCAACTATTGATCAAGGAGACGGGATAAGGAGGACTGGGGCAGCAGTAGTACAAATGATGGAAGCGCCAGTGTGTGTGGCTATTAAGTGTGTACAATTACCACAGCATTACTCTGCTCAAGCGGCGGAACTGGTTGCACTCATATTGGCACTAAAGGAAAGTTTTAATAAAAAAGTTACTATATATTCCGACAGTGCATATGTTACATCCACTGTCCACTCAGGGCTATCAAAGTGGAGAAGAAGAGGGTTTAGGAGAGCTGACGGCACTCCAGTACAACATGCCCTCTTGTTGGCTGAACTAATTGAAGTAATAAACGATCCCCAAGAACTAGCCCTAGTAAAATGCACAGCACACACCAATGGAGAAGACTATATATCAAAAGGAAATGCAGCAGCAGACGCACATGCAAAATATGCTGCATATTTTGGTGAGATATGGAACCCCACAGACTCACAGAGAGGGAGAGGGAGGGGAATAGCGAGGGAGATGTTAATAAAAGAAGGGTACACCCATCTCCCAGCCACCCAGATTATGGAGTTACAAGCGGCTGCACCAATGGCCGAAAAAGAAGTATGGGTGAAAAGAGGATGCACAATGTCACCAACCGACGCACTATGGCGCCAGGGTGGCACTGGGAAAGTTGTAATACCATTGGCATTGTTAAATACCGCCTTGAACCAATTACATCACCCTGCCCATACAGGCAAAGAAATAATAGCAGCACGAATTAGAGAAGATTGGTTCTGTCCCGAGTTAACATCCCATGTGTCAAATTTTATCAGCAATTGCCTTACATGTCAACAGTTCACGGCCGGTCATACTTTAAAGGTGATAAGAGGTACCATACCCCGACCAGAAGGACCTTTTCGGCACCTCCACATTGACTATGTTGATATGATCAACATTTGTCAAGGCAATAGATACATGATAGTAGTAGTATGCCCATTTTCTAGGTGGATCGAAGCAGGGCCCTGTTCACACCCTGATGCGTTTAGAGCAGCCAAATTTATAGTAAGGGAGGTATTCCCCAGGTGGGGAGTGTGCGAGGTGTTAAGATCAGACAACGGACCCCATTTCGCAAATGAAATGTTCCAGCATATCACATCCCTACTGAACATTAAACACAAATTTGCATGTGCGTACCACCCACAGGCCAATGGTGTATGTGAACGCCTGAATGGCCTATTGAAGGAGGCAATTGCTAAAATACAGCAAACAACAAAGAAAAGTTGGTTGTATTGCCTTCCGTTAGCACTGTTCGAACTTAGAAACAGGCCAGGGTCCGACCACCACCTCACCCCACACGAGGTGGTTACTGGACGCCAAATGCGCCTTCCCCTAACACCAACGTCAAGGGCATTCACCGACCAAGAAAGTTCTGCGAATGTGTTAGGTGATGAAATGTATCAATATGTGTCTTCTTTGATTACTAGCGTTGTGTTTGTGTCTCAACAGCTCGAGCGCACACGGGGCGGGTCCACCAGCAACCAAGAAATAGACGAAAATACAGAATTGGAAAAGGAGAACTTGTGCAAACTTGCCAAAGGCGACCACGTACTACTTCGAAATTTTAATAGAAGGTGGAACCAGCAGAGGTTCACTGGCCCCCATTTAGTAGAGGACGTATCAACAAGAGCAGTAAAACTAAAGGATAAGCGTGCGTGGAACCACCTGCATGATGTAAAAATCTACAAACTGCAGACCCGCCCCAGCGCCAACGACAGGTCCATTGGAAAAACGCCAACAACATCCCCGGCAGCGGAAGAAAACACAACCACAGACAACGACCCAATTGTTCCCTCGGAGAGAATAACGGACGAAGAAGGGGGCGATCCCCACACTGCCCACCCCATGGTCACACGTTCAAAGAGTAAAACTGCTCCCGCCATCTGAGCAAACCCCCCCCCCATTGACTACTAAATACAATTGTAATAAAAACTAAGGACTTCGCTTGCACCAATACACATGTAAACACGTGAATGTTCTCTTTTTCTCTCGCACATACAGGAGCTGCGTAATATTGTATTGTTAAGAAAAGTTATCTAACAAATTCAGTGTGCAGGCGTAGATGGTGCTGCCAGACGATAGTTACCCAGAAGAATTGTCACACCAATTTGTATACGAAATAAAAAGGCCAACATACTTAAAAAAGAAAAGGGTACGTGTATACTACACGGCCTTCCTCCTGGCCATAGAAAATTACATGCCCCACCTCCGCCCATACTTGCCGGTCTTGAGAGACCGATCACTTAGAGTAGCGTGGGAGCAACTCTTCACCTGGGCACTGAATGACTATTTGATAGGGAGAGCTTAATGAAACAAAACTAACATTTAATAACAAGCACTTTTTGAGAATTTTTAGGCGGGCAACTTTAACGTCGCAAGAATACGCTGCCAGGACTGCAGCAAGGTAAGAGCAAAAATGTCGGTGAGATTAGCATATGTAATAAAAATAATAGGGATTTTTATGATCACCGGAGTTTTGGCTGCCTCTGTATGGCAGTACAGCTATGCTATGAGTTTTTTTGCTGCACCCAAACCTAATGTACCCCACCTCCCTGCTGCAACAGGTGTTACGTCAGGTGGTAACAGTAACAATGAACAAAAGCGAAATAAAGTTAAACGCAGCACATACTCAGACAATAAAGGTATTGATAATTATGTACAAGATTCAGCACACGTCACAAACAACATATGGTACCAGCACATGACCCGCATTGGTAAGCAGACAACTGAGGATAGCTGTTACGTTTGCTCATTAATACCATACGCCATGAGCGCTTCACGAACATTTGTTGCCACAGAAATAGATGAAAAAACAGCACAGTGCATAATATATTTGGCCCTGTTCCAAACGAAAGGAAGATTCCAAGGAACAGTAGTGCACATGACATGGAAAACACGAGACTCATACCCATATGAAAACAACTTCCTCAAGACCTATCTGAGTTATCACAAGACCAGTTTACATGCTGAAGCATTCAGATACATAACAAGTGGCCCTGAAAAAGGAGAAACAAAGAAGGTAACACTGCAGTATCTACCATGTGATTGGTACGCCACGGAAGTTCCGGGTAAACAAGGATGCTGGGAGAGGCCATTACTGACGATAACAGGAAAGGTGTTCCTGGGTACCAGCTGGGAGATAGGAGTGGTTGGCAGCAACATGGTAACAAAAGAAACTATCTCAACCATCGAAACACACAATCATCGATGTTGGACGACATGGATCAAGTACGTACCAATGCTCACGTGGGTAGAAGAAGATGAAGACCCGATAACTATATTACCATTGACTGCGCCCAAAGTATGTTACCAGCATAAAGGAGAGGTGGACGTGGGATATAACACCAATTGTGCAAGTGTGATGGAGTTACCTGAGGGGGGAGCGGGAACAGCAGTAATAATGGACCATTATTGGGCCTGCGGAGAAAAGGCATATCATACACTGCCTCCCCTGTGGAGTGGTGTGTGCACAATGGTACACGTCAATGTACCATCACTAGTGGTACCTAAGAAGCATGTCGATGTGGCGAAATTTCCGAAAATGGATGAAGGAGACAGGAGAAGAAAGAGATCTGCACCACTCCAGAAGGAGCAAGAAAACAGGACCAACAGCAATGATACTGTCCTAAACAGGAGAAAAAGACAAGGAGAGCCATTAACAGGAAATTATCTGTGGGGAAGGTCGGAAACGGAACTAACATCAATACCGCCAGAACACAGACTATTCAGCAGAGCAGCAATGTTCTTCTCCTCAATAATACATCCGGGACTGCAGGCATACGCAAACGCAAAATGGCTGCAAATAACCAGATGGGAACTAATGATGACCATAAATTCGACAGTAAATGGGTTTAACGCAATTAAAGAGGAGCTGCGAGCTGTAAGGATGGTAGCACTACAGAACAGATATGTATTGGACCTTCTCACAGCAATGGAAGGAGGAGTTTGTGCAAAGATAGGACAATCATGCTGCACGTTCATACCTGCCAACGATGCCGACAATGGTACACTAACAGAAGCAGTTTCACAATTGGCCCAGATGCACTCCAAAATGATGGACGAAAGTAACGGCGTAAACAAGGATAAAAGCTGGTTTTCACTATTATGGTCATGGATGCCATCTTGGCTGTCAGATGGACTGAAAATAATAGTGGGATGTGCTATTTTGGCTGGAGCTGCACTGATAATAATTAGATTTTGGAAAGCCCGGAAGGCGCGCTCAACTGATGAGTTGCTGGAAATGGTGGGAATGCACCCCTTGATGCCAGCAGATGACGGCCAGCACACAGGTGTGATAATACACGAAAGGGAGAAGTTGCGCACCCAAATCATCGCCAATCATCTAGACCCACCATCAGTGAAGATCGAGAACCCAAGGAACCCTAGGAGCTACATAGGAAGATGGGTGTACTGTACTCCTGGAGGAACATGCGAATACATGTATTGGTCATTTGAAGATCACGTAAACCATTATGGACATCTCGGAGGGATAACCAAGATATGGAGAGTAAGAGGAGATAACGAGAAGGATATGTTTGTGGTCGACAAGTCGACCAGAGGGGGGACTGAAGTGGGAGAATGGAAAACCAGACTCCCGTCCTTCACCTCTCGCGCTTGGCCTAGAGGGTCGCGGCCCAGACACCCGCCACGAGAAGAGTTTGCCCATTTACCAGATGACCAAATACCCTGGTACAGAAACATACGGATGTGTCCATCTGCCTGCCCAACAGCCCGCACTGGCCATGCCGACACCTGCGGCACGGACCAACTAGACTGAAATCTACACATCGTTAGAGATGCCATGACGACCTAGATAACGGGAAGCACCGCTGAACTATTATACACGCTGAACATTTCCACACCAATCTACACGAAGAACATACTCAGTGCTCTGACGTAGGCGACAGGCTTATTCACGGACGTGCATCTTTATTATTTTTACATAGGCTTTCAGAATGCAGAAACGCAAGACGCACCATGAGCTCATTTATAACGCTTGCTCACGCTTCTCTTGAAACCCGTTACCATCATGAGAGATGTAATGGAAACACGATACTGGCCATGAAACTGTATGCCACTATAACCTAAAGCATCCATGCACTAAATGGATTACTCGTGCACCAGGCCCAAGTAGGCCCCAAGCAAGAGTTCCCGTGGACATTAACAAAGCAAAAGTCAGGTTGCTGAGCCTGCAGAAAGAACCCAGTGGAGCAACCAGCCAAGGTCGTAATGTTGCAAACCCACAGTCAAGAAACAAATCTTCAAAGGCACGATGTTGCAACCTCGCACTCCACGTACCAATGTTAAAATCATATCTGCAAATTAAACCAGACATACAGTGGAAAAACAATATTAATTGTGCAGAATTATGCCTCAAACACGGTCCCTCCCCACGTGACCAAGCCGAACCTGACGAGATGCCAAAACCCAGGAGAGAAAAGGCGTCTGGGTACCTCGCTACGAGACGCAGGCCGACATACTTGAAAGGCTCAATGGACACCTGCTACAGTGGGAACGGTCAGTCTCCCACCTATGAATAAATCCTCACATTGCCTGCACGTACCCATACTGAAACACTGTTGCAACCACAGGTGCACCGTGTGCTGGGAACAACGGTGGTCCCAGGCTGGGGAGCTCACGGATGCACCAATCAGAACATGAGGTTCTTATCTCAGACGTCAGTAACGTTAGCCAATCCTCAGGGGTCTTCATGTAACAATTCTTATGTATCTAATTGTAGGGACAACCCAGATATACCACCTGACTACACCTTAACCACTAATATCATTCTCTATAGGCGTACTATACTAACCCCACCACTCGAGCAACCAATCAAGAGTGGCGATAGGTTCTTTTGGTAACTTTTTGGAATGACGCAAGTAGCGCGTCATAATGTAGTAAAAAGGGCCTGCGAGCCCCACTATTGTGTGTGTGTCAGGACGAACGCGTGCGCTCCTTGACCCATCCCTGCCGTTTGCATAATAAACGACAGAAGTTGCCTTGCTCCTTGTGTGTGCCTCATACTCTGTCTCGATCCGAGATATACACGGGAGGAGTTGGGGCCTCCCTGCCCGGAGGTCTGCGGACGGCCCGGCCGACCCCGGCAGAATCCCCCCCGACAGTATGTTGAGAATCTAAGAAAACACCTTCAACAAGCTTTTTCGGTATGCTCAGCGGAATCTAGAAAGATCTGCAGACAGTATGAAGACCCACTATGATCTTAAGACAACTAAAATGGAATATCAAGTAGGAGACTGGGTCTACTTGTACAATTGCCAAAGGAATCAAGCCAAAGAGTGCAAATTCCTTCCAAGTTGGTGGGGCCCTTTTGAAACTGTGGACAGAATCTCACCAGTCGCCTACAGAATCTGCATCCCCAAGGGCAGTTTGAGAGAGAGGGAAGACAAGTGGGTTCACATAAACCAGAGAAAATGGGCAAATTATCACTGAATAATAGATGGGGAATATTGCCAATTGTTAGGGAATACAAGTGTCTTTCCCACTGCTAAGATCCCCCGAAGATGTGTGGGCAGAGTTGTGGGAACATTTTCATGAACGCGTTATGTTCTGTTTTCTAGTATTGGCACTAAATCCCAAGAATCACCATGGAGGACCACTTGGAGACCGGGAGGAAAAACCCAAGGAATCCAGAGTATCGTCCCATCCCAACCCGAACCAGTGAGGAGAGCGTGCCGTCTCAATCGCTGACGGGAGGAGCAACTGAATTTCTCCACATGGACAGAAAAGAACATCCCACTCGCCTGACTCCTCCTCAACTAGAAGTCAAACAAAGTCGGGAGGGGGAATTTGTGGGATGTATTGACCGACTCTGCTATACCATGCGGCCTCACTCTGCTATATATGGTGTGAGAAACAGCAAAATGGCAGCAAAACCCTTGTCCACGCCAAAACTTCCAAAACCAACACACAAAATGATGGCTGCACAACCTGTCACCCATGGTGCATGTGTGGTAGAACAGAGGAACAGATCACACGCTGCAGAAAAAGTACCAGTGGGCTCCATGACAAGTAAACATGGAGTACATAGGGAGAAGCAGTGCTTTGCAAGTGAAATTCCAAAATTTGCCTGTAAATGACATTTACTTTGCTGCTGAAACTTCAAAATGCCTGTACATAACACTTTCCAACACTCAAAATCTTGCTTTGTGCTAAAATTTGGTTAATCTAACGAAGCAGTGTGAATTTACAAAGTCCTGAAATGTCAAGAGCGAAACATTTTCTCAGCAAAACTGGATTGGCTGTGAATGACAACTCCTGTCAAAAATCTGTGTGCAGCCATACTGGGCTACCTGTGAGTGACAGCCCCTGTCAAATGGGCTCTCATGATTAAACTTTAAAGTTGTCTAAAACTAAAGATCTGCCAGATTAGCAAATATAATAGGACTGTTGCTGAAAGGAACACGGATATCAGTTGTTTTGATCCCACAGGTTTAAACCTAAGAATGTAATTTATCTATGTCATCTGATGTAACAAGTTTGTTTTATGCTGGATTTCAAGTCAAGAAAGTAAAAATTAACTTAGGCTGGCTCGGCCTGCAAGAGGTTGAAAAACAGGTTTCCAGCCAAGGGGAGGGCATTGATCTCAGCAGATGCTCACTGAAACATGATAATTGTGGGGTAGGCCAGAATTTTGTCTGCTACCAAGGACTGAACAATGGCAGATTCTCCAGGCCAGGAAATGGACATGTGAAGAGGTCGTAAACTAGGCTTGCAGGAGGAAATCCCAAAGGTGGGGGCTGCTCCTTGCCTCCAGAGACAGACAAAAGGCTATTTTGAGAAGGGTGTGATATGAGTGGTATATCATTCAGAATATTGAATTTATAGACACAAATAAATAAGGGTTTCCTTTGTGGACTGCATGCTGGGCGAGACTTCGGTGTGTGCCTGATTGAAATCCCTTACACAGTACAATATCCTGATAAGTCAGATATGGGAGCTATAAAAGCACATAAGATGCAGGAAGGGGAAGATCCGCTTGCTTACATTCAACATTTTCAAGAGCAGTGATCTTTGGAAACTCGAGAGCCGTGGGGAAACTCTATACCTGTATTCTATCATACTTGATGTCAGGGGTTGCCAGATCAGGTACAAAGGCAGCTCAAGAAGCTGGTGGGCATGGAGGCGAAACCATGGCCATAACTACAGTTGACCATGGTGCACCATTGCTTATTGTTACAAGAGAAAAATCGAAAGAAACAGGATGCTAGGAAGCCCGAGGAGGCTACGATAGTAGAGAAGAAGATGTTGAAGTATGCTATGGAAGGGGTGATGCTGACTAGTGGAGAAGGGCCAGGATCATAGCAAGTATCAGGTATGCTGCAGGTGAATGACCAATGGTAGTTTTGTCAAGGAGGGAACAGATTGATGATGAGAGGCAGAGGAGGCTTCAGCAGAAGAGGAGACTTTCAGAATAATCAGCGAAACATCCAGAGTAATCAATGAGGCTTTCAGAATAACCAAGGTGGTAATCAAGGCATGCAGGATGGGCAGGTTAGAAGATTCTCTACTGTGTGTTGGACATGTGGAAAGACTGGGCACATTGCGTGAACATGTTGGAGCCAAGGGTATGTGCAGAATGGGCAATTCTCAAAAGGGGGGACAGCTTATCCTCCAGCATAAAGCCCACAAACTAGGGGCGGGTTCACCCAAGATCAGACAGTGTATCAGACACAAGTACCACCAGTGAAACAGGCTTTGCAAACACAGCAAGCACCATGTAATCTGCCTCAAGGGCAATTGCAGCACACACCCATGCAGATACAGCAGAGCGCAAACACAGGACAGGTGTTAACTCCTAGGACAGGGGGTGTCACTGTCATGGGTGGGAATCCTTTTATGGGTATGGGAATAAGTATATACCCACAATAGGACAGCTCACTGGGTGACTTGATGTGTTCAGTAACGCCTAATCCTCAAGAGGAACCAAGGCTTGACGTCACGATAGGAGGCAAATCTTTTTCTTTTTTAGTAGACACTGAGGTGACTCGCTCATGTATATGAGAGGGAACATTTTCATTATCAGGTAATGCCATGAATGCTCAAGGGTTCTCAGGAGGTAGCAGTAGAGTTTCCTTTACTGAAAAATTGCCAGTCTCTTTAGGAGAATGCAGTATGTCTGTTCCATTGTTGTATTCGAAACATACACCAGTTGAAATACTGGGCAGAGATTTGATGACAAAGCAAAATATGACAATATATGCTGATGACTGGTGGAAATCCATGTTCGAGGGGTCATATCGAAAACTTATGTTTGGGTTAGTATTCTTTTTGAAAGATCTAAAAACTAGCCTTACTGAATGGGACTCCTTCTACTGAGACTCAACAAATGATGTACTGAGTCACCAGTGTTATTCTTGCCAGTATATCCAACGTCCATGATGAAAGTCACTGCTCTGGATGACGAGAAAGTGAAGCATCTTTGTTGTTTTGTACGTGATTCTGTCTTTTTAAAGGTTTGTACAAACCAATAAAAATAAACAAAAAAAATGAAAAAAATATGACAATCTCCTTCACGGATGAAGGCATAGTGTGTTTAACAACAGGAATACATTATTTTAATGTGGGTGAAGTTATCATGGCATTTACAGGACAAATAGCCATGTGCGAAGCACCGTTAGAGCCAGAAGTCTTTCATTATGGGGTACGCATTATGTTAATATGGCTCCCAGATGAATTCTTGTTCAGGTCTCAGATTCCCATGGATGAAGAGGGGGGTCAAATGTTTCCCTTACAGATACAGGCAGCTGTAGTGCGAGGGAAGTTGGCCATGCTCGAAGGATTTGATGATGATGGCAGACCATGCAGAACAGTGATTGCTATTGGGGAAGGGATACTGATTGACTGACATCACTGACAAGCGTATGTTTAGAGACGACCCATCAGATGACGAAGTAGTGTTTGAAATGAGCATTACATATTGGATCAGGACAGAGAGACGAGAGATCACACAGAAAATTATGTTTGTGCAGCAGCGTCCCCATTTTCTGATGAGGATATGGAGAAAGTACCAACCTCTTTATGGACTACAGGCCTCTATGATATAGGCCTATTGAATGCGGTGGGAGAAGTCAAGATTAAGCTGAAGGCGGGAGCAATTCGTCCTCGAGCAAGACAGTACCCTATGTCTCGAGAGGCAGATGAGGGAATTTTTAAGACTATGGGCCTGATCACGACTTTGGTGGTAACGCCGGCGGTATTACTGCCGGTGGTATTAGCCCTACCGCCGAACTCCCCGGCGCTAATAGTGCCGGATCATGAGTTCGGCAGTAAGGTAATTCCCCATTCCCCATTGGGCTCAATGGAGAAAATTCACACTCTTACTGGCAGCGGATTTCCCGCCGGCGGTAATAGCATGAATTTTCGGCAGATTTCCCCCCAGCAGAGAGCTGGGGCAAAATCTCTTGAAGTCTTGATTTGCGGACCCTTAAATCCGGCGGTAATAGCACAACCGCCGGATTTAAGGGTTACCGCCAAAGTCGTGATGAGGCCCAATATCTGCAATTATTGATTAAGGCATCTGAGTGACATCAGAGTGACCATGCAATACCGCAGTGCATATGATTAAAAAATCAAATGGTGGATCGTGGTGTTTAATTCAGGACATGAGTCCGATTAACCAGATTGTAGAAGTAGAGTTTCCTCTAGTTCCAAATCCAGCAACGATCCTATGTAGTATCCCGGTTGAGGCACGATATTTCACAGTGATTGACTTGAAAAATGCATTTTTCTCAATCTTGTTGCATAAGGACTCCCAAGATCTTATGTTGTTTATGTTCCGTCAGACTAAGCTAAAAATTACACATTTGCCCCAAGAGTATTGTGAGTTCCCTTCGATTTTCAAAAGGATCCTTCAGATGGACCTAAGCGAGGTTGATTTGCCAAGTGTCATGCTACAATACGTAGAGGACATTTTAGTCTGCAGCACGTCAGAGGAGTGCAGACGAGACTGGATTCAGCTAATGATTATTCCAGCAGAGAAAAGATATAAGGTAGACAAAGAAAAATTGCAGTATTGCCAAGAAGAGGTGTTGTACATAGGGCAGTTAATTTCACATGTAGGAAAGAAGGTTACACCTGAAAGAGCTGAGGCAGTTTCAAAAACAGCAAAAGTGCACACTATAAAGCAAATATAACAGTTTTTAGGACTGTGCAATTATGTCAGAACATGGGTATTTGATTATAGTTCTTCCACAAAGCCATTATTGCAGGCCCTGGAAAAGGCACAGTTGGATCAGGAAAAAATTGAATGGACTAAGGAAATGGATGAAGGGTTTGATGAATTGATAAAGGCAATATGCACAGCGCCAGTTCTGGGGATCGCCAATTATTCTGAGGAGTTATTTTATCTTCATATGAATGAACAGTTATGACAGCAGTGCTCACGCTGAGAACTACATTGATGTATAAGCCTTTGGCATATTATAGTGGGATTTTGGACCCAGTAATGAGAGGTCACTTCCCTTGCAAAGAATAATTCGCTGCCACCGCGTTCACTATTGAGAAGTCTGCAACCATAGTAATGGGGTGTTCCATGACGTTATTGGTTCAGCATGCTTTATTTGCTCTTTTGGAGAAACCTAAAGGCACACTGACATCTCAAAGAGCTTCTGCTTATGAGGTGGTAATATCAAATCTGGCGATCAAAATAGTCAGGTGTAAGATGGTGAACCCTGCCATGTTTTTAGCTGAATCCCTGGCAGATTAACAAGTGCATGATTGTTCAAATTATGAGGAATTCTATAATGATATTCTGAGAGTGAAAGAAAATGCTCTTGCCGCAGGGGAGATTCTCTTTATTGACAGTTTTTTGAGACTTGATCAAACTGATGGAGAAAGACATTCAGGTTCCGCTGTGGTAAAACACAGGGCTAATGGGGAATTTGAAGTAATGGTAAGTGCAACACTACCGTCTCACTTTTCAGCGCAGGCTGCAGAATTAGTGACACTGATTGTCACGCTCAAGAAACACGCAGACCAAGAAGTAACAGTGTACAGTGACTCTGCCTATTTGACGTCAACCGTGCATGCAGGAATAGCACATTGGAAAAGGAGGGGCTACCTCAGGAGTGGACGGCACTCCAGTGCAACACGCTACTTTATTGGACAGGCTCATTAAGGCACTACAACTCCCAGTAGCCATCGCAATAGTCAAGTGCACAGCGTAGACTAAGAGAACAGACTTTATTTCATGTGGAAATCAAGCTCCGGACGAAGAAGCAAAAAGGGTTACATACTCATCTGACATAATTAGTTTTGATACGCCTGATGTGAAAGAAAAAAATGCTGTAATGATGATTGCGAATTAAAGTTTTAATCACTTATTGAAAATACAACCCAGGAAGTTCAGGGTGATGCCCCAGAGAAAGAGAAAACCTGTGGACACAGAGGGGGTGTTCTTTATCCCCTTCTGAGGTACTGTGGCAACAAGACAGCACTGGTAAATCGGTAATGTCTGTATTAAGGGTGGTGTTAGAACAGCTACACTACCCTGCGCATGTCACTAGGGAAAGTCTTGCAGCACCAATTGCGAAGGACTGGTTCGAACCGAACCTGTTAGAACACGTTGCTTTTTATGCAGTAAATTGCATTGTATGTCAAAGGTTTACTGCTGGGCACATACTGCAAATGGTCAGAGGAGTAATTCCTCAACCAACTGGGTCCTTTTTAGCATTTACATATTATGTTGACATGCTGCAAGACTTTAAGGGATATAGGTATGATAGTGGTGGTGTGCCCCTTCTCTAGGTGGATCAAGACTTGTCCATGCACACACTCTGATGCAACTTGCGCTGCAAAGGTTTTAGTCCAAGAAGTATTTCCTAGATGGGGAATATGTGAGGTGCTGGGATCAGATAATGGCCCCCATTTTGTGAATGAGGTTTTTGAAACAATAAGCTTATTATTGAACATTAAGCACACATTTTCTTCTGCTTATCACCAGCAAGCGAACAGGATATGTGAGAGACTCAACAGTCTACTCAAAGAGAGAATAGCCAAATTGAAATTAACCCTGAAGAAGGGGTGGCTGCATTGCTTGCCCTTGCCCTATATGCATTAAGAAATCAGCCTGGCTCAGACCACCACCCCACACCCCATGAACTAGTTACAGAGAAGTGAATGAGAATGCCTCTAACTCCTCCAACTAGGACTAGGAGTGATGCCCAGACAATTGCAGAATTGTTAGGAGATGAGCTACGTGTGTAACATGTATGACGGCTAGTATCTCTGTCATTTCAGATCAAGTCAAGCAGATGGGGTGTCGGTCTCAGAACACAGATGAAGACCATACAGCAACCACAATGCAATAGTTACCTGTACCTAAACTTTTTCCTGGAGATAAAATACTGATCAGAAATTTAATACAAAAGTGGAACAAGCCTCTTTTCAATGGCATTTCGTAGTAGAGGATGTTATTCCATCAGCATCAAAGTCTTAGGATGACGAGCTTGGATAAGTCAAGGCGACTTGAAAGTCTACACTGGAGAGGCTGCATCACCCCCACCCCATTTGGAAGCAAGACAAGGTGAAGAAATTCAGCACATGCATACTAGGTGGATGATGAGAAAGAAGGATGCAGAGACTGTCCAGTAGACAGATAAAGAATATATTGGACTGTGGCTCCCCCAAGACAGTTTTTGTAGCTGCTAAGCAAGGAGTGAAAAAGCTATTTGTCCTTGAGTCACAGGGACTTTGTTGACATTAGCCTAAGAAGTACAAAAGTAAAACAGAGCATGCCAGATCTTGCCTTTATATTTGACGATTGGAAGAGGGAGCAGTTCCCGGATTCATTCCTCACTGAGTTTCTTTTCGGAGGCACCTATGGTCCTTACCAATGCCGATATACACAGACTACTTCTTGCTGTCTTCATATTTATGCTCAGAACTTACTCTACTCTTGTTGGGAGGAGCACTAACATATGTGTGTTTCTCCGGGATCCTAAGAATGGCCCGGTTATTAGATACTTATTGGCAGCAATAATGGAGCAGATTAGACTGTTACCTGAGCTTCTTACTAGTGGTACAGATCGTCCTGTCTAACGATGATGCCCACAAACTACTTGAATATGCTCTACAATTTCCACAAGTAATTGGTACACAATATATATTTTAATGTCAACAAATAATGTACTTGTACACACCTTACTAAAATAACTATTTCTATTTCTCTTACAATGCATCGCTTTCATGAAGAAGCCATACCCCAGTTCATTCACAATCCCTAGAATCAGAAAGAGAAGTCCTATCCCCAGGTGTAAATACTGAAACCATGAACCTGTCTAAAAAACTGGATGAACTAAGTAATGATTTTAAGGCACTTTCACCTCACATGATAAAAAAATGACCCTATCACTGCACATGTCCCTCTTGTCCCCAGCATTCATCCCCATCAGAATCTGAACATTTTAATCAAAGACGATTTGATGAAACCTCACTCCCTTCCTCCCCTCATGATTATTGTGCACAAATTCGTAATTCTCCCTTTTCTGTTTCCCATCCTTTTCTGGAATACATATATTTTTTGTACTATTTTTTTTTATTGTTGTGTGCTATTCCCTTGTTTTTTTTTTAACCCCCATTATGAGTTAGCAACTGTCCGGGGTGTCTGCACTCAGAATGGAGGTGTCCCCAGAAAGGCACGATATCCGGACATTCCTTTTCTATGGACACCCAGCGCATGCGCACTGAAATTCCCACCTGAAGGGTGTCCGGGGATGGATGTTGGGGCTGCAGAAGTCTGGTGATGTCATCATGTGACTGCACCCGTGCATTGTGATGGGGGTGTTTGCTAACGGTGTCTGTGGCCATGGAGAGTTTAAACATGCTTTTCCAGCCAATGTACGGTGCTTCAAGCACAGCTCCCAGACCCATTCTACTTTGATCTGGCAACTTTTTACAACTTTCCAAGGCCTTGTTTGTATCTCAGTAGTCTGACGACAATATGACTATCTGTTGATGGATCCTATAAAGGGACCCACCCATTACTTTTCCTCATTCTCAAGCTGGCTATGCAGGAGACAGCACCTATTTGGAAAGCTAGTAGGGAGTTCTGCAATCTTGCTGAAAATAGCATCTCCTATGGCTATCCCTCCTTCCTAGCCACCCCCGCCACCACCACCACCACCACCTCAACAACCTGGAGGGCCTGGAGAGGGGAACAGGCACAGTGATACAGTGGAGGATCAAGAAGACGATGGAGTGCAGGAAGTCTGTGTCACCAGTACTCGGGGTGAGTCCTAGGTGTGACAATTTTCTACGACTGTCCCAAAGGCTCTTGTAAGCAAGGTTTGAGGCACTGAGTGCAAAGTTGTACACAGTCGCAGGAAACCTGGCTTGTATTTCTACAGGACTACTTCCATGAGGTGCCACATGAAATCAGCCCAACTGAGTGCTCTTAGAAAGGTGATACCTTACTCAGGTAAACGCAGGTTGACTTTCTCCACCCAATCATCTTCATCTGCTCCTGTCACCAAAAAGGATACTCCTTTGGGGCAGAGGATCCCAGTGGCAGCATCAAAGGCCATACAGAATGCTGTTGACCCTTACCCTTTCAAGGGTCACAGTGCTATGCATGTATTATGAAGCACTGATCTGTAGCGGGGAACGGCTTTGGAGTGCTTTTGAGGCTACGGTCAAGGAGCATGAGAAAAACAGCCAACTACATGAAAGAAGGCTCGCCCAACAACTTCCTCTCTCCAAATGCCCCTTAGTGTCTGTGGTTGGTGCCCCTTCATCCCTTCCCTCCCCTACCTTGCCTCTCCTGAATACAAAATGCCAAAAAAATAAAAAGTTGAAAAAATACAAGAGACAAGGTTCCTTTAGGAGCCACCTTTCACAGTTAAAAAGAAGTTACAAAAAAAGTCACAGGCTCCTGTTCAGCCTGCAGAGTCCACGGACAGCGCAAAGTCAGCAGACATCTAGAAAATCCAAGCTGGGGCAATTGGAATCATTGCGATTGTTTTACGCTGAAAAAGTATGGTTCTTAAAAGAACCATTTTTTGGGGGTTTTGGCCTTCATCATTGTTTTTTTATGTTTAGTATCACAAACTGAACATTTCACTAATTTTAATTATTTCTTCTCACTTTCAAAGAAACTGCTTCAAAGCATTTGAATGTTTTCCTAATTACCCACTGCAGTTAAATGGACACCATCTTGCCAAAAAATGTTGGCCCTGCCGCAAACAAAAGCTCACAAATCTTTATTGATTTTGCGCCTCACTTTTTCTATTTGCAGACCAATTTAACAGCAACGTATCCACATCTGTCTCTGGGCAATTAGTGAAAAAATTATTTTGAATTTAGGGAACATTTCCTTCAACTTTCCCGATGTCTCCTTCATTGCAAACTGCAATGAGATTCCAGTCATGTTCCCCAAACGGTTCCCACCCCAGTGAATGATAATAATGTTGGGATGCTTCAATTGAACCATATTTGCACAAAATGGGAGCAATTCCACCCACTTCATGCCACACACTCTGTACCAGAACACTTCCAATTCTGGGAATCCAGGAATTTTGGATATTCCACAATGCTCAGTATAGACCTTCACCCGGTGGACCCAAGAAACCCCCAAAATCCAAACCGTCTGTCTACTGAAAGACATTGCCATGGCCATTTTGAATCCTCTCACAACTCCTACTAACAAAACTCCTGCTACCCTCTCTTCCTGTATACCACACCCAGGAAAACTGATTGGCTGATCCCCTTGATGTCCGCGAACACCTTGACTGTCCGCAGCCTCAGCAGTCCCATTTGCATGCCAGGAAACCTCAAAAGACCCAGATCTGGCACGTGCCGTTGTGGACTAACGCAATGTCCATGGACAGATAGTCTAATTGAAAGGGCTGGGGAGGGAAATTAAACACAATGTAAGTTATATAATCTTTAGTGGTGGCTCTGAAAATACCTTTTTTGGGGGGTTTGTTAACAAAGACCTTCTTTTCCTTTATTTTTGCTTTTATGTTTTTTTTTTCCTTACAGGAACTTTTTCAATGCCTTCCTGAGATTGTAAAGGAAAATTGCATTTCTGAAATCTGTGTAGTGAACTCCATCTGAGCAAGAAAAATTCACACGCTGAGAATTGATAAAATCATTCTCAAAATATGACATCCCTGCAGCATACAAAAAAACAGATACACCTTTATTGACGATCTGCCTTGATTGTTCAATTTGAGGACTGACAAAGATTGTTGGACATCTCCTTGTCCGTCTATGATTTATTTCTGAAAGCATAATCTGAGCAGCAGGAAACAGTTGCATTAGTCTTTAAAAAAAATCCTTCAGTGCAACTTCCAAAGACACTGGAGTCACAAACCCCATACTGTCCCCTCCACAATGGACAATCATAATATCTGGACATTTAAAGTAAGCCATACTCTCACAGGATGAAAGCAAGCTTGTCCAGTTTGAGCCACAAACTGCATGCCAGGAAACTTCCAAGTCTGACAGTCCAATATTTCCAAGGATGCCATGATTATCGGCATATCTCTTCAATGACTGAATTGAAGAGTCCCCCGGAATCCACAAAGTCTGCCATCTCTTTGGTCAAGTGGCAGAGCGAGTAGAGCGCTCGCTTTGACATCCGTGCAGAGCTTGCTAAGCAGGATTGAATCCCGACAGGGCCAAACTCAGCCTTTCATCCTTCTGAGGTCGATAAATGAGCACCAGACACTGTGTGCAATAATAAGCAGCTCTCAGATACTTGAGGGTTCGTATCGCTATATAAATGCAAAATTATTATTATTATTATTAGTATTATTATTATTATTATTTTTATTATTATTATTATTATTATTATTATTATTATTATTATTATTATTATTATTATTATTATTATTATTATCTCAAACACATAGCCATAGTCATGATCACTGCTCTCACAACTCCTGCAATTAAAACTCCTACTACCCTCTCTTCCTGTACACTACAGTCAGCAAACTTGATTGGCTACTTCCCACAGTCCCCTTTCCATGCCTGGCATGTACAAAAGACCCGAATGTGGCACATTCTGTCTGCAGACTACTGCACTGTCTGACGGCACCTGTAGCAAAGGGGCAGCTCTTTTACCCTTTCCACTTTCATGTTCTCAACACTCACTCATTGGCTGCTTTCAAAGAGTCACACATCCATCCACAAATCACATCCAAAATCTCTCTACCTAACCCTGTAATTTCACTTCAACACTCCAGATGTACACTTCAACTCTCAGAGTAAAAATCTCCTGTTAATGAAAGACACCTGCATCAAAAACTACTGTGCAACTGGGCAAGATTTCAATTTCCAGATTCAACAGCATTTGCACCAAACACAGTACAGATATTCTTATATTTTAAAAATGTTTTCTTAAACTCTTTCACAAATATATATAAATAGTTCCTGCTAATTACCCTGTAATAATCTTTTCAATATGCATGTTCTCTTTGTTAACCACTCTAGCAAATTTCATGCAGTGCAGCATTCTTCCGCTGCTCACATGAAGCAACAAACAATTAGAATGCTCTGAATTTCAAATGTTTGTTTTTACAAGCATTTTGATAAAAGTTAAAAAATGCGTATGTATGTACAACAGCACTCTGTCACCTTTCCATAAAGTAAGGCAAAACCAGATATAATGGATCTGTACAACATTTTGAAGTGGCACTTAGGGCCTGATTAATGGAAGCATTTTATAATGGCACAATCACATAGGAAAACATACTGTGAATCAGGCTCTTAGTGTCTGCTAGTTTCATATGTTAGCAGCACATGCATACATCCCAAAATCAACCATTCCAATGAATAGGTGCTTCTTAAGTCTTTTTTTTTCCTTTGCATTCTGCCACTTCCAAATCACTTCGCTCATTATAAAACTGAAAAAGTCGCAGAATACAAAGAAAAAAACATGACTAAACATCAAGATGTGCACCTCCATCATGTATGCTGCACACAATGCCTATGTTTCTACATGAGTACCTTAGTATACTGGATTGAAGTTAATAATATAATGCTATTTATATCAATGCATAGCTTAATGCACTGATTAGCACTTGATATTTATTCCAATAATCTTTGACACTTTTTTTATTAACATTACACTAAGAATCCCTTGTACAGACTTTTCATGAAAGGTAAATGCACATGTGATGTCATCAGTGATGTCATCAATGACATTTGTGATGTCATCTTTGATGTCCTGGGTGTTAGTGTTAGCAGTGCACGGTGGTGGGGCGAGTTATGGTTGCTTATCTTACCATAGCTGCTGAATTTCAGGGGGTTTTCAGTTTTACTTTGAACCATAACGTCCCTTTAACAAAGTTTTTTCACTGAATTTCATAGGTTTTTAGTAGCGCAACTTAACCATAACGTCCCTTTAACAAATTTTTTTTTACTGAATTTCATAGCTTTTTAGTAGCGCAAATTAACCCTAACGTCCCTTTAACAAAGTTTTTTCACTGAATTTCATAGGTTTTTAGTAGCACAACTTAACCATAATATCCCTGACTTCATATACATGTAACATAGAACATACTAAACCCCTCGTAGTGATTTTCATGTCCGCGGACTACCGTCATGTCCGCGGACACATCGAAAATCTGAGCGTGGTGAATGTACATTTAAATATTGTGCCCCATTTCCCCTTTGAAGTTGGCTCTGAAAAGAGCCGTTTTTTTTTTACAGATGCTTGACAGACACCTGTTATTCTGTATTTTTTTTCTTGTTTTTTTTTCTTACTTTACTCCTAAAATCTTTACATAACCTTCTCCAAAGCAACCCTTACATTCCAAAATAGAAAGGCATTTCCCGTAAAAGATAAAGAAATGCCATCTTCTTTAAAATTAACAGCATTACTGGCATCAATATTCTCATTGTTACAGAAGAACATACCAGCTCTAAGCATGAAGGCACATATGCCTTGGTTGATGACACACCTAGCAATGTTTTGCTGAGGACAAAAAACTGAACTATTGACACATATTGCCCTAGGTAGTAATCCAGAAAAAATTACTTTCGCATTTGGAAGGATCTTCATTACGGCTTGAACCAAGCGTTCCAAATCAGCCAACAAAGTAGGGGCACTTACGTTGCCCAAATGGAAAGCACCATAGTGCAAAACTACCACATGCGGACTGTTCATCGTGGCCATATCCTCACAAACTTGTACAATTTCCTGTACATTGCAATCAGGCACAGTGCTCCACACCACCTCCACTCCTTTCACATCAAAGTTCTTTGCAACATGCCTGCATTCAGCGTACTGCTGTAAACCATGCACAAACATATCTCCGAGCACCAACACCCTCACTTTCTCCACTTCTGCCATCTTCACCACACACAGTCTCATTCAACACAAATCCACAACCTCGACATCTGATTGGCTGATCCGTACAGTCTTCGTTCCATGTTGGATTTCCTGGAAAAACCCGGATGTAGCACGCTCTGTCCACCGTGGTATCCGCGGACGGCGTCCACTTTACTATCTGTGCCATTCCCTCATTGCATACAGCTAAGCAATCACAATAACGTCCTCAGAACACCCCATTTTGTGAATTTTCGAACATTTCAGGGCAATTATCATTTCATTATTCAACATATTAACATTACAAATATTATACTTTCATCTTGTACTCTGCACACAATGCTATGTTTCTCCATTAGTAGCTCAGTATACTAGATAGAATCCCATAATACAATGCTATTTATATCAATGCATCGTTCAAAGCACTAATAACGGTATGATATTTATTGCAATATCCTTGACACTTCTTTTGCAACATTATAATAAAAATCCCTAGTACACAAATTCCATGAAAAGTACATACACATATGATGTCATCAGTGATTTCATCAATGACATTTGTGATGTCATCTTTGATGTCCTGGGTGTTAGTCTTAGCAGTGCACGATGGTGGCGCGAATTATTTTTCATAGCTTACCATAACTTTTTTCAGGGGTCTTTCGGCTGTACTTAGAACCATAACGTCCCTTAAACAAACTTTTTTTAATATCACGCAAACAATATACAAACATGGCGTGCAAAAACCAACTTCTCACAGATGGCTTTACACAGAATGTTGCAAAGTAAGAATTTATGCTTGTTCACAGTGAAGGTCAGCTGCTTCCATTTTTTTCTCGGGCCCCAGAGAGGCTCACGAAGCGGACTATAAGGTTGTATTGTGTTTTGATCTTGACAGACAGAGATTGTGATGAAAGACTTCTCTTGAAGGAGTGTTGCTAAAACGTAAGAGAAGATAAGGATGAAATTTATTAAACAAAACCACTTTTATATATTATATCACTATGTGAAAGATCGTTGGCACTCGCAGAGTCGTATTTTGGGACTGCACCACTCATAGACAATGGAAATTGCAATTGTATTGTAAGTTACCCTTTAGATTATTTTATACCAAATATAATTACAATAGCGTAGCATTAAAGACCGCTCAAGTTGAACTTGTTCTTTGAAAGTGGCATTATGTTTTCTACCACGCACTTTCACCACCGAATTGATCCCCTGTTGTTTAGAGGGCTCTGAAAAAGGCAGACGACAAAGGGTGGGTTAATATAAATAATGTAACCGGTCTATAGGCGGTCAAGCGCTCTACTCGCTGTGCCACTTCACTGTAGCCTGTCAAGTGGCACAGAGAGTACAACGCTCGCTTTGACATCCGTGCACAGCTTGCTAACGCAAGTTCGAATCCCAGCAAGGCCAAACTCAGCCTTTCATCCCACCGTGGTCGATAAATGTGCACCACGCACCGTGGTTAATAATAAGCACTGCTTAGATACCTCACAGTTCTTAGCACTATATGAATGGGGAAAATATTATTTTATTATTAACATACTCCGTTGCACTATCTTCGATAGCAAATAGTTTCACGCCATAATGAATAAAATGATGATTTTTAATGAAGATCGGCTGGTGAGGCTAATTTATGTTTTTTAAAACAGGTGGCCCCATTTTGCCTATGTCACGATTTACAGACTTCAGCGATGGGTTCTTCAACTGGCAGGTGCAGGTCCAAATATGCAACTTCATGACCCTCACCATTTTATGGGACAATCGCCAAGGACCAATATGCCCTTACGCAGTATTAGCGGCTACAAACAACATACCAACCAATAGGGTGGTCTAATGGCTCGTTTTTGGAGCAACCTTCCGATTATCAGAGCGACCATTTACTGCTTTTATCATAAACCAACAGCCTATCTACCGCAAAGGAACAACGCGTGGCTCCAAATAAACTTTTGCTGATCGACAGCAGAGACAATAGCAAATCGCTGAATATTCACTAAACATTTCATGTGAAATAAATGTACTTTACCAAATGTACAATCCTGCTGTTTACTTTTAAACCACAGTTTCATATTCCGAATTGTGGCGCACTGAGTTGTAAGCTGATCTAACACCCTCTGTACCGCAAAGGAACATTGCGTGCCTCAACATGAACTTTTGCGGATCGACAACAAAGACAAATGCAAATTGCTGAATATTCTCTAAACATTTGATGTCAAATAAATGTACTTTACAAAATTTACAATCTTGCTGTTTGCTTTTAAATCACTGTTTCATATTCCGAATTGTGGCGCGCTGTGTTGTGACATAATCTGTGTTGTCTTCCGGGTTCTGTGTAAAGTCACTTAGGACTGGAGAGGACTGGGCGCGTTTGATGACGCACCCTGTAACGTCACGGAGAGAGGCAGGTAATATGAATGCTTTGATAATATCAGGCTTAGGGGCGGGAGATATGATTTAGTGTCGCAAAAGCAAGTCAGCCAGGTCAATAGCGCCAGTCATAGGATTATCGCATAATGTCGGCGCACACCAGCCGGATTTATCGTTTCTTTAGTGGACAAAAAGTCGGTTGACGCCCATAGGAAATTGTACTATTAGCGGACAAAAGGAGTGGTCTTAAAACACTTTCACCCTGACAACGAACAATACAAACAACTTTCTCAGAACACCCCCATTTTGTGTGATTGCAACCATTTCGGGACACCGCGAGTGTTCTTAGAACACATTCAACTAGACAGATTACAATACGGACAGCGTCCTGAGGACACCCCCAGTTTGTGTATTTACGAACAATTAAGTACACCGCGAGTGTTCATAGCTCATTTTTACCTTCCTTGCGAACAAAAATGACACATACTCCGTCCTCTAAACACCCCACCATTTAGTTTATTTACAAAATGTCAGAACAGCCGTGTTCTCCGCGGACAAATCGAACGCAACAAAAACCTCTAGCACATAAAAAAACAAAACATTGAACCTATCTCATACTCCCCCACCCTCCCCAAACACTCTTACACACCAACACAGTGCACTAAGTACAATTTTTTATCCACATTTCACCGCGCTGTACGCGGTCGACGGCGAATGCAAGATGGCGGGCACCACAGAAAATCTGACGCGCTCCACGCCCCTCGCCATCCAATCAGCGAACACGTCACATGTCCGCAGACATGACGCAAGGCCATGGGCCAATCGGGGTGCTGTCCACGGAGCGAACAGGGAAGTCCGTCCGCAAAACGAACACAGATATCACTAATTTTTTTGCCTTACATTTTGGTCATTTATTTTAAAAACTACTGGACGGATTTACACCAAATTTGCAAAAGCACGCTTTCGGGACCAGGCCGCCGCTCCTGCAGCAAATTTGGTGTAAATCCGTCCAGCGGTTCGGGCTGTAGCCTTGCGCAAAGTTTTTTCCCATTCAGTCTATGGGAAAAAAAAAGTTTTGGGACCCCCCCCTATAACTTTACCCCCCCTGGACGAATCCTCACCAAACTTTGCAAAAAAATTCAGAGTGGGCCATATACTTTTTTTGCAATGTTTGGTGAGGATTCGTCCAGGGGGAGCAAAGGTATAAGCCACCCAAAAAGTGCTCTTCCTATGGAAACACCAACTTAACCATAACTACATGGCCACTACCGTGGCCATGTAATATATATATATATATATATATATTCAGTGAAAAAACGAAAAACGTTGTTAAAGGGACGTTATGGTTCCAAGTAAAACCGAAAAAACCCTGAAATTCGCCAGTTATGGTAAGCTAAGCAACCATAACTCGCGCCACCACCGTGCACTGCTAAGACTAACACCCAGGACATCAAAGATGATATCACAAATGTCATTGATGAGATCACTGTTGACATCACATGTCTGGCTCCCCCTTTTTTCCTTTACTGACATATCTAGGCCACATGGTTTTCTTCAGTAACAGTCAGGAACTAAACATTGAGAAGGTACTATATTTGTAGACTTATCCTTCAAGTATGTTCTTACACTAATTCCCTTAGGGTCCAGTCACATCATATGAAACATATACATAGGGGAAGATACAGGCTTGAAAGACAGCAATCCTTTCTGTGCATGAAGATATTCAGTAGGGTTATCAGCACTTTCTGATAGTTCTGTTGTTTTTTTATTACTGTACTTTCCCTGTATATGCTCATATGTGTATACATTGTACTCATACTACTTTCCTTAGGGTCCAGTCACATCATGTGATACATATACATAGGGTAAGTAGCAGCTTTGAAACAGAGCAATCATTTCTCTGCATAAAGATAATCAGTTAAGTTATGAACAATTTCTGCTACTACTGCTGCTTTTTTGTTTACTTCCCTTTCCTTGCATATACTCCTATTTGTATGTGTTGTTGTCTCTTTGTGTTTTGTCTGTAATAATGCAATTATGTAGTAAGTGGGTTTTATTAGCAACTTATTACATGTTTCACAGTATGCAAAACTCTAATAAGAAAGCAGTTATCATTTCACTATTCAACATGGCAAGATTATGAATATTGCACCTCCATCATGTATGCTGCACACAATGCCTATGTTTCTACATGAGTAGCTTAGTATACTGGATAGAACTTCATAATACAATGCTATTTATATCAATGCATTGCTTAATGCACTAAGCAGCTCATGATATTTATTCCAATGATCCTTGACACTTTTTTGTCAACATTATAATAAGAATCCCTTGTACAGAATTTTCATGAGAAGTAAATGCACATGTGATGTCATGTCATCAATGACATTTGGGATGTCATCTTTGATGTCATGGGTGTTAGTCTTTGCACGGTGGTGGTGCGAGTTATGGTTGCTTAGCTTACCATAACTGGCGAATTTCAGAGGTTTTTCGGTTTTACTTGGAACCATAACGTCCCTTTAACACCGTTTTTTCACTGAATTTCATAGGTTTTTAGTAGCGCAACTTAACCATAACGTCCCCTTAACAAACATTTTCATTGAATTTAATAGGTTTTTATTAGTGCAACTTAACCATAATGTCTACGAACATCTGACTTCATTGCAGACCTTTCGGAGAGTGCCACATGACCATATGCTGGCGCGTACCATGATGACGTGTCCGAGAACCCGTACGCACTTCACAATAAGATCTGTGCTTCGCAGACAGTTTGGAACTGCATTTTCTACTGATCTAGGAACTTTCAACTTCAAAATGTCCCTTGCACAGCTCCAACACCTATTCCTACTCATCTATTAACAATCTAGTACACAGTACATACTTTTAGCAAAACTGCTATTTATCTTAAAATGGCATCAGCTAAGGCCATCCCTCCTCCCCAAGAGACACCACCACTGCTGTAATCAAGGAGCATGAGAAACACTGCCCCCTACCTTAGAAATAACACATTTCGTTCTGAGCTCTCCATCCAAAAACAAAATAAATGTTCCTTTACAAACCACCTTTCACAGTTAAAAAATAGAACTAAAAAAAAAATGCATAGCCTCCATCTACTTTATAGTTCTCAGTACACAGACTCAATAACATTTTCCAACATTTCCATTTGCATTTTGTGTTATACTAATGGCAATATTGGGGTGTTCATCCTCCGTTCCAGGGACTGGAACAGTGGATACCAGCCCAGCAGCCCAAGTTATCAGCCCAAGCGAAGCGAAGGTGGATAACAAGGTCTCTGGACCATTAGCCCCCCATGGGGATAAAGGCCATTAGCAGCCTAGGTTCCCAAAGCGGGAACCTGTGGTACTAAAAAAGAGGAGTTTTCATCCTCCACCTGTGGCGTCCCGGTTTAGGAAGGAAAATCCTTTTCCAAGATGGCCACCATCGAAAGGGAAGGCGGGCCCCTCTTCGCTTTCCATTGAAGCCTGCAAAAGAAGGCAAAAAGAAAACCCTATGACCATATTACCATGAGCACATTTTTCTTCCCTTTCAAATCTATCCTAATGTCGAATAACTTTACCACAAAGCCAGTCCCAGTTGGACATGGCCACTTTAATCCTATGTTTTGTCCCTTCTGGTCATGGCCAGTAGCCAGATTGTCCAGATCATGACCTTATTCCATGACCCGGACATTCTGGCCACTGCCCATGGCCACAGGCTACCCCTCAGTCACTAACGTTATAAAAGCTATATCGCTATTTTTTTTAACTACATTATGACACTTGTCAAATAGGAAAACACTGCCACATTTGCAAACCATTTTTGTAGATCCTTGCCAATGCGCCTTACACAAGTTTTGTAGCCAAACGCGCCCATAATCACCTATGTGACGTGACGAAGAACTCGAAAATCAACACACATCGACTCACAACACAGCATGTCACAATTCAGAATATTGAACCGTACTGTAAAAGAAAACAACAACACTGTACAATTTGTAAAGTACTTTTATTTCACAATAAACGCTCCGAGAACATCCGACTATTGCCATATTCAATCAAATTGAAAATTTGTTTATTCGCTCGCGATCCAAAATGTTTATCCTGAGGCACCGGTTGTTCTTTTTGCATACACAAGGTGTTCGTTTTCGGTTAAAGAAGCGTTTGGGTCGCACAGTGAATTCCAGTGCTTCTGCATAAACTTGGGGCTAGACTACCGTAAAGGATGTTATTTTGCTCCTAGTCACTAGTACAGCGTAAGGGCATATGGGCTCTTGGCGATCGTCCCAAAAAAGAGTCACTGTGATCCAATTGTTCACAACTATGTTCAGCTGCCGGTTGAAAAACCAGTCAGTTGGCATCTGGAATCTATGACAATCGCAGAGTGGCAGAATGTATCTTTTTCGAAAACATAACAGAAATGTGTCTCACTACCCGATCTTTATTACATTTTATCTATTGACTTATTCATTCGGCATAGAGTTTAAACTAACGATTAGCACAGACATGAAACAATCTCAACAGAGAGAAAACAACATGGAAAGTGGTACACAATTCGAGATGGTCATACATGACATTCTAATGAAATATTAGCATTGAATCTGGGGGAACCGTGTGGTGGTCTACATGCACCTCAATGCTGGACTCCCCATCAGCATGTTAAAAAGGCCACTACACACAAAGGTTGTACTTGCGTTTCATTGCAATAGGCCACACAGAACAAACAAATAGAATGTAACCCAGAAATAATGTTCACATAATAATAAGTTAATGCTTGTTCAGGTATACAATCGTCAAAAATCAAACTTACATTATATTCACCATTTCCATACTCTTGGCGTAACTCAGACCATAACGCTCACTGCGTTCGCACCAACGATTCTTCATAAACTGAATTTACATGTTCCTTACCGACTTTTGGAATGCATGACCTTATCATATGTTCATTATTACAAACCTCCTTTCATTCAATTCCTTTCGGAATGGCCCCTTTCTCTCAAGGTCAAAAAACAATTGAACCTTATACTGTGTGTCCGATGCGTGGGATTCCTTAGCTCACAAGCAAATATTCAAAGCTGTTGACCTTCACTCACAATCAAAATACATTCTTACTTTGCAACAACTTGCCTCACTGCATCCATGAGAACTGTTATTCTGATCCATGTCCATCAGGCACTGCAGGTGGCTGCCTGAGGTGCCAGGCTCTAGGGGGTGCCAGTCTGATTCCATTATTATTTTAATTACATTTTAACACAGACACATTAGCCCTTTATTTACCGCACTCTGGGTGTAGCACCAGCACATCAATTTATAAACATCAACCGTTTTAATTAAGAGTGTAAAATAACCTGAAATTGCTTCTATTTAATATTAATAAATATTGGGCAACCAATATAAACAATACAGAGGAACGGGCATTCAGAATGTGTTATTACTCTGTAAAACCACAAGGTAAGGTTGGGGTTGCAGACTGCAGAAGCAACAATTTATGTTTACAAGCCCACAATTCCATGATTATACATCTCCATCCCTTGAATGCCAAAATGCAATCTCTTTCAGCTGTACTTTAGGCACATATTGTGGAACACCTCCAAATGTACCGTGTGACTTTCGCAACAACAAAACACCAGGTTTTTGCTTCTTGCAGCCATATCCCATCCCATCCTCATCACCCTTCACCTCCCCAGAGATTATTTGATCAATTTGAGCAAGTGCAATGTTGTGTTTTTTAATATGTTTTTACCGCAATGTCCGCGGACACCAAACATGGATCCAAGATGGCGGGCGCATAGAAACAATCTGAGGCACTTCACACTCTTCACCATCCAATCAGGGAACATGCCACATGTCCGTGGACATGACGCAAGCCAATTAGCCAATCGGTGTCCTGTCCACGGAGCGAACATGGAAGTGTGTCCACAGAGCAGGCATAGATATCACTCATTTTGTTAGACCTACTTTTTGATCATTTTTTAAAAAAGCTACTGGATGGATTTTCACCAAATTTACAAAAGCACGCTTTTGGGACCAAGCCGCTGCTCCTGCCACAAACTTGGTGAAAATCCGTCCAGCGGTTTGGGCTGCAGGCATGCGCAGTTTTTTCCCTATTCAGTCTATGGGAAAAAAAGTAATTTAGGGCCCCCCTATAACTTTGCCCCCCCTGGACCAAACCTCACCAAACTTTGCAAATCCAGAGTGTGCCATATACTTTTTTTTCAAAGTTTGGTGAGAATTCGTCCAGGGAAAGCGAAGTTATAAGACGCAAAAAAAGTGCTCTTCCTATGGGATTAGCAACTTAACCATAACTACTAATGTGGCTGTGTAATATCAAATAAACATATACAAAGCTCTGCTTTTCAAAATATTTTTGGAAGCCTTTTCGAGAAAGTAAAAAAAAAGCATATCTGCATTTCCAGCAGCACTTTGTCACATTTTCATAAAAGAAAGTAAAAGCAGAAAAAATAGATTTGTACACCATTTGTAATTGGCACCCAGTGTGTGCCAGTTTACTATATTAACATTACATATATACTTCCTAACATAACCCATTCCAATATTCAGCTGCCTATGCTGTCCTACTGTTTTCTCTACATTCTGTGACTGGTACTTTCATAATGGTAAAAGTGAACTACATGTCCCATAATGAAAAGATAAACTCTAGGACTACATAAACACCTACAAATTAGAATGAATTATGTTGGCAAGTGTGCAATACTCCTAACACATTAAACTTATACACACCAACTACAAATCTTTTCCAACACCCTTTCTTCTCTTTTACAAAATGTTACAGAGCTTCTGCAAATGTGCATAAACATTTCTAAAATTTCATGAAAATGCTCCTAAAAGCAACTATTTTTAACCGTTCACCAATTTTGATAACTTTTTCCCCACCACTCCACCTTCCATTACAAATATGATCCTTCCTTCCTTACAGCACTTCGCCATTACCACATATTCCCACTAACTTTCTTTTACAATTACAGGAAAGAAGCACAACACTGCAATGTATGTTATTAAAGCATCACAGTGCCACTATACATCTATCACCCCATACTACTCTGTTTAAACCAACATTTATTTCCCTCTAGCCCATTATATTCCCCCATTCACACTCCTTCTATTCCCATCCACACACCCCCATTGCAACACATACTATGTTCCCCGAAACAGCATAATCACCATAAAGATTCCATCACACTACCACTGCCTACCTCACTAATTCAAAACCATCACACCTCTGTAAACTTGTATTATCCCAACCTTCCCAACCACACCTAATATACCACCTCAAAATCAAACAGCACTCACATACCCATTCACCATCCATGCATATACGTTGCGCAACTTTCCAATACAACCTTTCTCTTTTCCCAACAGACACAACAACATGCCTACTAAACAGCAACCCCGTAGAAAAGAAAGGTTTATAGTCATAAAATCGAATACAATAATGTGGAAAGTCAAAAAAGCGAAAAAATAAAGTCACATTTCTTTTTTATTATGTTTTTTATTCGAAATGGGGGGGTTCCCCCACCCCCTTATTTTTTCCTTTTTTTTAACATGCAGAACCCCAAAAAAATATATAAATAAAACAGACTTTTTTTCGACATTAATTTTTCGATTTTTTTGTAATTCGACATTATTTATTTGATTTTATGACTGCACACCGAAAAGAAAGAAAAACTAGAGCAGATAAGACTAAAAGTAAACCACATAGTCATCCACCTCTAAAGCAATTTATAGAAAACATTAAAACCAAACAGCTAGTCACCTCACTCAACAAAACTAAACCAACCATGACTAAAGAAGGTAAGGCCCCGCTTGTAAAACAAAAAAGTTAAAAATTATGTATAAAAAAAGCAGACCTAACGAACCGAATCCGCTATCTACCAGTGTTATGTACGGTTAAGCAATCCAAAAAAATTATGTTACAAAATGATTTCCACCGTAGAGTTCTTTACAATCTTATAAAAATATCTGAAAAGTCATGATCTTCCCTTAAAAACGACTGCAGGAGAGTAATCCTGTAAGCTCTAATTGATAACACTTGTCTACTAAAGAGAATATTGTTTATATTGATTTTAAACAGAATGAACCCACTTTAAACAGAATGAACCCACTAACTAACGTAATCAATAAATTGCAAGAAGTACTTCTAAAAATGCACAGTGTCAATATAGAGACCTTTTCAAACTTGGATTTACTCAAGCCACATAGAGCCATACTTCAATGAAGAAGCTTATAAACAAGAAAAACAAAAAAAAACAATTGCCATAGACAATACTGGTTCAGGGTTTGAAATGGTGGAACAAACCATTATGGCAAAAGAAACCATTATAGAAAACAAATACCCAGCAAACTTTTAACCAAATGCTCCTTTCATTCAAACAAACCGTCCAGTGTACAAATATACATGCAGTTCAATGTGTATTGTACGCCAACAATCCTTTAATGCTTTACAGCAATTCTTCAATCACTATGTAAAAATAAAAGACACAAATAAAATGAAAACTTTACAAACCATGGACTCCTGTCCAGTGCAGAGCCATACTGCAAGTACATTGATTAGCCTGCATTTTAGGAACTCTGTGTAAAACCACTTTCCAACACATCACAATGTTAGCAACACACCATTCTACTATACAGAATTTTGTATATCAACTAAACTCTGCAAAAATTCGTGTTCTAGAACTGCAGAATTTAAATAATATTCTCCTACATAGAACAGCCAAAGAACTCCTTCAAGAAATCGAACACATCCAACATAAATACATTGGAACTGAAGGTGACTTGGAGAATTCTGTACCTTCAGAAAACATTACCAAAAACCTCATGAACACCAAAATCCTAATAAAGACATACAAACAACAAATAGCAAAGTTTCAAAACACATATGGTATAAAACCAGACCAAATATGTTTTGGTTGCCGCAGAACATTTAATAAAAAGGGCACACAAATTGTAGATCCAGCTTACAGAATAGAAGACAATGAAGAATCCCAATGGTTCCAATTAGCTTTATATCTAACAGCAGAAGGTAAATAAAAAATAACTAGCCCCTCAAGAGTGTGCATATACTGCAACACAAAGCTTGACAATAACCAAATGCCATCATGTTGCGATCACTAATAACTTAGAAATATTACTACTTCAAAAAGCTCTTCAACAGCTTAACTTGTATGAGAGCATTATCATACTAACAGTGCAACCATCTAAAGCTATAATACGCCTTCAAACAAAATAAGCCAAATTATCCATCCGACCTACTTAAGTGCATCCATGGCAAAGTAGCATTGGATCTAAAAGAAAATGTTCAAACTCTAGGACTACAATGTCCAATAGATCAATCTTTGATTGTCCAAGTTGATGGTGTACCAACACAAGACAAAACAATTTGGCAACAACTAGTCAACTTAAACAAAGTCAGACAAGCACTACAATATCTAAAAGATTGCCCTGCTTACTTACTTGTTGGTGCTGCTTAACTTTTGTCTAACTTGTCTTTCCCTCCCTTTTAAATTACTGAAGTGCCATTTTGCTCATACTTCATTTTGAGCTTAACTTGTCAAGAATCTATTTGGTGTGGTGTAGTGTATTAAGGTTGTGATTTTTCAACTGCTTGATAATAGTGACATGTTTTATAACTGATGTGTAAATAAATGTATATTCTTTTACTCAGAAACCTTGAGTCAGTGTTTGTTTGAACTATAGTAATTGCTGTCCTTTGTGTAACTATTGATGCTACTCACTTTACTCTTGAGATAGGTCTGGCTGCTCAGTCACTGCTACCACTTTACTGTATCGCACAGGCACAGGCTTGTACCAAAGATGAATTTGTACTGTCACTTGGAGTCTTAATTGTGTGTGGTGTTCCCCAAGGGTACTGCATTTGTTTCTGCCTAACAACCATCCACATTATTCAAGAGTCACCAGAAACTAGCCTATGTGAATGTGTATTTCCTGTTACAGCAGCCAGTATACCATTCACCCACTGCACTCCAAACATACAATTGATGATACATTAGAAACATTTCACATGCATCAAGCACAAGGATTCCCAATCAGCACATGTGAAAAAAGTGTAGAAGCATTTTACTTTCCTGTACTCTTCCCTACAGGAAAAGGAGGAAGATATGATGAAAAGTACACACAACATTAAAAGGGACGAAGCATCTAAGTATATCAATTATTGCAATGCAATTATTGCCCTCTTGTGTAATGAAAACATAGACATACAATACATTGCAGACAATTCAACTGCAGTTGCAAGATATGTTAAAGCCTATCTCACCAGAGCTGAGAAAACAGAGCTAAAGGACCTTGGGGATGACATATCACCTGACAAAACACTATCACAGAAAGTGTACAGCTATGGTATAAAATGCTCTCCCATAGAGAATGTGGGTCCTACAAAACTGCAGACCGTTTAACAGGATCAGCCTTATATGGCAAATCTAAGCACATTGTCTGTCTGAACCTTGGACAAGCCTCCTCCCAAAAAAGAGTACTATAATCCTACCAAGAGATAGAAAACATAGCCGCAAATGATCCCAACAGCCAGGACATTTTAAAAAACAATGTACTTGACACATACTACTCAAACAAAAGTACTGCTTTGGAAAACATGTGTCTGCATGATGTTGCCCAAAACTACACCTGCAAAAACAATGTCACACCAAATGAGTCAACCGGCAAATATTCAGTTTAAACTTGTGAAGGAAGCCTAGTGAAAATAATCAAACCCAGTATAATTAATCATATAAAGTTATTATTTAAGACTCCACACCAGAAGACTGTATTACATGGCCCTATCCCAACTTTTTAAACCTTGGAGATAAGAAAAACAATTATAAGGTGACTATGACTCATTTGAAGATGCATTTAAAGCAAATTAAAGCAGTATAACTAATGACAATTTCAAACAATAGAAACACATGTTGGACAATGAATGCCACCAAGAGGAATACATTGAAGATCAACTAGACAAAGACACTCCTGAGTGTAGTCAATCTTCTCTTACTGGAAGCCAGGACCCACTTGGAGAACCACTCATTCTAAATGAAGCAGAAATATCCATGATTGAGGTAGAAAATAATACCATGTATCAATATAAACAATCTTAGGAAGACTTGTCAGTTCTGGAACCTCAGCTAAATTATGAACAACTCACCATTTATCTAGATGTCACTCAGGAAATTGAGCATGGTTTCAAACATGAAACTAAAACATGTACCTGTAAAAGTTATAAACCTCTGCTCCTTTATGCAAGTGGTGACGTTGATTCTGGCAAAACATTCTTAATTCAAATAATCAGCACATTTCTTCAAAACTTAACAAACAACAACCTTTTGGCTGTAGTACCAGCCCCACAGGTTTAGCTGATTAGAACTTAGGTGCTGTCACTTTACACCGACTACTACTCCTCCCGTAGAACACCAAAACAAATGAGAATATTACCAATTGTCAGCAGAAGCTGCCAATGAGGTATGCAGAATTCTAAAACAAGTGAAAGTGCTCCTGATAGATGAAGTAACCATGCTGTCCAAACTCTTGTTGGCTTTAATTCATCTCAAAATGCAAGAAGTCCTAAAAACCAACTACGAGGATCTGTTTGGCGAAAAACATGTTATTATTTTTGGAGAGTTCATACAGTTAACACCAGTGAAAGGGTAAGTGATTTTCAAAAAATTGGGAAAAAAAATGCTGTTATAGTCTCGGCAGCCTAGGAAATGCAAATCTCTGGCAACATTTTCACTACAGAGAACTTACTCAAAACATGTGCGAGTCTGCAAACCTCACATATGGAGCATTTAAAAAAAGCATTAGAACTGGGCTGCTCACTAAAGATGCACAATTCATCCTAAATAGTAAACTAATCTATGAGCCATATGGCCGAGAAACATCTGCTTAGGATGTCATGAACAATTAACTCAACAACACCAAAAATGCATGTCTTTAATGCCAACTGGTGCAAACTGTAGTCAATTCAATGAGAGAATGTTGGAAAAATAAATGCAACTTATACTGTATATCAGTTCCAAAGACAAACCAGAAGTGCACGTAATGACACTTCCTATGTGTCAACAAGCAATGGCACGACTATACAGCTTAGAAAAATGTGTCTCCAACATAGCTAGATTGGAGATAATATTAACTTTGTGTCTGAACTGCAGAGTAATTCTAAAACATAACCTTGACGTTGAACAAGGCTTAGTCAATGGAGCAATTGATACAGTTGTTCACTTCCAAACATATCTGCATGACTGCAACATTCAGTTTGTCAATATCCAATTTGACAAACTTGCAGAAGTTAAATGAGTTGGCTCAATAATAGGACGCGTCCTTCTTTTCAAAGACATGTACAAGCAATTTTCACTGTCACTTGCATTTGCTGTCACTATCAACAAATCACAAAGTCTAACCCTAGATCAAGCATTGATTGACATTGGTAGCACAATGTTTAAAGAATGAATGAGTTACGTGGCACTTCCACATCTGCGTACACTCAATGGTCTATTCGTAGTTAACTTTGATGCAAACAAAGTCAATGTTACATTCCTTGCATCCTAGAATACAGCAGCCTACGGACACTCCCCATCTAGATAAGTAACATGTAGCTAAAAAAAAAGAAACCTTTTAAAAGACAAATAATAGAAACAGAAGCTAAAGCAGATTTGCCAACAATACCACTAAAAAACAACAACCAACTCCTGCATCAAACAATAAAACCACAAAACTGTCTAGTACAAAGTCAACTTCACATCCATCAGAAAGAAATACACCCCTGCCCCTTTTGGGGTGGTATCAAGCCTGATTTGCATATGGTCTTTCCCCCTTCTGTAAAGGCTTGGCAGGCAAAAAGCAATGGTCTGGAGGGTTGCCAAGAGCAATGCCAGAGGTTAAGATTCATTCTAAACCTTCCAGCCATCACCTCTTTGTTTTTGCTTTTTCACCCCGAGTTGGATGGGTATGCGAGACGTGGGTCCCGTGCCTGCTGGGCTTTGAGACCCAGGCTACTCTTCACTGATGAGGCCCAACAAGACTGGAACATGTCTGGGGATGCTTGTGGTCTCGTTCAGAAAGGATGTTCCTAGCAGTTCATGCTGCACTGCCCCTTTTGGGGTGGGATCAGGCCTGATTTGCATATGGTCTTTCTCCATCTGTAATGGCTTGGCAGTTGAAGAACGATGGTCTGGACGGTTGCCCAGAGCAATGCCAGAGGTTAAGCTTCATTCTAAACCTTCCAGCATCACCTCTTTGTTTTTTCTTGGTCATCCCGAGTGGGACGGGTATGCCCAGACGTGGGTCCCGTGCCTGCTCGGCTTAGAGACCCAAGCTACTCCTCACTGATGAGACCCAACAAAGCTGAAACATGTCTGGGGATGCTTGTGGTCTCGTGCAGAAGGGATTTGACCTAGAAGTTCAAGCTGGACTGCCCCTTTTGGGGTGGGGCCAAGCCTGATTTCCATATGGTCTTTCCCCTTCTGTAATGGCTTGGCAGGCAAAGAACGATCGTCTGGAGGGTTGCCCAGAGCAATGCCAGAGGTTAAGATTCATTCTAAACCTTCCAGCCATCACCTCTTTGTTTTTGCATTGTCACCCCGAGTGGGACAGGTATGCAGAGACGTGGGTCCCGTGCCTGCTGGGCCTTGAGACCCAGGCTACTCTTCACTGATGAGGCCCAACAAGACTGAAACATGTCTGGGGATGCTTGTGGACTTGTGCAGAAAGGATGTTCCTAGCAGTTTGGCTACACTGCCCCTTTTGGGGTGGGACCAAGCCTGATTTGCATATGGTCTTTTCCCTTCTGTAATGGCTTGGCAGGTGAAGAACGATGGTCTGGAGGGTTGCCCAGAGCAATGCCAGAGGTTAAGATTCATTCTAAACCTTCCAGCCATCACCTCTTTGTTTTTGCTATGTCACCCCGAGTGGGATGGGTATGCCCAGACGTGGGTCCCATGCCTGCTGGGCCTAGACACCCAAGCTACTCCTCACTGATTAGGCTCAACAAGGCTGAAACATGTCTAGGGATGCTTGTGGTCTCGTGCAGAAGGGATATGACCTAGCAGTTTGGGCTGTACTGCCCTTTTTGGGGTGAGACCAAGCCTGATTTGCATATGGTCTTTCCCCTTCTGTAGTGGCTTGACAGGCGAAGAACGATGGTCTGGAGGGTTGCCCAGAGCAATGCTAGATTTTAAGATTCATTCTAAACTTTCCAGCCATCACCTCTTTGTTTTTGCTTTGTCACCCAGAGTGGGACGGGTATGCGCAGATGTGGGTCCCGTGCCTGCTGGGCGTAGAGACCCAAGCACTCCTCACTAATGAGGGCCAGCAAGGCAGAAACATGCCTGGGGATGCTTGTGGTCTCGTGCATAAGGAATATGACCTAGCAGTTCAGGCTGGACTGCCCCTTTTGGGGGAGGACAAAGCCTGATATGCATATGGTCTTTCACCTTCTGTAATGGCTTGTCAGGCAAAGAACGATGGTCTGGAGAGTTGCCAAGAGCAATGCCAGAGGTTAAGATACATTCTAAACCTTCCAGCCATCACCTCTTTGTTTTTGCTTTGTCACCCCAAGTGGGACTGGTGTGCCCAGACGTGGGTCCTGTGCCTGCTGGGCCTAGAGACCCAGGCTACTCCTCACTGATGAGGCCCAACAAGGCTGAAACATGTCTGGGGATGCTTGTGGTCTTGTGCAGAAAGGTTGTTCCTAGCAGTTCGGCTACACTGCCCCTTTTGGGGTGGGACCAAGCCTGATTTGCATATGGTCTTTCCCCTTCTGTAATTGCTTGGCAGGTGAAGAACGATGGTCTGGAGGGTTGCCTAGAGCAATGCCAGAGGTTAAGATGAATTCTATACCTTCCAGCCATCACCTGTTTGTTTTTGCTTGGTCACCCCGAGTGGGGCGGGTATGCCCAGACGTGGATCCCGTGCCTGCTGGGCCTAGAGACCCAAACTACTCCTCACTGATGAGGCCCAACAAGGCTGAAACATGTCTGGGGATGCTTGTGGTCTCGTGCAGAAGGGATGTGACCTAGCAGTTCAAGCTGGACTGCCCCTTTTGGGGTGGGGCCAAGCCTGATTTCCATATGGTCTTTCCCCTTCTGTAATGGCTTGGCAGGCAAATAACGATGGTCTGGAGGGTTGCTCGGATCAATGCCAGAGGATACGATTCATTCTAAACCTTCCAGCCATCACCTCTTTGTTTTTGCTTTGTCACCCCGAGTGGGATGGATATACCCAGACGTGGGTCCCATGCCTGCTGGGCCTAGACACCCAAGATACTCCTCACTGATTAGGCTCAACAAGGCTGAAACATGTCTGGGGATGCTTGTGGTCTCGTGCAGAAGGGATATGACCTAGCAGTTTGGGCTGTACTGCCCTTTTTGGGGTGAGACCAAGCCTGATTTGCATATGGTCTTTCCCCTTCTGTAATGGCTTGACAGGCGAAGAACGATGGTCTGGAGGGTTGCCCAGAGCAATGCTAGATTTTAAGATTCATTCTAAACTTTCAAGCCATCACCTCTTTGTTTTTGCTTTGTCACCCCGAGTGGGACGGGTATGCGCAGATGTGGGTCCCGTGCCTGCTGGGCGTAGAAACCCAAGCACTCCTCACTAATGAGGGCCAGCAAGGCAGAAACATGCCTGTGGATGCTTGTGGTCTCGTGCATAAGGGATGTGACCTAGCAGTTCAAGCTGGACTGCCCCTTTTGGAGGAGGACAAAGCCTGATATGCATATGGTCTTTCACCTTCTGTAATGGCTTTCCAGGCGAAGAACGATGGTCTGGAGATTTGCCAAGAGCAATGCCAGAGGTTAAGATACATTCTAAACCTTCCAGCCATCACCTCTTTGTTTTTGCTTTGTCACCCCAAGTGGCACTGGTGTGCCCAGACGTGGGTCCTGTGCCTGCTGGGCCTAGAGACCCAGGCTACTCCTCACTGATGAGGCCCAACAAGGCTGAAACATGTCTGGGGATGCTTGTGGTCTTGTGCAGAATGGATGTGACCTAGCAGTTCGGGCTGGACTGCCCCTATTGGGGTGGGACCAATCCTGATATGCATATGGTCTTTTGCCTTCTGTAATGGCTTGTCAGGCGAAGAACGATGGTCTGGAGGGTTGCCCAGAGCAATGCCAGAGGTTAAGATTCGTTCTAAACCTTCCAGCCATCACCTTTTTGTTTTTGCTTTGTCATCCCGAGTGGGACGGGTATGCCCAGACGCGAGTCCCGTGCTTGCTGGGAATAGAGACCCAAGTTACTTCTTACTGATGAGGCCCAACAGGACTGGAACATGTCTGGGGATGCTTGTGGTCTCGTGCAGAAAGGATGTTCCTAGCAGTTCGGGCTGCACTGCCCCTTTTGGGGTGGGATCAGGCCTGATTTGCATATGGTCTTTCTCCATCTGTAATGGCTTGGCAGTTGAAGAACGATGGTCTGGACGGTTGCCCAGAGCAATGCCAGAGGTTAAGCTTCATTCTAAACCTTCCAGCATCACCTCTTTGTTTTTGCTTGGTCATCCCGAGTGGGACGGGTATGCCCAGACGTGGGTCCCGTGCCTGCTCGGCCTAGAGACCCAAGCTACTCCTCACTGATGAGACCCAACAAAGCTGAAACATGTCTGGGGATACTTGTGGTCTCGTGCAGAAGGGATGTGACCTAGAAGTTCAAGCTGGACTGCCCCTTTTGGGGTGGGGCCAAGCCTGATTTCCATATGGTCTTTCCCCTTCTGTAATGGCTTGGCAGGCAAAGAACGATGGTCTGGAGGGTTGCCCAGAGCAATGCCAGAGGTTAAGATTCATTCTAAACCTTCCAGCCATCACCTCTTTGTTTTTGCATTGTCACCCCGAGTGGGACAGGTATGCAGAGACGTGGGTCCCGTGCCTGCTGGGCCTTGAGACCCAGGCTACTCTTCACTGATGAGGCCCAACAAGACTGAAACATGTCTGGGGATGCTTGTGGACTTGTGCAGAAAGGATGTACCTAGCAGTTTGGCTACACTGCCCCTTTTGGGGTGGGACCAAGCCTGATTTGCATATGGTCTTTTCCCTTCTGTAATGGCTTGGCAGGTGAAAAACGATGGTCTGGAGGGTTGCCCAGAGCAATGCCAGAGGTTAAGATTCATTCTAAACCTTCCAGCCATCACCTCTTTGTTTTTGCTATGTCACCCCGAGTGGGATGGGTATGCCCAGACGTGGGTCCCATGCCTGCTGGGCCTAGACACCCAAGCTACTCCTCACTGATTAGGCTCAACAAGGCTGAAACATGTCTAGGGATGCTTGTGGTCTCGTGCAGAAGGGATATGACCTAGCAGTTTGGGCTGTACTGCCCTTTTTGGGGTGAGACCAAGCCTGATTTGCATATGGTCTTTCCCCTTCTGTAGTGGCTTGACAGGCGAAGAACGATGGTCTGGAGGGTTGCCCAGAGCAATGCTAGATTTTAAGATTCATTCTAAACTTTCCAGCCATCACCTCTTTGTTTTTGCTTTGTCACCCCGAGTGGGACGGGTATGCGCAGATGTGGGTCCCGTGCCTGCTGGGCGTAGAGACCCAAGCACTCCTCACTAATGAGGGCCAGCAAGGCAGAAACATGCCTGGGGATGCTTGTGGTCTCGTGCATAAGGAATATGACCTAGCAGTTCAGGCTGGACTGCCCCTTTTGGGGGAGGACAAAGCCTGATATGCATATGGTCTTTCACCTTCTGTAATGGCTTGTCAGGCAAAGAAAGATGGTCTGGAGAGTTGCCAAGAGCAATGCCAGAGGTTAAGATACATTCTAAACCTTCCAGCCATCACCTCTTTGTTTTTGCTTTGTCACCCCAAGTGGGACTGGTGTGCCCAGACGTGGGTCCTGTGCCTGCTGGGCCTAGAGACCCAGGCTACTCCTCACTGATGAGGCCCAACAAGGCTGAAACATGTCTGGGGATGCTTGTGGTCTTGTGCAGAAAGGTTGTTCCTAGCAGTTCGGCTACACTGCCCCTTTTGGGGTGGGACCAAGCCTGATTTGCATATGGTCTTTCCCCTTCTGTAATTGCTTGGCAGGTGAAGAACGATGGTCTGGAGGGTTGCCTAGAGCAATGCCAGAGGTTAAGATGAATTCTATACCTTCCAGCCATCACCTGTTTGTTTTTGCTTGGTCACCCCGAGTGGGACGGGTATGCCCAGACGTGGATCCCGTGCCTGCTGGGCCTAGAGACCCAAACTACTCCTCACTGATGAGGCCCAACAAGGCTGAAACATGTCTGGGGATGCTTGTTGTCTCGTGCAGAAGGGATGTGACCTAGCAGTTCAAGCTGGACTGCCCCTTTTGGGGTGGGGCCAAGCCTGATTTCCATATGGTCTTTCCCCTTCTGTAATGGCTTGGCAGGCAAATAACGATGGTCTGGAGGGTTGCCCAGATCAATGCCAGAGGATACGATTCATTCTAAACCTTCCAGCCATCACCTCTTTGTTTTTGCTTTGTCACCCCGAGTGGGATGGGTATGCCCAGACGTGGGTCCCATGCCTGCTGGGCCTAGACACCCAAGATACTCCTCACTAATTAGGCTCAACAAGGCTGAAACATGTCTGGGGATGCTTGTGGTCTCGTGCAGAAGGGATATGACCTAGCAGTTTGGGCTGTACTGCCCTTTTTGGGGTGAGACCAAGCCTGATTTGCATATGGTCTTTCCCCTTCTGTAATGGCTTGACAGGCGAAGAACGATGGTCTGGAGGGTTGCCCAGAGCAATGCTAGATTTTAAGATTCATTCTAAACTTTCCAGCCATCACCTCTTTGTTTTTGCTTTGTCACCCCGAGTAGGACGGGTATGCGCATATGTGGGTCCCGTGCCTGCTGGGCGTAGAAACCCAAGCACTCCTCACTAATGAGGGCCAGCAAGGCAGAAACATGCCTGTGGATGCTTGTGGTCTCGTGCATAAGGGATGTGACCTAGCAGTTCAAGCTGGACTGCCCCTTTTGGGGGAGGACAAAGCCTGATATGCATATGGTCTTTCACCTTCTGTAATGGCTTGCCAGGCGAAGAACGATGGTCTGGAGATTTGCCAAGAGCAATGCCAGAGGTTAAGATACATTCTAAACCTTCCAGCCATCACCTCTTTGTTTTTGCTTTGTCACCTCAAGTGGCACTGGTGTGCCCAGACGTGGGTCCTGTGCCTGCTGGGCCTAGAGACCCAGGCTACTCCTCACTGATGAGGCCCAACAAGGCTGAAACATGTCTGGGGATGCTTGTGGTCTTGTGCAGAATGGATGTGACCTAGCAGTTCGGGCTGGACTGCCCCTATTGGGGTGGGACCAATCATGATATGCATATGGTCTTTTGCCTTCTGTAATGGCTTGTCAGGCGAAGAACGATGGTCTGGGGAGTTGCCCAGAGCAATGCCAGAGGTTAAGATTCATTCTAAACCTTCCAGCCATCACCTTTTTGTTTTTGCTTTGTCATCCCGAGTGGGACGGGTATGCCCAGACGCGAGTCCCGTGCTTGCTGGGAATAGAGACCCAAGTTACTTCTTACTGATGAGGCCCAACAAGACTGAAACATGTCTGGGGATGCTTGTGGTCTTGTGCAGAAAGGATGTTCCGAGCAGTTCGGCTACACTGCCCCTTTTGGGGTGGGGCCAAGCCTGATTTCCATATGGTCTTTCCCCTTCTGTAATGGCTTGGCAGGCAAAGAACGATGGTCTGGAGGGTTGCCCAGAGCAATGCCAGAGGTTAAGATTCATTCTAAACCTTCCAGCCATCACCTCTTTGTTTTTGCATTGTCACCCCGAGTGGGACAGGTATGCAGAGACGTGGGTCCCGTGCCTGCTGGGCCTTGAGACCCAGGCTACTCTTCACTGATGAGGCCCAACAAGACTGAAACATGTCTGGGGATGCTTGTGGACTTGTGCAGAAAGGATGTTCCTAGCAGTTTGGCTACACTGCCCCTTTTGGGGTGGGACCAAGCCTGATTTGCATATGGTCTTTTCCCTTCTGTAATGGCTTGGCAGGTGAAGAACGATGGTCTGGAGGGTTGCCCAGAGCAATGCCAGAGGTTAAGATTCATTCTAAACCTTCCAGCCATCACCTCTTTGTTTTTGCTATGTCACCCCGAGTGGGATGGGTATGCCCAGACGTGGGTCCCATGCCTGCTGGGCCTAGACACCCAAGCTACTCCTCACTGATTAGGCTCAACAAGGCTGAAACATGTCTAGGGATGCTTGTGGTCTCGTGCAGAAGGGATATGACCTAGCAGTTTGGGCTGTACTGCCCTTTTTGGGGTGAGACCAAGCCTGATTTGCATATGGTCTTTCCCCTTCTGTAGTGGCTTGACAGGCGAAGAACGATGGTCTGGAGGGTTGCCCAGAGCAATGCTAGATTTTAAGATTCATTCTAAACTTTCCAGCCATCACCTCTTTGTTTTTGCTTTGTCACCCCAAGTGGGACTGGTGTGCCCAGACGTGGGTCCTGTGACTGCTGGGCCTAGAGACCCAGGATACTCCTCACTGATGAGGCCCAACAAGGCTGAAACATGTCTGGGGATGCTTGTGGTCTTGTGCAGAAAGGTTGTTCCTAGCAGTTCGGCTACACTGCCCCTTTTGGGGTGGGACCAAGCCTGATTTGCATATGGTCTTTCCCCTTCTGTAATTGCTTGGCAGGTGAAGAACGATGGTCTGGAGGGTTGCCTAGAGCAATGCCAGAGGTTAAGATGAATTCTATACCTTCCAGCCATCACCTGTTTGTTTTTGCTTGGTCACCCCGAGTGGGACGGGTATGCCCAGACGTGGATCCCGTGCCTTCTGGGCCTAGAGACCCAAACTACTCCTCACTGATGAGGCCCAACAAGGCTGAAACATGTCTGGGGATGCATGTGGTCTCGTGCAGAAGGGATGTGATCTAGCAGTTCAAGCTGGACTGCCCCTTTTGGGGTGGGGCCAAGCCTGATTTCCATATGGTCTTTCCCCTTCTGTAATGGCTTGGCAGGCAAATAACGATGGTCTGGAGGGTTGCCCAGATCAATGCCAGAGGATACGATTCATTCTAAACCTTCCAGCCATCACCTCTTTGTTTTTGCTTTGTCACCCCGAGTGGGATGGGTATGCCCAGACGTGGGTCCCATGCCTGCTGGGCCTAGACACCCAAGATACTCCTCACTGATTAGGCTCAACAAGGCTGAAACATGTCTGGGGATGCTTGTGGTCTCGTGCAGAAGGGATATGACCTAGCAGTTTGGGCTGTACTGCCCTTTTTGGGGTGAGACCAAGCCTGATTTGCATATGGTCTTTCCCCTTCTGTAATGGCTTGACAGGCGAAGAACGATGGTCTGGAGGGTTGCCCAGAGCAATGCTAGATTTTAAGGTTCATTCTAAACTTTCCAGCCATCACCTCTTTGTTTTTGCTTTGTCACCCCGAGTGGGACGGGTATGCGCAGATGTGGGTCCCGTGCCTGCTGGGCGTAGAAACCCAAGCACTCCTCACTAATGAGGGCCAGCAAAGCAGAAACATGCCTGTGGATGCTTGTGGTCTTGTGCAGAATGGATGTGACCTAGCAGTTCAAGCTGGACTGCCCCTTTTGGGGTGGGGCCATGCCTGATTTCCATATGGTCTTTCCCCTTCTGTAATGGCTAGGCAGGCAAATAACGATGGTCTGGAGGGTTGCCCAGATCAATGCCAGAGGATACGATTCATTCTAAACCTTCCAGCCATCACCTCTTTGTTTTTGCTTTGTCACCCCGAGTGGGATGGGTATGCCCAGACGTGGGTCCCATGCCTGCTGGGCCTAGACACCCAAGATACTCCTCACTGATTAGGCTCAACAAGGCTGAAACATGTCTGGGGATGCTTGTGGTCTCGTGCAGAAGGGATATGACCTAGCAGTTCAGGCTGGACTGCCCCTTTTGGGGGAGGACAAAGCCTGATATGCATATGGTCTTTCACCTTCTGTAATGGCTTGCCAGGCGAAGAACGATGGTCTGGAGATTTGCCAAGAGCAATGCCAGAGGTTAAGATACATTCTAAATCTTCCAGCCATCACCTCTTTGTTTTTGCTTTGTCACCCCAAGTGGCACTGGTGTGCCCAGACGTGGGTCCTGTGCCTGCTGGGCCTAGAGACCCAGGCTACTCCTCCCTGATGAGGCCCAACAAGGCTGAAACATGTCTGGGGATGCTTGTGGTCTTGTGCAGAATGGATGTGACCTAGCAGTTCGGGCTGGACTGCCCCTATTGGGGTGGGACCAATCCTGATATGCATATGGTCTTTTGCCTTCTGTAATGGCTTGTCAGGCGAAGAACAATGGTCTGGAGTATTGTCCAGAGCAATGCCAGAGGTTAAGATTCATTCTAAACCTTCCAGCCATCACCTCTTTGTTTTTGCTGTGTCATCCCGAGTGGATCGGGTATGCCCAGACATGTTTCCCGTGCCTGCTAGGCCTAGAGACCCAAGCTACTCCTCACTGATTAGGGCCAACAAGGCTGACACATGTCTGGGGATGCCTGTGGTCTCGTGCAGAAGGGATGTGACCTAGCAGTTCAGGCTGGACTGCCCCTTTTGGGGTGGGACCAAGCCTGATTTGCATACGGTCTTTCCCTTTCTTTAATGGCTTGGCAGGCGAAGAACAATGGTCTGGAGGGTTTCCCAGAGCAATGCCAGAGGTAAAGATTCATTCTAAATCTTCCAACCATCACCTATTTGTTTTTGCTTTGTCACCCCGAGTGGGACGGGTATGCCCAGACATGGGTCCCATGCCTGCTGGGCCTCTTGACCCAAGCTACTCCTCACTGATGAGGCCCAACGAGGCTGAAACGTGTCTGGGGATGCTTGTGGTCTTGTGCAGAAGGGATGTGACCTAGCAGTTTGGGCTGGACTGCCCCTTTTGGGGTAGGACCAAGCCTGATTTGCAAATGGTCTTTTCCCTTCTTTAATGGCTTGGCAGACGAAGAACAATGGTCTGGAGAGCTGTCCAGAGCAATGCCAGAGGTTAAGATTCACTGTAAAGCTTCCAGCCATCACCTCTTTCTTTTTGCTTTGTCACCCCGAGTGGGACGGGTATGCCCAGACGTGGGTCCCGTGCCTGCTGGGCCTAGAGACCCAAGCTACTCCTCACTGAGATGAGGCCCAACAAGGCTGAAACATGTTTGGGGATGCTTGTGGTCTCGTGCAGAAGAGATGTGACCTAGAGGTTAAGGCTGGCCTGCCCCTTTTGGGGTGGGACCAAGCCTGATTTGCATATGGTCTTTCCCCTTCTCTAATGGCTTGGTCTGGAGGGTTGCCCAGAGCAATGCCAGAGGTTAAGATTCATTCTAAGTCTTCCAGCCATCACCTCTTTGTTTTTGGATTTCTATATGTATCCATACCAAATTCTGAATCCATTCCATTTCACCAACTTCTGCAGAATGCAAATCATGGCATATTATGCCCTTTTTGCAATTCAGACAATTGTTCTACCATAAAAAGAAACTTGCATAGCCAATATGTCATACAAATGCTTCTAAGGTACAATGCAGACAGTACCAAAAATAATTGTAAGCTTAGAGGCTTCACATACAGCCAAGCATCTCTTGGAAAGAAAACCTTCAGAACAGTAGGTATGATATATCACTCTTGTGCCACAATTACTTCAGGACAATGCACTGCATATGTGACGAAAACAAGCTGTTGGTTTGAATGTAACAATAGCTCCATTACCCCAAAACAGGTTACCTGCACATTTAACACATGCCTTCTCAATATTCCGTCAACCCAAATGTAGTCTCTAAACTCTGTTAAAGCAGGTATCTAACTGCATCCATAATACTTCAATAACACATTTGAAATTAAAAAATTCAGTCTAGTTCGAATATGCCAACAGGTATCCAACTACTTCAAAAACACCTTTCATTGCAAAGCACTTCAAATACAGCCTCTCAAGTCTTATATGAAAAAACATTGTCTAACCTCTAATGTAGTTATAATACGCCAACACATATATAACTATTTCAAGCATTCCCTTAATTCCAACATACTTCCAACAAATATACTATCACTCTTACACTCACGTAACTGTAATCAGGTATTTTTATCCAGTACAGATTTATTTTCCCAATTACCCAATGATTATGTAATGTCAAAACAACAACAGTGTGTCACTTGTACCAAACATAGTACTTAAATGTACTGTTTATGATGGTCTAAAAAAGAAAATATATACTAAAAACTGTATACAACTACAGATTTTGAACTATCATGCTTAAGCAATTGTACCGTTTTTTTTTCCACAGAAAAGAAACCAGAGAATGCAGCTTCATGACGCTAGAACACTAAGTAGCCACAGCAATCTTAATCAACTACAAATTCTGTGAGCACTATCGTAAATTGTACTACAATCAGAAGTACTGTGTACAAATCAACTAAATAATTCTGCCATATTACAAACGCTGTACTCGTACTACATTACGTACAATTACTTTACACGTATTCCTACTATGGTGATTCAGGCCATGCTCCTACTACATCACCTATAATTACAATAGACATATTACTACTGTGGTGATTGTGCCCAGTGCATATATTCTGGGGGTGCATGGCCTGGGGCCATGCCCACCCGAATTTGGCCACTGACCACAACACAATTAACTGTATAACAAGTACGTATCATACACGGTCAACTAATAAAAATCAACCCCACCCCCTGCAATCAAAATGATTTCTGAGTACCCCGAAATTGACCGCGGATGCAGCATTTCCCAACCTTTTTTCATCTAAAAAAATAGCTCTACATTACCTTCATTCCATTTCCCTACCATTTCTACACCCTCTTCCAGCCATCAAATAACCCCAAATGTCTTTTCCAAGCTGTCATTAATGTCTGTGAGTCCTTTCTCCAATGTAAGAGATACATTGGCATCTGTCATTATTAGTTAGGCAATTTGTTAACCGTAACCCTCAATGATATCTGTAAATACATTAAGGCTCCCAGTTTGAACTCTAATGGGAATCCAAATTCTTTAAGCCTAATGCAAAAACGTGGGTCTCAAAACATGTAGTGTAATAACAGCAGCCAAATGGGTTTACAGAATGCTATAAGCAAATGTTCTGATTTATTTAAAGTGCAAATGCCTACATTCAGAAGCAATATTATGGCTCTGTGCAAACTAGCTATAGCAGCAATTCCAACCTATAAAGTGAAAGTGCATTATATGATCTGCAAAGAAAACTTTATATGTACCCAAACCCAACCATAATGTCATATAGTATGGCAAAGCTATGCAAACGTGGCGCCAAGGATATGCATGTTAATAGGTAGCCATTTACAATCAGCTAAATTGAATAATAAAGTACCTGTGAATTGACCTTCAGTTAAACATTGCTCATAAGACCCAATATAAAATTCAGCAGATGTGGGAAGTGATGATAATCTTAACTCAGCATCCCCCCTCCTGCAAAGCTCATGAGTACTACATAACAGATGGGACTGAAAATGACAGCCAAAATTAGAGGTCGGCAAGATAGCTCATTGGGTTGAGCATTCGCTGCTGCGATCTATGTTTCAACTGCAGGTCTCATGTTCGACTCCGTCAAGGCAAACTCAGCCTTTCATTTTCAGAGGTTGATAAATGAGTACCAACTCCAGTTGGGTGATATTGTATATATATGTATCCTATCCTAGGCATCATCAACAGGCGGCGGTGAGTTAAGATGATCATCACTTCCCACATTCACTGAATTTCAACCATTTTGTTGCATTAAATCTGATCCCTTTAACTTCCCCTTAACTTTAGCTTTTTTCTGTGAATATATATGTATATTACAGGGCCTGCGGTAGTGGCCCTGTAGTTATGGTTAAGTTGTTCAACCCATAGGAAGAGCACTTTTGGGGCACCTTAGAACTTTGCAAATAAAGTGAATGTTCTCATCAGACTGAATCTTCAAAGTTTGGTAAGGTCTTGTGCAGTGGGGGGCACAATTATAGGCACGGTCCCAAAATGTGTGGATTTTCCCATAGACGCATTGGAAAAAGATTTTGCTCATACCTACAGCCCAAATCGTTGGATGTATTTTCACAGAATTTGCGGCAGGAGAGTCAGCTTGGACCCAAAAATGTACTTTTGTAAATTTGGTGTAATTCCATCTAGTAATCTTTTTTAAACAGCCAAAATGTAGGGGAACAAAATGAGTGATATCTGGGTTCGGTCCATGGACCCACTTCCTTGTCCGGTCTGGAAGCGCCCACTGATTGGTGGTGAAAAGCAAAAGTGTGTCACATTTTTGGAAACGCCTGCCATGTTGGATTTGCCGTAAATGTCTGTTGTCCGCAAACATGGGGGTGAAAACATATTAAAAAACACAACATTGCATTTGCCAAACTAATTAAACAATGTCTGGAGAGGTGATGGGTGATGAGGATGGGATGGGATATGGCCTTGAAAATCCCCAAAACTAGTGTTTTCTCAACTCTGACGTCCACAAACAGTCCAGATGTCCGGGGCAGTCCTGTGATATTCGGGAACATCTGAGATGTTTGGGAACATCTATGCCTCTTTCTGCATTATAGAGTTGGTGAAAAGCAGTTTTTGGATGGCTTATAAACTTGGCGCCACTCAGTGAAACTCAATGACATTTTGTAATTTCATTCTAGACCTGATTGTGAATGGTTTTGCAAAGTCTGGTGTTGTTTTTTGAAGATGGACAAATTTAGAGGGGGTCACAAATATTGTAAAGGATTATAAATGTGGTGCCATTTAACACATCTGCACAAAAATTTGCACAAAGATTTTAGATCTAAATATGCATGTTTTTGGATTGTGGGATTTTGTCAAGAGCGGGCAAAATTAGAGGGGGCATCTGAACATTTTAAGATGACTTATTACTTTTTAGCCGTTTGATGAATGTGGACAAATGTTTTCTGAATTTGTATTTGTATTTGTTTTATTTGTAGAGCGTGCCTGGCCCAAAGGCATCTGGGCGCATATCTTAAGTTACAGTTACATGTGTAAAAGGTACAGTTACACATATTTACAAAAAAAGCGCATGAACACAAATCTTATGTTACAGTTACATATGAGCAGCAAGGTACAGTTATATGTTTTTACAAAAAGTGAGTGTACAGCATAACGACTTTAGGCATCTTGGGGCATCAAACATGTCTTGGCTTTGTGTTTAAAAGGGTGGAAAGATGGCTCATTCCTAATGGGGTTGCGCAGTTCCAAAATTTAGCGGCGAGACAGGGAAGCTCATCCCACCCGCTTTTTGAAGTTTGTATCTGGGTACGTAGATCTCATTGGGCATGAGTGAAGGAACAAGCGGTTTTCCAGGTAAATGGGGGCCTGATTGTTAACACATGTATCACATCACATCCCATCCTATAGTAAGGGTTTTATGATTGGAATGGGAAGGAGTTGCATATCAAATCCCATCCTATAGGAAGGGATTGGGAAACCGGTCAGATAGCACAGTGAGTAGAGTGCTCGCTTTGACATCCGTGCAGGTTTGAATCCCGGCAGGGCCAAACTCATCCTTTCATCCTTCCGAGGCCGATAAGTGAGCACCACACACAGTGGGAAATAAGCAACGCTCAGATACCTGCGGGTTCGTAGCGCTATATAAATGTACAAACAAAAACAAACAAACAAAACAAACAAGGGTCTCAACATTGGAATAGGAAGGAGTGAGATTTCACATCTCAGGCTATGGGAATGGTCTTGATTTTGGTATTGGAAGGAGTGAGATATCACATCTCATGATATAGGAATGGTCTCAGGCTTGGTATTAGAAGCATTGAGATATCACATCTCATGCTATAGGAAGGGTCTCAGGATTGGAATGGGAAGGAGTTGGATATCACATCTCATGCTACAGGAAGGGTCTCAGGATTGGAATGGGAAGGAGGTGGATATCACATCTCATGCTATAAGAATAGTCTAAGGATTGGAATAGGGAGGGGATTATAGACCTAACCTTGAATGTTTGTGCAAAGTCTGAATGGATTTTGTCATTTGGGGTCTAAGTTACATGGCTATTGTATGTATGTACATTTTGACACTTTAAAAAATAAATCAAGAGTGGATTTTCAGCAAACTCGTGTAAGCCAATGCTCCTTACATGAGTTTGTTGCAAATCTACCCTTCCCGCTGTAGGAAGGAAGATTCTTTTTTTTTAGCAATCCAGTTTACCGCTCGGGTAATGGCCTTCATCCCCTGTTTCAGGGGCTGGAACGGGAATAATGGCCCCCCGGAGCCCTCGTTATTCGCCCTCACTTTGATTGTGCCAATAACTTGGGCCACTGTGCCGTTATCGCCGTTCCAGCCCCTGGAAAGGGGGATGAACGCCACAATATTGCCATTAGCATAACACAAAATGCTAATGGAAATGTTGGAACATCTTATTAAGTCTATTTTCCTGAGAAATGTAAAGTAGATGGAGTCTATAAGATAAATAGTTTTGTTATATTTTTAAACTGTGAAAGGTGGTTCCTAAAGGATCCTTTTTGTTGGTTTATGTTTTTTTTTCACAGGAGAGGACAGGGGAGGTCAGAAAGTAAGGTGAAGAGGGAAATGGATAAAGAGGCACCAAGCACTAATACTGAGGGGGAGGTGGAGACAGGAAGATGTTGCGTGTGTGTTATATCTAAGGTACGGGGCAGTGTTTGTCACCAGACCACTCTTCAACATTTTGGATTCGCTAGGCATCACATATACTAACTACGCTGATGATACACACGTCCTCCTCCCCATATCTGGTGACTATGAGTCTGACGCCAAGACCCTAAATGCCACCTACTACGCCATCCAAGCCTGGATGGCACAGAATTGGTTGTGCCTGAATGGAGACAAGACAGAACTACTCCTGATTGGATCCACTGAAATACTAAAGAAATTGGACAACCAATACCTGGTCTTCACTATTGACAACTTTAAATCACAGTATCTCATGCTGTAAAATCCCTCTTTGTCTACATAGTCTCAAACCTCTCCATGTCCAGGCAAGTCAACACCATTGGGTCCTCCGCAGCTTACCACTCTAAGCTTATAAATGCAGCCAGACCCTTCCTGACTTTGGAAAACTGCCTCACCATACCTAGAGCCATAATTGGATCCTGACTTTACTACTGCAACATCCTCTTTACTAGCACATCAGTAAAAAACCTGGAGAAATGTCAATCCATCCAAACTGTGTACTCTGTGCTGCTATTAGCATTCCCAGAAGGCACCACATTTCAGAGGCCAGGAAATAGGCCCACTGCTTACCCATCAAAGAACGTGTCATCTTCAAAACACTTGCCCTAACCCATAAATGCATTAACCACCCAGCTCCTCAATACCTAACACAAAGAATAAACAGATCATCATCATCATCCAGACCAACCAGAACAACATACGCAAATTTACTCACAGTGCACAAAGTCAAACGAGTACGAGCTGGCTGCTCCAGCTTCCCATTCATCGCTGCCATGCCATGAAACTCCATGCCACCCCACATTAGTGCAGAAACATCCCACCTTGTTTTCTGCAAAGCTATCAAAACAGTTATTTGCCTGAAACTGCCAGCTGTTTTCCTAACGTACATAATATGCCATGTAAAGCACCATCGGTCAATACCTAATTGTAAGAAATGTTTTTACATGTAACACTTTATGGACGCTCCATGTAAGTAAGCTGTCTTCTTGTAACAGCGCCTCGATGCCCTTGGGCTAATTGTGCACTTTATACATTAAAATATATATTTTTAAATGCTCCTTGATTACAGCTTCAAAAGCACTTCAGAATTGCTCCCCCCTGCAGAGTGGTGTGTTGCAGTATATACAGAGTACTGTCATCTTCGAAAGATATGGATCAGTGTTAGGCAGAAACCTGTGCAGTTCCCTCTGGGACCACTGCAAAAAATATAGGACTACAGGCGTTTGGCGGTGAACCCACTTGGTAGCAGTCTGTACCACACAGATTCACTTGGTATCTGTGGCTGAGCAGTCAGACCTCCCTCAAGAAGAGTTGAGCAGTATGTGGAGTATACAAAATAGGGCAATTCTTCACAGCAAGACAAGCAAACACGCAACGAGGCTTAGTGTAAAGATATTACAGTATTTATTTATAATGAAACATCTATGGAAAACACTAAGGCAAATCACGGCAAACAAATCAAACACAATTACTCTACTAAGTAGAAACGATCAATCCCCCTAGCAATATCGACAACTCTAGGTTCTACCGGTACCACTTATTTTCAGACAGAGGTGTATACCTCAACCCAGATGACACTCGAATATTAGTTAGGACGGGAGAGAAAAAGATAGGCAGGTTATGAAATCAACAGTTCAATCCTAGCGGATAAAATGCAAGGCAGGAAGGCAAGAATCACAATAGATCGTAAAGTTCAGAGGCCAGGCCCACTCGGAGAGAGGCAAGGCGCGACGTCCCACAAAGTCTCTAGTGGAGATGCATTCAAGTCTTTATAGCAAATTGTTATCGGTAGATTGAACCAGTTCAGAACAAAGAATGAGAAAAGCTTGGAGGCGAATCCAACGGAACAGAGAGGATTAAGACACCTCACTCGAACCGATCGAAAGGGAAGCCAGGCGGACACGGTACCTTGTTGTGGAGGGCAGCTCCGGCGGGGGCAGTTTTTCCTGGTGGTGGGTGCACGTCGGGTCTTCGTCAAGAGTAGAGATGATCTTGTCGTCGAAGAAAATGAAGTCCGGTGCACCACCAGGGAAGAGACCAGCCGCGGAGTGCTCCGTCACAAGGCACCACCTTTTGGTCGCGGTTCAGGGTTAGTGGCTATCCGGTTGCCGGGGTGCGCTGCACGGGCAATTCGACCACTGCGTCCTGAGGCGAATAAAAAGCAAAGGGGACTGGTTGTTCCCACCAGTCAGGGGAAGAGACTCTCCGGCAGGGAGATCTCCTCTGTCGTCGGGAAGTGGTGAGTCGGTTCCGCAGGGCTCCACCGGAGGTGTCGTCGTGCAGGTCAGCTCAGCGTTACCCTCGTCGGATTCTTAGGTCCTGTGGCGACTTCTGAAGATCCAGTCCCAAAAGCCCTGCTTTTATGCAGAAAACCCCCATTCATTCAGCCTAGCTGTCAATCAACACATGCTAAGTGGTGAGCGGGAAGGCTCACCACTTGGGCCAATCACTCCAGAGTGCGACCGGAGTTGGCAAGGCAACTTGGTCCAGGGTGCCTAAACCCCCTCCCACACCCCTGTGGTAACCCAGACAGAATGGCACCACTTTGGAGGGTCTCCGTACAGAACCTGCCAAAAGTGGAACAAAGGGCTCGACCTTTGGTTTAGGAGTCACAGAGACGAACACAGACGCCATTTTACAAACCGAGTTCTGGCAGAAAATACCATCCGATAAACCTATTTAAGATAAGTAGATCGGTGGCACGTTAGAGATTAACGAGAAAAAGTATCAATCTCCAACAATGGGACGAATCCCATAGGGTTATGTTCGGGGACGAACATACCAAGTAGTTTCCACTGCCACCAGCCAAAACTCGACGAGGGGGGACGGGACAGTGCCCCCTCGAGTAACAGATCCAGGCGTAATCGAATTACCCCTTCTAGTACGTCCACAATAAGATGGTTTGTACTAGTTCTGTTAGTAAATTTAGGTCTAGTAAAGCCAATGGTGACTTTACATGCCCGGGGAGACAGTAGTCAGTACCCGGGTATGGAGTCTATGTTGGGGGTCCGCTAGGACGCCCCAGTGTTACGGCACGTAGGGTGCAGTGTAACACACATAGAAAAACATATGAGACCCTATGGAGTAAAAGACCCCATAGCCCATCGAACACATTGACATTTCAAAGGAATTACACACATACATGTCCAAGAGTGGGAGAAAAGAGTCTCACTCTTGGCAGGATGGAAAAAAAACAAACTCCAGAAATCCAGCAAAGCTGCTGGGGGACTCACTAGGTTAGGAAATTCAGCCTAAACAGAGAATTCTCCCTAACAATCAGAAGCCTCTTTTATCGCTGCAAGGGATTGTGTGCCCCACAGAAGTAGTCTGTGTGGTTACAGTATTGGTTGAGGAAGATGAGGTGGAGGTAGACAGCCTACTACCTGCTAAGAAAGGAACAACCATTCTGAGAGCAATACTGTGGTTGGATTTTGTGTGGCAGTGCATGGAGGTGGTCCCTTAGGTGAATTGTCCAGGTAGTCTGTGACTGTGTTGCACTCAGTGCATTTCACTTCGGTAGCTTTAGCCTTCGGTACATTTCCAACAGTGTTAAAGAACTGCCACCCCATTGATTCCCTCTGGGTGCTAGAGGTAGGCACTTCCTCTTCCTCATCTTCTTGGTCCTCTTCATTTTCTTTGGATTTACTGTGCTTTTGTTGTTCTATAGGTCCTCCAGCTGGTGATGGTGGCTCTTGGAGTGGAGAGGTGGCAATAGCTGATGCCATTTCTAAGATAAATAGCAGTATTTCTAATATTCTTCCAAGTATGCACTCTGTGCTAAATTGGTAATGGAAAATGAGTAAGAATAGGTGTAGGAGCTATGCAAAATTAATTTTTGAGCTTGCATGTTCCTAGATCAGTAGAAAATTCAGTTCCAAAATATCTGCAAAGCACAGACCCGATCGCGAAGTGCGGACACATCATCATGCCGCACGCACAATGTTACATGACACAGTCCGAAAAGTTTTTGATGACATCAGACGCTTGCGGACGTCAACGATTGCAGAAACAGTGGAAAAAGTTGTAAAAGGTTTTATTGAAGTATTAAAAATGATTCTAGAAGGTCGGAAATGGCAGTTTTAAGGTGAATCTTTGTAAAGTGGAAATAAATGTTGCTGTATTGGGATAAGCATGATATTAGTAAGTTATGGGTAATGTGGGTGCACTGGAAAAACCCATGAAATTCACTGTAAAAACTTTGTTAAAGGGATGTTATGGTTAAGTTGCACTAATATAAACCTGTGAAATTCACTGAAAAAACATTGTTAAAGGGACATTACGGTTATTAGTAACACCGAAAAACCTCAGAAATGTGCGAGTTATGATGAGCTAAGCAACCATAACTCACGGCACCATGGTGCACTGTTACGACTAACACACAGGACATCAAAAATTATCACAAATGTCATTGATGACATCACTGATGACATCACCTGTTTGGGCCACTTATTTTTGTTTACTGACATGATTAGGCTAGTTTTTTGTTTTTACTGACAATAAGAATTTCTAACATTTAGAAGTTGCTATATATCTACACATTAACCTTTTTATTTGTTCTTAAAGTACTTGCCTTAGAGTTTAATCTGAGCTCACAGTGCACATCCTGCTTAGCATTTCTTTTTCGGTTAAGTTAGAAAAAAGATTTCATTAATCATTCCAATTGGCATAGTTTTCTAGGAAGGGAAATGAGAAATCTAAACTCCCTCTGATCCCACTAGAATGATGCAGTTGTGCTCAGAATGTCTCTTTTTATCTAACTATGGCTTTCACAGGACACATGTTTACAAATCCTCTTTAAACTCTTCAATGTTGTGTACCAGTTCACAGTTCCAGTCTTAAAATATACCAGTAAAAACATGGGACTTTTGTTTACTGGACTGTGGTGAGAAAATACTGTACATGTTGCACCAATGATTCTATGACATTATATTTTAAATCACTTCCCAATGCCCTCCCTTACAGCTCAGCCCATTCAGTGGCTTAGCTGATAAAGGATTCTCCTAATTGGCCTTCAATTTACAATCAGGGGTTTTTATACTCACATCTGGATTGTTCTCTTAAAGCAAAGGTACAGTATGGCTTTGCAGAGCTCCACGCAGCTTTTCGTGGGTGGGGAAAACAAAAAGAACACAAATTCAAATTCTACGAATTAGTCATGACCAGAGGGGTGTTAGATTATAACCTTTTTTATATGTGTGTCGTCGAATTTAATAAGGGGATAATTCTTACCTAATAGGTATGTCTTTGGTGTTAAGTTTAGAGGTCAAATGGTTGCACAATTCTCGGGTTAAATCCCACCTATGGAGTGTATGTTATAGAAATTGCCATTTAGAAATTTGCACAATGTTCAGGCAGAAGTTTATGATAGATACTGATATTTATAAATGCGCGTTTTAGAGGTGGTCCTGAAGCCGTCTCCTCAGCATATTAGCTAATTATTGAAAATGCCCCAGCTAATAATGGATTTCCAACTGATTCTCAATATTTAGCATTAATATGGCTGTCACTACGCGCAAAATTGACTCTTAGCGCATAAATATACAGTCAAAGGCCTTTTGTCGTGACTGGTTCAGTTAGACCAGCCACAAAAACTTGTTTCCTGCGCTCGGAAACGAGCAAGGACACCATATTTTAATGGTGTGCTTTGGTGCACGTTAATGCTGAGTTCCAAATCAATAGCGTTATACAGACTTAGCAGATAACAGCCGACTATCACCACTTTAGGGCTTACCTTGAAAGTATCAATGTTTGCTTCAAGCGTCGCCAACATGTGGTTGCGAGTGCGCTGTGGTTTCCTGTTGTTCTGGGGTTGCCCTGGCAACAATAGTCCCTTATTGCTGTTGCTAGTTGTCAAAAAGACGGGCGCCATATTTTGGGAAACAAATCCCATGTTAACGGCTACAAGATGCCCGTTCTCACTGCAAATATGGCAATATGTGTAGAGGAAAATTTTGCGGGGTGATTTTGAATACAGCAGGCCAGAATAAAAATAAATTATCGACTTGTGGATTGATACATACTTTCATTTTAAAAACTGCAAATTAGGTTTTAGGAACATTCAAAAATTCCATGTTTGTCGCCAGTATGGTAAAAGTTGGTTTCTTACTGGTTCTGTCTCGTCTAAATAGTTTCCTATGGCACTCAAACTTTGCTAGACTACAAAATATATGGAACCAAGGTCTGTTGTTTGTTTCTATGCTAATGTGCTGAAGGGTCCTAGTTAGATGACCTACGGTAAATAAGTTTGAAAGGGGTTCTTACAACTGTATGGGAAATAAAATCAGCTGTTGTTTCCGGACCGCCTGATCCCGACCCCTGCAGGCGGGAGGTGATGTTCCCGCCAGGTCTGACCTCGCGGGTTTAACACCTCCCGCATGCAGGCGGACGAGGAAACACCGGCAGCATTACGAGATGCTGCCGGTGTTTCCATGATCCCGATTCCCATTGAGTCCCACAGGACTCAATGGGAATGGGGATTTACACCATTCCGCCTCTGTGATTCCCGGAAAACCGGGGTTGTAATGCCCCGGTAATTCCGGGAATCACGGAGGCGGAATGGTAATACGAGTCCGGCAGTAACCGGGCGGTTTTACCACCGCGGTTACCGCAGGACTCGTAATGTGGCATGACTTAGAGAGTGGTTGGGCTATTTTGCTCAATCATCCTGGGTAATTTGTTTCATCACTATTTCGGATGCTGTAGATATGTGTAAAGTAAATAAAATAATGCCGTTGTTCATTAAAATGTCAAATGTATATGGTATATGGTATACAATTTAATCATGATTCATCACAAAGTCCTCGCTAGTTTGGGCAATTTCTGTTTTTGGATGTGAGTCTCTTCTTACAAAAAGACCCCCATCTCGTTGTCAGAGTTTAGGCCGACAGCTGTGGATCTAACTCTGCAAATTAATCTCGCTTCTTGCTGCCTCAACCATAGTTCTCTGTTGCCACCACCTCTGCCAAGATTGACCTTTCTTAGTCCAATGAATTGTATGTCACATTTGTCATCCATTTGGTGGCATGTTTTCCAATGTACCACTAGTGGCAGTGTTCCATATTGGCTGTCAACTAGGGACAGATGTTCGCAAATCCTAATCCTCAATTCGCGGATAGTGCTTCCAATGTAAATTTTGTGGCAAATACAGACAATAGCATAGACCACATATTTGGACTTGCAATTAATGTTGTCTTGGATAGTTCTCGTTGTTCCATACATTGTCACGACCCACTTCCTGAAACGCCCCCCGGCAGGCCCATGGGCCAGGAGGGGTCTCGGCTCGGGCCCCCAGCAAGCTTAGGCTTCCTTTGCCTAGGCCCTCTTGGGGCCAAGCTCATACTTCATGAAGACCTGTGCTTGGGAACTACTTTATTTCAATGCCAGTCAACATGGAGGCATCCACATAGCTTGGCTCCTTGGAACCAAGCTATGCGGTATAGTGTTTTGGGTGTGGTAGTCTAGGGACTATTTTACCTGGACTACTTTCTTGATGCTATTTAAACCACACCTGACTTGGAGAACACGCTTCACTTTACTTTGAAATCCTGCAACGTGACGCTCATCGTGTTCAGCAGCATCTGCAAACCTCGGAAGAACAGCACCTGAAAAACAAAAGGGACATCGTTATTAGCAGCAGCTTACCTGTGATTCCACCGCTAGCTGCCCTCTGCTCCTGCAAACAGCATCCAAGGAACAGCGAGCCTCCCGGACCGTCGGATCTGCAAAAGGAGAGAAACAGGATATTAGACATTTACAATTGTGCCGGCAGCTTACCTCTCAAGTCGCCCATCGACCAGCACCGCCTTGGAACTTCTTGCTCCGGGTGAGCACCGCAACCTACGGGAACAAAAGACAACAAGTTAGCAAAGGCAAGGCATCATAGCGCTGCACATTGCGCCTACTTACCGCATCAAGGCACTCTCGAAACACCATCACCTGCTGGTGAGTCCAAATTCAGCCAACGTTCCACAGCGAACCTCCGCGCACCTAAGGAGAGAGAAAAGACATTATTGAATCCAAGAAAGGCTTACAGTAGTAATAAGACCTACCTGAAAGACTCTAAAGGGCAGCATCAGTGAAGTAACTAGATCGCACTCGCCCACAAAGGACAACGCGCCCCTGCCAAGAAGGCAGGACGGAGAGCATGCCAAAACCCATAACACGATGAGGAAAGGTCCGGGGAGGGGCTGCGGGCATGCGGGGTGCTGGGAGGCTCTTACCCCAGTTGCCCAGTCTTGAACATTGCCCACCTGTTTTTCAGGCAGAACTTCCCCGCTGATTATACCAGGGAGCGGCTGAGAAGGGCACCAGAGTCCCCGCAGCTGGGTGGCGTCCACATGGATACCAGGTGAGCGTAACATACATGTCCTTAAATTTGTTGGTTGGTGCATGTGCGTGCTTACACAATGTGCACATGCCACACTTCCTGAATTCAGGTGCTATTGTCTGTAGCCATATATTTGCTGTGGGTTTATCTTCATCTGGCAGCATGGATGGACTTCTGTTCATTTTAAGGTACAAGCTCTTCAATTGATGGCATTTGGGTGATCATCAATATATTTACTGATGTGTTCATCCAATTTTAAAAGGTACCAATTTTTCCGTAATATCCGTCGAAGTATTCCATGTTTACTACAATACATGGTGATGAGATGAACTTTGTCTTCTTCTCTTTTGACTGGTCGGATTTTCTGAATCAGGGTTGATTCTCTTGTTGTCATGTTTGCTTTTTTGCAAGCAGTTTGTACACATGTGGCTTTGTACCCTCTTTCTCTGAATCTTTTGTATATTAGCTTGCATTCTTGTTTAAAAATATCTTGATTTGCACAGTTTCTGCGTGCTCTAATTTACTCCCCTTTTGGGATATTTTGTTTTACTGAGTCAAAGTGGCAGCTCGCTGCAAAGAGGGTTGAAATAACTTCTGTGTGTTTACGAAATGTTCTTGTCATTAACTTATTGTCATCCACATAAAACATCAAATCCAAGAAATTGATGTTAGTTTTTCTATTGGCTCCCGTGAATAGGATCCCCAAATTATTCATGTTTGCTCTTAGCATGAATTGATCCAATTCTTCACATTTTCCTTTCCAGATTATAAGAACTTTGTCTATGTAGCGAACCCACATGATCACATTCTTTAAAAAAAGCTGGGTCTGATTAGATGTGCTTGTCCTCGTACATCCCCATATAGAGGTTGGCTAATGCCGGGGCATATTTCACTCCCATTGCTACCCCTATTTTCTGTTTGAAAAACTTGTCATCAAACATGAAGATGTTATTGTCAAAAGTTGTTGCGAGCATCTCTTTGAGCATCTCCACATAGTAATAATGTGATGTTGATTCTTTTTTGAAAGTATAATCTAGAGTTTGGATGACTGCATCGTGTTTGATCGATGTGTATAGTGCCTTTACATCCCAAGTTGCAAGGATAAATTCTGGTTGCCATTTGATTTGATCCAATTTGTTGATAGTATCCGTAGTGTCTTTGAGATACACATTTATCTTGGGTACTTTCGTTCTGAAGGCACAGTCTAAACATTCTGAGATTTTTTCTGTTATCCACCCTATGCCGTTTAGGATTGGTCTTACTTCTGGTATACGCTCATATGTCTTGTCTACTTTTGGTAGAAAATAAATCGTGGGAACTGTTGGTTGTTTTACCCACATCCATGCTTTTTCATCGTCAGTTAATAGTCCTTTTATATGCCATCTTAGAATTTGTTCTGCCACTTCCATTGAGATTTCTTGTCGGGATTGTTAGTTAGTTGTTCATAGCACCCTGGTGTTGTCAGATGATTGTTCGTCATTTCCATATAGTCATTACGGTTCATTATTACGATGTTACCACCTTTGTCGGCCTCCTTTATCACTATCTGTTTGTTTATTCTGAGATTGGTTAGAGCTTGTTGCTCCAAGAGGGTCATATTGTGTTTGTTGGCTTTACCTCGATTATTCGCTAAGTTTCTGTTGGCCTTCTTTTGATTGTCAAGGTCTTTGGTGACTGCTTTATAAAAAGCATCAATTGTATTCTCTGGACTTAGTTGTGGAGTAAATTTGGACTTTGGTTTCATTTTGTCATTAATAATACCAATTGGTGTTATATCCAATTTGTGTAGTGTGTGATGAACCTGATAGATAGTAGGTTCTTGTAAACATTTGATTGCATGTATATTTTCCAACTCTTCAATTGTAATTTTGCTCCTGAGTTGTTTCTTTTCTTTGGGTTTAATTTGAGTCACTTGTGTTTCAAAGTATTTTTTTCAATTTTAGTTTGCAAACAAATTTAAATAAATCTATGTGAACTTCTGTTGTGTCATATTCATGAGTGGGGGCAAAGGATAACCCTTTTTTCAAAAGTGAAATCTCATCATTTGTAAAGGTTTTACTCGAAAGGTTGAGTACCAGGTTGGTTATTTCTTTCTTCTCGCTGCCTCTCTTTTGTTGGCTCTGGTTTGTCTTCGCTGATCGTCCGATGTGTCTGAGTTTGCTACACTTCCCTTTCCCCTGCCTTCCTCTTCTCCTGGTGTATACATTTCCTTGTTGGCTGGATCGAGTAGTTGAAAACGGACCTCCTTGGAAAAGTTTGCATTACGAGTTCCTTTTTTGTATCGTCGGATTTGATTGAGGAAGCCTTGCTTGCTTGTGTCTTTTGATTGTTGCTCCACATCCTTATCTTTCTCTGGTTGTTTATCAATATCTGAACTTCCTGAAGATGTATTCGGTGTACTATTTCTTGAGATTGGTTTGTTGAACTGGTTATATTTATCCTGAAAGGTATAAACACAATCTTTCCTCTTCGTAGTCTCTAAGTATTTCATACATTTTGAGGTAATTGCGTTCTTTAGTCACCTCGAGAGCTTGGGTTTCAGTGATTTCTTTCTTAAGACTTTCAATTAATTCTGTAGCTCTTTTGTGTTCTCGGGTGGCATGTTCCACCAGTAGTTCTAACATCGATTTTGAGCTGTGATTTAGATTCCATTCCCATAGTTCTGCCAGGTCTTTGTCATCCTCCTGGGTAAAGTCTGGGAATATTAGTATGTGTAACCCTCTGGGAATTTGATTATTGGTCAGATAGTTTTATAATGAAATCATTTCCCAGTACTTGTCTATTTCCTTTTTTGAAGCACTTTCAAGTTTAACAAATTTGGATCTCAAATCTTCTTTCTTTGGGTTGATATTCTTGAACACATGCAAAGTGCTTCCTCTTGGTGAGAAAAGATTAGTTGCATCTTCTTCACGATTCTTTAGATATTCCGTCACATTTAAAGTTTTTAGGTGCTCATATAACTGGCAAGTTGGGCTGTTGATATAGATTTAAAGTACTGATTTAAACAAATGGGGGATATCAACAGAAAATGCCCTGCGCCTGTCGAGTGAGGGTACGGAGACTACCCCTTGCTCCGTTTGAAAGTTCAATTGATGGAAAAGGCAAAGCCTGGTTCACATAATTTGGCAGCGCCAAAAATAATAATTCCACATGAATGGTGTTTTGGAAAAGTGTATTTTTTATGCCCTTTTGTGAGACACGTGTTTCGGCAACTTCTTTGCCTTTTTCAATCAGGGCTTTCAATGTTTTCAAAAAGTAATCAAAGTGATAAGGTAACAACATAAATAGCAAAGAACATGACAGATGCAAATCAAGTGGTATGCTGGATCAAATCAGAATGAAAATAAAAAAAAATTATAAAAGCATTTGTGCATTTTGTAAGTATGAATACGATAGTATCACAGAGAATGAGGGAGGGGGAAAGGGTTGGATATTATGAGGATTCAGAGAGATAAGAGAAACATGGGTGGGGAAAACAAAAAAAACACAAATTAAAATTATAAGAATTAGTCATTACGAGAGAGGTGTTAGATTATAACCTTGTTTATATGTGTGTAGTCGAATTTAAATAAGGGGATAATTCTTACCTAATAGGTATGTCTTTGGTGTTAAGTTTAGAAGTCAAATGGTTGCACAATTACTGGGTTAAATCCCACCTATGGAGAGTATGTTATAGAAATTACCATTTAGACATTTGCACTGTGTTCAGGCAGAAGTTTGTTAGATACTGGTATTTATAAATGAGCAGTTAAGAGGTGGTCCTGAAACCGTCTCCTCTGCATATTAGCTAATTATTGAAAATGCCCCAGCTAATAACGGATTTCCAACTGATTCTCAATATTTAGCATTATTATAGCTGTCACTACGCACAAAATTGAATCTTATTGCATGTATATACAGTCAAACGCCTTATGTCATGACTGGTTCAGTTAGACCACCCACAAAAACTTGTTTCCTGCACTCAGAAACGAGCAAGGACACCATATTTTAATGGTGTGCTTTGGTGCGTGTTAATGCTGAGTTCCAAATCAATAGCGTTATACAGACTTAGCAGATAACGGCCGACTGCGACCCCTTTAGGGCTGACCTTGAAAGTATCATTGTTTGCTTCAACCGTTGGCAACGTGTGGTTGCGAGCGCGCTGTGGTTTTCTGTTGTTCTAGGGTTGCCCTGGCAATAGTAGTCCCTTGTTGCTGTTGCTAGTCATCAAAAAGACGGGCGCCATATTTTGGGAAACAAATCCCATGTTAACGGTTACCAGATGCCCATTCTCACTGCAAATATGGCAATATGTGTAGAGGCAAATTTTGCGGGGTGATTTTGAATGCAGCAGGCAAGAATAAAAATAAATTAGCGACTTGTGGGCTGATACTTTCATTTTAAAAACCGCAAATTAGGTTTTAGGAACATAAAAATTCCATGTTTGTTGCCAGTATGGAGAAAGTTGTTTTCTTACTGTTTCATTCTCTTGTAATAGAATATATATATATATATAAAATTACAATTATGTGTTGGTATTAGTGTGTTTGGGTCTCGTCTAAATAGTTTCCTATAAGGCACCCAAACTTTGCTAGAGTACTAAATACATGGACCCAAGATCTGTCGTTTATTTCTATGCTAATGTGCTGAAGGGTCCTAGTTAGATGACCTAAGGTAACTAAATCAAAGTTCAAAAGGGGTTCTTACAACTGTATGGAAACTAAAATCAGCTGAGTTGTGCCTGTTTTTCCAGGACGTTTATTTATTAAGTCAATGACTTAGAGAGTGGTTGGGCTATTTTGGTCATTCTGCCTGGGTAACTTGTTTCATCACTCAAACCCTCAGCCTGATGTGAATCAGGAGTTGTCCAATGCAGTGGAGAGCTCTGCCCCCTACCCACTTCCAGGGCATTTTGAGGTTGATTTGTCTGTGGACCAGGACCTGAAGCTAGGAGAGCAGATCCTGACCAGAACCATCCTGTCCTCGAGTCCCCCTGAGTGGGCCTCACAGCATCCAGAGGACCAAACCAGATGAAGCTCCCTGTACTGCTGCACCAGACTGGTTGCACTGCGTTCACCACCCACAAAACTAGAGGGTAACAGAAGGCACTGGTTCTTGTGCTCTTCCACCCATCCAAACTATACCACCTGCATCTTGAACCAGCTTGATGCTGCATCGTGCCATAGCTGAACCCGTCACCCGCTAGCCTCAAATTAATTACTCAACACCGGTACCTGATCTGAACCACCTGCTGCATGGCGCTTTTTGGAACACAAGAATTAATTCACACTCCATTTAGATTTTGAAATAGGTGCTTATCTGCCCCTTTTTATTATCTCTTATAAATGTTACACAAGCAAAATACAAATAGAATTGAAGCAGAAATACTTCACCGTTAATGTTCTTCTAAATCATCTAATTTGTGACAAGAGCTTCGCTGGAAACCCAAGGTTAGCACATCTGCCTCTGCCAGCCCACCTGAAGTCCAAAAATGAGAGAGAGAGAGTGACTTGAGTTTACTCTGTCTGATGTCTTTCACTCCAATGTCAATCAAGTATTTTTTTAGAGAAGTTCACCATCAGTAAAATTCCACACCTTCTCGGCCCATGCAGCCATCGAACCTTACTGCTTTATAAACAACTGCTCTTTCCTCATGAGACCCAACAAGCGTTGCTTTCGGCTTCTTGTGGAATGCACAATAAAGAATGGTGTGAACACAAAAAAAGCTGTCTTTCCACATCTTCAGCAAACGCACACTATGTTCAGAGATGGGATTTTAGTTCAGCTTGGAGTCAAATGTTCTCTTGTGTTCCCAGAATGCATTTTGCCTAGACTCTACATTTTGTAAATGCATTGCAGTTCCCTATATGCATAATGGAGATACCTTAGATGGCGGACAAGGAATGTTCAGACATCAAGGGCTGGCCATAGCAGAACAAGTCGTCTTTAGCTGGATGCCCTGCTTAGGCTGACTTTTGCCAGGAACAGAGGGATTGTTCCACTCTGACCAGTCTGTTGAGGCAGACAGAGGAGCAAGTATAGGGTGGAGGCACTGAACCACTCCTAAAAAGGGAACAGCTGCACAGTAAAATCCTTGGCCTGTTCAAAAACAGGTATCCCAAAGATTCTGGGCTAGGGCACAGTCAAGATTTGGTGATTGTCCATCCAGGCCCAAAGAGCTTTCTATCGTACCTGGTTTCTGACAAACATGCTGTAAAACTTAGATGTGGCTGGGACATCTGACTGTCAGATCACTTCTGTTATCCCTGTGTTAATTCTGAGATGTAAATTTGTGCACTCAGTCTAATCCTGCCTAGGTACGTAAAGGACAGGAGAGGTGCATGAGATCCCTTTAAATTCACTAGCTGTGGTTGGGTGGTATTTTGAGAGGAAAACAAACTTCTCTTAAGAGCATAGCCTCAGCCCATGTTACCACAAAAGGAAAAGGAGGCATATCTCTTATCCTTGCCTTTTTACCTTTTTGATTGTGTTGGCTCTTGGTTTGTAGAAGTGTGAGGGCTGAGTTGGCATTTTAATCCCTACTATTCCTGCAGAGCAGAATCCAATGTGTTACACCTGGACAGACTCATTCCTAAGAGGGAGGCTGAAGTAAGAAAGATGTGGTTGATTGGTAAAATGGCAGTGGTCTCCGCATTAGAATTTTGGGCTGGGAGACATTAAATGTATTTGGAAAATTGTCCCATAAAGGTCAACATGTACTTGTTTCTAGATACAAAACAAATCATTGGACCAATAAAGTTGATGTATAGATAATATTAGGTTAGTGACATTCCTCACTTTTGTAAAGGAGCCCTGTGAGTAGGAGAACTTAGTTTGGATTGAGCACATACTATACACCCCTTGAAAAATATATCTAGATCCTGATGCATGCATGGCCAGTAGGTGATCACACCTTGGATCTCAATCATTTTTTTGAAATCATGGCCATGTATTAATATTAAAATTCAAAATTAATTTGGCAATACCCACTGATCATAACATTTTCTGAAACTTTATTAAGACTCCTTTCCTGACAAACTTGTTCAACTAAGTGAACACTTTCTGGATCATCAAAATATTGTTAAGATTTTCCAATAAACAGATATTCTTTCTGTGCAGTAATTATATTTTCTACTGTGGCATCTCTACTCCACTGAAGAGTGAATGCTAACTTCCAAATTGAGTTTGTGATTGGGTCACTGCTGTTACTTTGATTTCTCAGAGGAGATGTTCCATGTCAAAGTATTTCCTGGGAAAGCTCCAGATTTAGCTAATTGACCTGAGAAATCATGTCCTGTTTTGTCAGGACCCTCTAGCTTTGAGTTTCCATTTATTCTATTTCCAAGATAATGTTATCTTGTTTGATGTTACTAAATCATTTGTTGTTTCTATTACCTTCTGGTGTTTCAAGGGTTTGTTGTTTTCACACAGCATACCCCTAGCTTTCAAATGTACCAAGTGTAATACAAGCCCTACTTGTCTGATTCAAACGTAATGCCCCTATACCCACCACATAATGAATCTGCTATCTATTTTCTCATAGTCTGATCTTCACATACTGGCCCTTTGATGAAGTTCCTCCAATGCCTGAATGGAAAGAAACATGTTGGCTTGTTGAACACACACTGAGATAGATGTAATGTCTCTGATATACCCTCCCTTTGGCTGAGATTTTTAGCAGGAAATGATTGTAATTACATTTTTTACATGGTGTTATTTTACTGGAAATGTGCTGCAATCTTAAACTTACTATGTTGCTGAACTGCAGAATATATTCCTGTAATTCTCTATCATGCAGGCATGTTCTTTTTAACTTTTATCAATTACTTGTGTTGCTTTTTGAAGTGTGGTTATTTTATATTTATTGTTTTTAAGAGGCCTGATTGTTTTATACTCTGCTACATATATCTATGTTTTATATTGTGTTGTGTTGTATAACAAAGCCACTGGGCTGAAAGTATATTATAAATAAATAACTAACCAAATAATAAATAAATAAATAAATAAATAAATAAAACAAACAGCCCACTGCCATAGACTACTCCCTATCTGTGTAATACTGAAAGTTTCGACCACCATCTCAAGTGTAAAAATTCAGCAGACAACATTGTCAGCAGGCAAAGTCTTTTTTGTGATGTTATACTTTTTAAATTTTGCCACCATAATGTATTACTTTGAGTGATTTTATCTGCATGTTATATATACACCTTTTTGTTATGTCACAACACTTTGGGTGTTATTCTGAATGTCTGATGCTTCAAGCATTCCAATATTATTATCTGTATAAAACACCATGGTGATATATAATAAAAACAATTGAAAACCTCTTAACCACTTTGTTTTCTATAGTCAAGAAACCACTTTTAAACCAAATAGATCGATATTGTTTTCTGATATATCTATAGTATAGAACAGTACGCAGTCTGTTCAAGATTTCATCAGTTTGCTTGCCACAAACATGAACATTACATGAATTGTAAAACATCATAACAAAACATGAACATAATAACATTGCACAAATCACATCAACCCAGTGTGAGTACCATCTGCACATACCTACATGAAAAAATTACCATAAAGTACAGACGTCTTTGAGGTAAAACAAATGCTTCAAGTTGTGATCTACACCATAGTTCTCGGTATATGTCCTGACTCCACAGGTCCAACCTGGGACCGAATACATATAAGAGAGTGGGCCTCATTACGAGGAATGCGCTAAGGGGTTAACAGCGCCGGTAAAGGTTCCGGAGCCGTTAACCCCTTACTGCCCCATTACGAGGTCTGCTTGCGGGAACCTGCGAGCAGACCAGGATGCTAACAATGGGCCTGTTATAAATGGGCCTGTTGATAGCATCATCCCCATTCCCATTGAGCCCTATGGGGGCTCGAATGGGAATGGGGATGTACAGGGTCCGGGTTCCTTGAATGAGGAATTACCGGGCCCTCCAAGGTCGGAATGGGCCGGTAATTCTTCATTCAAAGAACCCGGACCTGGTAAGCGCTATGGGGGTAGCCATGCCACTAAAAGCGGCATGGTTACCTCCATCCTCGTAATGAGGCCCAGTGACTCTAAGTGTTAGGTGTTGAATTCATTCACTAAAATTCATTTTTTCCCCAACATTATGACTTATAATGTTTATAGTGCAAAATGGCAACTTAAGTTCCGACTGTCATGTGGTTCAAAGACAAAGCCTTCTATAGGGCAGATCAGATTAATTGGTAGCATAGAGAGTCAACCTGGAACAAAATGGAAAATGGAGTAGTGGATATAGAGTTAAATAGAACCATTTGTACTATAAAGCTTATTACGAGTATTTGACCAGAATTACCATATCGGCAATCTCATCAATTCAAATATATATCAATTCAGAAGGAATTTTAGCAGCTTTGTCTGTTCTACTAAAAGGGCATCCCTCACCAACAAAAGGCAGTGTGTTACCAATCATGTACAAAAATGCACATAGTGGGTTTTAGAGACGTTGCATAGAATTGCTGCAACATTGTGGCTTGGAATTTGAGAAATCTGTATTACCCTAAAATCCAGAATGGCTCAGGAGGGCAGATTCTGTATCTTATGCTTGCAGATACCACTAATGACCAATACGACACATAAACAAAGGTGCAATAGTATCAATGTTTAGCCTACCAATATTACATTCAGCACACAAAAAAAAGGGCGGGGACTATATTCGTGCTACTGACATGCTCCTTACCTCTGCATAATGGTAAGAGCACCCATGAAGGGCTCCCAGATATCGCTCTGCCTAGAGGAACCTCCAATCCAGGAGGGGAGCCTTAGTGAAGATGTTGGTGGACTGGACTAAATGACAATATTTGTTGACAACTTTTTTAGTATGTACTGTGTGTTTAGAGAAGGTGGTTATACAGACCACCATGTTGTCTGATTTGTTTGTAGGTTTGGGGGTGAGTAACATCCCCCTTTCTGTGTACAATGCTCATATGGTTGAATGCTTCAGCAGTTTGAAAGGGTAACCTCAGGATTGCAATCTCTCAATCAATGTGTTTGCATGATATAGTCCTCTTTATATGTACAATTCCTTTTAATGAACAAAAACGGTGAATAAGGTAAATTATCACGCAGAGCTTTTGGGTGTTGACTCAAATATTGAAGAATCAAATTACGGTCCATCTTTTTTCTGACCAAAGTAGTATATAGACGTCCATCACTGTGGGCCTCATTATATGTTTGCCAGTCTGGGACCTACGGTACCATTAAGCATGCCGGTACCGTAGTTCCTGGACCAGCAAACTATGAGTTCTGCTAGTGGGTGCCATTGTGGCCACCAGGACTGGTCTGGCGGCTGTACCGTCACCCGAGAGTAGAGCTTTTTGGATGCATAGGCACTGTTGATAACAGTGCCTGTGCATCCGGCTTCGCCAATGAGCCCTACTGGGCTCAATGGGAATGAGGAAGAATGTTTTCTGGCACCCAGGAATGGGCAAATACCGGGTCCAGCAAGGCCATAATGACCCAGCAATTGTCCATTTCTGGCCACTGGAAAAAACACAACTGCGGCAGCAGCCGTGCCTGTTTTACAGGCACGTCTACCCCAAGGGTTGAAATGACCCCTTGTGTCTTATTTTTATATCCAAGAACGGGATTTCATCTGAATTGGAATACTTATTGAATTGAAGATTAGGTTTAAGGGCATTAATCCACAGAGATAACTCTGAATTTACTTGGTCATTACCTTTCCAGATGACAAAAATATTGTCATTGTAATAATATGCTGGACGAAGGGTTTGTTGTGGAAAATGAACTTTTCTTCAAACTAGGCCAAGTAAATATTTTCCATGCTTGGTGCAAAATATGCACCCATAGCTGTTGTCTTTATATGTTCATACATCTCTTTGCCGAATGTGAAGAAATGTTTCCATAAAGCGATTTGCAAGAGATGTCCTATAAAGTCACTCAGAACTGCTTGTGGAAGCTGTGTTAATTCAATTTAGCAGTAACCAGCTGAATGGCTTCCCTCTGAGGTATACTAGTATAGTGCAGAAACATCATAAGTGGTTAAGATATTAACTTTGTCTTCATATGTATGATCTTATATATGTCTGAATACTGCTGTGGTGTCCTTTAGATAATATCCCATATCCCACTTGTGTTATGGGTTTGTCTGTAGGTTGATGAGTCCATCACTACAGTACCCCCCTTTCTTCGCTGGTTTATTTGTGAAGGCAGAGTTATTCTGAAGTTTAGTGAGGGCTATCTGTTCCGCTTTGGTGATGTTGTAATGTATGGGGACAGATTAGAATATATTTTATGAAGTTCTCTTTTCAAACATGAGTCAAACATGATTATTTCTGGTGGTAGGTCAGTGTCTGCTCGTGTGAAGTCGGATTAAGGTTTAAATGGAGTATTCTGATTTTGTTGATTTTGTTGATCTCTTCATCACTAAAAAACACTTTTGTCTAACCATATGTAAGAATCTACATAGTTCTAATTCGGCCTGTCCTCAGACATGCTTAGTAACCGACACCCAATTGTCGAGGGAGATGATGCCCGGCCAGCACATGAAAACAATGCCCTATTTCTTACATGAATGAAAGTCACAACGCAAATATGAATCCCTAAAGGGTGAGTTAATCCATCTAAAACACACGTGGCTGTGTCCAATGATCATTTGAGGTCGGATGAGGTACTAAAGGGCCACCTAAGATATATAACAAAAACAAGTGTAAACATCTTATCATTTTGGTTGCTATAGGCAATAAACCATGTTTAATCAAAATAGATCAATATTTTATTCTGATGTATTTTTTTGCTAAGCAAATGAAATCTTGAACAGACTGTACTGTTCTTTACTTATTGCTTTTTTTATAGATATATCAGAATAAAATATCTATTTTGTTTTAAAAATGGTTGCTCGCCTATAGAAACCATGTGTTTGTAGATGGTAAACACTACTGTGAACCTTTTTAACACAGTTCCTTTACATGTTATTTTAAATATATTGTGACTTTACTGAACAGAATATTAGTATCAATAAGGAGCATGTTTCACTGAGCCCCTGCCAGTTGACCTTGTGTGTTTTCTGCATTACATTGTCCAGTGTCGTCATTTGGTGGTTATTTCCTTTAATGAAAAACGATTTCTTGGAACTCTGTCATTGAGACTACCTTTGTGTCTATACAGGTAACATGTTCATGTCTTCTTCAGCATTTAATAGAGCTCCTAGGCTAAAAGTCTCAAGTTTAGCCCTTAATGTACCTTTTTATACTTCTGAAAAAAGGACACAAGGAGAAAGAATTCTTGACTCATCTGTTCATTGATTGTGTATGTCGTGTTTGCATGTAAACATTTCCAAACCCCCTCAACAAAAATTGGAGAGTCTTGGGGTTATGTCCAATCAGGACAACATCTTGCACATAGGCCAAATATTGTATTAATATTATGTCAACCTTGGGGATGTCATTTGTTATTGACAACAGCGCATTGTCAAGACCAATTAAAAATACATTTAAAAGGAGAGGTGCAATCACACAGCCTTGCTTAAAACTCTACAGTACACAGCATTTCTCAGTTGTGTCTCCAAATTTCTGAAAGAGTAACAAAGTCATTGGTTGCAGTGTGAAGTTGGATCAATAACATCAAAATGTCTTCATCGATGCCTAGGAACAATAAAGCCATCCATAGAATTTACCAATCCATCTTGTCAAAGGCTGTACATGAAACCCATGCATAAACCTTCCCCCAGATTACATTGAACTTCTCCACAATTAGTGACAGATTTAGGAACTGTTCTGCAAGGCTTAATGCTTCATGAAACCATAGCTATAGGATACAAATCAAATTCCTACTTTCAACCTACACAATTCCTTTACAGAGTAGAGATTCACCCGAAAATGTAGTGCACATTTCTGACAAAGAAATCGGGGGTCATTACGACCCCGGCGGTAGCTGCTGCTGGAGTTGTGTTTTGTTCCGGCACGTGCCAATGGGGAATCACAAGTGCATTACAGCCGTGGCAGTCCCTGAAGCCAGGTGGCGGAAAAAGTGACTCTGCATTCCTGTTTGAGTCCTGTAGGACTCAATGGCAATGGGGAGGACAGATGCACCAGCACTGTGTGCAACAGTGCCGGTGCATCTGTCAATGTCTGCGGGCAGGTGCCGTTCCACCTGCCAGGTCAGACCTGGTGGGCGGAAGGGCATCCCGCCTGCAAACTTGTACTTTGCTGGTCCGGTAACAGCGGTGGCGGTAAGCCTAACAGCACCATTGTTACCGGACCGGCAATGTTATAATGAGGCCCATTTCTCTTAGCAGGATTGATCTTGGTGGTCACCCTTTTTGAACAAAGTAACCAAGTTTGGGGAATTACCCTGGCAATCAATACAGCCTTGAAAGCATTGATCAATAAAGGGATACATAGGTCAATATTTCATTTAAAAGATCATCAGGAATATTGTCAAGCCAGGTGCCTTTGGTGATGAACAATATCTAATATGTTCCCTCTCATTAGATAATGCATGATCATCAGTTAGACAGTGTAATGGCCTGATTGCATCAAGGTCTAAAACAGCACCAACCTGCTGAGAACTATACAGACTCCAAAAGTGATTAAACTAGCTTAAGGCTGGCAGACTATCTTGTAACCGAGAGGAAAACTCTGGGTACTTCCCTATTTTGTGTTTATCCAGCCCAGTGTCAAGAGGAGAGTATATATTAAAAACACAGAGAGGAAACAGGCTGCCCAGCCCTTAATGACGTACGTACGTACGTGGGCTAAGGAACTACGCTGAACTGTATCAATAATCAGTTCATGGGTCAGAGAAGTGTAATAAAAATAGTTTAATATATGTTGTTATACATAATTCATAATAGCACAGATCATGGTGCATTAACATACACTTGCACACATAGCACATGCACTGCATGTCGTTTCATTAAAAACAGCTTAACCATTAAGTGTAGCAGGTGAGGTTAGTCGACACATATTTGAGAGTGGACAATAACACAGATGTGTCCAACATACAGTCACAAACATAGGAGTCATACCATCTTTATGTTCATAATGTCATCCAATAATGCATTGGTATAAGTGGTTTGCTCATTTAACTTTGCCTTTAATTTGTGATCTATCTGTACACACTGACTGTGAATATAATTAATGTTTATAGGTTCTCTTTCTAAGAATTGTGTGGTTCTCTCTTTGGCACACTTTCAATCTAGTATTGCCTCGAAGAGATTGGTGGGTTCTTCAGTCCCAGGAGCACGGCAGCAGCAGGAGAAAAGCTTGGAAGCCCACAACAGCTGTAGAGCAGTGCTTCTTTTGGTAAGTAATCCGAATAGTACAAACAAGTAACACAAAGACAAGAGTATACAGTGCAAGAAGGAGCATTGCTTTCTTGTGCAATCAGCTGGGAGAAGACAGACAGCTCTGTGGGTCTGAACTGTGAGGTGTTCTCAAATCCACCCACCGTGGGCTACAATATTTATACAACTAAATACACATTAACATAATCCACATTAGTTCGATTTTTGGAGCAGTTTTAATACATAAATGGACACTCATTATTATGCCCTTAAAATTTTTTTTAGATATTGTGCACTGTGAGTGGATAACACATTTCCTAAAATAAACCCCTTCAATTACAGCATGATCCTTTCCCCTACCACCGCTCAATTACATCATTAAGATGACCAGCAGAAAAACTTTTAGCTGTAATTGACTGGCAACGTTCAACATACAAGTTGATAAATAGCTGCAAGGTAATGGGACACTAATGCTCACATGGTACTCATAAAAAGACCGAAAGCTCTACCGTGCAAAGCCCAATCTATATATAAACATAAATCCTATCTCTGTGCCCTCCTACCTACCCCTACATGGATGCTACAAAGCGTGTCCTGTGATAACAATTCTCTCATGCATGTGGTGCACAACTGTGTTTGTGTTCTGCCTATGACATGATGTCACCAACAGCATGCCCCCCGAGTTACAGCTTGTGGACATTGTGGACATTGGATCTACATCTCTTCACAGTGGTGCCCTTTACCGCAGCAGTCTATGGAATTCTATTTTAAATATCTTGGCCAATTGCTTTGTTATTGTCAGAGAGCAATGTGCATTTTACACCAAAAATGTGATGGCATTCTAGTCTAAAACACTTCCCCAATGGTTTTCTTACATACCACCACATTCAGTGGCTTGGATGTTAAAAGATTCCCCCAATGGATTTTCAATTTGATATCAGGGGTTTGTATGCTCACTTGTAAGTTTGTTTTTTAAAACACATGCCTAGTATGTCATCTCAAAGCTCCACGCAGCTTCAATTAGTCAGCTATGACCCCCACTGTATTCCATTACTGATTCAAGTTTCCTCTGGAGAGTCTATCTTTGGGGATCCTCTCAATTCTTTAACATTTATTATACCACTCCAACACATTTCCTCTCTGTCAGGGTTTCCCCTTTTGCAGATTTTCCAAATTCCAAGACCTCGATTTCCTGTGTATTTGGGCTTGTATAAAGGGTGTATTTTCCCATGCAGTGTTGTTTGTTGTAATGATTTTCTATTGGTCATGCTTTCTCATTGGTTCCTTTCATATGCTGGCTTTCCCAGTGAAATACCTATCTGCTTAGATAGATCCAAAATATTTAGCCATATTGCAACTGGTGGCTCTGGTTAAATCAAGATACATAAACAGTTTTTCTTATAACCTTTGTTCGGTAACTACCTCATTATTGAGATGCATATTCTGGGAATCTCCACGCAAGCATGGATCCAGTGATATATCACACGCCCCTGTAGCATGAAAGATGTGGAAGTTATTAAAATGTGCACATTTATTAATTAATGATATATATTGTTATACAATGTTTAGATTTTTTACTGCTGAATCCTAAACTATATTTGTTTTCTTAAAATTTACAAAGTTATATGTGGAATGTTACCTTTATTATATGTGCAATTATGTTCAAATTCAACTGGTCATTTTTCACATAGAGGTTCCTTCAAACTTAATTATTAACATGAACAGGGCTGGCTTATGTCTCTTTGGAATCCAGCAATCCATTAGGCATATACAAATGGTATTTTTTGGCTCAGCTGGATGTCAAAGGTGAAAATATGTCTGGAACCAAGTTCTTTGGAAGGTATCACATTATTTTGCTGACAGTAAGACCTAAGCCATGAAGTGAAAAGAAAGCATGGACATATATTTGTTTAGAGTTTATTACTTCAATGTAGTCTCTATTTTTCTATAGTGGGCCAGCAGTTTTTTGGGTGTGGCCTAGCCTAATTGATTTATTTATAGATTTGTGAGGGGCCTGGCTTTGGCAGATTACTGACCCCTGGTCATAAGAACAATTTTTAAAGACATACTTACCTATGACTACATCTTAATTATGTTCCTCCCTTTTAGGTACAGAGAGAATAGAGCAGAGGTGGTGGAATAGCTCTTTTTCTCTTCTGTCGCAATCTGTAATATAAGTTAATTGAACACACACCTTTATTTGATACCTTTGAAATACACTTTTGTCCATTCTTGCACCTAAAAAGACTCACATATTTTACTTAACTAATGCAGTGAAACAATGTCTATGCAATAGTGCATAAAGTAGTAGGGAAAAACTAGATTACACATGTCTTGAATGTACTTCATATTTCAGAAATGCAAATCAATGCACATCCACATTCGAGAATGTTGAAGTACAGGGGTAGATTGCTAATACATATATGTAGTTTCCAATATTTTGGTGCAGCAGGGCTGTTCATTTAAACATTTGACATCTTAATATTGGCCTCCTTGTACTTTCTGGAAGATTGTTGCATCATAGCAATTAATAGGTTTTGCACAATCTTAATGTAGCTGGGAAAAGCTTGGTTTGGTGGGAATTTACCATTATAGGAATAGCTAGTCTTACACCATAGGGTTTGCTTAGTAAAATATGTTTCATTTACATTCATTACTGTTATATATTATATATATTTCAGCATGGTACAATATATGTTGGTGGCCATGCATTGCCAACCCATCTCCATTTCAATGAAGCAGTGCTTTCACTTATAATGTTTTTAGAAAATACATTAATCTCTGGATGCAGCAAAACATATTATAAAGCGAATCCATCAGGATAAGAGACTGATCGCATGGTCCTGAAGAGTAAAATAAATGCATAGTAGGAACTAACTGCAGGGGAACAGTCCTATGATTATAGCGGCCAACATAGAAAGAAAAGAGAAGAAAAACATACTTGCCACTGTACACTGCAGTGTTCGAAAAACATGACTGCACGCATGCTTAATTAATTAATTTACCAAAGGGGTTTCTGTAGAGTTATTGACCGCAAAATGTATGCAGATACGTGTGCAAGTTGTAGAAATCACATAGCATGTGAATGTATTTGGAACAATTAAGTACAGTAGTAAGGGGATGTGCCAGGTTCTCTCTTCTGGGACCCATAAAGTTGATGAGGGACTTACTGTCCAATAAATACATGTGAGGCAACCAGAAATGTCCTTTCCCCTCATATCCGTAACTATGATGGTACAAACCGAGATACATATATTTGCAAAGAAGAGCCTCACTGTAACTACTGCTGAAGCAGGTGTTTGTATGCAATGCATTGCAATGAAAGAAATGATCTCCACCCCTACTGAAAATGGAACATATGTCAGGTTTCAGCCTTTTCAGGAGACCTATTTCGAAAGAAGAAGATGAGTACCAGCTATTGGCTGACCAATGGAAAGTTATGGATGCTGCAATCTTAGAGGATGTATCAGGTAATAGCAGAAATAGGGCAGGCTTGGTTCAATATCAGGATTAATCTTGCTAGGCAGAGGATGAGGCAGGTGGTTGCTAGAGCAGTTTGGGAAAGTCTTTCGATAGGGGAAAGACTGACAATTAAAACATGTGTTACGCAAAATGACATTGAACATTTAAATATGATTCAATTGAAGTACATGGAGAACAATTAAATATTTAGTTGAGGCACAGGTATGAAACTGACATATTATCTCTAAACTACTACTGACACGATTACATCGCATTGAACACCTTCCATGGCATAAAGACACATGGCATTTCTTGTCAGTGTGAGAAGAAGAAACACACACACATGTTTAGAAAAGTAAATAATGTCTTGGTTGTAAGAAGGAGATTATATGCAGTGGCCATAACTATGTGTATTGCATCTTAGTGATGATTATAGATGCTAATTGACATAGCAACGTCTTAAATGTGTTGGTAGTTGGGAGGAAAAGGAAGGAAGGAAGGAAGGAAGGAAGGAAGGAAGGAAGGAAGGAAGGAAGGAAGGAAGGAAGGAAGGAAGGAAGGAAGGAAGGAAGGAAGGAAGGAAGGAAGGAAGGAAGGAAGGAAGGAAGGAAGGAAGGAAGGAAGGAAGGAAGGAAGGAAGGAAGGAAGGAAGGAAGGACGGACATAATACTTTGGAATGTTACTGTCATCAGTCACAGCATAAATAGCACTGCCAATACTAGAAATGCCATAGTGCTATACTGCTAATAGTAGTACTGCCAATAATAGAAACACTATAGTACTAATACAACCAGCTGTAGTGAGTAGTTCTACTAGCAGTAGTGTTATCAGAGTACTGCCAGTTTTACTATTACTGCTACTAGTAATTGTAGTAGTGTTCCTGCTACTACATATTGTAGTAGTGTTGCTACTATCTGTATGTTACCACTATTTTCTGTAGTAACATTAATGCTCTTTATACTGAAGGGTAGTAGCACTACTACTAAAGTAGTACTGCCAAAGTAGTACTGCCACCATTGATAATAGTATCACTACTTCTAGTAGTATTAGTACGTGTGGCACTAAGCTGTCTACTACTACTTCTATGACTATATGCATCTACCATTAAAGCTGGTTACTTCTATGGCTGAGAATCAGGGATGGACTGGGAAGGGGAGCAGAATGCAATTGCCCCCCAGACTGGCTGGGCTGTTGCTCAAAAGGCTACAGCTGTAAAATACAAAAAGAATAATTGAAAAATATAAAAACCCTTCAGAATTCAGGTTGCTTCAAAGATGATGAAAGTCCTGTTCGGATTCTACTTCGTAGTGGGATGAGGCACTTGTCTTGATTTCAGAAACGTTGGAGATGCGTCTGCAGCATGGGTGCCCCATACATATCCCTCTGCAGTGAGTGAGTGAGAGTGAGAAGAGCATTTGCTACAGGTGCATGTTCATACTGCTCTTTGGCAGTGTGTGCATTTAAATGACAGGTTCTGTGACTCTGATTGGTAATGTTTGTACCACTCCACCCCAAACACCATTAGACTTTTAAAATCCTCATCAACTTAACACAACTCATACTTGAGTTGCCAGGGGAGTAACAGTCCATATCTTGTTATAGTTTCTTCTTGGCTTCATTCTGTAAGACCTCTTCCCCTATGTCCCAGTGAATTTCTTGATCACCAATGAATTCCTTCTAAAAATGCTTACTAGCAAACTGATTAGCACCCCTGAATGTTACCATATGGTGATTATGGAAATAGATGTTGGATCGTTTTTTGTATTTACTTTTGGGCATAGTTAAAAAAAAACACATACAGAAAGATGCAACAGTCAGCCATTCATTATTTGTAGACTAAGGTAACTTTGGGTGGATATGTTTCTGAAATATTGCTGCAGAAAGATTCCACCTCCACCATGGCATTTCTGCAAATCCGCCCAATTCAGAGTTTACCACCATGGGAGCTGGTATTCCTGGAATAACTCCAGAGGCATTTCAAAAAGACTACCTTTGCTAACGATAGGATAAAACCTTTTTTTTTTTTAAACAATTCGTGTTATTTTCACCTTTCATGTGAAGGTGGACATGGATTATGCACAGTAGTGACTCATAGCACCACTGTACATGTTTAGCATTCACAAAAAACATGGACCTTTGTAAAAACGTTGTTCACTGTATTGAAGTTAAGCATCTGTGCTTTCTTTCTGCACAGCAATACAAAGTTTTTTCTAAAAACTGGGGGCAAATTTGGATTTTTACATCCACATTTGGGAGAAGGCAACATAGGGTGGATTTTATGCAGAGAGTCTGCCTGAAATGCTGACACTGATACACCCATTGAATACTGCTGGTGGTATTTCATCAATCCCTGAATTGGGTAGATGGTATAATCGGCAGTATTTAACAAATACTGTTGATTTACTGTTAGCACACAATTACGAATGATCCCCCCAAGTCTGTGATCATTTTTATTGTCTTATCCAGAACACTCTTATTTGAGCAACAAAAGACACACATGCAAATCAACAACCGATTCAGATATATAGATACAATGTTCCATGGACATGTACATATCCCTCCACATAGCTTTGACACAGTCATAAATACACTCAAAGGAATCACCACAGTCACAGAAACTGAAACGTAGACACAGACACATACACACACACACACACAGATGCACACACACACTCCACCTTCCTTGAAAACACACGTAAATAGAACAGGTCGCTTTTGCTCTCTTGTCATCACCAGATCCCAGGTGGGCGACCCTCACAGTTCCCTCTGCTTACATAAATTGAAATATTCAAATATGCAGCCAACTTTCCAAGAAATCACAACTTGGAAGCACGTGAAAGCCAAGTCTATTTAGCATCTTTCACTCTACACTATCCAAATGCAGACCTCATACACTGACTGGCAAATCGAGTTGGTCTGCTGTCTACATTTGCACAACGGCAAAGGAAGGAGGTGAATGACAAGGAGTTGTTGACTGGGCCATGTGGGCAGGGGAAAAGGGCGAGGAGAAAGATAAGGGAAGGGAATTGAGTTACGGGTTAAAAAATGGAGCAACGTGGGGACAGAGTTCTGAAAGTTAATTGTGAGGAAAGGGGGGTTAAGAGGCATCAAGCATCTGGTGTAATGGAAGGACATTGATGGGTTATGTATGTGGAAAATAGGTTACATGAGACAGAGGTGGAAATCTGGTAAGGTAGGTCAGGAGATTAATTGACCGATGCTGAGATCTTTGCCTGAACTGCATGCCACTGCACCCAATTGTGGAATTGTCAAAAAACCCTTTCTTTTTCTGACAAAGATAAGCATACTTGTTTCATGAACATATGTTTCAATTGAGACTTCTCTTATATTTTTTCAGGTAGCTATATTATGTGGCTTGGTTCTTTGAAAGTGGACACAATTGCACTGACTACGCTTATAATTAAAGTGACGTTTCATTACAATTATAATGTGAGTCTGTACAATTGTGTATACTTTCAGATGTTTTCTCATCAGGATATAGCCTATTACGAGGCTTACCTCTTGTTTGAAAGCCTAATTTATTGAACATTGTACTAGTGTAGCCCTTGAATTACAAGTTTGCAGAAAGTGTTTGTTCATCTTAATATTGAAGATGGAATAGGAGAGCATGAAGTCTCCTCTGCTCTTTAAATTGGAAACTATGGAACTAGGAAAACAGGGCTCAAATCCCCACCTTCTAAAATGCATACATTGTGCTACCGTGAGCAAATCACTTTTCATCACTGTGCCTCGTTTTCATTAAATACCTGTAAGGATAGTCTCAGTCATCTTAGTTTATAATCTGTGTTGTTACTCCATGCATGATTATTATTGTAACCATGTATATAATGTGAACTGGTGGGCAGGCAGGTTGTCAATTGAGGATCCTATGTGTATTGGTTGGGAGGGTACACATAGTGCCGGGTATGTGTTTTGTGTTGTGGACTGGGGAGGCGGGAAGCCAGATATGGGTCTTTTTCTGTGCCGTCAGACCACTGGTTCAGCTATGGCTAGGCTCAACCAATGAGTTCTGTAGCTTCATCACCTCTTTATGGTGGTGTAAAACTAAACATGGCATTGGATGTGATGGGCGGAGATGTAGTTTGCTGTCAAATTGAAAATTGGGACATGAGGAAATCTGGGCAAAAAATACCAGCTTTTCCTTTTGACCATTTATATGACGCTGGTGAAATCATGTTAATATGTTGTGTAAGAACCCACAAACATAACTGAAAAATGTGTTGAATAAAAGGAAAGTAATGACAATAATGTATATTATATATACTTGAGAATGTGAGGGGTGGGGGAATTTTGTATTGAGTTAACTTGTTCTGGAAGTTGGACTGCTGCATTGTGGGTATGGGCTACTACATAGCCCCATGGCCAAATAATTATACTTGCCCCCCCAAGGCCAAAGGTCTCCAGTCCTCCCATGCTGAGAACATATCTTTTACCCCCACTAACACTACTGATATCACTTCTACAACTCTAGGGCCTCATCACGAGTTGGGCGGTATCCCAGCGGTATTGCTGCTCGGGCTAGTAGCGTGATCGCCAAACCCTCTGGCATATTAGCGCCGGATCACCGTTTTAGTGGTAACAGTAATTCCACCTTCCTCATTGGGTCCAATGGGGAATTTTCAGCGCAATTAGCGTGCGCTAATAGCGCAGCGCTAAGTGCGCCTGAAAATGGGAATTCTCCCAGCGCATTTACCGCCAGATGAGAGCTGGGGGTAAATGCAGCCAAACCCGTGATTTGGCGGACCCTTAAATGCGGTGGTAATAGCGTTACCACTGCAAATAAGGGTGACCACCAAACTCGTAAGACCCCTTTAAATAGTACAACTAAGAGTACTGTCATTAGTGAAAGTATAGGTATGCATAATACAGCTACATCTGCTTGGGGCGGCAGAATTACTGGGCTTGGAAACTTGTTGGTGGAAAAGAAATAATTTTACGGTTCTCCTTTGTTGATACAATAGTTCTACAACATACATATTCTGTCCTCCTCTGTTGTTACTTTCTGTTCAAAAGATTGATAACAGCCCACAAAATGGCAGACAATTGAAGGAAGGAAAACATGCTCACAGAAAAGGTTACAAAAAAGATGGAGCGGAAGCTGTTTGGTTGGGAAAGCGGTGGAAGGCGAGATGAAACATTAATAGGAGGAAACAACATATTTTATTTTTTTGAAAAAAACGTTACGTCCCCTTTAATTGTTGCCACTTCCAAATCTGTGTCTTCCTTTCACCTTCTATCGAGCATATGTCAGGAATTTAGATCACTGATATTGTGTCACGTCCGTAGTAGCTTCATTAGTTTGAAGCGACAGCTGGGGCTTGGAAGCGGCGTTGGCTGGCAATGAAGTGGATGGATGTCTGCGCAGAAACCCGTTTGGTAACTATAGAGACTCCAGCGCGTGGCATATGGCGAAGCCTTCTTCGAAAAGAACTCCTGACTCCTGTTTCTACGCTAAAGATGTGTTACAAAGGTCTGTTAAAAACCCTGTTCCCATGGCATCCGGAAGTACAGTTACAATTTGGAACTGGCGAAGTGAAAAATGAATGACATACATTTGATAACTGCAATATTTAGCGCTGATAAGAGGCACAATAGTGCATACCTTGCCACCTGCAGCGTGAGCACATGCGTTAGAGCTTCCATGGCGGCCTGAGGTGCAGTGAGCAGGAATCTGCATCTCCATGTGTAATATGTTTCAGTGATTCCAAACCTGCTAAAACGAGAACATCCGTCTCTAGTTGGATCACAAACGGGAATAGATCCGTGTATCTGACAGGTATTAAACATCTCTAAGAAAAGGTGGAGTGTGGAACATTCTGGCAAAGGGCTTCACACAATGGTGCTGCCAACAACCTGGATGTAGCCATTTATAGCGCAAGACACCACAAGCAATCCAACTAATCGGGACAAAGAATGTCAAGAAACAGGGGTGTTGCTAGGTCTGGAAAAGATCCGGGACTAGCTAATGTCGGGAATGTCGTACTAGGGGCTAGCTCACCTTTTGGTTGCATCCCCTGACCTTCTATCTGGGGGTACCACCAAAAGACACGGGGCTATAGCCCCTTCAGTCCCCCCCCCAGCAACACCTTTGTCAAGAAAGATATGTATTTTTAGTAAACACAGGACTCACCGCTCAACAGATTCCAAAACATGCAATCCTGCCATTGAAACATGCATACAATCACACGTGAGCCCATTTGATACTGACATGCATCCATCCACTGGTGCATTCCTAAATATCCACATCATAAGATATATCCATTTGTCAACAACAAAACACTCAGTACCAAAGAAGCATCAAGAAACCTGGCACATACACAAAACTAAAAGTGGTTCCATGTTTTCAGTAACATTGTCACATGGATACTATGCTGACAGATACCATCATAATGCCCCTTTGGGAAGCAGGAATGTTATGTTTTAACCCTCCTGTTTTTGCAGCAAATGACCATTTATGTGAGTATGTATCTAGAATGTTAGCATCAGTGTGTTCTACCTAGAATGTTATTGGGCCTCATTACACGGATGGCGGTAAGGGTTTACCGGTACCAGTATTTTACCGGTACTGGTAAATCCTTACCACCTTACTACGAGGTCCCTTTGCGGGTTGGGGAATTTAACGGCTGCTTTTTGCAGGCATTAAAAACCAACCCGCAAAGGGACCAGTGGAGCTAATTACGGTACCGCAATTTGCGGTACCGTAATTAGCGCCTTCCCCATTCCCATAGAGCCCTATGAGGCAAAAATGGGAATGGGGAAGGGCAATGGTGGAAGGGGGAATTACTGCCCGGCCAACCTTGGAATAGGGCGGTAATTCCCCTTTCCACCAAGGCGGTGCCAGTATTTTACCGGCATGAACCATGGCGCTAATAGCGCCATGGTTCACCACCATCCGTGTAATGAGGCCCATTGTGTGGGTGCCTAAGTTCTTATTGCAGCAGTTGGAAACTGAGCTTGGCACAGGTGGGACCGGTGGATGCTTCTGTTACCATGAACTTATCTTGTATTATAACCTATTGTACTTACCTATGACCACGAACCTACTAAAAACCTTATAACCTAACTAAGTATCTTGACTGGTCATTTCAACCCTCTAAGCCCCATCACAACACTGGCGACGAGGATTATTGGAAACTGGAAAGCAGCAAGCACCAAGAAAGGACCGAAAAAGAAGCAAACTGGTACCAGGAGAAAAACGGTGCAGAGGAAGTTGCCCACAAAAAGCAGTGAGGAACCAGAAGCATCCACCTGCCCAACCCCCCCCAAGGTGAGCGCGCCCCATGTCCTGCATGACTGATTAGTAAGGGATGTTTGCCGTAACATTGGGGGGCAGCGCATTTCACCTTCATTTGTTATGCATCTGCCACAGCAAGCGCTTCTGAATATATTAATGCATATGCCCATTTTTATTGTGGCGGTTCACAAGGTGTCAGTGGCATGTTATTGGCAGAGCAAGGGGTCGAGGGAACAAAAGAGCGACTTTGCTGGTCAGCAGTGGAAGTGACTCCAGCGAGAGAGCGCATAAAAGTAGCTTTGCATTTTATAGCGCGCCCATGTCCATAAGACTTTCACAAGCAGCATTGGAAAATGCTTTAAAAAGGAGCGGCTGCAAAACATAATTAACACTAATTGGAAGTTAAAGGCACAAGCTGCGCAGCTGGAGACAATTATTTATTACCTTCAGCGTTGCTTTATTTGGATGTGTGCCACTTTGGGAATGCGAGAGGGTCGTCTGTCAGGTCGGGCAGAAATCCCAGCTGTTGTGGCACAGGTGACGGTTGGTCCAGAGAGCTCTGTCCGTAGCCCTGCTGTCCATATTACTAATGACGTCATGATTGTGCTGGGAGTATTGGCGATGGACACAATCCAAATAGAATGTTGCTTCTAACGTTCGGAGTTACTGGAATGTTACATGTACTGCAAAGACTGGAGGACGCAGTCAATAGTAACAAAGCTTCCAACGTGCTTCAACGTGTATCAGGCATGCAAAGTAAATATTGGAAACACGCATCGGCGTGTCATGAGGAATGGTCGGAAATACGATCCTCTGGGTTGAAGGTCGCGGGTGTTTTTTTTATGAGCAATCCAAACTTTTTCTGATCAGATCTTCAGGGAAGTGTTTCTGCTTTTCGATCATTTGAAAGTGTAATGTGCGAACTCAAAATGTTTTCCCTTATGTGCCTCACAATTTTTTTTTGTGACATTGCACATTTTTTATCAGATATTTAAAGAGTTGAAAGCAACATGCAATGAACTCATGAAATGCTTCTTTATATTGTAAAAACAAAGGCCACCATACGCTAAAATGTTGTTTGGAAAATGTAGAGTTCTTATATTTAAAGAGATATGGAGTATTTGGAAAATGAAGACAATGCATCACTTTGGGAATATGATATATGAAAACATGGGTCACATTTTTCAGGCATTGTGGTGTAGTTGTGATGGTTTGTTACATGGCATTCAATGAACATGCTTTTGAGAAAGGAGTATCCTGTCTTTTGTGCCGAAAGTGTTGGCATGTGTGTTGCTCTATATTGGGCACTGTAAGAGTATATGTGAGAGTATTTAGCATTTTTTTCATGCTGCACCACTGCATGGGTTTGGTGCATTGCTATAATGCGGTACAGCAAAGCATGTGTTGCCAGTGTTACATGGACATGAAAATGAAAACAGGCTATTCAGTCAAAAACGATTTCTACATTTAAAATGCAAATAATTTTTTTTTCACAGTTAAAAGCATATTTTGTTTCTCCACCTGAAATTCCTCTGTTGCAGGAGACAGATTTGAGGATTAATGAACTAACGATTCTAACTCATTAATAATATAATGTGTTCTCCAGTGCAAAATGGGATGGAAAATGACAGGCTCTGAAAGTCATTTTAAACGCGCATCCAGATTTTTTTTTTCTTTGCTTCTATCTGTGCTGTGTCCACAGTATTTGAAGGAAGCAAAGACTCGAATTAGCAGGAAATCAGTTTGGTTACAGTTGCAATTGTATAAACCAAGCCATTGTTAAAGAAAAGGAGGGTAGGACATTATAGAATTTCATTGGTTGAACTCATTTGGCAGGCTGTAACAGAGCTTTGCTAATGAATCTTGGGGAAAAAGAGAAGGAGAAGACATTTTACACAGCTGAGAGAAAGACCTGGCTGGTGGCTGGGGATTTTCCTGATTGAAAAAGCAGATCCCAGTGCACTGCTGCAGAGACTGGGAATTCCAGTCAATAAACCCCAGTTTGAGTGACGGCAGATGCTCGTTCTTGCTGGGGTGATTTAAGAAGAATTCATTGAACCACTTCCAGAAGGCGACCAGCCGACGAACTTCACATGCTGGACAGGCCTGGTAATTATATTACAGAGTGTGGGGGCAGTGTGTATGTGTGCGAAACTATTCAGTCAGCGTGGAAGAGGGAACTCCAGTGTATTATCAACAGGTTTAATGTTGCGAATTGAATATGTTTTCGCCGCTCTCTTCTCATTTTTGTTACAGATAAGGTTGTTACTGTGCAATTTCCATTTATTTCTGTAAAAAGAATAAGATTGTGTTGAAATGCAATTTTTTATAATACACAAAAAATATTTGAAAGCAGACGGATAGTGTGTTTTATTTTTCTCTTTTATTTGTGCATCTACCATTACAGTACTGATAATATGGGGAGAGGTTTAGACAGTGCAATTGTCATTTTTAAGCTAGCTAAAAATAAGACTTAGCGGTAGCTGTGTGCATGATTGCATTTAGTATATAAGTGTATGTTTCTGAACGGAATATAATAATTATATAATAAAATAGACTGCTGCTGGAGGTACATGAGTCAGCAGAAAGAGAGGCCCTGGACATAGTTCACCGATGTAGATAAGTTGGTGATAAATACCGCATGTTAGCTCGCTGTCGTAGATAAGTCAGTGAGGACAGCCCATGGTGGCACTCGAATTGAAAAGGTGGTGTTCCTGAAATTTAAGCCTGAGGCCTCTCTAGTGATCAGACAAACAAACTAAGCAAAAATAAGGGGTTCTGGATATTGGTGCCACATATAAAACAAAGGAATTATGCTCACCAGAAATACCACCAATAACGCATACCAACATAATGTATACTACTAAATGTATCTGTGTGCTGAAATAATGTATGTATACTGTAGTACTATATACCAAATCTAATCTGAATGCAGAGTGATTATTACTGAATTATTTTCATTTTGGCGGTAAGAAAATACCGCTAGGCCCCAAATCTATACAAAATACCCTGCAGCACATGTTTTGGTGTTTCTTTAATGGTGCAAATATAGTGATTGGTGTGTGCCAACAGTGTAGGCATGAGTGTTGCCCAATAGCGGGCAATGGTTTTTTGGAGCCATGTGGTGGCTTATGTGCCAATAAATGGTATTTTTTTTTTGGTGCCAATGTGTTTTGTTTGGCAAGTCTTATTGGGAATTGCATTGGACCTAAAGTTATGGTGTCAATGTGTACTTTTGGCAAGTATAATTTCGATATGGCATGGATTTTAAGCTATGGTGCAATGTGGTTATTGGCTTGTTTTATTGGTAATGGTGTGACTGAATGTTTTGGTGCCAATTGGGTTTAGCAAGTATTAGGAAAAGTATGAACTCACCAATAAAAAGGAATGTCAGTCAACGAAATGTACAAGGTTTATATTTTGCACTAAACCAAATTTTATCCGCAGCTACACATATCAACAAAGTATGCAGGCACAAACATTGTGGACTTTTCTGTGGGCACTTAAGTAATTCCTCTGGTTATTTTGGTGTGGACATGGTGACTGAGATCCACTACATTTTTGTTTTGGGAAGTTCATTCTCCAAATTTTTTGTTGTTGAGAATATACTAATTGCATTAATGTGATAACATACCGTTTTATTCACAGGTAACATTACAAAGGACTTTGTAGCTGAACATATTGGACTCAATTGATGTTTCAAACTCTTGTTTACCAAATAGTTTATGCGCAAATTGCCCATTGTGTAATGTAATTCGGTGAGAGTGTGTGCAATTTGAAGGATGGATGAGATTCCCGACACTTGGGTGTGTCAAAATTGAAAGGTACGACACTTGAGTTTGTCGAAATGGAAAATCCCGACACTTGGGTGTGTCAAAATGGAAAATCGCGATGCTTAGGTGTGTCAAAATGGAAAATTCTGACACTTAGGTATGTCAAAATGGAAATTCACGACTCTGCTTTGTGTCTAATTTGTGAGGGATGGAGAGTCCCGACACTGGTAGTGTCAAAATTTGTGGGGGATGAAAAATCCGACAATGCTGGTGTCAAATATTGTGGGTCGGGCGCCAGAGGAGGAAGATTATGGTGAGTGCAGTTGGCATGTTTTGGCGTATTGCCAATGTTAATGTGCTCAGTGGTGAGCATTTATTTTTCAAGGTTTGTGGGCATGCTACAGACCTGGTATTATGTGGACACCTACTCAATGTCAGTGTTATATGACAACGACATTGGGTTTGGTGCCAGCATGAGGGTGTTTAGTGAACGCTCTTTGGTGTCTAAATATGGCTATGCCATAGGCAGATAGAGGGGTATTACCCTGTGGTTTTTCAGAAAACTTGGTTGTTGGTGAATGTTGACACAGGTTTAATATGTTGTTGTAGGTGGCAAAGATTGTTGTTAGATTGTGGGCTGGTCCCATGCTGATGAGTTCCATAAATGGCCATTATGGTTCTGGTGAATGCATTGAAGTGGTTTGGCTATTTGACAGCCATATTATGGTCTTGGAAGGGTATAGCATTTTGCTTTTAATAGTTAGCAGGATGAGGTTCTAGAAGGTTAGTTCTTTGAGATGTAAATTGTTCACATTAATGACTTTACCTTCTGTTTTCCTACTTCATTGTAATGTTATGTAAGGGGGAGATGTGTTATGTTTAAACCATCCTGTGTTTGCAGCAAATGCCTATTTATGTGTGAGTATGTATCTAGAATGTTAGCATCAGAGTGTTCTACCTAGAATGTTATTGGGTGAGTGCCTAGGTTCTTATTGAAGCAGTTGGAAACTGAGCTTGGCACAGGTGGGACCGGTGGATGCTTCTGTTACCATGAACTTGTCCTGTATTATAACATATTGTACTTATCTATGACCACGAAACTACTAAAAACCTTATAACCTAACCAAGTATCTTGACTGGTCATTTCAACCCTCTAACCCCCATCACAACAAGGAACCTCTTCTTTGTCGATTACGTGTTCTCTGCAGTCTTTCATACCCTTCCTCACCACATCCCACACTTTCTAAATGTATAACCAAACCACCAGCAGGAACCTTCTCTACCACCTCACATAACACTCCTCACCCATGTCCCTCTCATATGTGGGTTCCTGCCTGTACCTGTTCAACATACTGCAAATGCGACCACTTACCATTCTATATAACCCAACAGAACTCCTCTTAACTTGCTCGACATCTTCAGGGCACATTAGCAACCTTAACTAGTTTCTGAATTCAAACTTCATGACCTTGATCAGGTCGCCGTTAGTACACTTATGGGGATTACAAATAAACTTGCACTTATTGTTTTGCCTTTTATACTATACAGTGCAAAATCTCACTTTACAAATAATCTTCTTACCACCAATGCAACAACGATAGGGCTGCATTTCTCACCACCTTGCAAGCCAGTATGACCTGAAGGGACCTTATCCCAGTGTTGGAAAATGGTGCCACCTTATATGCCCACAACTTGATTCTCATCACCTCCTTTGATACAATTTGGCTCGAATTCATTGTCTGAATAAAGCCCTTAATGATTCTTTTGGCTTTCTCGAACAATTCATTGGACTTATGATTAAACAATGTTGCCTAAAATGCAAAACTCTGCCATTCCTTACAAAATATGCTATCGTCCCTGTGGTAAACTAAATCCCATTATCAGTCATCATAGTAGCCAAAAACCTTTCTTCCTGCACAACTCTATAAGGTAACCTGTAACCCTTTTATTAGGGGGCCTACTGAATAGTTCCCCATCAGTGCATTGTGCATGGAAGACCCCTTTTCGTATTGGATTAGCGCCATATGTCTTCGCCCAAGGATTCACCAGCCACTTAAAAGCCACGCTAGGCCCACTCACCACAGGTAGACTGGGGTAAAACGGTGAGTTGCAAAATCCCAGAGCTCCCGGCAGGCGGCCGGTGAGCCTATTTTGTATTTGTATTTGTATTTATTTATTTGTAAAGCACGGCTAGCCCCTGAGGCACCTGGGCGCTCATCGTACAGGTTACACAAGCAAGCATATACATATCATCAGAACATAGTCATAATACAACATTACACAGTAATAGAATAAAGTCATATCACTTAAATTACAAGTATTTGCAAAATAATGCAAATCAGCAGAGGATATAATGCAAGTGTGATAAATATACCACAGGAGATAATACTAATGTGTAGGTGTGTCTAGTGAGTGTCGGTGTGACTAATGTAATAAAGTAGGTGGACTGGGGTCTTGCTAGAGGAGCCTGACTTTAGTCTTAATGCGAAATCTAAAGACGGATGGTTCCTCTCTTATCAGGGAGTGTGTTCCAATTCTTGGCAGCAAGGACTGGGAAACTGACCCCACCGGCACATTGTTGGTTGAAGCGAGGGACAGAAATGCAGTGTGCTTGAGCAGCTCTAATAGCGCTATTTTGCATTACTTGCATTTTGTTAAGATTTTATTGAGAGGTTCCCAGGTAGAGCGCATTGCAATAATCAAGCTTTGATAAGACTAAGGCCCTTGCTACTGCGATGCAGTTAGTTGTCGTTAAATAAGGGCAGCAAGCTGTAATAAGCTTACAGGTGTACGCCGTAGTGCGTTGGTTTGTCTAGTTAGAGTGAGGGCAGAGTCAATATGAATACCCAAAGTTTTCAGATCATTGGCTACTCTAATAATTTTACTGTCAATTTCGAAAGAGGTGAATAAGGTACCTAGTTTATTCAATCTGGCTGTTGACCCAAGGAGGAGCAGTTCGGTCTTGTCGTCGTTAAGACATAACCCATGCTTTGCCATCCAGGTTTGCATGGTACTGTAGATGTTGTTGAGATTCTTACTATCTACAATGTGATCACCAGTAATTGGGATGAGTATCTGGGTATCATCTGCGTAGTTGGTATATGTAACTCCCAGATAGTCAAGAATATCGAAAAGGGGTTTGGTGAACACATTGTAGAGAGTTGGTGATACACAAGATCCTTGAGGGACCCTGCAAGTCACTGGTGTCAGTGAGGCTGAAGCTGATGGTGCGAAGACCCACATGGATCTATCTATTGCTGAGGAATGATTCTATCCAGGTGTTGGCTTGGTCAGAAAAGTGTGCGGCAGATGATAGGTGTTTGCAAAATATTTTATGGTTGATCGCTGATAGGTTGAGTAGTAAAAGTAAGGCTGATTTACCCTTGTATTTAAGGTCTGAATTTGTGTGTTCATGTCCAGGAGTACAGTCTCTCTCCCATGTCTAGGTCTAAAACCTCATTGTCTCAAGCCTAGCAAGTTGTTAGTTTCCAGGTAATGTTGTATCTGAAGATATGCTGCACGATCCAGAATTTTAAGTAAAAAGGAACAGTTGCAATGGGTCTGTAGTTTGACGGGTTACTGGGGTCTAAGGAAGGTTTTGTTAGTAACAGGAGTACTCACGCGTCTTTCAGGTTATTGGGTACAGTACTTGTTTCAAATTAAACATTAATGAAGGAGGTAATAAAAGGGGCCAATACATTGGCAGCTTCCTTGATAAGTGAAGCTGGGCATGCGTCTCCCTTGCAGTTGGAAGGTTTGAGTTTCAGTATTATAATCTCCACCTCTATGATAGTGAAAGACTTGAAGTTGAATTGGGGCATGTCCAAATTAGGTGGGGGTGGCAGGTCCTGAGTGGTGGCATTGTCAGTGATAAGGTTTCTCTTCATTTCTATTTTATTTAGGAGCATAGTAATTTGGTCTTGGAGAGCATTCTGTTTGTTACTGCGCCATATAGTATATTTAGTCGGATGCGGGGGCAGGAGATTCTAGCTATTTCAGTATGTTAAATAATTCCTTTGTACTAGAGTTAGATTTAAGTATGCGGTCGTTGAAGTTGTCTTTTTTCGCTTGGACAATGGCTGCTTTGTAATGGAATGAGGCTTCTGCAAAGATGTCTCTATTGGAAGCCGATGGTTTACTTTTCCATGCTGATTCAGCTGTTCTTTCATCTTTCCTAAGAGACTTCAGATGAGGAGTGTTTACCACTTGTTGAGGTGAGCTTGTGGTTTAGATTTCTGAAGTTTGAGGGGGGCTATAGTGTTGATGGCCTTCAGGATGGTTTCATTATACAGGTCAACCAGTACTGTCGGGTCAGAGTGCATTATGCCAGGGTTACTGATTGGTTGTAGTAGTGGTAGGAGGTTCTCTAAGGTAAGGTTGCGTTTGCTTCTAGTCATTGAGACTAGAGCTTGAGTTTGTAAAGTCGGATGTACTGGCTCTTTGATAGTAAACGTGATGAGATGATGGTCAGTCCAGGCAAAAGGGCTGTTGGACTGTATATTGATGTTGCAGTTCAGGTCTGCTAGCCAGTCTAGCGTTCTTCCTTTATTGTGGGTAGGGTTGGTTATGTGTGAATCCTAATTCAGCTATGGTGTTCTGGAGGGCACCAGTTTTAGTGTCTTTTGGGTCTTGGAAACCTAGGTTAAAGTCTCCCAGGATGATTACTTAGGAGTTACTTTTAGTGTTAATAGATAATAGGTGAGATGTATCGTTTTGGAAGGTGAGGGTTGGGCCTGGGGGGCTATAGATCAAGTGGATTGAAATAGTAGATGTCTTAGATGTGGCTAATTTGACAGATAGGAGTTCAGCAAACGGTAAGGGTTGATTGTTGACTAATCTTAGGTCTAACACTGTGCCTCCTGCTCTCGAGGTATTGGCATCTCTATCAGAACGTATGATAGAGTAGTTATCCGGAATGGCGAGGGCAAGGGATGGGCCAGATGCTGGATTTAGTCAGGTTTCCGTGATGGAAATGAAATCGAGGTCATCTAATATTATAGTGTCAGCTATGTCTAGGGCATGTGCTTGGAGTGATCTGGCATTATTGAGGCCTGCTTTTATAGTAGTAGCAGGGCTGCTGATTTTGGGCATTTGAGATTTCAGCTTATTTATAGGTCTAATAGGTGACGTACTTGTCGTATTATCTTTGCTAGTCCGTGTGTGATGATGGTGAGATCTGGAGCCAAGTCTGTGGTTCCTCAGCTGTGTGGGACATGGAATGGTAAGGCGAAGTGCATAGTTCCATAAGGCTAGTTGGGGTGACTGGGAGTAAGAATGATTTAGGCACTGTGGCATATGATGTTCGTTTAGGTGCAAGTTTGGGCTAATGGTCATCCTGATCTGTAATAAAGACAGGAGTGGTTATTCTCGTAGAGTGGTGTAGTACTGAATGGAGGCAAGGTTGCAGGAATTTTGAGGGTGGGATATGTCTTGAGGGTGGGAGCCTAGTTGACATAGTTAGGTGCATGATGGGTGCACTGAGCTTTAGTAAGGCGTCCATGTGTTTGGGTCGCGTATAGTCTATTAAGGGAGCTGAATTGGTCATGTGTGATTGGATGAGGCTATGCACAACAAGGATGAGCACCACATGGTGTAGCAGCATGGCTAATGTTAAGGATAGTGCAACCTTAGGCAAGTGCACTTTGTAAGTTAGCATCCGTGGGGGATCACAGTACCATGAAGAGGGCTGTTTGCTATGAAGGTGCTAATGGAAAAGGCATTCATGGTAATGCAGGTGGCCTAGGTAACGAGGCTACAAGGCAGTGTGGCTATAGGCAGTTACAAACAGTATCACAGGTATTAGCAGCCGGGCACTTAATCTAGACTAAATTCAGCAATTGTTACAATGCAGCCAGTCAAAACATATGGTGGTTATTTATGCAACGACATCACTTCATTAATAGAAACGTAAATGGCTTAGACAGCGGATATGTTGCTGAGTATGAGTACCAATTTCGGTTGGGCGATATTGTATGTAAATATGTGCTCTGTAAAGTGCTTTGGATTAAGGCGCTATGTAAATAACACATCATTATCATTATCATTATTGTTACAAAATGGCATACGGAATATTGGTGTTTTGTGGGATAATATGCGACAACGATTAGATTTCTTAGAGCAAGCTAGTGCAGACTGCGCTCCAGGGAGCCATAGTACATAGTGAATTGTTGCGGGACGGTGTGAGCTGTAAGATCAAACAATGTGCATGCTGGCAGTGCACGCTAGGTAAGAGGCAGACGGTTAACTCAGGTTAGGTGTTGGCCAGCAGTCTGGTGGTACTATTAAGCTACATGTAGCACTCCGCTAATGTAAACACTTTAAAAATATTTATGCGGTAGTGGTTTGGATGGCAAGGGTGTTAAGGCGTGCAGTTGTTCGTTAAGGAAGTCTTCGATTTTGGCATATAAATTCAGGCATAAAAGTTCAACAACGGCGCATGCACGAGAGGTGCAATGCAATCATGCGAGCAGTAGAGGAGCTTCACAAGCCATCATATAATACCAGGCGGGCTGTATGCATGTGTTAGGGTGCATATGTGAGCAGATAGATCAGTTGCAGTGACCGTATGATAGTAAAGAGAGTCTCACCGCTGTGTAACAGGGTGCCAATTTGACAAGGCGGTGGAAGGCAGTGAGTTTGCAGGATAAGCCGAAATTGACTTTAACTCACTGATTAGGTGGGAGGATGGTAGAGTAGGGGCCGCTAGCGCTAAGGGCAGCTTGCAGCACGGCAAGCTCAATCAGAGCTTTCTTTCTTGGGCCTTACTTTGTGGGCCGGCGAATCGTGGATGGTTTAGGTAGGGAGCATCCACCAATCCGCTCACACCTACAAGCCAGAGAGGTCAGGCACTGGAAGGGACAGGGTACTCTGGGTACGGCGACCATCTTAGGAATTGGAGCACCTCGTGTGTTCCAATGGTGGTAGTTTCAAAACAAATAAAGATTGATGCACGCGTTCAGTAAATTAACGTAGAAATGATCTCTAAGTATTAAATCCGAAATGCTTAAACGGATTAGGGTAATTGCAAAGCACAATTACGACGGGGCTCCGAGGGGCTTCTGGCAGCTGATAATATGCCTGAAGCTTTCCTCAGCATCCGTGCAGGATTGCAGTGAGGGGTGTTGCTCCTGCAGCACACAGCGACGCTGAGGGAGCTTCTGCTCCAGTGGGGGTGAGAAGGTGACCTATGTCCATAGGCTTCTTGTCAGGATTCTCGCCACATCTCTAACTGAAGGTCCTGGTTCTGCGTTGACACCCAAAATAGAAAAGTGAATGCAGACAGCCTTAACCTTCACCTCGACAAGGGGCCTTGTAGGGTGAAAAGTACAAACTGCTGATGAATATCTTGATACAGAAAAAGGATCAAGCCCCCATAATTACAAAGAGAATATTTACTAGCAATGCACATATATATATATATATATATATATATATATATATATATATATATATATATTTATTGTATGCACATTCTATGCCAGGAGCTAGAATATCTGGAGAAGATCCTAAAATATAGGGAAAGAGCACACATGGCACGGATTGCAAATATCTAATAAAATGAATGTGTCCAGAACCATAAAGTGTCTCTAGTTCTAATGTAGAGAAACCACCCAGATGGTAGCCAAAGGTCACATTAAAAAACAAAGTGTTGTTTTACCTGCAAAAAAGGTGGGCCCAAGGATTATCAGACCCAATGATCTAAAAACCGTGTGAAGAACTAAAATAGATGGATCACGTTCACAAAAAAGATAAGGTCTGTGTGATAATGGGATGCAGATAAAGCAATCTTCCACAATTCTTGATGTGCACCAAACTTCTGAAAGGAAAGGTTGCTTAAACATTGTTGCCGATGCTCACAACCCCTAAAACCCTATGAAATAGGCACAGACGACTTACTTGGTCCCCTTTTTAATTTGAAGGACTACAACCTAGGGCCAAATGTATTTGTTTTTTAGAATCTTTCATTCCTTCTCTACCCCCTCCTTTTTAGTACTGTAACACACGTTTTTCAAATCCTTCACATTGCAAAATTAAGTTTGTTTAATTATTTTAATGTGTATGCTCTCAGGTCTTGGTAGCCGAAATGTGTTTTTTCTTTAAAACTACAAACTTTATATTGTGTACCCAAATGCCTACTTTTCTTCAGTTTTCCCTTTGGCCAATCTCATTAGCACCTGCTAAGACGTATCTTTTTCTTATATGTAGCTGTGAGAGGATTTTCTACCCAGTGCTCCCAAAGATAAAGTGGGTGATGCTAGCACATCTATACCCTTCACAATTCAGGCATTGCAAAGGAATTAGGTATCACTGTTCTCTGCATTTCAGAGGTTATTTGTACTGATATGCATTATTTCTATGACTTACAATTTGATCCAGTTTGCTTAATATTTGCAGTAAGAAAGAGAAGCGCTCAAGCTCTAATTTTAAATGGGGCAGAGTGGGAAACAGAAGCGTAAAAGGAAGGCACAATGTGTGTACGCCTCCATGTTCTGCTCTGCTCCATTTTGCTGCATTGTACAGACCAGAGATGACAAATCCTGCCATGCAGATCACTTCTATCTCCTGAGGTGTTTATGCAGGCAGACAACAAATGGGCTCCTTGGAATCTGCCTCAGTTTTCCACCTGGTCAAGAGCATGCAGACTCCAAGCGTATGTGCAGGCACTGTCCACTTTTCCACAAGAAGGAGTGCAAAATGTAAAGAGTAAAAGCACGTGTGCCTTGCTTCTATTCTTTCCTTCTCCACTCCACCTCATTCACCTGTGCAATTGCATGCCAACCTCCCATCAGCACATACGTCAGCCTCAACGTTGGTAGTCCCCTGCATGAAATGTACGTTTCTTACCAAAATTAGCTTGTAGTGTCCCTGATTCTACTTCTAGTTTCTAGTTGCCATGCTCGCGCGTTAAATGAGAATGAGATCCCATCTAAACATACTATCTCATTCTCTGCTTCGTCTCCTAGCACTGGCTGATTCTGAGCAGCTTTACCCATTGGTGTGGGAGTGCAAAGTCTGGGTTTTCCTGCTTTTTCGTATCCCTCGCTTAGCAAGGTAAAGCAAAACCAGGCTAACCCCAGCTATCTGAGCTTTTGCCACCTGCAGAGAATGAATCGGGTGTCAAACAGCCAGCTGCTGTTTCCACATACATATACTGACTAGCTTCAGTGTTGACTGCCACCACCTCCCCTTCACTTTGACCTCTGCTGCGGAAATGTAGGAAATGTGTCTAGTTTATGCTGGCACAGAAAATAGTGTGTAACTTATACAATGTCCTAGATGGCACTCGCATCAGAACGTGCACGCTTCTCTGCATGCTTTATCATTTCACATGCAAAGTGTGTGGGCATGCAACTCGTGCTAGACAATTACATACATTAAAGGGCATGTGGATGTAGTAGAAACACAGGAAAAGCATGTGCCTTTAGTTGTATCCTACATGCACACTCTAGAATGAGGCTCGCAAAAGACAATGGGCCTCATTACACGGTAGGCGGAGGACCAAGGTGCTATAAGCACCTTGGTCCATGCCGGTAAAATACCGGCGCCGCCTTGGTGGAAAGGGGAATTACCGCCCTATTCCAAGGTTGGCGGGCGGTAATCCCCCCTTCCCCCATTGCCCTTCCCCATTCCCATTTTTGCCCCATAGGGCTCTATGGGAATGGGGAAGGCGCTAATTACGGTGCCGCAAATTGCGGTACCGTAATTAGCACCCTGGTCCCTTTGCGGGTTGGTTTTTAACGCATGCTAAACAGCAGGGGTTAAAGTACCTACCTGCAAAGGGACCTCGTAGTAAGGCGGTAAGGGTTTACTGTGTAATGAGGCCCAATCAGCTAGGAATAAATTCAATCAATCTCCAATACCTGAAAGTAAAAAGGAATACAAACGTATCCTTAGGCACAGCCCATCTGTAATGTCCTGTCTCCATGCCATGGTTCACTTTGCAGGGACAGGCGGTCACCTGTACCCTTTTACTGTTTGTTGTGGGTACAGCCCACCATGTTTTTTATAGGCAGTGCTACTGCCAGAAAAGCATTTTTTTCCCTGAATAATAAAGACGGTGCACCACACTATTTGGGCTCTAGCATATTACTGAATTGTGTATGCTTCATTGGTTTTATTATATATATCCGCACATGCAGATTTAACATTGACGACAAGGATAAACCCTGCTGTGCATCATTTTGATAGTGTTGTCGAAATTCATGCCCGGAGTACCATGTCACCTACCGCAGCATTGCCGACCCGACAGATGCTGGGCTACCACTGGTGTGCGCAGCACCACCGCCACTGGTGCTCATTCCCGCTCTGCCCGTGAGCTCGGTGTTGGGACTCCACAGTGATACCCGCGCTGGAGAGGATGCCCGCATCGAGTCGGTAAACTCACAGCAGACGCGCAAAAGGACACTGCATTACGCACAGAGGTTTGACAGCAAGCAGGCCCTGCCTGTGCCTACACGCCACTCCTGCTAGCCCATCTGGCACTCGAAGTGCGTCCAACGGTCACATTTAATTCCCACTGCACCGCTATGGGGTAAATATCAACACAAATGAAAACAAAGTGTACGTGATCTGGAAGGGCCCATCATCACCCACCTGCAAAAACACTGCTGCTAGCAAGACAATATTAACACGGGGACTAGAGGATAAAGGTCAGAGTGCCCCAACCCCTGCCTCAGACTCTCTGCCACCATGTCAGACAATGAGGAAGCCAGTAGCCCACTGAGCCCAACATCCAGCTCATCCACTCGAAAAACCAGTGCGCAGGGAGGATGGGGGACATGAATCATTGCAGCTCCAGGCCATACAGTCGTTTGATATTTCAGACACGAGTAGTCTGGCACCTTGGTGGAGCATGTAGGCTCAAGGAACCCAATATTTACATTGACACAACAGGCTTCATGGAGAACTCTGCCTCAGAGGCATACTAATGCACTCGCTAGACCCAATTGTGAGAGACATTGGGCCTCATTACGACCCTGGCGGAATGGGTTAACGGGTGCCGCTAATGGGTGCGGACCCGTTAAACCCATTCCGCCTGATTACGAGGTCCCCTCGCGTCATTACCGGGTCCCACAAGGGGACCAGGGAGCTAACAACGGGCCAGTTGTAATCGGCCCGTTGTTAGCTCCCTGCACCCATTCCCACTGAGCCCTATGGGGGCTCGAATGGGAATGTGGAAGGTCCGGGCCCGGGTTGCATGAGGGAGGAATTGCCGGGCCCTCCAAACTCGGAATGGCCCGGTTATTCCCCATTCAGGGAACCCGGTCCCTGTTTTGGAGGCAGCCATGCCGCCAATAGCGGCATGGCTACCGCCAAAGCCGTAATGAGGCCCATTGTGTTTGAAATGCCAGAAAACTCGACTGACACATTTCAAAGCATCATTGTTTCACTAAATAATTATTTATTTCCCTTAAAGAAAGTAGGTTATGACCACCACATATTTCACACTTCTACACAGGACAAAGTAGAAATGGTGGACAATTTTGTTATGAGGCTGTGCAAAAGAGCAACATACTGAGATTGTGACCGCTATTCAACAGAGGAACCCCTGAAGTCAAGCCATTGCAGGTTGTGTGTCAGCTGAATTTAGGAAAACATTACTGCAGAAGAGCAGGGCACTTGAAGACATTTTACAACTTGCCAAAGTGGAGGCCGCACTATCCATGCAGACTGAATCATTGAGCAACATTAAAATTGTGCAGGCAGCCTCCCTGGCATCCCTGTGTTAAGTGCAATCGTCTGAACGAAGTCAGGTTCAGAAGAAATGTTATTGTTGCAGATACAATCTTTACATCTGGATATAACTGCGACACATGCAGAGGTGAAAACCACTTCCAATCAGTGTGCAAGAACATCAAATCCTTCAGAAAACGGAAACCCACGAGGAAACCAGAAGGCGGGAGAGTCACCATCTCAGGCAGGAAAGCCCCTACCCCAGAACTTGGCGAACTCCTGCCCCCAGCCGATATAGCTTGCACAGCTGAAACAGATAATTGTCACACAGAGACAGATGGCACAGTGAAAGAAGGGAAGATGCCAGGCAGACACATTCCCCAGAGGAATCAAAAAGGATATCTATACGGCAGAAAATAAGATACTTTTAGGCCTTGCTGAGACACTGCAATGAATCTGACTCATCATCATCAAGTGGTGACCAAAAAAGTGGTTAAGTGCATGCAATAGGTAACGTCACAGCAACCCAATACAGCCCGACTCTGCTGTTGCAAATAAATGGGCACACTCGAGTATTCCTAATAAATACAGGAGCGAGAATCAAAGTGATCAATGAACACAACTATAGGTCCCTTGACAACAAGAAAACACTAAAATCAGCTGATATTGACACCTATCCATGTGGCACAAACAAACCGTTAGAATGCAAAGGGTTGTTAAAGGCTACCTACATGCACAAAGACAAGAGAATGAAAACCATGATATATGTGGTTAAAGGGGAAGTTCCAGGAGGAAATATCCTCAGCTTCCGTTCAGCAATCCAGATGGGGCTGGTGCATATAATTTACCAAATCATGTCAGCCTACACGACCAGTCCAAAATACATGATGACAAAAATGTTCCCATCCCTATTCAAAGGCCTAGGGAAGTTAAAAGGGAAACAGATCAAGCTGCATATCAATACACACATCACACCATAGCACAGCACTACCGTAGCATACCCCTCAACATTCAGAAACAAGTGGAAGACAATATACAGTTGCTATTAAAGCAAGACATCATAGAACATGGAACGGGTCCTATGCAATGGGTGTCACCAATAGTGCCAGTCCCTAGGAAGGAAAGTAACAAAAGCATTTGCATCTGCTTGGACATTAGAGCACCAAATGTTGTGATTGAAAGAGAGCGGCACATGTCACCAAAAATGACAGACATGATGCACTTGTTAGATGGTGTGAATGTTTTTTCCAAATTAGATTTAAATAAAAGATACCACCAACTCGAGCTACACCAGACTCTCGCTAGATAGCTACTTTCCCCACAAATTTAGGGATTTTTCGCTATAAATGCCTCAGCTTTGCAGTATCTTCCACTAACGAGATACATCAGATCATCAAACACACTCCCCAATGTTTGAACTACAGCAATGACATTTTAATCTTTGGGGCAGCTCAAGGGGCACACAAAAATATGCTGAGGAGGGTGAGCATGGCCCTCGAAGAAGAGAACCTGACCCTAAACACAGACAAATGTTAGCTAAGCAAATCAACGCTCAAGTTCTTTGGGCACATCTTTTCACACAAGGGTCCACAACCTGATCCAGACAAAGAGCAAGCACTGGTGGAAGCACCCACACCAATGTCAACATCAGCCATCAGATCATTCTTGGGGATGGCAGGCTATTGCACCAGGTACATTCAGGCTTTTTCTTCTGTCAGCACACCCTTACGCCTAATCACCGGCAAAGGACAGGAATTCACATGGTGCACCGACTGAGGTATTTCGAAAGATCAAAACACACATTGCCTCTGCCTCCTGCTTGGCTACTATGACCTGGAACTAGAAACTGAACTAACAGTTGACACCAGCCCCGTTGGCCTCTGGGCAATCGTGGCACAAATAAAGCCAGGCGGTTCACCGTCCTCTGCACACCACATAGTGGCCTATGCAAGTCACAGCCTCTCCCCAATGGAGTGTGCCTACTCACAATTAGAGAAAGAGAGCCTCAAAGTATTGTGGGCATGTGAGCACTATCACCTATTTCTATATGGACAACCTTTTACCATTGTCACTGTCCATCAATCTATCACGACAATATATGGAAAGCCCACAGTCAAAATGCCACCTCACATCGCAAGATAGGGACTCTGCCTACAGGAATACTCATAATATGTTGACCAGGAAAAAACAGAAACCCAGCGGATTTCCTGTCCCGATATCCCCTACCTGCCAAAGATGAGAGACAGCCCGTCAAGGCCAACCAATATCTTCATTACATTGTGATCAATGCATTGCCCAAATCACTAACCATACCGCAAATACTGAGGGCATGGAGCAAGAAAATCTCCTCATGACAGTTAAAGACTGCGTAACATCAGGAAAGTGGCATCAGAGAAGCAGAAATGAGATACCCCAATCGGAAACAGAGGAAACAACTCCAGACTTTCCACCTGACAAGACACCCTCTGTCTGTTTCCCCAGAAGGATTACTCTTAAAAGAGAATAGGATAGTAATCCCTGAAAACCTGCAAGATGTGATAGTTGCCATAGAACACACAGGGCACCGTGGAATCGTATCCACCAAAAGACAACTCAGAACAAAAGTTTGGTTCCCACACATGGATGCCAAAGTCGACCAGACGCTAGGGAAATGCTTAGCATGCAAAGCAGTTGCGCCTCGCACCTTCACTGAACCACTCAAAATGACAACAATGCCACAAGAAGTGTGGGCGAGGTCGCCATCGACATGTTTGGACCCCTTCCCAATGTGAAATATGCCCTAGTGATCATAGATGAGATGTCCAGATTCCCAGAGATACACTTAATCCATTCCATGGGAGCTCAGTCAGTCATCCCAGCACTGGACACACATTTTGCAGACAACAGAATCCCCACCATTGTGAAGTCTGAAAATGGACCCCATTCAGCAGGCATTATTTTGCAAGGTTCACAGAAGATCTAGGATTCCAACACCACAAAATCACACCACTCTGGCCTCAGGTGAATGGAACAGCATAGAGATTCAAGGCCAACCTGAAACACAATCTGCAAATCTGCTCAATCACAAAGGGCTCATTTATGCAGTTCATCTGCACACACCTCTGGAATTATCAGAACACACCACACATCCCCACAGGTGTGTGCCCCTCAGCACTGATGTTTGGCGGTGTTGTGAGAACCACCCTCTCGCACAACCCAAAAAATGAAGTAGCTGTCAGCAGTGAAACCAAGGCCAGAGCTAATGATCGAGAAAGGAAGGACAAAATGAAGGAATATGCTAACAGTGACTTTCAGGTAGGAGATCAAGTGCTGGCACGCCAAGTCTAAGGATCCAAAGAGACACCAGTGTTTAACCCTGATCCCATGACAGTGACACACGTCAAGGGGTTCCATGGTAACAGCAGCAAGTCCCACAGACACCGTCACAGTGAACTCCTCATTCTTCTGACCGGTTGAAGGAAGGTGACCTTACCCCTCATAGAGAAGACTCAACCACTGTCGAGGACTCCACTGATGAAGCCTCTGAGTTCATGGATGGCGATGTGGACACAGACGACAGTTAGGATGATCGGAACAACAGAACCCTTCCCATGTGAAGCCCATCAAGAAGGGCCATTCGCAAACCCTCAAGATGGATTGAAGAAATGGGTTCAGTGTACACGTTTCTGGTAAGGAAGTGGGAGATGTAATGTACTGTCTCTATGCCAATGGTTCACTTTGCAGCGACAAGCGGGTCACCTGTCCACTTTTACTGTTTGTTGTTGGTACAGCCCACCATGTATTTTATTGGTGGGGTTACCTCCAGAACGGCAGCCTCCGCCTGAATAATAAAGAAGGCATGCCACGCTACTCAGGATCCAGCGTATTTTTGAATTGCATATGCTTCATTGGTTTTATTATATCAGTGTGCACGTGCAGATTTAACACCATCTCCATCTACACAAACATGACTCACTTGCCAATGCCATAAAGTAATTTTCTTGCATTGACATCTATTGAATGATCAACTCATACATACGGAGGAGCACAGGTGTGTAAACACCAGACCCAGTCTCAGTATAACATGGCAGCCAGAGACATAGCACGTGCAGCTTGCTAACAGCAAGCACATAGGCTGCAAACGTACATAACAACATATCGCCCAGCATGGCGCAAAGCGAGGAGTGATTTGCAAGTCATGATGGGAAGTATTACTAGGAAATCACATAGCTGAGAACTTGAAGGTGGATGAGAGCAGATGAAGGAATTAATGCTGCCATATACATGACTGTATGTAGAAGAGCTCATAAGGCAACATGATAGCATCACTCATATTGTAATATATGTGGCTATCTGTGCATTACAGTGTAGGAACATGTGAGTAGAGCAGATCCAATTTCACCTATACAAAAACCACTACATGCAACTCAAGAAGTTGCTAAGTGGCAAACTACCCGACACAGCAGGGGCGACCCGCACAACAGCCTTCCTCTCCAGTCAAATCAAACATTTCGCACATACTATACAAACCACATTGAATGGGATTTTTGTGGAGAGCCGAAATATAGGGAACTGGCCCGCCGCTCACCTACCAGTAAGACCGGGTCACAGACATTCGACTATCGAAACAAACCCTATGAGAACATTTTTAACTAATTACTGTTAGCCCTGAGGAAACTCTGCACGTGCGGCTGTGAAAGAATGACGTTTACATTTCCCAAAATAATCAAATCCATGAAAACAACAGTTCAGTGCTGATTTAAAGGAAAAATGTCTCACCATTAAGTGTACATCTATGGCGTGCAATGCACACCGCATATCACTGCTTCATTTCCTCAAACACAAGGGCCTGCTTTTCTGATTTGAATGAGTGAACTAATCACATCAGCTGTAAAAATGGTGCAGTTTGTGCATGCATAATATCTGTTGTTTATGTGCCAATTCTGCTATAGTCGCACTGCTTTGAAGCTGAAAATAGGTGCAGTGGGACTTTAGCCAGGGGCGCTTCAAGGGCATTTGTGGGCGAATCCTTGAAATGAAAGCACTCAGAACTCTCTGCCAGAGAATTTCGCTGTGCCTGGTCTGTACAGAGACAGGTGCATGTGAATGTTCCAGTGATGCATAGTTGCAAAGTATATGGGGGCGGAGGGGTCCCGTTGATCCCGCCGCACTTGAAACACGGGTTTAGGAGTGTCATTGTGCCCCTGTGAATACTTTACATTTATTTGTATGGGGCGACCGCAAACAAAAAAAGGATTGAGTGCTGCACGCTTTTAAATTCCTCTGCTAGACAGGCCTTTTGGCTCCTCTCCTGCTGGGCTGAGGATCAGTGAATTGTTTGCATGCCTCTTGCAAAGTTAGCAAGTGATGGTCGCTTCAAAGTAGAAGGCTGCCTCATCAATGGACCACCTTGGCTTTATTTGTGGGGTAGAGACGAAAGGAGAAGGCTGGACTTGACAAAGTTGTTTGGCAGGCTCAGAAGAAGTAGGGTGAAGGTGGATATCCAAAAGCAGGCTCAGAAGAAGGTGAAGGTGTATATCCAAAAGCAGAATGCATAGGAAAGGCTACTGAGCAGTGTATGTGACTGTTGTTGAAATGTAATATGTTTAGACATGCCTGTCAATCCTAAAGCTTTTATTCAATTCTTGCTTTAAAATGTGATCTAAAATGGGTTGTTGGAATTGGGTGTGGGTACAGCTTGCTCGCAACGAGACCTGAGTGATGGCTGATTCTGGGTCAGACTTACCCATTCTGCTCATATGCAACTACAAAGAAATGGTAAGACAATTCAAAGTAGAAGTAAGAATAACGAAGCACAGGACCACGGTTTTTGGTGGATCATCAGTGCACTTGCTGGGCTATATTCACACAAAAGTTGAATTCAAAGGCAGACCGACAGTAAACAAATCTACTTTTCAGAGGGGAGGTCCGGCAGTGTTGGGGTGGGCTTACCAGGCAAAGCTGGACATTAAGCTGGATCCAAGCATGGAAGACCAAGTGGTTCATTACGACCCTGCCAGTCTGGTAACATAGGTGCCGGTAGACTTACCAGCACTGTTGTTACCGGACCGGCAGAGTACAAGTTTGCGGGCTGGAGCCCTCCCGCCCACCAGGTCGGACCTGGCAGGCGGAACAGCACCCACTCTCAGACTTTCACGGTAGCACCGGCACCGTTGAAAACAGTGCCGGTGCTACCGTCATCCCCATTCCCATTGAGTCCTATGGGCCTCAAATTAGAATAGGGAATACCATTTTTCCAGCGCCTGACTCCCTGGAACGCTGGGGTCGTAATACCCTGGTAATTCCAGAGAGCCAGGTGCCAGAAAAATCACAAGTCCGGCAGCCAGCCTGCCGGTTTAACCGGCACAGCTACTGCCGGACACGTAATGAGGCCCCAAGTATTCTCAAAAAGAGCAGTAGGAGTGTCAGTGTCAAGGGATGAGTATCCAAAGTTGTTTTCTAAAGAGTTGGGGAAAATCAAGAACTACGTACACAAAATTAGATTGATGCAGAGTGCAGTCCTACGTCAAGCACAGGGTGAGACGCATACCTGTGACTGCAAGAAGTGCGCTGCAGGCTCAACTCACGAAAATGGTCAAGGAAGACACGCTAGAAACAGTGGAATCTTTGGAATGATTAAGCCTGGTGGTCCTGATTAAGAAGCAGCACTCAGGGTTTGCATTGACCTGCACAGTTTGAACATGGTAGTGATAACCCATTGCCGAGCATAAATGAACTGATCCTAATGATGAAGGAGGCCAAGTACTTTTCAAAATTAGACATGAGGGATGCATACCATCAGATAAGCTTGCAAATAGTGCCAAGACTCTTCACATTGTTCAGCACTCCGTTTGGCACTTACCAGTTCACCAGAAATCCATTTGGGTTGTCCTCCACCACTTCGGCTTTCAAAAGAATGATGGATTCATTGCTGCAGAAAATTGGAAACATTTCCTATTTCCAGGATGGCATCTTCATATATGCAGAAGACGTAGAGGCTCATGATGTAGTGCTGATGAAGGTACTCACACGGCTACAATAGGTCGTAGTGAAGCTGCGGTATGAAAAGTGTGTGATAAAGGAGAGAGAAGTGGAGTATCTGGGATACAAGGTATTAAGAGAAGGAATCAGTCCGAAGAAAAATCTATTACAAACTACAGTCAATGCCCCAGCACTTGCTAACAAGGATGAGCTGCGATCATTTATGGGACTCACAGAATATTACATGGAATTTGTACCCCGATTCTCTGAAAGGACAGTCCCATTGAGGGAACTATTAATAAAGGAGTGGAATACAATTGGCAATCGGAAACAAACTAGACCCTTTGAGAAAGTAAAGATGAGAATAGTAGAAGTCCCAGTCTTACGATCTTTCAACTCAGTAAGGAAGACATACATATGTTTATATCGACAAGGGATGATACTGACCAGAAGAGAGTGGATGCAGAGCAGGTGGTGGTATTTGCATCCAAAGGATTGTCAGAGGCTGATAAAACCATTTCCACAGTGGAGAAAGATATGGTGGTGTGCGCCTGGCAGTGGAGTGTTTCAGGATATATGTATGAACCATTGATACAAATGTTGAGTATGGGATGGACGAAGACGTCCGACCCAAGATTAGCATGCATAACAGCAAAGTTACAAGAACATGCATACAAGGTATTGCACATAGCGGGATTGAAGAATGCCCAGGCCGATTGCATGTCACAATTGCCCCAACAATGTGTTTCTGCAACTATCTTCCTGAAAGATGAATGTGAGGCAGCCTCAGCAAGAGACTTAAGATGCAAAGAGATCTTAGAGATGAGTGCAAGCTACTGGCGGAAAGAATCATCCAAAGATGAGGCACTAACGAAATTTACCGTATGAGTCATTAATGGAAGGCCTAGTGAAAGGGTGATTCCGGAAGGATTTAGGCCATGTGGGAAGGTACCTGAGAGATATATGAAGCAGATGGACTACTGACCAGAGGAGATCAAATCATGCCCCCCTTGGGAATGAGGAAGATAATTCTGTGCAAAGCCCACTCAAGACACTTAGAAAGCAACATGACAAGGTGAGTCATGTAACAGTGCCACATTGCCCCTTGGCTGCTGCTTGCTTTATAAATTAATAAAATAAAATAAATCCTGTTGGCCATGTGTGGACCAAGACATAAGAGTAATGATGGAAAGATGTCATGAGTGCATCAACAGCGACAAGAGATTAAAAGTAAGGCAGGCACCATTGATCCCTACTGAGATCTAGGAAGGTGTATGGCACACCAGCATCTGGTGCATCGAGCAGAGAAGGACAGGCCACAGTGTGAGAGACGGAGGCCATCGAGGTATGAAGATTTTGTGATGTAGTAGGACCAGGCTGCTCGACAAATGGAGGTATGTTGGGACAGAGTCTCATGAGATGCAGTCACAGCCGTAATCTTGCAAGACTTCAGCAGGAGTCAGTGCGAGGGAGTGCAGAAAAGCAGCAGCACCCCAGCACTCCACCTGGCAATGAGGCCCAGCAGGTACCTGCACCTGCAACACAAGAAGAAGTGATTGAAGACGTTGATGAACAATTCAAACAGTGAAGTAACTGTTCTAAATAAATAGTTATTGCTTTACAAATGGTAATTAAGCAAGTTTCGATAACATTTGCTTGGGGTCATATGTAAGCCACAACTGTGTGCTGACTTTTCAGCTCGTAATACTGGCTTTATTGTCCTTGCATTTGTTTGATGCATCACACACAGCTGTGTGGAAAGCAACATCGGGCTTGACTGAACACTCGAAAATATACACCTCCCACCCGCTCTGATTTGCTGTACTCAAAGAATAAAGAGAGGTCATCATGGTGCAAACAACTGGGGCAAAAGGCAAACACTACCCTTCAAATTCCCAATACACACACACTCAGTTGTGCTCTGGGTAAAAGTCCCTGGGTGTTCAGAGCTGAGCGACTGTCTCTCATCCAATGGATAGATTTGTGTCATTCAAACCCAGCCGCATGTGCATTGAGACCTGCAAGTGACAGGGCGTCAGACTTGATAGCTTGCCTGTTGTAGAGAAACCTGTCCAGTGGCACCAGACAATATGAATGCCCAAGGTTTACTGAGGCACGACAGGGGAGGTGGACAATTTGCTGCAGCAAGAGATATCACTGAGCTGCTCCAGAGGATCCAAGGGAGAAACTCTTATTCTGGACAAAAATACACATCACCACACATGTCCGCACAGCCAGAGGGAAAAATTAACAGTGTGAAAACAACTTCTCAGGCCACAGTGTCTCGCCTGGGGTAAAAGTGGAAACATGTAAAAGGGGAGAGGTTGTCTTGGAAGGGGCTGTTACTTACTGCTTAATCACGAAGACTGAGGTATGAACACACTGCACGCACTAGAATTAGCCACCACCAAACACCCCCAAATGTAGGCATGAATCAGGTACAACCCTTTGTCCTTAGCTAACACCACCGACGCCCATGCATTAGCCTCTAATGTGGTGGCCTCAATTTCAGCACATCACCTCAATATTACGCAGAGTGACATCCGAATAGCAGATCCCTGCAGCAGATCCTGCTGCATTGGGTTACTTGAACACATTTATTAATGGGGCACTAACTAAAATGTTTCACAGAAATGACAAATCCGTACACAGGCTCTGTTTGCTCTAGGACAGGAGGGGCTGGGGGAATCGTCTGGCCTGAGGCTGAGAAATATCAATGGGGGTCTGACCTGTAAATAAATCACTTTCATGATGCTGTGGCCACAGTCTATTTCATTATGGTCACTACTGTAAATTACTTTCATGAAGGTTTTGTTGAACTCCATGCCAGTGTGGTCACTGCAAATCACCTTCATGAAGCTGTGTCACACTCTACACTAATAATTGTCATTGTAATTTACTTTTATGAAGTTGCATCCACAATCTATGTCAGTTCTAACCTCTAAATCACTTTAATGAAAGTGGCCATAATCTATGACAGGAATGGTCACTGTAAAGTACTTTTATAAAGCTGTGGGAACAATCTATTCCAGCATAATCACTGTTAATCACTTTCGTAAAGCTGTGGCCACAATTTATGCCAGTAATGGTAACTGTAAATTACAAAGGTAACTGTAAAGACAAAGGCAATGCTGCCATCCTACTCCTTTTAGACTTGTCAGCAGCCTTCGACCTGGTCGATCACAAAATCCTGTGCAACAACCTATCTTCCGCTGCTCACTTCCCCTCCTCTGCTGTCATGTGGATACAATCCTTCTTGGCTAACAGAACCATGAGGGTTTTTTCACCAGTAGCGACAGCTGACCCCATCCCTATTACATGTGGTGTCCCACAAGGCTGATGTGCATCGCCCACTTTGTACAATATATTTACAAAGCCACTCTTTGACAAACTGGACCAGAAATCGGTGTCACCTACACAAATTATGCTGATGACACCCAGATACTCCGTACCCTCTCAGGCAACTACAATGCTGACCTCATCCAGATTAACGACATCTTTACCATCATTCAGGCATGGATGGCCACACACAGCCTCTGCCTGAATGATGAGAAAACTGAACTTCTCCTTGTCGGCTCACCCAGTAACCTTGTGAAACTCAGCCCCAACTACAACAGTATCATCATTGATGGCAATACTATTCCCATTGTTAAAAGTGTGAAAACCCTCGGCCTTTATCTTGATGCCAACACTAACCTCTCCAAACAACTTAACATGATTGCCTCAGCCACTGCCTACACTGGTAAGCTGATCAGGGCCTGCAGACCTTTCTTGTCCTCTAATAGCTGTCTCACGCTGGCCAGGGCTCTTATACAGTCTAAACTGGACTACTGTAACAGCCTATACCTAGGTGCAAACCAATCCATCATCAATAAACTACAGGTACTCCAGCTACGATCAGCATTAAACATCCCAAGGCAAGACCACATCTCTACCACTAGAATCTCATGTAAATGCATCTCCATAAAACAAAAAATTGACCTAAAACCATTTGCCTCACATACCAAGCCTTAAACCATCTAGCCCCTCCTTATCTCACCAATACATTTAATTTACCATGAAATCTGCTGCCAGAATCACTAGATCTTCGAACACACTTTGCCTAACAGTGCCCAGATTCTCCTTAAAAAGAGCTGGAGGATCCAGCTTCACGGTCCTTGCATCCCAACTCTGGCATACCTTACCTCCTAACATCAAATCTATTGAGTCCTTACAGTCATTTAGGAAACAGGTAATTAGCTGGTTACTGAATAGAACCTAGCATTTACCCTCTTCCTTCTTCTATGTTCGATGCTACTGCCTCTACCGTAATTGTGTTTTCTACGTACAAATTTTATAATGTATAATTGTAAACTGATGTAAAGTACTTTGTAACCTGGACCGAAGCGCCCTTTTACCTCTGGGTCTGGAGCGCTATACTAAATATATAAACATACAAACAACAAACTATCAAGAAGCTGCCATCAAGCTCTATTACAGTAATGGCCATTCTAAATTACTTTGATAAAGCTGTGGCCACAGTCTATGTCAGTATGGTCACAACTATGAATTGCTTTCATGAAGCTTTTTCTGTCACAGTTCATGACAGTATGGTACAGTAAGTTTCTTTCAAGAAGTTTTGGTCATACTCTACACTGGTAATTGGTGGTTTAAATTACTTTTATAACGCTGCAGCGACAATATATGCTAGCATGGCCACTGCAAATCACTTTTATGAAACTGCAGCTACATTATATGCAAGTAATGGTCACTGTGGATTATGTTTCTGAAGCTGCAGCAACTATCTATGCTGGGGGTGGTCTGTAAGCGATTTCCTTATAGCTGTGTCCCCAAACTATATCAATAAATGTCACTGTAAATAACTTTTCACCCACTCTCATGCATGCTTTCCATAGCATGTGTAGCACACACAATTAGTGAGGGCTCTACACACACAATTGGTCAGACACACAGATTCACTCACACACAAATATACAAGCACACACACATAGTCCAAAGCTTTTTTTTTCTTTTTCAATTTTTGTATTTATAGCAGCACACAAAGCCCTGGGGCATCTAGGCGCTAGTTACAGAGGATAAGGTGATACAAGATGTAAGCAGGTGGAATGTAGTGTTACAGCACAGGTCAATCAGGTGGGTTACAGACAAATTATAAGTGCAGGCTAAAAGGTAATATTCAGGTAGGTGCCAGGTAGCCTACGTATACAGCGTGAGGCAAGATTCAAATCAAGAAGGTGCCAGGCAGCTAGATATTCTGCACAAAGCAAAAGACAGATCCGGTAGGTACCGAGTTGCTTTCAAATGCGGTGCGAGGCAAAAGTCAAATCAACAAGGGCCCATACAGCTTACCAATGCAGTGCAAGGATAAGAGTCATAATCAGGTAGAAGCAGGTTACATGAGCAGCGCAAGGCTGGAAGACATAATCTGGTAGGTAGAAGGGAAATAACAATAGCAGTGCATGGTGTTTGAAAACAGGGATTGCATGGCAGGTAACATACATGAGGATATTGTAAGATCATCAAAATAGGCAAGAAAGCAAGGAGGCTCCCCTGCAAGGTCTGAGTTAATGGCCGGTTGGCGTGCTGGGTCAAGATCACCCAGGAAGGCAAGCAGCAAGTGCAATCTGATGCTCCCGAAGTCTGGGAGTTAGATGTAGAAGATAGTATGATCATGAAGGGTCAGAAAACAGTGCAAGTTGGAAATACCACACCCAGCAAAACTGGGGGGTACATCAGATGCAATGGGTATTTGCAATGAGTTAAATGCGGGGCAAGAGTTTTGGTGACTGTGAAGTCAACTTTAATGGACATCTCAGACTCAAGGCAATTCACAGGGAGGCAGTTGCTGGCGTGCACCTCAATGCTAGCGGAGATAACATGTGGTGGGTCTGTTGAGGAAGACCACAGTCAGCATCATGGAGAGGGGAAGGGGGAGGGGGTAAGGGGGGTGAGGAGGGTGAGGGTGCAAGTGAGAATGGAGACGTGATAATGGCTGTGAGATGAAGGTGAAAAAATGGATGGTAGTAGGACCTTTTGCCTGCAGTGTTTCATTAGTTGTAGAAGTTGAGGCCCGGGGGTAGAGGGAAGGTGATAATAGGGCAGGAAGACCCTCATTGGCTGGACAGGGCCAGACAGGGGTTCTGGGCCTTATGAGTCAGCCTTGGGAGGTGGACTCAGCCAGCTTTGACTTTCGGCTTGTTGCTGCAACAGAAAACAAAGAGGCTATGGCAGGCCTCAAAGGAGGCATGCAGCAGGATGGGGAGACTGGTAAACGAAGGGATGTAGCGGCATCCATGTTAGTGTGGAACTCCTACTCAAACACACTAGACGATGCTGTTCTTGGCAGTGCAGCCCAAGATGTAAGTGGAGGACAGCACTGCGTGTCTTGTCCAGAGGTAGCATGAGGAATCTAGACAGGGGTTCTGAGCCTTATGAGTTGGTCTTGGGGGGCAGATTCAGCCGGCTTTGCCTGCTGGCTTCTTGCTGCCTCTGGAAATGAAGAGGCTAGGAACCAAAGGCATGGCTCGATGGAGGCATGCAGCCGGGGTGGGGAGACTGGTAAACAAAGGGATGCAGTGGTAGCCATGTTAGTGCGGAGCTCCTGCTCCCACACAATAGAGTATGCCATGTCTGGCAGGGTGGCCCCAGATGTAAGTGGAAGCCAGCACATCATGTCTTGTAAAGAGGTAGATTGAGGATTCCAGACAGGGGTTATGATCCTTATGAGTCATCCTTGGGAGGCAGACTCATCCAGCTTTGCCTGCTGGTTTGTTGCTGTCTCTGGAAATGAATAGGTTAGGAGGCAATGGCAGAGCACGATGGAGGCATGCAGCAGGGGTGAGGAGACTGGAAAACAAAGGGACACAGTGGCAGACATGTTAATGGGAAGATCCTGCTCCCACACACTGTAGGATGATGTGCCTGGCAGTGCAGCCCTAGATGTAAGTGGAGGCCAGCACTACATGTGTTCTTCAGAGGTAGAACACTGCAATACAGTTACAGAGAGAAATATAGGGGGACATTTAACCACATGAGCTGAGAGGATGGGAGGAATGTGGGTACCCATCTAGAAAGTGAGAATAAGAATGTTCCTGCCAGAACAGGTCAGACCAGTGCAGAATCTAGAACTGGTGGGAACAGGTATGAGAACGTTCAATGGTTCAGGAACTACATCAATGAATGGCTCAGAGAGAGGGTGCTGAGGCAGCCAATACACCAGGTCGGGAGTTTCATAGTAGTTAGGGACTATCTAAGCCCATCTCTGAGACAAGTGTCAAGAAGGTCTGAGCCCAAGATGTACCACCACCACCAAAAATAATCTGGAGGAATGTGTCAATTTTTTCCTCAAGGCCAAATGTACTGGCCAAAGAAGCCTGAGCATGGTACTCAATTGACCAGTGCTTTGGAATCCCTGAAAAACAAGCCACTTGAAAAGATAGACCAGGGTCACTGATTGCATATTCCAGCAGGACCAGACAAAGGCCAGTGATGTGGACTTTGCAAGAAACTGCATTATATTTTGACTTTTCTTTAAAATCTGTCACAAATATCTCAGGGAACTCAATGGAAGATGAAGAGATTGAAGATTAATTTGAGTTTTCATATTATTATTGTGCATTTATCTGTTTTTGGTTATAAACATAACCTTTACAAAAGTTTAAAAACACAGTTCAAGCAAGAGATAAAAACATTACAAAAACATTACAAAATTTAGGCATATCATCTGTCACAGGTTTCCCCCCTTCTCACCTGTCTATGTTGCCTGATGTCCTCTTTAGGTGGAGTCTTCTTTCGTATGGTTCGGGACTTAAATAAGTCCACTCGGCCGTCCTCGGCTTCCAGATTACGTTCAGCTTCGATGTCCAGGATCACGGGAAACTCCAGGAGTATTCAAGAAGGTGTTGGGGGCACGCGTAAACGGCACGGGGATTCCGGTAAGTAGGAAAGAGGGAAGAAGTCGGGAGAAGGGAATGCAGGGGCCAGGGGATAGCAAGTAGCAATAGAGAAGATTCGGAGCACACGTCCGATCACAGCTGGTAGCAGCGTTGAGACGCGCAGGGCCGCGGGAGTGTGGCTTCTTTATAGAGGACGCTGCATAGAATGTGAAGACTGGTGAGCAGCGTTCTGTGCTTGCCGCCATGTTGGTAGTATTATGGAGTGTAAGGCCTGACGTGTCAGGGACCGGGAGGCCCAGAAGGGGCGAGTTCGATGGTTCATGACATCATCTCAAAAATCTAAATATTTCATAAGTTTACCACATTGATGCATAAAAAAAACACAAAACTAAAAAACATCTAGAATCAGTGGGAGTTAGAACACTACATATCCAACCAGTATGTTTTGCAGTTCTATCAAATACATTTGTCAATTTACGTAAGCATTGAATAGTTTACACATATCATAACAGAGAATCACAATAAAAAAATAAAAAAGAGAAAAGCATAACAAACACCTACTAAAAACATCTAAAACAGAATATTAGGAGCACTACTTATCCAATCAACACGATTTTGCAGTTATGTCTAGTGCATTTGTCAGTTTACATATGTTTTCTAAAAACTTAACTACTGCTAACTGCACTAACTGAGACTTGCTTTTCCCTTATAACATTTTCCACCAGAGTAAATCTAAATTACCAATCCTGTTGAGGCAACAGATTTTCTAAAGTTCTGTATACGTGCAGTTCTGAGTTTAACACAATCGATCATTAGATGTTCAAGGGTTTCAGTTACACCTGCAGCGTTACAGTAGCTACACGTTTGTGGCAACTCTGCCCCACTGTTCCGTACATATTGGACCACTAACTATGTATCATTGCATACAGTATAGGTTAAGTGGAGCAACCTTACTACACATTTGGTCACATTATATAAACAAGAACACAGTTTTGGATAAAAAAAATAGAAAAAGCTAAACTGTAGGCAACTCAAGTTTCAGCTGTTAGTGCCTGTGCTTTTTGTCTCAGCCTTCGTCAGGACATAGTACTCATTTTTCAGGTGTATTGTGGGGTGCCGTGAATTCTCTTTTCATATAAACAGCCACACAACAATACTCATGAATCCAGCCGGCCTTCCATGGAACATACATCTAGAAATAGTTCAGTGGATTGGAGAGAAAACAAATCTCAATGGCATCTCATTGCATGGTTTTACTCATGGAGTGCAGGTTGCCTGGATGATTTTCAGATGAATCTGGCCAGAGCCAGTCGCTTGGTCTAGTTGCTGGGAGCCTTTTGGCATTTGGCAATTTATAGGACAGGGGGCTGGTTTCTCATTATGTTGGCGCTTGCCGCAACCTCAACTGATTCAGCAAGATGGATTTTCGTTCGTTTTTAGGGTATATTAATTGTCACCGTTAATTTTACGGTATGGGTTATTTAAAGTCTAGAACTAATAGAGCCATGGTTTGTGTAATTGTTGAAGAAAGGGGATAGGGAGGCTGCAGAGAGGCTGGTGAATTTGGTGCAGGACATCAGTTAGAGTGCACCTAGTGGTTAGGGTAAAGTAAGCATTAGGGTAAGTGGTAGAGTTGCAGTTATGGTAAGACTAGTATTAGAGCAGGGGTTTGGGTTAGGGCAAGTGCAATGGAATTTGTGACAAACTGGTGATGGGGTTGGGATAGGTTCACTGTTTTCTATTTATTTTGTATTGAGTACCATCCAAACAAAATGCTTTAGCTTGCTGAAGCATAAGTGGCCTCAGATAGGTTCACTGTTCATTTTCTGTTTATTTTGTATTGAGTAATATCCAAATAAAATGCTTTAGCTTGCTGAAGCATTAAGTGTTCTTTAAGAGTTCAGTGTAAAATATGGGTTGTACATAGAGTTAGGGGAAGGTTTAGGACTGGACGCAGGGTAATTGTGGAGGTTTCATTAGAGGTTTTTGTCATATTTAGGTTTACAATCTTGTACTTGTGTGTGTTTAAACATTGTTTTTGGCGACCTTATTACTGGCAACATTTTCACACTTTGGATTGCTTGTATTGAATGAATACATTTTTGACGATGACTTGTTACTCACTACATTTCACATGACTACATTTTCCTGGGGACATTTTCACATAGAACCCAAAGAAGTTGCTTTGTATACCACTGACCTATGTCTGAATTACATGCAGTAGGTTAGGAGTAAGTCAGGAGTAACTCAAAGTGAGATAAGCATCATCATAGATCTAAGTGCATAAAGTCGAGAGCCAGATTATCCTCGGATCCGGTCACATGTGTGACTACATATAGTCCAGTACATGACAATTTACGTAAAACCGTTTAGAAACAATGGCATATCCTTCAAACCCCTGAATGTACACTTCAAAAACATAATTTCACCTGTAGGTGACCCGCAAATGTGAGACAGCATCTGGGCCATTCCAATGTTTGTGTGAAAGAGCCCACTCTCACTGAGTTGTGGGGTTTAGGCCCAATCAGGGGACACCATAAGTGTGGGAACTGCTCTATATATGCCCTTACTGAACATTTTAAATCGATTGACCTGTATGGTCGTACCTGTGAGATATGAACGTTTACAAATTGCAAGTCCAAATGGGCTGTGTATGGAGTCCAATGTCCATGTACATTACTATACATAGGGAAAACCATATGCGAAGTACAGCAATTTATAAGTGTGCATTGCTCCTGTATCAAGAATAAGATCCAAGATAAACCACTAGTGGACAACTTTGTCAGCAAGCAACACTCCTGCACAGACCCTTTTCGGTTTGTAATTCAGGTAGTATATCAACACCGCAGAGGAGGCAATCGTGAAATAAAGCTGATCCAGATGGACAAAAATGGATTTGTAAGTCAAATACTCTCCATAGAGGTCTGATTACAAGTTTTGATTTGCCAGTATTAGTATTTTAATTATAATAATCTAGTCCTCTGTATTTGAATCAGAGTACATACTTTGCAATATGATTCATCTTTTGAAGCAGTTTTGGCACAGCTCACATGTTGTGAAATAAAAAAAAAACAGTCTAATACACATTGGGCCTCATTATGAGTACGGCAGAAGCCGTGCCTTTACTACAGGCACAGATGCCGCCAGTAATGATTTTTATCTAGCATCCAGAAAAGGGCAATTAGCGGGTCATTACGACCTTGACGGACCCAGTAATTGCCCTTTTCTGGGCGTCGGTAAAAATTCATTCCCATTCCCATTGAGCAACATAGGGCTCAATGGGAATGGGGAGGGTGGTAGCAACGGTACCGTTATTAACGGTACCATTGCTGCCATCAAGTTCTGCTTGCGGGTGCCCATACAGCCACCCAGTAAAACCTGGTGGCTGTAAGGGCACCCGCGAACAGAACTCATAGTATGGTGGCACTGTAACAACGATGCCGGTAGCATTACCGGCTCCGTTGTTGCCTTACCGCCTTACTAATAATGAGGCCCACTGTGTCACATGAGTAACTTCACCATCTGTACTCTATCTAGCGAAAAAAAAATCAGTAAATCATATGCTCGTGATTATTAAGGCATAGTACATTGGATGTGCATATGGCTTCTGAATAGTTTCAGATTCATTTCAACCGGTGCATCATGCAACACCATTAGATGCAGTGCCTTGTCCTCCACTTCAGAATGGTGCTGATTGTGTTATGTATAGACATATGAAACACTATTTGGTATGCATCGAATGGGTCGGCAGACTAAGCGCTGTGACGTCAATTCCATGGAGACGGTTTTGATTTAAATAAGGATGGCAGTGGCCACCTTCATCATTTTGAGAGGACGGATGTTCGTCCATTGAAATTGAGGTAGTTGGGATGTCATCACCTTTTTGATTTTGGTCTGTAAATATGGGTCTTTAGATGTCAGGGCACAAAATGTGTTTTTCGCGCTTGGCACTAGTCAATGCCTTATTGGTGGAGGAAGTCACATGTGAGTGCCTTTTGCCATTAAATCATTGTGGCTTTGGGACACCAAAAATAATTACGATGTTGCTATGTTAGTGGTTTCTAACAATGGATTGGTTGGGGCACATGACATCCAAGATCTGTGGTTTGGGTTATGTTGTACCTCAGTTCACTGCCATTGGTGTATAGTAGATTCTGTATGCGTTTGTGCAGCATTTGTGCAGTTGAGTTAGTCACTATGGAATGTGTCTATTCGTTACAGGTCCTGAACGAGCCAGTATTATGAAGGCTGTTCTCGCCTTAAAGTAATAGATATGGATGACTATGATATGAAAACATTATTTTCAGGTCCAAATCTTTATAGACATATGTAAAAAAAAGAACATTAATTGAAACTACAAATAAAGTTTGGCATGAAGGGGAGTTAATAGTGATCCTTTGTTTTGTTTGCAGATTCAGTGCATTAGGAGCACAACGTTGTGAAATTAGTAGCACAACTCAATGTGGAGTATATGATTGATCCCAGGACCGCCAAACTCCAATCAGCACAGATTAAGGTCAGTCTATCTTCGTTCACAAAAAGAATTCTTATGCACTTCACTTGCTATCAACTATGTCTTTTGTCCTGATGAAGGCCACATTTGATGTCACAGGTACATTAAGGATGTGAGTACACTTGATCATTTCTGGCGGAAACACTTGTGTTGACATGTTTTAATAACAATCTTTGAGGGAGTGTTCTCTCCACATTTTAAACACATCCTATGGTGATTGTGACACCACAAAGGTAAATGTCACAAGCCTTTGATCAACAGCTTAGTGAATATGAACAACATAATCATAGACCTCACTTAGCAACAGGAAGGTTACAACTAGTAGAGAGTCCTTAATAGAATGTATTTGTTCTTCCGTGGTGTTTTTGGGCTTCTTTTTTGGGCAAACTGTCTTACCTTTGACACACCGAAGATTATGGAAAAGGTCATATTCCACATGCACTTTGCACTTTTGTTGACTAACCCCACAAAAGTTTTTTTTTATGTGTATACATTGTTTGCTCCGTTATGGTTAAGTTGCGCTACTAAAAACCTATGAAATTCAGTGAAAAAACTTTGTTAAAGGGACGTTATGGTTCAAAGTAAAACTGAAAACCCCCTGAAATTCAGCAGTTATGGTAAGATAAGCAACCATAACTCGCCCCGCCACAGTGCACTGCTAACACTAACACCCAGGACATCAAAGATGACATCACAAATGTCAGTGATGACATCACTGATGACATCACATGTGCATTTACCTTTCATTGAAAAGTCTGTACAAGGGATTCTTAGTGTAATGTTAATAAAAAAAGTGTCAAAGATTATTGGAATAAATATCAAGTGCTAATCAGTGCATTAACCCTTTAAGTGCCATGGGTATTTCTCCCCAGTGCCAGAGCCTTTTTTGGTGATTTTGGTATGTGGCCATTCAATGGCTTGTAACTTTTTTGTTACATGAGATATCTCGGCCAAATTTGGCTCCTTTTCTTCCCACATGTAGGTGGTCGTAACACCACCCAGGAATCCCAGGTTGCTGTAGGGGGGTGAGAGAAAATAAGGAAAATGTGCGAAAATTTTGGGTTTTTTCAAAAAATGCCAATAAAATGATGCACAAAGAAGCCAGTGGTTTTTTCCTTGTAAGAGCTAGGAACAAATGGTTTGCTGTGCTGAGTTCCCCAATGTGTTGGCTTTCAGGAACAGGTTGAGTGGAAATGGAAAAAAAATATTTTGATGGGGATATCAACCGTTTTGTGAGAGGTAGGCGATTTTTGCCATTTTTGCCAATTGGACATGCATGGACGGAATGGAAGAAAAGGGCAGGAAAGCCAAATTGGAGGACAGAAAGGCATATACTTCTGAAAAGTAGACAAAATTCCAAGTTTAGGAAGGGGTGATTTGTATAGGTCAGGCAACAACTAGGTAGGGGAAACTGCCATCGAATGGGGGAAAAGCGGGAAAATGACTGAAAAAAAAGGTATGTGTTGGACATGGTTGGCTTGGTACGGCAATGGCTTCTATGAATTTTGAGAAAAGCAATGCTCCGCTACATTCCCCCGACTCTTGCAGTTAGGAGAGCATACCATTTTTGTAGTGTTTGTACAAAACAAGCAATACCACAAGCCAAACACTGAGCCATGGTACACAGGAGTTTTACGCTCACGGTCTGACCAGACGCACTTAGCATGTGTAAATTGGGAAAACCAATGTGGTGAGGAACGGCAGCCATACATTTTTTGAAAGAGCACAGGCAGACCTTTTCAAGGGTAGGTGACTTGTGCAGGTTACAAAAGTGTATGGTGGCTAAAGCAGCGACTAAATGTAGGTCACATTTGGGAAAAGAAAGGGTTGTGAGACAAAGGGCTCCAGCAAATGGGTCAAAACGTTATGAAAACCACACAAACACAACACATGGCCTACCGTCCCGCGTTCCCACAGGTGTCCCGATGAAAACGGTACCTCACATGTGTGGGTGCACCTACCTGGCCGCCAAGGGGAAAGCCCAAAACACAAGTAACCCCAAGTCTGTTTTCACACCGGAAATGTCACACTCTCCCATCATACAGATATGGGCCTCGGGTGTCCAAGCCACCGAGGAAAACAGGGAACCCCATGCATTTCCGAAAAGAGGACACCCGTGGGAATCCGCAGAGGTATGATATGCCCAAATTGCCCCAGAATTTATTACCCAGACACCCCTGCAAAGTCGGAAATGTGGGGAAAAAAACGCTTTTTCCGTACATTTCGCTCGACGCACCCATCGAAACACGCCCCCAACAACACATGGCCTACCGTCCCGCGTTCCCACAGGTGTCCCGATGAAAACGGTACCTCACATGTGTGGGTGCACCTACCTGGCCGCCAAGGGGAAAGCCTAAAACACAAGTAACCCCAAGTCTGTTTTCACACCGGAAATGTCACACTCTCACATCATACAGATATGGGCCTCGGGTGTCCAAGCCACCAAGGAAAACAGGGAACCCCATGCATTTCCGGAAAGAGGACACCCGTGGGAATCCGCAGAGGTATGATATGCCCAAATCGCCCCAGAATTTATTACCCAGACACCCCCGCAAAGTCCGAAATGTGGGAAAAAATACGCATTTTCCTCACATTTCGCTCGACTCACCCATCGAAACACGCCCCCAACAACACATGGCCTACCGTCCCGCGTTCCCACAGGTGTCCCGATGAATACGGTACCTCACATGTGTGGGTGCACCTACCTGGCCGCCAAGGGGAAAGCCTAAAACACAAGTAACCCCAAGTCTGTTTTCAGAGGGAAAACTCAGACATTCTGCCGACCGGCACAAGGTACAGATATGGGCCTCGGGTGTCCAAGCCACCGAGGAAAACAGGGAACCCCATGCATTTCCGAAAAGAGGACACCCGTGGGAATCCGCAGAGGTATGATATGCCCAAATTGCCCCAGAATTTATTACCCAGACACCCCTGCAAAGTCCGAAATGTGGGGAAAAAAACGCTTTTTCCGCACATTTCGCTCGACGCACCCATCGAAACACGCCCCCCACAACACATGGCCTACCGTCACGCGTTCCCACAGGTGTCCCGATGAAAACGGTACCTCACATGTGTGGGTGCACCTACCTGGCCGCCAAGGGGAAAGCCTAAAACACAAGTAACCCCAAGTCTGTTTTCACACCGGAAATGTCACACTCTCACATCATACAGATATGGGCCTCGGGTGTCCAAGCCACCAAGGAAAACAGGGAACCCCATGCATTTCCGGAAAGAGGACACCCGTGGGAATCCGCAGAGGTATGATATGCCCAAATCGCCCCAGAATTTATTACCCAGACACCCCCGCAAAGTCCGAAATGTGGGAAAAAATACGCATTTTCCTCACATTTCGCTCGACTCACCCATCGAAACACGCCCCCAACAACACATGGCCTACCGTCCCGCGTTCCCACAGGTGTCCCGATGAAAACGGTACCTCACATGTGTGGGTGCACCTACCTGGCCGCCAAGGGGAAAGCCTAAAACACAAGTAACCCCAAGTCTGTTTTCAGAGGGAAAACTCAGACATTCTGCCGACCGGCACAAGGTACAGATATGGGCCTCGGGTGTCCAAGCCACCGAGGAAAACAGGGAACCCCATGCATTTCCGAAAAGAGGACACCCGTGGGAATCCGCAGAGGTATGATATGCCCAAATTGCCCCAGAATTTATTACCCAGACACCCCTGCAAAGTCCGAAATGTGGGGAAAAAAAACGCTTTTTCCGCACAATTCGCTCGACGCACCCATCGAAACACGCCCCCCACAACACATGGCCTACCGTCACGCGTTCCCACAGGTGTCCCGATGAAAACGGTACCTCACATGTGTGGGTGCACCTACCTGGCCGCCAAGGGGAAAGCCTAAAACACAAGTAACCCCAAGTCTGTTTTCACACCGGAAATGTCACACTCTCACATCATACAGATATGGGCCTCGGGTGTCCAAGCCACCAAGGAAAACAGGGAACCCCATGCATTTCCGGAAAGAGGACACCCGTGGGAATCCGCAGAGGTATGATATGCCCAAATCGCCCCAGAATTTATTACCCAGACACCCCCGCAAAGTCCGAAATGTGGGAAAAAATACGCATTTTCCTCACATTTCGCTCGACTCACCCATCGAAACACGCCCCCAACAACACATGGCCTACCGTCCCGCGTTCCCACAGGTGTCCTGATGAAAACGGTACCTCACATGTGTGGGTGCACCTACCTGGCCGCCAAGGGGAAAGCCTAAAACACAAGTAACCCCAAGTCTGTTTTCAGAGGGAAAACTCAGACATTCTGCCGACCGGCACAAGGTACAGATATGGGCCTCGGGTGTCCAAGCCACCGAGGAAAACAGGGAACCCCATGCATTTCCGAAAAGAGGACACCCGTGGGAATCCGCAGAGGTATGATATGCCCAAATTGCCCCAGAATTTATTACCCAGACACCCCTGCAAAGTCCGAAATGTGGGGAAAAAAACGCTTTTTCCGCACATTTCGCTCGACGCACCCATCGAAACACGCCCCCCACAACACATGGCCTACCGTCACGCGTTCCCACAGGTGTCCCGATGAAAACGGTACCTCACATGTGTGGGTGCACCTACCTGGCCGCCAAGGGGAAAGCCTAAAACACAAGTAACCCCAAGTCTGTTTTCACACCGGAAATGTCACACTCTCACATCATACAGATATGGGCCTCGGGTGTCCAAGCCACCAAGGAAAACAGGGAACCCCATGCATTTCCGGAAAGAGGACACCCGTGGGAATCCGCAGAGGTATGATATGCCCAAATCGCCCCAGAATTTATTACCCAGACACCCCCGCAAAGTCCGAAATGTGGGAAAAAATACGCATTTTCCTCACATTTCGCTCGACTCACCCATCGAAACACGCCTCCAACAACACATGGCCTACCGTCCCGCGTTCCCACAGGTGTCCCGATGAAAACGGTACCTCACATGTCTGGGTGCACCTACCTGGCCGCCAAGGGGAAAGCCTAAAACACAAGTAACCCCAAGTCTGTTTTCAGAGGGAAAACTCAGACATTCTGCCGACCGGCACAATGTACAGATATGGGCCTCGGGTGTCCAAGCCACCGAGGAAAACAGGGAACCCCATGCATTTCCGAAAAGAGGACACCCGTGGGAATCCGCAGAGGTATGATATGCCCAAATTGCCCCAGAATTTATTACCCAGACACCCCTGCAAAGTCCGAAATGTGGGGAAAAAAACGCTTTTTCCGCACATTTCGCTCGACGCACCCATCGAAACATGCCCCCAACAACACATGGCCTACCGTCACGCGTTCCCACAGGTGTCCCAATGAAAACGGTACCTCACATGTGTGGGTGCACCTACCTGGCCGCCAAGGGGAAAGCCTAAAACACAAGTAACCCCAAGTCTGTTTTCACACCGGAAATGTCACACTCTCACATCATACAGATATGGGCCTCGGGTGTCCAAGCCACCAAGGAAAACAGGGAACCCCATGCATTTCCGGAAAGAGGACACCCGTGGGAATCCGCAGAGGTATGATATGCCCAAATCGCCCCAGAATTTATTACCCAGACACCCCCGCAAAGTCCGAAATGTGGGAAAAAATACGCATTTTCCTCACATTTCGCTCGACTCACCCATCGAAACACGCCCCCCACAACACATGGCCTACCGTCCCGCGTTCCCACAGGTGTCCCGATGAAAACGGTACCTCACATGTGTGGGTGCACCTACCTGGCCGCCAAGGGGAAAGCCTAAAACACAAGTAACCCCAAGTCTGTTTTCAGAGGGAAAACTCAGACATTCTGCCGACCGGCACAATGTACAGATATGGGCCTCGGGTGTCCAAGCCACCGAGGAAAACAGGGAAACCCATGCATTTCCGAAAAGAGGACACCCGTGGGAATCCGCAGAGGTATGATATGCCCAAATCGCCCCAGAATTTATTACCCAGACACCCCCGCAAAGTCCGAAATGTGGGAAAAAATACGCATTTTCCTCACATTTCGCTCGACTCACCCATCGAAACACGCCCCCAACAACACATGGCCTACCGTCCCGCGTTCCCACAGGTGTCCCGATGAAAACGGTACCTCACATGTGTGGGTGCACCTACCTGGCCGCCAAGGGGAAAGCCTAAAACACAAGTAACCCCAAGTCTGTTTTCAGAGGGAAAACTCAGACATTCTGCCGACCGGCACAATGTACAGATATGGGCCTCGGGTGTCCAAGCCACCGAGGAAAACAGGGAACCCCATGCATTTCCGAAAAGAGGACACCCGTGGGAATCCGCAGAGGTATGATATGCCCAAATTGCCCCAGAATTTATTACCCAGACACCCCTGCAAAGTCTGAAATGTGGGGAAAAAAAACGCTTTTTCCGCACATTTCGCTCGACGCACCCATCGAAACACGCCCCCAACAACACATGGCCTACCGTCACGCGTTCCCACAGGTGTCCCGATGAAAACGGTACCTCACATGTGTGGGTGCACCTACCTGGCCGCCAAGGGGAAAGCCTAAAACACAAGTAACCCCAAGTCTGTTTTCACACCGGAAATGTCACACTCTCACATCATACAGATATGGGCCTCGGGTGTCCAAGCCACCAAGGAAAACAGGGAACCCCATGCATTTCCGGAAAGAGGACACCCGTGGGAATCCGCAGAGGTATAATATGCCCAAATCGCCCCAGAATTTATTACCCAGACACCCCCGCAAAGTCCGAAATGTGGGAAAAAATACGCATTTTCCTCACATTTCGCTCGACTCACCCATCAAAACACGCCCCCAACAACACATGGCCTACCGTCCCGCGTTCCCACAGGTGTCCCGATGAAAACGGTACCTCACATGTGTGGGTGCACCTACCTGGCCGCCAAGGGGAAAGCCTAAAACACAAGTAACCCCAAGTCTGTTTTCAGAGGGAAAACTCAGACATTCTGCCGACCGGCGCAACTTACAGATATGGGCCTCGGGTGTCCACGCCACCGAGGAAAACAGGGAACCCCATGCATTTTCGAAAAGAGGACACCCGTGGGAATCCGCAGAGGTGTGATTTGCGCCCATCGCCCCAGATTTTTTTACCCAGACAGCCCTGCAAAGTCGGAAATGTGGGGAAAAAAACGCTTTTTCCGCACATTTCGCTCGCCGCACCCATCGAAACGCGCCCCCCACAACACATGGCCTACCGTCCCGCGTTCCCACAGGTGTCCCGATGAAAACGGTACCTCACATGTGTGGGTGCACCTACCTGGCCGCCAAGGGGAAAGCCTAAAACACAAGTAACCCCAAGTCTGTTGTCAGAGGGAAATCTCCGACATTCTGCCGACCGGCGCAACTTACAGATATGGGCCTCGGGTGTCCAAGCCACCGAGGAAAACAGGGAACCCCATGCATTTTCGAAAAGAGGACACCCGTGGGAATCCGCAGAGGTGTGATTTGCGCCCATCGCCCCAGATTTTTTTACCCAGACAGCCCTGCAAAGTCGGAAATGTGGGGAAAAAAACGCTTTTCCCGCACATTTCGCTCGCCGCACCCATCGAAACACGCCCCCCACAACACATGGCCTACCGTCCCGCGTTCCCACAGGTGTCCCGATGAAAACGGTACCTCACATGTGTGGGTGCACCTACCTGGCCGCCAAGGGGAAAGCCTAAAACACAAGTAACCCCAAGTCTGTTGTCCATTCTGCCGACCGGCGCAACTTACAGATATGGGCCTCGGGTGTCCAAGCCACCGAGGAAAACAGGGAACCCCATGCATTTTCGAAAAGAGGACACCCGTGGGAATCCGCAGAGGTGTGATTTGCGCCCATCGCCCCAGATTTTTTTACCCAGACAGCCCTGCAAAGTCGGAAATGTGGGGGAAAAAACGCTTTTTCCGCACATTTCGCTCGCCGCACCCATCGAAACGCGCCCCCCACAACACATGGCCTACCGTCCCGCGTTCCCACAGGTGTCCCGATGAAAACGGTACCTCACATGTGTGGGTGCACCTACCTGGCCGCCAAGGGGAAAGCCTAAAACACAAGTAACCCCAAGTCTGTTGTCAGAGGGAAATCTCCGACATTCTGCCGACCGGCGCAACTTACAGATATGGGCCTCGGGTGTCCAAGCCACCGAGGAAAACAGGGAACCCCATGCATTTTCGAAAAGAGGACACCCGTGGGAATCCGCAGAGGTGTGATTTGCGCCCATCGCCCCAGATTTTTTTACCCAGACAGCCCTGCAAAGTCGGAAATGTGGGGAAAAAAACGCTTTTCCCGCACATTTCGCTCGCCGCACCCATCGAAACACGCCCCCCACAACACATGGCCTACCGTCCCGCGTTCCCACAGGTGTCCCGATGAAAACGGTACCTCACATGTGTGGGTGCACCTACCTGGCCGCCAAGGGGAAAGCCTAAAACACAAGTAACCCCAAGTCTGTTGTCCATTCTGCCGACCGGCGTAACTTACAGATATGGGCCTCGGGTGTCCAAGCCACCGAGGAAAACAGGGAACCCCATGCATTTTCGAAAAGAGGACACCCGTGGGAATCCGCAGAGGTGTGATTTGCGCCCATCGCCCCAGATTTTTTTACCCAGACAGCCCTGCAAAGTCGGAAATGTGGGGGAAAAAACGCTTTTTCCGCACATTTCGCTCGCCGCACCCATCGAAACGCGCCCCCCACAACACATGGCCTACCGTCCCGCGTTCCCACAGGTGTCCCGATGAAAACGGTACCTCACATGTGTGGGTGCACCTACCTGGCCGCCAAGGGGAAAGCCTAAAACACAAGTAACCCCAAGTCTGTTGTCAGAGGGAAATCTCCGACATTCTGCCGACCGGCGCAACTTACAGATATGGGCCTCGGGTGTCCAAGCCACCGAGGAAAACAGGGAACCCCATGCATTTTTGAAAAGAGGACACCCGTGGGAATCCGCAGAGGTGTGATTTGCGCCCATCGCCCCAGATTTTTTTACCCAGACAGCCCTGCAAAGTCGGAAATGTGGGGAAAAAAACGCTTTTTCCGCACATTTCGCTCGCCGCACCCATCGAAACACGCCCCCCACAACACATGGCCTACCGTCCCGCGTTCCCACAGGTGTCCCGATGAAAACGGTACCTCACATGTGTGGGTGCACCTACCTGGCCGCCAAGGGGAAAGCCTAAAACACAAGTAACCCCAAGTCTGTTGTCAGAGGGAAATCTCAGACATTCTGCCGACCGGCGCAACTTACAGATATGGGCCTCGGGTGTCCAAGCCACCGAGGAAAACAGGGAACCCCATGCATTTTCGAAAAGAGGACACCCGTGGGAATCCGCAGAGGTGTGATTTGCGCCCATCGCCCCAGATTTTTTTACCCAGACAGCCCTGCAAAGTCGGAAATGTGGGGAAAAAAACGCTTTTTCCGCACATTTCGCTCGCCGCACCCATCGAAACACGCCCCCCACAACACATGGCCTACCGTCCCGCGTTCCCACAGGTGTCCCGATGAAAACGGTACCTCACATGTGTGGGTGCACCTACCTGGCCGCCAAGGGGAAAGCCTAAAACACAAGTAACCCCAAGTCTGTTGTCCATTCTGCCGACCGGCGCAACTTACAGATATGGGCCTCGGGTGTCCAAGCCACCGAGGAAAACAGGGAACCCCATGCATTTTCGAAAAGAGGACACCCGTGGGAATCCGCAGAGGTGTGATTTGCGCCCATCGCCCCAGATTTTTTTACCCAGACAGCCCTGCAAAGTCGGAAATGTGGGGAAAAAAACGCTTTTTCCGCACATTTCGCTCGCCGCACCCATCGAAACGCGCCCCCCACAACACATGGCCTACCGTCCCGCGTTCCCACAGGTGTCCCGATGAAAACGGTACCTCACATGTGTGGGTGCACCTACCTGGCCGCCAAGGGGAAAGCCTAAAACACAAGTAACCCCAAGTCTGTTGTCAGAGGGAAAACTCCGACATTCTGCCGACCGGCGCAACTTACAGATATGGGCCTCGGGTGTCCAAGCCACCGAGGAAAACAGGGAACCCCATGCATTTTCGAAAAGAGGACACCCGTGGGAATCCGCAGAGGTGTGATTTGCGCCCTTCGCCCCAGATTTTTTTACCCAGACAGCCCTGCAAAGTCGGAAATGTGGGGAAAAAAATGCTTTTTCCGCACATTTCGCTCGCCGCACCCATCGAAACGCGCCCCCCACATCACATGGCCTACCGTCCCGCGTTCCCACAGGTGTCCCGATGAAAACGGTACCTCACATGTGTGGGTGCACCTACCTGGCCGCCAAGGGGAAAGCCTAAAACACAAGTAACCCCAAGTCTGTTGTCAGAGGGAAAACTCCGACATTCTGCCGACCGGCGCAACTTACAGATATGGGCCTCGGGTGTCCAAGCCACCGAGGAAAACAGGGAACCCCATGCATTTTCGAAAAGAGGACACCCGTGGGAATCCGCAGAGGTGTGATTTGCGCCCTTCGCCCCAGATTTTTTTACCCAGACAGCCCTGCAAAGTCGGAAATGTGGGGAAAAAAATGCTTTTTCCGCACATTTCGCTCGCCGCACCCATCGAAACGCGCCCCCCACATCACATGGCCTACCGTCCCGCGTTCCCACAGGTGTCCCGATGAAAACGGTACCTCACATGTGTGGGTGCACCTACCTGGCCGCCAAGGGGAAAGCCTAAAACACAAGTAACCCCAAGTCTGTTGTCAGAGGGAAATCTCCGACATTCTGCCGACCGGCGCAACTTACAGATATGGGCCTCGGGTGTCCAAGCCACCGAGGAAAACAGGGAACCCCATGCATTTTCGAAAAGAGGACACCCGTGGGAATCCGCAGGTGTGATTTGCGCCCATCGCCCCAGATTTTTTTACCCAGACAGCCCTGCAAAGTCGGAAATGTGGGGAAAAAAACGCTTTTTCCGCACATTTCGCTCGCCGCACCCATCGAAACACGCCCCCCACAACACATGGCCTACCGTCCCGCGTTCCCACAGGTGTCCCGATGAAAACGGTACCTCACATGTGTGGGTGCACCTACCTGGCCGCCAAGGGGAAAGCCTAAAACACAAGTAACCCCAAGTCTGTTGTCCATTCTGCCGACCGGCGCAACTTATAGATATGGGCCTCGGGTGTCCAAGCCACCGAGGAAAACAGGGAACCCCATGCATTTTCGAAAAGAGGACACCCGTGGGAATCCGCAGAGGTGTGATTTGCGCCCATCGCCCCAGATTTTTTTACCCAGACAGCCCTGCAAAGTCGGAAATGTGGGGAAAAAAACGCTTTTTCCGCACATTTCGCTCGCCGCACCCATCGAAACGCGCCCCCCACAACACATGGCCTACCGTTCCGCGTTCCCACAGGTGTCCCGATGAAAACGGTACCTCACATGTGTGGGTGCACCTACCTGGCCGCCAAGGGGAAAGCCTAAAACACAAGTAACCCCAAGTCTGTTGTCAGAGGGAAATCTCCGACATTCTGCCGACCGGCGCAACTTACAGATATGGGCCTCGGGTGTCCAAGCCACCGAGGAAAACAGGGAACCCCATGCATTTTTGAAAAGAGGACACCCGTGGGAATCCGCAGAGGTGTGATTTGCGCCCATCGCCCCAGATTTTTTTACCCAGACAGCCCTGCAAAGTCGGAAATGTGGGGAAAAAAACGCTTTTTCCGCACATTTCGCTCGCCGCACCCATCGAAACACGCCCCCCACAACACATGGCCTACCGTCCCGCGTTCCCACAGGTGTCCCGATGAAAACGGTACCTCACATGTGTGGGTGCACCTACCTGGCCGCCAAGGGGAAAGCCTAAAACACAAGTAACCCCAAGTCTGTTGTCCATTCTGCCGACCGGCGCAACTTACAGATATGGGCCTCGGGTGTCCAAGCCACCGAGGAAAACAGGGAACCCCATGCATTTTCGAAAAGAGGACACCCGTGGGAATCCGCAGAGGTGTGATTTGCGCCCATCGCCCCAGATTTTTTTACCCAGACAGCCCTGCAAAGTCGGAAATGTGGGGAAAAAAACGCTTTTTCCGCACATTTCGCTCGCCGCACCCATCGAAACACGCCCCCCACAACACATGGCCTACCGTCCCGCGTTCCCACAGGTGTCCCGATGAAAACGGTACCTCACATGTGTGGGTGCACCTACCTGGCCGCCAAGGGGAAAGCCTAAAACACAAGTAACCCCAAGTCTGTTGTCAGAGGGAAATCTCCGACATTCTGCCGACCGGCGCAACTTACAGATATGGGCCTCGGGTGTCCAAGCCACCGAGGAAAACAGGGAACCCCATGCATTTTCGAAAAGAGGACACCCGTGGGAATCCGCAGAGGTGTGATTTGCGCCCATCGCCCCAGATTTTTTTACCCAGACAGCCCTGCAAAGTCGGAAATGTGGGGAAAAAAACGCTTTTTCCGCACATTTCGCTCGCCGCACCCATCGAAACGTGCCCCCCACAACACATGGCCTACCGTCCCGCGTTCCCACAGGTGTCCCGATGAAAACGGTACCTCACATGTGTGGGTGCACCTACCTGGCCGCCAAGGGGAAAGCCTAAAACACAAGTAACCCCAAGTCTGTTGTCCATTCTGCCGACCGGCGCAACTTACAGATATGGGCCTCGGGTGTCCAAGCCACCGAGGAAAACAGGGAACCCCATGCATTTTCGAAAAGAGGACACCCGTGGGAATCCGCAGAGGTGTGATTTGCGCCCATCGCCCCAGATTTTTTTACCCAGACAGCCCTGCAAAGTCGGAAATGTGGGGAAAAAAACGCTTTTTCCGCACATTTCGCTCGCCGCACCCATCGAAACACGCCCCCCACAACACATGGCCTACCGTCCCGCGTTCCCACAGGTGTCCCGATGAAAACGGTACCTCACATGTGTGGGTGCACCTACCTGGCCGCCAAGGGGAAAGCCTAAAACACAAGTAACCCCAAGTCTGTTGTCAGAGGGAAATCTCCGACATTCTGCCGACCGGCGCAACTTACAGATATGGGCCTCGGGTGTCCAAGCCACCGAGGAAAACAGGGAACCCCATGCATTTTCGAAAAGAGGACACCCGTGGGAATCCGCAGAGGTGTGATTTGCGCCCATCGCCCCAGAATTTTTTACCCAGACAGCCCTGCAAAGTCGGAAATGTGGGGAAAAAAACGCTTTTTCCGCACATTTCGCTCGCCGCACCCATCGAAACACGCCCCCCACAACACATGGCCTACCGTCCCGCGTTCCCACAGGTGTCCCGATGAAAACGGTACCTCACATGTGTGGGTGCACCTACCTGGCCGCCAAGGGGAAAGCCTAAAACACAAGTAACCCCAAGTCTGTTGTCCATTCTGCCGACCGGCGCAACTTACAGATATGGGCCTCGGGTGTCCAAGCCACCGAGGAAAACAGGGAACCCCATGCATTTTCGAAAAGAGGACACCCGTGGGAATCCGCAGAGGTGTGATTTGCGCCCATCGCCCCAGATTTTTTTACCCAGACAGCCCTGCAAAGTCGGAAATGTGGGGAAAAAAACGCTTTTTCCGCACATTTCGCTCGCCGCACCCATCGAAACGCGCCCCCCACAACACATGGCCTACCGTCCCGTGTTCCCACAGGTGTCCCGATGAAAACGGTACCTCACATGTGTGGGTGCACCTACCTGGCCGCCAAGGGGAAAGCCTAAAACACAAGTAACCCCAAGTCTGTTGTCAGAGGGAACTCTCCGACATTCTGCCGACCGGCGCAACTTACAGATATGGGCCTCGGGTGTCCAAGCCACCGAGGAAAACAGGGAACCCCATGCATTTTCGAAAAGAGGACACCCGTGGGAATCCGCAGAGGTGTGATTTGCGCCCATCGCCCCAGATTTTTTTACCCAGACAGCCCTGCAAAGTCGGAAATGTGGGGAAAAAACGCTTTTTCCGCACATTTCGCTCGCCGCACCCATCGAAACACGCCCCCCACAACACATGGCCTACCGTCCCGAGTTCCCACAGGTGTCCCGATGAAAACGGTACCTCACATGTGTGGGTGCACCTACCTGGCCGCCAAGGGGAAAGCCTAAAACACAAGTAACCCCAAGTCTGTTGTCCATTCTGCCGACCGGCGCAACTTACAGATATGGGCCTCGGGTGTCCAAGCCACCGAGGAAAACAGGGAACCCCATGCATTTTCGAAAAGAGGACACCCGTGGGAATCCGCAGAGGTGTGATTTGCGCCCATCGCCCCAGATTTTTTTACCCAGACAGCCCTGCAAAGTCGGAAATGTGGGGAAAAAAACGCTTTTTCCGCACATTTCGCTCGCCGCACCCATCGAAACGCGCCCCCCACAACACATGGCCTACCGTCCCGCGTTCCCACAGGTGTCCCGATGAAAACGGTACCTCACATGTGTGGGTGCACCTACCTGGCCGCCAAGGGGAAAGCCTAAAACACAAGTAACCCCAAGTCTGTTGTCAGAGGGAAATCTCCGACATTCTGCCGACCGGCGCAACTTACAGATATGGGCCTCGGGTGTCCAAGCCACCGAGGAAAACAGGGAACCCCATGCATTTTCGAAAAAAGAGGACACCCGTGGGAATCCGCAGAGGTGTGATTTGCGCCCATCGCCCCAGATTATTTTACCCAGACAGCCCTGCAAAGTCGGAAATGTGGGGAAAAAAACGCTTTTTCCGCACATTTCGCTCGCCGCACCCATCGAAACACGCCCCCCACAACACATGGCCTACCGTCCCGCGTTCCCACAGGTGTCCCGATGAAAACGGTACCTCACATGTGTGGGTGCACCTACCTGGCCGCCAAGGGGAAAGCCTAAAACACAAGTAACCCCAAGTCTGTTGTCAGAGGGAAATCTCAGACATTCTGCCGACCGGCGCAACTTACAGATATGGGCCTCGGGTGTCCAAGCCAGCGAGGAAAACAGGGAACCCCATGCATTTTCGAAAAGAGGACACCCGTGGGAATCCGCAGAGGTGTGATTTGCGCCCATCGCCCCAGATTTTTTTACCCAGACAGCCCTGCAAAGTCGGAAATGTGGGGAAAAAAACGCTTTTTCCGCACATTTCGCTCGCCGCACCCATCGAAACGCGCCCCCCACAACACATGGCCTACCGTCCCGCGTTCCCACAGGTGTCCCGATGAAAACGGTACCTCACATGTGTGGGTGCACCTACCTGGCCGCCAAGGGGAAAGCCTAAAACACAAGTAACCCCAAGTCTGTTGTCAGAGGGAAATCTCAGACATTCTGCCGACCGGCGCAACTTACAGATATGGGCCTCGGGTGTCCAAGCCACCGAGGAAAACAGGGAACCCCATGCATTTTCGAAAAGAGGACACCCGTGGGAATCCGCAGAGGTGTGATTTGCGCCCATCGCCCCAGATTTTTTTACTCAGACAGCCCTGCAAAGTCGGAAATGTGGGGAAAAAAACGCTTTTCCCGCACATTTCGCTCGCCGCACCCATCGAAACACGCCCCCCCACAACACATGGCCTACCGTCCCGCGTTCCCACAGGTGTCCCGATGAAAACGGTACCTCACATGTGTGGGTGCACCTACCTGGCCGCCAAGGGGAAAGCCTAAAACACAAGTAACCCCAAGTCTGTTGTCCATTCTGCCGACCGGCGCAACTTACAGATATGGGCCTCGGGTGTCCAAGCCACCGAGGAAAACAGGGAACCCCATGCATTTTCGAAAAGAGGACACCCGTGGGAATCCGCAGAGGTGTGATTTGCGCCCATCGCCCCAGATTTTTTTACCCAGACAGCCCTGCAAAGTCGGAAATGTGGGGGAAAAAACGCTTTTTCCGCACATTTCGCTCGCCGCACCCATCGAAACGCGCCCCCCACAACACATGGCCTACCGTCCCGCGTTCCCACAGGTGTCCCGATGAAAACAGTACCTCACATGTGTGGGTGCACCTACCTGGCCGCCAAGGGGAAAGCCTAAAACACAAGTAACCCCAAGTCTGTTGTCAGAGGGAAATCTCCGACATTCTGCCGACCGGCGCAACTTACAGATATGGGCCTCGGGTGTCCAAGCCACCGAGGAAAACAGGGAACCCCATGCATTTTCGAAAAGAGGACACCCGTGGGAATCCGCAGAGGTGTGATTTGCGCCCATCGCCCCAGATTTTTTTACCCAGACAGCCCTGCAAAGTCGGAAATGTGGGGAAAAAAACGCTTTTTCCGCACATTTCGCTCGCCGCACCCATCGAAACATGGCCTACCGTCCCGCGTTCCCACAGGTGTCCCGATGAAAACGGTACCTCACATGTGTGGGTGCACCTACCTGGCCGCCAAGGGGAAAGCCTAAAACACAAGTAACCCCAAGTCTGTTGTCAGAGGGAAATCTCTGACATTCTGCCGACCGGCGCAACTTACAGATATGGGCCTCGGGTGTCCAAGCCACCGAGGAAAACAGGGAACCCCATGCATTTTCGAAAAGAGGACCCCCGTGGGAATCCGCAGAGGTGTGATTTGCACCCATCGCCCCAGATTTTTTTACCCAGACAGCCCTGCAAAGTCGGAAATGTGGGGAAAATAACGCTTTTTCCGCACATTTCGCTCGCCGCACCCATCGAAACACGCCCCCCACAACACATGGCCTACCGTCCCGCGTTCCCACAGGTGTCCCGATGAAAACGGTACCTCACATGTGTGGGTGCACCTACCTGGCCGCCAAGGGGAAAGCCTAAAACACAAGTAACCCCAAGTCTGTTGTCCATTCTGCCGACCGGCGCAACTTACAGATATGGGCCTCGGGTGTCCAAGCCACCGAGGAAAACAGGGAACCCCATGCATTTTCGAAAAGAGGACACCCGTGGGAATCCGCAGAGGTGTGATTTGCGCCCATCGCCCCAGATTTTTTTACCCAGACAGCCCTGCAAAGTCGGAAATGTGGGGAAAAAAACGCTTTTTCCGCACATTTCGCTCGCCGCACCCATCGAAACGCGCCCCCCACAACACATGGCCTACCGTCCCGCGTTCCCACAGGTGTCCCGATGAAAACGGTACCTCACATGTGTGGGTGCACCTACCTGGCCGCCAAGGGGAAAGCCTAAAACACAAGTAACCCCAAGTCTGTTGTCAGAGGGAAATCTCCGACATTCTGCCGACCGGCGCAACTTACAGATATGGGCCTCGGGTGTCCAAGCCTCCGAGGAAAACAGGGAACCCCATGCATTTTCGAAAAGAGGACACCCGTGGGAATCCGCAGAGGTGTGATTTGCGCCCATCGCCCCAGATTTTTTTACCCAGACAGCCCTGCAAAGTCGGAAATGTGGGGAAAAAAACGCTTTTTCCGCACATTTCGCTCGCCGCACCCATCGAAACACGCCCCCCACAACACATGGCCTACCGTCCCGAGTTCCCACATGTGTCCCGATGAAAACGGTACCTCACATGTGTGGGTGCACCTACCTGGCCGCCAAGGGGAAAGCCTAAAACACAAGTAACCCCAAGTCTGTTGTCCATTCTGCCGACCGGCGCAACTTACAGATATGGGCCTCGGGTGTCCAAGCCACCGAGGAAAACAGGGAACCCCATGCATTTTCGAAAAGAGGACACCCGTGGGAATCCGCAGAGGTGTGATTTGCGCCCATCGCCCCAGATTTTTTTACCCAGACAGCCCTGCAAAGTCGGAAATGTGGGGAAAAAAACGCTTTTTCCGCACATTTCGCTCGCCGCACCCATCGAAACGCGCCCCCCACAACACATGGCCTACCGTCCCGCGTTCCCACAGGTGTCCCGATGAAAACGGTACCTCACATGTGTGGGTGCACCTACCTGGCCGCCAAGGGGAAAGCCTAAAACACAAGTAACCCCAAGTCTGTTGTCCATTCTGCCGACCGGCGCAACTTACAGATATGGGCCTCGGGTGTCCAAGCCAGCGAGGAAAACAGGGAACCCCATGCATTTTCGAAAAGAGGACACCCGTGGGAATCCGCAGAGGTGTGATTTGCGCCCATCGCCCCAGATTTTTTTACCCAGACAGCCCTGCAAAGTCGGAAATGTGGGGAAAAAAACGCTTTTTCCGCACATTTCGCTCGCCGCACCCATCGAAACACGCCCCCCACAACACATGGCCTACCGTCCCGCGTTCCCACAGGTGTCGCGATGAAAACGGTACCTCACATGTGTGGGTGCACCTACCTGGCCGCCAAGGGGAAAGCCTAAAACACAAGTAACCCCAAGTCTGTTGTCAGAAGGAAATCTCAGACATTCTGCCGACCGGCGCAACTTACAGATATGGGCCTCGGGTGTCCAAGCCACCGAGGGAAACAGGGAACCCCATGCATTTTCGAAAAGAGGACACCCGTGGGAATCCGCAGAGGTGTGATTTGCGCCCATCGCCCCAGATTTTTTTACCCAGACAGCCCTGCAAAGTCGGAAATGTGGGGGAAAAAACGCTTTTCCCGCACATTTCGCTCGCCGCACCCATCGAAACGCGCCCCCCACAACACATGGCCTACCGTCCCGCGTTCCCACAGGTGTCCCGATGAAAACGGTACCTCACATGTGTGGGTGCACCTACCTGGCCGCCAAGGGGAAAGCCTAAAACACAAGTAACCCCAAGTCTGTTGTCAGAGGGAAATCTCAGACATTCTGCCGACCGGCGCAACTTACAGATATGGGCCTCGGGTGTCCAAGCCACCGAGGAAAACAGGGAACCCCATGCATTTTCGAAAAGAGGACACCCGTGGGAATCCGCAGAGGTGTGATTTGCGCCCATCGCCCCAGATTTTTTTACCCAGACAGCCCTGCAAAGTCGGAAATGTGGGGAAAAAAACGCTTTTTCCGCACATTTCGCTCGCCGCACCCATCGAAACACGCCCCCCACAACACATGGCCTACCGTCCCGCGTTCCCACAGGTGTCCCGATGAAAACGGTACCTCACATGTGTGGGTGCACCTACCTGGCCGCCAAGGGGAAAGCCTAAAACACAAGTAACCCCAAGTCTGTTGTCCATTCTGCCGACCGGCGCAACTTACAGATATGGGCCTCGGGTGTCCAAGCCACCGAGGAAAACAGGGAACCCCATGCATTTTCGAAAAGAGGACACCCGTGGGAATCCGCAGAGGTGTGATTTGCGCCCATCGCCCCAGATTTTTTTACCCAGACAGCCCTGCAAAGTCGGAAATGTGGGGAAAAAAACGCTTTTTCCGCACATTTCGCTCGCCGCACCCATCGAAACGCGCCCCCCACAACACATGGCCTACCGTCCCGCGTTCCCACAGGTGTCCCGATGAAAACGGTACCTCACATGTGTGGGTGCACCTACCTGGCCGCCAAGGGGAAAGCCTAAAACACAAGTAACCCCAAGTCTGTTGTCAGAGGGAAATCTCCGACATTCTGCCGACCGGCGCAACTTACAGATATGGGCCTCGGGTGTCCAAGCCACCGAGGAAAACAGGGAACCCCATGCATTTTCGAAAAGAGGACACCCGTGGGAATCCGCAGAGGTGTGATTTGCGCCCATCGCCCCAGATTTTTTTACCCAGACAGCCCTGCAAAGTCGGAAATGTGGGGAAAAAAACGCTTTTTCCGCACATTTCGCTCGCCGCACCCATCGAAACACGCCCCCCACAACACATGGCCTACCGTCCCGAGTTCCCACAGGTGTCCCGATGAAAACGGTACCTCACATGTGTGGGTGCACCTACCTGGCCGCCAAGGGGAAAGCCTAAAACACAAGTAACCCCAAGTCTGTTGTCCATTCTGCCGACCGGCGCAACTTACAGATATGGGCCTCGGGTGTCCAAGCCACCGAGGAAAACAGGGAACCCCATGCATTTTCGAAAAGAGGACACCCGTGGGAATCCGCAGAGGTGTGATTTGCGCCCATCGCCCCAGATTTTTTTACCCAGACAGCCCTGCAAAGTCGGAAATGTGAGGAAAAAAACGCTTTTTCCGCACATTTCGCTCGCCGCACCCATCGAAACGCGCCCCCCACAACACATGGCCTACCGTCCCGCGTTCCCACAGGTGTCCCGATGAAAACGGTACCTCACATGTGTGGGTGCACCTACCTGGCCGCCAAGGGGAAAGCCTAAAACACAAGTAACCCCAAGTCTGTTGTCAGAGGGAAATCTCCGACATTCTGCCGACCGGCGCAACTTACAGATATGGGCCTCGGGTGTCCAAGCCACCGAGGAAAACAGGGAACCCCATGCATTTTCGAAAAGAGGACACCCGTGGGAATCCGCAGAGGTGTGATTTGCGCCCATCGCCCCAGATTATTTTACCCAGACAGCCCTGCAAAGTCGGAAATGTGGGGAAAAAAACGCTTTTTCCGCACATTTCGCTCGCCGCACCCATCGAAACACGCCCCCCACAACACATGGCCTACCGTCCCGCGTTCCCACAGGTGTCCCGATGAAAACGGTACCTCACATGTGTGGGTGCACCTACCTGGCCGCCAAGGGGAAAGCCTAAAACACAAGTAACCCCAAGTCTGTTGTCAGAGGGAAATCTCAGACATTCTGCCGACCGGCGCAACTTACAGATATGGGCCTCGGGTGTCCAAGCCAGCGAGGAAAACAGGGAACCCCATGCATTTTCGAAAAGAGGACACCCGTGGGAATCCGCAGAGGTGTGATTTGCGCCCATCGCCCCAGATTTTTTTACCCAGACAGCCCTGCAAAGTCGGAAATGTGGGGAAAAAAACGCTTTTTCCGCACATTTCGCTCGCCGCACCCATCGAAACGCGCCCCCCACAACACATGGCCTACCGTCCCGCGTTCCCACAGGTGTCCCGATGAAAATGGTACCTCACATGTGTGGGTGCACCTACCTGGCCGCCAAGGGGAAAGCCTAAAACACAAGTAACCCCAAGTCTGTTGTCAGAGGGAAATCTCAGACATTCTCCCGACCGGCGCAACTTACAGATATGGGCCTCGGGTGTCCAAGCCACCGAGGAAAACAGGGAACCCCATGCATTTTCGAAAAGAGGACACCCGTGGGAATCCGCAGAGGTGTGATTTGCGCCCATCGCCCCAGATTTTTTTACCCAGACAGCCCTGCAAAGTCGGAAATGTGGGGAAAAAAACGCTTTTCCCGCACATTTCGCTCGCCGCACCCATCGAAACACGCCCCCCACAACACATGGCCTACCGTCCCGCGTTCCCACAGGTGTCCCGATGAAAACGGTACCTCACATGTGTGGGTGCACCTAACTGGCCGCCAAGGGGAAAGCCTAAAACACAAGTAACCCCAAGTCTGTTGTCCATTCTGCCGACCGGCGCAACTTACAGATATGGGCCTCGGGTGTCCAAGCCACCGAGGAAAACAGGGAACCCCATGCATTTTCGAAAAGAGGACACCCCGTGGGAATCCGCAGAGGTGTGATTTGCGCCCATCGCCCCAGATTTTTTTACCCAGACAGCCCTGCAAAGTCGGAAATGTGGGGGAAAAAACGCTTTTTCCGCACATTTCGCTCGCCGCACCCATCGAAACGCGCCCCCCACAACACATGGCCTACCGTCCCGCGTTCCCACAGGTGTCCCGATGAAAACGGTACCTCACATGTGTGGGTGCACCTACCTGGCCGCCAAGGGGAAAGCCTAAAACACAAGTAACCCCAAGTCTGTTGTCAGAGGGAAATCTCCGACATTCTGCCGACCGGCGCAACTTACAGATATGGGCCTCGGGTGTCCAAGCCACCGAGGAAAACAGGGAACCCCATGCATTTTCGAAAAGAGGACACCCGTGGGAATCCGCAGAGGTGTGATTTGCGCCCATCGCCCCAGATTTTTTTACCCAGACAGCCCTGCAAAGTCGGAAATGTGGGGAAAAAAATGCTTTTTCCGCACATTTCGCTCGCCGCACCCATCGAAACACGCCCCCCACAACACATGGCCTACCGTCCCGCGTTCCCACAGGTGTCCCGATGAAAACGGTACCTCACATGTGTGGGTGCACCTACCTGGCCGCCAAGGGGAAAGCCTAAAACACAAGTAACCCCAAGTCTGTTGTCAGAGGGAAATCTCCGACATTCTGCCGACCGGCGCAACTTACAGATATGGGCCTCGGGTGTCCAAGCCACCGAGGAAAACAGGGAACCCCATGCATTTTCGAAAAGAGGACCCCCGTGGGAATCCGCAGAGGTGTGATTTGCACCCATCGCCCCAGATTTTTTTACCCAGACAGCCCTGCAAAGTCGGAAATGTGGGGAAAATAACGCTTTTTCCGCACATTTCGCTCGCCGCACCCATCGAAACACGCCCCCCACAACACATGGCCTACCGTCCCGCGTTCCCACAGGTGTCCCGATGAAAACGGTACCTCACATGTGTGGGTGCACCTACCTGGCCGCCAAGGGGAAAGCCTAAAACACAAGTAACCCCAAGTCTGTTGTCCATTCTGCCGACCGGCGCAACTTACAGATATGGGCCTCGGGTGTCCAAGCCACCGAGGAAAACAGGGAACCCCATGCATTTTCGAAAAGAGGACACCCGTGGGAATCCGCAGAGGTGTGATTTGCGCCCATCGCCCCAGATTTTTTTACCCAGACAGCCCTGCAAAGTCGGAAATGTGGGGAAAAAAACGCTTTTTCCGCACATTTCGCTCGCCGCACCCATCGAAACGCGCCCCCCACAACACATGGCCTACCGTCCCGCGTTCCCACAGGTGTCCCGATGAAAACGGTACCTCACATGTGTGGGTGCACCTACCTGGCCGCCAAGGGGAAAGCCTAAAACACAAGTAACCCCAAGTCTGTTGTCAGAGGGAAATCTCCGACATTCTGCCGACCGGCGCAACTTACAGATATGGGCCTCGGGTGTCCAAGCCACCGAGGAAAACAGGGAACCCCATGCATTTTCGAAAAGAGGACACCCGTGGGAATCCACAGAGGTGTGATTTGCGCCCATCGCCCCAGATTTTTTTACCCAGACAGCCCTGCAAAGTCGGAAATGTGGGGAAAAAAACGCTTTTTCCGCACATTTCGCTCGCCGCACCCATCGAAACACGCCCCCCACAACACATGGCCTACCGTCCCGAGTTCCCACAGGTGTCCCGATGAAAACGGTACCTCACATGTGTGGGTGCACCTACCTGGCCGCCAAGGGGAAAGCCTAAAACACAAGTAACCCCAAGTCTGTTGTCCATTCTGCCGACCGGCGCAACTTACAGATATGGGCCTCGGGTGTCCAAGCCACCGAGGAAAACAGGGAACCCCATGCATTTTCGAAAAGAGGACCCCCGTGGGAATCCGCAGAGGTGTGATTTGCACCCATCGCCCCAGATTTTTTTACCCAGACAGCCCTGCAAAGTCGGAAATGTGGGGAAAATAACGCTTTTTCCGCACATTTCGCTCGCCGCACCCATCGAAACACGCCCCCCACAACACATGGCCTACTGTCCCGCGTTCCAACAGGTGTCCCGATGAAAACGGTACCTCACATGTGTGGGTGCACCTACCTGGCCGCCAAGGGGAAAGCCTAAAACACAAGTAACCCCAAGTCTGTTGTCAGAGGGAAATCTCCGACATTTTGCCGACCGGCGCAACTTACAGATATGGGCCTCGGGTGTCCAAGCCAGCGAGGAAAACAGGGAACCCCATGCATTTTCGAAAAGAGGACACCCGTGGGAATCCGCAGAGGTGTGATTTGCGCCCATCGCCCCAGATTTTTTTACCCAGACAGCCCTGCAAAGTCGGAAATGTGGGGAAAAAACCGCTTTTTCCGCACATTTCGCTCGCCGCACCCATCGAAACACGCCCCCCACAACACATGGCCTACCGTCCCGCGTTCCCACAGGTGTCCCAATGAAAACGGTACCTCACATGTGTGGGTGCACCTACCTGGCCGCCAAGGGGAAAGCCTAAAACACAAGTAACCCCAAGTCTGTTGTCAGAAGGAAATCTCCGACATTCTGCCGACCGGCGCAACTTACAGATATGGGCCTCGGGTGTCCAAGCCACCGAGGAAAACAGGGAACCCCATGCATTTTCGAAAAGAGGACACCCGTGGGAATCCGCAGAGGTGTGATTTGCGCCCATCGCCCCAGATTTTTTTACCCAGACAGCCCTGCAAAGTCGGAAATGTGGGGAAAAAAACGCTTTTCCCGCACATTTCGCTCGCCGCACCCATCGAAACACGCCCCCCACAACACATGGCCTACCGTCCCGCGTTCCCACAGGTGTCCCGATGAAAACGGTACCTCACATGTGTGGGTGCACCTAACTGGCCGCCAAGGGGAAAGCCTAAAACACAAGTAACCCCAAGTCTGTTGTCCATTCTGCCGACCGGCGCAACTTACAGATATGGGCCTCGGGTGTCCAAGCCACCGAGGAAAACAGGGAACCCCATGCATTTTCGAAAAGAGGACACCCGTGGGAATCCGCAGAGGTGTGATTTGCGCCCATCGCCCCAGATTTTTTTACCCAGACAGCCCTGCAAAGTCGGAAATGTGGGGGAAAAAACGCTTTTTCCGCACATTTCGCTCGCCGCACCCATCGAAACGCGCCCCCCACAACACATGGCCTACCGTCCCGCGTTCCCACAGGTGTCCCGATGAAAACGGTACCTCACATGTGTGGGTGCACCTACCTGGCCGCCAAGGGGAAAGCCTAAAACACAAGTAACCCCAAGTCTGTTGTCAGAGGGAAATCTCCGACATTCTGCCGACCGGCGCAACTTACAGATATGGGCCTCGGGTGTCCAAGCCACCGAGGAAAACAGGGAACCCCATGCATTTTCGAAAAGAGGACACCCGTGGGAATCCGCAGAGGTGTGATTTGCGCCCATCGCCCCAGATTTTTTTACCCAGACAGCCCTGCAAAGTCGGAAATGTGGGGAAAAAAACGCTTTTTCCGCACATTTCGCTCGCCGCACCCATCGAAACACGCCCCCCACAACACATGGCCTACCGTCCCGCGTTCCCACAGGTGTCCCGATGAAAACGGTACCTCACATGTGTGGGTGCACCTACCTGGCCGCCAAGGGGAAAGCCTAAAACACAAGTAACCCCAAGTCTGTTGTCAGAGGGAAATCTCCGACATTCTGCCGACCGGCGCAACTTACAGATATGGGCCTCGGGTGTCCAAGCCACCGAGGAAAACAGGGAACCCCATGCATTTTCGAAAAGAGGACCCCCGTGGGAATCCGCAGAGGTGTGATTTGCACCCATCGCCCCAGATTTTTTTACCCAGACAGCCCTGCAAAGTCGGAAATGTGGGGAAAATAACGCTTTTTCCGCACATTTCGCTCGCCGCACCCATCGAAACACGCCCCCCACAACACATGGCCTACCGTCCCGCGTTCCCACAGGTGTCCCGATGAAAACGGTACCTCACATGTGTGGGTGCACCTACCTGGCCGCCAAGGGGAAAGCCTAAAACACAAGTAACCCCAAGTCTGTTGTCCATTCTGCCGACCGGCGCAACTTACAGATATGGGCCTCGGGTGTCCAAGCCACCGAGGAAAACAGGGAACCCCATGCATTTTCGAAAAGAGGACACCCGTGGGAATCCGCAGAGGTGTGATTTGCGCCCATCGCCCCAGATTTTTTTACCCAGACAGCCCTGCAAAGTCGGAAATGTGGGGAAAAAAACGCTTTTTCCGCACATTTCGCTCGCCGCACCCATCGAAACGCGCCCCCCACAACACATGGCCTACCGTCCCGCGTTCCCACAGGTGTCCCGATGAAAACGGTACCTCACATGTGTGGGTGCACCTACCTGGCCGCCAAGGGGAAAGCCTAAAACACAAGTAACCCCAAGTCTGTTGTCAGAGGGAAATCTCCGACATTCTGCCGACCGGCGCAACTTACAGATATGGGCCTCGGGTGTCCAAGCCACCGAGGAAAACAGGGAACCCCATGCATTTTCGAAAAGAGGACACCCGTGGGAATCCACAGAGGTGTGATTTGCGCCCATCGCCCCAGATTTTTTTACCCAGACAGCCCTGCAAAGTCGGAAATGTGGGGAAAAAAACGCTTTTTCCGCACATTTCGCTCGCCGCACCCATCGAAACACGCCCCCCACAACACATGGCCTACCGTCCCGAGTTCCCACAGGTGTCCCGATGAAAACGGTACCTCACATGTGTGGGTGCACCTACCTGGCCGCCAAGGGGAAAGCCTAAAACACAAGTAACCCCAAGTCTGTTGTCCATTCTGCCGACCGGCGCAACTTACAGATATGGGCCTCGGGTGTCCAAGCCACCGAGGAAAACAGGGAACCCCATGCATTTTCGAAAAGAGGACACCCGTGGGAATCCGCAGAGGTGTGATTTGCGCCCATCGCCCCAGATTTTTTTACCCAGACAGCCCTGCAAAGTCGGAAATGTGGGGAAAAAAACGCTTTTTCCGCACATTTCGCTCGCCGCACCCATCGAAACACGCCCCCCACAACACATGGCCTACTGTCCCGCGTTCCCACAGGTGTCCCGATGAAAACGGTACCTCACATGTGTGGGTGCACCTACCTGGCCGCCAAGGGGAAAGCCTAAAACACAAGTAACCCCAAGTCTGTTGTCAGAGGGAAATCTCCGACATTTTGCCGACCGGCGCAACTTACAGATATGGGCCTCGGGTGTCCAAGCCAGCGAGGAAAACAGGGAACCCCATGCATTTTCGAAAAGAGGACACCCGTGGGAATCCGCAGAGGTGTGATTTGCGCCCATCGCCCCAGATTTTTTTACCCAGACAGCCCTGCAAAGTCGGAAATGTGGTGAAAAAACCGCTTTTTCCGCACATTTCGCTCGCCGCACCCATCGAAACACGCCCCCCACAACACATGGCCTACCGTCCCGCGTTCCCACAGGTGTCCCGATGAAAACGGTACCTCACATGTGTGGGTGCACCTACCTGGCCGCCAAGGGGAAAGCCTAAAACACAAGTAACCCCAAGTCTGTTGTCAGAAGGAAATCTCCGACATTCTGCCGACCGGCGCAACTTACAGATATGGGCCTCGGGTGTCCAAGCCACCGAGGAAAACAGGGAACCCCATGCATTTTCGAAAAGAGGACACCCGTGGGAATCCGCAGAGGTGTGATTTGCGCCCATCGCCCCAGATTTTTTTACCCAGACAGCCCTGCAAAGTCGGAAATGTGGGGAAAAAAATGCTTTTTCCGCACATTTCGCTCGCCGCACCCATCGAAACACGCCCCCCACAACACATGGCCTACCGTCCCGCGTTCCCACAGGTGTCGCGATGAAAACGGTACCTCACATGTGTGGGTGCACCTACCTGGCCGCCAAGGGGAAAGCCTAAAACACAAGTAACCCCAAGTCTGTTGTCCATTCTGCCGACCGGCGCAACTTACAGATATGGGCCTCGGGTGTCCAAGCCACCGAGGAAAACAGGGAACCCCATGCATTTTCGAAAAGAGGACACCCGTGGGAATCCGCAGAGGTGTGATTTGCGCCCATCGCCCCAGATTTTTTTACCCAGACAGCCCTGCAAAGTCGGAAATGTGGGGAAAAAAACGCTTTTTCCGCACATTTCGCTCGCCGCACCCATCGAAACGCGCCCCCCACAACACATGGCCTACCGTCCCGCGTTCCCACAGGTGTCCCGATGAAAACGGTACCTCACATGTGTGGGTGCACCTACCTGGCCGCCAAGGGGAAAGCCTAAAACACAAGTAACCCCAAGTCTGTTGTCAGAGGGAAATCTCCGACATTCTGCCGACCGGCGCAACTTACAGATATGGGCCTCGGGTGTCCAAGCCAGTGAGGAAAACAGGGAACCCCATGCATTTTCGAAAAGAGGACACCCGTGGGAATCCGCAGAGGTGTGATTTGCGCCCATCGCCCCAGATTTTTTTACCCAGACAGCCCTGCAAAGTCGGAAATGTGGGGAAAAAAACGCTTTTTCCGCACATTTCGCTCGCCGCACCCATCAAAACACGCCCCCCACAACACATGGCCTACCGTCCCGCGTTCCCACAGGTGTCGCGATGAAAACGGTACCTCACATGTGTGGGTGCACCTACCTGGCCGCCAAGGGGAAAGCCTAAAACACAAGTAACCCCAAGTCTGTTGTCCATTCTGCCGACCGGCGCAACTTACAGATATGGGCCTCGGGTGTCCAAGCCACCGAGGAAAACAGGGAACCCCATGCATTTTCGAAAAGAGGACACCCGTGGGAATCCGCAGAGGTGTGATTTGCGCCCATCGCCCCAGATTTTTTTACCCAGACAGCCCTGCAAAGTCGGAAATGTGGGGGAAAAAACGCTTTTTCCGCACATTTCGCTCGCCGCACCCATCCAAACGCGCCCCCCACAACACATGGCCTACCGTCCCGCGTTCCCACAGGTGTCCCGATGAAAACGGTACCCCACATGTGTGGGTGCACCTACCTGGCCGCCAAGGGGAAAGCCTAAAACACAAGTAACCCCAAGTCTGTTGTCAGAGGGAAATCTCCGACATTCTGCCGACCGGCGCAACTTACAGATATGGGCCTCGGGTGTCCAAGCCACCGAGGAAAACAGGGAACCCCATGCATTTTCGAAAAGAGGACACCCGTGGGAATCCGCAGAGGTGTGATTTGCGCCCATCGCCCCAGATTTTTTTACCCAGACAGCCCTGCAAAGTCGGAAATGTGGGGGAAAAAACGCTTTTTCCGCACATTTCACTCGCCGCACCCATCGAAACACGCCCCCCACAACACATGGCCTACCGTCCCGCGTTCCCACAGGTGTCCCGATGAAAACGGTACCTCACATGTGTGGGTGCACCTACCTGGCCGCCAAGGGGAAAGCCTAAAACACAAGTAACCCCAAGTCTGTTGTCCATTCTGCCGACCGGCGCAACTTACAGATATGGGCCTCGGGTGTCCAAGCCACCGAGGAAAACAGGGAACCCCATGCATTTTCGAAAAGAGGACACCCGTGGGAATCCGCAGAGGTGTGATTTGCGCCCATCGCCCCAGATTTTTTTACCCAGACAGCCCTGCAAATTCGGAAATGTGGGGAAAAAAACGCTTTTTCCGCACATTTCGCTCGCCGCACCCATCGAAACGCGCCCCCCACAACACATGGCCTACCGTCCCGCGTTCCCACAGGTGTCCCGATGAAAACGGTACCTCACATGTGTGGGTGCACCTACCTGGCCGCCAAGGGGAAAGCCTAAAACACAAGTAACCCCAAGTCTGTTGTCAGAGGGAAATCTCCGACATTCTGCCGACCGGCGCAACTTACAGATATGGGCCTCGGGTGTCCAAGCCACCGAGGGAAACAGGGAACCCCATGCATTTTCGAAAAGAGGACACCCGTGGGAATCCGCAGAGGTGTGATTTGCGCCCATTGCCCCAGATTTTTTTACCCAGACAGCCCTGCAAAGTCGGAAATGTGGGGGAAAAAACGCTTTTCCCGCACATTTCGCTCGCCGCACCCATCGAAACGCGCCCCCCACAACACATGGCCTACCGTCCCGCGTTCCCACAGGTGTCCCGATGAAAACGGTACCTCACATGTGTGGGTGCACCTACCTGGCCGCCAAGGGGAAAGCCTAAAACACAAGTAACCCCAAGTCTGTTGTCAGAGGGAAATCTCCGACATTCTGCCGACCGGCGCAACTTACAGATATGGGCCTCGGGTGTCCAAGCCACCGAGGAAAACAGGGAACCCCATGCATTTTCGAAAAGAGGACACCCGTGGGAATCCGCAGAGGTGTGATTTGCGCCCATCGCCCCAGATTTTTTTACCCAGACAGCCCTGCAAAGTCGGAAATGTGGGGGAAAAAACGCTTTTTCCGCACATTTCACTCGCCGCACCCATCGAAACACGCCCCCCACAACACATGGCCTACCGTCCCGCGTTCCCACAGGTGTACCGATGAAAACGGTACCTCACATGTGTGGGTGCACCTACCTGGCCGCCAAGGGGAAAGCCTAAAACACAAGTAACCCCAAGTCTGTTGTCCATTCTGCCGACCGGCGCAACTTACAGATATGGGCCTCGGGTGTCCAAGCCACCGAGGAAAACAGGGAACCCCATGCATTTTCGAAAAGAGGACACCCGTGGGAATCCGCAGAGGTGTGATTTGCGCCCATCGCCCCAGATTTTTTTACCCAGACAGCCCTGCAAAGTCGGAAATGTGGGGAAAAAAACGCTTTTTCCGCACATTTCGCTCGCCGCACCCATCGAAACACGCCCCCCACAACACATGGCCTACTGTCCCGCGTTCCCACAGGTGTCCCGATGAAAACGGTACCTCACATGTGTGGGTGCACCTACCTGGCCGCCAAGGGGAAAGCCTAAAACACAAGTAACCCCAAGTCTGTTGTCAGAGGGAAATCTCCGACATTTTGCCGACCGGCGCAACTTACAGATATGGGCCTCGGGTGTCCAAGCCAGCGAGGAAAACAGGGAACCCCATGCATTTTCGAAAAGAGGACACCCGTGGGAATCCGCAGAGGTGTGATTTGCGCCCATCGCCCCAGATTTTTTTACCCAGACAGCCCTGCAAAGTCGGAAATGTGGGGAAAAAACCGCTTTTTCCGCACATTTCGCTCGCCGCACCCATCGAAACACGCCCCCCACAACACATGGCCTACCGTCCCGCGTTCCCACAGGTGTCCCGATGAAAACGGTACCTCACATGTGTGGGTGCACCTACCTGGCCGCCAAGGGGAAAGCCTAAAACACAAGTAACCCCAAGTCTGTTGTCAGAAGGAAATCTCCGACATTCTGCCGACCGGCGCAACTTACAGATATGGGCCTCGGGTGTCCAAGCCACCGAGGAAAACAGGGAACCCCATGCATTTTCGAAAAGAGGACACCCGTGGGAATCCGTAGAGGTGTGATTTGCGCCCATCGCCCCAGATTTTTTTACCCAGACAGCCCTGCAAAGTCGGAAATGTGGGGAAAAAAACGCTTTTTCCGCACATTTCGCTCGCCGCACCCATCGAAACACGCCACCCACAACACATGGCCTACCGTCCCGCGTTCCCACAGGTGTCCCGATGAAAACGGTACCTCACATGTGTGGGTGCACCTACCTGGCCGCCAAGGGGAAAGCCTAAAACACAAGTAACCCCAAGTCTGTTGTCCATTCTGCCGACCGGCGCAACTTACAGATATGGGCCTCGGGTGTCCAAGCCACCGAGGAAAACAGGGAACCCCATGCATTTTCGAAAAGAGGACACCCGTGGGAATCCGCAGAGGTGTGATTTGCGCCCATCGCCCCAGATTTTTTTACCCAGACAGCCCTGCAAAGTCGGAAATGTGGGGAAAAAAACGCTTTTTCCGCACATTTCGCTCGCCGCACCCATCTAAACGCGCCCCCCACAACACATGGCCTACCGTCCCGCGTTCCCACAGGTGTCCCGATGAAAACGGTACCTCACATGTGTGGGTGCACCTACCTGGCCGCCAAGGGGAAAGCCTAAAACACAAGTAACCCCAAGTCTGTTGTCAGAGGGAAATCTCCGACATTCTGCCGACCGGCGCAACTTACAGATATGGGCCTCGGGTGTCCAAGCCACCGAGGAAAACAGGGAACCCCATGCATTTTCGAAAAGAGGACACCCGTGGGAATCCGCAGAGGTGTGATTTGCGCCCATCGCCCCAGATTTTTTTACCCAGACAGCCCTGCAAAGTCGGAAATGTGGGGGAAAAAACGCTTTTTCCGCACATTTCACTCGCCGCACCCATCGAAACACGCCCCCCACAACACATGGCCTACCGTCCCGCGTTCCCACAGGTGTCCCGATGAAAACGGTACCTCACATGTGTGGGTGCACCTACCTGGCCGCCAAGGGGAAAGCCTAAAACACAAGTAACCCCAAGTCTGTTGTCCATTCTGCCGACCGGCGCAACTTACAGATATGGGCCTCGGGTGTCCAAGCCACCGAGGAAAACAGGGAACCCCATGCATTTTCGAAAAGAGGACACCCGTGGGAATCCGCAGAGCTGTGATTTGCGCCCATCGCCCCAGATTTTTTTACCCAGACAGCCCTGCAAAGTCGGAAATGTGGGGAAAAAGACGCTTTTTCCGCACATTTCGCTCGCCGCACCCATCGAAACACGCCCCCCACAACACATGGCCTACCGTCCCGCGTTCCCACAGGTGTCCCGATGAAAACGGTACCTCACATGTGTGGGTGCACCTACCTGGCCGCCAAGGGGAAAGCCTAAAACACAAGTAACCCCAAGTCTGTTGTCAGAGGGAAATCTCCGACATTCTGCCGACCGGCGCAACTTACAGATATGGGCCTCGGGTGTCCAAGCCAGCGAGGAAAACAGGGAACCCCATGCATTTTCGAAAAGAGGACACCCGTGGGAATCCGCAGAGGTGTGATTTGCGCCCATCGCCCCAGATTTTTTTACCCAGACAGCCCTGCAAAGTCGGAAATGTGGGGAAAAAAACGCTTTTTCCGCACATTTCGCTCGCCGCACCCATCGAAACACGCCCCCCACAACACATGGCCTACCGTCCCGCGTTCCCACAGGTGTCCCGATGAAAACGGTACCTCACATGTGTGGGTGCACCTACCTGGCCGCCAAGGGGAAAGCCTAAAACACAAGTAACCCCAAGTCTGTTGTCCATTCTGCCGACCGGCGCAACTTACAGATATGGGCCTCGGGTGTCCAAGCCACCGAGGAAAACAGGGAACCCCATGCATTTTCGAAAAGAGGACACCCGTGGGAATCCGCAGAGGTGTGATTTGCGCCCATCGCCCCAGATTTTTTTACCCAGACAGCCCTGCAAAGTCGGAAATGTGGGGGAAAAAACGCTTTTTCCGCACATTTCGCTCGCCACACCCATCGAAACGCGCCCCCCACAACACATGGCCTACCGTCCCGCGTTCCCACAGGTGTCCCGATGAAAACGGTACCTCACATGTGTGGGTGCACCTACCTGGCCGCCAAGGGGAAAGCCTAAAACACAAGTAACCCCAAGTCTGTTGTCAGAGGGAAATCTCCGACATTCTGCCGACCGGCGCAACTTACAGATATGGGCCTCGGGTGTCCAAGCCACCGAGGAAAACAGGGAACCCCATGCATTTTCGAAAAGAGGACACCCGTGGGAATCCGCAGAGGTGTGATTTGCGCCCATCGCCCCAGATTTTTTTACCCAGACAGCCCTGCAAAGTCGGAAATGTGGGGGAAAAAACGCTTTTTCCGCACATTTCACTCGCCGCACCCATCGAAACACGCCCCCCACAACACATGGCCTACCGTCCCGCGTTCCCACAGGTGTCCCGATGAAAACGGTACCTCACATGTGTGGGTGCACCTACCTGGCCGCCAAGGGGAAAGCCTAAAACACAAGTAACCCCAAGTCTGTTGTCCATTCTGCCGACCGGCGCAACTTACAGATATGGGCCTCGGGTGTCCAAGCCACCGAGGAAAACAGGGAACCCCATGCATTTTCGAAAAGAGGACACCCGTGGGAATCCGCAGAGGTGTGATTTGCGCCCATCGCCCCAGATTTTTTTACCCAGACAGCCCTGCAAATTCGGAAATGTGGGGAAAAAAACGCTTTTTCCGCACATTTCGCTCGCCGCACCCATCGAAACGCGCCCCCCACAACACATGGCCTACCGTCCCGCGTTCCCACATGTGTCCCGATGAAAACGGTACCTCACATGTGTGGGTGCACCTACCGGGGGCGCAAAAGGAAAAGGGTAACCAACTGGGAACCCCAAGCCATTCGCCACTGCCCATTTTGTTCATGTGGGCAACCTACAGATTTGGGCCTAGGGTGTCGCAGCCAGCAAGGGAAACAGGGAACCCCATGCATTTCCCAAAAGAGGACACCCGTGGGAATCCACAGAGGTCTGACTTACGCAAATCGGCCCAGAATGTAATACCCAGAACCACCAGCAAAGACCCACATGGGAGAAGGGTGCCCAAGGCCAGGGATATTACCGCCGACTTTGCTGGAGCCCTGGCTGCCCTGCGTTACAGCTTCTCCCCACCAAGGAGTCTCGGCAGTGTGCCAATACCTCCCCGAAGGGAAAAGCTGTAATGCAGCCAAGCCGCAACTCCAGGACAGTTGGAGGTGATCTGCCCAGACGGGCCATTCCCACCCACACCACCAACAATCCAGCCCCAGTCTCACCCACCCCACTGACAGTGGGCCCTAACCATAGAATAATAAAAAACAGTACTCACATAACGTTGCAGCTGCTCGGGTAGAAAAAGCTGTAAACAAAACAAAGAACATGTGTTACCTATGGTCACACCAGCAAAATGTAGCCCTCCCCGGGGGCAGATAGGGGGGGGGGTTGTCCTGCACTCCTCCCTGGGCTGAGGCGTCCGTTCCTAGGAGCAGATATCTGGTCCCAGGAAGGGCTGCATGACTTGGCACCCACTCCATTGCGGGTGGGGGGGGGGTCAACGCCCCATCCCATTAGAAAATTCCCTGACCCATTGGGGTGCCCCACCGCCCCCCCTAAAAAGCGTACCACCATTTTCATTTTTTTCCTTTGGTAACCCAACTCCCCTTGGTGCAGAGGGTCACATTGGTGTGCCAATCTGGCGCCGGGGTGCCCAAACCTTACTGCCCCACCCACTGGGGGGGCCTGACCCACCATTTTTGGGGGCCCTCTCCCCCCTCACCCCAAATGGCTGGGGGACACACCTCATGCAGGCCTCCCTGGGCCTCCTCCAAACGGCTGCGTGAGGTACACCCCACCTCCATTTGGGGTGAGGGGGGAGAGGGCCACCCCAAAAGGTGGGGCAGGACCCCCAATAGATGGGGCAGTAGGGTTTGGGCACCCTGGGGGCAGATAGCCACACTAATGTGGCCATCTGCACCAAGCAAAGTTGGGTAAACAAAAACAAAATATACAAAACCACAGGCTGCTTTTTAGGGGGGGCTGAGGGCCACCCTAAATTGGCAGCGCATGATGTACCGCAACGGGGGGTGGCCCTCAACCCCCCCCCCCCACCCCAAATGGAGGGCCCCACCTCATGCAACCCTCCCTGGGGGCAGATATCTGCTCCTAGGAAGGGGCATCTGACCCCAGGGAGGGATGCATGAGGTGAGGCCCCCCTATCTGCGCCCAGGGAGGGTTGCATGAGGTGGGGCCCTCCATTTGGGGTGGGGGGGGTTGAGGGCCACCCCCCGTTGCGGTACATCATGCGCTGCCAATTCAGGGTGGCCCTCAGCCCCCCCTAAAAAGCAGCCTGTGATTTTGTATATTTTTTTTTGTTTACCCAACTTGGCTTGGTGCAGATGGGCCCATTAGTGTGGCTATCTGCCCCCAGGGTGCCCAAACCCTACTGCCCCATCTATTGGGGGTCCTGCCCGACCTTTTGGGGTGCCCCCCCCACCCCACCCCCAATGGCTGGGGGACACACCTCATGCAGGCCTCCCTGGGCCTCCTCCAAACGGCTGCGTGAGGTACACCCCACCTCCATTTGGGGTGAGGGGGGAGAGGGCCACCCCAAAAGGTGGGGCAGGACCCCCAATAGATGGGGCAGTAGGGTTTGGGCACCCTGGGGGCAGATAGCCACACTAATGTGGCCATCTGCACCAAGCAAAGTTGGGTAAACAAAAAAAAATATACAAAACCACAGGCTGCTTTTTAGGGGGGGCTGAGGGCCACCCTAAATTGGCAGCGCATGATGTACCGCAACGGGGGGTGGCCCTCAACCCCCCCCACCCCAAATGGAGGGCCCCACCTCATGCAACCCTCCCTGGGGGCAGATATCTGCTCCTAGGAAGGGGCATCTGACCCCAGGGAGGGATGCATGAGGTGAGGCCCCCCCTATCTGCGCCCAGGGAGGGTTGCATGAGGTGGGGCCCTCCATTTGGGGTGGGGGGGGGGTTGAGGGCCACCCCCCGTTGCGGTACATCATGCGCTGCCAATTCAGGGTGGCCCTCAGCCCCCCCTAAAAAGCAGCCTGTGATTTTGTATATTTTTTTTTGTTTACCCAACTTGGCTTGGTGCAGATGGGCCCATTAGTGTGGCTATCTGCCCCCAGGGTGCCCAAACCCTACTGCCCCATCTATTGGGGGTCCTGCCCCACCTTTTGGGGTGCCCCCCCCCACCCCACCCCCAATGGCTGGGGGACACACCTCATGCAGGCCTCCCTGGGCCTCCTCCAAACGGCTGCGTGAGGTACACCCCACCTCCATTTGGAGTGAGGGGGGAGAGGGCCACCCCAAAAGGTGGGGCAGGACCCCCAATAGATGGGGCAGTAGGGTTTGGGCACCCTGGGGGCAGATAGCCACACTAATGTGGCCATCTGCACCAAGCAAAGTTGGGTAAACAAAAAAAAATATACAAAACCACAGGCTGCTTTTTAGGGGGGGCTGAGGGCCACCCTAAATTGGCAGCGCATGATGTACCGCAACGGGGGGTGGCCCTCAACCCCCCCCCCACCCCAAATGGAGGGCCCCACCTCATGCAACCCTCCCTGGGGGCAGATATCTGCTCCTAGGAAGGGGCATCTGACCCCAGGGAGGGATGCATGAGGTGAGGCCCCCCCTATCTGCGCCCAGGGAGGGTTGCATGAGGTGGGGCCCTCCATTTGGGGTGGGGGGGGGGTTGAGGGCCACCCCCCGTTGCGGTACATCATGCGCTGCCAATTCAGGGTGGCCCTCAGCCCCCCCTAAAAAGCAGCCTGTGATTTTGTATATTTTTTTTTGTTTACCCAACTTGGCTTGGTGCAGATGGGCCCATTAGTGTGGCTATCTGCCCCCAGGGTGCCCAAACCCTACTGCCCCATCTATTGGGGGTCCTGCCCCACCTTTTGGGGTGCCCCCCCCCCACCCCACCCCCAATGGCTGGGGGACACACCTCATGCAGGCCTCCCTGGGCCTCCTCCAAACGGCTGCGTGAGGTACACCCCACCTCCATTTGGGGTGAGGGGGGAGAGGGCCACCCCAAAAGGTGGGGCAGGACCCCCAATAGATGGGGCAGTAGGGTTTGGGCACCCTGGGGGCAGATAGCCACACTAATGTGGCCATCTGCACCAAGCAAAGTTGGGTAAACAAAAAAAAATATACAAAACCACAGGCTGCTTTTTAGGGGGGGCTGAGGGCCACCCTAAATTGGCAGCGCATGATGTACCGCAACGGGGGGTGGCCCTCAACCCCCCCCCCCACCCCAAATGGAGGGCCCCACCTCATGCAACCCTCCCTGGGGGCAGATATCTGCTCCTAGGAAGGGGCATCTGACCCCAGGGAGGGATGCATGAGGTGAGGCCCCCCCTATCTGCGCCCAGGGAGGGTTGCATGAGGTGGGGCCCTCCATTTGGGGTGGGGGGGGGTTGAGGGCCACCCCCCGTTGCGGTACATCATGCGCTGCCAATTCAGGGTGGCCCTCAGCCCCCCCTAAAAAGCAGCCTGTGATTTTGTATATTTTTTTTTGTTTACCCAACTTGGCTTGGTGCAGATGGGCCCATTAGTGTGGCTATCTGCCCCCAGGGTGCCCAAACCCTACTGCCCCATCTATTGGGGGTCCTGCCCCACCTTTTGGGGTGCCCCCCCCCCACCCCACCCCCAATGGCTGGGGGACACACCTCATGCAGGCCTCCCTGGGCCTCCTCCAAACGGCTGCGTGAGGTACACCCCACCTCCATTTGGGGTGAGGGGGGAGAGGGCCACCCCAAAAGGTGGGGCAGGACCCCCAATAGATGGGGCAGTAGGGTTTGGGCACCCTGGGGGCAGATAGCCACACTAATGTGGCCATCTGCACCAAGCAAAGTTGGGTAAACAAAAAAAAATATACAAAACCACAGGCTGCTTTTTAGGGGGGGCTGAGGGCCACCCTAAATTGGCAGCGCATGATGTACCGCAACGGGGGGTGGCCCTCGACCCCCCCCACCCCAAATGGAGGGCCCCACCTCATGCAACCCTCCCTGGGGGCAGATATCTGCTCCTAGGAAGGGGCATCTGACCCCAGGGAGGGATGCATGAGGTGAGGCCCCCCCTATCTGCGCCCAGGGAGGGTTGCATGAGGTGGGGCCCTCCATTTGGGGTGGGGGGGGGTTGAGGGCCACCCCCCGTTGCGGTACATCATGCGCTGCCAATTCAGGGTGGCCCTCAGCCCCCCCTAAAAAGCAGCCTGTGATTTTGTATATTTTTTTTTGTTTACCCAACTTGGCTTGGTGCAGATGGGCCCATTAGTGTGGCTATCTGCCCCCAGGGTGCCCAAACCCTACTGCCCCATCTATTGGGGGTCCTGCCCCACCTTTTGGGGTGCCCCCCCCCACCCCACCCCCAATGGCTGGGGGACACACCTCATGCAGGCCTCCCTGGGCCTCCTCCAAACGGCTGCGTGAGGTACACCCCACCTCCATTTGGGGTGAGGGGGGAGAGGGCCACCCCAAAAGGTGGGGCAGGACCCCCAATAGATGGGGCAGTAGGGTTTGGGCACCCTGGGGGCAGATAGCCACACTAATGTGGCCATCTGCACCAAGCAAAGTTGGGTAAACAAAAAAAAATATACAAAACCACAGGCTGCTTTTTAGGGGGGGCTGAGGGCCACCCTAAATTGGCAGCGCATGATGTACCGCAACGGGGGGTGGCCCTCAACCCCCCCCCACCCCAAATGGAGGGCCCCACCTCATGCAACCCTCCCTGGGGGCAGATATCTGCTCCTAGGAAGGGGCATCTGACCCCAGGGAGGGATGCATGAGGTGAGGCCCCCCCTATCTGCGCCCAGGGAGGGTTGCATGAGGTGGGGCCCTCCATTTGGGGTGGGGGGGGTTGAGGGCCACCCCCCGTTGCGGTACATCATGCGCTGCCAATTCAGGGTGGCCCTCAGCCCCCCCTAAAAAGCAGCCTGTGATTTTGTATATTTTTTTTTGTTTACCCAACTTGGCTTGGTGCAGATGGGCCCATTAGTGTGGCTATCTGCCCCCAGGGTGCCCAAACCCTACTGCCCCATCTATTGGGGGTCCTGCCCCACCTTTTGGGGTGCCCCCCCCCACCCCACCCCCAATGGCTGGGGGACACACCTCATGCAGGCCTCCCTGGGCCTCCTCCAAACGGCTGCGTGAGGTACACCCCACCTCCATTTGGGGTGAGGGGGGAGAGGGCCACCCCAAAAGGTGGGGCTGGACCCCCAATAGATGGGGCAGTAGGGTTTGGGCACCCTGGGGGCAGATAGCCACACTAATGTGGCCATCTGCACCAAGCAAAGTTGGGTAAACAAAAAAAAAATTACAAAACCACAGGCTGCTTTTTAGGGGGGGCTGAGGGCCACCCTAAATTGGCAGCGCATGATGTACCGCAACGGGGGGTGGCCCTCAACCCCCCCCCACCCCAAATGGAGGGCCCCACCTCATGCAACCCTCCCTGGGGGCAGATATCTGCTCCTAGGAAGGGGCATCTGACCCCAGGGAGGGATGCATGAGGTGAGGCCCCCCCTATCTGCGCCCAGGGAGGGTTGCATGAGGTGGGGCCCTCCATTTGGGGTGGGGGGGGGTTGAGGGCCACCCCCCGTTGCGGTACATCATGCGCTGCCAATTTAGGGTGGCCCTCAGCCCCCCCTAAAAAGCAGCCTGTTTTTTTGTATATTTTTTTTTGTTTACCCAACTTGGCTTGGTGCAGATGGGCCCATTAGTGTGGCTATCTGCCCCCAGGGTGCCCAAACCTTACTGTCTCATCTATTGGGGGTCCTGCCCCAGCTTTTGGGGTGCCCCCCCCCACCCCACCCCCAATGGCTGGGGGACACACCTCATGCAGGCCTCCCTGGGCCTCCTCCAAACGGCTGCGTGAGGTACACCCCACCTCCATTTGGGGTGAGGGGGGAGAGGGCCACCCCAAAAGGTGGGGCTGGACCCCCAATAGATGGGGCAGTAGGGTTTGGGCACCCTGGGGGCAGATAGCCACACTAATGTGGCCATCTGCACCAAGCAAAGTTGGGTAAACAAAAAAAAAATTACAAAACCACAGGCTGCTTTTTAGGGGGGGCTGAGGGCCACCCTAAATTGGCAGCGCATGATGTACCGCAACGGGGGGTGGCCCTCAACCCCCCCCACCCCAAATGGAGGGCCCCACCTCATGCAACCCTCCCTGGGGGCAGATAGGGGGGGCCCCACCTCATGCATCCCTCCCTGGGGTCAGATGGCCCTCCCTAGGAACAGATATCTGCCCCCAGGGAGGGTTACAAGGGGTGCCCCCTTTCTACTTTGGTTGGGGGGGCACCCGCCCCTATGGGGGGACACCCCCTCCCTTTCATTCAGTAAATAATCCATGGTGGCTAGTGGCCCCCACCCCTTCCCCCAACCCTGTTTCCCATCATTTCATTTTTGTTTTTTATTTTACATTCCCTTGGGGCAGATGGTCAGCCATCTGCCCCAGGGTTCACATACACGTGCCCCCATGCTTTGGGGTCGGGAGGGGGGAGAGGGCTGCTTACTTGAAGCAGCCCCCTTCCCACCCCCCACCTCACAAAGAGATCCATGGTGGTCTAGTGGGTTGCTGGTCACGGATCGAGCGCTCTGCGCCGATCCGTGACCAGCAATGCCTCATATGTGGTGTCCTTGGAAAGGGGAGAAAGTCCCCTTTCCAGGGACACCACTTTCTGTTCAATCCCTGGTGGCCTAGTGGGCCCCAGGACCCCAAACCCCCTCCCACCTCCCCCCATCCCTCAGATTATTATTATTTTTTTTATATATATTTCCCTGGGGGCAGATGGCCAGCCATCTGCCCCCAGGGTACATTTTCATGTGTCCCCATGCTTTGGGGGCCGGGGGGGGGGGGAGAGGGCTGCTTACCTGAAGCAGCCCCCCTCCCCCCCAACTCGCAAACAGATCCATGGTGGTTCAGTGGGTTGCTGGTCACGGATCAGCGCTCTGCGCTGATCCGTGACCAGCAATGCGGCATATGAGTGGTGTCCCTGGAAAGGGGAGAAAGTCCCCTTTCCAGGGACACCACTTTTAGGTCAATCGCTGGTGGCCCAGTGGGCCCCAGGGCCCAAAACCCCCTCCCACCTCCCTCCTTCCCTCGATTTTTTTTTTTTTTTTTTTCTTTTTCCCCCCACCCCCGGGGGCAGTGATCATCTGCCCCCAGGGGTCCCTGGCGCTGTGGCCCCATGCTTTGGGGCCACGGGGGAAGGGGGCCGCTTACCTAGTAAGCAGCCCCCCCTCCCCCATGCGTCACAAAAGGATCTTCGTTTGATCCGTGACGTTGCTGCCCGCGGATCGAGGCGCCCTGCGCCCGATCCGCGGGCAGCAAAGTCACACAATGGGTACCGTTGGAAAGGGGAGAATCTCCCCTTTCCAACGGTACCCGCCTCGATCTCCGGCTTGAAATACAGCCGGAGATCGAGGCGGAACAAGAAGGGCACTCACCTTCTCTCTCCAACGCAGCAGCCGAAAATGGCTGCTGCGTTGGAAATACTTTCCGTTTCACGCCGACGTGCGTAACGCACGTCGGCGTGAAACTGAAGGAAATCCAACCCCCGGGCAGTGAGGGGGGACCTCCCCCTCGCATAGCCCGGGGGTTGGATTACAGTTTTGAGCGATCCCTGCTTTGCAGGGATCGCTCAAAACAAGGTGCCAAAAAGGACGAGCTATCTCGTCCTTGGCACTGCGTGTGCACTTCCAAGGACGAGATACCTCGTCCTTGGCACTTAAAGGGTTAAGCTATGCATTGATATAAATAGCATTCTATTATTAACTTCAATCCAGTATACTAAGGTACCCATGTAGAAACATAGGCATTCTGTGCAGTATACATGATGGAGGTTGAAATGAATCTGAAACTATCATACCAGCTCTAAGCATGAAGGCACACATGCCTTGGTTGATGACACACCTAGCAATGTTTTGCTGAGGAGAAAAAAACTTGTCCCATATTGCCCTAGGTAGTAATCCAGAAAAAATTACTTTCGCATTTGTAAGGATCTTCATTACGGCTTGAACCAAGCGTTCCAAATCAGCCAACAAAGTAGGGGCACTGACGTTGCCCAAATGGAAAGCACCATAGTGCAAAACTACCACATGCGGACTGTTCATCATGGCCATATCCTCACAAACTTGTACAATACCCTGTACATTGCAATTAGGCACAGTGCTCCACACCACCTCCACTCCTTTGACATCAAAGTTCTTTGCAACATGCCTGCATTCATCGTACTGCTGTAAACCATGCACAAACATATCTCCGAGCACCAACACCCTGACTTTCTCCACTTCTGCTATCTTCACCACACACAGTCTCTTTCAACACAAATCCACAACCTCGACATCTGATTGGCTGATCCGTACAGTCTTCTTTCCATGGTGGATTTCCTGGAAAAACCCGGATGTAGCACGCCCTGTCCAGGAACAGCCGCGGTGTCCGCGGACGGCATCCACTTTACTCTCTGTGCCATTCCCTCATTGCATAGAGCTAAGCAATCACACAATACGAATAACGTCCTCAGAACACCCCCATTTTGTGAATTTTCGAACATTTCAGGACAATTATCAGTTCATTATTCAACATATTAACATTACAAATATTATACTTTCATCTTGTACTGTGCACACAATGCTATGTTTCTCCATTAGTAGCTCAGTATACTAGATAGAATCCCATAATATAATGCTATTTATATCAATGCATCGTTCAAAGCACTAATAACGGTATGATATTTATTACAATATCTTTTTAACACTTTTTTTGCAACATTATAACAAAAATCCCTAGTACACAAATTCCATGAAAAGTACATACACATGTGATGTCATCAGTGATTTCATCAATGACATTTGCAATGTCATCTTTGATGTCCTTAGCAGTGCACGGTGGTGGCGCGAGTTATTTTTCATAGGTTACCATAACTTGCGATTTTCAGGGGTCTTTCGGCTGTACTTAAAACCATAACGTCCTTTAAACAAACTTTTTTTAATATCATGCAAAAAATAAACAAACATGGCGTGCAAAAACCAACTTCTACAGATGGCTTTACACAGAATGTTGCAAAGTAAGAATTTATGCTCGTTCACAGTGAAGGTCAGCTGCTTCCATTTTTTTCTCGGGCCCCGGAGAGGCTCACAAAGCGAACTATAAGGTTGTATTGTGTTTTGACCTTGACAGACAGAGATTGTGATGAAAGACTTCTCTTGAAGGAGTGTTGCTAAAACGTAAGAGAAGATAAGGTTGTAATTTAAGAAACAAAACCACTTTTATATATTATATCACTATGCGAAAGATCGTTGGCACACACAGAGTCGTATTTTGGGACTGCACCATTCGTAGACAATGGAAATTGCAATTGTACTGTAAGTAACCCTTTAGATTATTTTATACCAAATATAATTACAATAGCGTAGCATTAAAGACCGCTTAAGTTGAACTTGTTCGTTGAAAGTGGCATAATGTTTTCTACCGCTCACTATCACCGCCGAATTGATCCCCTGTTGTTTAGAGGGCTCTGAAAAAGGCAGACAACACAGGGTGGGTTAATACAAATAATTTAACCCGGTCTATAGGCGGTCAAGCGCTCTACTCGCTGTGCCACTTCACTGTAGCCTGTCAAATGGCACAGCGAGTACAACGCTCGCTTTGACATCCGTGCCCAGCTTGCTAATGCAAGTTCGAATCCCGGCAAGGCCAAACTCAGCCTTTCACCCTTCCGTGGTCGATAAATGAGCACCACACACCGTGGTTAATAATAAGCACTGCTTAGATACCTCTCGGTTCTTAGTGCTATATGAATGGGAAAATATTATTATTTTATTATTAACATACTCCGTTGCACTATCTTCGATAGCAAATAGTTTCACGCCCTAATAAATAAAATGATGAATATTAATGAAGATCGGCTGGTGAGACTAATTTAGGTTTTTTAAAACAGGTATGTGGCCCCATTTTGCCTATGTCATGATTTACAGACTCCAGTGGATGGGGTCTTCAACTGCCAGGTGCAGGTCCAAATATGCAACTTCATGACCCTCACCATTTTATGGGACAATCGCCAAGGACTAACGCAGTACTAGCGGCTACAAACAACATACCAACCAATAGGGTGGTCTAATGGCTCGTTTTTGGAGCAACCTTCCGATTATCAGAGCGACCATTTGCTGCTTTTATCATAAACCAACAGCCTATCTACCGCAAAGGAACATCGCGTGCCTCAACATGAACTTTTGCGGATCGACAACAAAGACAAATGCAAATTGCTGAATATTCTCTAAACATGTGATGTCAAATAAATGTACTTTACAAAATTTACAATATTGCTGTTTGCTTTTAAATCACTGTTTCATATTCCGAATTGTGGCGCGCTGTGTTGTGACATAATATGTGTTGTCTTCCGGGTTCTGTGTAAAGTCACTTAGGACAGGAGATGACTGGGCACGTTTGATGACGCACCCTGTAACGTCACGGAGAGAGGCGGGGAATATGAATGTTTGATAATATCAGGCTTAGGGGCGGGAGATATGATTTAGTGTCGCAAAAGCAAGTCAGCCAGGTCAATAGCGCTAGTCATAGGATTATCACATAATGTCGGTGCACACCAGCCGGATTTATCGTTTCTTTAGTGGACAAAAAGTAGGTTGACGCCCATAGGAAATTGTACTATTAGCGGACAAAAGGAGTGGTCTTAAAACACTTTCACCCTGACAACAAACAATACAAACAACGTTCTCAGAACACCCCCATTTTGTGTAATTGCAACCATTTCGGGACACCGCGAATGTTCTTAGAACACATTCAACTAGACAGATTACAATACGGACAGCGTCCTGAGGACACCCCCAGTTTGTGTATTTACGAACAATTAAGTACACCGCGAGTGTTCATAGCTCATTTTTACCTTCCTTGCGAACAAAAATGACACATACTCCGTCCTCTAAACACCCCACCATTTAGTTTATTTACAAAATGTCAGAACAGCCGTGTTCTCCGCGGACAAATCGAACGCAACAAAAATGCCTAGCACATAAAAAACAAAACATTGAACCTAACTCATACTCCCCCACCCTCCCCAAACACTCTTACACACCAACACAGGGCACTAAATACATTTTTTTATCCACGTTTCACCGCGCTGTACGCGGTCGACGGCGAATACAAGATGGCGGGCACCACAGAAAATCTGACGCGCTCCACGCCCCTCGCCACCCAATCAGCGAACACGTCACATGTCCGCGGACATGACGCAAGGCCATGGGCCAATCGGGGTGCTGTCCGCGGAGCGAACAGGGAAGTCCGTCCGCGAAACGAACACAGATATCACTAATTTGTTTGCCTTACATTTTGGTCATTTTTTAAAAAACTACTGGACGGATTTACACCAAATTTGCAAAAGCACACTTTAGGGACCAGGCCGCCACTCCTGCCGCAAATTTGGTGTAAATCCGTCCAGCGGTTCGGGCTGTAGCCGTGCGCAAAGTTTTTTCCCATTCAGTCTATGGGGAAAAAAAAAGTTTTGGGATCCCCCCTATAACTTTTCCCCCCCTGGACGAATCCTCACCAAACTTTGCAAAATAATTCAGAGTGGGCCATATACTTTTTTTGCAAAGTTTGGTGAGGATTCGTCCAGGGGGAGCGAAGTTATAAACCGCCCAAAAAAGTGATCTTCCTATGGAAACAACAACTTAACTACCGTGGCCATGTAATATATATATATATATATATATATAAAGATATAGTCTTGTATGTTTGCGACAGACGTTTATGCATGCATTTCTGGATATCATATGATTCATTTCTGACTAAGGGCCACATCACAAGTTTGGTGATAGCCCTTAAATTCGGCAGTGGCGCTGTTTCCGCCAGATTTAAGGGTCTGCTAAATCATGGCCTTGGCGGATTTCTCCCCAGCTGTGAGCTGGGAGAAATCCACCGAAAATTCGCGCTCATACCGCCGGCGGGAAATCTGCCGGCGGTATGAGCGTGAAATTTCCCCATTGGGGCATTCCCGAATGGGCTCAATGGGGAATGGGGATTTCCAAATCCGCCAAACCCGTGATCCGGCGCTAATAGCGCCGGTGGGTTTGGCGGTAGGGAAGATAGCACCAGCGCTATTAGCGCCAGCGTTACCGCCCAACTCGTGATGAGGCCCTAAGTATTTGTTTTTGGGATTGGTGCAGTGGGTTTGGACAGGACTAGGATACCTATTTTACGTGTTGATGAAAAGGTGCATTACTCCCCCATCAAAAATAGGTATCGTTGTCGAGTTGAGCACAGGGGTGACCCTTGTCTGAGAATCCTCCATATGCTGATTACGCAGAAAAATACAACAAAACAAAACAAACACCCCTTTTTTGGAGGTATGGTGGGAAGAATTGAAGACATATGCAATCTTGGAAATATGTAGTTCTTTAGGAAAGACTAATGAACAAATGAGTAGATGGAAGTTTTGGATGCATTTCTTTTCACACACCACGTGGCTGTTGTGACCAAAACATGCAACCTACAATTACATCTCCCAGGCAAGACAAGACAAATCCTTCCCCCTCATGAATTCCACACTGCAGTGCAATCACCAGATCTGTCCGAATCAATCGGATTTTAGGCACACCCTGTAAACAAACTCCACAACAGCACCGACTTCCCCATGCAAGACATACTGCATCTACCCAAGCACTCACAAATTACCGGAGCTGCCTTTCAACACTACTGTCCCTCCATATCACAGGGAATTGCTTTAAAATTACTCTGTATTGTACACAAAGCCACCCACCTCAAATTCCCATCCTGTATCAACAGTAAACTGCAACTAATCAGCTACACAAAAACAAAGGCAAGCTGGCATACATCTACTACGCAGTCTACGCTGCAAACTAAAAGCATTCACCCAGTTGGCACCCAGAGCCTCTCTACCAATCCACATACGCACAGCACCGTCATCACCAAATTCCACAATAGCCTCAAAACATACCTCTTTCCCCACAGCTAATCCAGCCACACCCTCACCCCTGCCATCACCTGTCAATCCTTTCCTTCTGACCTGTACTGAAATGTTTTGTAACTTCTGTTTCACCTCCACCTTCTGAACATTTGAGCCTTGTAGGGCGCTGCAAGGCCCTCTGGGTAGGGCTCATGCAGGCCAAACATTCAAAATAAATACATAAATAAATAACTTTAAAAAAAAATCATAATGAAGAAGGAGACATTTATGCCACTATATCCAAAATGTGAAGAAATGGTCAATAATGATTTCCTATGATTTTTTTTGTGGACTTTATGATACTACCAATACACTAATACCTGCATATGTACACAGTGATGAATTGTCCTGGCTTTTTTTATTCCATCTATGAAAGGGTCATCTGCTGATCAGATTCCCCTTTCATAACCTTCAGACAAAAAGCATAGCGTGTATCTTTGTCCTTCTGCATCAGTATCATGATTTGCAGCACTTGCTCTGCTGGTAGCAGGTTCAGAGGCCCTTTTACAACTGCAGTGACAGCCACTTCTCTGCAGCGCATTGGCTGCATTTAAGATATGCACCCCTGTACCAACACTATGATAACCATAAGTAGCCCAAGCTGGTGGCACGGTCAACTCTAAAAATAAGCTTTACCTGAAAGAAGATTTTGCTGGACCCTTCTGGTAAAGCAGTTCTTTCCAGAATCCTCCAGTTGTAAGGTGAAGGCAGGTGTTCCAAGGCAGAGGAGAGCTCTGTCCTCTAACCACCCCCAGGGAAAATTGAGGGTAACCAGCTACTGGAACAATACCCGCCTCTCTGCCAGACACTGCGGTACCCAGGGCCCCACTGTGTTTTAGGACTCCTGGAGTTGTGTGGCAGCCTCCCCTTAGTTTGGGAGCATGCGAGGACAAACTCATATTGTCGCTGAGTCCCTGATGGATTGGGCCTCGCAGCCCCTGCATGCCAGAACAGGCGCGGTCCCTGTGTTTTCGCTATCACCCCATTTTCAGCTGTGATTCGAGCATGTTCAGCACATTCAAAGCAGGAGGTCCCTCCCAGGAATGCCGTTGGAATTCTATGTTCTATAAACCACAAGTTTGATCGCTTAGACCAGTTTGCTGCTGCAATGCTCCCAATCAAGCATTTCATTGGCTCAGGTCAAACCAAGAAGTATCGCTGCCAGCACATTTGCTCGAACCACCCCCTGCTTCATCGCCGTCACCACTGCAAGACGATCAAACCTGGTGACCCCTAGAACCACGACCGTCAAGCAAGAGCTTCAAACCAAATCGCCTGCTTATCCCGGTGCCAGCTTTCTGCCGTTGAACCTCGCCCAAACCTGGTGACCACCCAATCCACATTGCTGGAGTAACATTATGAACTGCATCTACCTTCTTATTAGACCCTGACTCAACACCTGCTCGCCGCTGGATCATCGCACCTGCCACATTCACATGCCAAATCGAATCTTCAAACTGCATCAGAAGCTGCTCGACATCACCAAACCACCAAGTCGCATGCATAGGTATCATTCATTGATATCTGCTGCATTGGGTCCATCTTTGGGCCCTAGAAACTGGATAGAACATTGGAACCCATTTTGCAAGCTCAGGACATATCCTTTTTGAACATTGTGGTCTTTTTCAATTGCCTTTTTCTCTGTTGTAGCTTTACCAAGAGTGCTGCATCTATTGTTTGTTTGTATATTCTGTGTTGCCTGTACAAGGGTGAGATATTAAATTGTTTTGTAGATGGTTATTATTTTACATGGTGTGTTTCATTAATGTATATAGTATTATAGAACCTTGATTGGATATTCCTTTATTTTGGGCTGTTATACTTCACTGTTTGGTTTGCTACTGGACCACATTCACACCCCTCTAAAGAATATAGCCTTCCCTCTGCCGACGTTACCACAAAAGGCAAACAATGTATATCTCTGGATTATGCCCTTTTTACCTTTATGGTAATGTTGGCTCTTGGTTTGTGGAAGTGTGAGGGCTGAGTAAGCGCTTTAACCTCTACTCATCCTTGTACTCCTGCAAGGCAGAAGTCAATTCGTCACAAACACAATTTACAAATCCACCAAAAAGCTCTATAGTGAAGAAATTATTTGAAGACCAGAGAGACACAAAGTGACAACAAGGAAGATTGGGCCTTTCGAAGTTTTGGACAAGCTATGAATATCCATGGGTGAGGCCAGTAGACCATGACATCTAATGTATGTTGTCATATTTTTTGGATGCACAAATTTCAGTGATGAAAATAGGGCTATTTGTCTCTTTTTCTATAGACACATGATTAAATCGAACTTCGGGTCTTGGGTGATTTATGTTCTTGTTGCCTTTTGGGGAGTCTGTTTTCTTTCAGGAACCTGTGTACAGGAGCTACATTATATTTGGCTCTGGATAAGTCAGTGTGCTTGGGAAGCAAATAACATGGTGTCACAATTTGCTGATCACATGACAATCACTCTGTCGTCATTACTAATGTAGGATACAATTACTTTTTTCTAATCATGTAAAATGATACTCTTTTTGAGGGATAGTATATTGGGGCATGTGATGATGAATTAAAATGTGCTTGTGTATATATAGGGTTACATAATCATGAATCATTGCTTAGGCTGGGGCAGCATTAAAGAAGTCTATCCACACATTTTCACAGGTCACTGACCAAAGTGTTGAGTAAAAGGTGGATATTTCCTAGTCGCTTTGTGAGGCTGCCACATCCCAAAGCAACCCTATTCCCCACACACACGTACACTGGTCCCAATACCCCCAAACCCCATGTACCCAAGTATGGTTGGAACTTATTTTTTATATACAGAGTTTGCGAGTTGGAAAAATACAAATATTGAACATGCTGCACAGTCCCAGTAGGGCAGTGGGGCATGTTATAGCGATCCCCCCTGCTCGCCATTGCAGGGTCCGCAATGTGTACCTCGGGGTGACCTCAAACGTCTTTCTTCAAAAAAATCGCCTGGAAAGTTCTAAAAGTTAGTGGAACGCAAAAACACCTGAAATTCAGGCAAATCCGGAACATGTTTTCCTAGGTCTACTGAGTACTAACATGAACTGTTGATCTAAAGAGTAAAGAGAGGATGACATTGATGTCATTGGAGGTATTTGTGAACTACCTTCTCCAGAAATAACCAAAAATCTTGTGCACTGTGTTTAAGGCCTCTTCAAGGAAAATGTGGCACAATTGAATGGTGGCAATTACCACTTAACCAATGAGCACCTAAAGTGGAGGCAAGGTGTGGCCACCACACAATGATGGAGGACTGTTTGTCCGATAGGGTTGCGGTCTCTGCCCATGCAATTCACTCAACAGTATTAACCGGCAGTATTTGTTTAAGCCAACAATGTTTCTATATGCCACTACTATGCAATGATGTGTGCTTCATGTATTTTATCTGGACAATATAACATCCTTGCACCATATTCGCAAAGATCAACAATTGCATGTTTAAGCTGTTACAGGAATAGGTTACACCCAAGTGCGTGTTGTTGCTCCTACTGGGCAGGGAACTCACACAGAACCAGATGCAAGGCATGGGAAACGTGAGCTGCTCTGAACATACTGGTACACTTAGACGTATTCACAAAGAGAACACGTTTACGCAGTGACAATGAAGGCTTAGGTGTTTATAATGTAAGCTTTGCACAAGTGATGCCACTGTGCATAATGTGGCCAAAATGTATGCAACGCCCCAATAGTAAATTCTTGTTTGCGGTCTGGGAAAGTGTCTTTTTATGAAGTAGTTGTCAGGAGCACCTTCACACTGTATTACTTTTTCCAGGAATTAGTCACACTTAGTCCTGGTAAAATAATGTGAGTCTGGCACCATTTGTTTTCTCATGTTCCTCTTTCCTGTTTAAGGCAGAAAGCAGCAGCAAGATGATTGCCACTCTGTGCATAATACGACGTCTTGCATTGCCCTCGCCCTGTCACAGAGGGCACCTTTCTGAATAGCTGTCCAGAAAGACTCCCAGAAAATAATCTCCATCTTTCCTATAGGCACATGCTCTGTGTTATAGGCAACATTAATGGAATAAAAGTGTAAGATCTAATGTGCTGAAACTGCGCACATGCCATAGGAATGGCACTTGAAAGGGTCTATTTACATTACTAATATGAGAAGGCCAGCCCTGTCACCTTGAAAGATTTCCGCAAAAATAGGTATTGCTTCCTGTTTTCTTTTTTTCTGCAAATGCACCATTGGCTATATTTTTAAATGTTTAAATAAAAAAGTTGTCTTCATACATTGAAACTTTTAATCAAACACTTAGTCAAACGCAATTGGGTTTAACATGCATTAGGCATCATGTAAAAGTAACGATTAACTGCGCTCTGAACTTACTGATTGTTTTGAGAGGCGGAGCGTTTGGAATGTTGTCTATTACGCATATTAGTACCCGGCGAGGGTCAACCAGAATGTTACAATCATGTGAGCTGGGGAGAAATCCGCTGAAAATTCACGCTCATACCGCCGGCGGGAAATCTGCCGGCGGTATGAGCGCGAAATTTCCCCATTGGGGCATTCCCGAATGGGCTCAATGGGGAAATGGGATTTCCAAATCCGCCAAACCCGTGATCCGGCGCTAATAGCGCCGGTGGGTTTGGTGGTAGGGCAGATAGCACCAGCGCTATTAGCGCCAGCGTTACCGCCCAACTCATGATGAGGCCCTAAGTATTTGTTTTTGGGATTGGTGCAGTGGGTTTGGACAGGACTAGGATACCTATTTTACGTGTTGATGAAAATGTGCATTACTCCCCCATCAAAAATAGGTATCGTTGTCGAGTTGAGCACAGGGGTGACCCTTTTCTGAGAATCCTCCATATGGTGATTACGCAGAAAAATACAACAAAACAAAACAAAAACCCCTTTTTTGGAGGTATGGTGGGAAGAATTGAAGACATATGCAATCTTGGAAATATGTAGTTCTTTAGGAAAGACTAATGAACAAATGAGTAGATGGAAGTTTTGGATGCATTTCTTTTCACACACCACGTGGCTGTTGTGACCAAAACATGCAACCTGCAATTACATCTCCCAGGCAAGACAAGACAAATCCTTCCCCCTCATGAATTCCACACTGCAGTGCAATCACTAGATCTGTCCGAATCAATCGGATTTTAGGGACACCCTGTTAACAAACTCCACAACAGCACCGACTTCCCCATGCAAGACATACTGCATCTACCCAAGCACTCACAAATTACCGGAGCTGCCTTTCAACACTACTGTCCCTCCATATCACAGGGAATTGCTTTAAAATTACTCTGCATTGTACACAAAGCCACCCACCTCAAATTCCCATCCTGTATCAACAGTAAACTGCAACTAATCAGCTACACAAAAACAAAGGCAAGCTGGCATACATCTACTACGCAGTCTACGCTGCAAACTAAAAGCATTCACCCAGTTGGCACCCAGAGCCTCTCCACCAATCCACATACGCACAGCACCGTCATTCCACAATAGCCTCAAAACATACCTCTTTCCCCACAGCTAATCCAGCCACACCCTCACCCCTGCCATCACCTGTCAATCCTTTCCTTCTGACCTGTACTGAAATGTTTTGTAACTTCTGTTTCACCTCCACCTTCTGAACATTTGAGCCTTGTAGGGCGCTGCAAGGCCCTCTGGGTAGGGCTCATGCAGGCCAAACATTCAAAATAAATACATAAATAAATAACTTTAAAAAAAAATCATAATGAAGGAGACATTTATGCCACTATATCCAAAATGTGAAGAAATGGTCAATAATGATTTCCTATGTTTTTTTTTGTGGACTTTATGATACTACCAATACACTAATACCTGCATATGTACACAGTGATGAATTGTCCTGGCTTTTTTTATTCCATCTATGAAAGGGTCATCTGCTGATCAGATTCCCCTTTCATAACCTTCAGACAAAAAGCATAGCGTGTATCTTTGTCCTACTGCATCAGTATCATGATTTGCAGCACTTGCTCTGCCGGTAGCAGGTTCAGAGGCCCTTTTACAACTGCAGTGACAGCCACTTCTCTGCAGCGCATTGGCTGCATTTAAGATATGCACCCCTGTACCAACACTATGATAACCATAAGTAGCCCAAGCTGGTGGCACGGTCAACTCTAAAAATAAGCTATACCTGAAAGAAGATTTTGCTGGACCCTTCTGGTAAAGCAGTTCTTTCCAGAATCCTCCAGTTGTAAGGTGAAGGCAGGTGTTCCAAGGCAGAGGAGAGCTCTGTCCTCTAACCACCCCCAGGGAAAATTGAGGGTAACCAGCTACTGGAACAATACCCGCCTCTCTGCCAGCCACTGCGGTACCCAGGGCCCCACTGTGTTTTAGGACCCCTGGAGTTGTGTGGCAGCCTCCCCTTAGTTTGGGAGCATGCGAGGACAAACTCATATTGTCGCTGAGTCCCTGATGGATTGGGCCTCGCAGCCCCTGCAAGCCAGAACAGGCGCGGTCCCTGTGTTTTCGCTATCACCCCATTTTCAGCTGTGATTCGAGCATGTTCAGCACATTCAAAGCAGGAGGTCCCTCCCAGGAATGCCGTTGGCATTCTATGTTCTATAAACCACAAGTTTGATCGCTTAGACCAGTTTGCTGCTGCAATGCTCCCAATCAAGCATTTCATTGGCTCAGGTCAAACCAAGAAGTATCGCTGCCAGCACATTTGCTCGAACCACCCCCTGCTTCATCGCCGTCACCACTGCAAGTCGATCAAACCTGGTGACCCCTAGAACCACGACCGTCAAGCAAGAGCTTCAAACCAAATCGCCTGCTTATCCCGGTGCCAGCTTTCTGCCGTTGAACCTCGCCCAAACCTGGTGACCACCCAATCCACATTGCTGGAGTAACATTATGAACTGCATCTACCTTCTTATTAGACCCTGACTCAACGCCTGCTCGCCGCTGGATCATCGCACCTGCCACATTCACATGCCAAATCGAATCTTCAAACTGCATCAGAAGCCTGCTCGACATCACCAAACCACCAAGTCGCATGCATAGGTATCATTCATTGATATCTGCTGCATTGGGTCCATCTTTGGGCCCTAGAAACTGGATAGATCATTGGAACCCATTTTGCAAGCTCAGGACATATCCTTTTTGAACATTGTGGTCTTTTTCAATTGCCTTTTTCTCTGTTGTAGCTTTACCAAGAGTGCTGCATCTATTGTTTCTTTGCATATTCTGTGTTGCCTGTACAAGGGTGAGATATTAAATTGTTTTGTAGATGTTTTTTATTTTACATGGTGTGTTTCATTAATGTATATAGTATTATAGAACCTTGATTGGATATTCCTTTATTTTGGGCTGTTATACTTCACTGTTTGGTTTGCTACTGGACCACATTCACACCCCTCTAAAGAATATAGCCTTCCCTCTGCCGACGTTACCACAAAAGGCAAACAATGTATATCTCTTGATTATGCCCGTTTTACCTTTATGGTAATGTTGGCTCTTGGTTTGTGGAAGTGTGAGGGCTGAGTAAGCGCTTTAACCTCTACTCATCCTTGTACTCCTGCAAGGCAGAAGTCAATTTGTCACAAACACAATTTACAAATCCACCAAAAAGCTCTATAGTGAAGAAATTATTGGAAGACCAGAGAGACACAAAGTGACAACAAGGAAGATTGGGCCTTTCGCAGTTTTGGACAAGCTATGAATATCCATGGGTGAGGCCAGTAGACCATGACATCTAATGTATGTTGTCATATTTTTTGGATGCACAAATTTCAGTGATGAAAATAGGGCTATTTGTCTCTTTTTCTATAGACACATGATTAAATCGAACTTCGGGTCTTGGGTGATTTATGTTCTTGTTGCCTTTTGGGGAGTCTGTTTTCTTTCAGGAACCTGTGTACAGGAGCTACATTATATTTGGCTCTGGATAAGTCAGTGTGCTTGGGAAGCAAATAACATGGTGTCACAATTTGCTGATCACATGACAATCACTCTGTCGTCATTACTAATGTAGGATACAATTACTTTTTTCTAATCATGTAAAATGATACTCTTTTTGAGGGATGGTATATTGGGGCATGTGATGATGAATTTAAATGTGCTTGTGTATATATAGGGTTACATAATCATGATTCATTACTTAGGCTGGGGCAGCATTAAAGAAGTCTATCCACACATTTTCACAGGTCACTGACCAAAGTGTTGAGTAAAAGGTGGATATTTCCTAGTCGCTTTGTGAGGCTGCCACATCCCAAAGCAACCCTATTCCCCACACACACGTACACTGGTCCCAATACCCCCAAACCCCATGTACCCAAGTATGGTTGGAACTTATTTTTTATATACAGAGTTTGCGAGTTGGAAAAATACAAATATTGAACATGCTGCACAGTCCCAGTAGGGCAGTGGGGCATGTTATAGCGATCCCCCCTGCTCGCCATTGCAGGGTCCGCAATGTGTACCTCGGGGTGACCTCAAACGTCTTTCTTCAAAAAAATCGCCTGGAAAGTTCTAAAAGTTAGTGGAACGCAAAAACACCTGAAATTCAGGCAAATCCGGAACATGTTTTCCTAGGTCTACTGAGTACTAACGTGAACTGTTGATCTAAAGAGTAAAGAGAGGATGACATTGATGTCATTGGAGGTATTTGTGAACTACCTTCTCCAGAAATAACCAAAAATCTTGTGCACTGTGTTTAATGCCTCTTCAAGGAAAATGTGGCACAATTGAATGGTGGCAATTACCACTTAACCAATGAGCACCTAAAGTGGAGGCTAGGTGTGGCCACCACACAATGATGGAGGACTGTTTGTCCGATAGGGTTGCGGTCTCTGCCCATGCAATTCACTCAACAGTATTAACCGGCAGTATTTGTTTAAGCCAACAATGTTTCTATATGCCACTACTATGCAATGATGTGTGCTTCATGTATTTTATCTGGACAATATAACATCCTTGCACCATATTCGCAAAGATCAACAATTGCATGTTTAAGCTGTTACAGGAATAAGTTACACCCAAGTGCGTGTTGTTGCTTCTTCTGGGCAGGGAACTCACACAGAACCAGATGCAAGGCATGGGAAACGTGAGCTGCTCTGAACATACTGGTACACTTAGACGTATTCACAAAGAGAACACGTTTACGCAGTGACAATGAAGGCTTAGGTGTTTATAATGTAAGCTTTGCACAAGTGATGCCACTGTGCATAATGTGGCCAAAATGTATGCAACGCCCCAATAGTAAATTCTTGTTTGCGGTCTGGGAAAGTGTCTTTTTATGAAGTAGTTGTCAGGAGCACCTTCACACTGTATTACTTTTTCCAGGAATTAGTCACACTTAGTCCTGGTAAAATAATGTGAGTCTAGCACCATTTGTTTTCTCATGTTCCTCTTTCCTGTTTAAGGCAGAAAGCAGCAGCAAGATGATTGCCACTCTGTGCATAATACGACGTCTTGCATTGCCCTCGCCCTGTCACAGAGGGCACCTTTCTGAATAGCTGTCCAGAAAGACTCCCAGAAAATAATCTCCATCTTTCCTATAGGCACATGCTCTGTGTTATAGGCAACATTAATGGAATAAAAGTGTAAGATCTAATGTGCTGAAACTGCGCACATGCCATAGGAATGGCACTTGAAAGGGTCTATTTACATTACTAATATGAGAAGGCCAGCCCTGTCACCTTGAAAGATTTCCGCAAAAATAGGTATTGCTTCCTGTTTTCTTTTTTTCTGCAAATGCACCATTGGCTATATTTTTAAATTTTTAAATAAAAAAGTTGTCTTCATACATTGAAACTTTTAATCAAACACTTAGTCAAACGCAATTGGGTTTAACATGCATTAGGCATCATGTAAAAGTAACGATTAACTGCGCTCTGAACTTACTGATTGTTTTGAGAGGCGGAGCGTTTGGAATGTTGTCTATTACGCATATTAGTACCCGGCGAGGGTCAACCAGAATGTTACAATCATTCTGATTGTCCCTCGCATGGTCCCTACCTCGCAGCGAATCCCTCGAAGCTTTCGCTTCGTTCACGTCCCCCGTGGGGTGTGGCAGCCCCAAATGAGGAGGCTTGGAACAGGGTAAACCCCGCTCTGAGCCTCTGCAGGGCTGAAAGCTGCCATCCTCCCATGCCGGGTATTCAGGTGAGTGTTTTCACCACACACCCCCAAGAATCCCCTCCCTGCCCTCCTAACCCCACTTACCGGGTTTTTTATGAGAGCAGACATGCTGTGGACTCTGTCCCCAGCATGTCTGCTCCCGATGGCCACCATGGAAAGGGAAAATGGACTCCGTTTTCCGGCCATGTTTTTAAACTTTTTTTTTGTTCCAAAAAGCTGCAGAGTTTTGGAACAAAGAAAAATGCTATTAGTACCCCGGTTTTGCAGGCCAGGGTACTGATAACAATAAGCCCCTCGCCGCTGCGCCATTACCGAGTCAGCCGTTTTCCAAAAGTGTGTGACTGCAAATTTCCCCGCCCTCCTGAACAACTACCCACTGCCAACCCTCTATGCCAGCTTTCCTCTCCAGATACCGATGGTGTCCCCTCTCATTGACTGCTGCCCTCCCCCCTCACAACTCACCATCTTGATTGAATCGTTCCATCTCCAGCTCACAACTATTACTCATGCTGTATTGAAATAGGTGCAATTATTTCTACCTTAGCTGTGGCCACTGATCATCATTTGCTCTGTAGACATTGAAGGAGAAATATAATTCATAAGAACAGGTGAACATATATATGTATTTGATTGTTTTAAGCGCGGAGCAAGTTTGAAAGGAGCAGAGCACTGTGCAGGGTGTGGGAATCCAGCATTTAGACTGGCGTTATGTGTGTCAGTCTGTGCTTCCATTGGGGTTGTTGAAAAAATGGCATTTTGAGAGATTTGTTCGAAATTGGAGAATTTTGGGGGAATTCCGGGCCGATACTGGGATTGAGTTCCAGAGAGCAGAGTTTAACAAGAGAATTATTGTTTGTGGGGCCTGGACGAATCCCTTGATGTCGTCACTTCTCCCACGGAGGGGCACCCTTACCATGGAACCGTGGAAGTGAGGCCGCTACCAGTTAGTCCCCCTGGGGGTGCTTCTCAGTGGGAAGATACCATGGGAGAGGACCCCCCTCTGCTGGAGAAGGTAAGGCTATCAAGGGAGAATGCAGTATTTTAACCACCATGTCGCCATACATTTTTCACCCAACAACACAGATAGAGCCCAAGCACCACACCTTCTATGTCTCCTCTTTCTTCTGTTAGTTACTTCATGGATAATAACTCTGTCTATTAGATAGAAAATTCTATGACGAGGAAGAGTGATGAACGAGTGAGTAGATGTCTCCTGAAATACTGATACGAAGTAGAGTAGGGCAATGAAAAGCCATACGCGGAACCAAGACAAACATACTAGCTATCCGGCATTCGCAAGATGGCTTATCATGATCACAGACAAAGGACTCACCTCAGAGTCTGTTCTGACCCATTGAGCTTGGGAGCGAAGCCACTCGGAAGTACACGATGCAGGCCCATACACCGGGAGAAGGTAGTTAGTTTCCAAGAAGGCTGAGCCGAACGAGGGCTCAACTGAAGGCTGGGAAACCTTACGTCCGGTGGCAGGAAGGAAGCCATCAGAGTGGTCCCGGCAAGACCTGATGTGCAGCAAGAAACCAGTGTGGCAGAGACACGGAAACCCGATAGCAGACCGTGAGAGCCCAGGGAAAGTCAGAGAAGCTTTCCAGTGTTGCAGAGGACCGGTACTCTCACGGACCAAGTCAGAAGGTATGCAGAGTGGGTCCTGGAAGGCATTGGGAATCCCTAGAGGCTGTGGCAACTGTTGAGAGAAGACCAGAGGAGGAAAGATATATCCTCTGATAACAATCCAAATATCATTGTAACTGTTGAAAGAGACCCTGGAAGAGGCTTGGTGAAGGGAGAAATGTACCCCATCTTGATGGAACTGTAATGAGTTGCCTAGGAAGGCCGACCTTGCCCCATCTGTCTGGAACTATATAGAAAGGCCTAATGATGGCCAGGGGAAGGAGGATATTCCTGCATTGTTTACAAACTGCCTAAAAAACCATACAGAAGGAGGGAGCCACTCTTCTGGAATTAGGGAAATATCTGTCATATAGCTTTTCTTTTGAAATGTAACAGGCAGAAATAGGTTTGGGGCATAGGACTTTTGACTTTTGACAGACGTTCTGACCTCATACTTACTTTTGTTGCAGGCAAGGCAAGGAAACCCATCTTAGTGATAGGGACAGGTAGGGTTTTTTCTTATTTTCTGTGCCAGCAAGCATGCTTCCTTTGCGTCCCGTGTTTACTCATACACCCTTACAGTCCTCTCTATGTGGGTGAGTTGTGATTCGAAACGTTGGTCAATTTGCTGTGCGAGGAGCGTGCTCCACCAGATATATGGTGCTAAGCCACCAGGCACACTGGCATGCTACCTGTGACTGCTTTGTATCTGGGGAGGGTGGGGGCAGGGTGGTGTCCTAAAATGTAATCGGTACCCATGATAAAGCAGGCATGATATGTGTTCTTAGTGGTGTTGGAAAGGAGACCAGATCTTTGTACACACTCAAGCGCTTCAGTATAAGGCAAAGACTGCAAGACATAATCTAAGAGACCAGGGGGGAGCTATGTGCCTTTAAATGCTTCTACACAAAAACATTATTGTATGCTTTATAGATGTAGTGCACATACAAGGATAGCAGCATCCTAGATATTAGCAGCCATACTGGTACACAAGGCTTAAACGTAGTGCAGCAGTCAGCATCCCAGGTCTAGGCGCGACCATGAGTAAAGGAATAGGTTGAATAAAACTATTGCACAGGTGGCAATACGACCCCTTCAGGCTCTCCAAAATGTTCGGCCAGACTAGCTCTCAATGTTGGAGGGAGTGTGGGGACACTGCCAACTACTGGCACATGGGGTGGTCCTGTCCCAAATCACAAACATTCTGTAGGGAGGTGCTGGCTTGGATTAGGAACATAGAAGGGATCGCCAGGGATATTGATCCAAGACTTGTGCTATTCTGGCTCGAAGAACAAGAAGGGCATGTGGTAAAAGTTCCCCACATGACACACTTCTTCTTACTAGCAGCCAGGGTCTGTATCACAATGAGAGAACTCTATGAAATGGAAAACATTACAGGGGCCATTCATGGAATATCCCTGAGTAGGGAAATGGAATGGACTCCTTTCCTCGAGGTCTATAAATGACCTGGGACCAACCCAAGCTCCAAGAACTCCCAGGGAGAAAAAGCCCACAACCCAAGGGCTACTATCAGCGACCCTTCCAGTCTCCAGTGGGGACGAGTGGAGAGGAAGGGAAGGGGGATGGGAGTTAAAACTAAGTTAAATACTTGATTGTTGTAATGTGGATGTTTGACAAGTCTTATCCTGAAAATGATCAATAAAATAACATTTTGGAAAAAAAAAACCAGACCAATATGATTCTTGGCATGATCCATCTTTGTCTCAATAACAACACATTTCTCTTTAATAACACATTCTTCTAGCAAATACAAGGGGCAGCTATGGGCTCGACATTCGCCCCACCTAGGGTAACCTAACTATGTGATTCTGGGAAAAATGTGTAGTTTGGTTGTAAAATAATGAGTCCTACACAGAGAATATTCTGTTATGGAAGCGCTACATTGATGATTTATTCATCATTTGGTAAGGGAGCGAAAGAGGATGGGTGGAGTTCGTAAAAGAATTGAACAATTTTAATTTCAAATTCATAGAATCTCACAGTTCAAGCTCCATAGTGTTTCTTGATGTTAGAGTAAAATTAGCGGATCAACAAGCCACCTGTCAGGAAGCCAACAGGCTCAAATACCCCACTCATTGCCACCAGTGGACATCCAAAACAATCTTATATGGAGTATAGCCTATCGTGGGTTCATCAGACTACGAAGGAACTGCACCAAAATTCAAGACTTTGACATGGCCAGCAAAACAACTGCATAAAGCTTTCTAAAACAAGAGTATCCCAAGAGAAGATCATCGATCAGGCCTATATAAAAGCTCAATCATAAAATAGGCATGCCATGCTAACAGGAAAATATCCAATGTTGATAACAAGACAAACAAAGATGGGACACGACTTGTCCTAACCTATCCGGTATATTCTCAAAAAATACTGAGAATAGATAAAGACCTATGCGGGATACTAAACGAATACCCAAAAATCACTTTCGCAAAAATAGCTCCCTCAAAGACACTTTGGTCCGCAGCTTTATGAAAACAGATGGCACCAACAAAGCCAGGAATTGGTTAAACATTTGAGGAGAAGGCTTTTTCAAGTGTACACGTTGCAAAATCTGCAAACATGCATTGAACTGTGACAGTTACAAGCATCCAGAATTGGGATACCCCATTAGCATTAAGGGACGGATCACATGTGAATCGGAATTTGTTGTCTATGACCTTTAATGCCCTTGTAATAAATGGTACGTGGGAAGCACAAAATGGAAACTGAAGATCTGCATCTTGCAACATGTAAGAGCGATTAAGAACAATTATGCTTTCTACCCCATGGCTAAACACTTTATTTAATTGCATGGAGGAAATCCGGCACAACTCAGCTTCTTTGGGATACACATGATCGATTCAGGACCAAGAGGAGTGGACAAAGAGCATTTACTCTGACAGGAAGAAACACGTTTCATCATAGATTTTGAGAGTAAAAACTCTGGAGGATACAATCTTAGGTACAGAATAACTCCAATTTGTATTGTACACTAGTTACAGATACCATTACATTTTGGATATTCCAATACTAGGTACAATATTAATATTACTCTTTGAATAGCAAAATGTGCCCCTTGATCATCTTGGTAATATGTTACTCTTCCTACCTTTTTACTGGTTTTTAGCTTTTCTAATTTTCTCATTTACAACGTTGTGCATATTGGAATGATCTAATCATGAGATAGATGTTTTCCCACTCGATTATTTCCATTATAAGTTTCCATCGCAGTTTGTTCTCCTGTTCCTACACCACACTTAATTTGGATGGTTAAGGTTATGTTATATGTTGTACTGTCAGAATCACTTACCAGCCTATTAGATATTATATGCCTTACACGTCATAATCAGTGGAGGGTTGAATACATGATGTTTTGAGATAATGACTTGCATCAGAATCATTCTCCAATGTCAGGTATAAATAGACAGTCTACATTGGACTGTAAATACTGGACTGAAATAATACAAACGGGGCTCTGGTTATCATAGTGAGGTCTTAGTGCATCTGTAAAATAGATGCTTATTATAAAGCATATGTAGACAGCCTGAGATCAATACCAGTTACCCTAGCTATCAACATTCACTCTATTGCCAGACTTGGTTCTCAAGTGGAGAATAAGTAGTTTTTTACTTACTGCTGACAGTGGTCACCATTAATAAATCTGATTGTCTTAATGACAGATATAATACTAATTCATAAGAAAAGGCCAGGCAACAGTGAATCCGAAATAGATTGCACAAGGCACTTTATCCCCATTGTATACTTGCAGCAATATGATTGGACACTTTCACTATTGTTACATTGTATTGCTTGACTTTGCACATCATAAGTCAATTTTGAAAATTAAGCATTATGCACTTTATATTGTGTGCCCAGGCCTGTAACCTTTGCATGTGAATGCCTAGATGCTGATTTAAAAGGAAACATTGTAGAAGGTACTTGCAGCTCTACTTCATGGTATACTGTGAAAGGATCGACATCAGATAAAAAGGTTAGAATTAGTTGAAACCAAAATAGCATTAAAGAAGATGGTCTAATTATATAAAATAAAACAAGAACGATATCAAAATAAAAGTCTTTCAGGGAGTATCATCATTCTAGAAGGTGGCACAGTTGCAACTCAAAAGACTGGGTCAATAGCCCATATGGGATCTGTGTCATTGGGTAATCAACCAATTGCTGTGCCTTTGAAAGATCGTCAGTGGGACCCCTATGAGGGTCTTGTCATGAGGCCTAGTAATGAGAGTCAGGAGGTACCCTGAAATGATGCTCAGCAAACAAAAGGTGTACTCTCTCTACCCTCAGGCCTGAAGTCACAGAAACGTCAGGGTTTCCAGAAGAGAAAAACAAAAAATGATCTGCTGTGAACTTGAATTCTCAGGCATCACAATTCTTTCTGCGATCCCTGTTCCCCCAGCTGACCTCTGGTCTGGAAAGAGAATTCTGAAGGAACAATTGCTTACCGCCCCCTCCTTGAAGGGTTTGCCATCCGTTGGTGCAAGCCTGACATCACTGGTGTTCTCCACTGCTAGCTCAAACAACTCGACCATGGTGCCTGCTGGGGGCGAGGGGCACCCATCTGGAATTTTAGAAGAACTGGACCCCAAAGTTAGATCTACTCAGCATCAGAGTCAGCACTTTGACTCTGCAAAGGTCCCCTCCCAGGCTACTCCTTGAGTGGGGATCCCTCTATTAAAGGCATCGCATTCACAGAACAGTATGACCAAGAGATCAAGGGATGGGGTGGAGAGGTTTGTTACCCGGGGGCGGGGGTGCGATGTAACTGGTGCATGAATGGAAACAGCAAGGAAAAAGGAAACTGTTCTACAGACAAAGGGTCTGAGTAACGACATTGTATCTGAATCAGTGATTCCAGAAAACATGTCTGCAAGCCTAAATCGTTCTAACATTCTCTGCCTCTTATTTGATGTTCCAAGTTTGGTACGTATTTCATCAGCTGACATCAATAGGGTTCACTTTCCAGTAAGACATAAGGTTGTAAGGTCAGTAATCTACCTTATCTCTAAACTGGTTGCTGATCCGATCCTGCACTAGAGAGACTCAATTAGAAAATGTGGCTTCGATATTGTGGATAACTTGGGCATTCAGTCTGGGGTCGGCCCGGTAATGAATCTAGTCCCTGATCACCAGCTGAAGTGTGACATTGAATCCTTAAAAAAACAGAATGAAGGCCTCTGAAGACTCTGATGATTGGCCATGGTTGATCCGACCAACGTCCAATTAACAAACTGATAAGCCCAGCGAGAGAACTGATGGAGGTGACCTTGTCTTAATGCTTTCGTGGAACTCACAGGGTCACTCAGATCTGTTCCATAATCAGACATTGGAGCAGGAGTTAAAGTCTCACTGTGCTCTATTATTGTGATGGATGGTTTTGTGGTCAAGGGCAGGTGGCACAGCAAGGGGAGAGGGGCCACCCATTTGGTGGTATCATTACCATGGGAACATCTATGAATAACTTGATATTGGTACAGATTGAGCAGAACCTTGTTGGTATCCTTCTGACCCATGTGGAAGTGACTGGGATTATTCCCTTGCACTTATTGATGTAAATATGTATTGGCATGAGAATGTATTAGGCCTTAACAAGTTCTTTGATCATCTGGTGAACTGCATTACTGATTGGTGCTGTACTTACAAGGGTGGACAAGTATTGCTTGCAGGTGATCTCAATTTGGAATATCTGGGGAAAGTTGGGTAGGGGGAGATTCATGGGTTGGACAGCCTTAAAAGGTCAAACAAATCTAGAGGTTATTACTGGCTTAAAGGTTTGGGTGGACTAGGTCTATATCCTCTTACGGGAGTGTGCTTGGTGATATTCACCAAAATTACACCTGGACTAATGACAATTCACACTCGACTTTTGATTATATCTATGCCACTGACTGGCTGCTCGAGAGGTGCAATACTTTAACTATTTTACCAACCCCACTCAGTGACCACGACAACTTAATAGCCTCATTCTCCCTGGAAGAGCTGCCAATCCAGGGTGCGAACGGGGGCCCGGTCAGCCTGGTCACCATCCCCTCAGGCTCTTGAATCATGTGGAACCAGAGATTGGATGAGCATGTCAACACCTAATTAGCCACGATTATAGAAAATGTTATGATGAACTGGAAGCCCTGGGTATTTAACGCTTCCAATTTTGAGGTCTTCTCTGAGGTTCTTATTCAAGAACATCAAGGAACGTGTGTTAAGGGCTGGGTTATTCCTCAGAAAAAATCATGTACATGCTTATAACAAGGAGACAGCAGACATTAAAAGATCTCTGCGATGGGAGTCAAGACTATTAAAGCTAAGGGTCGATCTCTCTCCTGAGTCACAAAAGTGCTTGATGAAAACACTGTGTCGGAAATATGGAAAATGGCAAAGAAACAGTCAGAGTAAGCGAAGTCAGGAGGACGCTGAATTTATGTTATCCTCTCTGAGAAAATAAGAACTTGCGCATATTCTGGCAGTTGATGAACTCTATTGATTACCCAGATACTATCAACCAGGTGAATGCAGTGTCAGAGAGTGATTGGTACATACAGGTTTCTGTTCTCTACGTGACACCCAACAAGTGTGTTCCATTTTCTCTTCTTGTGACAGGGGACAGAATGTATTTAGCCGCTTTCAGCCATGACAGAATCTTAGCAGCTCTTGAGAGGATTAGCCATTCAAGAGCTTCAGGCCCCAATGTGCTCTCTACATTTTTGCTTAAAGCTGATCGCTCCAACGGGGCCGAAGTGCTGAGTATCCTTTTCAAAGACGTGGTAACTGTTGATCAGTTTTCATCTTCATGGCCCACATAGTACAGATTTTTAAATGTGGTTTGAAAACAAACCCCCTGAATTACCGGTGCGGGAAACTGGATTAAGGTATTAGAGAAAAGTACATCAGGAAAAATGTTAGCGATGGGAGATATTAAAGGCCTATAATCAGCCATCCTTAGGGAAAGATCTGATGACATTTGGAAAAGAGCAGGGTATCCAAAAGGAACTGCACAAAACACAGTGCATGATGGAGCGCAATTCAATAATTGTGGAGCAGACCTATGGTGAGCGCTTAGAGTACAATATCCAGATACATCGGATATTGGGTCAATATTGGCTAGGAAGATGAGGGAGGACGAAGACCCCATTGCTTTTATTAAGGATATTCAAGACAAATGGAGTGCAGAGATGAATGAACCATGGGATAAAAATGCAGCATTATTTTACCATGTATTATGTCAGGGACTGCCAGAGCCAGTGCAGAGGCAGTTAAAGAAACAGGTGGGAATGGAAACAAAACCATGGCTAGAGATACAATGAAAAATTGTGTATTATTGCAGAATTCTAAAAGAGAAACACAAGATGAAAACTGAGGGCAGAAAGCAAGAAGAGGCGAAGTTGGTACAGAAAAAATTATCAAAGTATGCCAAAGAGGGAGCAGTGGTGACAGGTAATGAGCGACGCAGGGTGCAAATAGTACAGGTCCCACAGCAAAATAACATGATATGATATGATATGAGATGATGGTTTATTTGATAGTTTATTTATATCGCGCCCATTCACAAGTGTTTCAGGCAACTGATCTGGACATAGCCAATGTCCCAGATCAGAATGGGAATAATTATGTGCTGAGATGCAGAGGGAATGGGCCTCGAGCAGGAGGGCGAGGAGGATTTCAAAACCGTCAAGGAAGGGGAGGATTTAATAGTGGACAGTCATTAATATGTTGGAATTGTGGAAAATTAGGACACATGGCTAGGGTATGTAGCAGTAGGGCAACCATGCCACTGCAGAATTGGCAATCTGCAAGGGGGGGATGGGATAACACAGATTCTCAAGGATGTTAGCCCAAAATCACATGCAGAATCAAGCATATGTGCCACAACCACAGCAATTTCAGCAAGTGCCAATACAGACACAAGTGTCACAAATGCATCAATTCCAACAAGTACCAATGCAAACACAATCATTACAGGGGCAGCAACAGCAAACACCTATAAAATGCAACAGGCACCCACTCAACAGATACAATATATTCAAAAGCCACAATGGCAGATTGACATGGGAGCTACACAGGTAGTCAAACCCACACTAGGGAGTGTGACTGTGGTAGGAGGGAATCCTCAACCCATTCACAGGCACGGGAATGAATGTATAGCCACAATAGGACAGCCCACAGGACGACCTGATATGTTCAGTACTATCTGTAACAACAGACCCCCAAGAGGAACCAAAGGTTAAGGTGACGATAGGATGCAAGACATATTAATTTCTTGGTGGCACTGGAACAATTTATTCCTGTGTCCTTGAGGGAAAATGTTCAATGTCAGGCTTTGCCATGAATGGGCAGGAATTTACTTGGGCAACAACTTTAGTTCCATTTACTGACAAATTACCTATTTCTATAGGGGAAAACAACATGTCTATGCCATTGCTATATTCTAAACAGACACCAGTGAATATATTAGGATGTGATTTAATGACAAAACTTAACATGATCATATCTTGATCTAATGAAGGGATAGTGTGTTCAACTTCGTGGATACATTACATAAATGTGAGGGAATTTATACTAGTCTTTGCAGCAAGGAAAGCTTTAAGGGGAGTTCCCATATACAAAGAAGTGTTCTTGTATGGAGTGCACATTTTATTGTCATGGTTACCTAAATTGGAAGGTAAAATAATAAGGATGCCTGATACATTTTTTTTTAGACCAGAAATCCCCATGGATGATGAGGAAGGGCAAGTTATTCTTCTGGAGATGCAGTGGTAAGAGAAAAAAAGGGTGATGCTTCATGGGACCGATGATGAGGGAAGAGGATGGAGAACAGTGATAGCCCTCAATGAAGGATATAGACTGGCAGACTTGCCAGATGAAGAACTATTTATGGATTATTATTCAGATGTTGAATTAGTATTGTTTCTATGTCTCACTTATTGGATCAACGTGGAGACCATAGAAGTACCACAGAGAATGGAATTGGTAAAAACAAAGCCATAGATTTTTCATGAAGACATGGAATAAGTGGCAAGTATTTTATGGACCACAAGTCCATATGACATGGGTTTATTGAAAGGAGTAGGAAAAGTGGAAATTAAACTTTTTTTTATTTATTTTATTGTTTTTTTTATAACACACTTCATACCTGAATTTAGTTTCTAAACACAGTTTCGGGACTCAAACCTGCATGGTCTCACTTTCAAGACCAGCACGTTGCCACTGTGCTATCCTGCATTCACTTAAACTTAAAGCTGGAGCTATTTTGCCACATGCAAAACAATACCCTATGTCCACAGAAGTGGACAAGGGGATATTTGAAACTATATCTGCACTAATGAAACAAGGCAATCTGGTACCATCAGGTTCACCATGCAACACTGATTTGTACCCTATTAAAAAATCTAAGGGGGAGTCGTGGAGATTCATCATGAACCTTTGCCCTACAAACCATATATTCGAAGCAGAGATTCCTTTAGTTCCGAACCCTGCAACAATATTGTGCAATATCCCATCAACAGTCAGGTAATTTACTGTTGTTGATTTGAAAAATGCATTTTTTTCTCAATTCCCTTACACAAAGACTCACAGGATTTGACTTCCGTTTCATATAGAAAAGGGCATCTGAAACATACTCATTTGCCTCAGGGGTACAGTGAGTCCCCTTCCATCTTTAATAGAGTCCTTCAGATGGACGTAAGAAATGTTAATCCCGACAGTGCCATCATTCAATACTTGGATGACATTTTAGTGTATAGTAAGACGGAAGAAAGATGTAGAGAAGACTCTATCAAACATATGACGATACTTGCAAAAAAAGGTAGACAGAGGAAAATTACAGTATTGTCAAGAAGAAGTGTTAAACATAGGGCAATTAATTTTACATGAAGGGAAAAGAGTGACACCCGAAAGAAAAGAAGCTATTATGAGAACTGTACAGCAAAACATTTTGAGACAAATGCAGCCATTTTTCGGTCTATGCAATTACTGCAGGGCTTGGGTCTTTGACTACAGTACCCATATTAAACCACATTTAAAACTGCTTAAAGAAGCACAGGTGACTAGAACTCAATTGGTGTGGACAGAAGACTTGACTGAAGCATTTAGTTAATTAAAAATGTTATTAGTACAGCTCCTAAATTAGGGATTCCAAATTAAAATGAAGAATTATACTTATGTTTCCATTCAAATGGAAAGGTCATGACAGCTGTCTTTACAGAAATAATGACTTTAGGACATGGTCATAAACCATTAGCTTATTGCAGCAGGATTTATACCCAGTTATGAAAGGACACTATCCTTGGGAACAATCTTTTGCAGCTACTGCATTTGCCATAGAAAAGGCTTCAGGTATAACTATGGGTTGTCCTGTAATTCCTATTGTAGACCATGCATTATTTGCAATTTTAGAGAAAACCAAAAGTATGTTGACTACACAAAGAGCATCGGGGTATGAAGTAATTATGTCAAACCCTGAGTTTATAATTGTAAGGTGCAGTATAGTCAATACAGCAAAGTTCATAGCCAAACCGGTAGGAAAAGAGATTGTGCATGATTGTGTTACATACAATGCATGTTATATTCCCCATGTTTTAGAGAATACTGTAGGAGAGGGGAAGTGGTTTTCATTGATGGTTGATCCAAAATTGATCAACAGACTGGGGTGAGACATTTGGGATTGGCAGTAGTAAGAGTGACCCGAGAGGGCACCTTTGAAGTGCTAATGTGCAGATGATTACCATCAACCTATTCAGCGCAGGCTGCAGAATTAGCCATGCTTATTGATGCATTACGAAGCTTTGAGGATGAGGAAGTGACTATGCACTCTGAGTCTGCCTATGTGATGTGAACAGTACACACAGGCCTAGCACATTGGAACAGGAGAGACTTCCTCTGGGCAGATGGCACCCAGTGCAACATGCAGGGCTATTAGGCAAATTAATTTAAGCTTTAAGCTTTCCAGCAACCATAGCCATTTTGAAATGTGCAGCGGATTCAAAAATAACAGACTTAATCTCTCGTGGAACGAAGCTGCAGACACAGAGGCCAAAAGTGCTGCATATGATTCAACCATGTATGAAATTGAATTAAAAGACTTGAAGAAAGTGATAGGGAGATGCATGTTGGTTAAAGAAGGATTTAATATGATGTCCATTGTCCAGTTAATTGAGATGCAAGGACGAGCGTCTCAGGAAGAAAATGGGCTATGGAAAAAGCAGCATTGTTCTTTATCCCCCACTGAGGCAATGTGGACACAAGACAGTACAGGAAAGCCAGTTATGCCTCTGGCATTATTGAGGGTAGCATTGGAGCAGCTCCACTATACCGTGCATGTGACTCAAGAGTCTAGCTTCTACTATAGCAGAAGACTGGTACATGCTGAACCTCAGTGAGCATGTGGCACATTTTATTGTAAACTGTATTGTGTCCCAAAAATTACAGCTGGGCACACCCTGCGAACAGTGATAGAAGTTATCCCAACAGCTAATGGCCCTTAGGTTATGTGGATATTTTGCAAACATGTAATGGCTATCGATCTATGATAGTTGTAGTTTGTCACTTTTCCAAATGGATTAAAGCAGGTCTGCATACAAATCCTGATGCTGCATGCGCTGCAAAGTTTTGGGACCCTGAGGTCTTACCAAGGTGGGGGGTGTGTGAATGAACTCTTTGAAAATATAGCCTCACTTTTTGGCATAAATCATAAAATTGCTTTGGCCTATCACCCACAAGCCAACAGGATATGTGGGAGATTAAATGGACATCTGAAGTAATGAAGGAAAGAATAGCAAAGCTAAAATTAATATAAAAGGAAGGATGGCTACATTGCTTACCTCTTGCATTATATGCACTGAAAAACCAACCTGTTTCAGATCACCAGTTATTGCCCCATGAGCTGGTGATTGGACACCAAATGTGAAATCCTTGAGAAATTCACGATTATTTAAAAAGATGACTCCAATGATCTCTTTTATTTCTAAACAGATCAAGCATCAACAGAAGTGGTCAAATGTAAACAAAGCAGACAATTTGCATGTTAATTTGGAAACACTTTAGAGGCACTGCCAGTATATATAGAGGCCCAAGTGATAGTACGCAAATGTGTACGCACCTGGCGCACCCCTCCATTTGAATGCCGACATGAGGAGGTAGACATAAGCCCTGTTGCGGTGAAGCTGAAAGGAAGAAGGGAGTGGATCCACCTGCATGATATCAAACCTTATAAAAGTGAAGCGACATTGCCCTCTCCTGCACAAGTTTCCAGTGAAGCAAGTAACTCCAGTGAAGCAAGTATCCGCAGCGAAGCAAGTCCCCACAGTGAAGCAAGAGAACAGCAGCAAAGAATGACCAAGCAATCAATGGTCCAGAACTTGGATAAAGAAAGCAAAACACTTTTATATTAGGATGATTTATGGATTAATTCATCTGTAGTAATCTTGGAACTCTTTTTCCTAAGACTAAGATAGAAAAAACGATGAAAGAACTAAAGAAGGAAAACATTTGAGCCTGTATGTTGCCAATCGGTAATACATTCTTACTTGCTGCTTTCTCTTATATACTCAAACTTATCCAGCTTGATTAATAAGAACTACAAACATTGTGACATTTTTTGGAGACCCAAATAATGGCTTAATCGTTCTGAGAACTGTTTTGGCAATAATTTTGCAGTTTTTGTTATAAAATTATGACTTAAAGTTAAAACGATAAGAACTGATATGTACAAATTAAGTGGTAACAATGCAAATGTTTCAAGAGTTAACAAGTCTAGCTCTAAGAAAAAGATGTACAAACGTAAAATAAATCTTGTAGTTTTCTGTGGCATTCTGATTTTGAATGTTCCCCTTACAACTTTTGCATTTACACATGTCATAAGCAGTGAACATCCAGAAAATCAGACAACCCCCACAAGTCCCAGTATTCCCATTGTTCCTATTAAGAGCCCTAAAACCCCATTATGTTCTGATGTTAAAAAACCCTGTTTATGAGTAAAGTGATGCTGAGGAGGATAATTAAATTATTATCACATATTTAGATAAAGCAGCTCATTTGTCTAATAATCTATGATACCAGCACATGAAAGAGGTGGGAGAGAGAACGTCAGAAGAGTGTTTTTATATATGCTCATATGCCATGAATGTTGCAAGAACATTTATTGCAAGAGACATGTCCCCACACGATGCAAAATGTCTCAATCATCTAGCAACCTGCAGTACGAGAGGCCAATTTTAAAGGGAATGGGCAACTTTAAGATGGCAACCAAGATTAGGGTGGGATAGGGTTGACACATCAAAAATGAATATATCCATCCCAATTTGGAGAGAATATACAAGCTGTTAACATGAAGAGACTGACTTGTTCAGACATGAATGAAATATCAGGGGAGCCAGGATGCTGGGAAGTAGCAAAGCCGTAGGCATATGGGTGCACACTTATTAAAAATAGACTCTGTCCACAGAGTACAAAAGGTGTATGATGAATGCTTGGAATCATGCACTATGCATGCACAATTACTCATTTGGGTTGACAATGAAGCAGGGCCGGTGCATATACTACAATTGAAGAATGCAACAATGTGTTTCAAGAATGATGGGAAGGTCTATGTTGGAAGGATCCAAAGATGTGGAGAAACAATTGAAGTACCAGGAATGAATGGAGGAACTGCAGTTTTGATGGATCGATATTGGGCCTGCGGATGCAGAGCCTACATGCAGTTGCCTAAATATTGGGAAGGAGTGAGCTCCATTGTAAATGTACACATTCCAGCACTAGTGATTCCCCCAGAATGACCTCCATATCGAAGAATTCCCAAAGATGATTGTATATAACAGAAAGAAGAGATCATTCCATCTTCATCGACTGAAGAGAGATAACTATTTCTCATCAATAAGGGCTCACAAAGACATTCCTGATAAGCACAAACTATTTAGCAAGACAGCCATGACAATGACATATATTCACACAAGGACTTCAGGCAGCAGTGAACGATAAGTGGGTCAAGATTACAAGACGGAGCTGTGACAGACGATCAATGCAACAATACAATGATTCAATGCAATAAGGAAAGAGTTGAGAGCCATCAGGGTGATGATTCTCAAGAACAGGTATGTTCCGGATCTGATAACAGTAATGGAGGGCTGCATTTCTAAACTCCAAAGCAAGACAGGCATTTAAAATCCAACATGAGCAAAACATTCATCATTCAAAACAAATTGCAATCATTAAAGTTCTACAATTCATAAATTGTTATAAATCGTTAAAAATAAATTCAATAAATGTCATTCCTGCTAAAACCAATCTTCATTTTTCCCCAATTAAAAACATGTCCCACTATTCCAAGGCCGATATGGAGCTTGTCTGATTTACATGTGCTTCTAGATAGTGGGTCCTTGATTCCACCAAAGCTCTACAGGTCACAACCAAATGAAATACTAATTCTTCCCCACAATATCAACACATTGAGTCAGCCTTCAATAGCTACCTCCTAGCCAGTTGGACCTCTCTTGTAGGGAGAATGTTAAGGCGACATGCATAAATAGTTCACAGTAGTGAGTCGATGGAAACTTTTGTAGATAAGTAGGAATTTGATTGAACACTCTATTCACTTATTCAATAAAGATCTTGGATCATGTTTTTCGCCTTTATGGATTACCGGTCAGCATTTCTAATGGAAAGTCACAGGACCTAAGATGCACCACACATTTCCCTTTCCAAATCCTCAACCACACATCCAAGGAGGCCAAATCACTGTGTCTCAATATATCAAATATGAGCAAATTATCAGAGACAATTAATTTCCTAATTAGGGAGATAGTTTGATTGGGCAATCTCAGAACCTTTCACCAAAAAACACCCCTCTAGAAGCCCCCACACTTTTCAACACAAATTCAGCATGGATTCTGCTCCATAAACTAGGACCTGCAATACTTTTTCCTTATAAAAAGCAAGTAGGGGCAGTACTGACAATGTCCCATACCTCCTGTGGGGAGCGACTCCATGGGCCGCTAGCCTCTCAGCCTTAGGGCCTCATCACGAGTTGGGCGTTAACGCCGCCGGCGGTATTAGCCCTACCGCCAAATCCCCCGGTGCTATTAGCGCCAGATCACGGGTTTGGCGGTAATGGAATTCCCCATTCCCCACTGAGCCCATTCGGGAATGCCCCATTCCCCATTGGGCTCAATGAGGAATTTCCACGCTCTTACCGCCGGTGGATTTCCAGCCGGCAGTAATAGCGCAAATTTTCGGTGGATTTCCCCCCAGCTGAGAGCTAGGGAGAAATCCGCCGAAGCCCTGATTTGGCGGACCCTTAAATCCGGCGGTAGGGTTACAGCCAAAGTGGTGATGAGGCCCTTAGTCTGTTGCATCATGAAATTGACATTTTCATCAAGGTTTCTCTTGATTATGGTTCCAAGGTAAGTAATAGATTCAAAGATTTCCAATCTACCTCCCCTGCAAGTCATGAGTATGACATAATTAGGATTTTAAATGTTTTTACATTTACACGCAGGCCATTCATTTCTAGATAAGTCATGAAAACATTTAGTCTGCGCTGCAGCCCTCTCAGAGTTTAATCAATAACAACTCTTGGGTGGAAATGCCTCAATTGTCCACTGGGACTATCCCAAGTTTGAAATAAAATGATTGAATACAATAGGGGCTAAGAAGCAAGCTTGTTTTAGTCCCCTGAATGTATACATTTTCTCTGAGAGGGCACCATTTGCCGATATCCTCACTTGTAAAGAGGTGTCCGTGTATAGAGCCCTTATTGCCTCTACCAAATCCGGAGGACATTTCCAGCTTAACAGTTTGGTCCATAACCTTGTCCGGTTCACCCCATCGAAGGCTTGTTCAAGAACCATAAAAGCCAGATAGGTGATTACTTTGGACTTAATGGATCTTAGCTTCAGAAGGTTGAACAGAAAAATATTTAAAGAGGTACCAACTCCCCTCACAAAACCCGTCTGATGGGTGTCGAGATGAGCTGAACGCACTACCCAATCATTCAAGTCCCTTAACCGGATATATGCAAGCAATTTTCCTAAGGAGTTTAAGAGGGCGATCAGACAATAGTTTTTTGGATTGTCAAAGTCGCCCCTTCTTGAAAATCAGCACTATTAGAAAGTGGGATATGTTAGTCTCTAGGGCCTGATCAAAGATCTTGACCGTGAAATCTGCTCATTGGTCAGTATTTCCTTTGAAAGTATGATTCGTCAGGGCATCCGGCCCAGCTGCCCTACATCAACTTATATTTCCAATCATTGTTTTAATCGAATCTCTATCAAAATCAAAGGACCATTTTCCCCTTGGGTCTGGGCTATTATTATTGGCCGTTTCCTCCCCAGCATCAAACAATTTAGTATAGAACTCCACCCATCTATTTTCGCTAACCTGACTGGTGAGAGATGGATGGAAGCTTTCTGCATTGTTAAGTAATCCCCAGAGATTTCTGGTATCGTCCATATAGTGCCTAAGGATCCAACCATATTCAATTCCATTTGTATTATCTGATACAAATTGCTCAAACCAAGCTACCATTTGCGGAACTTCCAATGGTTTGATTCTTAGTCTATTTATACCCCATGTCACTTCAACTGGGTGTTTCAAAATGGCATTAGACTGCCTCTGTATTACTAGCCAACTTGTTACTATCAGATTGTGAACACTCAACGGCATCTCTAAAACCTCAAAATTCCTTATTGCGGCAGCCACATTTGCAGAGATAAAGCAATAGTCTAAGCAAACATGCTGAACCCCCCTAGACCATGTCCAAGTCCCTGGCATGTCACCCTTTGTCTGACCATTTAGCATTGATAGATCACAGGCCCTGGAATCATTCAACCACAGCAAAGCCCTTTTTCCTGAGCATCGATTCACTCAACACTTTGCTGTGTATCTAAATACTGCAGATTAAAATATCCACATACAATAATGTGAGGATTCCTCACTAGTGCAAGACTTCATCCAGTAACGTCACAATACAATCAGTAAAACCGTATTCTGTGCGCATTTTCAAAATCCAATACAGGTTTGTAAGAACTATGGTCATCTAATTCTGTGGCTCCATCCTCAGCGCCTGAAGGAAGGAGTGTGGTTGGGAAATGTCTTTAACTATTAGGTTACTGTCCATTTTAACCAGCGTCAGAAGGCCTGAATAAGGCCTCCCAAGCCGGCCTTTGTGTGCCTTATTTAGATATACACTGTAACCTTCACAGATCTCCTGCAGGCAGATAATGTCAAATCGACCCAAGCCCAATTTTTAATTTAAGAAGCGTTCCACAAAACCTCTAGGGTTCCAGCATCCTACTGAAAGGACCTCATTACCATATTTTATCTGTCTGTAATACTGGTGAGATTCCACCAAAGACGCTGCAAGCAATGCCCAGCTTTGAGATGTTTCAACGCCCAGCACGTGCTCTTGCTGTCTTGTTGGGGGTTTGATATTTGCTGTTGAATTGCCAACGGTTACTGAAAATGATTGGTAGTTTTTAGTAGCAGAAGGCTGTACATCAGGCTCCAGATCTTCTCCAGCCTTTGAAATTTGTATTTTTCTATGTGTTCAATTACCGACTTTCGGAATCGGGTTCTCACCACCAATAGTGGTCACATTGTTACCCGAGTAGTCACTCAGTTCAAAACAAAGAGGGAGCAGATGTTCGCTCATATCCGCACAGTAGATTTTATTAAAGCTGAGCCCAGAGGTAGGATTACCCAATCCATACGTTCTCATAAACAACAAAATCTTGAGACGCTATGGGCTGGATTTCCACTCATATGCTGACAATACCCAGATATTTGTATGAATTGTTAATTTCAAGGAAGCATTTAGCAGACTAGGGCAATGTCTGGCAGAAGTAAGTGGTTAGATGTCAAAGAACTATTTGCAGCTTATACTATTCAGGCCCAATCACTTGCTGAGGGCAGCCAAGAAGTTGCCTACTCCCACATTTCTGGCCAAAAGTCTAAAATTGTTGTCTAAAATAAAAAGCCTGGATTGTATATGGCAAGAAGACCTTGGCAGCGAAGCTCAGGTGGGAGCCAAGATTAAAGTAGTGCAGTTTGTCTTGAGAATGCTACGTCAAGTGCTCCCCTATATACCCAAATAGGATCATGCATCCATGGTGGGGGCACTAACTAGCGCCTACCTAGGCTGTTGTAATAGTCAATTGCTGGTTATTCCCTCCAAACAGCTTCAGCGGTTTCAGAAAGCACACAACGCAGCTGTCAAATTAATATTCAAGTTAAGTAAATCTGCCCATGTGTCTTCATTTCGCCCATGATTTACACTGGCTTTCAAGTGATGAACGCATTAAGTTCAAGACAGCATGTATTGTCTTCAAATGTATAAATGGCATTGCTCCTCTGTATTTGAGAGCACTAATTCAGTCATATCACCCTGTGAGAGAGCTACGTTCAAATGGCAGTCATCTTCTGATCATTCCTCATTTAGTTTACACATCTCGAGGTGACAGAAGATTCTCTGTCTTTGGTCCTAGGTTGTGGAATTCTCTGTCACTACAGCTAAGGACAGTGAGTTCACTTCTTCAATTTCGCCGAGCACTGAAGAAGTTTCTCTTCAGATAGATTTCCCATTGTATTCTGGGGGCCTGATTCTGATCCTTCTTTACTGTCTACCACTGCTGGTTTCATCTGCACCAATATATGGTTAATTTTGTTTGGTGCGCCTTATAAATACCTAAATACAAATACAAATAACAAATGAACTACGTGGACATCCTCTGAGGTAATCTATCTTAATTTAAGAATGTATTGCAGCAGTTTCATCACGTATCGGCGATTCAGAATTAGATTGTCATCTGCTAGCTGCAGTCCTTCTAGGCACACTTGGTTTTCCTCCATCAATTTATTGGGTCGGGGTCTATCAGACTCACACATTGATTTAATACCCCAAGACTACACCTGTATGATCTTTGCTGGTTTACCAAAGGAGCAAGTCCCATGCAATCAGTCAGAAACTGTCCCAACCGCTTGGAGTTTCCTCTTTTCTTCAAGAGTCTTAAAGGAATGTTCAACCAAGCAATTGTTTGCCCTTTGACCCTTTGGCTGGCCATTCAATGAGGAACAACAAAGGGCTCCATTTGTGATCTGAGACAGTTGCCGGTCTATTTTCACAAACTCAGATCGGTTCATGTTTTTCAGTCGTTGGCTTCCTTGTCTCTAGCAATTTTCTCGATGAGGTGATTCAGACAGAAATTGGAAACCAATTCCAAACCATCATTTTCACACATCCTCTGGGAGGCAATAATTGTTTGGAGACATTATGCTTACTTGAGCACAATTCAATACTTTGGCCTCCTCTTGTATGACTTTCCTTGAAGGTTTAGGTTTCAGAACAAGGGTGATAGGAGGGGGCGTTCTCAGATTTCTCATGAAAGCCTGCCATCCATTGGAATTTTGTTAGTGCTCCATCTTCATATTTTTCTTTTTTTTAAATCCTGGAGGGCAGCTCTCTGATTTGCATTTCCCACATCAGTTATTTGTGTGTTTTGAAAAATCAAAAAAACATCATTGCCAACTGGCACTGTGGAGACCACTCCTTTGGTAGCAGAGGTGGACTTGGCCAGAGGTTGTTCAGTGGGACCATATGGCAGCTGATGAGCAGGGTTATGGGTCTAATCAGGAGATGTGTGATGTGTAGTTTCAGCTATCACAGCCCTGAAGAGCACCTTTGGCATCAATCATTGTAACACGTCAGGGATTATGGCATGATTAAGGCCCTCCTCAGATGAAAATGATCTGGGCAACACAACCTCTAGCTGCCAGGACCTGATCGGCGGATGAGCTTTATATTGGCTTCTCATCCATTTAGAGTCCTCTAACATGGCTGCCATGAGTGTAGACTTGTCCATTCTGCAGGAATTGCTGAAGAGGAGGTGAAGAGTCTGGTCAAGAATGTGACCAAAAGGGGGAATATAGAGGAGCGGGTGGACACATTCTCCTTAGTTACTGCCCCGTCACCCCTGTCCTATTGGAATGACGGATGAAGAGCTACAATTGGGAACCCATGTATAAGTTTATGCGATATGTCCATACCCCGTTGATTATATGAAGAACAATATGCACTCAGACAGCCATTCAAAAGATATCCTCATCTTGAAACAGTGGAAGAAAACTACCAAGAAGGATGTCCCCCGTTGAGTTGTCAAAATGCAGCCATGGGTAAAATGGTGCACGACATGGATGTACTTTAAACAAAGTCTAATGACAGAAAAAGAGTGCCCTAAAGAAGATATATGAACCAATGTTGAAACAATATGAAAATATCCAAGACTGACAATGCAATTGGAACACTAAAAAAAACATGTACTCCAAGTGCAGTATTTACAAATACAAAGAAGAATGAAGTGGTTCACTTGTCAATAACAGTTAGTACGCTGAAAGGTAGAAAGAATGCATAGAAGCTTGCTTATAAGAGGTATATATTGAATATTTAGGACTACCATCAGCACAAGATGGACGCCGGTTTCTGTCAATCAACTCAACTACCTCAAAATACGAGCCCAGTATCTAAAACATGGAAAGATGATGAAAAAGCTGTTTTCCTTGCGAAATAGAGGAGGACATTGGCTGAGAACCCGGGATGCTATTTCAAAAGATGAAGGAAAAAGCACAAAGGTAGTCTAACAAGAAGACCATGTGCAAGGACATGTTTCTCAAAGATTAGGAGGAACAAGAACATTTGCTGATGCCAAATACAGGACAATTAAACAAGCATACAGCCAATATGGGATAGAGTGAGCAAGTCTCTAAAGGCTAAAAGGAGAACTGCACCCAGCATAATTGAATCAAATAGTGTTAAATGCACTGTCGAAATTAATACATTCATGTTCTTGCAACATGTGGTGAGGAGCTCGCAAACAAGGGCAATTCATTAGGCCTGGAGCGAAGATAGTGGTGCACCTACACTGCCTCGAATGTCCAGAGATAGTGCAGACTGGCAAGGTCAGTCTTCAAACAGAAGACACCGGCATGAGGCCCACTGATGCGAGAGGAGGGCCTAATTGGGAAACAAGGGGAGAACTGACACATCTCCAACACCTGTGTTTCGTTCCCATGTACGTGCTGCTAACAAGCCGAATGTCCAAGGTTGGATTTGGGTTTCCAACCATTTAGAAGAGCCTGCCTTGGACATTTACTTACAATGTTGCAAAGTATTAGTCAGCTGCCACATTTTCTGCTATGATAAATACCAAACACCACGTCTATGGAAGTAGCTGAAGGTGTGTCTCACAGAAAAAGGATCACCATTGAGAGATTAACACATACATTTTTTATAAGGAGATATGATTCCCTACACCAACCCCACCCCTCGATAGGTTTTTACTGTTTGCCAAGTAAGACGACATCTAGCTTTATAGAAGCTAAATAGAATGATAAGACAGTGTGATCCTGCATGAGTAGAGTTGATGAGTGTTTATTCTCCCTGCTTTACTTTTTGAGATTATAGCAGTATTTTACCATCTCATTTCAGTCTGTCCGGTTATTGGGTCTGAAATATTTTACTGGTAATTCCATATAGCACAACTCATGCTTTAAGGTGCTCAAGCACAACTGCTTGTTGTGATTGTGGGGGACCAAACTGGATAAGTGTTGGTCAGAGCAGGGTACTTGTGAGTAAAATTAGACAATGATGCACACAATGGTGCACCCTTCAGCAATATCAGGGCGCAGGTGTGCGACACGCTGCGACGAACACACCCTGACACACCAAACCTGCAGTCTATAATACATTAGAGGGGGATTTGGTGGGCATGTGGGACCTCGGCGAGCAGGTATGGGACCCTCACAATGCTGGAGTTGTGGGAAGTAGGGACATTTCACAAGGGAGTGTAGGAGCAGGCAGGGGGCAGGATGTAACCCATATAGCAACTATTCCCACCACCCCAGCCCCAACCACAGGTACATTTCCTGAGGTCAGCCTCCATACGCTATGAGTATCATCAGACCTACACTCAATTATCACCGCTACCCCCAGGTGCACAAGTGCACAATTCTCAAGTGACACAACCATTGATGCCCCAACAGAACACCATGTACGGGAGTAACCTGCAACTGAACGATATGGTGCCAAATGGCACTGTCGTACAATAGCGAGGAGTGAGCATGGTGGGGTACAACCCTTTCATGTCACCCGGCACTAACACATACTATTGCATGCCCAGTCCTGTCCATGACAGTCCACCCTGACGAGGAACCCTTTTTGGGCACTATGATAGGTAACAAGCAATTCATCTTCATGGTTGACATAGGTGCCACTAAATGATGCATCAATGAGGGAAACTTCCCACTATCAGGTGAAACTCTTGACATGCATGGTTTCTCTGGGTCTGTCACCACAGGTTTCCTACACAAAAGAACAGGATATCAAAATAGAAAGAAAGTTGGTTCATTCACCCCTGTTGTATTCTGAGAGTTCCCTGATAAATTTGTTGGGGCGAGACCTGGTAGGCAAATTGAATATGACGTTCTCCTTTACAGACCAAGGAATATTGTCTGCTACTCTAGGCATGTGTGCCAGAAAAGCAATGATCATAATGAATGCAAGGGGATGAGAGGTAGTGGTTTGCGATATTCCTGTGGACCCAATATGCTTGGCTGTGGCCTCACAGTGCTTCTGGAGGCAGTGCCCCAAATTGGTAAGGCCTGTTGGTATGTGCCATCTGACTTCATATTCCGGCCCGTGGTAACCCCTGAATTAGTGTCAGGAACAATACTGTTCCTAGATTTACAGGGTCTGGAGGTGTCAGCTAAATGGATTGTTGTGCTAGGGTCTGACTTGGAGGGATGTGAGTGGTGCACACTGTTGTATATTGACCCTACAATGCCTCTCAGAGAATTGACAGATGCAGACTTGTTTGAGGATCAAGCAGATGATGGCGAGATTGTGCTAGCGATTTCTATTCCTTGCAACATCATGGTTTAGTATCGAAAAGTGCAATGTCCTCTGATGGCTCTCGTAGCCACGTCCCCCTTCACTGAGACAGACGTAGAGCATGTCCCTGAGAGGGTCTGGACAACAAATGCCTACGACGATGCCTATTACAGGGAGGGACCCTGGTTCAAATAACACTCAAGCCAGGTGCTGTGTTGCCCCGGGAGAGGCAGCATCATTTATCAAGAGAGGCAGATATATGAGACACTATCATCACCCTAATACATCAGGATATAATTGCACCATCTACCTCCCCATGCAACACAACTATATGCCCAATAAAAAAGGCAAAAGGGGGAAGCTGGAGAATGATTCAGGATTTATGTCCTCTTAATAACATTGTGCAGGCAGAATTTACAGTAGTCCCAAACCCTGCAACAAAACTTGGTAACACCCCAAAAGAGGTGACCCACTTTACTGTGGTGATCTTAAGAACGCCTTTTTGTCTGTTCCCCTGCACTCCAATTCACAATACCTCATTGTGTTTACACATGGGGTATGCACTTTGAACACGCAAGACTGCCCCAAGGGTACTGTGAGTCCCCCATCATTTTTAACAGAATACTGCACGCTGATCTAGACAATATTCAGGTGCCTAGTACCATTATTCATTATATTGATGATTTACTGGTGTGCAGTGTCAGCCTGCAAAGGATACAAGGAGGATAAGGCTAAATTACAGCACTGCCTCCAGGAGGTACTCTATTTGGGTCCATTGATCTCTTTAGTCTAGTTTTAACTTAGTTTATTTAGTTTGTTTATTTGTTTATTTGTATAGCGCTCCAAGCCCGAGGGCATCTGGTTGCATTACTTACATACAAAGTTACAGAAAGTACAGTGGCAATATTTACAAGATAACAGGGTGCAGGAATGCAGGAACAGGTTACGATTTACGAATACAATTTTACATAAATGTACAATATACATAGGCTCAGATATACAACAGATCAACATGAAATGTACACAGGTAGAGCAGATATGCCGGTAATTTCAAAGGTTGCAGGCCAGGGTCAGAGTGAGCTAAGGTTCCTGCGCGAGAACCCAGGTTTTGACATTCTTTCTAAATGGGTTGAAGGCAGGCTCAGATCTAAGTGTGATGGGTAGTGGGTTCCATAACATGGCTGCAAGTATTGGGATGCTGCTTCCTCCTGCTTTTTGAAGTTTGAAGCCTGGGACGTTGAGGCAGTGTGCCTGAGCCAATCTCATAAGGCGGACTGAGGTGTTACGTATGATGTTTTTTGTCAGGTAAGTGAGAGCTAGGTTGGCAAGACGTTTGTGGGTTAAGCAGAGGGTTTTTTGGGCGATCCTTTGCTTAACTGAGAGCCAGTTCAGGGTGTGTCTAGGCTCAAAGATGTGATGTGATCTGGAGATGTTTAGAACTGGCCTAATGGCATTATTTTGTAGGACTTGCAATTTTATCAAATTCTGTTGGCTGGTTCAGTGATAGAGTGCATTGCAGTAATCCAACTTTGAGAGTACTAACACTCTAGCAATAGTAATGCAATTAGGTGTGGAGAGAAAGGGTTTGCAAGCAGTAATTAACATGGTAACAGAATCATTCCTGATCATGTTGCCTTTGTGCAGCCCAAAACAGTGAAAGAAATGCAAAGGTTCTTGGGGCTGTGCAAATACTATAGGGCAAGGATACTTGGCTAGGCAGCATACTCAAGGACCCTTTTTTACACAGGACCTCAAGGAAGCCCAAAAAGACAACAACAAAATAGTGTGGATGGAGGACATGCTCACCAATTTCACTTCGACCGGTTTGTCATTTCCACTGCACCAGCGCGAGCAACCCAGACTACAGGCAAGAGATCTATTTATTCTCCCACTCCAACGGGCAACTGATTACTGTGGTGCTGACACAGAAGAGCACCATGGGCCACATGCAATTGGCCTATTAGAGTGGTATACTAGATTCAGTAATGTAGGGCCAAATTACATGTGAACAAGCACTTGCTGCTGCGGCATTTCGAATTTGAGAAGATTTCTACTTTCGTTATGGGATGCTCTGTAACATTGTGCGTTGAACATTTATTTTTTATTTGTTTATTTGATTGTTTGTAGGACGCCGGAAGCTTGCAGGTATCGGGTGCCACATAAGGTCAGAAGAGAAAACAAGGCCAAACATCAGAAACAAGACACTTGGCTAAGCCAACAAAGAGAAGGATCAGTCTAGCTATCTAACTGTCAAGTAGCTTTATTCATTTGAACAGGTATGTTTTCAGACTTTTTCTGAAGGAGAGATGGTTAGTCTCTAATCTCAGGTTCAAGGACAGGCCATTTCAATTTATAGCTGCATGAACCGGAAAGGCTCTACCTAAACCATTTGCTTTCTCATGTAGTTTAACCACAATAAGTCCCAGTGTTTCTGACCTTAACGTACATGCTGTTATGTATCAAGCAATCTTCGATTTCAGGTAGGCCAATGCTTTCCCATAGAGACAGTTGTGAACTAGTGTCATTGATTTAAAAAGAAATCTGTCTTCTACCTTCAATCAGTGTAGCTGCCTCCATTTAGGAGCGGTTTGATTGCTCTAAGGAGTCTAAGATAATATAAGCAATTCTTGTTCACGTAAGATGCCTGAGCCTCAGAGCTTAGGGAAGCTTTCAGTGTTATGCCTAGGGTGTTGACCTTATTCACCACCTGGGTCTGAGTGTCTTTGATCTTATAAGAGTTATATTGAGTTGATAGTTTACACCTAGCCTGATGAGAACCAAAGACCATCAGCTCAGTTTTTTTTTACTGTTTAAGCATATCCCATTGTGATCCATCCAAGATGCTATGGTGTTATACAGGTCTGTTACTGATTGGCTGTCTTTTGCATTGTCACCGCTCAGTTCTACTATTAGATGCATATCGTCAGTGTAGTTTGAAAAGTAGGTCTTACTCTTGTCCAATACCTCACAAAGAAACCTTAGGTACAGGCCAAACAGGAGCAGAGATAATCTTGCTCCTTACGGAACCCTGCAAAAGATGTCAGAATTTATCTCCACAGTGTACCCTATATTTACTGTCAGCAAGGAAATATACCAACCAGTCGATTGCCTCTTTGGGGCAGTTGGCTACTTTTTCAAGTGCATGCTGGAGTAATTTATGGTCTAAAATGACAAAGGCAGCACTAAGAATCTAGTAAGATCAGTATTCCTGCCTTGCCTTGGTCAATTATGTCAAGCATATGTGACTGCAGATCTAGCATAGCTGTCTCAGTGCTATGTGCAGCACGGAAGCCGGATTGTTGAGGGTGAAGAATCTTATTGGCCTTGAAAAATGACTGTAATTGCGCAGTGGCGACTTTATCCATTATTTTGAGAGTAAAGTTGCAGTTGGTGATGGGCCAACCATGACTGTGTAACTTTTGAGTGACAGGAAGATGATATTCCAAAAGCATACGATAAACCACTCGAGGGGGGTCCTCTTTGTTGACGGGTCAGCCACAATTGACTAGGACACAGGCTTACGGTACAGTGGTGTGGCAGTGGTCCATCTAGTGGATGGGGAATATGAACATTTTGGCAGAAGAGATTACCAATGCTTTTTTCGGCTCAAGCTGCTTAGCTCATGGCACTAATTGAAGCGCTACAAGCATCCCAGCGGTGCCATGTGACCATTTATTCCAACTCAGCATATGTCACCACCACAGTGCATGCAGGCCTTGCACAGTGGAAGCGGATGGATTCAGGAGAGCTGACGGATCCCCAGTTCAACATGCTGCATTATTGGACAAACTCATTCATGCACTGTCCCAACCATCTGTAGTGGAAGCCGTAAAATGCACTGCCCACACTAATAAGATAGACGAGGGCTCACTTGGTAAAGTGAACAGTTGCCAGTACCATAGAATGCCCTACCAATTTCACAGCTGATTGAGTGACAGGTATGGGCACCACAAGAAGAGAAAGAGCGTTGGATGAGAAGAGGGTGTAAACAGTCCCCGGCCGATTTGCTATGTAGGCAAGTGATATCTGGGAAAGTGGTTATGCCACATGAGTTATTACTTTTCGCATTCAACCAGCTATGCCATGCCTCAAATGTTTCCAAACAGCACATTGCAGCAGACAAACAGGAGGACTGGTTTGTCCCCAACCTACAGGAGCAGCCGAGAGGAACGCAGAGGACCGGTGAGTGTCAAGTAAAGCCACTTGAAGGTCGGGGTGCTCCTAGCAGCCTGCACAGATGGAACAAAGTACCGAATTTAATGGAAACTTGAAATTAGACATATTGAATACATATCGAATACCAAACTGAATGGAAACTTGAAATTAAGCATATTGAATGCACAGCGAATACCGAACTAAATGAAACTTTGAAATCAAGCATATTGAATACGGAATAGAATAAAACTTTATGGCCCAAGCAAATAGCAGATGACAGCCAAAGGGAAAGTGCCCATTTGAAAGAAACTTACGGAAAAGAAGTCAAGTGTCAAAGAGTGCAAAAATGGTGCTACATGAGCAAGACCACCACAAAGTGAACGCTATGAACTATTGCAGTGCACCAGCGCCAAAGACTCGCAAGAGGGGTGTGACATGTTATGGCAAAGCCAAGAGGCTAACCAGGAGAAGCCAGAAACGTGTAAAACTGCACATAAATCCAAGAGGACAACAACAAAGAGCTACATGAATGTGACTCTATACACAGGGGCAAGTACAGAAGAACCTGTGTGGGCTGAGAACCTAGGGGCCTGGTTGTACGACCTATGATGGGTGGACCGTGTGGTCTGACAACAGCACCAACAGTGAGCCCTAAATTGTGGAAACTAAAGACATTGTGAAATAAAACCAAGGAGAAGCACTGCAACTGAACTGGTGAGTTGTGTTGAACTTTTTGAAAAGACTGAGACAATTACAAGTGGCTGAGTTAAAGCCTAAGGAACCCTGAGACTTGAGGACCTGCAAGTGTTGTCTTGAGAACAAAGCCTCAAGATCCTTTTCTTTTGAATTGTGTTGCTTGGAACTTGGGGAAGGGAACCCTGAGGATTATGTGGAATTGTATTGCCTTGAACGTGAGAAATGTAATCTCAAAACTTTTTTGGAGCTTTCTTGAACTTGGTGAAGGTGATCGCAAAAGGAAGCTAAGAGCTGGAAGAAGCTCAGAATGTTGTATTAATCACCATGTCTTTGATTATTGACATCCCTACACATTGTTCAGCTTTAGTTGTGAGGTCAAGGATAGGTTTTGGACACAGCCATACTTTTAATTTGAAATCTTTGAGTCAGACTTTCTTTAGTTTTGTTTAGGTAGGGAAATTCCACCTTAGCACAGAGCACGTTAGGCCTTCTACCATCCTGACATTTGATTTAATAAAGTAATTTAGTTTGAACTTTGAATCTGTTGTCTGTGTCTTGCTTCATGATTCTTTCGCAATATATATACTTCTAATCCTGTGTTTCTTTCCTTTATTGATGTCACATGTCCATGTGACATCAATGAACTGGAACTGAATTTTCTACCTTTTTTGCTGGCAGTCTTTATTTCAGGCATTTTAGAGTGGTTACTGCAAGTGCAATCCTAAGTGCAAGCTAATACGCTTTCCTTTTTTTCTCCTCTCTCTCTATATATATATATACTACTATATCTACTTCTTTATTACTGTTGCTGGGTTGGAGTGCTATTCTTGGTGCATGTGGATATGTGGATCCTCACTGACTTCTAGTTTTATAGTAGTGGCCATGTAGTTATGGTTAAGTTGCTGTTTCCATAGGAAGAGAACTTTTCGGGCGGCTTATAACTTCGCTCTCCAAACTTTGCAAAAAAAGTAGTTGGGTCACTCTGAATATTTTTGCAAAGTTTGGTGAGGATTCGTCCAGGGGGGGCAAAGTTATAGGGGGGTCCCAAAACTTTTTTTTTCCCCATAGAATGAATGGGAAAAAACTTTGCGCTCGGCTACAGCCCGAACCGCTGGACGGATTTACACCAAATTTGCGGCAGGAGCGGCGGCCTGGTCCCAAAAGCGTGCTTTTGTAAATTTGGTGTAAATCCGTCCAGTAGTTTTTTTTGAAAATGACTAAAATGTAAGGCAAAACAATTAGTGATATCTGCGTTCGCTTCGCGGACGGACTTCCCTGTTCGCTCCGCGGACAGCACCCCGATTGGCCCGTGGGCTTGCGTCATGTCCGCGGACATGCAATGTGTTCGCTAATTGGACGGCGAGGGGCGTGGAGCGCGTCAGATTTTCTGTGGCGCCCGCCATCTTGTATTTGCAGTCGACCGCGTACAGCGCAGTGAAACGTGGATAAAAAATTGTATTTAGTGCCGTGTGTTTGTGTGTAAGAGTGTTTGGGGAGGGTGGGGGAGTATGAGATAGGTTCAATGCTTTGTTTTTTTATGTGCTAGATGTTTTTGTTGCGTTCGATTTGTCCGCGGAGAACACGGCTGTTCTGACATTTTGTAAATAAACTAAATGGTGGGGTGTTTAGAGGACGGAGTATGTGTCATTTTTGTTCGCAAGGAAGGTAAAAATGAGCTATGAACACTCGCGGTGTACTTAATTGTTCGTAAATACACAAACTGGGGGTGTCCTTAGGACGCTGTCCGTATTGTAATTTGTCTAGTTGAATGTGTTCTAAGAACACTCGCAGTGTCCCGAAATGGTTGCAATTACACAAAATGGGGGAGTTCTGAGAATGTTGTTTGCATTGTTCGATGTGAGGGTGAAAGTGTTTTAAGAGCACTCCTTTTGTCCGCTAATAGTACAATTTCCTAGGGGCGTCAACCGACTTTTTGTCCACTAAAGAAACGATAAATCCGGCTGGTGTGCGTCGACATTATGTGATAATCCTATGACTGGCTGACTTGCTTTTGCGACACTAAATCATATCTCCCGGCACTAAGCCTGATATTATCAAAGCATTCATATTCCCCGCCTCTCTCCGTGACTTTACAGGGTGCGTAATGAAACGCGCCCAGTCGTCTCCAGTACTACGCGACTTTACACAGAACCCGGAAGACAACACACATTATGTCACAACACAGCGCGCCACAATTCAGAATATGAAACTGTGATTTAAAAGCAAAGAGCAAGATTGTAAATGTTGTAAAGTACATTTATTTGACATCAAATGTTTAGAGAATATTCAGCAATTTACATTTGTCTTTGTTGTCGATCCGCAAAAGTTCATGTTGAGACACGGGATGTTCCTTTGCGGTACAGTGAGTGTTAGATCAGGTTGCAACTCAGTGCGTCACAATTCGGAATATGAAAATGTGGTTTAAAAGTAAACAGCAGGATTGTACACTTGGTAAAGTATATTTTTTTCACATTAAATGTTTAGTGAATATTCAGCGATTTGCTATTGTCTTTGCTGTCGATCAGCAAAAGTTTATTTGGAGCCGCGCGTTGTTCCTTTGCGGTAGATAGGCTGTTGTTTTATGATAAAAGCAGTAAATGGTCTCTCTGATAATCGGAAGGTTGCTCCAACAACGAGCCATTAGACCACCGTATTGGTTGGTATGTTGTTTGTAGCCGCTAGTACTGCGTGAGGGCATATTGGTCCTTGGCGATTGTCCCATAAAATGGTGAGGGTCATGAAGTTGCATATTAGGACCTGCACCTGGCAGTTGAAGACCCCATCCGCTGGAGTCTGTAAATTGTGACATAGACAAAACGGGGCCACGTACCTGTTTTAAAAAACATAAATTAGTCTCACCAGCCGATCTTCATTAAAAATCATCATTTTATTTATTAGGGCGTGAAACTATTTGCTATCGAAGATAGTGCAACAGAGTATGTTAATAATAAAAAAATAATATTTTCCCATTCATATAGCGCTAAGAAATGTGAGGTATCTAAGCGGTGCTTATTATTAACCACGGTGTGTGGTGCTCATTTATCGACCACGGAAGGATGAAAGGCTGAGTTTGGGTTTGCCTGGATTCGAACTTGCGTTAGCAAGCTGTGCACGGATGTCAAAGCGAGCGCTGTACTTGCTGTGCCACTTGACAGGCTACAGTAAAGTGGCACAGCGAGTAGAGCGTTTGACCGCCTATAGACCGGTTAAATTATTTCTATTAATTCACTCTGTGTTGTCTGCCTTTTTCAGAGCCCTCTAAACGACAGGGGATCAATTTGGCGGTGATAGTACGCAGTAGAAAACATTATGCCACTTTCAACAAACAAGTTCAACTTCAGTGGTCTTTAATGCTACGCTATTGTAATTATATTTGGTATAAAGTAATGTAAAGGGTTACTTACAGTACAATTGCAATTTCCATTGTCTACGAGTGGTGCAGTCTGAAAATACAACTCCGCGTGTGCCAACGATCTTTCGTATAGTGATATAATTTGTAAAAGTGGTTTTTGTTTCAGAAATTTCATCTTTATCTTCTCTTACGTTTTAGCAACACTCCTTCAAGAGAAGTCATTCATCACAATCTCTGTCTGTCAAGGTCAAAACACAATACAACCTTATAGTCTGCTTCGTGAGCCTCTCCGGGGCCCGAGAAAAAAATGAAGCAGCTGGCCTTCACTGTGAACGAGCATAAATTCTTACTTTGCAACATTCTGTGTAAAGCCATGTGTAGAAGTTGGTTTTTGCACGCCATGTTTGTATATTGTTTGCGTGATATTAAAAAAAGTTTGTTTAAAGGACGTTATGGTTCTAAGTACAGCCAAAAGACCCCTGAAAATAGCAAGTTATGGTAAGCTATGAAAAATATCTTGCGCCAACACCATGCACTGCTAAGACTAACACCCAGGACATCAAAGATGACATCGCAAATGTCATTGATGAAATCACTGATGACATCACATGTGTATGTACTTTTCATGGAATTTGTGTACTAGGGATTTTCATTAAAATGTTCCGAAAAAAGTGTCAAGGATATTGCAATAAATATCATACCGTTATTAGTGCTTTGCACGATGCATTTATATCAATAAATAGCATTGTATTATGGGATTCTATGTAGTATACTGAGCTGCTAATGGAGAAAGATTGCATTGTGTGCAGAGTACAAGATAAAAGTATAATATTTGTAATGTTAATATGTAGAATAATGAAATGATAATTGTCCTGAAATGTTGGAAAATTCACAAAATGGCGGTGTTCTGAGGACGTTATTCGTATTGTGTGATTGCTTAGCTGTATGCAATGAGGGAATGGTACAGAGAGTAAAGTGGACGCCGTCCGCGGACACCGCGGCTGTTCGTGGACAGGGCGTGGTAAATCCGGGTTTTTCCAGGAAATCCAACATGGAAAGAAGACTGTACGGATCAGCCAATCAGATCTTGAGGTTGTGGATTTGTGTTGAAAGAGACTGTGTGTGGTGAAGATGGCAGAAGTGGAGAAAGTCAGTGCGTTGGTGCTCAGAGATATGTTTGTGTATGGTTTACAGCAGTACGCTGAATGCAGGCATGTTGCAAAGAACTTTGATGTCAAAGGAGTGGAGGTGGTGTGGAGCACTGTGCCTGATTACAATGTACAGGGAATTGTACAAGTTTGTGCGGATATGGCCACGATGAACAGTCCGCATGTGGTAGTTTTGCACTATGGTGCTTTCCATTTGGGCAACGTCAGTGCCCCTACTTTGTTGGCTGATTTGGAATGCTTGGATCAAGCCGTAGTGAAGATCCTTCCAAATGCGAAAGTAATTTTTTCTGGATTACTACCTAGGGCAATATGGGACAATAGTTCCGTTTTTTGTCCTCAGCAAAACATTGCTAGGTGTGTCATCAACCGAGGCATGTGTGCCTTCATGCTTAGAGCTGGTATGTTCTTCTGTAACAATGAGAATATTGATGCCAGTAATGCTGTTAATTTTAAAGAAGATGGCATTTCTTTATCTTTTTACCGGAACTGCCTTTTTATTTTAGAATGTAAGGGTTGCTTTGGAGAAGGTTATGTGAAGATTTTAGGAGTAAAGTAAGAAAAAAAAAACAAGAAAAAAATATAAAATAACAGGTGTCTCTCAAGCATCTGTAAAAAAAATAAAAAAAACGGCTCTTTTCAGAGCCAACTTCAAAGGGGAAATGGGGCACACTATTTAAATTTACATTCACCACGCTCAGATTTTCGATGTGTCCGCGGACATGGCGGTAGTCCGCGGACATGAAAATCACTACGAGGGGGTTAGTATGTTCTATGTTACATGTCAGGGATATTATGGTTAAGTTGTGTTACTAAAAACCTATGAAATTCAGTGAAAAAACTTTGTTAAAGGGACGTTATGGTTCCAAGTAAAACCGAAAAACCCTTGAAATTCGCCAGTTATGGTAACATAAGCAACCATAACTCGCGCCACCGTGCACTGCTAACACTAACACCCAGGACATCGAAGATGACATCACAAATGTCATTGATGACATAACTGATGACATCACATGGCTGGCTTTCCCTTTTTATCCTTTACTGACATATCGAAGTCACATAGTTTTCTGCAGTAACAGTCAGGAAGTAAAAGTTGAAAAGGTACTATATTTGTAGACTTGGGTTCCTGTCACATCATATATGAAACATTTACGTAGTGGAAGATACAGGTTTGAAAGAGAGGAATCCTTTCTGTGCATGTGGATAATCATTATGTTATCAGCACTTTGTCATAGTTTTAGTTTTTATTACTCTACCTTCCCTCTATATGCTCATATTTGTATACATTATAGTCACTCTCCATAGAGTGAATGGGAAACATGTTTTGCTCGCGTCTACAGCCCAAACCGCTGGATGGATTTCCACCAAATTTGGACCAGGATCAGCGGCTTGGTCCCGAAAGCGTGCTTTTGCAAATTTGGTGAAAATTCGTCCAGTAGTTTTTTTTTAAAATGAGTAAAAAGTAGGTTAAAAAAAATTAGTGATATCTGTGTTCGGTTTGCGGATACACTTCCCTGTTCGCTCCGCGGAAAGTGTCCTGATTGGCCAATCGTCTTGCGTGATGTTCGCGGACATGCAAAGTGTTCGCTGATTGGACGGCGTGGAGCGTGAAGCGCGTCAGATTTTTCGGTAGCGCCCGACATATTGGATTCGCGGACGTCCCGGACAGCGCGGTGAAACTTTGTTCAAAATGTGTATTTTGTAGAGTGTGTTGGTGTGTAGGAGTGTTTGGGGAGGGTGGGAGTGTGTGAGATAGGATGAAAGTTGTGTTTTTTATGTGTTAGACGTTCTTTTTGTGTTCGATTTGTTTGCGGACATCACGGGTGTTCTGAAATTTTCTAAATAAACTGACTAGGGGGTGTTCTAAGGAGTCAAAATGTGTCCGTTTTGTTCACAAGCAAAGTGAAACTGTTCTAAGAACAATCGCGGTGTCCGGGGAGTGTTCGTAGGTGGTGTACTGAGGACGCTGTCCGTATTGTTCTCTGTCAAGTTGAATGTGTTCTAAGAACACGCGCGGTGTCCTGAAATGTTTGCAAATAAACAAAATGGGGGTGTTATGAAGACGCTTCTAAGAACACTTGCGGTGTCCTGGAATGTTCGTAGGGGGTGTCCTAAGGACGCTGTCCGTATTGTTCTCTGTCAAGTTGAATGTGTCCTAAGAACACTCCCGGTGTCCAGGGAGTGTTCGTAGGGGGTGTCCTGAGGACGCTGTCCGTATTGTTCTTTGTCAAGTTGAATGTGTCCTAAGAACACTCGCGGTGTCCTGAAATGTTGGCAAATAAACAAGATGGGGGTGTTCTAAAGACGTTTTTGAGAACACTCCCGGTGTCCTTGAATGTTCGTAGGGGGTGTCCTGAGGACGCTGTCCGTATTGTTCTCTGTCAAGTTGAGTCTGTCCTAAGAACACTCGTGGTGTCCTGAAATGTTCGCAAATAAACAAAATGGGGGTGTTCTGAAGACGCTTCTAAGAACACTTGCGGTGTCCTGGAATGTTCGTAGGGGGTGTCCTAAGGACGCTGTCCGTATTGTTCTCTGTCAAGTTGAATGTGTCCTAAGAACACTCCCGGTGTCCAGGGAGTGTTCGTAGGGGGTGTCCTGAGGACGCTGTCCGTATTGTTCTTTGTCAAGTTGAATGTGTCCTAAGAACACTCGCGGTGTCCTGAAATGTTGGCAAATAAACAAGATGGGGGTGTTCTAAAGACGTTTTTGAGAACACTCCCGGTGTCCTTGAATGTTCGTAGGGGGTGTCCTGAGGACGCTGTCCGTATTGTTCTCTGTCAAGTTGAATGTGTCCTAAGAACACTCGCGGTGTCCTGAATTGTTCGCAAATAAACAAGATGGGGGTGTTCTGAAGACGTTTTTGAGAACACTCCCGGTGTCCTGGAATGTTCCATTTGGCCATGCACCCAAGACTCTATGCCCTGGCAACAACCACCGCAGCATATCACATTCATATTTGTTTATAAGTTTGGGTGAAAAACAAATGTATAAGGAACAAAGGTATTAGATACTATGGATGTTATGTGCTGCTATGGTTGTCCTTATTATTGTATACTTACTGTTTGGTCTAGTAATGGGAGTCCATGTTTCTTTTCTTCATTTCTGTGATAAAAGAAAATAGCATGTTAGTATTAGTATTTTGTAATGACTTATTACATTGTATAAGCAATATACTTTTATTTTTTTTCGACCCTCATATTTAGTAGAGTACAAATCAGAGTACTGTGCAATTTGCTCAGTTTCTGTATTTGTTGCTAAACTCATTGGGTCTGTGGGAGAAAAAGAAATCCATGTTGGATTTAAAAAAAAACCTTTTTCTGTTATGCTACAGTTTATTTGTTTGTTTGTTTTCAGTGTTCACTTGTTGTTTCTGGCTAATGCTTTATACTTTGCTTTGTTGTATTTCTTTTGGAACAGTAACAGATTCTTCATTTGTTTTGATATTATAACATTTTGGAGCAGTTAGATACCAATTGGCCTATTCTAACTGTCTATTTTTTTTAATATATAGTAGTGGTTTTCATTTACCTATTTGGATATTGTTAAATTTTGGGACAGTTAGATACCAATTGGCGTATTCTAACTGTGTATTTTTTGGCCTAATTTAGTGGTATTCATTTATCTGATTAGTTGTTGTAGAATCTTTGAGTGTTAGATAGCTTTTGGAGTATTCTAACAGTTTATATTACTTTAACACACATTTATAATTTTGGGACAGTTAGACACCAATTGGCGTATTCTAACTGTGTATGTTTTGGTCTAATTTAGTGGTATTCAATTATCTGATTAGTTGTTGTAGAATCTTTGAGCAGTTAGATAGGTTTTGGAGTATTCTAACAGTTTATATTTTTGTAACACAAATATACTGAAAGGTTTAAATACAGTTTATTTATCAAATTTTGGTTTTAAGAACATCAAATAAGCGTTTGTAAGATTTGCTGGTAATCTCTGCTTTAGAGTAATGGTACTATCATTACATTCAAACCATCCACATTTCTTTTTTATGTATGCAGTGTAGTGCCCTGAATTGGTTGTGGCTCCTGCGTGTTAGATTATACCTATTGTTGTGAAGGTTTTCTTATCAAGTGATATTTGACCATGTGTGAATCCAGTCAGCTTGCAGTTGTTTTTGTTACCATCTGCATTGTAACATAGAAGCATTAGTATTACGTATGTACTATGTGTTTGTATTACTAACGTGGAGCGATTATCTGAATTGCAGGTAGAGCATAATCTACCATGGTTTGCATTTTGTACAAGTTGCTGAAATGGAATGGATTCACAATTTGGTATTGATATATATATGAAGCGTTCATTGGGGATTTCTTCTTGTGTCACATTGTTGCAGAGAGTGCATGTATGTTTCCACATGTATGAAATCTGAAAGATTTCTTTTATAGGTATGTTTTTGTTTTCCAGTACTTGTACATTAGAAATTCTTGTGGATCTTCCTGTGAGTTTATAGTGAATTTCACCATTCCAGCACAGTAGTCCAATTGTTGTCTTATTCCAAAAACACTATATGTGTTGTCAGGATTGTTTGCTGCATTTCTGTGAAGTACTAACATTTGCAAACACAATGGGTTTGTACTGTGTGAGTAAATGTTGTCAACAATTGGTGGTAATTGAAATAGAATATTCATTGCTACATTTGCATAGCAACTTACACCAACTATATTTGAGAATTTAAATGGTCCAGGTAGTTCTGTATCTAACTGCTTTTTTTGGAGTTTGTCTTCCTTCTTTAAAGAAGTACCTGGTTTACTTTCTCTAATTGATTCTTTTTTGTTTGTGGTACTTGATGGAGTATTAGTTTCTTTTACTCTCTTTGGAGGATTTCCAGTGACGTCCTGTTGCATTTCAGTTTGATTTAGTTTTCTTTTACAACGTTTTAGTTTTTGTGGAACAGAATATGTGTTTAGATGGGGAGTGTATAGTGAGCGAAGTCTATTATATTCTAAAATGCAAGGAATATCAGCATTTACTTTACTTGCATCAAAGTTGATTAGAAATAGACCGTCAAGTGTACGTAAGCGTGATAGTGCTACATATCTCATGCCTTCTTTAAAGACTGTGTTACCAATATCTATCATTGTTTTGTCTAGGGTAAGACCTTGTGATTTATGAATCGTGACTGCGTATGCAAGAGTTAGAGAAAATTGTTCTCTGCGTACATACATATCTTTGAAGAGAAGGAATCTAGCTGTTGAGCGTCCTATCTGTTTTACTTCTGAAAGTTTGTCAGAGAGTATATTGACAAACTGAATTTTGTTGTCACGTGGGTATGTTTGAAAGCCAACAACTGTACCCAGTGCTCCATTAACCAGTCCTTGGTCCACGTCAAGGTTACGTTTAAGCATTACTCTGCAATTTAAGGATAATTTTAACATCTTTTATAAGCCTGCTGTGTTTGAGATTGATTTTTCTAAATTATTTCGTCTTGTTGTGGCTTGGTCACACATGGGTAGTGTCATACCATGTACATCTAGTTTGTCTGTGGCGCTAATTTCCATTATTGGTTGCATTTATTTACTTAGCATGATTTCATTGAATTTGAAACAGCTTGCAAGAGTTGGCATTAAGGCCATACAATTGACATTTTTGTGGGCTAATTGTTCCATAACATCGGTAGCACATGCATTATCGCCATAAAGTGCATTAATGTGCCGGGTTTTCAATGTTGCTTCTGCTTCTTTAGAAAGTATACCAACTCTCAAACTTTTTAAAATGTTGGCATAAGTGAGATCTGCAGATTGGCGTATGTTTTCTGTTAATTCTCTGTATTGGAAATGTTGCCAAAGGTTGACATTTCCAATGCTGCCAACAGTTTTACGGCAGAGTTTGTGCCCTAATGTTTTAAAAATAGGCTCACCTTTTACTGGTGTTAATTGAAGCAGATCTCCAAAAACAATAATGTGTTTTCCTGCAAAGAGCTCTTCATAGTCTGTTTTGAGTACTTCTTGTAATCTGAGGTGAATCAAAGCTAACATCAGGTTGGAGACCATGCTCACTTCATCTATTAGTAGCATTTTCGTTTGTTTCAATACTCTGCGTAATTCCATTGCAGCTTCTGCAGAAAGTTTGTAATAGTCTAATTTCTTCTGGTGTTCTACTGGTAATAGTAGTAATCGGTGTAATGTAACACCACCTATGTTGTAGGCAGCTAAACCTGTGGGGCAGTGACAACAGCTGACAGTTTGTTGTTTGTCAATTGTTAAAGGAACTTACTAATGATTTTGATTAGGAATGTTTTGCTAGAACCAGCTTCACCACTGACGTACAGTAGTATAGGTTTATAATTATGGCAGCAACATTCTTTATTTTCATGTTTTACACCATGTGCAATTTGTTTTGTTACTTCTTGAATAATGCTACTTTGCTCATTGTTTAGTTTTGATTGTAGTATAATTAAGTCTTCCTTATCTTCATACTGACACATGGTGTTTTCTACTTCTATCATAGCTAATTCTGCCTCATTTGTTATTAGTGGTTCTCCCAGTGGTTCTTGGCTTCCTGTTACAGAAGGTTGACTACTGTCAGGAGTATCCTTATCTAGTTGGGCTTGGAGTTCTTCTTCGTGTTGCTGTTCATTGTGCAACATTGTTTTGTATTGTGTAAAGTTTACATCAGTTATAGTGCATTCATTTGCTTTGAAAGCATCCTCATATGAGTCATAGTTATCTAGTAATTGTTCTTCTTTTCTCCATGGTTTGAAGAGTTGTAGCAGGGACATATAATATACTTCTTTATGTTGAGGAGTCTTCAATGACAATTTGATATGATTAATTAAATTTGGTTTAGTGAGTTTAACTAAGCTGCCTTCACAGTTTGTCACTCTATATTTACCTTTTTTTTCATCGGGTTTCATATTATTTTTGTATGTGTAGTTTTGGGCTATTTGGTATAGACACATGTTTTCCAAAGTATTACTTCTGTTTGGGTAGTATGTGTCCAATACATTGTTTTTTAAAATGTCTTGGCTGTTGGGATCATGTTTGGCTATTGTTTCTATATCTTCATATGATTTTAGAACTCTTTTTTCTAGATTTAGCTGGACCAAGACTTAGCCATACTATATTTTCAGATTTACCATACAATGAAGTACCAGTTAAACGATCAGCTGCTTCATAAGATCCACATTCTCTATGGGTGAGCATTTTTATGCCCAAGCTGTATAATTTCTGAGATACTGTATTATCTGATGACAGGTCATTCCAGAGGTCTTGGAGCTCTGTTTTTTCTGCTTTAGTTAAGTATGCTGTGACATATTGTGCAACTGCAGTAGAATTGTCTGCAATGTACTACACATCTATGTTTGCATTCCATAAGTGGGCAATGATTGCATTATAATCATTGATATATTTTCTTCTTCTTTTCTTTTTATGTAATATGTATTTTTAGGTGACTTTCCTTTAACAGTATGTCTAACTGAAGACATGAGGTTGTTTACTTGACCTGTATTTGTAACTGGTCTAGGGAAACCAAATCGGCATTTGGTGTAGTATTTGCCTTTGTTTTTGTATTTGCGACGACAATATTTTCCACATTTGTGTCTTTGAAATTGTAACATTTGTGCACAAAGATCACTATTTGTGGCTTCTGATGGAATTTGACAAGTGACATATTTTTCAATAAACTGTAAAACAGTGGCATCACTGTCTTGACCAAATTTAGGAGCATCTTTAATCCATAAAAGTATGTGGACATGTGGTGCTCCTCTGGCTTGGTATTCTTTTCTCCAAAAGAAGTGTTGCACTTCTCCAAGGGGAGGAACAGTTTTATTACAAATAAAATGTAGCATAGCAATGAAGCGATGGTGAAAATATCTTGAAACATTAACAGGATCCAAAGAACAAAGTTCTCCAGGTGTTAGAATATCTATGTTTGTTTTGTTTTTATTTGATATGCCTAGGAAATCATGTAAATCTTCCCACGCATATTCTGCACAACTTAATGTAACAAACCAAGTGGGTGGGCCAAGGTTTCTGATCATACAACGTACATCTCCATGACGTCGAAACCAGTACTCTTTAGTACCACGCATATTTGCTAATAGATTAGTAATATTTGATTGTAAAACCTCATCCTTTTGTTGCACTTTCTCTAATAATTGTGTAGCTGTCATATTTTGAAAGTGTGATCCTGATTTTAATATGTGAGCAACTCCGTAACATAAAGTTCCTAGTTCACTTTCAAAGAGTAGGTGGAATACGTATTCCACATTTTGTCTAAATCTGGGATCTTCACAATACATCGGTAATGAGTGGTATTCTGAAGCTGATATTTGAATAGGTCTATCATCATACCTTCCTCCTTTGCCAGTAGGAAAGAGTAGAGGAAAAGCACGTGCTTCTATACTTTTTTCCCATATACTGATTGGCGATCCTTTTGGTAAGTTTCCAGTACATCTTGTACGGTGTCATTACAGTGCAAAGGATGAATTGTATACTGGTCTAAAGTATTTCATATTGTAGCAGGATCTAGTAGCTCAAATTGACCAGCTTCTTGTGTTTCTTGAATTATTTCAGTTGTATCTTTCATGTTTCTTCAATATTAATTTCTTTGTAATATTCATTATTCTCTTTGAGATATTGGAAGGCTTGTCTAACTTTATATAAATCTACCAGCTGTTGCCATATTTTTTTGTCTTTTGTAGGTACTCCATTTACTAATATAATTAAAGATTGGTGCATTGGACGTTGCACTCCTAGAGTATGCACATTTTCTTTTAGATTTAATGGTAAATAAACTACTTTTCCACAAATGCCTTTTACCAATTCAGAGGGAGGTAATTTTGCTGATTTTGGTTGAAGGCGTATTATTACTTGAAATGGGTGTACTGTTTGAATTATGATGTTCTCATATAAATTAAGTTGTTGTAGAGGTTTTGGTACTGGGTATAATTCCAAATTATTTGTGACAGAACGTGAAGGAGTTTGGTTGTTGTCAAGTTTTGTGGTGCAATAACTGCAAAGTATTAAGGGCTCAGTTATTTCATATTTGTTTTCTGCTAGAAGGTAGAGAGCTAATTCAAACCATTTAGAATCTTCATTGTCTTCTATTTTGTATGCTAGGTCCACAGTTTCTGTGTTACTTTTATAAAAAATTCTACGGCAACATACACATACATGGTTTGGTACTTCAGCTGATGTACTTTTAAATTTTAGTATTTCTTTTTTGTATGTGTTTAGCAAAAGGTTGCCATGTGAAGAATTGTTGCTTAATTGGTTTAAAGCTATTTCATTCTGTAAATGGCTTTCACTTCCAAAATATTTTTTCTGGATATAGTGAATTTCTTCAAGTAGGTCTTTTGCTGTACCATGTAGAAGGATGTAATTTAACTTTGCTAGTGCTAAAGCAGGACTTTTAGCATAGTACAGTTTATAGACTAGATTCCTTATAGTTGAATGATGTGTTGATATCCTTTTGATATCATGGAAAGTGGTTTTACAAGTAGGTCCTGTAATGCAGGCCAATGAATGTCCTTGTAGTCCTGTGTACTTGCGCACTGGACAGGTATCTATATTTTGCAGTAATTTAATTTTGATTTTGTCTTTGCTTTTTACATATTTATTGAGGAATTGGTGTAAAGATTTGAAACATTGTTTGGGAATGTTACACATTGACGTGCATGGCCATTTGTACACTAGACGTTCTGATTCAGTTGAATGGAGGGGTAATTCTAAGTTTTCAGGGCATAATTTTGTAAGGAGTACTTCTTGTTCCATTATGGTATTATTCACTTTTTCATAACCTCGACCACTGCTATTTATGGCAATTGTATTAGTTTGCTTTTGTTTGTATGCTTCTTCATTAAAATATGGTTCTGTGCTCGTAGTGTGATTCCATTCACCTCCGCAGATACTTAAGAAGTTCTTTCTGTTGACATTTCGCTTATTGAGAAGTCTTTTTTGTAATTTAGTTATTAGTTTTGTTAGTGGTTTCATTTTGTTTAACAGTAAAATAAATACATTTCTTTTGAGAAGAATTGCACTGTCCATCAATGCTTCTAAGATTAATTTCCTACGATAGGTTTTAAGCTTTGAACCTGATTTCTCTCCTGTTTTTATAAGATTTTGAAGGACTTTGTGACGGTATATTTTGGCTAAAATACTTTTCTTGGTATGCTTACTTTGCACTATATTAAAATTTGAAGAAGTAGTTTTATCTGTACTGATAGCTGATTTTCTGTTAATTGTTTTTTGGTTTGTTTTACATTTTGATAGAGGAAGCGAAGTTGTTGTATTTGAAACTTCTTGTGTTTCATTAAATGATTGTATTAGCTGTTTTGTTTCAACTTTTTTTTACAAATTCTGCTAGAGATGGATGCTTATGTTGGACTCCTTTATTTTCATTTGCTCCAATTTTGCGTTGCTTTCTACGGAGTTGTCTTTTGGTAGGCATTCTTTAGGGTCTGTTGAAAAAAATAAAGAAGATATGGGTTGGGGTGTTCTGGAATGTATGTGTGCTGTGTGCATGAGTGTTTGAGTAAGATGATAAAGATGTATGTAATGGTGTGTGATTGTGTATTGGGAACTAAAACTAGTAGGGATAGGTATTCTTGAATTTATGTGTCACTAAACTGGGGTTCAGATGACAAAAAGTAAGCTAGTGATGTGGAAAAGTACAAATAGTAAATCTAATGTATACAATTAAAACAGTTGTTTGTTCTATAATATGAAAATTGTAGTGGTTCAGTTGGCTAATTTGTGTGTCCAAAAATAGAAATTTGTGTGCCATTCTGGTTGTAAATCGCTGTTTACGACATGGACATTTTTGGACAAAATGGTACTAAATCTCTATTTTAAGAAACCAAAATAGCTGGTATTAATGTTATAGTATATTTGATTAATAATATAAATATTATGGTGATATTTTACTTACTTTTTTTTTTTAATTAACAGGTAACTTCTTAGTTTTTTTTTCTTCTTCGAATTTGGCTGCTTCTTTTCAGGAAACTGGTCTTCACTGCAACTGTAAAAGCTTCAAAATATTAACTTTGTTTGTATATAGCACTGTTTTTAGTATAGATATTGATTTTTTTAATTGAAATCCTCAGTGCCTTCTGTAAAACCATTAAACTAATTTATTTACATAAAATACATTGCATTAGTTCAGTGTATATGATATGTACTTAATGAACAAATTGTATTGAATGACTAACTGTAGCAAAAATAAAATATCTTTACTATGTCTTGTGAAATTTATAATATATTAGTGAATACCACTATTTCTGTAAGTAAACTGTTCTAGGTAATAGCGCCTCAATGTCATGTCTAATTTAAAGTAATTAAGTCAATAAATAAATAAAAACAAAAAAATATGAAATTGTATAAGTATTTTTATAAAGGTTTAAACATAGATTGTGTTTGCATGCAATTTTGTTTGAATACATGTAGTCTATATATTTCATTTAAAAAATGTTAGTTTAACATGATTTGAGTGTGTGTGTTTAAAGAAAGTAAAAAGTATAAAGGTGTATAAGTGGTAGTTGATTTTAGAAAATTGAAAAAAGTACAGTAAATTCATTTAACAGATTTTACAAGGTAAAAGTCTGTTTGAAAATGTGTTCATCTACCATAGCTCTCAAATGACACGGTTTTGGCGGGTGTCACACGCCTTGTAAAGGGCAGACTCACCCGCCAAGCCTCCTGGACGCCCATTCATTCCAATGGGCGTCTCACCCGCTAAAAACAAAATCGGGTGATTTAACCCGCCTGTAAAACAAAAATGGTTGAGAGCTATGTCATGTACTATACAGAAAATATGCATACCTGAAGTTTGTGTTCATGCATATGGATATGCGTGGAGTTGCAAGTAGAAATCTTGAAGACTTGTACAGTATTTCTGGTAGATGCTGTTTGCCAATGATATGACACTTGTACTCAGAGAGATTCAGAGTACATTTGCAGTGCTAATCTATGATGAAGCAGTTAGATGTAGAGGTCTTGAATGTGATTGGTGCATGGTCATGTGATGTTTGAGGTACATCCAATGAGGGAATGGCAGAGAGAGAGTGTAGTGGAAATGGTAGAAGGGCTGTTCATGTTACGATATGTCCGCGGACATGGCGGTAGTTCCAGGACATCGGGAGTTACATCCGGGGATTTTTGGGTTCAGAAGTCATGCAAATGAGAATAAGCACTGAAAGGGATTGGTCAGGAAAGTTTGGTGGGTGTGTTGTGCCAGGAGAGATTTTTTGAGATACTCTTTTTGCTGAGAGAACAAAAGATAGCTATGGCTGTGTGTTTCAGAAAACAGATTGTTTGGATTTTAGGAGATTCATGGATACATTAGAATGAAGTGGTTGGACTTGCTACCTCTCTGTGCTACTTTGGAGACAGAGCAACATTCAGACATAATTGTAATTCATTGTGGAGGGAACAGTTTAGGGCATGTGACTGGAATTTTTTTGCAATTTGCTATGAAAGAAGGACTGAGGAAGGTTATGGACATGTTTCCTAATTCGCAAGTGATATTTTCACGGATTGCGCAGAGACAAATGTGGCTTCGTTCTTCTTCATTTGGTCCACAAATGGAAAAAGCAAGGCGCAATGTTAATAAGGCTGTTTGTGGCTTTCTAAGAGATTTTGGCATGTCTTCTTTTCACAAAGAAAATATTATGTTTTGTAGTACATACATTTTTCGCAGAGATGGAGTCCATCTTACTTATGCTGGCAATCAGATTTTTCTGAGAAATGTACAAAATGCATTGCGACCTTTTTTGGAATTAGAACAACGATTTTGAAGTAGATGTTAAGCATTTACAATTTCTGACTTACAAACACCACCCAAAGGCTCTTTTCAGAGCCACCACTTCTTTCCAGAGAAAATTACAATGTTTGTGATGGAGTAGTAACCCAATTTTTTTAATGTTCGCAGACTTCTAAAAAATACAAAGAGCCCTGCTTCATTTATTTTCACTTCTATTTTTTAACTGGGAAAGGCGGCTCTGAAAAAGAGCCTTATTTTTTTTTGATTTTTGTAATTTTGTATTTTGTACATACATACAACTGTGACCCTCGAAAGGTAAGGGTCATCAGCATTCTGTATGGCCTGTGAGGCAGCTTGAGAAAGACGCTGTCCCACAGAGGTGGTCCTTTTTGTGACAGGATCAGAAACAGAGGATGAAGTAGAGGAAATCAACCTGCTACGTTCTTCGCAAGGTACAACCCTGCGAATAGCCCCAGAGTGAAATGACCTCAGGTGTCGCTTCATAGTAGTGGTCCCAAAGCTGTAGTTACCGTGCTTCCCGCGACTGAGTATCATTTTGCACTCATTGCAGGTGACATGGTTCGCACGAGCCTTAGGACCATTCCCATGAATGGTAAATAACCGCCACACCCAAGACTCACGCCTAGTGCGGGTAGTAGGGATTTCCTCTACCTCATTCTCATCATCCTCTTCTTCCTCGTCCGCATCCTCACTTCTGTTCCCCTCTTCAGGCCCTTGGGGAGGTGGTGGTGGTGGAAGGGGTGGTGGTGGTGCTGAAGCAGGTGCAGCACCAAGTGGCAGTTCAGCAGCCAAGGATGCCATGTCGATGATGGTGTAGTCTGCAGGTGGCAGCAAAAATCACTGTGTTCTGAAGAATAGCCAGAAACACAATGGGAATAAGCTCTTGGGCGTGGTCTTTTATAGGGGTGCTTGTGCGCGGTCCGCGGACATGCGCACTGTGCGCGGACAGATCGAACACAAAAAAAGGATTGGAAAGTTTCAAAAGGTATATAGAAACTCAAGATTGCTATGTGGGACTTGTGGCATGGTGAGATTTTATTGAAAAATATTATGGGTTAACTGAAAATGTACTTTTAAATTGTTCAGGGACACGAACAGTGTCCGCATTTCAGGACACACGATGAGCGTGGGCGCGGTCATATGATCTGTTTGCGAACTAGTCTGTGAAGGAAGCGCCTGTCCGCAGGACACCAAGTGCACGGAGATTGGTTAGCGCATGCGCATTGATGTCCTACGGACACTGTTCGGGTTCTGAAGTAATTAAAAGTGCGTCACACGTGAAACAAACATTTCAGGACACCGCGTGTGTTCTTAGAACATTTTAAACTTGGTAGCGAACAGTAAGGACAGATATAGTGTTCTTCAGGACACGTGTACTTTAGTTTATGTACGAACATTTCAGGACACCAATTGTGTTCTTAGAACACTTTCAATTCGGTAGCGAACACTACGAACAGTTGTACTGTTGTTCAGGACACATCATTTTCGTTTATTTACGAACATTTCAGGACAGCAATTGTGTTCTTCGGACAGTTTTAAGTTGATAGCAAACATTACGGACAGATATAGTGTTCTTTAGAACACTTTAATTTTTGTTTCTTTACAAACATTTCAGGACACTACGAGTGTTCTTAGAACATTTTGAACTTGCATGAGAACATTATGGACAGATGTAGTGTCCTCAGGACAGTTACATTTTCGTTTCTTTACGAACATTTCCGAACAACCGCGGTGTCCGTGGACACCTAAATTGGTTTTATTACAAGGAACTGAAAGTAATTACAACACAATATAAGAAAAGTAACTTTATTTAACATATATAAACAATTTATGACTGAGAAGGTGGGGCAGAAACGGAAACAAAAACAGGAGAATTAGGGTTTTCAATGTTAGTGGGATCAGGTGAAGAAGGGATGCAAATCTCATCAAAACGTTGTGGTCCATGGAGAGAGTTTGGGGATAAATGAAAGGGATATGGTGAGGGGGGACAAGTACAGGTGGGACAATGGTATGTTGTTGGTGGTTTTAGGTGATCTTCCACAAAGTTCTTTAAATCCATAAAATTTGCCATAAGTTGGTCCATTTTGTGGGTAACGTGTTCAAGAGTGTTATCCACCACTTCTTTTTCTTTGGTAGTTGCAATCTTTGTAGGGTCTGTAAAAAAAGAATGTATATGTTGAATGTATACAAAATAATATTTATCAATTGGTTTATATGGTAAAGTGTGTACCATTAGGTGGACTATCTTCTAACATTTCATCTCGTGGGAAATGCTCCTCTAGCCAGTCCAGAGTACTACACATTTCTGTGAGAAAACAAAGAAGTAATATGTTTTTTTTCTAATATAGAAAGTTTATAAATATATGAGTAAAAAGAAGTGCACTTACTATGTCTGGTGAGATATGTAATCAGTAGTGTATACGTCTGGTCTTGCTGTTGGTTGTGGAGCGTATGTGAGGTAATTATGGTGGAAGCCACTTTATCTTCTTTTGGTATATTCCATTTTAAAACATATTGTATTTACATGAATGGTTAGTGTGTTACATATATGGGTAACATTTTGTAAGTATTACTACATTTACTTTGTATGTGTGCTGCTTTGTGAATTTGTTAAATGTTCCTATGTTATGATATAACTATTACAAATACCTCCCCAGAGTTTTTAGGTGGTGGTACTGTTCTCCGAACATGTCCGCGAACATTAAATAAGTTCGCGGACATCAAGTTCATAAGAAGAGATCTAGTCAGTTCCATATGACATGTATATAAAGTCAAAGTCATTATTGTTAAGTTGTGCTACTAAAAAACTATGAAATTCAGTGAAAAAACTTTGTTAAAGGGACGTTATGGTTAAGTTGCGCTACTAAAAACCTATGAAATTCAGTGAAAAAAACTTTGTTAAAGGGACGTTATGGTTAAGTTGCGCTACTAAAAACCTATGAAATTCAGTGAAAAAACTTTGTTAAGGGACGTTATGGTTCCAAGTAAAACCGAAAAACCCTTGAAATTCGGCAGTTATGGTAAGCTAAGCAACCATAACTCGCACCACCACCGTGCACTGCTAAGACTAACACCCAGGATATCAAAGATGACATCACAAATGTCATTGATGACATCACTGATGACATCACATGTCTGCCTCACTATTTTTTCTTTTGCTGACATATCTAGGCCACATGGTTTTCTTCAGTAACAGTCAGAAACTAAGAATTATATTTTATTTGTAGACGTATCCTTCTAATAGGTTCTTACAGTAATTCTCTTAGAGTACAGTCACATCATATGAAACATATACATATGAGAAAACACAAGCTTGAAAGACAGCAATCCTTTTTGTGCATAAAGATAACCACTAGACGTATGAGCACTTTCTGACAGTTCTGTTGTTTTTTTATGGCTGTACTTTCCCTGTATATGGTCATATTTGTATACATTGTACTCACACACATTTCCTTAGGGTCCAATCACATCAAAAGTGATACATATACATAGGGTAAATAGCAGCTTTCAAACAGAGCAATCATTTATTTGCATGAAACTAATCAGTTAAGTTATGAATTGTTTCTGCTACTACTTGTGCTTTTTTGCTAACTTCACTTTCCCTGTATATACCCATATTGGTATGTGTTCTTGTGTCTTTGTGTTTTGTCTATAGTAATGCAATTATGTAATACATGGGTTTTATTAGCTACTTATTACATATTTCACAGTACACAAAAATCTATTAAGAAAACAATTATCATTTCATTATTCAACATATTAACATTACGAATATCATACCTTCATCTTGTACGCTGCACACAATGTTATATTTCTGTATGAGTAGCTTAGTATACTAGATAGAACCCCATAATAGGATGCTATTTATATCAATGCATAGTTCAATGCACTTATTAGGGTATATTTCTTGCAATGATTCTTGACACTTTTTTTGCAACATAATAAGAATCCCTTCTACCCATATTCCATGAGAAGTAAATACACATGTGATGTCATCAGTGATGTCATCAATGACATTTGTGATGTCATCTTTGATGTCCTGGGTGTTAGTCTTAGCAGTGCACGGTGGTGGCGCGAGTTATGGTTGCTTAGCTTACCATAACTGCCGAATTTCAAGGGTTTTTCGATTTTACTTGGAACCATAAAGTTTTTTCACTGAATTTCATAGGTTTTTAGTAGCGCAACTTAACCATAACGTCCCTTTAACAAAGTTTTTTTCACTGAATATATATATATATATGAGAAAGAGGAAAAATGAACCGCACTCTCCGCAGCCGATTAGAAGGCCATGGTCATGGAAAAGGCAGTAGAAAAAACAGAGGCAGGACACCCGTAAGCGCGACCCACACACAACGCGTTTCACACTTAACTGAGTGCTTGATCACGTATAAAACAAGAAGTCAGTGAGGATCCACATATATATATATATATATATATATATATATATATATATATATATATATATATATATATAAAAACAAGAAGTCAGTGAGGATCCACATGCACCAAGAATAGCACTCCAACCCAGCAACAGTAATAAAGAAGTAGGTCTCTGGAAAAACAGCTAGTAACAAAAAAGGTATCTTTATTATTAAGACTCACTCCCAGTCTGAAGGACATGGCAGCATGACGTGTTTCGCAATGGTGTTGTGGCTTGTTCACATGATAACACCCAGGTTAAACAATGCTTCAAAAGTGTGTTCTTTGTGTTCATAATACACTACTGTTAACATGCATCCTAAGATGTTTCTGTCTGTTGGCCATATTGGAGTAGGTTGTGCTCATACGCGGATACCTAGCATAACTCAGTGCTGTCTTATTTATTATTCATTTTATTATTTATTTTATACAGTGTTATACACAAGTGAAGTGCTTCAAAGCACTTCAAGCCGAGAAGGGAGCAAGGGTATACAGTAGTCATTCTTGGACCTTGAAGTTTCCGAATGATGTAACAAAAAGTAACTAGCATACTAGGCCTAAACGGCATTTCTCCTAGTGCAAGCGCATGAAGTGTTTCAGGCACAACCAAACTAGGGAGGGAAGACAAAGGTGGACAAGATAGAACATACTAGTCCAAATAAAGTGGGGGTCAGTGCGTCCACTCCAGCAGGGCTCTGGGTTAAGTGCAGAGAGGCTACACCTCTCATGGAGCATATACTGAAAGTGCAGTAGTTTGAACATAGTACAGAATCCCGGAGGCAAGTGCAAGGACTGGTTGGGGAGCCTGGGACCTGTGAGGCTCTGAAGGTGAACCAGGCGACCAGTCAGTAAAAACTGAACAGAGTTAGGAAGGGAAGGAGGAGTGAGCCAAGAGAGAAAAAGAGAGGGGTTTAGCAGACGAGAGGGGGAGAGAAAAAGGAAGCAAAGAGGAAGGTCTTGAGGAGTTTCCAGAACGTAAAGAGCTCTGGCTCAAGAATTGTACTTAGACAGCAATAACTAATTAAATTAAAATGCACGTTGTGATGGTGTGGAACGTACAAGTGCTCTACCCATAATTCTGGGTTATACATGAGTTTATTATCCTGCTTAATATGGAGAATACCTGTTCTGCTTAAGATTAAAGGCCAGTCACATATATTATAGGATCTCCAAGTTTGGCACCATTTAGTGTGTCATCTCGGATTCACGGACAGGCCCCACCGAACCAATTCAATTTAAAGCTGCACATCCAATTAGCACATTTTTAAAGAATGCAAAACTGCACAAAAAGGTTCCATGTATGGGCGCATCCTACTGAGACAGATAGAATGCACAATACCATAATACTATCTCGACCGGGGTCTCTGTTCCACATAGACATACACATTATTGCTATTTATAATGATGTTAACGTACCTAAAGTGCGGAGTGCTGTGCACATGCCAATAATATATTTTAAATAAAGTCCATGAAAATGGGAATAATTAATATGAAGTTCAAACATCCTATTGGGAAGTTCAAACAGTAATGGACCTTACATAAAGTGCTATGTGATATACATGCTGTCATGTGCATGTTATTAAATAAGCATTGCACAAATAAATACAAACTATAAAAGCAATTCCATGCACACCTACCTTGCATAATAAAGTCTTATACATGTTCAAAGTGCTGTGCAAATCTGCCGAATAATATAAACAGACTCCTGAATTATAAAACAAAAGGAAACATTTCAGACACATGATGATGAATACATTCACCCTCCCACCCTGAGTGGGTGTACCTACTCCCTTCATTATCTAATACGACATGGGCATACAATGAATGCCTAATGAACCAGCAAAATATTAAATCAGTCATATGTCTCCCCAAAGTCACCCATAATAATCAATTACATCCCAAAAATGTGGATACACATACAAACCGGTATGCCTACGAAAATACCACAAAATTATCCCATGAAATGCTATTACGATTCTCATACCAGAGCAGCCAGTCATGTTATTTATAGTTTCAGTCTTACACTATTCCCGCAGATGCCATGCCTACTGACCAATATTTTTACTTCTCACAATAAGAAATGCTATATTTCATATCAGGTACAGCACATGTATGGTGAACAAAGGGGAAAATAAGACCAAAAGCCCAAAAAAGAAATCAGGAATAACCATAAGAAGGCAACCATCATGTTGCCAAAAATGTGCATGATGAAAACCAAAAACAGACCAATGAAAGAGAGAAAGAGAAAGAAAGCGGGGCGATAGAAACAGAGGAAAACGCATAGGACTATAGAATCTCCAAGAGGAAACATTCATAATGGGTTTGGTGTTAAACCATCTGTGGGATCCTGGGAGTGCACTCTGCCCAAAAATGTATGCTCAAAATGGTGCATAACTCCTCATCCACATTGTGTCTCGCCGGGATTTGTGTTTCGAAGTCAAGGATGTACTGAGTTTTCTGTTGGCATAATACGTGCTCCCTATCTCCACCTCTTGGACCTATTTATATTTTGTGGAGGCCAGAAAACCCAAAGCCATCCAATTTGCCTTTGTGTACTTCATGGAAATGTTTTGCCATGGGGTAGGCAGTGTCCAGGGTTTTGATGACTCTAAGATGTTGTAATAAGCACACTTTTGATTTACACTTGGTGCTACCTATATACTACTTATTACATGGGCACATCAGAGTATACACTACAAAATCAGTGTTGCACATGACTTTACTTGAGATTTTAACTCAGTGGACCAATATCGGATGTAAATAAGTGGTACAAAAGTTGGCAAATGTGCAATCTTTGCATCTTGCTCACTTGAAATACCATGTCTTTATTCTGTGAGGCAAAAACTGGGTTTTACTCCTTCTCCCCATTCCATGAAGCTGTCATTGAAAGAAGGAGCCCTGCAAAAGCTGGCATCAGGGCGGTTACCAGGTAAGGAGTTAATATCTTTACCTACTTTGAGAAGCTTCCAATACTTTTGTAAAACAGCTTTAACCAGCTGTGCATGTGTGCCAAAAATGAGAATAAGTCTGGTAGTGTCTACCTCAGATTTCTCAAGCCTGATACTTTGCTCATCTTACAAAAGCATTTCCCTATTACTGATCAGGACTTTAATGTATGATCGTTCGATTACCTTCTTAGGATAGGCCTGTTGTTGGAAGCCTGAAGCCGTTATTTTGCTCGCTTTGTCAAATGTCTCAATGGAGGAGCAATTTATCCACAGTCTAATAAATTCCCCATAAGGGAGACTCCATATCAGATTTTAGGATTACTGCTTGTTGCATATAGAGGGGTGTTAGAGCCTATAGGCTTTCTAAAAAGTCCACTAGCCAGACGTCCATCTTCTTGTTTAATGATCACGTCCAGTAACACAAGAGAGCTCCGGCTTTGTGTCTCGGTGAACCCCAGATTGTGCTCATTAATATTTGACTTTTGCACACAATTTACCTATTCGTTCTCACTCCCCTTCTGGATAACAAACAAGTAATTGATATAACATAACCACATTACAATTTTATTGGTGAAGGGTTCGTTATTTTCAGACTTTACACACATTTCTCCCAATAACCCATCATCAAATGTGCACAGTGAGGAGCAAAAGTGGTGCCCATTGCTGTGTCTTGTGACTGTCAAAAATAGTTGTTATTATATTAAACAGGAATACATTGTTTTAAGGCACAATCATGGCCAGGATCATTTCTGTGTGTCGTAGGTAGTTCAGGGAACGTGCATTTAAAACATAATCACAAGCATGTTGGCCAAAATCATGTTGGATGATGTGTACAATGACACAACATCCATCATGGTTAAAACATTACCAGTCCATATTAATCCATATATCCTCAAAATCAATGGGGTCGCTTCTCACTTTGGGGACCAGTCCTTTTTCAAGATGTATCAAATCGGACAGGGTATTTACGTAACTAATAGTAGTATCAGTTCTATCGCTTTGTGTCACAGTAGGTGGTTTATTATAGGGGTGAGAGCAAATAATGTTTTCAATTGCATTTTTCGTATGAAGCTGTCAAAGTCAATACATGTTTGTGCATGTTCATATCTGGCAGTGGGACAGAAATAAATGCCCAAGCTGAGCAGTTTCTATTGATCTTCAGTTGTTCAGTGAGTATGAGGTAGGATAAATTCTTCACCCTCATCTTCATGCTGTCTTCTTTGACTTATGAATCTGCCTGCCAGAGCGCACAGATCTCTCTGATGTATTGTTCATCCTGTGTCTTGCACCTCTGCCCTCTCCTCATATTTTCTTTTCTCCTCTCCCAGAATTCAAGCAGTGATCAAAAGTGTATACAATGCAATTTTCTTAACCTTCTTTATCTCTCTGGAATTTCTATTGTTTTCTTTGTTTTAACTCCTCTTCATATGTCATAATAGTGGAAACATTTCTTACCCTCTTCCCTCTGTAAGAGGTGTTTCAATTTTACTTCAATCTCAGCCTTTTTTCATAATATTTTGCTATTTTGCTATGATCAGTGAGGGCATATTGTATTAAAATATTAAAAAGCATGTTAGAGTAACCATTGATTGCATCTCTCCATTCTCCTAGCATTTCCGGGTCCTTTTATCAAAGGGAGCAATTGTCAAAATCCTATGACCTCATGGAATTTTTATAATCTTGTAGGGAGTGTTCCTCCCACCATTTGGTTATCTCTTATTTCTAGGATTTTTCCAGTTCTTTCAGGAGGGTGATTCTATCATTATCAGCAACCAATGAAATGCCGAGATCGAGTCTGCTGGTCTTTAGGGTCTCGTTAGATAATGTTGTGGTTTGCTCTCTACGAGCTGCTTCACTATCAGCCTGGGAACTCATCATGAGTTTATTAAATCAATTCAAAGACTGCACCGGAGTAAGATATGTTCATATTCAACAATGGCCAAGTAGTCAGATCAATGTTAGTATGTTTAACAGATCCTATCCTATATATAAAAAAAAAAAAATATATATATATATATATATATATATATATATATATATATATATATATATATATATATATATATATTACTTTAACAATTACATGCAGGTAACACAAACAGCGCCACTGCCTAACCACCATTGGAAGTTCACCCACATTTCAGAGCCAAATGGCCAATGCATTGTAGGTATGCAAATTAGCTCAAACGGCAAGGCATTGCTCCAGCAAAATATCTTGGTCTATAGGGCAGTGCTATGTTATAGATCACATTTATTAACCCAACAAAGCTGTCTCTCAGTGATGAACACAACCGTGTACCTCATATTTCACCCTTGTTAGGGATTATCAGGGCAGTGCAAAGAAAATTATTTTGCTAATAACTTTTGACTTGATGGATTTGGCTGACATTTACCAAACAAAATGTGTGTCACGCCCCAAGCCCCAGCCTGGAAAGTATGGGAAAGATTGGTTAAACAATGAAAAAGGTATTAAGAAAACAAAAATGCTGTTTTTGGCCTAGTCCTATTCATTTTATCATAGAAAAAAAGCCCACATTTTTCAATCAAGCTGAAGCACATAAACTGCTTGAGGGAATCAGACCAAGTCAGAAACAACTCAGGCACAAAGAGTTGACTTACTTTCAGGGACATATTTGGGGTTATTGCATCCTGTAGTTCTTTTAAAATATTTTACGGGGAAGAGGGTTCCCCCTTCTCTCACAAATATAGTTATATCTCCCATGGTGCTTTGCAGCAGAAAGGTTTTTCAGAAAAGAAAATTTGCCATTATTATTTTTTTTTGTTCGATGCAAGTGATTATCAAGGCAATACTAGGGGAATCCTGCAAGATAATCGTGGCTACAACGGAAGATTCAAACAGGAATGAAACTGCGTTATACGAAACTAAGAGTGATAGCGGGAAACGGCAGATGGATAGGGAAGTAAAAAGCTACTGAGGGGAGAGAGAGGTCCATGGAAAAAAAGGGGCACCCTCTGTGAGTCCATGTGAGGGCAGGAAAAACTTTTATTTTTCAAGCGTGTTCTCTTATTGCGGCATGGGTAGTTCATTGCTGCGCCATGGGTAGTTTGTTTAACATTATCAGGGTAATCCAGTACGAATTGAAAAAGAGTTAATACAAAAAATGTACACTAAAAGTGATCACATCTACTAGGCAGGGGGTAATGGGTCTCTGTGCTACTACCCATGTCCAAAGGCCATAGCTAGTGACCCCCAAAGAAAGCTATTGGTGCAAAATGTATAGTGGTGTTTTCTGAAGGCCATGGCTTATGGAACCCAAAGAAACCTATTGGTGCAACATGTACAGTAGCTGCGCTTCAAGGCCTGGGCCACTGGCCATGCCAGAAGGGCCTGGCTAGTGTGCTCGAAAGAAACCTATTGGTGCAATATGTACAGTGGACACGCCCGAAGTCCATGGCTAGTGGGTCCCAAAGAGACCTCCTGGTGGTCCATGTACAGCGGCGAAGGCCAAGGCTTGTGGTCTTTAAAGTAAATTAGTATTTTAAAATGTACAGTGGATCAGGAAAGATGGCCATGCCTAGTGGGCCCCAAGGAAGCCTATAGTTGGAATATGCACAGTGGCCATGGCCGAAGGCCAAGGATAGTCGGTCCCAAAGAAACCTATTGAGGCAATATTTACAGATAACACAGTTGAATACCATGTTTAGTGGATCCCAGAGAAACATAGTGGTTGAACATGTATGGTGGCCACGGCCGAAGGCCATGACTTGTGGGTTTGAAAGAAACCTAGTGTATTAAAATATACAGTCCATATGGCCAAAGGCCATGCTTACTTGCCAGGCCATGGTTAGTGGGCACCAAGGAAACCTATAGGTGGAACATGGTTAATATTTTTTTTACAAAGGCACTGTACGTACATGATATGTGAAATAGTTCTTGTAACTAAAACCACATTAAAGAAAAAAAAGAAAAAATGAAATAGGTGTAACATAATCAGTGGCCACAGCCAAAGGCCACGGCTAGCGGGCAGTAAATAAACCTATTGGTGCAACATGTACAGTGGCCATTGCTGGGAGTCATGGCTAGTGGCCCTTGAATAAACTATGGTATAACAAAACCCTTGACATTCTCTGATGTTATGGAACTGTTAAGGTGATCAGTATAAACCATGTAATCCCTTGAAATTGAGCGGATGTGGGAAGTGATGATCATATTAACTTGCTATCCCCCTGTTGCAAAGCCCATGAGCACAAACTTGCCAGATGGGATTCACAATAACATACAAAATTAGAGGCTGGCAAGATAGCTCTGTGGGTTCAGCGCACACTGCTGTGATCTGTGTGTGATCTGCGGGTCACATGTTCAAAGACCGGGAAGCTGCTAAATTTCAAGGGTTTTATTGCATTAAATCTGATCAAATTAACTGTCTCTTAAGTAAAGTTTTTCAGTGAATATATATATATAAATATATATATATATATATATATATATATATATATATATATATATATATATATATATGTATATATATATATATATATATATTCAGTGAACAATCTTTAGTTGAAGAGATGTTAAGGTAAACATTTAATGCAACAAACCCAGCAAACCCAGTAAATTTGACAGACAATTCAGTCAAAGCCACCTTAAATACTTTCCCCCTGTTGCGCAGCATACGACCACAATGATGACATCAGAGATTACTTCATGGATGACATCACTGATCACATCACTAGTGACATCACTAATTACATTATATATGCCATTACTGATTACATTACTTATGACATCAGACATAACATCACATGACTTGACTGATTAAAAGCAATGGTTACATTAATTACATTTTCTGCTATTTTCTCTCATCTCAAATTCCTGCTTGTGTTGTAGATATTCTGGGACAGTATTGTGCAAACATTCCTGACCCGCCTCCTCCTGCTCCCACCTACACTCCACTCCCTATAAGAGATCTGCCTGCACTCTCATCTAGCCATCATGGACATCGCTCCCAATTGTGGCTGCTCTCCGCTCTCTTGCCACTCTTATACACCTCCATCACTTAAGGCAAAGGCTGCAGGTCCTCCACCATGCCAAGCTGCTCCAAAGTCAGAGGGCACTCAGGCACACCAGAAGCCTCTCCACACCTTCATCCAAACCACTCCCCCACTTACCACCTTTCCCTCCTCAACCTGACTCCCCCAGGGGAAGGTCCCCATCAGCAGCCTTACCAGACATATCCACATGCACCATCCACAAAGGCCTCCCAGCTGACCCTCAAAAGCCTCCAACATTTCACCTGGTCCCCTTCCAGATCCCTCCTCCTCTAGAACTCCCATCCCTCTCCAACATTCTCTGCTTTCACCCACCCTGCCATGACTTACCCTTTGCACCCCTAAACTATGCCCAGGCTATACTAGCAACTGCCCCTTAATCTGCTGCGTCTCCAACCCTCACACACACCCCAGGGTTGTCCCCAGAATCTCAGAAAAAACAGATGCCTCCCCATCCCATTACCCTCATCCCTTTCCATCCCACACCTCCAACACTCCCTCCCACCTTTTTTAACCACCACACCTGCCATCACCCAAAGGACCCTAACCTCGAGAACTCTCTTCACACATGCAACATCAATACACTCAGCCTACCCTACTACCACCCAAAACAAAGACAATAGGCCCACACTGTTGAAACCTCTTGCCTCATATTAATCATCAGCCGCTCTCCCGCCCTGCCACCTCAAATCCTCCTTCACATCACACCCTGGTCCTCTCCAGAGCTCCCCCTAGTAGATCTCAGTTCCAGCCTTCCCCTAACCTCTGACACACTCCTTTGCCCTCCCCACCTGGGAGCAGCCATCTCCATCCCCAGTCTGCCATAATCCTCCACTGCCCACAGCTAACACCCAACTAATCTACAGACTAACGTGCATCCTAATCAATGCCAGATCTGTTGCAAATAACTGCTACAACATATACAGCTTAAAATCCTTTGAAAGCCCTCTTCTTCACAGAAACCTGGTTCTCCTCGGACTTTTGGGGCATCACGCATGAGGCCTTCCTTCCAGGCTACACTCTGGCCATGCATAACAGGACCAACAGAGCTGCCAGACTTGCTATCCTTTACAAATCCCATCTCCCCATTTCACACTCCAGGGAAGAAGCCTGCAACTCAGATGGTAAATCTCTCCTTGTGAGCTTTCTCATCACCCCTACACATACTCACAGTTCTTACTCATATACAGACCCCAGGCTACAACAGAAATGTTGCTGATAAACTCTGCAACTCACAAGCTATAATGCTGGTAACTCACCCCTCCCTCACCATGTTAGGGGAATATATGGCTCGACATCCCTCATAACCCCATGACATGACCCATCCTGGGCAACCTGGAATCCCTTCATCTGACACAACTAGTGCCTGGCCCCACACACTCGACAGGCCACACACTTGATCCAATCTTCAGCTCGTCTGAACTGATCTCCCCTCTACCACATTGCCTCTAACCTGGATGGAACATTCAGCAGCCATCCTCTTCACCCTCTCAACGGCACTCTATCCACCCCAACTACCTCAGAATTGTCCTCGCATTCCCCTCAATGGAACAAGGTCAAAGTAACCCCAGACTTGGCCGATTCCCTATTTGCTTTCCTGCCCTCCCACTCTAGCTGGGTCAGCTCTTCATCAGCCATTTTGAGCAATAGCTCTCCAAGGTTGTTCACCCTCTTACCCCTAGCAGAACATTCGCCAACAGACAAAGCCCCTCCTCCAGATGGTTTACCCCAGATCTAAAATCTCCCGAAAACAAAAGACACATCCTTGAATGCAGATGGTGGGTGGACCCTTGCCACAGGACAGAACATCGTATGCCCAGCAGATCAAAGCCTAAAGTGCAGAAATCTGCAAGGCCAAAATATCCTTTACTGGAACAGAATCACCAATGCTCCTAACACTGACTGGAAGCTCCACAAGATCATCTCTGGATTTAAGGCCCCTCTTTGCACCTCTCCCTCCTCAACCCACATTCAGCACACTGTGATTCAATCTCTGACCATTTCCACAACATAACCCTGGAAAGAAACCTCAGAATTGGTGCCATAATAGCTTTCCTCACACCCCACTCTCTTACATCCACACCCAGGCTCTCAGACCTCATAGCTGTCCGCCCCTCTTCACTCCTATCTCACGCCCTGATTCTGAAAGCTACTTGCTAGCAGCCATTCCTTAGGATCCCCTTAATATGCTCTCCTTCTCTACTAAAACAAATCCTCTCCCCAACTTACTTGTGCCAGCAACATAAAAAATTGATCATTAATTGGTCACCATCTGGGATGATCTCAAAAGAACCTCAAACCTGGAAGGTTGTGCCGCACTAATCCTTCTCAACCTCTCAGCGGCCTTTGCCACCATTGACCACAAAACCCTCACAGATTGACTCCACTCCCTCAGCATCATGGATGAAGCATTGAAGTGGATTTGCTCCTTTCTCTCCAGCAGATCCTAAATAATGTACATGCCTCTATTCTCTTCCACTCTGTGCCATTTCACCAAAAGAGTACCACAGTTTCTTGGCCCTACTCGTTAACCTCTACCCGAGCCCCCTCACAGTTATTATACACTCACATGGCCTGTCTTGCTACAACTACACAGATGACAGCCAAATCTCTTCAGGATCCCAAAGGAACCCTCCAACATCTCCCCTGACCTTGCTTTTTGCCTCACAGAAATCTGCCACTGGATGACTGCTAACCACCTCCTTCTCAACCCCTTGGAAATTCATGATCTGTTGGAAAACTGAGCTCTTCCCCAACCCATCCCTTGGCCTTCCTCCCTAGGCCCTGCCACCTTCATCTCCAATTCAGTAAAGAACATTGGATGGACCATGGACACAGATCTGACACTATCACATCACATTAACTCAATGTCAAATTCTGCTATCTACACCTATGCATCCTCAATTGCATCTTCCCCTATCAGACACTCCCACACAGAGTTGCCGCAATCATGGAAATCATCCTCTCCCGCCAAGACTATACTAACTTCCTATACCTAGGCGCCCCTGCATCTCAACTTAGAAAGCTCCAATGGGTCCAAAACCCTGCTGCAAGGCTCTTTCCTTCCTTAGGTCCAAGAGAATACATCACCCCTGCCCTCCGTGTTCTTGAAGGGCTACCAATCGGACATCGGTCCACCTTCAAAGCTATGTGCATCACCCACCATACTCTGCACAACACTGGGCCCAGAATATCTACAACACTAGTGCACCCCCTACAGGCCCAACAAAATCCTGAGATCAGGAACAGCTCTCCTCCTTGTCATCCCATTCACTAAATCAAAAAAATAGGGCAATCCTCCTTCTCCATCCAAGCACCCACTATATGGAACTCTATCCCTTTTAGCATCTGCCACATTGAGGGCCACCTTGCCTTCTGGAGGGTATTTAAGACCTGGTTCTTCCCTTCTGCATCTTGACAGATCTAGTCCACTTCATGGGTGAACTACCACCCCAGACAGGTAGGTGGGGGTTTAAATTAATCATGCGAGGAGACAAGACAGTACTGGGTACTGAGCATGCACAGAAAGGATTCCAGTAGATCTGCATGATATGATCTGCATTCACAAACCATAAGTACACACCATCCATGACTCCCGGGAAACATATCATACTCCATCTCAATGGAAGATAGCCATGTCCCTCCTGGGGCACAGACACCTACCTCCATACATTTGCAATAATCCACTACTCATACTCACTTCGCACATCGCCTCTGCCACTAGAAGGCAGTTGAGTCCCCAAAATATGCAGTTTAGTGGGGTGCATAGTCAGTCTCCTTGTCTCCAATACTCTCTAGACAGCCTATCTCAGCACCAATCTACTAGCCATACCTCCATGGGTCGCTAGCAGGGATTTAGCCACCTTATCTAGCTTCCTACTGGCTAAAATGCACACACACATTCTAAAATCCTCTTATCAATTCTCATACCTCAGACTTCAGTCCTCCAAGTGTGTTCTCTCACAGCGCTTTGAAGCCATACCAGTGGCACTAGGCACTATACAAATTCCATATTAAATAGCATAATATAAAAAAGAAGATTGCAGAATGCACTTTTCTATAATCTCTACCATATTAACCTTTATAAAAAAATATCAAACATACGTATACTAAGGTTTCTAGTCTAATCATCTAACAATATAATAAAAGGCCAGATCTATGTCCCTGTATGTTTGTCCGATGGAGTAGCTCTGCCTGTTTTCAGCGCTAGAGGGACTGTTGCCTTAGGATACTTAGAGATGATGACAATTTGCATAGCTGTGCCTGTTGTCACCGCTAGAGGGAGCTGTTGCCTTACGATATGTAGTGGTCCTGCTGTATCAATGAAAACCTGAACTTTGGCCCATGTACACAGGCTCTTGTACTAGTATCCAATATTTAAGTACTCTCAAATCTTTAATATTGCATGACCTCTTTTCCACAGCATACACACTAATTATAGTCTAAGAAAATAAGTAAAACTGTAAACATTTCCAGGATTTTACTTTTATACAATATGAATAAATACTAAATGTGTACACATTAGTCACAGAACATGTACCATAGTGCATTTCTCCGTTAAAACTCTGTTCAATGTGTACTTACCTTGCCATCACAGATATGCACAAGCATTGTAAAGTGTCGGTTCTAATAATATTATGTCGGCATTCTTTAAACCCTTAGGCAATCTAGCTTTGTGTGATACTCTTGAGTCACTGCACACAAGCCACTCTACTTCAGTGTGCACCCACTTAGTGAAATGTCCACTATGTATAGATACACCCTCATGAAATATAATTGCACGTGTTGTAAATGTCTTATTGTAATTGATACCTGAGAATTCACAGCGTGTGCAATTGTAGTATGTATCTTTCTACCATTCAATTTTTATCTATGGAGCATAATTAAAAGATGCTTGTTATAGTTTAGATTTTGAAGTGATGATTGCAAATAACAACCACACTGATTATATTTCTGATCTGTTACTGGTAGATATAAAACTCTTTCCAAAGGGATGCAACACATTTCCTGTTTATGACATTGTGCACATGCATGATTCCACTCATAGGACATTCCTATGACATTGTCCACACTTACTTTCTCTTTCTCTAATACCACAAGAATACTCATTAACAATTCTGGTGCATCTTGTTGAGTTTTTCCTGAAAATTCATCTTGTTCTGTTTCTACAGCTATTACATGTCGAATTGACATTGCATAATTTATGTGTTGTGGTATTTCATCTACCAATAGTTTAAGACCTGAAAGTACCTTGCATAATGTTTGTTATACTTTTGAAGGTACTATTTCCATGAGTGATGCCATTTGAAAAAACACACACAGAGCTGCATTTGGGTAAACATGTAACATGTGTTAGATTACTAATTCTACAGTGGGAATAATTGAACTCTACTTTACCTTCTACAATTGTTAGATTGGCTTTCCTTGTACAAGGTACAGGAACCGTTATTTTTTAATGTGACTTTTGTGAAATAAGTCTTGCTGGAGTTGGTTATAACACAGAAATGAGGAGCATACAGTACATGTAACATATTGCACTCTTGAATAGATGAAATGTCAGCTGTCACTTTTCACTCATCAAAGTTTAAAAAACAATGATTCTTAATTTTTTACTCGTGAACGTGCTGCAAATTACATTTCTTCTTTAACCAAAGTGTGCCCTATGACTATCAGTGCAGCTTCTAAAGTCAATCCTTGCAACCTATGCACAGTTATTGCATATGCAGAACACAATGTAAATTGTGCTCCTTTTACAAACATGTCTTTAAAATCATAAACCGTGCACAAGTACAACAAACCAGTTGAGGATCCTCTACACAAACACATTTATCTAAAATGTATTGTATACTTGACAATTGCAGCCACTCTTCCCATTGCTCCATTCACCGGGCCACTTTCAACATTCTGGTTCTGCTTTAACATAACCCATGCATTTATGCACAGCTGTAAAATAGACTCTAGGCCTGCTGTTTTTGAAAAATATGTTTCTAATTGACACAATTGTGTTTTTGCTGTTTTATTCAATTCCATCTATATAATTGGCTCCTTCTCAAAACTCATCATTGCAGACTTGAATGTGTCACACTCTGCAAGTGTAGACATCAAAGCAACACAAGGAATGTTCTTTTGTTGCAGGTTCAACATGACATCAGGTCAAGTTCAACCTACATGAAACTTGTTAGCAATCATCAGTGTACATTTTAAGACTGTTTTCATATCATCCTCAAGCAAACCTGTACAAATGTTTTTTAGCATTTCTGGAAAGTCACAATCTTCAGACTGCCTCATATTAATAGTAAGCTCCTAATATTCAAACTAATTCCAGAGATTTACATTAACAATACTACAGATACTTTTTTGACTATCCTCTGATTGAAGAATCTTGAATACCGTGTATTCTTTCACACGATTTAACTGCAACTAATCTCCAGAAACAACAACAGGTTTGCCTCCAAACAAAACATCATAGTCAGTCCTCAAGACATCTTACATTTGCAAGTGAATGAAAGCTATCATCAGGTTAAACACCATGCTGGCTTCATCCACAATAAATACATTTAAAATGTTCAGAACTCAGCCTACTGCTTGTGCTTTATTTGATGCAAGTTTCCGATGTTCAAGTGTATTATTATGCTCCAATGGTAGCATTAGCAACCATTGTAGTGTTCCACCACCTATATTGAATGCTGCTATGCTTGTGGTGGCAATCAACAAACATGACATAGAGCAATCATTCACTTTTTGCATCATTGCTCTCAATGCAAGAATTAGAAGTTATTTCCCTGTAACAGCCTGTCCACTAACATACATCAATAAAGAATTGTAGTGGGCACAGAAACATTCATAAGTAAGACCATGCAAAAACCTAACTTTGAGATTCTCATACATTTCTTTCTGTTCTTCATTTAGTATTCTTACTAACAGGAGCACATTTTTATGGGGACACTGTTTTTGTTGTATTACACTCTCAACTTCCTCCAGGGCAAGCTCAGCATCTGTTGGAATAATTTGATCTCCTAGTACATTTTTCACTCCCTTCAACGGATTCCTGACTGCCCCAGGCATTTGATTTAGCCAAGTCAGCTGCCAAGAGTTCTTCTTGGTGTATTTCTTTTGCAGTTATTTGTGTCACGTTGTGTGCATGTGATATTTACTTTATTTGCAACAAATGACTCTTCAAAGGTTTGAAAACATCAAAGCAAATCACTCTCTATGCAACATGGTAAGAATAACTGCAAAAGGTAAAAATACAATAATTCCTTTTTCTCTGCAATTTGTTGCAAGACAGTTTCATGTGGTTGAGGAAACTTAGCTTTTCATGTCTCACAGACAGCCAGTAAATCCTTGCACTTTATGTCATCCTCTGTCATTGTTAGCTCCCGCATTATGCTATGAGTAGAGTTCTGCTCCTTCATACAAGCAAAGTTTCTGCAAATATTAACAACATATTTGAGTAATAGGTATCAATTAAATATGTTTCAACATGTCTGTAATATCAGGTGCTCTTTCAGCTAACTGTTATAGGCATTGGTCCCCATTTTTCTAAAATTGCAGGACCAGGACTTAGCCAAATGACATTGATGCTGCATCCATACAGAGGCAAACTAGTCAGCTGATCTGCAGCTTCATAGAATCCACACTCTGTGTAAGAACATTTTGATCCCAAAGCTTAGTCATTTCTGACTAAGACTTTTGTTTGCTGATAAATCAGCCCACACTTCTGCTGCATTGCTATTTTCAGCTTTTGTCAGGTATGATGTAACATAGCGAGCAACAGCTGTTGTGTTATCAGCAATATACAGTACATGAGCATTGGCATTCCAAAGTTGAGCAATGACAGGATTGTTCTGATTTACAAATTGGCTTTCCTTATCTCTTTTTAAGTGTTATATATTCTTAGGTGATTTGTTATTAACATGGTGTCAAACAAATGTAAAATCAGTATTTGGCAGTCCTATCCATGTACTTGAGTGTGGCCCAATTTTGCATGTCTAAAATCACAGCCAACAGTATCACCTGGCATGAGTAGGCATATGATCTGCTGCTTGAGAAATATACCCACAAACCCAATACCCAGCTACCTGTCCTTGCAAAAATCTGCAACCTGAAAATGAAGATCAGTAAAACCGAAATCATGTCTTTTAACCTTAGTGAGACTAATGCACAGACAACTATCGATGGTCCTATGAAGAAAGCCCAATTGAAGAGGTACAATGTTTTAATTACTTGGGGTGGTGATTGATTGTCAACTCAATTGGGATCTACACATGGAAAAGTTGGAACTGGAAGTGACCCAACATTTGGGTGCAATTACACTGTTTGCTACATGTCATGCTGGCTTTTCCTTACCTACCACTGTCAAGGTATATGAAATTAAGATAATCCCAAAACTCATATATTGGGACTGGTGTGGGGAACGAAATGGGCAAAAGATCTTAAATGCTTGGAGAACTGATGCATATAATCTTTACTGAGCTTTCGTGTTCGTCTTCCAGTGCATATTTAATATGTGAACTAGATATTGGCACAATTAACCTAACATTACTGGTGCAGTTCGCCCTATACTACTGGAGACAAGTTACTACTAGTAATAATATAGTGCGCCCTATACTACTGGAGACAAGTTAATACTAGTAATAATATATGGCAGACCGCATTACAGGAGGAGCTTAAAAAAACTGTTAGTACGTGGAAAGCACATGACCTGTACTTAGATATGGGAACAAGGAAAAACATGGAAACAAGACATACATTCTAAAATTACTTGCTTAGCCATCGTGAAATATAAAAGATTGATAAAGAGGCACCTAAAACAATTTGAAAAAGACCAATGCTGGATTGATGTTTCTGCTAAGACTAACAGCAGAGACTATATTAACAGTCGGTTTACCCACTCAAAATGGGCCAGTACATTCACACCATTCCTAAATCATAGCTCCATATATAAGAGAATAAAATGTTATCTGCTCGAAACACACAAGATTTTGGGACCCAAATGGAGCATAGTTAGTTCACTTTGTACATGTAGGTGTTGTGGCATTAACATTCGGCAATCTGCAACACATCTATTATGTGCTTGTCCAGTATTAAACATATAATGATTGGCAGTGTTAAGAGCTGCTGTAATGATCCAGGACATTGTCTGGGAACCCACTAAATTGGGGAACATGTTTTACTTTGAAATGATATAACTCTTATCTAGCATTTGACCACATTCTCAGTGAAAATTAAATTATCTCTTGGGGATTTTGAGAATGTCTTGGCAAAGTTTGGGATGGTGGAGGGAATGTCACTCATCAGACAATCTGAGAATGAAATATTAAGGTTTGTATTCTTGTTTTTCATAATGAGTGTTAAGACATGATTTCTTGGTAGCTATATAAGGTAAGTGAATTTATGATTGTCTATTTTATTGTTGTTATAACAAGGCTATTGGCTGTATTATAATAGAAGAAAACACCAACTGGGACATCAAGCCGGGAAAAAGCACATTTCTTTACTTTACTTTTAAATGTTATTTGACAGTTCATAACACACATGCACATTTGAACCTGACACCTTTCCACCTTGTTACATAGATCTGCATTGGCCTGAACAAGTAACATGTTTTTCAATAAATTGCATTACACAGCTATAACTGTTTTTACCAAACTGTGGAGCATCATTTTCCCACAAGAGCATATGCATATGTGGAGCTCCACGAGCTGGGTACTCTTTCCTCAAAAAGTAATGTTCCACAGTGCCTAGTGGACCAATTTCCTATTTGTATATAAAATGCACATTGCCAAAATTGATAATGAATTAATTTAGATACAGTAACAGGGTCCGTGGCACACAATTATGCTAGTGTCATGTGTAGTTTACCTTCTTTGGTTGGATTAATTTGTCGAATCCAGTAAGAAACTTAAAGTCACAAACCAAGTAGGAGGACCCAGGTTTCGGAGCATGCATCGAGTATCAGAATGTCTTCTGTACCAATATTCTTTGGTTCGTCTCATAGTGGTAAGGATATTGGTAATTTTTCATTCTAGAACATTATCCTTTTGTTTTACCTGTTGTATCAGCTCATTTGTAGAAACATTTCCAAATCTAGTTACTGTTTGAAGGGCATGAGCAACTGAATAGCACAGTGTTGAAAATTCATTTTCATAGAGTAAGTGAAAAATAAATTATTGGTTGCAGAATCTGGAATCCTCAGATTACATATGTGTACAACAGTGTCCTGAGGAAGAAAAAAGAACTAGCTGATCGTCCAATCTGCCACCATTTCCAATGGGAAAAAGCAGAGCAAAACAGCAAGCTTCTAGAATGTTGTTCTCCGACATTGACTGGTGCACCATTTATTTGCTTCATTTCATATAATTCAAGACTATCACCCATCACTTCTCGTGAGTTTAGAGGATGAATACTGTAATGCTCATACAAGCTGTTACCTTCAGCAAAAGAAATATGCTGAAATGACATTCATTGTTCTTCTCTGTTAATCCAACATCAAGTATGAACAAGTCTGGTACATTCAGGCTGATTTTATATAGGCCATTGTGATTGACTAGAAACTCTAAGCTCCCTTTACCTTTGTGATATCTATAAGCTGTTGCCAAACATGTTTATCCTTTGTAGCAACACTGTTCACCAAAACAAAGACTATTTAATGTCACATTTCACCCCCACAGTAATCATGTTGTATTGCAAATGTAGAGGTAAATAGACAACTGTACAGTTCACACCTTGCACTAATGACTTTTAGGTAGTCTCAATATCTTTATAGTCTAAAAGTAACCTAAAAAAGAGGAACAGTTTGCAATGCAATCGCCTCAAACATGTTCAAATTTTGAAGCACATCAGTAAATTCAGGTTTATCCATGGTGCTCAATGTGCTTTTTTGAGGGATATTTCCTCTTTGTATCACACTGAAACAGTACCTGCACCTGCACACTAATAATATATCATATGTAGTGAAGTGAATCGCTCCTCTACATACAAATACAGATAAGGTTCTTCCAAATATCATCTGCACCGTCTCTTATTTTGTCTTCTACGTATACTTTATGGACTTCTCTTCTGTAGAATATGCATCGACAGAACACACAACATACTCAGGTTTTTCACTTGAAGAAGTCTAAAAATTTGCCATTCCTTGACCATATTTATTAAAATATAAATCCTTTAAAAGCCTAGGATCATCATTGCCCTGTCCTGCAAGTGATTATTCTACATGCAAATCATATTTGAAATGAAAGAGTATTACAATTTCAAGTGTAAAATGATGAAACTTTCTATACTTCCAGTAGTCAACACCTCATTTAACAGTGCAAGTGACGTACATAGTGTGTTGCACTCATACAGTTTAAAAAGATAGTGTACTGTGCTGTGAACAATGAATAGGCATTGTGGTGGTTGGTGGTATGGGCTGTCTTCATGGGAGCTCGGGCATGGCTGGAGATCTCCCTTGTCTCGTAATTTGGGCGTAGTGTATGCAATGCTGCTTTCCCCGTACAGCCCGTAACCTCTACCTATGATTACTAATATCTGGCAAAATAACAAGTTGCTTGTGCCCTGCGCTAAACCATATGGGTTGATTATAGTTGATTATGTTGAAGTGAGGTTCTTTGTGTTAGGAGGTGGACCTTTCACGTCCCTCCTCCCCCCCTGGCCCATCATAGTGCTTTGAATGCATCTCGCATTAGGGATGCTTAGGGGTGGGGGACGGGGCTGGCCCCTTCCCCAAATTCCCCCTTTTGTTACTTCCACAGTAGCATACTCTTAAACCTCTGTGCTCCAGCTCCTTCCTCTCTGCTTCGTCATAAAGCTGAGGACCCTTTATTGTGACCCAGGCCCTACACACTGACCGCAAACTCTCCCCCCATTCAAGTACTCTTCAGGTGAGCAAGTCATATAGATACATACCCCATCCCTTCCAGGTCCACCCAACCCTTTGTAATTTTCTAGATCAGGGGGTAGAGAAATGATAGGGTGGTATAGATGGTCAACTTCATCTCCATACAGGATGGGGAGCATTTCATACTTAGGGCCACTTTGTGCAATATCACTCTGTACTTCAATATCTTTTGTTTTGCGAGGTGCTTTTGGAATGCCAAATTGATACCATCATTCTTGTGCTATTAGGTGCCACATTGGTACAAAATCGAAGGCCCAGCTAACATGTGCAGAAAATATCAAGGATGAACACTATGATGGGCATCAGCATCTTCATGATCGCTCCGAGTCACGACAGGGCCCAACTGAATGCCAAGGTAAACCAATCACTGTCCTGTACTCCCATCTCATTCGTAATACGAACACCCAAACCATGGACAGCTGCGACAATGTGGGATAATGGTGCATTCTCCTCATCCTTTGGAGGCACAAATGTGCAGCAGGAATCGCCACATTTTTTTCAAACCCTTCCTCCCATTCCTGTTAATATGTCCATGAAATGTCAGTTTTGCATCTTCATAAGTCTCAATGCATGCAACTCAACCTTGATCACATTGAACTCGTTCTCTGTATCATTTGCGAGCTGGACAAGCTCCCATCTCACGATCTGCAACCATTTGGCATTTGCTGGGAAAAGTAAAGATGCAAAAATGGATTCTGCTGAGTTGAAGAGCCTGTATTCTTCTGGTATTTCAGCAAGTAATGCAGAAGAGGCTTTAGATATGTAATTCAATCTTTTTGTCATCTTTAATTGTTGGAACTGTCCTTTTCCTGAAGGGATGTGGAGATCTTGTGCAGGCAACAAGCCTATATCTTTATTTTTGAATGAAGGGAGATTGGTTAGCCCCTCAGCAGTCCCCCATTCAGGTGTTCCCCTGGGATCACTAATACTGCTGAGTACAATGTGGCCAGCGAACAACAGCCCCTCCATGATGGTGGGAGGTGCAAGTAAGCTTGCTGGCCACAAACCCAGCAGTAATCCATCATCGCTGCTGTTCCTTTCTTCATGTCTGTGATCAGGAGAGTCTTATTGAAACGTTTGGGCCAACAAAGACTGTATCCTTGCTGCGGAAACAAATTCTATACTCTTCTTCCCTGTGCACTTGTATCGGCTTTTCCATTGTTGCAGCCCACATCAGCTTTGTGATGTTCTGTGTCCAGATTTGTGCACAGAAATGTGTCCAACTGTGCTATCCTTTCCTTGTTGTATTTTACCAGTCCTTCTGCCAAGCAAGGTAGTGTGGTGTCCTGACAGTTATTAATGACATGTTTACACCCTTTCACAATCAGATAGAGAGAGAGAGCAAAAAAAGAAAGAAAGGAAGAAATATCTCCTGAAAAAAGAAAGATACAGAGCTAGCAGGTGAGCTTCGGCCTGCCATTGGAGCATGCTACCACACACAAATCGCCCTTGGACAGGCTGGTGAGGTAGATGCGGTACAGGTACTGCTACCCCTTGTTCTCAAGATAACTGGTATACCAATTTACTATCTGGAGGTGCCCTATGAACGTCAGAGAGGTGGATCCAATAGCACAACCCCTTAACTTTCACTGCAAGGGGAGTGCAAAACACCACCTCCTAGGGCCCGTTCAACCAAGGGTTGTTCCACCTGCGCACAAAATTACAGACGTATATGAATCCACCAGGCAGCAGTGGTTTTGTGGTCATATGCTCAGGATCTGTCGCTGCAGTAGTTACTATGTCCTGTGTCTCTGTCGTTTCAATCCTGGGAGGTGCAATCTGTCGGGATATACATTTATTTGCCCTAGTTAGTGTGGTAAAACAGTGTTTGAATTCATTGCTTAGCATCGCTGCTGTCCTATGTGCGTCTGAAGCTGTTCTTCTAGGGGATATTGGGGTATGCATCCGCTGACCAGTGACCACTTCATGAGGTAACAAATGGTGGTCTGTGCTGGGCTGCGTGTGTAAACTGAAGAGTGTCAAGCACAAACAGGGCACCCAGTTCTTCTTCAACACAGTGCACAGTTTGGATAACTTGCTTTTGAGGAGCCCATTTATTATCTCTAATATACCATTGGCTGTGGGTGATAAATTGAAGTCATCCAGTCTTTGATGCCAAGTAGTGTGGTGACGTGCTGAAGCAATGCATTGAAAGAATGTGTGACATTATCTGACGTCAAAACCTTGCACACACCCATCGAGAGAAACCCTTGCATACCACAAATCTAGCATCACACTTGGCATCCAGATAAGCACACAGCCCTTCTTCCACCCAACTTGAAAATGGGAAAGCCACTACAATGAGGTACCTAGATCCATTAGAACTCTCACCCATGTCAGCATAATCTATGTCTAATTGATGCAACTGCCCATTAGGGTGGGGCAAGGTGCCCTGTAACATCTGTAGTGTCATCCTTGTACTGAAAGTTTGACATGTGGAGCAATGTATGACTATTTCTGTGATACTTTCCTGAATATTTCCTGTTTATCTGTTTATCTGCTGCTATGTGCTGTTTTGAACTATGTGATGGGTAATGTAACTGTTCAAATGCTACAGCTAGCAGCTTCTGGGACATTACTGTCTTCCCAGTGCACTCGTGCCTCCATAACAGATAGGTCAGGGGTTGCTTGCAACCTCTCTGTAAACACAACTCTTTCTCTCTTTCAGGTGCCCTTACTTGTAGCTCGATAATCTGGGAGATTGGCAATGCTGTGTAAGGTACTAGATGTTTTATTGCTGGTGGGGCAAGCACAACGTATTCCGTGGGTATTTCATTTGGTAGATACATTGTCATTTTGTTTGCCGCATCAGCAGCTGTGTTCCCCATTGATATTTCATCTGTCCCATTAGTGTGGGCGGCACACTTGATGACCGCCAAACAAAAGATGTCTGAGATAATGCGTCTATCAGTATTTCTAACAGTGCCGCATGCTGCACTGGGGATCCATCCACCTTCCAAAACCCTCTCCTCTTCCAGTGGGATAGACAGGCGTGCACAGTTGTTGTGACCTATGCTGAGTCCGAATATGTTGTGACATGGCACCCTTGAGATGCTGTCAAAGCCTCAATAAGCGATATGCGTTCTGCCGTCTGTGCAGATTAATGAATGGGCAACCTTTTAATGACCACCGTCGTGTACTCTCCTTCCTCAAGACATACCACTGTTGCCCCTGTCCGTCTTTGCCCCCTTCCTGATCAATTGTGGAAGACCCCCTCAACAAAAAATATAAATATATCTCACCCTCTGACAATGCGCAATCCCTTGCTTTGGGGAGGTCGTTCTCCTCCCCTTCATCTGTGGCATAGTCGTGCACCAATAAGTCCTCTGTAGTAAGCATGTCTGTTAGGAAGGTGACAGGGTTAACTGTTTTCCATCTAAACACAGGAATGTGGGGTTTAGAAATGATAATCTCATATGCTGAAGATCGTTGTGTAGTCAGAGTAGATTTTGATCTTTCTAGAATGGGAACAAAGAGTGTTCCACGTGCAATGTAAATGAGCCCCCCATTAGGATTGTAGAACTTTTCTCTATTGCAAAAGCAGCAACTGCTAAAGCTTGTTCGCACGCAAACTGCCCTTGCAGCACTGCATCCAGATTGCTGCCATAATAGGCTAATGGCGTATGGCCCATAGTACACTGCTGAGTCAGTACTGCTGTCATAAAATGGCCATCTGAATGTGAAAATAAGTAATATTCATGTGTGTAGTATGGGGTGGCCAGTACTAGTGCCAAACTAATGAGTTCTTCTAAATCATCATACTGTTTGATAATGACTGCCGTCCACTGTAACTTGTTGTCCTTGGTTTTCTGTGCTTCCCTAAGGGCCTGCAAAAGTGGCCTTGTGTACGCTGCTTAATCTAGAATCCATGCCCTACAGTTGTTGCACAGGGTCACAAACTTGTGCATTTCTTTAACTGAGGCAGGTCTGGTGTGGAACATTCTGACACTGCCCTGTCTGGTAGAGTTCTTTTACTATTTGTTGATAAGAACTGCCCCAGATAGAGCACCTCCCATTGACAGTATTGCAACTTGACCTTGTCGACCTTGTACCCCTTGTAGGTCAGAAATTGTACAAGTGCAATGGAATCCCTTTGGCAGTGCTGCTCACCATCACCACACACTAGCAGATCGTCCACGTACTGGATAATCATGCTAGAAACCAGAATATTCCTTAAATCAGAATGAAGTATTCTGTTAAATATGCTTGGGCTCTCACAGTACCCGTGAGGTAACCTAGTATGTTCGAACCTGGTTCTATATAAATAGTGTAAAGTACCTCAATTCAGGATGGAGTGGAATCAAGAAGAATGCATTGTTCAAGTCCACTACAGTGGATTAAGTGGCTTCTTTAGGGATACTGCATCAAATTATCACTGGATTCAGAATGACTGGAATTTTTTTCTGTGTCACATCATTGAGGAGGCACAAGTCCTGGATCATTCTCCATTTGCCCCCTGTTGATTTATTTACAGGACGTATCACTGTGGTACACATAGACATTGATGACACAATGATCCTCTGGTCCAGTAGGGCCTTTATTGTCTTTCAAATACCCTCCTCTGCCTCCCTGCATAATGGATATTGTCTTGCTCTGGGCTGCACCTGGCTTCAGTGTTACACGCACAGGGGTCACGTCTTTCAGTAACTCTACATCATGTGTATTTGCATTCCACAACTGTGGAAGCATGTGTTGTAAATCTTCGTCAAAGGGCATTGCATCCACCGGTATTTTACCATGATGTCACAGGGGGGTACAAATCTCTGATATTATTTCCCCATCTTTATCATTGCTCCCAATCAGCTCAACATCCGTCACTTCCTTTAATTGTACTGTCAGAGCTATACAGAGCACTGTGCACCATTAACACCGGTCCCTTGTCAATTCCTAATAGGGCAACCCTCTTGTTGGAAACCAACAATCACTGTAAATCCAGCGACAATAGTATTCCCACCACCACCTCAGGTGACACTGCTGGACAAAAGATGAAATCTGTGGGCACTCCCCAGCACTGCTTAGTGATCAGAGGCACCGCCTCCATGAGCACAGTAATACCATAAATGAACATATCAAGGTCCACGGGAGTCCCACAGACCACTACCTCTCTTGTCATTGTGTGTATTATCAACCTCGTTCTGATAGCACACAACAAAGGCATGGAGCAAACTATACTACGATCTGAAAATGATTTGTCATGTTTAATTTGCTGAGCAGGTTCCTGCACAGCAAATTAACAGGGGAAGTTTCAGAATATAGTAAGGGTGCTTGCACTACCTTCTCTCCCACCTTTACGTCCGGCTCTTCAGTTTATGGAACCTTGGAAATATCCCCAGAGAATCCCTGCGCGTCAGGATATTTTCCTGATAAAGGGAATTTTCCCTCCATGATAAATGATTTAGTTGTACCTGAGTCTACCATAAATATGACATTTTTGTTTCCTTTCTCCGCCTGCCCCAAAGGTTCCTCTCCAGGGTGGATGGTCATTGACATGACCGGACACGTGAGTGCTCTCTTTGGGCTGTCCTAATCAGGATATCTATTCGTTCCAGGGAACGAGAAGGGGTTGCTCACCATCAGTGTTGCTCCTCCAAAGGGAGTAGTAGCCCCACCTGGTACCCTGCTCAGTGGGGCAGCACCGCCCTGTTGTTGCTGTGGTGGATGCCGCACTTGCATGTCAGCTACTTGAAGCTGCTGATTACATGTTTGGTGTTGCCCCTGTGGATACCCTTGGTTCTGATATCCTTGACCTTGTTGGGGGAGCCCTTGGAACTGCTGTGGTGACCCATAATTATACCCGACTGCAGACCTGCTCCTGCAATCCCTTGTGAAATGTTCCCACCTTAAACAATTCCAACATTGGGTTGGTCCAAAACCTCATCCTCTTGCGCCATGAAATCTAACTCTACCTCACTGCTGTCCTCCTTGTTGCCACTGTGGGACAGGATATTGTTGTCCCCCGCTCCACTGTCCTTGACCTGTCACTGTCCTTGTCCTGCTTCAGCCCAGAGCACAGCAATTGTGGTGCTCATAGCTTGTTGGGTACTCTTTCCCCTGTAGACACAGGCTCCTGAATGACAACCTTTGCCAATTTCATTTCCACCAATTTTGAGTCCTCCGCCTGACGCCTTTGAGCTGTTTCTCTCTCCAGTTTGTTCATCCTTTTGCAATGATGCACAATCATAGTCTGTATTTCCAGCCCCCTTTGCCTCAAGACCCACAACTTTATCTAAGGCCATTTGTACTTCCTTTGGCAATCCTCTCTTTACAATAAAATAGAAGAATTATATCGGACGATCCTACAGTCCTCCCGTTTTAGCTCTCTACATCTCTTGCAAATGTGCTCTAATTACATTAAATGATGCTCCCTCATGTTCATCGTCCCCCAGGCTTATTCCTTAATTATAGCCACCATCAAGCTATTAATACCCCCATTGCCAAGGGCAACCCTGAAGTTTGTTTTTTAAATTTGTATATTTACTTTCTCGCCCCTGCTGTGAGCTGTGGGTGAGCCTTAATTAAATGATTCTTATCCATCTGAGGCCAGGGCACATACTGTGTTCTCCAAGCCCCCTTCGTATAAGGGGCATCTACATCTTTCCCCCACTTCTCATACCCTTCTTCACACTTGCCCTTTTTCTTACTGATGCCTTCTGGATGGTTCTACTCCTCAACCTGCCCCTCCCCATGTGCCTACTCCTTGGGGGTACTCTCATCTGCCTCTTCACCCCATCATTCTTCTTCACCCTGTTCCTCAGTGAACGAGTCACTATCTTCCTCCCTCTCAACATCTCCCATCACCGTGTCTGAACCGAAGTATGTCATTTTACCCCTGCCTCCTTCCTTTTCAACACATACACCTTTCATTCCTCCCTGATTAATTCTAAGCAAGATATCTCTTGACCTCTATTCTCCTAATCTGCCTTCCGGTGCCCCTACCTCCCTCACCTCTTTAGAGGATGATTGTATCCTGTTCAGTTTTGCCAACAACTGTGACAACCTTTCTTCGTACTCTCTTGACCTGACACCTGCGGATGCTGTTACTTTATGAGGGTTTGCGTATGGGGGTGGGAGAGTGGTAGCCTGTGATTTTACTGGTGCTGAAGGGGTTCCTATCACAGCAGGAGGGGTCCCTATCACTGCAGGTATAAAGGTTGGATGTGTGTACCCTTTTGCGGGACACGCTATGAAGGGATATAATCCCCTGCGCTCTGCTCTGCTGGTGACTCGTCCTCTCCTTCTCCCTTCCTGCACCTTCCATCTTTCTGCCTCTGTGCCCCTACTCTGTCCCCTTAGTCTTCTGCGTCTTCAAACATGGGTCATAGGTCTAAGATTTCTTTTCTGTTCTGTAGCTGCTACCCCTTATACTTAGCTACTAAAAATGTGGACATGTATTCAAAAGACGCTCTTATTGTGTGAGCCCTCCTCCTGTCTCAGCGATCCACCGATTATGATATTTCTCCAAACTGACACAATACAGTGGCAGGGCCTTGTACATATACTCTTTGGGTGTCCTTGCCCCCAAGCAAATGATGTCTATCTCTTACTGACCCCACAAAGTCCTGCTAACATGTTGCACACTCTGCTGCTTTCTTGTGTCAAAAAAAAATCAGCCCCCACCCTCTTCTGTCCCCATCCTTGCGCACACACACTATTCCACAAAACCAGCCAATGCCACACCACACCGCAACACACACAATAACTGCCCCTCCTAGGGCCTGTTCTTTATCCAATAAAATAGAATACACTTAAATAACAAGCTAAAATAACAGAATCGGCTGAAATGACCGAATCCAATTTACCTACCCACCAAAAGACCTAAAAAACATACCAACAAAAGTTCAAACTACAAAAAGTTTGAACCTTTTGTGGTATGTATGTTTTGGTGGGGTAGGTTAAAAAAAAAAGAAAAACAAAGGCTTTGTGGGCTTCAGGGGTGTCCGCCTTAACACCCCGTTCACTATACTATATAGTGTAGTGAGCAGGGTTTGCGGGGGACAACGCCGGAGCTGACCCAACTAAAAAAACAAAAAAAGCTGTGGGGGCTGCGAGGGTGTCACCATACTTTACAACTGCTTGACAAATTCCTTTTTAAACATTTTTAAAAAAGAAAAGGACCCTGCGGCACCGGTTCCCGATCACAGAAGTCAAAGGGAACCAGCGTTGCAGGGACACAGTGCTTCGAGGTGAAAGGTAAGGAGAGGGGTGGGTTGTGGGCAGTGTGGGGGTGTGGGCAGGGGTTAAGTTTTGGGGTTTACAACAAATGTCTGCATCAGAATTGTACGAACATTTTTGTATATCGTATTTTTCTGCCACAGTAAAACAACCCCAATCCAAAATAACAACAACTACTTATTCCAGGCTTATTTTGAGACCACTAATTCTGGTACCACCTTTCCTCCCTGAGCAGAGGCTCCCTGCCTTACCTTTACCTTACCTTATAATATCTTACCTTATAATGCCTTACTGAAATAATTTCTTCACAGCAAGAACACTAACAAAAAAGAACACAAACCTCACCCACGTCACATCAACAACCTTGCTCTCCATGTGCTCAAAGCTCTCACACTTCCCCATTCATCTGTCCCCTACTTGTTATCGCTTACACGAGTCTGCTCACTTGTGCCTGCTCACCCGAACTCCTCCGTCACATGGTTACAAAACCGGCCCGCACTTTTCTCGGAGCCATGCCCCGCTTCAAAGAACAAAGAGGTCGCTGTAGGTGTGTGTGACTCCTTCTGGAGAAGCGGCCTGGAAGCCTCCACAAATACGAGGGGCACTGGGATCACATTGGCATCACCAATCGAAGGCAAGCCCCTAAACACTCACACCAGAGAGAATACAACCCACTAGGGAAGAAAAGCCCAAGTCGATTTTATAGTGTTAAAAAGTGCAGATGAGAGCAAAGGCAAGGAATTCTGCTGCTAAGAGTGTTGTGCTGAAAAGTAGTACAAGCAGAATCTTATAAAGGAAAACATTGTCATAGATGACGCAATAGATATAGTAAGACCCCGTGCGGCTTGTTGGTGTGTACCTATACATGCCTATACATGATCCGCCTGCTCAATAAGAGATACCAGGTCATTGATTCCAGCACAATCCATCCGTCGTCTGTCACGTGGGTGCTGCCGTGATGATCTTCTTCTCACGTCAAAGGTCAAAGAACAAATTAATTACATACAGCTACTTTTCACTTATACTGTGCAGCTGGCAGGCCTTAAAAGGGCCAAAAAGGAGGTTCTGGGGCACTCTACCCTTCACACATACATTTCACTCACTTCCTTCTTCACCATCTGGCTCCAAGGTCTCCACCCTCGTTTTGATCTATAATATACCCCTCCTGCACCTCCTAAAACAAATTACACGATTATCGCTCAATGATGTGCCCTGTCCGCCCTCTTTGAACATTTCATCGCTTGTTACTTTGGGGTTGGTGATCAAACGCCACCTGGTGCCATGGAATTTAGGGATCTTAAGGTTTAGTCAGGTATGTGGCTATAACTTGTGGTTGCCTGGGGATGGGGCGGGTCATGCTTCGGCCAGTGTGAGATATCATGCACACTAAACAGTGGTCTGTGATCACCGCCTTGTAGGGCACATTATTCTTGAGCAAAAAACATATCTTTGCAACACTGTTAGAAAAATGAATAGGCGTTGTGGTGGCTGGGGGTGTGGGCTGTCCTCATGGTGCTCGGGCATGGCTGGAGATTTCCCTCCTCTCGTAATTTGGGCTAGTGTATGCTACCTATGATTACTAATATCTACGCAAAATAACAACGTTGCTCGTGCCCTGTGATACACTATGTGGGTTCATTACATTTGATTATATTGAAGTGAAGTCCTTTGTGTTGGGAGGTGGTCCTTTCATCATCCCCCCTCGCCGCTGGCCCATCATAGCGCTTTGAATGCATCTTGCCTCACTCTAAGGCACTTAATGGGGTGGAAAGGCACTGCCCCCTTCCCGACAGCAGCCAGCATTCATATGAGGAGAAACGGACTGTCAAACTCCTTTTCTCAAGACAGGCCAGAGAGTGACCAAGAAGAACAGTTTTTCGATGACTTCACAGTCATAAATGTTCTGCAGCATCTTAAATTGTTTACATTTTTATTTTTGTTTAATACTAAGAATATCTTTAAGACTCTATAAGACTCTAGAAGTCTTTTTTTTAACTTTCACTGAACACTGCCTTAATGTACTTTCTTCATTAGCTCTTGATTTTCATATTTCTTCTCTTTCAAAAATCCCATTACCTTGCACTTCATACCCTCATTCTGTTTCTGCAATAACAAGTCACTTTACATGTTTCAGTGTAGCTCTCTTCACTGAAAAATCTATCTGTATGTGAAGTGTGTATCTACTCTTCTCTAAACACATCACAAAAGGTTTCCTGTGTAAGTACACAAATAGATTGATGTTTTTCATGGAATCCCTTTGTGATCTTCGTCAATGTTTTTAAATTGTTCAACACTAAAATTTCCTTTTCATGTGAAAAACCTTTCTGATGATTGCCTCAAATTTCCTTTTTTTGCAAGAGACGCTTGATATAAACACAATCTTATTTCACACTTCTCCAAAGTTTTGAGAACACTCAAGAATGAAACCTTTTATGCACATTCTTAATCCCCTCTCTGAAAAGTAAAGCTGCACTTTATTTTCCTTATGTAAATATCTCCTGTTTCTTCATCGCTACAATAATGTTGATGCACACTTTGTATTAACTGTCTTACCTGAAATCAGAGTGGTTCCACTGGGTTCAGTAGCTTCTTTCTCAAATTATACATGTTCCCATCCTGGTTCTGCTCTTTTTTCCGTACTTAAGGAGCCCTCCAGCATCTTTTCCTTTGCAGATGAGGTGCAGGTGCAAGTGGATATAGGTCAACTGGCCTAAGCACCACCCACCTTCTTAGCCATGCCTCTTCCTTCCTGTTCTTAACTCTTAGATCAAGGGCGCGCTCGCCCGGGTGTCTGAAAAGAAGTGCAGACAAAGAAAAGGGCAATTCCTGTTTGGACCTGTTCAGACCAGGGGGACCTAGGGCCCGACCCCCTCCTCAGAGAGCAATTAAGCATGCACCAATATGTGTTTACTCCCTCTGTCCCCACAGGCCATCCCCACCCCCTCTGGTCCCCCCGAGATGTTCCCTTGTGCCCCCACCCTAATCACACACAGATGTTGCCTGTTTTGCTTGATTCTTCTACCCTGCTCCCGCTGTAGCCCTCCAGCCTACTTGTGCAGGAGTCTGTCCTGATACATTCCGGTTTCACCACCACCGTCTTGTGGCTAATGCTGGATTTGATTGTATGGACTTAATTGATTCATGTTGCGTCACCCATTCCCAACTCTCATGCTGGACTTCCTTTGCATCTTGTACTCATGGTGGCCCTGAATCATGCTGTTCCCAACTTCATCTTGTTTCCTGGCTTGCAACATTATGTGTTACTACTGACTTCTGCAATTGTATTCGCTCTCCCCTCTTGCTTCTCCACTCTTTTTGACTGCTTGACTGCTTACTCTCTGTTCTCTGTTCACCCTCACACTTCTCCCTTTCCTATCTCCTCCCCTCCTCCCCTTACTTTCTTCTATCCACTTACTCTATCAGAATTGTCCCTGGGCCTAGTATGATAGCAACCTGATAGGTCTCCTCCCCCCTCCACTTACTTGCTTTTTTTTCTCCTTTCTCCCTCCCTCCAGCACTATCTGAAATGTCGTCCTGCCTAATACAATAGTCGCTTGTTTTGTTCCTCCCTTCCCTTTCTGCACCCATTTCCCTCACGTTTTGTTTTCTCCAACTCTACCAGAAATGTCGTCAGGTCTAGTACAGTAGTTGCCTGCCTGTTTCCATTTCCTTCCCACTCTCCCCCTCCCTTCCTTATCTATGTCTTAGCTCTTGCACTATCTGAAATGTTGTCAGACCTAGGACGATTGTTAATTTCACATTATGACCTGTAAGAATGTCATTGCATTTTCCCTTGTTCCCTCCCTTGCCTTGAAGCGCTTTGAAACGCATTCTGTATAGGCGCTATATAAATAAACTATCGTATCATATCATATCGTACTTGCTCTTTGCAATACATTACCACATTACTTTTATTACAGTTTTATACAATTCAGGAAACATCAGCCTCAACAGTTTTAGATGTAGTAACGTTACTTCTGTGCAAATACTTTTCCTTTCCTCTGTGGTGTGAAGTCCATTCCTTTGAAGGCATGTTTGATCTATACTCCAGAAAAAAGAAGATTTTTTTTAAAACTGTATTTATTGTTTCATAACAAACATCCATGTATGAAATATTTTCCAGCATAATTCTTGATGTACCTTCTCACCCACCCGCATCCCACCCCATTTTCAACTTCCCACCCTAAACCCAACTGAATACTTACTATTTCCTGTACCAAAGCCAATAATACATGGGAATTTACAGGGTTTTCAAATAGACTGTCTGCTTCATATACATCACATATATTCTCTTCCACATTGAGGTGTTTCCCAACTAATCGCTCTCAATATATCTTTAGCATCTACAGAGAGTTCAAGCAGGCTTCTCATCGGGTGAATGAAACAGTGTCTGTACTAGAAGATTCCAAGACATCATGTCCTCTGTACTATCCCCTCCCCCTCTTTGGATTGGTTCATACCAGACTGTTGTCTCTGCTAGTTACCATCTTCTCCAATTTTCCCACCATATATCTATGCTTGGACCTTTTTTCTGACTTGTGACTTCAAGGTCATGACAATCCTCCTCTTTGCCAGAACCCGTGCCAAACCTATCAATCTATTTTCCGTTCTATCTCTGGTTGTGCGGATATGCCCCAAAAGCAGGCCTTTGGCTTCCATACATATCTGGTTATACCCCAATTTCTTAGTCTTTGTTCCATATCTTGCCAAACTTCTTGCCAAAAGTCTTGTATTACAGGGTAGCTCCAAAACATATGTGCTTTATCTGCATTGTGCCCTTTACTATGTGGGCACTCTTTGTTGTCTGCACCTGTGACAGTATTTTTTGTGTCATGTAAGCTGTATGAATGATGTAAAATTGGGCCATTATGAATCTAGCATTCCTCAAAACCTTTTTGTAGTATAGTAATGCCCTGGACCATTCACTATCCGTTAACTGCCTGCCCATATATAATACCCATGCATTCCTTACTTTGGTTGTGTCTGCAGGAATGGCCTCAGTTAGGCCCTGACATATTCTGGACACCCCATGGCCCCCCTCCAATCAGTGGCGTAACACAAAATGTGGGGGCCCCCCTGCGAGCCATTCTGAGGGGCCCCCCAACTCAGCAACACATCACGGTTCGTGCTACACACTGGGCAGGCCTAGATTATCACTCTTGCACAATACGCATGAACGTGCTGCTGTAGGGGTATGCCGCACACTGTACTAGGAGAACGATATAAATATGTGTTTTAATGCAATATACAGCACACTTTGAGAATAATCGGCTAAAAAGCCAGAGTGTTTGCAATTGTTTTGTAGGATAACACCAATCCAATACACGCTAGTCACCAACAGTGCACAGGAACATGAATGCTTTGCTATTAAAAATGTCATGGCACATTGAAAACAGGTCCCACTGGCTGCACAATGTAGACCAGTGTAGACACGTCCTAACACTACAGTAAAGCATGCCAGGCCACATTTAGACATACCTAGACTCATCAAGAAGAGAGCACACACTGAAGCCCGGATCTCTGCTGCCTCCAACAACACGGCCAAACTCTTTAAAATCTGCATGGAACTGGTCAATCCTGTTGCGGGGTCCATCTCTCCTGTTCCCTCGCAGGCCCTCTGCATGGCTATGGCCTTGCACTTCTGTGCTAAAACTCAGGACATCCTGTCAACTATCTCCTCTTCCTCTCCCTCTTCCTCTCTCGGCCTCCCTTTGGCCATCTCTACCTCTCCTCCTCCTTTCTCCTCTTTCTCTCTGACAACACCTGACAAGGTTTCTAGACAGGTCTGATCCATGAAAGTGTCATCCAAACAGCTGCTCCCCTGCTCCTCCAGAACCATCAAGGACCATATTGACACCCTTGCTGCACCTTGGCCGATTTCTGTAATCAGTCTTTCATCACTGGAACGTTCCCCTCTCCCAATAAGCACTCCCTTGTGCACCCACTCCTCAAGAAGCCGTCTGCCGATCCTACCTGTCCAGCAAACTATTGCCCAATCTCCATCACCCCTTTCCTGGGAAACTCTTGGAAAAAAGCTGGCCATCTCCCAGCTTACTCTCCACATTGAATCTGTTGGTTGCCTCCATGACCATCAGTCTGGCTTCATAGCTGCCAGAGGCACAGAAACTTCTCTCCTGAACACCCGTGAAGATCTGCTCTCTAACCTTGATTCCAGCCTTCCTTCTGTCCTAATCCTCATTGATCTTCCCTCTACTTTCGACACAGTCAACCACGCCATCCTGATCAATCCACTATGTGAGAACCTGGACATCAAGGATCAGGCCCTGTAGTGGCTGACCTCCTTCCTCTTGGACTGCCTCTACCAGGTCCAACTTGGTCCCTTTCTCTCTGCCACCTCTCTACCTGTGGCATTCCCCAGGGCTCTATCCTCTCACCATGGTTTTTCAACCTCTACTTGGCCCCTTTGGCCCACCTGATCTCTACCTTCTCCTCTAACTTTCAGTGTTAAGCGGATGGCACTAAGCTTTCCTTCAGGCTCCTTTCATCTCTTGCTCATTCCTGACTGTTTATCCGTGATTCAGGATTGGTGCATCTCCAACTATTTCTACCTTAGTGCCATTAAGATGGCGATCCTTCTCATTGGGACCCCTGCCCCTGCGTTCCCTCTCTCACTCTGGCCGCCCACCTTGGGCCCTCTTCCTTCTCCATCCTGCAAAAAGGCAAAAAACCCTTTGTCATCATCGACTCCACTCTCTCTTTCTCTCCTTGCATCTTGGACGTCACCAAGAAGTCTCACTACCTACCAGCTGCTCCTCCTCAAAGGGACTCTTTCTCACTTTCCCCCAGAAGCTCACTGTCTCCAGAGCCCTGTTTCTCTCTAGGCTGGACTCCTGCAACAGCCTCTTTCTCAAGCTGCCTTCCTCTACTCTCCGCCCTCTGCAACTAATCCAGAACAGGACAGCAAGACTTATCCTGGGCCACAAGCCCAGGGATCATATCTCTACAGCCCTGAAATCTCTCCACTGGCTCCCAGTGTTTGCAAGAATCAAGTTCAAGACCCTTTGCATTGTCCACAAGGCTTTTGCGGGTCGGGCCCACACTACATCCAACGCTCCTTTCCAAAATACCATTTTTTTCTAGCCCATCCCCCGGCTACCTCCAACTCTCTAAGGGCTAGATGCTTCTTTAGGCAGAGAGTGGGGATAGATCTCTCTCCTCTGCAAATGCCTCCCTCTGGAATGGCCTCCCTGCCCCTCTCAAACATTAGCGGACCACCTGATGTTCCGGAAGCAGCTCAAAACTTTTCTCTTCTCCTCTGCTTTCGCTCTCTCCCTACCCTGCTGACGTACCTGTCTGCGGTACTGACTGGTTGCTTAGCGAGTCTCACTGAGCCCAGGCTCTTTCTTGATCAGTCACCCTTGCACTGCCTCCAGCCTACCACGCACTTAGGGACTGTAACTGAAACCCTACAGTCCCTTGTTATCCTTGCACTATCCAGAGCCGCACTGTCCTGGCTGCACTTACTAGGAGCCTTGCAGCCCTGTTTTCCCCTCCCTTCTTCCTTGCACTTCCCCTCTCCCTTTCCCCTTGCATTTCTCATTCTCACACTTGCACAATTTGAATGACACATGAACTAGTAAGATCATTTGTCTTTTCCACCCTCTATCTTCACTCCATTGCTTGTTGCGCCAAGAAACACTTGTGTACAGGCGTGTTAGTCTACACTTATATCATATCATTTTATCACAGATGCTCCAAAAAATATACAATGCTGCAGTAAGAAATGGCTAGACTGGCAGCATCCAAATGCCAATCTAGCCAGGTAATTACACTTAGCAGGACTGCGCAGTAAAAAGAAAAGTCATACCAAACTGAGGAATAACTAGACTGGCTGCACCAAAATGCCTCTCTTGCCACTAATACCACATATCATGCCTGTTTAGCCTGGACACAGACAACCATTATGATTTATCGCATAATCCCACCACCCACAGATCCCCTCTCCCTCTTATGCCCTACGCCAACCTCCAAAATCAGCTGCTTGTCCCTCTTCCTTGTCCCAGAACTTACGTTTGAGGCTCCGTGCCTCATAGGTAAGTACAGGGATGAGGAAGCGTGGCATTAGGAATAATGAAGATACAGGTAGCTAAGTCAGGGATTACCTCCATGTACCTCTACCTCATCCCATACTACCTCATACACAAGTAATGCCTCATACACAAGTACAGGGACAAGGAAGAATAGGGCTAGGAGTAATGACAATTACCAATAAGTAATTAAGGCATTAAACACAAGTAGCGGCTTAACAATATTCAGTTGACTGGGCTGCAGCACTCACCCCCAGAAACGTTGGGCTATGTTGACTCAACCTGGCTGACTTTCAGAGAAGTTGCTGGACAGAACAGGAGACAGATGTTAAACGGCACCTGGGTTTCGCTGTTGACAAGGGCCCATCAGTTACTAACGTAAAGCATTTCACTGTTAGTACCTGCATTCAAATGCCACATTTTTTAGACAATTGAAATTGTGATGTGGGCTAAGTACTTTCATGCCAGGGAAGTGTAGAAAGGGAACAGGGGATCGTTCATTCTCTCAACAGTTCATAAGTGGGTGCTTTCACACTTAAAGTAGAGAGTTAACTGCTTGTAACATTGAAGCTGCACTAGAATAGTCTAATTAAAATGCGTAAAGAAGTTAGATGCCCCCACACAAATAAGTTTGCCTCCCCCACCACCTGTGAAGTTAGAGCTTCTCCCAACATTTGAAGGATCAGCCCCCTGAAATGTAGGTTTTGTTGCGCCCCTGAACACAAGCACAAACACCATTCACCATATACACGCATGCACACGCAGTCACCTTACATTTAACTGTGCACTCTTTCACCATACAGGCACACCCAGGCAGCCATTCATGCATTTAAATGTTTCCACCTTTCACATTGCAGGCACACCTAGGCAGCAACCCATACATTTAAGTGTGCACCCTTTCACTGTACACGCACACACGCACTCCCAGTTACCCATACATTTGTGTGCACCCTTTCACCATACACTCACACAGGCAGCCACCTCCACATTTAAGTGTACACCCTTTCCCAATACACTCACACACGCACACGTCATGGGGTTGAGGGGAGCCCTATTACTTCAAAAAGAAATTGGGCCTCAGTATAAGTTTGTCGGTCCGGTAACAACAGTACCGGTGAGCTTTCTGGTACCGTTGTTACCAGACCGGCAAACTACGAGTGCTGCTCGCGTGTGCCTTCCCACCAGCAAGGTCTGACTTGGTGGGAGTACCGGCACCCGCGAGCCGAGCATGTTGGATGCACCAGCAGCATTCTGAATGGTGCTGGTGCAACCAAGCTCCCCATTCCCATTGAAATATGGAGATCAAATGGGAATGGGGAGCATTTTTTCCTGGCGTCTGTGAATGGGAAATTACTGGGTCCGGTTGAGCCGTAATGACCCGGTAATTGCCCATTTGCGGGTGCTGGAAAAAAGCGCAAGTTGGGCGGCAGTCTACCGGTTTTACCGGCAAGGCTACGGCCAGACTTGTAATGAGGCGGATTGTTTCTTTTTAAATCACTCTGACTTCATAAAGAAATGATTTCTGTTAAGGACCGAACCATAACTGAAATAATTTCTTTATGAAGGCAGAGTGACTTCAAAAAGAAACTATTTCTTTTTGTAGTCATAGGGCTCCCCCACCCCATGACATGGAGGCCTCCAGCCTGGGGTCTTCCATGTCATGGGGCAGGGGGAGCCCTCGGACTTCAAAAAGAACGTTTCTTTTTGTAGTCACTTCGTCTTCATAAAGACATTATTTCTGTTACAGAAATAATTTCTTTATGCAGGCAAAGTGATTTGAAAAAGAAATAAAAAAAAAAAGATTTTTGAAAAAAAAAAATGTTCCATTTATTTCCAAGTGGGGCCTCCTCCTAGGACATGTGCTAGCGGGGCCCCCCTGTTACGCCAGTGCCTCCAATACATCATATAACAAACCCAGTACCTTATCCTCATCTGGGGGTTCTGGGAATATCGGCTATCACCTGCTTATAGTATGTAGTATTCTGGCGTATGTCAAAAATTGCCCTCCCTGCACTCCAAATCTGTCCACCAACAATTCCTGGAACTTCAACAGTGTGTTAGAGCTAAACAAGTCTCCTATTGTTACAATCCCTACACTTTCCCAATAGGTTCCTATCTGTGCCAGGTCAGTATCACTGTTCCCATAGATGGCTGCCAACGGTATTTGAGGTGAGTAGGGTTGTTCCCTTTTTATTATTGCCTTGGGTCTGTCTCACACTCCTCTACCTACCATCAGGAGCGCTGAAGGGTCTAAAAGTCTGTCCTTCCCGAGCCATAGTGCCTCTTTCAGCAAGTAAGGTGCCATATCTGTTCCTATCAAGGTGTGGTCTACTGTTTGAAAATCTGATAACCACCCAGCTATGTGTTGTAACTGTCCTGCCAGTAATAAAGTTCAAAGTGCAGGAATCACATTCCACCATCCCTGTGGCCCCCCTACAATGTGCTTATAACTACTCTGTGCCTACCTTTTCCAATACGAACCTACCAACCATGGCATTCAATTCCTTGAAAAAGGGCGGAGGTATTAGCTATGGAACATTAACAAAATAATATATCAGTCAGGGAAGGGCAACCATCTTTAATAGCACAAACCTACCTGCCACCAAGAGGTGACATTTTTCCCAAAATCAAATCGATTTTTCTAATCCCGATCTTGCCGATGTATCTCTAGCGTTTCATGGTAAATACCAATACCCAGGTTTATGAATGTATTGACCTTCCATTGAAGCGCTAAACATGGGAGACTGCTTTTCTCAACTCCGACCCAGCTCCCCAGTCGATATAGACAGGACTTATTTTTCCTAATTGTTATTCCGACAGCTCTGCGAAGTTTACCAATACTTCCATATATGCGTCCAGAGTGTCCTCCTGGTTTAGTATATACAGTAACATATAATCTGCATAAAATGATATTACATGGTATACTCCCTCTATTTGAAGTCCCATGTCCGTAAAATTCCTTCCTCAAGAACAATGCTAGGGGTTCCAAGGCCAGGATATACAACAAAGGAGAAATGGGGGCAGACTTGTTTCATGCCACTGTGTATCACGAACGGTTCTGAAATATGCTTCCCCGTCCTCAACCTTTCGACCGATCTAGAATATAAAATTCAGACCCATTATATAAACCCTTTGCCAAAGCTTCTGATGGAGGCTATCAGCCATTTCCACCGAACAGAGTCAAAGGCTTTGACCACATTTAACACTGCCACCACACATCCTTCTGGCCAGTCACTGGTTTTATCAATGATTGTGTGCAAGTGTCTTAGATTCCCAGATGCCGCTCTTCCCCGGACATACACTGTCTGATCAGGATGAATCAAGAATTGTATTACCGTTGCAGTCCCTCTGCCAGGACTGCTGTGACTATTTTGTTATCTTGATTCATTAGTGATATTGGTCATTAAGAATCACAGTCCTTTCCCACCTTTCCCAGTATCAGGATCTGAATAATTGTGGATTCCCCACACCGTGGGGCAATTTGCCCATCTGAAATACCTCCTCCAATGTTTGTAGTAATTTTGGTGCCACTTCATCAATTAATTATTTATAACATTTGGCAGGTAAGCCATCCCCCCTAGGGCCCTGGTACATCCCCATTCGAGCCCCCATAGTTGTTTATAGAATGTTCAGAAACTCTTGTTAATTTCCTCCTGTGATGTCCAAACTTCCCCACAGTCATCCTCTATTTCCAGAATGCCGTCACAATCCTCTCTATCTTGGCCGAGCCACGCTAGTAATTTCCTTGGTTTATCCCCTTGCCCGTCTAACTTTTCTGTGTATTTTGCAAAACTATACTTCCCTAATCTTTCCCAATATGCCAGACATTCTTGTCTTAGTACGATGAGCATCTCATCTGACTCTGTATTTTCTCTTCCCTCTCCTTCTAACTGTTTATTTCTGCTTTGGTTCCTGCCAACTTCTTTTCCAACTCCTTCTGTATCCCACCCTCCTTGGCTTCTGCTACTTCTCATACCACCACTTTAAAGGCATCCCATAGTACCTGCCCTCATGCCAAACTGCCCTCATTAATGTCAAAATATTCCTCTATCTGCTGCCTACTATCCTCCTTGAATGGGCCATCACATAAAGCCTTGGCTAAGAGTGTCCATGTAGGTATTGGGGCTGGTAGGTTGGTGAGAACCCAGGTCCCTATTAGAGGTGAGTGGTCTGATAACCTTCACCCCTCATATTAAGCTCCCACAAACTCCCATATCTGATCCATACATGTGAGGAAATAATATATTTGTGTGCATATTTTATGTACCCTGGAATAAAATGAGAATCCTGACTTAGATCTGTTCAACCACCTCCAGACCTCTTGCAGTTCTAGATATCTCATGAGTGATAATAAGATTTTTGCAGGGGGGAAGGGTGTAGTGACATGTGTTTATCGTCTGATCTATCCAATCTCAGATCAACCATTCAATTAAAATCTTCTCCCCAGACCCATGTCATTCCCTTAAAGAGGGCAAGTCTCTTGTTTAAAAAGCAAAAGAAGGCTGCTGCCTTATGATTAGGAGCATTTGCATTTATTATGCAAACTTCTTTTTTCTCCAGGAATCCATGTACTCGCACCATTCTTGCTTCATTATCTGTGTACATTTCTACTTTTCCAAAGCATACAGTCGGCGCTATCCAAGTAAACTCCTCCTCGCATGTTTAGAGTATGTTGATCCATATCCCCCCATAAGCCACCTGTGTTTGTTTACCTGCTATAAAGTGCATCTCCTGGAATAGTGCTATAGTAACTCCCTTACGGTGTAGATACATTGCCACCCTTATTCTTTGTACATAATTATTTAAGCCTCTCACATTCCAGGAGGAAATCTTTAACACGTCAGCCATTCCTTCTACCCAATTCTTCCTACCCCCAATGCACACTGCAGCATGTCCTAAGAACCCTGTCTTCCCATCCATAAATCTCATGTCCATCAACTGTAATGTATCCCATCTTTGAACCAGGCTGTGTCTCAACAGAACCCAACTTTGTCCAACATGGACATGACTGTAAATTAACTGCCCATCAGACACCTCCTATTGAGGTGTCGCCACCATTTACACTCACTACAATTTTGCGGTTGGGTGGCTGGGTAACAATAGGTACGAAGGGAGTATAGCTTGCAGGTCACTCTTGCCAAAGCTGTTCCTACAACTGAACCTATTCCCCAGTTCCAATCAAACCATTATGTAATGTATTGGGTCCTTGTACCCAGTGTCTCTTGTATACATTTTCATATTTATTCACCTTGCATCCCGCTGATTATCTTCTATATATTCTATATATGATTATCTTATATTGCGGCATCTGCGTCATCTGGTTAGCGTCCATCCAGTTGTGCACATCTTCGGGGGTATCGAAAAAAACAAAGACACTTCAAATTTTGCTGGAAATAGAAGCACATATTTTATGCCCTCCTTCTGCAGTTTTTCTTTCATAGGGACTAATTGATCTCTCTTTCATTGGACTTGTATGTTAAAGTCCAGGTAAATTGCCAATGTGCTTGATGAGCAACATATTTCGCCACCATTCCTAGAGTAGGACAGGATCTTCTCCTTATCTCTAAAGTTTAAATCTTTGCTATAATGGGTCATAGTTGGGCTCTGGGGTGGGGGGTCCCCTCGTCAGTGCCCGGTGGGTCCTTTCCACTGTGAATCCCTGACACAGGGCTACTGGACCAATCTCCTGAAGAAGCAGATTTTCAATATACGTAGTGGGGTCCCTACCTTCTTCTCCCTCTGGCAGTCCTAAAATCCGAATATTGGTTCTTCTGGCTGCCTCCTCTGCGTACTCCTCCCTGTCTTGTAGCAATCTCACCTTCACCTGTAGCTCCTGGACTTTCCCCTGCAGATCCTTGGAGGTGGATGAGACTTCCAACACCTTTTTTCAGTGTCACTTAACCTGTCTGCTAGATTACACAGATCTTGTCGGAGAAGATCCATGTCACTCTTTATCTCACCATTATGGGTTTCCATGGAGATCCTCAATGCTTCTATTGCCTCCAATATTTTATCATTTGTGTAGTGAGACAGAGGTGCTTGCTCATTCTCTATCGGTTGCTCTTCCCCTCTTGCACTGAGACATTTTTTGGTTTCTCCTTTTTTAGTGAACACTTCCATTTTTGTCAGTATAGGCTGTGCAGCGCCCTTCTTCCTTGCCCCTTCTGACATTGGGACACCAAGCCTGGTTCAATTCTTGTGAGTCTAGATCACACTAAGTGCCCTTCACTCACATAGTTTGTTCCAGTACTGTCCGGACCAGTCTGTGTATTCTACTACTCACTAAGCCTCACCAGGGCTCTATTTGCATGGTACGTCCACCATGCTGTGTATGATGTTAGCTCAATATCTTTTTATTCCTTCCCCTGTTAACTCTGTCCTCCACTGATTATTGAGATAAAAGGGACATTTACTTTATTCCATCCTGTCACCTCCTGCCATGTGCCGATGGGCACATCCACTCGGGAGAGTATCTTGCTTTGGAAAGGGTAATTATTCCTCTATATGCGGGTGATCAGTGTAGTAAGCCCTGATAGATTTGTCCTCACGTATTCACCCAGCCACCGCCTCTCGACCGTGTATCACTGTCCACTTTTACCTATCTTTTTATTTTTTTCCACCACCACTTTGCAGCATAAACTGTAGCTTTTATGATTTTTGTCCCTCGGTCTCACTCACAAAGCCCTTCTTATTTGCCCCCAGCAGGCTCCCTTCACCATCTATGGGCTCCATACCAGCGCCTTTATTGTTGGAGAGTCAGAAAGTCTACGGATTGGCATCTCTCTAGACAGCATGCATTTATTTCAGTCCCTCAGACTCTCCTTCCCTTCCAATCCCCGATCTGGTCTGTAAATGCTCCATGTACTGGGACCTTGATTGTCCACTCTACAGTCTCTCATGCGCTCGTCATCCCTCCTGAACTTTCCACCTATTATCTTACTCCGTTGCACAGGATTTGTTGTCGCATCAGTCCTATCTGCCCAACACCATGTACCTTAGAGGCTCGGTCGATCCCTCAGTCAGCCATTTTGGAATCGGCAGGCGAAGACACTCCTTAGCCAATTTTCCCAGCTGTGCGGCTCCGAATCATTTCTCCTTCTTCCAGAAATCTTCTCTGGGGTAACACCTCACCTTAGACTTAAGAAGTATATTTCTTCTAGCTTCTGGGTGCATGGAAGATATCTATTAATAGGATAACATCAGAGAGCAGGAGAGGGACACGTCTTCCGCACATCACTGCTGGCCACGCCCCCCCCAAAAAAGAACATAATTAATACTTAAACTTCAAGACAAATGTATGCACATATGAAGAATTGAATATACAATCAGAGTACTATATGCAGTCAGTTCAAAACTGTAATCAACCAACACGATAAAATGATTCTAAATATTGGTAATTGGACATAGTCTAGGAGCAACTACCGGTTAGTTATGGCTACCACAAAATACAACAGTTCTGAAATAAAAACATACCCTTCATGCATGATACCCAGTTTTCACTCTATCTGCTATTAAGTAATTATTTAATTCCAATTGTAGTACACAAATAATCCCTTGCAACAGAGGTAGGAGGCAGAGATTATATAAAAAGGGACACATAGCTGGGACATGCTGTTTATATACTCACCCCTTCATGCTCCATACTAATCCCTGTACCCATTCACAATCACTAACTGCCACTATCCATTCAAAATTAATCTTCGTGGTAAGTCTTTCCACTGAATGCTTCTCTCATTAGACACACATCCTGTGCTTACTGTTCACACTCAATGGGCCTCATTACACGGTAGGCGGTAGCCATGGCGCTATTAGCGCCATGTCTACCCCCTTACCGCATTCCGGGTCCGTGTTCCCAGAATGGGGACTTACCAGGTCATTCCAACCTTGGCGGGACTGGTAAATCCCCATTCCGTGAACCATTCCCCATTCCCATTTGAGCCCCCATAGGGCTCAATGGGAATGGGGATAGGAGCTAATAACTGTACCGCAATTTGCGGTACCGTTATTAGCTCTGAAGTCCCTTAGCGGGTCCCTTCCATAACGCATGGTAAAACCAGGAGGCGTTAGGGGAGGGACCCGCTTAGGGACCTCATAGTAGGGCGGTAAGGGATTACCGGCACCGGTGCCCTTACCGGTGCCGGTAATCCCTTACTGCCTACCGTGTAATGAGGCCCAATATATATATTCTTGAAAGTAAATTGTAACAAAGTGAGTTGGTCTTGACACACCCAACGAAACGTCTCCTTGACCAATGCTTTAATGCATTCCATGTACACCACAGATCAAATGCAAGCCTTTGTATGAAAGAGAGAATGGATCTAATTGTACTTGCGTTCAGTATACCTGCTGAAATGAATTAGCATTTTTACACACGACATAAAGACCATGCAAACTACAGTTTTCAATATATTGTGGCCTACAACTCATGGGAGCTGTAGCTGTTATGGGAGCCATAGCTGTTACAGTGATTGTCCTAAACAATCACTGTAACAGCTATGGCTGATTTAAATTTTACAGCAACAAATATGACAACATCAGGTTGCAGAACCATAAACATCTTCATTGTATTGCTGTAAATGCATTCATATTATATACCCTTGGAATGACGGCACCTTAGGTTATAGAAGTCTCAAGGCCTAGTTACAACCCTATGGGCCTCATAACGAGTTGGGCGGTATCCCTAATTGTACCGGGATACCCCCCAACGATATTATCGAGAGCAGTTGGGCGGTTAAGCCCCATTCCCCATTGAGTCCACCGGACCCAATGCTGGTTTCTTGGCATTATGCGCGCCTGTGCAATTAACACTGTGCTAATAGCGCTAAAAACGGGTGTTAAATGGAGTTTTTTAACTCCAGCAAAAAAGTTGGAGGTAAAACTCCACTTCAGTGCTCCAACTCATGATAGGGTCAACACTTAAATGCTGCGGAATAGTGTTATCCACCACATTTAAGGGTTAAGGTAAAACTTGTGATGAGGCCTATGTCTTTCGATAACATCAAGCATACTAATTATAGTAACCTAATGATAATAGTATGCAAGCTTAACAAATGCCACCTGTTGTGCCTTCTCAGTAGGCATGGGGAATGCATTTGTCAAGTACTGCCATACTGGTATTAAGTGTCCATTGATGGTAGCACCTACACAATTTTGCATGTACCTGAACATATAATAACAGTGGCTATCGAATGTCTATTAGTTACAGATGTTCTACAACTATTGGCTTTGCCAATGCTTTTTTAACTGTATACTGTATATAAAAATACAGGACATCCCTATACGTTCCACCTGCTTTAAATACCAGCATAAATCAGGCACAGCCATAGGAATCCAGAGTATATGCTGCATACCATGCCATCATAGCAGGAACAGTGAACACCACAATTAAACATTCCCCAACAGGTTCCCATGTTATGCAGGGTTTAATTTGATGTGGGAACATTACTTACCATGACCATATGCTAACAACTGATCAAAATGACAATCACATCCTCCACAATATGCAATCCTGTCTATAATGGTTGCATTTCTATTGCATGTGCTGTTTAACATGTAAGTATGGCAAACAGTGTTCACAATGAGAAATAGCCTGGCTATCACGTCAGCATGCCAGCATTCATTTACTCACGTTGCGCTGTAAAATGCAAATGTGAAAACTAAAACATGGTACACATGCATATACACAAACTTTTGACCTTTAAATTTACCCCCACAGTGAAAAAGGCACAAATGTGACAGCAAGAACCCTACAAAACCTCACTACTAACATATCAGGCCCCCACCATGAAACTGTGTTTCATGGCAAAATGAGGACCAAACGATTTAAAAACATGCAAAACTAGAAAACCTCAAATGTATAAAAAACAGAAAGTTACTCATTTACCTTAAAAGCAACTTTGGAGCTATCTAACTACTTAACAACTCTAATATATGTCTCATGAACTGAAAAAGAAAAGTACTTTTTGTCAGAGGTGGACGCCGGCCTCTGACACAGGCTGTGATAAAGGCCTTATTTGCCCTCTAAGAAGCCAGTTGCAGTTTCCCCTGGACACGGAGAGGGCAGGGGCCCTCCGCCCCCCTCAACCCCTGCAACCGCATCCACTTGACGAGCACATGGATTGATTTGACTAATACAGGCCAGCGCACTCCAGTCCACAAGGATCCATATTCTTTACCTATGATCGGCTTCATATACCATTGGTGAGCACAATATATGGGTTTACCTACTCACACATGCCTTAATTGTTGAAATTGCAGCGCTCACTGCTTCACCGAGCTTCGTGATCAGCCGTTTTCGCTTCCTTGCCTGATTGCAAGATGACCGGCGCAATGTGGCCCACATCGAGGCTGTACTTCGTTGCTAAGCAACGTGTCTCTTTTTCAAAATCTCTACTTCCGCTTGCAGGCAGATGCCGGCTTCTACTGAAGGCCGTGATAAAGGCCCTGTTTGCCCCCTAAGAAGCTAGTTGCAGTTTCCCCTGGACACAAAGAGGGCAGGAGCCCTCCTCCAACTCACCCCCTGCAACCGCATCCACTTGACAAACACATGGATTGATTTGACTTATACAGGTCAGCGCACTCCAAGCCACAAGGATCCATCTTCTATGATTGGCTTCATATTCCACTGGTGAGCACAATCTATGGGTTTATTTACTCATACATGCATAAATTGTTGAAATTGCAGCGCTCACTGCTTCACCGAGCTTCGTGATCATCTGTTTTTGTTTCCTTGCCTGATTGCAAGATGGCCGGCACAATGAAGCCCCACACCGAGGCTGTACTTTGTTGCTAAGCAACGTGCCTCTTATTCAAAATCTCTACTTCTGCCTGCAGGCAGACGCCGGCCTCTGATGAAGGCCGTGATAAAGGCCCTGTTTGCCCATGTTCGCCTTGGGAAGACGAGTGGAACAGACCTTGCCCCTATTCACCGTTGCTACCCACTCTGTGTACTTAACTCCCTTGAGCTGAACAATCCTCCGTCAGCACTCCTTGCAAAGCATTGCAACTTCCTATCTGCATGTATGACCTGCGTCGCTGTCCTCAGAACTGGCTATGTACTTATTAACTCTACAGGATGCAAGGTGTAGGTCACTTCTCAGCTCCTCCTCGTGTAACTACATGCCTTTGCCTATAATGTGGATGTTGCCTTTACTACTGCCAGTTACTGTAAGCCACTACAGAATGCTTTAAAACACCTATCTTGCGTTCCTATCTATGCCTAGCTGACTTGTGATTGCTTCCTGGATTACACCTACGTATGTATTATTAACGCCTCTACCCAGGCGATTGCCATATACACAACGTGTAAGCTCCAAATATCCCTACATATATTATAACATCGCTGTGTTGCACATGCACCACGACCACTGAGTCGTCGAGGTGTTGCTGATTCGTCAGTACTGTTTCTTGATCTCTGCCAAATTTATACAAGTATGAAGTTTTTTTCCTGTGCTTTAACAGTGAGCACCGCATATAACTTTTAATCATTACAGTATACTGTTCCATCGGCCCTGTTGTCATGTACCACATCCAGGCAGTTCGTATTATCATGCATTGCCTCCAACCTATTTAGATTATTGTATGCTACATTACCCGGTTATTGGGTATTCTACTCTTACTGGACTGTGTTTGCTTACCTGAATAGTGTATTGTATCTAGCCTACCTGAATAATTTGCATTGTCAATCTATTGTTATCCGCATTAGCCTGCCCGACTAGTTTAGTGCCTCCTACCGGCCTCCCCATCGTGCACTGCATGCTAGCCATTCTTAAAGATGCTGTTCTGCACCTAGCAGTCTCTGATAGTCACATCACACCTAGCCCAAGAAACTCCTCACATTGTATCTAGCCCGCCTGGATACTACATACTGCAGATAGCCTTTGCCATTCTCTGTCTACGACACCTAGTTTTTCAGTTATTGTACACTATCTTATTCTATTGTGCCGGCCTTGACATGTTGAACTCCACCTAGCCAACTATAATCCTTGTGTACTGCATCTAGTCTAGCTGTTATAGTATACCACTTCAAGCTTGCCTGTAACTATATATTGCCTCAAGCATGTGATAATTTCAGTGGACTGCATCTAGCAAACCCCAACACTGATTATCTGAGCAGCCCAGACTATCTATTACTACGCATATACTCTACCTTAAATATTAGTGCTGTACCTAGCCTGCCCTACCCTATACCAACTCAGCACCCAGTTAATAACCAATGCCCCCCACACTCATGGCGATTGGCAGGAAATCCCAATATATTTATGGATCTGCGGCTTCCTCTTGGCCTTAAGCCTTGCTGCATGTGTCCTCCACCTTTCTCTTAATTACCTACTACACATTCAGGACTTTACCAGCTCAAAAACATTCAGGTATCCTACGCTCCAATTTGTCCGGTCACCTACTGCCAACTTACCTCCTCACCATGTCTAACACGTACGTCATCTCTAATGCACCATGCCTCACCTCCCTCAGAAATGTGAGACTTTGTTCTCGTACATCAACGGGACCTTATGTCCAACATAAGTCACCTAGACTTAACTTGACAAGCATTTCTGTCACTTCACCTCTTCACCTTATGCCGACACACAAGGCTGTTACTCTGCCACCACAAATTGAAGGTGCCTCTATTAAGGGAGCCCTTATCAATGCAAGATCATTAATTGCCCATGCGTTAGACATCTCAGACCTGATCACAGCCAATGAACTAGATTTCGTGGCGATTACAGAAACCTGCTTACACCCAGCTGCCGGCCCGGCTCTTATGCTAGCAGTCCCAGATAAGTGCACTATCTTCAGGGCAGAGAGAACCACCAAGAAAGGAGGAGGGGTAGCTGTAATTGCCAAAAATACCCTAGCAATTAGAGAATGTGCCAGCACCCAGTTCACATCTGGAGAACTCCCCTCAGTGAAACTCCTGCTCTCAGCAGAATGAACGCTCCTCATCCACACCATTTACAGACCACATGGCCAATTATCCTCCTTTGAGGATGACATAACTGGCCTCCTCACTCAAAATACAAAACAGAACTCACAAATCTTACTTCTAGGCGATTTGAACCTAGGCTTGCACGACAACCTAGATACCAATGCACTAGCCATCCAAAATACCCTCTTAGAACTATTTCTAATACCTTCTTTCCACTGTCAAATGCACTGTAGCAGCTTAATTTGTATGAGAGCATTATAATACAAACAGTGCACCCATTTGATGCAATAATACATCTTCAACCAAAAACTGCAAAGTTACCTCCCACCAAATTGCTGAAAGGCATTTGTGGCAAAGTAGTCTATTTACCGTTAGATCTCAAAGAAAATGTAGACACTCTGCGAGTGCAAAGACCAATACACAAATCTTTGATTAGCCTCGTAAATGGTGTACACAAAAGACAAAAAAATGTGGCAACACCTTGTGGACTTAACCAAAGTTAGAGACACGTTAAAGTACCTTAAAGAAAACAATGAATACTACAATGAAATAAACATTCAAGAAAACCTTAGAGAAACAACTAAAATAATTCAGGACTCCTCGACAAGTTGGCAATTTGATTGTCTAGATCCTAGTGCAGCCTCCAGAATTTTAGACCACTATATGATTCACCCACTGCACTCCAAGACACCATAGATGATGCACTAGAAACGTATCAAATGCGGCAAGCAAAAGGAGCACCAATCAGTTTATGGGAAAAAAGTGTGGAAGCACAAGCCTTTCCTCTACTCTTCCCCACTGGAAAAGGTGGAAGATACGATGAAAGAAGCACACAAATAACAGCATCAGAATACCGCTGTTTATGAATGTATTCTGAAGACCCTTGATTTAGACAGAACGTGGACTACATATTCCACCTGCTCTTTGAAAGTGAACTAGCAACGCTATGTAATCGAGTTGCCAACACATTAAAAACAGGTCTCCATTTCCAAAACATGGCTGCCACGCAACTACTTCAAAAGTTGCAAGAGAAGGATGAAGTTTTACAGTCAAGTGTTACAAATCTCTTGGCAAACATGCGTGGTGCGAAAGAGTACTGGTTCAGACGGCACGCAGATGTACGGTATATGCTACACAACCTTGGCCCACCTACATGGTATGTCACCTTAAGTTGTGCTGAGTATGCATGGGAAGACTTGCACACTTTCCTACACATAGCAAACAAAAACAAAACAGGTATAGACATGAAAACACCATTAGAGCTGTGCTCTCTCGATCCAGTAAATGTGTCACGCTACTTTCATCATCGCTTCCTTGCCATGCTGGACTTCATTTGTAATAAAGCACTTCCTCCCCTCGGAGAAGGGGAACACTTTTTTTTGGAGAAAAGAATTTCAAGCCAGAAGAGCACCAACCATCCACATGCTTATATGAATTAAAAATGTTCCTAAATTTGGCGCGTGAAAGTGATGAAACTGTTTTGCAGTTCATTCACAAATATGTCACTTGCAAAATTCCTTCGGAAAGTACCTCTAGTGACCTATGAGCAGACATTTTGCAATTCCAAAGATACAAGTGTTGCAAGTATTGTCGATGCAATTATAAGAACATAGACAAATACTACACCAAATGCCGCTTTGGTTTCCCTAGACCAGTTTCAACAACAGGCCAAGTAAACAGCTTCATGTCTTCACTTCGACACAGTGTGAAAGGCAAATCTCCTAAAAACACACTGCATAAAAACGATCGAAGCATCAAAGTACATCAATGATTACAATGCAATTATTGCCCTCTTGTGGAATGCCAATACTGACGTACAGTACATTGCTGACAAATCCACTGCTGTTGCACGATATGTCACTGCATACTTAGAAAACAGAGAAAACAGAGCTCCAAGACCTCTGGGATGACATATCCTCTGACAAAACACAGGCACAAAAATTGTACAGCTTTGGCATTAAAATGCTCTCCCCTAGAGAATGTGGCAGCTGCAAAGCCGCCGACCGCTTACTTGGCACAGCCTTTTATGGGAGATCTGACAACATAGTGTGGCTATGCCTTGGGCCTGCTGCATCCAGAAGAAGAGTACTTAAATCGTACGAAGACATACAAACAATAGCCAAAAGCGATCCCAACAGCCAGGACATTTTGAAGAACAACTTATTGGACACATACTACCCACACAGAAGTAGTACTTTAGAGGCCTGTGCTCATACTACATAGCCCAAAACTTCTCATGTAAAAACAACATTACACCAAATGAGGAAAAAGGTAGATACAGAGTGGAAAGTTGTGAAGGCAGCCTGGTGAGACTTACCAAATGCAGCCTTATTAATCCTATGAAGTTGTCCATAAAAACTCCTCAACACAAAGAACTGTACTACATGGCTCTAATGCAACTTTTCAAACCATGAAAGTACAATTACAGATGCAAACTTTACACGGTTCTAAACCATATTGGACAGTGAATGTCAACAAGAAAAATTCAAGAACAAGTAACTGTAGACACTTCTGAGAGCAGCGAACCTTCGCAAAAAGGCAGCCGAAAGCCACTCATACAAATGAAGCAGAATTAGCCACGACAGAGATAGCCACCACTATGCTTCACTATGAGCACTCTACAGAAGAGTTGGCAATCCTTAAATCCCAACTAAACGATGAACAGCGTACCATTTTTGTAGAAGTAAGTGAAACCATTGAACATGGTATACAGCGCGAAAATAAACTTGCACCTGTGACAACTACAAACATATACTGCTGTATGTAAGTGGTGAAGCTGGGTCAGGTAAAACATTCTTAATAAAAATGATCAGTAAATACCACCAACAATTACCAAACAACAATCTTTCTGCGGTTATAACCACACCTACCGGTTTGGCTGCCTACAACATAGGTGGAGTCACTCTACTCTGATTCCTACTCCTTCCAGTAGAACACCAAAACAAATAAGAGTACTATAAACTTTCAGCAGAATCTGCTATGGAGCTATGCAGAGTTTTGAAACAAATGAAAATGCTCCTAATAGATGAGGTGAGCATGGTCTCCAACCTAATGTTGGCTTTGATTCACCTCAGATTGCATGAGGTACTAAAAACAGACGACAAATAACTCTTTGGAGGAAAACATGTCAGTGTTTAGAAATCTCCTTCAATTGAGACCAGTCAAAGGTGAACCTATCTTCAAAACCTTAGGACACAAACAGTGCCGTAAAAGTCTTGGAAACATCGAGAATGTAAATCTTTGGCAACATTTCCAATACAGAAAACTAGCTCAAGACGTGCCTCAGTCTGCAGACCTCACCTATGCCAACATTTTATAAAACATACAGATTGGCGTACTATCAAAGGAGGCACAGTATACCCTCAATAGTAGACACATCCATGAGCTGTACACACGTAACACATGTGCTACTGATGTCATGGAACAATTAGCTCAGAAAAAACATCAGCTATATGGCCTTGTTCTATTCCAAATACCAGCAGTTGTTGAAAACATTTATTTAAATGGCGCAGACCAGTTGTGACTGATTGTGATCTTCCCGACAAGAAGATCCACAGGAATTTTTAATGTACTTACTACAAATACTGTAAAGAAAAAAACATACTTATCAATTAAATCTTTCACATTTCCTACATGTGGAAAGTTACATGCACTCTTTGCAACCATGTCATTCGGGAGCAAGTCCCTAACACATTATTTGTTTATGTATCAATACCTAACTGTGACTCTATTCCATTTCAGCAACTGGTGCAAAATGCAAACCATAGCATGTGGTGTACGTCGTGCAATTTTGATATTCGTTTGACGCTACGTATACACTCACATAGTCAATATGTGATATTAATGTTCTTAAGCTACAATGCGGATGGTACCAAAAAAAACTGCAAACTTAATGCCATCACACACGGACCACTATCACGGCAAAAAACCTTCACAACTGTAGCCATACTCTACCACACAGGGGACTCCACCAATGGAGGCCCATATACTGCATACATTAGAAAGCAATCGTCATGGTGGGAATGCAATGATACTTCCATCAGTCCAATGCACAGACTACCTGCAAATCTTGCAAATGCCTACTTAATATTCTTGAAGCCAAAATGTACTCATTGATGTACAAACCTACTATACCTTACTCCCCAGCACCAACCAGTACCTTCATAAGTGGACAGCATTTTGTTTTCCTCCCACACTATTGACCTAAAGCAACATCCAATACTGGAAGCATTGACGAAATGCACTACAGTGTGCGTTGAACAATTTTATCCCCAATGAACCCAAGGAGTACAGTCACACAAGTGCTAAGTATGAAGGTTCAAAACTATGGAAAAAGAGGGGGAAGGTGAGGGGCACTACCTATTCCATGAATATGGATTTGGTGAAATCAGTGAGCGATTGCTTGACTCCCTCAGATCGCTTAAATCAGAAGGGTATTTTTTAAGGACTATTTCAGGTGCAGGAAAGTTGAAGGTCTGTTGGCTCGGCTCCGGCGGCTAATTTCTGGCACCAGGTGAATCCTCATGGAAGCAGCATTACTCACAACCATAACACACACTAGAGTTTAACCCACAATTCTGGTTGCGCACTTTCCAGTACCAATACACTGACGAAGGATGAAAATTTGAATATGGAACACTTATTCTCAAAAGCCCTGAGGATGAAAATTGTGTTCGATACGTGTTGCCATTAGATGATTACACAAAAATAGGAGTTTGAGTGAATAAACTCATATGATTTCATATTTTTTATCTGTTTGAGTTTCATTATTATTCAGTTTGATTTTGAAGTGATGACTTACTGTTCAAATGTTTCACTTCTAAAATTGTATGCTTCTCTGTAGTAATTCATTGTTTTATCTGACCAAGCCAGGTGGCTTTAGAATTTGTTTGAAATGTGGCTTCACACAACATGGGCCCACAATATTCTGATTTAACTCTTATTTTGAAGATTGCATTTAATACTTTTTTACACAATTTGTAATTGGTATCAAAAAACTTTTTGATTACCACATGATTGTATTCACAATGAGGAAGTCAATTGCCAAAAAAGTATTTTGACAAGGTGCATCAGTCCACCCAGCATTACTATACTTTGGGCAGCGTCCCAAGACAAGTGCAAGAAAGTTTTCCCAATTGGCAGCAATGGGCCTTCAGGTACAAAACTATGCTCAGTAACCTCTAAAATCATCATTTACGCTAATCAGTAACCAGCTCTCCAAGAATAGTAATTAAACTCCATCACATATGGACATATCACCACGTAAATCCGTAATTGGACAGTACCACTTCAAAATGTACACAGATGTCCAAGTAACCACAGGAATATACAAATTTCTATACGTACCCTTTGCAAACGGGACACTGTAAACAGTTAGAATACACCACTTGGTATATAACTGCAACCTGAATACAACAATTTATTTGCAGCATCACAACTACCCAACTCAACCTTCAACAACTACTGTGCTATAAACATAGCGTCAGACACTTCCAAAGTATGAGCAGTTACAGTACGCCAACAGGTATGTAACTACCGTCAGAATTGTGCACTAGCACAGAACAATGTCATAATACTTGCAAACCAGCAGTAGCAACCAAACGCATAAACAAAAGTGGTACAAAAAGGAAGCAGGTAAACATTTACAAATCACCACCTGCTATACAACGCCACCCATCCTACCTACATGTATACTCCAGATATTTTACACCATTACATTTCCTCCTACTTCAAGAGCACACCTTAGAAAGTGCTGTAACCACTCCAAACGTCACTATCATTCATTGTGCACCATAGTAGCCACGACATTTTGAAGGTTTTTTTAAATCCAGCATGGATTTTCTTTTCCCACAGACCCAATGATTATGCACAGAACCACAGGAACTGCGGTGATTGCACAGTACACTGGTTCAAAGAATAGTACTTCGGAAGTACTAGTTATGAAGGTCCACAAAATAAAGAAATGTATGCTATGCAGTGGACTGCAAATTACCAAAATACCTGGCTAAGATATTCTGTTTGCTTTTCCCACAGACAATACAGCAACCAGTACCACAACATTTTACAGTCCATACACATAACACAGTGCAGGCATTCCTCAATACAAATGGTAAGTCTGCAACGATTGCTATTATAATTCTCTACAATATCCACAGTGCAATAAGTGCACTTATTTCTGCTATACACATTCCAATACCACCATTTACAATGCACACCTATATTACACTATGCAGCTTGTGTCTATGCCCTACATGCTACACTACACCCTGTACATTGTAGGGCCTCCAGCCATACACTAAACATTGTACACCCTGCCCACTATTTCCGCTGCACTGCAAAACTATACCTACAAACATCTATCCATGCACTACTAACCCCACACATAACACAGCCACCTCCCCCTTAGCCACTGCAGTTGACATTGGCTGCTATTTCTTCCACATAATACATAACCTGTTTCCTACGTACACTGGTCACCTAAGCCTATCATAAGTGCTTACACAGAATTAAAAACACTACAGTAACTTACCCTACAATCTGCACAATCACAACAATACAACTTCATGCATGCATCAATACATTTTACATAACTGTCGTAACTGCTGCAACATTTGGCTCCTTGCTTTCCACTGGCACCGTGTAGGCCATTAGGTCATTTCCATTGTTATGTACACCATCTTATCGCTCCCTCAAAACTACGGAAACCTAAACCCCGGGCTCACCTTAACACCTGGTTCACACCTCAGCTGAGGACCCTACGTAAGGAAAAAAGGACCCTTGAAACTTGTTGGAGAAGCCACCCCACGGAATCCAATAAAGCAAGATTGGCTCTAGCCACTTTAAATTACAAAGAAGCCATACTGGCTGCTAAAAAAGAAACATACAATAAACGTATTGAACAGGCCCAATCCAACACCAAGGAGCTATTCAAAATTTGAAAGGGACTGGAATCCCCTGCTACTCCTCCAGACACCTGCTCCAAAGACAGCACTTGGTGCACAAACATCCAAGAGGCTCTCCTGGGAGAAATTACTATGCTCCAAACCAAAATCAATGAGAAAAAAACAGTCTACACTCCTTTATAGAACAGCTTGCCCCTCAGGCTAACTACAAAGCGAATACTGCACCTCAGCAACGCTTTTGCTTCTCACCCCTCTCTATTTCTGAAGTTGAACACATCATTAACAGTCTTAAGCCCTCTAACTGTCAGGGTGACTCCTGCCCTGCCACTATTATCAAGGAGGCCTCACAGCACCTGGCGCCTTTCATCACTACACTCATAAACTCCTCTTTCAAGTCAGGGATTGTCCCTGACAACCTCAAGGACACCTGGGTTATTCCCCTACTGAAAAAACCTACCTTGGATGCTAACACTCCTACCACCTACAGACCTATCACCACGGTGCCATTTCTTTTAAAAATTCTCGATCGAGCGGCATACCTGCAGATCCAAGATTATCTTGAAACCAACAACCTTCTGGGTCTTAGGCAATAGGGCTTCTGCCCTCGCCATGGCACAGAAACTGCGTTACTAGATTTAAAAACACAAATAGAAGACTTGAAAGGTAAGGGGAAACTGTCTCTCTTACTCCTTCTAGACCTCTCCGCAGCATTCGATTTAGTCAATCATCAAATCCTCTGCCACCACCTTAAATCAGCGGCTAACTTCTCAGAGAAAGCCACAGCTTGGATTACATCATTCCTGGACAATAGATCTATGAGGGTCTTCTCCCCCTCTGCCACTGCTGAACCTTCCCCTGTCACATGTGGTGTCCCCCAAGGGTCATGTCTGTCCCCGACACTCTACAATGTTTTCACAAAACCTCTGTTTGACATACTGGATCGTATGGGATCACGTACACCAATTACGCTGACGATACCCAAATACTTATTCCCATCACGGGTGACCACAAAATTGACTCCCTAGCTATTAACGCCATTTATCAAGTCATCTAGGCATGGATGGCACAGCATGAACTGTGTTTAAATGATGAGAAGACTGAGCTCCTCATCTTAGGTTCACCCCAAAAACTCAGTAAACTTGACTCTTCATTCAAGTCCTTCAGCATCAATGGTAACTCCATCAAAGTGGCCAAGGACACCAAGACAATGGCTATTTTTCTTGATTCCACACTCTCCCTATCCAGACAAACAAATGCAGTCTCCTCAGCCGCATCTTACAGATGCAAGCTTATCACACCTTGCTGCTCTTTTCTGTCTCCTGCCAATTGCACAACTCTAGCCAGGACTCTTGTCCTCTCCAAAATCGATTAGTGCAATGCCCTCCATCTGGGCACTAACCAATGCAATATCAGAACACTTCAAATCATCCAAAACAACGCTATTAGAGCAGCCCTGAACATTCCTAGAACTGCACATATCTCCGAATACAGACGGAGCCTTCACTGGCTCTCAGTTACCCAAAGAGTCTCTCTTAAGGCCTTGGCACTCACCCATAAAAGTATCGCTAACCTAGCCCCCAGTTACCTTTCTAACAGGTTCACCTCGCACTCAGCTGTGAGACCTCTCAGAAGTGCACACACTAATTGCCTTGTCATCCCACGGTTCAACCTCCAAAAATCTGGAGGCCACAGTTTCCCTGTACTAGCTGCCAAGCTGTAGAACACACTACCCAACCCACTCAGAGCTGAACCTTCCTTCACTGCCTTCAAGCTTAATGCCAAAGCTTGGCTGTCCACCCTCGACAAAGGATGACTATTGACTGTAACAATATTCTATGACACCACAGGCTATTTTTATGTCCCTGCCATTGCATTCTGCCCTATCCTGTAAATTATATACCTGCGTTTATGTCACTTGTATATTGTAAATTGTATACCTTTGATTATGTCACATGTATATTTTGTATATTCTAAATGTAAATACTTCTATGTAAACTGACTGTAACTAAATAATGCGCCCGGTTGCCCTCGGGCCTTGTGCGCTATACAAATAAACAAAATACAAATACAAATATCCAAGAAACTTATTCAACCCATATTTCACTGCAGTGCATAGATCATAGCTCCCCAGCCATATTGCAACCACTGCCTTACTGCTTAACTTTTTAAACTTATGTTTCTCTTTTTAATTATGTAAAGGAAACACCATTTAAAGCCCATAACCGCCTTACAATGTTAGACAAACGTTCACACTAACTTCTTTTCTTTCCTGAACAATAGCCCCAAACAAGGTGATGAAGCATGACGCCAAACTTTGTACGATGGACCATCCACCCACGTCTTCTGAAGCAGCGAACACAGTCTGACATCACCCACCATTGCCTCGTAACACACTGCACATATAAATGGTCCTTACCCACCACAAAAACAAATGTTATATATTTTGCCATCTGTGCATTTACGGCACCATTTCTACGGCACCATCATATCAACTTGTACGTTCCACTACCTTCACTCTTATGGACACCACCAACATTCATAAATACATGCTACAATCCAAACACGTTGCTGGCTGTTTCCCTTCTTTTTTTTCCTGCATCATCTCCGTAAATCGAATCCTAACAAACCTCGCCTTCAACAGGACACACGCTCATTATAAAATAGCCTTGAGGGAGAAGCGTGTTTAGCTCCAAGGTCAGATATTGTATAGAAGTCTAGCAAAAAAGATACATAACTTACACTGCACCTCCTCTGTCCATGTGCCCCAAAGGTAGTCTGCAAAGATTTGCCAAAATTATGTAATTACTCCACTACATCACATGTGTATTATGATTAACATTTATTAACATACTCCTCAGTATGCATATTTAAAAATTCACTCTACCACTCATTTTCTCTCTGTACATTACACAGACCGTTGTGACAACAGTAGAGAAACGCTGTTACACTGCCATGTCTCCACCATTCCCAGTAAATTGCACTGTCACTGTACTTTCTTTTGCTGCCATTCTTCCCCACCCCCTCCAAATGCATACATACAAGGCAACACGAACATAGAATGCAAGTCGTACACTAAAGCACCACACCTTCTGCGCACTCTTACACTGCTACATTCCCTGTTCTGTCATTTGTATGACCTTTCACACAATAACTACATCTATGCACCCTCAGTGTACTGAACATTATAATAACCATAGGAGCATGCAGTGGTCAACCTGCCCACAAACTTCTACAGCTCACACTTCGTTGACGCACTTCTTACCAAAGCAGCTCCTCCATTCTCCAGCAATCTGAGGTGACCCCCATTAGGTTACTTGTTGTATTACTTTCTTTGCAGACACACAGACACATTGTGCCGTGGGTCCAACTACACTCGCTACCACTGTAAACTTTTGTAAAAAGGAAACACATGAAAACAGCATCTAGTCCCAACCGGTTCCAAGACATTGTGCCTCATTACGACCCAGGCGGTAAGTTACCACCTGGGTCGTACCTTTACCGCCATGGCGTAAACTATGTTTACGCCATGGTGGTTGGCGGATTTACCGCCCCATTCCAAGGTGAGTGGGGCGGTAAATCCCCATTTCCCATTTACCCTTCCCCATTCCCATTTTTGCCCCATAGGGCATAATGGGAGTGGGGAAGGAGATAATTACGCCACCGTAAATTGCAGTGCCGTAATTGTCTCCAAGGTCCCTTAGCGCCATGGATTTTAACGCCTGCAAAAAGCAGGCGTTAAACTCACCGGGACCTTGTAATCAGGCGTTAAGGGTCGGTCGCCTTTTACGGCGCCGTAAACCCCTTAACGCCTGACTAGTAATGAGGTCCATTTTCTTGCATGTAGCCGTACAATCACTTACAATTATTACCTACAAACCAGAGACCAAGGCACTGGGTTAACATATGACGCTACGCACTAACACAAAGTTCATGATCCATCAGGCAGGCAGCTATTACTACATTATCCTTCCCGGAAAGTTGTGTCCTGTACGCTGCTTACATCTGGTTTTATTCCTCTTTCTACTCAGATATCTTGCACCTTACTGCATGTGCCACACCTTCCACTTTTCAATAGACGGCTGGTGGACCAACCATTGGAAGATTACCATAAGCAATTTCTTTTCCATCATTATTATCTGGGCTGACCGATACGGCCCCGTATGTCCACTTGCGGTTCCTGCTTTACGAACCAACCTGCAAACGTTTATTCTGTAACTCATCCAAGAGGCACCAGATGCTACTCTCTTTACCTTTCAAAGAAAATGTATTCTTCCACATGGGCCACCAAGCACCACTACGAACTCCTTTTCCCATTATCCTAGACGAGAACAGAAATACAGAACTGCACAGACAGCATTGGTCACTGGATTTTGTTTGCAAAATAAAAGAGTGCTGAATGCACCAACTGACATGTTGTCGTTTACATTCTATGCCAAGATAAAGCACTTCCAACCACTCACTGTATTGTTACTAAAGTATCAAATGTTCTGGAACGGTATACTCTGTGTGCGCATGTCCGCATTTGTTTTAGTTGTTCCTTTCCAGAGCTCGGTGCTCACATGACATAGCGCACTACGCTTGGCACGCACATAATATACATACCTAGAGTGCATGACGTGAGGAACGGCTGTCGACAAGTAAAGTCACTCTCACTGACACTGCGATGGTGTATGCCACACACAGGCATAGCTAACGTAAGGGATGCACACATTACAAATGCACACACTAAAAGCTCCAATCGCTTCCGTTGCCCATCTCAACATGTCCGCCAAACAAAGGTAACAGTTAGATTGCCTGCCATCCTGTATATGGATAGACTTAATGATGTTGTCCGCTGCAAATATATTTGTGTTCAACAGTACAGTATCTATACTTTACATGTGTAATGCTTATTAACTCGTGTCATGTTGCACTACCTTCCTTCACTCTCAAAGTACAGGGTATTATGAGAGGTATACCATACTGTACATTAATTGTGGCATCTCAGTCCGTAAATGGCAACAAGGCCAATGATGTATACCATATTCAAGTGCAGTCACTTCACACCATCCCTAATGGTGTGCCAATTGCAAAATTTCCTCCACAACCATGCTGTGACAGTGAGCACCCAGTGGAGACATAGATATGTCTAACTGTGTATTCTGGAGTTACACATCAGTATAAGAACTGACACAAAGAAGGCAACATTCTGAAAACGACGTCCGAACAATGTCCACATTATTATGTCAAAGGCCCGTAGCCATCCACACATGGCAATAGGCGCTTGCCACTCCCAACACAACATGGTACATCGATTACAAAAACCCCTATATCATCTGCAATACACTCCCCATTCCCAATAGCCTCTGAAGGTTGTCGCCTGCGCACCTACTGCACAATGCTTGATATTTTAGTATCTGCGTACATGGGCCATTCCACAAACATTACGCACTAAAACAATCTATCATGTCCCACTTTCTTACTACACTCCCTGAAGCAAGGCTCTGTTCAAGGCCACACCACTCCTAACACAAATGGTGTCTTATCTCACCTATGCTCCTTTACGAACTTCACTATGTCCTCCACAGTGATTCTGCAAAGGCGTGGACCTTAGAACACTTACATGTTTACAAGTGTATTGTATTGCACAAGGTATGCTTATAATAACTTATGCAAATGACCTAAGGCAAAGTGAAAGTACTCTTTGTACATATGTCTGCAATCCAAATACCAATATCACAGTACTCCCATACATAGCAGCATTTTTTTTTTTAGCCTCAGCCTACTCCTTCACCACACCCACTGCAAAGCAATAGACCCATGCATGTAAACATGTGACCATTTACCTTTTCTGTCCACAAGTACATATCAGTTCAGTAATGAACCCAATCAAGGCAACTTTCTGTTACCTACTTCCAACCAGTGCCCATCCTGTTATGTCCAAGGGCCCCAGCCATCCACACAAGCCAGTATGGGTTTTGCATGCACAATACAATATAGCACTCTGACTGCAAATATCCTCATATTGTCTCCAATGCACTCCCCATCCCCAATGGAGTCTGCCTGCACTCATCAAAAAATAATATTCGCCTCTACAACAGCCCACCGATAAAGTATATGTGAGTACCCGCGCACAAATTCCTTCCATGTGCCAATGTTTGATTGAACACTCTAACGCAAGGCTCTGCCCAAGCCCTAGGCTCTTGGGTACATAGGCGGAGGCCTACGGCCTCAGCCCATTCACCCAATTGCCTAGTCCTACTACACGCCTACTGGAAGGCAATACGGGCATGCATGGTAACATTTCCCACTGTGCTTTCCGGCCTAAAAGTAGGTATAGCTAGACAAATGGACCCAAACAAGGCAACATTCTCACACCTACTTCCAACCAGTGCCCACACTGTTACGGCCAAGGGCTGTAGCCATGCACACAAGGCAGTAGGGCCTTTGCAGGCACAACACAACATAGTACACCGACTGCAAATATCCTCATATTATCTCCAATGCACTCCCCATCCCCTATACAGTCTGCCTACACTGACCAACATATGATAGTCCCCTGCGGGAATGGTCCATATCGCAACAGTGTGCTGCCAAACAATCCTTCCATTTCTCCATGTCATTATGGCCTCCCTTGCAGCAATGGTGTGACCAAACTCGGTTGCATACCTAACAGCTAAGTGCCTCACTGAACTCCCATGCATGGAGGCATTACATTGTGGGGGTGCTGCCCAAGATCTAGGCTCTTTCTACATGCCATGCCCATGCAGTAAAAAGGCTATGCCTTACTCACAACCACTACAAGCCAAGTCAGACAAGCATGGGAACATTTCACCACAAACCCACCGCCGTAAAACAATGCAAACACACTAATTCAACATAACTACCGGCAGCCATAGCCTACAGCACAAAGCATTGCCAATATCTTCCCTTTGCCCTCTTTCACCTAGACTGATCCTGCAAACCATGGTTTCCAATGCCTTTTGGCACGCCACTACCCTCTGATACACCATGGCAGCATTTCCCAAAAAGGTTGATGCACAGCACGCTTCCCTCCAGCCAACCACTGGCCACATCCAATATTCGCCGACATCACAGCGTACCGCAGGCCAATGACACTTCATTCCGTGGAGCGAACAGGAAAATGGGTCAACATTTTTGGGGATGTACATTTCATTTTGCAAAAGAATTACTGGTTGTATTTCTCCCAAATACACAAAAGCACGCTTTCTGGCCCAAGCCCCTGCCGCAAATTTGGTGAAAGTCCGTCCAACCGTTGGGGCTGTAGCTGTGCACAAAGTTTTTCCCCATTCAGTCTATGGACAAATAAAATGTGTTGGGATCCCCTTTATAACTTTGCAGCCCCATACAAATCCTCACCCAACTTGGTGAAAAAATTCAGAGCCAGCCATATACTTTTTTTGCAAAGTTTGGTGAGGATTCATCCAGGGGGAGCGGAATTCCTATGAGTTTAGCAACTTAACCATAACTACACGCCCGCTACCACAGGCCATGTAATATAATATATATATATATGTGTGTGTGTGTGTATTATAGGGTGGCGAAGCACAGCGGTTGCCGCCCTATCATAAAGGTAAGTGACCTGATCCATAGGAAATGCAAAAATGATATTGCTTATGACTTGCAGGATGGATTTGGCTGATATTTCTGAACCCAATTTTGGGGGGAATTTCAAGAACGATTTGTTAAGAAATGAAAAAATTATTAAGAAAGCATAAAGTGCTGTTTTCAGTCTACTCCCATTCATTTCCCATAGAGAAAAGTTCAAATTTTGTCAAGCCGAAGCACAAAAACTACTGAATGAAATTGGACTAAATGAGAAACAACTTTTACATGAAACATTAACACGATTTCCAGGACAGGTTTGGGGTAAATCTATGATGGAGTTTTGAAAATATTCGACGGTGAATGGAGTGCTGCCTTATCCCAAAAATATAGCTATGTCTCCCATGGTGCTATGCAGCAAAGGGGCTGAGAGCCTTTTCAGAAATGAAAAAGCGTGCATTTGTTCCCAAAATTCTATTGCTAATATCATTTGACTTGCTGGATGGATTTGGATGACATTTTCCAAACAAACTGCAAAAAATATGGTGCAAAATGGAAAAGGTATAAAAGAAAAACACCAGTTTTCTGCCCAATCATTTTCCCATAGAGAGAAAGTGCAGTTTTTGAATAGCCATAGCATTAAAACCACTTAGCAGATTTGGACCAAATAAGAAACAACTGTGGCACAAAGCATTGAAGTAATTTCCTTGACTGGTTCGGGGTAAATCCATTGAGTAGTTTTACAATTATTTGACAGAGAAAGGGGTGCCCTCTTCCCCTTCAAACCTTTATATCGGCCTTGTATTTTTGCTGAGAGAGGACAATAACTTTTGACTTGCTAGATGGATTTGGGTGAAATGTTCCAAACAAAATTTATGTAAAGCCCCCCCCCCCCCCCACCACTCCAAACTGGACATTTTGGGAGCAATTTCTTCAAAAGTGAAAAATGTTTTAAGAAAAAAAAAACAAAATGTTCACTCTACTCCCATTTATTTTCCCATACAGAAAAAGTGCTGTTTTTGAACAGCCATGGTGCATATTTTGCCAAAATAAGAAACAATTTGGGCATAAAGCATTTGCTTAATTGCCTTGACTGGTATGGGGTAAATCCATCTAGTAGTTTTTAAAATATTCAACAGAGACATGTGGGTCTATCGGCCTTGGTGCTTTGCAGCAGAGTCTGAGAGTCTTTAACATGAAAAGCTACCATTTTATTTGCTCACTGCTAGAAATGTCCATGATAGTACCGGGATGAGTCTCAAATCAAAGAACTCAAAAGGCTATTTGGATAAGGAAAATGGATGCCATCAAACTTTGGAATGCACTCCCTGACACCCTTAAAGAGTGTAATAACGTTCTCAGCATCAGAAAGAGATTTCAAACTCTTCTGTTTATTGAGTCACTCCTAAAGGAACATTGATTGTTGTGAACAGCAGCACTTAGATGGTCTGGCCGTAGGCGCTATAGAATTACCAACATCTATAGCAATCACAACAGGTTAGTGGTGGGAAATAGGAAAGAAGACACCATGTGAAGTTGGGGATTTGGGGGTGGGTTGTGGGTCTAGCTATAGATAGAAAATGTTCATTAGATATGGGGAAGTCTGTGTGAATCTCACGAGATTACAGCGGCAACGTCACAGGATGCACTAAGAAAAAATGTGCATCACACGAAGCAATGAGTAATAAGCGGTAATGGGAGAGTGTTAGGGACAGGAAAAGCAATTGGGTGGAATAAGGGGACCTGGAAAAAAGAAAGGGGACACATGCACTAAGAGAAAATGTGCATCACACGAAGCAATGAGTAATAGGGGGTAATGGGAGAGTGTTAGGGGAGGAAGCAATTGGGTGGAATGAGGGGACCTAGAAAAAAGAAAGGGGACACATTTTGAGCACCTATGAGGACATGAAATCTTTTTAATTCTGAGTAATTTTACTGTTATCTACTACTAGAGGAATTTCTGTTATTGGAAATTATTATTGTGAAATTTTCATGAGCATACAGCATTAGAAAAAAAGGCTTAACCTCTGCAGTGCCCACTGGGCAGGGGGTAATGGGTGTTTGTGCACAAATTAATGTTGTGACATGGCTAGTGGTCCAAAAGAAAGATACAGAGACCACGGCCGAAGAACACAGCTAGTGAGACCTCAAGAAACTATGCAACATGTTCAGCCATGAAGGTAATGGCTAGTGGGCCCAAAATAAATCTATTGATATAACATGTACAGTGGTCATGGCAGAATGCCATAGCAAGTGGGCCCTGAGGAAACTAAAGTATAGTAAACCCTTGAAATTCAGTGAAAACCCATTCATTAAGAGGGTGTTAAGGGGATCAGATTTAACATAACAAAACCCCTGAAATTCAGCACTGGCATTTCAATCAAGTACACTCCGGAGAAGAAGCTGCTTTGCACAAACCAAACAGTGATAGGACGTAATGGCCAGTAGAGGGGCAGGGAGGACAAAAGCAATTGAGGAGCATCGAGGGGTACATGGAAAGAGGAGGGAGCAGTTGGTCAGTGCCTGTGAGAACAGTTTTGGATTTTTTAGCATTATCGGGAGAATGCCAGGGGAATCCCATGGGCATGGGTAGTTCAGTGCTGCTGTATGTGTAGTTTGTTGCCATTATCTGTGGAATATGGGGGGAATCCAGTCAGCATGGCGAGAGGGTGTATAAAAAAGGACTTTTAGACCTGCAGAGATATCATCTCCTAGTCAAAGGGTAATCAGTCTCTGTGCCGAAGGTCATTGCTAGTGGCCCCAAAGAAACATATTGGTGCAACATCTATAGAGGCCACAGCCAAAGAACATGGCCACTAGCCATGGCTAAGGGCAATGGCTACTGGGCCATGAAGAAACCTATTGGGGTAACATATACAATGTCCATGGCCAAAGGCTATGATGTGGGGTCTCAGAAGAAACCTATTTGTGTAGCGTGTACAGTGACCATGGCTGAAGGCTGCAGACAATGGCCATGGCTGAATGTCATGACTAGTGGTCCCCAAAGAAACCTATTGTGCAACATGTACAGTAGCCACAGCAAAAGGCTGCAGACAATGGCCATGGCTGAAGGTCATGACTAGTGGCCCCCAAAGAAACTTATTGTGCAACATGTACAGTAGCAACATATGAAGACTATGGCTTGTGGGCCACAAAGAAACAATAGTATAACACAACTTGTGAAAAAACATTGGTTACGAGAGATTTAAAGTGATCAGATTTAAAATGAAAAATGCATGGCATTGAGGTGCAGTGAAACAATTCTTGGTTAGGAGAGAGTTTAAGTGATCAGATTTAATGCAAAAAAAACCCTGAAATTCAGCAATAGCATTCCGAACAAGTCTACCTTAACTACATGCCCTCTGTTGCACAGAATCTTTTTTGTAGGTAAAATGAATACTGTCACTGAACATAAACAAGCACCCTGGGAATGTGATGCCATCAGTGGAGTCATCCATGATGTAATTTGTGATGTCATATCTGTTGTCCTGGTGTTAGTATTAGCAGTTCATGGTGGTGGGGTGAGTTATGATTGCATAGCTTACCATAACTGGTGAATTTCCTGGGTTTTTTGTTTTTTCTTGTAACCATAACATCCCTTTAACAAAGTTTTTATCCATGAATTTTATAGGTTTTTATTAGTGCAACCAACTTAAACATAACTTTTTTCCCTTAATTTTGTAGGTTTTTTTAGTGCCTCTTAACCATAATGTCCCTTTAACAAAGTTTCTTCACTCAATTTCACAGGTTTTTATGAGTGAAAATGTTCCATGATGTTACATCACTGTATATAAATTATGAGTAATTCCTCTTTTAAAGTATATTAAAAAATTATAAACCTCCTGTAACAAACATATTTTATGCACCCCATACTGATGTGTGCTCTTATCAGTAGTGCAGGCTCGGGATGCAAATCATGGTTGAATTGGGTAGGCCATGAGGCTTGACCATTACCCCAGCCCCACCAAACCACCCCCATTATCCACTGCACCTACCCTGCATAGTAGTTCAGTGTCCACTCTGCTCTCATAATGTGACCAATGTCCAGTGCTCATGGCTTGCTGCCACGGCCAGCCTCCACAATCCATGGGGCATTGGATTCGGCTATGCCGCATTCCCCAATAAGCAAAACAGGTTAGACATCAGTCCCTGCCATTAGCCAGGCCCACTGCCCAGGCAGAAAAAGTTATAACACAATTGTGTGTACTTACATTTTGAAACTTTGGAAAAATAAAAGAAAGGACACATTCGAAAAAGCCTGCTTTCAGGTCCTTGCTGATGCTCCTCATGCAGGTTTTCTGCAATTCTGTCCAGCACTTCAGACTGTAGCTGCGAGCAGATTTATTTCCCCATTCAGAACTAGGGCTTCAGCCATGCTGCATCCCTCAATAAGCAAATCAGGGTACACATTTCTCCTTGCCGAGGGCGAGGCCCACTGCCCAGACACCAAAGTTATATCACAAGTGTTTGTATTTACATTATGACACTTTTGAAAACGTAAAACACAAAACAGATTTGCAAAACATGGTATCAGGTCCTTGCTATGCTCCTCGCGCAGGTTTGTTGTAATTCAGTCCAGCGCTTCAGGCTGTAGCAGCAAGCAGAATATTTGTTCCCATTCAAACCTAGGGCTTAGGCCATGGTGCATGCCCCAATAAGCAAATCAGAGTACACATGCTTCCTTGCTCAGGGCCAGGCTCATTGCCCAAACACCAAAGTTATAGCACTTTTTTTTGTACCTACATTTTGACACTTTGGAAAAAATAAAACACAGGACAGGTTTGCAAAACCATGCTTTGAGGTACTTGCTGATGTTCCTCATGCATGTTTCGTGCAATCCCGCCCAGCACTTCGGGCTGTAGCCACAAGCAGAATTGAATTTTTTCATTCAAACATATCCCAAATTGGAAAAACGTTACCACATAGTTGGTCCCTGGTGGCCATGCCCACTTTAACCCAAGTGTCAGTCCCTCGTGGCCATGGTCAGTGGCCAGATTGTCCGGGTCATGGCTGAAGGCCATAGCCGCAGGCTATACCTCAGTCACTGAAGGTATATTACTATGTTGTACATAAAGAGACTTTTCAAAAAATAAAACACTGACACACTTGAGAAACAAACCATGATTTCTGGTCCTTGCAAATGCTCCATGCACGAGTTTGCTGCAAATCTTCCCATGTTTTATTTTTTGAAAAATGTACATACACAAAATAGTCATATAACATGGCCCCCACTTTACAAAATCCATTCAGACTTTGCGCAAAACATTCATGGTTAAGTCTATAATCATTCTGCAAACGTTTGTGCCGATTTGGCAAACAGCAGCAAAGTAATATCCCATCTAAAAATGCTGAGACACCCCTCTACTGTTGCTCCCTCTAGCCAAAATCCCAACAAACTTTTCAAAAACATTAAAATCTAGGTCTTAAATCTTTCTTCAGTCCTTTGTGCAAATTTGTCAAATGGCACCACATGTATAAGCTTTTCAAATATTTTGGGACCCCGCTCTACTTTTTTCCCCTCTTGGTTAAACAGTACAAACCTTTGCAAAACCATTCAGGGTCAGGTCTAGAATAATACTGCAATTTCTATGCAGTTTGGTTGAGTTGAGCCAAAGAGAAAGGAGGCTGTTTGTTTCAGCCAAAGTTATAAGCCATCCAACAAACTGTCACCGACCCTATAATGTAGAAATATGCATGTACGTCCAGAAACATCTCTTGGTTTTTATGGCCATATACCATCACATCCCCAGAGATTGTTTGTTTCACAAGTGTAGTGTTGTGTTTTTTAATATGTTGTTAACACAATGTTCTTGGTAAACATGGCACACTCACATGTTTAATTGACCAATCAGCGGGAAAGTACAATGTCAGGGATCACCACACAGCTCTCTGATTGGTCCAGAGATGTCTGCGGACACTGAATCAGGAAGTGAGTCTGCGGACCGGGCGCAGATATCACTATTGTTTTTCAAACTACTTTTTGCCCATTTTCAAAAAAACTCCTGGACAAATTTTGTGACCAAGTTGTCGCTCCTCGTGCAAATTTGGTGCAAATCCGTCAAGCGGTTTGGTCTGTAGGCGTGAGTAAAACATTTTTCCATTATGTCTATGAGGATTTCGAAATTTTTGGGAACCCCAATAACGTTTCTCCCCCCTTGACAAAACCACACCAAACTTTGCATAATCATTTCGGAGGTGGCCATATGCTTTTTCAGCAAAGTTTGGTGAGGATTCGTGAAACTGCGCCAAAAGTACATGCTGCCCAAAAAGTGCCTTTCCTATGAGTTGAGCATCTTAACCATAACTACCGTGACTAACATAGTGCAGCAAAACCCTTGAAATTCAGCACATTGCAAAACTCAGGATTGGCTTACCTCATTCCCATTGCAAAGTCGAAGGACACATATATATTACAAGAGAAGGGATTCACAAAGCCATGCAAAATGGCATTCTGGAGGATATGGCATTATGAGGGAGATCAAAGGGAACGTTGAGTTTCCTAATGCGCTGAATTTCAAGGGTTTTGTTACGTTTTGTTTAGTCACCTAAACTGCACCTGAACTTAAAGATTTTTCCATGAAAATATGTATATGTTCAGTGAAAAACCTTCAGGTAAGAAAGAGTTGAGATGATTTGATTCATCACAGCAAAACCAATGACATTTGGAGGATTCGGAATAAGGTCTACTGACCATTTTCCCTTGCCCCGCTTCTTCCCCTGATATTTTCACTTCTGCATTCGTTTGCCCTGTAAAACTGCTAAGGTGATGGGGAAAAAGCTTAGCAATTAAAACGTTTTCAGGATCCCCACTGCCATTCTCCATGTACTCCCTCCTTCCTCATCTGCCCCCTCTGTGTAAATCTTCCTTGACTGTGTCCTGATATCCCTTTTCATTCCTCGGTTGCAGTGACCTGTTTCCACAGCAATCCTGTGTGAATCCCACAGCAACTCAAAAACAGTCTATCACAATACAAGCTAACCATACCACCCTAAACTCTCCCACTAGACATGTGGCTCTCCATTCCCTCCCCTAACTCTACCCTATGGTAAAACCACCATGTTCCCTTTAAATATTGTTTTGAGACACTTTTTTCTCACCTTTCTGCACACTTACTCTGGTAATTGCTTGCATTGGTGAAACAATTGGCAGATTTTCATTTCCTGAAACCTCACTGATGCAATTTACAATGGTAGATGTGTAATACTTTTTTTTTTGTACCCGGGGCACTCCATTTTCTGCCAACCTTTTAAAAAACACTTTAGTGAATTATACCAATCAAAAAAGGAGTATTAGAGATGATTTGTTCGAATTTTGTTTCAAATTTTGTGCAAATCTGTTCAGCGGTTTTTGCTGAATGGCTGTTTAATGGAAACACTTTTATTCTCTATGGGAAAATGAATGGGATTAGTCAGAAAATAGTTTTTTTTGGTTTTCTTAATAACTTCTGAACTGTCCAATTTGGAGGGGTCCAAAAAAAATGATTTCTTTGGAAAATGTTATCCACATGTATCGAGCAGGCAAAGGTTAGTAGCAACAGAATTTTAGGAAAAGTCAATGCAATTAATTATAATTATAAGGCAGCGACCTAGCGCATGGCATTTAAGGTTAAGTATGATTGTCTATGCAGTTACAGAAAAAAATGTTTCTTAATAAGCGTTGAACACTTCCCAGAAACAATCTGAAAAATGACCGCAGTAAAATTTCGAGGGAGCCATCCAAGCATCGAAATTTCAGAAATGTTCATGTGGCGCTTTATATTTAAATTAAATATTCTTTTGATCCTATTTTGAAAATCTTTTAACAGGGTGTTTTCTCACAGTGAAAAGATAACTAACTCAAAATTGGCCACTTTAATTTTCAAGTTTTATGGCATGGCCCTAGATATTGTCATGAATTAATGTATTAAACTGTTGGGGGGAAACGAGCTGGCCAATTTCGAGATATCAATGTTTTAATATGTATATGTATTTCATACATGAAAGAATAAATGTGCATTTTATATACAAACTGCACACATAATTGTATAAAATGTAAATGTCGTACATTTACACTACTAGTGTGGGCTGGTGAAATATTTAATTGAAATATTTTTCTCACAAATATGCCAGAGTGGCCAAGCATAGTGAGGGAGCCTGAACCAACCAAGTGGGATTCGGGGGGAGGAGGGTTCCTACCTGGAAAATGTTTTTTTTTTAACAAAGGGTTAGAATGGGGCATTTTACAGCACATCTGTGAAAATGTGGGTAAACGCCAGTTAGTCTGCAATTGGTTTTGTAGGGCAACTCATGAAAAAATCCAATAAACGCAAGTCACTAACAGTGCACTAAGTGATTTTCCCAATGTATTTTCATGATGCCTTTCCACAATATATGCCAGTATAAAAGCATGTCCATGCTAGCGGTGCCCATACAGTTCCCTACTTCCTGAAGCAATATATGCCAGTACCCCCTGTGTGGGAGGAGGGGGTCCCAGATCCCCCCATCCATTCCGAGTAAACACACACACACTTCCTGGATGAGTTTTGGCGCAACTGCTTTGGGCTCATGGCCCTGACCTCAGAGCACCTGCGCGGGAATACCCCAGAGAACTGTGACCTCTCAGGATAGCCCAGACTAGAACCTAACAAGACTCTATTTTGGGTGCCCACCAACTCCATTTTGTTTTCTCATAATGGCAGGCCAGCCATGAAACTAGAACACAGGCCTGCAGCACTCCCCTCAAGGCGTGCACAGCGAACAAGCTACTCCCCCACCTCCTCCCCTCTGTCATCTCTGCAGCCGTCCGGTTCTCGTGGGACACTGGCCACGCAAATGAAACAAACTTCACACTGTATCTTCTGTCTTCCATCTTACCTCACTGACACAGCCGTGGCCCAGCTCAATGCCCGGCAGCAAAGAGTCATTCATCTCTATAAACTTGCCCCCACCATGCAGACCCAGACCATAAATGATGCCAAACCCATATCCTTTGAACATGTTTGAACAACTAAGAGTGACACTCGAGTATGTACTGTTTATTTGCGTTTCAATATGAGAAAGTAGAAGTGCTTTTATTCACTCAATTAGAATGGGTTGTTCATGAACCATTTTCATTTTATGCGAAGTATTGGAAGGATTGTAGTAATTCACAGCATACCAGTATGGTGCACGAAATATGTATAATCGGAAAATTGACGGTAGACCCCATTTACATAAGTGTGAAGTATATTAAAGTGTAGTATGAGGCTTAGTAGAAATAGATAGTAATAGCAAAATGTACAACCTAACACGTTATTGCACATGCCAGCACAAAATCACCTAAGTTTGAGCACAATGTAAAAATATGCACAGCATTATGTAAAAGCAACCTAGCAGTCATATGCCATAACCAGTGTGACCACACTATGATAATATGTGTTAAAGCCTGCATGCACATAATCTAGTGATGGACTGTTAAATATAGTATGGAAAATAACATATGCATATACGAGTTATCATTGTGAGTTTTTATAACAATGAGGGCACCTAGCCATGTAAAGATGATAACATGTTTTAGACAATCATAATTGCAATGTACTAATGATGTACAAAAAGCCTTTATGCAAAGAACGTCTCAGGAGACCCCGTCCCCTCAAGCAACGCAGGACTGCACCTTGGAGGTGTTTCAACTCCTTCCCCCACCCCTCATGATAGCATAACAGACAAAGAGCTACTCAATAATGATGTTTATACAACTTGCCTCTAACCTCCACAGGAAGACTTATGACCATTGTGGTATGTGCTTTTTGTGACCCATCCTTTCAATGTGTAATATAGCCCTTAAATTTAGTGCCCTCTTTGTTGTGTACCAGATGGACATTCCTGACCACACAGTAATCTCAAAGCCTTGGCCCCGTAAACAGTATATCTTGTATTATACTAAGACACTGTTAAGCTGCCCATTAATAGATCTAACACTGAGCTTAAGAAATGCACTATGACCTATGCCCAATGATAGTTAACCTGAATTTGAGAAATGTCTTTTCTTTGGTGTTAAGATTAACAAGTCTTAGAATCCGCCGGACAAGATAGAGTGCAGTATTGGATTAATGGGAATGTGTGGCCACAAGGGCAAATGTCAAGTGTTTATCAATGTAACAACATGAAAGTTGCCTGACACCGCATGCCAAACTGATGAGCCCAGCTGACCAATTGACCTGAACAGCATCATCACAGCACCACGCGAATCAGCACCAATCACAGCACGCCGACCCTATAGCACCCATAGGTGTCCGTCCCTAGTGACCAATCCCAACCCTTCATGTGCCCCCGAGGCCTCCCCTCTCCTGGAGGACGCAAAAGCTATATAAAAATTATTTGTAACATGTTTTCTGCAGAGCGCTCTCGGCTCGGTGTGAGCAGAGTAGATTTTGCTTACACTACTTTATATAAAAGACTTTTGATTTCATACACACTTGGTCCTGGTCTCATTCCCTTCAGGGGGTGTCCTATTTGACTCTAATTGAGAGAATTAAGTGCATTTTTGTGGACTTCTCACTTTCATTGGTGACCCCGACGCGATAGCGTTCTTCTTGTTCCTTTTGGCACAAGATGTCCCTGTCACGACCCGGAGCGTCCCCCCTCAAGAGCTACCTGCCAATGACAACCAGTACACCTAGACGTACGCACGCAGTAGGGCGATAGGGAACGGGATCCCCCTTTACAAAACCCACTGTATCATTCACCATAGCTTTGAGTGTGGGGCGGCGCCCTGACCGATTGGGTCCAGAGGGTCTCGGATCAAGACGGACACGTGAGTATCAGGTGCGGGTGATCTCAAAAGTTGGGTGGGAGTCAGATTAGGAGGTTTTGGGAAATAGGGAATCAATAAGGGTCAGGTAAAAAGGGAGGTCAAAAGCCCTAAGGGGGAAGTTTTGGGTCTGTTCTATAGTCCACTCTATTCTTTTCCTATCGCATATGGCCATTAGGACAGTGACGGGAAAATAAGGTGCAAAGAGGATAAGGGGATACTATTTCCGTTGGCGGGTAGAAGGCGGCGCTGCATAGTACTATCTCGACTACAGGATATATATGGAGAAATAAGTAGGGGTCTCAGAGGAGTAGTATTTCGAAACGGTTTTTCCTACTTCTCCTTTTCTTCTCCTCCATTCTCGCTTGAGTATAGACAGGGTGCAGAGAGATAATTCTTTAAAGGTGTTGGAGAATTAGGGGAATATAAAAAGAATAAGGGTATTAAGGGGAGGTGGAGCTTATGTCGTCTTTTATGTTGTCTGTGTTATTTGTTGCATGCGCTAGGTTGTATGTTGTTTTATGTAAAACCATTGTTCCCTGTTGGTGAACATTAATGAAAATGTTTTAAAATTGTGTTGAAGGAATTTCATATATTGACATGGTTTATGAGTAACAAAGTGTGAACAAACAATTTTGAGAAGTGTTTTAAAATATAGTGAGCAGGTTATAAAGGAAGTGTAAGGTTAACAGAAGATTTTCATTGTTTTGAGTAAATACCTAGAATCCCATAAAATGGGTGCAGAAACACCTCTGGCCCATATCTGTAAAACACTGCCAGGGTATGCAGAGAAGATTATTAAGTATCATGACCAGTGGGTCACAGAATTGAAAAGGAAGGGTCTACCCCAAGTGTAGCCCCAGTGAGGGTCCTTTGATAAGGCTGTGTTAGACATGGTTGCCAAATGTCTGTTTATTAAATACAAAGGGAAACAACTGCAGAATCGAAAAGAAATATTGGAATTGTGGAGACAGTTAAGGGTGGAGAGCATGTCACATCTCCCCTGACAACAGCTGGCAGCGAAGGGCCCATAGAGCAAAAGGAGAACAGATTGGAAACAACACATATATACCCCCTACCGACTAAGCGGAGGGATATAGTGACCCCATATACGTAGCACAGTCCCCTTCACCATCTGCACCTAAGCCAACTGCCACAACACCCCCACCATATGACAGTCAAGGAATAACCGGCCAGGTGAGTACCCCCACACTAGATATCGAGAAATTCATACAAGACCTAGATACACGACTGACATTGACCCAAACAGAGTTGTCCCGTCTAAGGGGCATGTGTGAGCAAGGGGGGCCACCGACCCCCTTTTCAGAGCAGGGTACGACGCCCCAACCTAGTGAAGGGACAGCGGAGGATGGGTGGAAAAAGGGAGAGATACAATTTAAAATAAAAGACACCCCCACAAGAATAATAGAAATAACTACAGCTGGTAGCAAACACTGGTTTGGCTTAGAGGAGCAGGAAGAGGAGGAAAGAAGGTTGGGGACAGCTACAGGTGGGACATCTTTAGGAGAAGGGTTGTCCCCCATGGAAGAATGGAGGAGGAGACTAAGGAATAAAACAGGGCGCATGGCAGTGCTAGGGAAAAAAGGGAAAACGTTGAGTACTGGGAAGGGGGGAACCTACAACTACCACTCATCCACAGGGGGGCGGGAAGGCCAAATTACATACCCTGGGGTCAAATGGATAATGCTAACCTTTTGAAACAGTTGCCACTACTAGCTGGAGGTGCTAGTAAATGGATATATGCGTTTGAAAAACACACAGCGGGTGTACCCTTAGCAGTGGGGGATGTTAAATGTTTGCTGGTATCTGCAGTTGGATATCAGGCAAACAGGTTTTGGGTGAAGGCAGGCTTCCCAGGAATAACATTGAATTGTGATCAGCACGATCGGGCCTCATTTAACAGAGTGCGAGCAAGAGTATGGGATGAGCTCCGAGAAACATTTCCAGACACATCAGACTTACAGTCAGTGATGCAATGTACCACGGGAGATGATGAAGATGCAATGTCTTTTATTCTCCGGGTGCAGGACATGTGGAGAGCAGAAACGGGCACAGTCTGGGACCAATCTACCTCCCTGTTTTATTTCATTATAATAAGAGGGCTCCTGAAGGACGTACAGAAGGCCTTAGACAAGATAGCCAGGATAGAAGCCAAGGCGTGGCCAGAGATTCAAAGCATAATTGTACACCATTGCAAAAGGATCAAAGAGAAGGAGAAAGAGATAGCTCAGCGGCGGCTGGCAGACGAGGTCAAATTAGTTCAAAGTAAACTTTCGAAGGTCAGTGCAGTAGTAGCAACCAGCACAGCAGAAAGGGATCGAGAGGAAGGAGAAGAACAGCTAGGGATACCAACGCGAATGGCAACAAATTGGGCAGGTAACAACCAGGACTCATGGCCAGGGGAACACCAGTATGAGAGCCAGCAGTGGCGGGTGAGAGGCAAACAGGGAGGTAGAGGTGGATTCAGAGGGTCACAGGGAGGGGGTTTCTGATATGGAGGGCCCCAAGGAGGAGGGGTACATGGGCAATGTTGGAACTGCGGACGATGGGGACATTTCATGAGGGAATGCCGGAGTAGGCCCGCCAATACATACCCGAGTGAACAACAGTATGGACATCCTCATCCAGGAAGCCCATATGGCCTACCAATGGGAGGGAACAGGAGGGAAGACCTATCTGACCCAAGGTATGTGAATGAGCACCAGGTGGCCCCACAGCATGCAACACAGCATGTCCCACAACATCCTCAGTGTCATGAACGCACGGCCAACCAGCCGCAGAAACACGTATGCTACTACAGCAAACGGAGCTCCAACACATTTCAGGGGGGCAGCGGTGTTGTCCGGTAATGTTTTCGACACAGATGAACTACCAAGATACTCAACATAGGAGCGCCCACAGTGAGCACTTCTGTGTCCAGTACTGTCGACTACCATTAACGCAGCAGAGGAACCACTGGTAAGGGCGGCAATAGGAAACAAACAGTTCATTTTTATGGTGGATTCGGGAGTGGAAAAATCGTGTCTAAAAGAAGGCAGATTTCCGCTTTCAACTCAGACTTTGGAAATGCAGGGGTTCTCTGGGACAGTGGTCAAGGTTCCATACACTGAAGAATTAGAAGTATCAGTGTGTGGTAAAACGGTATGCGCAACCTTACTCTATTATGAAGATTCACCCATTAATTTGTTGGGAAGGGACCTTCTCTGCAAACTCAATATGACCATATCTTTTATGGAGAGAGGGATAGTGTACTCCACACCAGGAATATCCGCCGTACGTGCCATCTTAGTGATACACACTCAAGCAAACTTCCTACAAACACGTGGCATACCAGTGGATCCAGACATGTTCATACAAGAGCTGAGAATATTAGCTAAAGTAGTGCCAGAGTTAAGAAGAAAGGAATGGAGAGTGCCCTCAGAGTTTATTTTCCGCCCGATCACAGACCCAGAAATAGTGCCAGGATCAGTGGTGTCTCTAGACATACTTGCAGTGCAGTTTTCACCAAAGAGGATAGCAGTAATTGCCATGGATATGCAGGGATGCCAGTGGAGAACAGTACTGTGCATCAATGCCAATACGGCTCTGCGTGATTTAACAGATGAGGAGCTTTTCACTGACTCAGATGAGGATGGGAAATAGTGATAGAAACAGAAATCCCCTGTGATGTAATGATTCAAAAAAGGGAAGTGCCACTACCGCTCGTAGCGGTTGTTAAAGGCCCACCAGCATATTTTGAGGAAGACATGCCCTGAGTACCGCAACAGTTGTGGACCACAGGTCCACACGATGTAGATCTACTACACGAAGTAACACCCATAAGGATCAAACTCAAACCTGGGGCCATTTTACCCCAGGTGAAACATTACCCCCTATCTAGGGAGGCAGAAGAGGGAATAAAGGACACAATGTTCACTAATGATACAGGGAATAATAGTGCCATCCAATTCGCCCTGCAACACTTGTATTTACCCGATGAAGAAAGAAAAGGGAGGAGCGTGGAGGATGATACAGGACCTACGCCCCCTTAATGACGTAGTACAGAAAGAGTTCCCTCTTGTCCCAAATCCGGCCTCAATACTATGTTGCATCCCAACATAGGCTACTCACTTCACTGTGGTGGACTTGAAAAATGCATTCTTTTCAATTTCGCTGGACCCAGATTCTTGGTACCTAACGTTATTCACATTGGGAGGGAAGAGATATGAACAATGCAGAATACCCCAAGGATATTGTGAGAGCCCCAGTATTTTTAACAGAATTTTGCATGAGAACCTTGGGAACATACACACAACCAGTACCATAATTCAGTACGTAGATGATTTGTTGGTCTGCAGTAAAGATGAGAGAGAGTGCAGGGACGACTCTATCATCCTGCTGACCCTGTTGGCACAAAAAGGGTATAAGGTAGACAAACAGAAATTGCAGTATTGTCTAACAGAGGTCTTATACTTGGGCCAACTAATATCAAAAGATGGCAAAAGAATAATACCTGACAGAGCAGCAGCTATAAAAGCAGTCAAGGAACCTACTAAAGTAAAGGAAATGCAGAAGTTTCTCGGTATGTGTAATTACTGCCAAGTCTGCATACTAGATTATGCAGCATATACAAGGCCCCTATTGCAGGCACTTAAGGAAGCACAGCGAGAACATTTGCGGCTACAATGGACACCAGAAATGCACACAGCTTTTGACACACTCAAAGAATTGATATGAACAGCTTCAGTTTTAGCGACACCTGATTATGATTGCGAGTTCTACCTGTTCTCGCACTGTAACAGAACACTCATGACAGCAGTATTGACAGATCGCTAGGACATAAACCTATGGTATTCTACAGTGGCACGCTAGATGCAGTGATGTAAGGACACTTTTCTTGTGAACAGGCTCTTGCAGCCGCTGCGTTCGCCATTGATATGATATGATATGGTATTTCTAACGCGCCTATAGACAAGTGTTTCAAGGCGCGACGAGGCAGGGAGGGGGGAACAAGGGGAAGACAGACAACGATCCTACTAGGCCAGGTGGCATTCAGACCACGCAAGTGCAGGGGTAGGGGGAAGAGAAAAAGTGCAAGGGGAAGGGGGGGAGTGCAGTACAAATAAGTAGAATAGAAATAAAATAATAAATAAATAGGGCCAGCTGGTGGCAAGTGCAAGGTAAGTGCAGACAAGTGCTGGAGGGGGGGGGCTGTAGGGATACAGAGACAGTCCCGCAGTGCAGGGGTTGCCAGGGAGGCAGTGCAAGTGAAGAGTGACTGGGCCCAGGACCGAGGTCGGTGAGAGTGGCCCAGTTGCAGAATCTGTGCAGTTTAGGTCAAGAATTTAGCAGGGGAGAGGGAGAGAGAAAGCAGAAGTGAAGAGGAAGGTTTTGAGGTGCTTCCGGAACCGGAGATGGTTCTCCTCAAGTTTCAGGGAGGCAGGAAGGCTGTTCCAGAGGGAGGCCCCTGCCGCGGAGAGAGATCTACCCCCAGCTCGTTGCTTCGAGAAACGGCTGACCCTGAGGGAGTAGAAGAGCTCTACAATCGTGATGGAATGCTCCGTCACATTGTATGTAGAACACTCCCTATTTGCAATATTGGAAAGATCAAAAAGCATGCTTACCACACAGAGAGCAACAGCATACAAACTAATTATATCCAGTGCAAACATTCACATTGTGCGGTGCAAGAGTGTAAACCCGGCCACATACATTACAGAAGCATGCACAATAGAGGACATGGAGCAACATGATTGTGCTACATACAGGGGAGAGGATGGTGACACCCCCACAGCCCATGAAAATTCACTCACAGAGGGAGAAATATATTTCATAGATGGTTCAGTGTCAATAGATTCTGAGACAGGAGAGAGACACGTAGGGGCAGAAGTAGTCCCGAGTGGAGGATGGGGAATTCGAAGTGATAGTGCAAAAAATATTACCATCTCACTTCTCAGCCAAGCAGCAGAACTAGTAGCACTCATAGAAGCATCACATAAAGCAAAAGGGTGTGCAGTAACGATCTACATAGACTCTGCCTACATGACAACAACTGTACATGGAGGATGAGCAAGATGGGGAAGGAGGGGATTTCGAAGAGCAGATGGGTCCCTAGTTCAACATGCAAATTTGCTAGGAGAATTGATAGATGCCCTAAAAGAACCTACAGTAGTGGCTGTCGTGAAATGCCAGGCTCATACACGAGGTGATGATGTCATCTCATTGGGAAACGCAGCAGCAGATGCTTCCACCAGGGAAGCATCTTATTTACAAAAGAGCCCAACAGGTGAGTAGATACTACAAAAGGTAGTTGAGGAAGAGCACCCAAATGGTTTCAATTCATTGCCAATTTCACAGATTATTGAATTTTAGCATCTTGCAACATTTGAGTAAAAAGAGATGTGGGTAAAAAGAGGGTGTACCAGTCATCCACTGACCTTTCATGGAGACAAAACAATACTGGTAAGGTGGTAATGCCTGTAAAATTACTGGAGGTAGCGTTCCAACAACTGCACTTTCCCGCCCACAATGCAAAACAACACATTATCGCAGACATACAGGAGGATTGGTTTGCCCCAGGGTTACAAGAGCACATTACGAGGCTAATAGCAGAGTGCATCACATGCCAAACATATAACTCTGGAATGACATTACGAACATTGAGAGGGACACTACCAAAACCAGAAGGGCCATTCAGGGAACTGCATATAGACTATGCAGACGTGGAGGTGTAACGCTCACCTGATTCCCGTAGAGGCGCCGGTCTTGACTGGGCGTATACCGTATTTTCAGAGGTGATGTGTAACACACGGCTGGCTCTTTGGGCTGGACCTCTGTGCACTGTATGTCTGACTCGAAGGGTAAGATGTCTGCAGATAGAAAATATGGGATTAAGGAACTGGGTTATTGAATGTCTCTCTCTTCTTCCCTTTCTCTTCTCCTGTAGAACCCCAAAGGTTAACGCTCTCACCTTAGGTAAGTGAACGCCGTGCTCTCCATCTGCCTCGGGGCAGGGTGCTGTAACCAGTTTCTTCACTGGATAAGGGGAGCAGGCCTCTTGACTTCAGAGGACTGCTGTCCGTCGTTTACTGCACGAACGGTAAGTTTCGAGTAATTCTAATGTCTTTAAAGTCTTTAGTAATGATCTCTCTTGTTTTGCAGGGTTCCGGCGATGGCGGATGACGGGCTGAAGTGAGTTGAAGATGGAGCCCGTGTGATGAATAGAAGCGCCTGGAAGCACGTAAGTAAGCGCTTGTTGCCTGCTTCACGATGCGCTCTAACTGTCTTTTTATTTTGCAGGTACAAGTTCGGAGCGGCTGCAGGGTGCCGGAATACCCACTGGGTTAGATGTGGAAAGGAGTAATGGCACGTGAGTATTAAAGTTCCCCAATGTCTTTAAACGCACCTTGTTTTGTCTTTCAGATGCGGGATGCAGCGCCGAAGGCCTCCGGAGCGTGCGAAGAGTAGGTAAGCCTTTGTCTTTCAGATGCCGGAATGCAGCGCGAGGCGTTGGTGACAGCCGATGGACCAGGTAAGTGAAGAGCTGTCACTGAAGACCGTAATGCTAACCTGTTCTTTCTTGTCTTTATAGGTGTTGCTGAAGACTGGATTCAGGATGGTAAGCCTTTTTCCTTAGGCCCAGGATCAGATGCAGAAGACACGATGAGCGTTCTGCTGCAGAGGATGCAGAATAACGCAAAGCAAGATTCATCCATCGGGTGTGGTTTAAATAGCCTCCTGTAGTGCTTAGGTGTCTCCTTCCACAGCCACGCCTAGGTAAGAAAAGAGTTCCTGCTTTCCAGAAGAGTTCCAGTGTTCTGAATCTAGGGAGTGGCTCCTGCCCCACCCAACAGGAAAAGTAGTTCCAAACAGAAGAGGATCAGAGGCTCAACTGGCAGGCAAGTAAGCAGCATGGTCTGCTGCAGGTAAGTCCACCCAAGCATTATGAGCCCGGTGCTTCCAGCGCTGGGACTGGGCATATTTATGAGCCTGGTGCCACTGGCGCCAGGACTGGGTCCAAAAGGTCCCAATTGGGACTGGTTGGCACTCGGAACCTGGGTTATGGATCTGCTTCCAAGGGAGTTGGGAAAACCCTGACCTTTTGGAAGCAGAGATCATGACAGGAGGAGAGGTGCCATGGGTCCCGATATTTGATCATGGTGGTTTGCCCCTTTTCACAGTGGGTGGAGGCAGGACCCTGTGCACACCCAGATGCATGATGTGCCATCAAATCTTTAGTGAGGGAAGTTTTCCACCGCAGGGGCATTTCTGATGTGAATGGGATTGTGGAAAAAATGAACGGACTACTCAAAAGCAGATTGTCAAAACTGTGCAATACACTAAAAAAGAATTGGGTCTACTGCCTACCTTTGGGCCTGTTCGAAATGAGAAATCAGCCCAGTATGGACCACCACCTGTCACCCCATGAGATTGTGACGGGTAGGAGAATGCACACAGCTCACTTCCCTTTGCGTAGACAATCAGACGCACACAGAAGTGCTACAATATTGTGAGAATAATTTCATGAGTATCTGAGACACCTCATGAGAGCAGTGCGAGCCATAGAAAAACAAATCGCACACTCTTTCACACAAAATATGGCCACAGATATAACCACACCAGCCACAGATAGCCCAAACTGCCAACAGATGACAGGGGACATGGTATATGTAAGAAGTTTTGTGCGCCGATGGAACGAGCCTAGGTTTCATGGCCCCTACAAGGTAATATAATTTACGCCCACTGCAGTGAAAGTGCAGGGCTTACGTTATTGGGTACACCTAACAGACATCCAAAAAGCTCACAGGAGCACAGATTGTGTAGAAGAGGAAGAGAGTGTGAACGAACATAATACACAGACGTAGTTAATTAGTGAGAAAAAAAAATTACATAAACACTCGACCATGGAAAGAAGGAAATGTGTGACTTCAAAGACATTTTCTGAGAAAGAAATGTAAATATAAAAGTATATAGAGGTTAACTATTGAGTATTAATTATAAAAAATATAGCAATGTATATAAATATTCAGTGACATATTGACATGTCCCTATTGTGTGGTCTCAGTTCTTACTTTCTCTTCTGTCTTTCTGTTTTCTTTTCTTTTTTCCTACCTCTTTCTCAAGCCCCACATGCATAACGCCGCCTTCACCAACTCCTCTTCCTCATGGTGAAAGACATGATGAGGAGGAAGGGAGTAAAGCAAAACAAAATGTATTAACGTATAAGTGTAACACGTAGGGCGGTAGAGATACAGAAAACATAAGTTGTAAATAAACAAGGTGAAAATATGAATGTATATGCTTAACAAACGCTTATATTTTGTTCATTAGGTGCTACAAGGGTTATGGAGGAGGCCCCAGCGACAACCAGCAATAGAGTAGATAGAAATAGAAGAAGAACAAATGCTTATCCAAGTTATTTGTATGAATGTGTGCTGTTTGTATGCACAGTGATATTCTTTACAACATTGTTCAGCCTGGTGCTGTACTGGGCTATCGCCTTCATTTCAATTGACACGAGCGAGGGGGGGGGTGGGATAAAATCAATCAAACAAGGAACCCACCTGATATGGGATGGCTTCAGGTTGATTTGGGCACACTGAAGCCACAAGAGTGAATCGCATAGCAATAATAGCATTAATGATGAGATTACACCTTCCACGTCCATCCCCCACCACTTCAATGATTTCCGATTTTAGTGTTTATTCAATGAATGACCGAATGCCCTCCGAACTCATGTGGGTGCAGATCCACCCATATCCAACCACAATGTCAGTTGCACAAGTCTCACCACCGGATAGTGTAGATACCAGAAAGGAGGACAGTCATAACAAACACATGGCCGGCCACTATCTTAGACTGTACACAGAATGGGAAAAAGAGAATGACAAGATGCCCCAAGAGAATAAGAGGGGCGGTCACAGAAGAGGGAAGAGGGGAACACAACAAATAAATGGGAGGAGCATTATAACTTTGGTCTTGACACAGTGGATGATCCCCAACACCCACATCAAACAAAGAAATGGTACACTGACATGAGCAACACGGCCAAAGGTATTGTTGCCACAAGAAATTCCAATTCAAGAGGCACAGTGCCTCCTACATCTCGCACTATGCAGAATCAGAAACACGGTTCAAGCACACCCTGTTTCATTTGAAGTGCTACAGAATGAGCAAACATGCTACTCCAGACCGCAAGGGCTGATCTGCGTAAAGGAGCCTTTTTTGGTAATAAAAGGGACATTACATTCAGACAATAAGTGGCAGAACAAAGAAATACTATGCAAAGCAGAAGCATTGCGGGGAGTATCCGAAGAAAAATTGTCATGGGTACAGAGAACAAGAACTCCCGTATGGCCTGAACACGTAGCAAAACTCACGTGGATTTCAGCACTCGAGAAGCCCTTCAAGTTACAAAAAGACATTCCAGATGAACTGTGTTTCTGTGGAGAAGGGAAAAAGAACATGGGAGAAAACAAGAACTGCAGCAAAACTCTCATAATACCTGACATGAAGAAAGGGACAGCTGCAATGATGGATACATACTGGGTTTGTGGCAACCTGGTGTACTTGCACCTGCCACAATCATGAAGGGGCACGTGCTCCCAGGCATCGCTGCATTCTGCCCTGATGGTGATCCCAGAAATTCATATCCAAGGAGAAAACACACCAATGGAAGCACTGAACGAACTGCCCCCGACTCCGACTGAAGAAGTTCCTGTGTATGTCCTAGCAGAGGAAAGCCTGCAGAGCACGGTGCTGAGGAAGAAAAGTCATCAAACTGTATCTCCACCAAATCTTCAGAACTTTTGGCACAGATTCCCGAACGATTCCGGTTGTTCAGCTCTGTCGAGACATTCTTTATGTCTCTTGTTCCCAGCATCTAGGCGAGAGCAAATGCAAAATGGCTTCAGATTACCAGATGGGAGCTGATCCAACTGGCCAACGACATAGAAGAAGGGTTCAACATCATCAAAGTGGAACTCAGAGCTTTACGACTGATGACAATGCAGAATAGATATGTACTAGATTTATTAACAGCAATGGATGAAGGGGTTGCTGAAAAATCGGGAGCACATGTTGTACATTTGTACCTTCTGCAGACTCAAACAACGGGTCGCTTTTCCAAGTCGTAGCAGCAGTACACAATTTTTGAGAATGCATGAAGGATGAGGGAGGAGCTTAGCAAAGCACCTAGTTCGACAATATTTTTTCTTGGGTACCTTCATGGCTCAGAATGACAGTCTAACTATTAATACCAGTCATCGTTTTTCTGCTCTTCATTTTTTGTGTGTGCCAATTAGGTCTCAGGTGCTGTACTGATGCAGTACCTAATGGTATGCTAATGATGGCGACAATGGGCTGTGCAAATGGAGTGGTGCAAATAAAACACGATGCAGAAGTACAAACAGAAGACACCTCTGAGCCAAAATATAGGATGACTGCAAAATACAACAAGGGACACATAGTAGATAACTTATATCACACAACCGTAAAAGAACTGAGGGAGTTACAATGGTACAAGGAAGTATGGTAGGAGCAGGAGGATAATGGAGGGTGCATTTCCATGACCTGCACCGCTGATGAATATGCTAGAAGGGGGGAAAGCCTCAGATCAGTGTGTAGAGCAAGGATGCCAATTAAGGGAAATCCCGCATGGGACAAAGCAGTAGCGGAGGAAGAAGAATGCAAGAGATTGGGGCAATTACAATATTCGTTACTTAAGTAATGAAAGGGAGAATGTGAGGGAGGAGGGGGTCCCAGATCCCCCCATCCATTCCGAGTCAACACACACACACTTTCTGTACGAGTTTTGGCATGACTGCTTTGGTCTCAGGGCCCCGACCGCGGAGCACTCATGCGGGAATACCACAGAGAACTGTGACCCCTCAGGACAGCCCAGACTAGAACCTAACAAGACTCCATTTTGTGTGCACACTGACTCCATTTTGTTTTCTCATAATGGCAGGCCAACCATGACACTAGAACACAGGCCTGCAGCTCTCCCCTCAAGGCGCGCACAGCGAACAATCTACTCCCCCCACCTCCTCCCCTCTGTCATCTCTGCAGCTGTCCGGTTCTCATGGGAGACTGGCCGTGCAAATGAAACAAACTTTGCACTGTATCTTCTGACTTCCGTCTTACCTCACTGACCGAGCCGTGGCCCAGCTCAAGGCCTGGCAGCAAAGAGTCATTCATCTTTATAAACCTGCCCCCACCATGCAGACCCAGACCATAAAGGATACTACCCCCATATCCTTTGAACATTGTTTGAACAACTAAGAATGACACTCGAGTATGTCATTTCAATATGAGAAAGTAGAAGTGCCTTTCTTCACTCAATTAGAATGGGTTCTTCATGAACCATTTTCATTTTATGCAAAGTATTGGAAGGATTGTAGTAATTCACAGCATACCAGCATGTTGCATGACATATGTATAATCAGAGCATTGACGGTAGACCCCATTTATATAAGTGTGAAGTATATTAAAGTGTACTATGAGGCTTAATAGAAATAGATAGTAATAGCAAAATGTACAACGTAACACATTATTGCACATGGCAGCACAAAGCTACCTCAGTTCGAGCACAATGTAAATATATGCACAGCATTACGTAAAAGCAAACTAGCTGTCATATGCCATAACCAGTGTGACCCCACTATGATAATATGTGTTAAGGCCTGCATGCAAATAATCTAGTAATGGACTGTTAAATATAGTATGGAAAATAACATATGCATTTATGAGTTATCATTGTGAGTTTTTATAACAATGAGGGCACTTAGCAATGTAAAGATGATAACATGTTTTAGACAATCATAATTGCAATGTAATAATGATTTACAAAAAGCCTTTATGCAAAGAACGTCTCCGGAGACCCCGTCCCCTCATTCAATGCAGGACTACACCTTGAAGGTGTTTCAACTCCTCCCCCCACCCCTCATGATCCCAGAACAGACAAAGAGATACTCAATAATGGTGTTTATACAACATGCATATAACCGCCACAGCAATAATTATGACCATTGAGGTATGTGCCTTTTTGAGACCCATCCTTTCAATTTGTAATATAGCCCTTAAATTTAGTGCCCTCTTTGTTGTGTACCAGATTAACATTCCTGACCACACAGTAATCTCAAAGCCTTGGCCCCGTAAACAGTATATCTTGTATTATACTAACACACTGTTAAGCTGCCCATTAATAGATCTAACACTGAGCTTAAGAAATGCACTATGACCTATGCCCAATGATAGTTAACCTGAATTTGAGAAATGTATTTTCTTTGGTGTTAAGATTCACAAGTCTTAGAATCCGCCGGACAAGATAGAGTGCACTATTGGATGAATGGGAATGTGTGGCCACAAGGGCAAATGTCAAGCGTTTATCAATATGTAACAACATGAAAATTGCCTGATACTGCATGCCAAACTGATGAGCCCAGCTAACTGATTGACCTGAACAGCATCATTACAGCACCACGCGAATCCACACCAATCACAGCACGCCGACCCTATAGCACCCAGAGGTGCCCATCCCTAGTGACCAATCCCAACCCTTCATGTGCCCGCTAGGCCTCCCCTCTCTTGGATGGTGCAAAAGCTGTCTAAAAATGATTTGTAACATGTTTTCTGCAGAGCACTCTCGGCGTGAGCAGAGTAGATTTTGCTTACCTTACTTTAGATAAAAGACTTTTGATTTCACACGTTCTTGGTCCTGGTCTCATTCCCTTCGGGGAGGGTGTCCTGTTTGACTCTAATTGAGAGAATAAAGTGCATTTTGGGGACTTCTCACTTTCACCCCACATAAGAACGTACTCCTACCGACTTTATCATTAATATCCCCATGCCACAATATGAAAACAAGACCAAACTGGATGTACTAAGTCTAGACACTTAATAACACTTATAATGTTTGATTTACCCTTCATGCCCAATGAAAAATTAAATGGCTCAGTAAGAAATGATAGCCACACTAGCTGCACTAAAATATGTTGGTTATCAAAATACACCAGTCTAGGCAGTTAATAACAGATGTAATTCCTGCTTTATAACAGATGCTCAGCAAAACCAAAAGGCCATGGCACAGTAAGAAATAGCTTGACTGCCTGCACCAAAATACTACTCTAGCCATGTACTCACACTTATCATACTTGGTTTATCATATGATATATGATATGATATGATATGATATGATATGGCATTTTTAACGTTTATACCCAGCACAATATGATATGGCACAGAAAGAAATTACACCCATACTAGCTGCACTAAAATATGCTAGTGAGCAAAATACACCCATCTAGCCAGTTATCAATACATATCCTTCCTGCTTTATAATAGATGCCAGGCAAAACAAAAATGCCATGTCACAGTAAGAAATAGCTAGACTGGCTGCACCAAGTTGCCATTCTAGATGAGTACATGTAAGTATATAGACATTGTTAGTACATACATCTGCAGTACTGACAGCAGAGGGAGTTGGTACAGTGCCAATGTTCTCATAATTATTTTTGGTTTCAACCATTTCTCCATGTTACAGTTACCCAGCACACATTAGGCGAGATCTGCATCACTGTAGCATGCACTGAAAGAAGGAACGCGCTGCAAAGTGGGGAGACAGCTAACCTGATGCAGGGTGTTGCCATTTAAGAGCAGCAGCACAGGCAGAGTAGGACACTGTGAGCTATGTTCTGTTGGCAAAGGTGTATATGAGAGTAAAGAGATTGCAGGACCGGTATGCTCAAAGTAATGGTATTGGAGGCACCAGTGTGCTAGCATTGTGATACTTTGTGGAATCTGCAGGCTCTACCCAATCTTAGGGCTTGCAGATTTTCCTATCTCCATGCAGCTTGCAGCCCTGGTGGCCTACTAACATGAAATACTGCATGGAGTTATTGCAGCAGGGCAATAATTACCTGGGCAGTAAAGAAAGGTGACGTGTAGATACCACTTGTTTTTAACATTGCCAGCAAACTCATTGGGAACAAAGCCCTTTGCTCCTCTTGAATGGACATAGGTTTGACTTTGACACAATGCTGTATCATTGTGAGAGTGACTGTTGTAAGACAAGTCTACAACTGCTGCTGCAGAACATTAGTGCTCTTATCTCTGGAAGGTGTCCTAGGGAAGGGCTGTTGAAAACGGCACCAGAGTATCCTGGTTTGGTGCAACGACCCACTGAATGTTCTGTTAACCTCAAATTCCTAAAGACAAGGACGTTAGTGAATGAATCCGTCAAAGGGAGAAGACATGTTGGCCATGACAATGTTCTGAGTGGAAGATCTCAGAGATTACCAGTTACCCCAAGGTCAGAAACAGAGACTAGACATATGGGCAAAGGTGCATGGAGTGGCCATGTCTCCACAAGATGTCACAGCCAGGTGACAAAGGAAATGCTGCTTCCAGGGATAGTTCAGGGTTAATGCACTGCTAGGTGGATGTCTACGATGCCTGCCGTGTGCATGTGTCCACCCTATGCGCAGCACACGTGATCCACCATGCGGAAGGGGGTAGACAAACGTCACTTCTCTAGAGCTGCAACAATGCTTTCACCGGCCCGCTAGATTTCCTGTACAAACAAATGCACACATGCAGAACCACTAGAAAGAGGTTGCACGTTACACCACGAGTCACAGCTCAGCAAATAGACAAGAGGACACGTACAGTACGTTTTGACAAAGCAATGGTGCAAATAACTCCTGTGTCACAGTGGGAGCATGGGTTTTGTTTCAATGCGTTTTGTCCCATCATCGCTGTGACACATCGTATTTTTTATGAAGCATCTAAATGCCTGCCAGCAGCTGCAGGGCAGAAGAAAGAGCGACCCCTCTCTCCGTGCAAAGCATTAGCTCACGCTGTCGCTCCTGAACACATGACAGCGCTTCTGCACTTCTGCAGGAGAGCGTCCCCGGCGAAAGGTCGAGAATTCAGGCAAGAAAAATGATGTTACTGACAGGTGGACGCAGTTCTCTCACTGCGCCACACTTGGCTGATTAAAATGACAGGCCCGGCACGCAGGTATAAGCACACTGGGGCCTTCCCACAAGCTGGCAAACTCCAGGAAGAGAACGGGAGGCTGGTTGTTTCAGCAGAGGGGTGGAGTTTTCAAATCCATTCGTTGCTTTTGTACTTAATGGTCTCGTCCAGACAAATAAAATGTAAATGTGGATTGGACAATTATGTAAAATTCATTGTTGAATTAGATTTACAGTGAAATTGACTAAGCTATTTGCAAGTGTTAAATGACTTTGCCTTATACATTAACCATGACATGTGTAACTCGCAGACTATTCGTAAGCACAATAATGCACGATATATAAAACAAGTTAAGTCTTCAGAATACACACACATTATTGCATACGTTATGTATGCCCGAGGAACTCATAAAGTACGTCCTCATTTTGAGTTTGGCGGTGGTGAAAAAAAAATGTGGAATTTGCAATGCTGCCCATTTTTACCACCCACCCCATTACAAGTTGGATGATGCGTGAAGTAATTATTGCTCGTGAAAATCAAAATATCTGCATGCCATATCTGGCAGACATCACGCCCCGTACATATGGAGGTGTTACGACTTGAAAGACAGCTCGTGGTATTTACCATCTGATTAATGAGTGCTGAATCCACATTCCGATGAACTCATTGTGATGTTTGATGGGGGGATGAAGCTGCAGATCCAACAGGAGAGGAGAGAAATGACAAAGTGGAAGGTGTGGCAAATGCAGCATGCAGGGCAGGAGCAGCATTAGGCAAATCTTGCAGCGGATAGAGAAAGCCATGCAAAGTGCCATCAACATCTCCATAGCCATACACACCCTGGCTCCTGAAGACGATTAGTGTGCTGTAATTCTGTGCACAGTGAGCATTCCCAGCACGCTGATGGGGATGTTGAGCACAGTGGCTAAGCCCTAGCTTCAGGCTGTTCTGCTCCAGGGCAATAGCTACAGGGGGGACCTAAAGGGGCCCCCTCCCATCCAAACGATGTGCTGTTCCCGCCAATAAAGAAAGGCATGACATTGCTTATTTTACAGACTGTTTGATCCAGGGACACGTGGTTCCATGAGCACAAAGACACACAGAAGAGTGAGATGCATGGGGCAAATGGAAAGACTGACAGAGAGAAAGAGGAAATACAATCACAGGACATAAATGGGCAGATTCTGAAAAACCTAAAAAGGAATAATGGGAATAAAAGATGCCGAGAGGATGTGCTTTTTTGATTTGTGTCAATTTGAGAAATGAGTTATTTATAAAGGCGGCCCGGTCGTATGTGCTAATAACAACTCTTAAATACATTAATGTCAGTTGCATGCTCCTACCGCTAATCTATGACAGAGTTGTGGCATCCGCATGGGCTTTACACATTTCACAATGACACTCCCTGGTCGATTATGTTAAACGTAGACAAAAAATGCACGAGAGAGCCTGAAATGACCCTGCCAGGCATTGCGTTTGACCCTGCACTTGTTCTAGACAGGCACAATGGAATCTGTTTGTTTTCTGGTCATTTTAAAGTCCACTTCATTTCTGAATTCAGGATGTGATTTAAATGCCCAGAAATGCCCCCTTACTAGCATAACTGTGCAAAGAGTGTCAAACAGTGTATCTAAATGTGGGCATCTATGATGCCCCCCTTCATATGCCCTTTTTTCTTTTTTTTTAAACATATTTTTATTGATGGTCTCAACAGTTGCATTGGCACACAGTGAACACAATATACAATCGCATACATAACAATATCTTTGTTAAATGATTAACAGTTGTCATTTAAATAGTCGTTTCAGTATCTGAAAGTATATCACAGAGGTATGCCCTGAATGGGCCCCAGATGTCTTTTGGCCTACTCATGCTCGGTTGGGTCAGTACATATTGCTCCTCGCATTCGTTTATGTAGGTTAACTCCCGTAGAAAGGCGTCCATTGTGGGGGCGGCCGGGCTCTTCCATGCCTTCAATATACATCGTTTAGCTATGACACATTAAACAGCCTTCTGAGTTTTTTGGAACATTTACCAATATCACCGAATAAGTATTTTTGTGGGGTCAAGTGCGGGGGGATCTGTGTGATTTCATTTAGCATATTCACAACCCCTCCCCAGAACCGCGCCACGGCTGGACACTCCCAGTACATATGATAGGGCCCCGCTGCCGGGGACCCACACTTGGGACACTTGCCTGGGTCGTCAGGCGTGAATGTAGCTATCCTAGCAGGGGTATAGTGCAGCCTGTTTAGAATTTTAAACTGTATTTGACGAAGCCAGGCATTAAGGGAGACTCTTTTCGTGAGCGCACAGTATCTTGTCCACTTTTCTTCTGGTATTGGCATTTTCATGTCAGTTTCCCATTTCTCCCTCACCTGGTTTACCACAACGGAGTGAGTCTGTATTGCCTTATAAAGTTTGGAAATTCCCAACCCGCCCAGTGTAGTGGCCAGCCGCAAGCACGGGTGAGAAGGGGGTTTGTCTGGAAATGATGGCCAGCGCCTTTGATATGCAGATCTCATTCGATAATACTGCAATGTCTTGAGCTGCCCACCTCCCATGCCTCTAGTGAACTCTGCAAGGGTCGGAAACTTCCCCTCTATGTACATGTCACCTATTTTCATCTCCATGCCCGGGTCCCAGGTTTCCTGTATGTCGGTATCAAACGTGGGGGGGAGGCCAGGGTATTTCCACAGGGGTGCATCGGGGTTATACAGGGTCTCTATTTTCAGTCCTTTGTATATTGCTCCCCAGGTTTTCACCGTACAACTCAGAGGGTCGAATTCGCAAGAGTCTTTATGTCCAGTATTAAAAATCACTGACCTGATGTTCGTGGGCTCGGTGGTGTATTCTTCTATTTGCGTATGAGGGGAGTTGTCACATTCATCGTACCAGTACTTTGCAAATTGTGCTTGTGACACAGTGTAATAGAGCTCAAAGTCGGGTGCAGCTATTCCCCCCTTCTCATATGGCTCTGTCATCTTCTCCCAGCTGATTCTGGCCGTCTTCCCGTTCCACAGAAAGGACACCGCCATGGAGCGAAGTCTAGAGAAGAACTCTCTCCCCGGCCATATAGGGATATTTACAAATAAGTATAATAGTTTCGGAAATACAATCATTTTAAGAATGGCAATTCTACCGTGTAATGAAATTGGGAGACGCCTCCAGACCTGCAATTTAATGTTAAGCGTATGCAGCGCCTGGTCATGGTTATCAATGTATAATGGTTGTTTATTACAAGAGACCAGCACCCCAAGGTACCTGATGTGGTGTTCAGACCATTTAAGGCCGCACATGTGAGCTGGGCATTTTGTGGAGGGGGTGAGCGGAACACTTCTGATTTGGAGCTGTTGACCGTGTATCCCGAGTATTCTGCAAATTCGTTGATGTCTGTCATGATGGGGACAATGTTTTTATCGAACATAGAGTAGCGTGTCATCCGCATATAATTATATTATTTGGGTGGCTCCCTTCAGCGTTATGCCCCTGTTGCCATGTCTCAACCATATCGCCTCTGCCATGGGCTCAATTGTCAAAGCAAAAAGGATAGAGGAGAAGGGGCACCCCTGTCTGGTACCTCTGCCCAGTTCAAACCTTTGAGACATAGTTCTATTCGTGTATACTTTCGCACATGGAGCTGTATAAAGCAATTTGACGTATTGAATGAAATATGGACCAACCCCAAATGCCTCCAACACCAAGAACAAATACTCCCAGGAAACCGAATCAAACGCTTTCTCTGCGTCAAGGGAGATTGCCACTGCTTGTTTGTTCGGATTAATCTGTGACATTATGCCAAATAGCCTATGCAAATTTAGGGCGGTGGACCTTTGGGGAATAAATCCGCTTTGATCTGTGTGTACTAATAATGGCGTGGTGCGTAGCATACGGTTTGCCAGCACTTTCGCAAAGATTTTTGCATCCACATTTATCAGGGACAGGGGTCTATAGGATGACATATCTTGCGGCGGGCGTCGAGGTTTGGGCAACACCGTGATTATGGCCTCGCGCATTGTTTGTGGCAACGTTTGTTTACCCAGGGCCTTCCCCTACACCTCCAGCGAAACAGGGACCAGTTCTTCCCGGAATTCCTTGTAGAATTCCACTCCCAAGCCGTCCGAGCCCGGTGCCTTACCAGACGCGAGCCCTTTGATCGCCTCAGTGAGCTCCGCTGCCGTGACAGGTTGCTCCAATATCAGCCTATTTTCTTCTGTGAGTTTGGTGAGCTCCAAGGTGGCCAAATAAGCTTTGATCTCGTCAGGGGATTTCCTATCTTTATTCGCATATAGTGTTTTGTAGAACTCTACAAATTCATCCTTTATTCCCTGTTCGCTTGTTACCATCACATTTTGCGCCGTATGGATCGATGCAATCGGGGCCGCATGATGTTCCAGCTTAACCAGGTTAGCCAGCATTTTCCCTGCCTTATTCCCCTCCCCGTACCTCCGAGCTCTGGAAGGGGCTGCTATATAATGTACTTCCCTTACCGCCAGTTTGTCAAATTCCCTGAGAGATTTATGTATTTCAGCAAGGGTGTCTCCTCCATGTGTCCGACCATATGTCTCCTCCAGTACGTTCAGATCCCTCTCCACCCTCTCCATGTCTCGGCGTACCTCCCTTAATAGGCCCGTTGTTTTAGATATTAGGACCCCTCTTACCCACACCTTGAAAGTTTCCCAGACTGACGAGATATGGTCAACAGACCCTATGTTGTCTGCAAAGAAATTGGCGATGTCTGTGTGTAGGCCTTCCGCTACGTTTGGGTCCTTTAATATACCAATAGGCATTCTCCACCTTCTAGCCGGCTTAGGGGCGTCCCCGAGGGGAATTTCCACGGTCCCGGGGGCGTGATCAGATAATGTACGGGGGAGTATTTCGCAACTCTGTAGGGCGTGTGTCGTATTAGAGGGGACAAACCAATAGTCTATACGTGACTCACTATCATGTACGGAGGAATAGAACGTGTAGCGCTTGCTTGTTGGGTGGAGCACTCTCCAGGCATCTAGCAGGGACAGCTGCTGTGTTATCTGTTTCAAAGCAAGTGTCGTCCTAGACGGTGGCCTAGGTGTCTTGAAGGACCTGTTCAAGGTCTGGTCTAGCACCACATTAAAGTCCCCTCCCCATAGTTTGGTTGTCGCTTCATGTTTAGCAAGGATTTCAAATAAGTGTAAGTAAAAGTCTGGATCTTCAAGATTAGGACCATAGGTGTTTACCAGGGTTGTCTGTTGTCCAGCGATTTCCCCCCAAACAAGCACATATCTGCCCGTCGAATCCACCAGGTGGCCTTTCTCGATGAACCCTAACGATTTGTGAATCAAAATGCTTATCCCCCTGGATTGTGAGGAGTAGTTTGTATAATAGCGCTGCTTGCCCCATTTTACCAGTATCTGATCATTAATGGTCTGCGCATGTTTTTCCTGTAGCATTAAAATTTGGGGCCCGTGCCTGCTAATGTAATTGTCCACCTTTCTGGCTTTCATTGGATTGCTTAGGCCCTGGACATTCCATGTCATTAGTTTAACCTTTAACCCATCACCCATTTCCTACGTATATGCATTGTATTGTATTATGACAACCATAGATGCATGTGCAATCAGGACTGGAATGGTGGCTGCATCTGTGAGACCTTTTTCCAACAAACCTGCAACCTTCAACTTCGCAAACTCTCCTCCCAGACTTAAACTCATCTGGGCAGTGATCACAACAAGAAAACTTCCCCTTTTGCCCTTTCCCGCCCGCCACCCACATCATCTGCCCCAACTTGACGATGAACCCAAGTAACTGATTGGAACGTTCCTGAGGGTGCTTCGTCGCAGATCAATGCCCAGCCGTCTGGCCACCCACGCGCGAGACTCTACGGCCCAGTTACATCGGGTTTTGGTCCAGTTTAGCTGTGTCGACTGTACAGCGAAGAGAGCATGTTTCAGTTAGCAGGGGGGATGCCTCATCCGTCCACCGGATAGCCTCTGCCTTCACCCGGGCAGGGTCTTGCATTTGGATCTCTTGCACGATCTCTAGGGGGCAGCGGAATAGAGGCCTCAATATATGCCATCGCCTCTGCAGGGTTTTCAAAAAAGTGGGCTCTGCCCCCATGCTGGATTCTCATTTTCACAGGGAAAATCAAGGCATAGGGTGTATTGCGGAGTCGTAACTGTTTTTTGACCATCTCGTAGGATCTAAGCTGTGCTTGTATACTTGCAGAAAAGTCCGGATAAATGTGTATCCTGTTGTCTTCATGGTGTAGTGTCCCCTTTTCTCTTGCTAGTCGAAGGATCGTGTCTCTGTCCCTATAATTCAGGAGACGTGCAATGATGGTTCGGGGTGGAGCGCCCGGCTTGGGGGTTGGTGCCAGGGTACGATGGGCCCTTTCGACGAGGAAGTGGTTTGACAGGGAGTCTTCCCCTAATACGGATTTCAATAATTCTTCCACACTGCTTTCCATGCAGCCCTTGCCAAACGACTCCGCCACTCCAACAATGCGGATATTATTCCTGCGGGACCTGGATTCAAGTTCCTCGCACTTATTTTGCGTCTTACCGAGCTCCGTCTGGAGTAGGGCTATATCACGACCGTGTTGTGTAAGCACGTCTTCATTCACACCTATCCTGTTTTCTGCCTCCGAGATGCGTGCACTTTCCTTTTCCACTCGCGCTTTCAAGGAACCAATCGTCGCCACTATGTCATCTAGTTTCACGTTGACGGCCAGGAACCCATTTTGCACAATTGTTGCCAGGCGGTCTAAGGGGTCTATGTTTTGGCCTTCGGAAGTTTGTGCTGCACCTCCTGGTGTCTCCAGTTGTTGGGAGCTTGTGTAGGAATCCATTGGGCCGGTCTTTCTTACCCCTGCATCTTTCTTCTCAGTGCGGCCCATTAGGCGACGTTGCAACTTCCAGGGTGGACTGTGCTTTCCCACGTGTGTGTGTTGCTGGCTGTCAATGACTGCCCGCAGCAGTTATGCTGTACGTTGTTAGGACACCACAATGCAGGTGTGGGGGTTGACACTGCCTTTTGCGGGCGTACAATCTCGCCCCAGGGGTGTTGCGTTAAATCCCACAGCTCTCCATGTGTCGGCTGCGCTCCTCAGTCGGGGTCTGATGCAGTGTCTCCGCCACCCACACCTTCGTCCTCCGTGCAGGGGCAAGCGGGTATTGGGGAAGGGGTTTGGCGGCCCTCCGAGCTCCACTGCCCCAACGTGTGTGTCACAACGTGTGTAGGAGCCCAGGGTCTGTCTCGTCGCATGGGCGTTCTACCACAGTGTCTTTGGCGTTCAGTCGGTCTTTAACTACCGTCTCGCGGCACACCCAGTTTCTCCCCGAGGCCACAGTGGGAGACAGTGTTTGTTCCCAGGAGGTCCTGAGAGTAGGATTTTCACTTCGGGAGTGCTTCCCGGCGTCGGGTTTTGCAGCGCTCTCACCAATGCAGCAGCGGCAGCCTCCGTCTTTAGTAGGGCCTCGCCCCAAATCTGTACCGCTCGCCCCCACTCCCGTAGCACGGATGTATCTTATATGGGGTGTTGGCCCCCGGTGTCTCCGCCACCCCGGTCGGCCCACTTACTTCATCAGCTTAGTCCTAGATGGGGGGACCAGGATCCGAGGGGGCAAGCGTTGTCGTCTTGACGTAACTCCGTCAGGCTTCTCCTGCAGCCCGAAGTACGGTGTGGGGATGTCTGCGCTCCTGCTTCCGCACAGACGAAAAGGAGAAGAAGCGGAACGTCGCCGCCCACGGGCAGCACTAGTGTTTCGGCGGGCTGCCCCTCCCCCACCAGGCCGATCCGCCGTTGCGAGCCTCGGGCTTGAGTGAGAGTCGCCTGGAGCCCAGTGGCGGCCGTGCCGGGCTCAACAGGCGCTGCAGATGCAGGCAATGATATCTCCGCTGTCCCGGGGTCTTCGCGCACCCCCTTCACAGGGTGTCTTCCGAGGACCTTCCCCCGCAATATTCTGTAGCAGCGCGACGGCCAGCGCAAACATGGAAGGATTTATAAGTTGAAGGATTTCGATTGAGCCAGAGCTCTTCACCTAGGCGGCCATCTTAGCTGTGCGCAAGAGCGCCACCCTTCATATGCCCTTTTTTTATGGGACATCATATTTGTGATGCAGGTGATGCACCAACATAATTCTTTTGTTAGCCTTTCCAATAGTTTGGAGTGCCAAGATGAAGTTGGCAATCATGATGGGACATCGAACGAGAGCGAAGCAGGATGCCGGATGGGGCAGAGAAAGATGTGCCCAAAAAGAGATGGGACACAGATCAATATACAGCAAAGGGTAGAGCGACATTGATGGAGAGAGGAAACAATGGCACAGAAGGCAGGAGATTAGGGGGAGAGAAACATTAAGACAATGCAGACAATTGAGACGAGAGAGACAGAGTGACAGAAAAGAGAAGGCGCTGAGCGAAGGGAAGCGATAGAAGAGAAGACATTGAAAGGATGACGGAAATGGGATTGAAAGGAAAGGGAAACCAAGAGAGGTAACATGGGTCATGAGAGACAGGGCAGAGTTTAAAAGTGACTAAGGAAAGGAGTGCGAGGTCAAGGCAAGATAGCATGATCCTCCTTACCCTCACTGGCAACTACGACACTGACTCCTTGACCCTTAACAACCTCTACAACACCATTCAAGCCTGGATGGCAGACAATGGACTATGCCTCAATTCCGATAAGACTGAACTCCTCCTGGTAGGCTCCACCGACACACTAAGAAATCTAAACTCCCAATTCAGTCACTTCACCATCGACACCATCAAAATACCTGTCTCTGACTCAGTCAAAACCCTTGGAGTCTATTTGGATTCCAACCTATCCATGGAGAGACAAGTCAATGCAATAGCCTCCTCAGCTGCATATCACGCTAAACTAATCAACGCAGTCAGGCCCTTTCTCTCCAAAGAGAACTGCACAAACATAGCCAGAGCCATCACTGGCTCCAGGCTAGACTACTGCAACGTACTCTTCCTAGGAACCTCCAACAAAAATCTGGAAAGGTTACAAGTCATACAGAACAGTGCTCTCCGTGCAGCCCAAGGCATTGCTAAAAGAGAACACATCTCGGAGGCCAGAAAACTAGCCCACTGGCTCCCAATTAAGGAAAGAATCGTCTTCAAAGCTCTTACACTGACCCACAAGTGCATTCACCTCACTGCTCCCGCTTACCTCTCCGAAAGGATCCACCCTGTCTCCTCCACAAGGCCAACCAGATCACCCTATACCAACATGCTCTATGTGCCACTAGTAAAAAGAGCCAGAGCGGGGGGTTCCAGCTTCCCATATCTTGCACCCACACACTGGAATGCCCTACCCCCCACTATCCGAGGTGAGGCCTCCCTCATCGCCTTCCGTAAAGCTATGAAAACCATCCTCTTCACATAAGGTCCCTCACATCAGCATGAATACTATACATTTTGATCCACTGCATAAGCTGGAATGTAATGACCAATCGCAGAAGCTGTAAGTATTGTATTATGTCTGTAATACTTATAATGTACCAACAACTGCTACCATTCCTGTACCTCTGTAACTAAGCTCTCACAAGTAACAGCGCCTCAATGCCCGTGGGCTGCTTGCGCGCTATATAAATCTAAATAAATAAAATAAATAAATGAAATAAATGTAGCAAGAATAAACAAGAATCGCTAAAATCGATAGATGAGACATTTTGAATAGAAACAAAGAGCCATGTATGTACTGGTGTGACCACCAAGATTATGAGTATACATAGTATTTTGAATTACGCATCTGAATAGGTTTTTTTCACTTCTGCTTTTTAGTTTGGGCTATTAGGTGTTGCTTGCAACACCTATAAGCATAAACCATTGCAATAGAGTACAGATGGGGAGGAATGGCATACGTGGAGGAACACACAGTGTATAGGGGTTATTTGGTTATGAGCCCAACCATTGACTGCCTATGGTGATGCTAATCCCTATGGCCATTCCCACCCAATCCTGCCTCTACCCCCAATATGCTTCCTCCTGAGAACTCTTTGAGCTCGCTTTAATCAAGCTTTACCATCAGCCTTTGCACTCCTGCCAGGAATTTTTCAAAGAAGTCTTCTGAGAGTTAATGACTTAATTGACATTGTAAACACACTGCAGGTGTAATAAAAATGCCTTACTAGGCCTGCCTTCAGCCACTCGATTTATAAGTGCTATGCATGTCGTTTCCCCGATGTCTGATGTCTCCACAAGCTTGTATAATGCACACTGGTGTGAAGTGGATACAATTGCTGTTACTCTTTAGCATAACTGGAATGCAATCATTGGAAGAGTATCAAACCGTATCAGTGGCTACATACAATGAATGCAAAAGTAATCAACACATCTCATTATGGTTGGCTTAATGAAAACACAATACAAGTCCCTCAGCAAGTCTGCTCAACGTCTAATAGGACATAACCTTCACTTCCCAGTAGCACTGCTGCCATACTCTTCATGTGTGGATACCTGCCTTTATCAACTGGGCTGCAAAAGGGGCAGGGGCAGCATTCTTCAGCTGAGCTATATGTCTAATGGCACAGTGCCAACACTTCTCATTAGGACTACTATATTCTAATCACACATTAATAAATATCACGCCACAGCAGGGCTCTGTAATTGTCTGGATTTCATATTTTTGTAATAGGGCCGTCCTGCTACTCCTGCTTTAAGCTTGATGTGGCAGAACTGTCATTTCTCAACATGAATTACATTGTTTTTAAGGGTTCATAATTGTACTTCTTAGCAGTGATGCAATACATTTATTGATCAAATACCCATGCCTCCCAGTTGGGCTGCTAGACACCAGCACATCCCAGCAGAGTTTTAGTATATTTATTGCACTCCTTTTAGGATAGAATGGATTTGATTATATTTTAGTGGATAGGTATCCAAATATTATGTACTGTTTTAGAAAAGTAAAAAAAAAGTGGAAATGGCAATTGCTATGTACCCTTTTACTTGCAATGTAGAACATTACTTATCATTGTCCTGCTGTATTCAATGTATTGCACAACTTCATTTTCCAAAGTATTGGGTGACTTTTACTTTTTCTCAAATGCATTTTCCTCTGTGTCCCCTGACCTATGTGGGTGGGCGGTTCTGGACCCATGCCATTATCAGTCAACGATTTTGCACCTAATCCCTTAGTTTACCAGGAGGCGTGAGAAAACCTTTAAACAACTTCAAGCGTCTCCAGTCTATATGCGATTGCAAAGAGATAAGCCCAATTAATGCCTAATTTCCGCCAACGTGGTCCCCTGTGGCAAAGTCAATAACCTTTTCCATAACTTGGCCTCAAACTTTGCCAAATCCACGCCGCCATCAATTGTCTTTGCTTCACGTATAACCTCCAGAACTATCTTTTCGTGATAATACCATAAGACTGGACTGAAGGAAAAGCACCCAAACTTCCTGTCCATTGGCACAATTGTGCAGCTGCGGTTGAGACTGTGGTTTTTAAAGCTTTACATTTAAAACATATTTCGCTTATTAGCACATATTAAAACTCCTAATGTTTAAAACTATCCACAATCTCACATTTTTTTGACCCACAATTGAAACAAATAATTGTTTCTTACAAGTCTAAATTCTTAAAATAATCATTAACCACTGTCAACGACCGCTGCAGCCCTGTTGGCATGTAATCAAATAAAAAAAATTGCCAGCATAGCGAGGATAGTGTATTGTAGCAGTTCCCAATTTGAGAGGATTGGCCCTAACGCCCCAGAGACATGCATTCAAATTGGATATATACATATTCAAAAGAAAGGGGGCCAGCACGCACCCTGACATAGGCTCCACTCACTCTTAGTCCAGTTTAAGAAGGTGCCCTGCTGATCTAACCCAACTTTCAGTCTTGTGTCTGAATGCAAAGTTTCTAATATGCTCAACAGGGCCTCTGGGCATCCCTGCTCTCTTATCTTTTTCCACAATCTAGCTCTTATTACACAGTCATCCTGCCTGTTAAGAACCGGATCACCAGGTAATTCAGTGATGTACTTGTACCTCTCTTATAGACAGACTGGTAAATATCCAGACACTGAAACAAAGCTGAAATTTCCTCAAGATAAAGGCAGCAACGATTTTGTATGAGGCATCTAACAGGGAAATTGGGTGATAGTAGAGTTAGCATTATATACATTTTTTAAAATGACTATGATAAAGTCATCCTTCCATGAGGGATGGATAAGGCGCGATCACATCATATTAGAAACATATCCAATAGGACTTTAGACCACAGCTCCGGAGCTGACTTTAATGTGAGATTTAAAATCTCATATGGGAACGGGTGTTTGATATTTTACAACTTCTAATTGTCCATTGGTTATCTTTCAAGTCTATGCTAACACTATCCCACCATTAATTATCCTGAGTTGATAATACAGGGTTTGGTTTTGTTTTATCATTTACCCTTACGAGAGAGTATAAATTACCAAAATAGGTCTCCTACTGTCTACCAGAAATTGGTTGAGTCTACAGATAGTTTTGTTGACCTGTTGAGTGTGAGGGAGAATTCTCCAGAATGGCTAATTTTCCTTACCTACTGAGTCCCTCAGCAGCTTTGCTGGATTTCTAGGATTCTTTTTTTTTTTCACGTGGTAAGAGTGTGAGCCTTTTTCCCCACTCTTAAATGTGTTTTACTGTGTGTGTTTAACATTTTTGTGTCCATAGACTGAGGAGCCTCACCTACTCCACAGGCATCATCTTTTTACTATCTGTTACACAGCACCTTCAATGCAGTGACACAGGGTTGTCTTTTTAAGACTTCCCAACTCCGACTCCATTTTCTGAGACTGACTACTGTGTCTCAGAACATGTAAAGTTGCCATTGACCTTATTAGTCTTTTTAAACTCACAGACCCAGTACAAACTATCTTACATAGAGTTCTGAAAAGGGTTAATAGTTATCCCTTTTTGTCTGTTTCTCATGGAACATTGTTTCGTTCCCTTTTCATTAAGACTTGGCTGGTGGCAGTGGTAACTACCCCATTTTTCCGACCGCGGTTATTTTATATAGCCATGGTATTGTTTTAGGCTATCTTGGTAGCCTCGAACTTAAACTCGCTGGACCATATACGTTTTTATACGGTTCCGGCTGGGTTTATTCGCCATTTCTTTTTGTAAAAGTCTTTATCGTGTTTTACTCTGCGTGCCAAACCAGGTTTGGTTCCTTTGTTTGCCGTCCTTTCGCAGGCTTCCTTAGGCGCTTGAATGTCTGGGGGGACAGGATGTGAGGGAGGGGTTTAGGACTCCCTGCACTCTGATCTGATGCGCTGTGGTGACTGTCCCGGCAGGACAGCCACCCTGCTGTGTGATTGACAGACAGGCTGTGTGAATGGGGCAAAACTGTAAAAAGCAGGTCTCAGGGTTGGAAAGGCAGAGTCGTCATTAAATCGAGAGAACCAAAGAGAAGCTAACAAAAGAGGACCTCTACCACGACTGAACCTCCCAGTGAAACCCTGCTGCGGGTCCGAATCTTCAACTTCGAAGACAGGGAAGATCTGCAAGGAATCTTCTCCCCTTGAGCTGTTGGGAACAACAAGTTTGCAAAAGTGCTCGTCAGGCCTCCCTCTCTGGTCGAATTTGCTGTACAGAGCTACAGTGAACCGGATAGCCTGGAGGAACGGACCCTGCTTGTGGTTTAAGGAGCACACCTTTTATTCGTCGTTTTGCTCTGCTGCTGGTTTCTTCCCTGGGCAGTATAGGACCCTCCAGTCTTCCTCCTCCTTGTCAGTCTGACAGTCCTTCAGGAACCGTGAGCCTGCAGGCACTCCCAGGAACGTCTGTCTCAGCTACAGAATTATTCTGCTCTAAAGATACTGTGCTAACCCGGTTGTTCGTTTCATCCAGCCGCGGTGAAAGTGTGTGAAATCTATCGCCAATCCGAGGGCTTGTCCTTCTGCATTCTTTAAAGTAACTTTTTATCTGACCAGCTTCTTTCTGAACTCTTGGCAAAGACTTAACCGCAAACTACCCTGAACTGTGTGATCCTCTGCAAAGACATTGGTCCATTGACTTTGGGCCATGCCCCTTTAATTTGATTTCCTCACTGTAGTTCCTTTTTTCTAGATTGCCCTGCTTACTTACTTGTTGGTGCTGCTCAATTTCTGTCTAACTGTGTCTTTCCCTCCCTTTTGAATTACTGGAGTGCCATTTTGCTCACACTTAATTTTGAGCCTAACTTATCCAGATTCTATTGGGTGTGGTGTAGTGTATTAGTAACGTGATTTTCTACTGCTCAATAAGAGTGAAATGTTTAATAACTGATGTGTAAATAAATGTATATTTTTTTACTCAGAAACCTTGAGTCAGTGTTTGTTTGAATCATAGTAATTGCTGTCCTTTGTGTAACTATTGATACACTCACTTTACTCTTGAGATAAGTCTGGCTGCTCAGCCATCGCTACCACTTTACTGTACAGTACAGGCTTGTAGCAAAGGTGAATTTGTACTGTCACTTCTAGTCCTAATTGTGTGTGGTGTTCCCAAAGGGTACTGCATATAATTCTGCCTAACATTGAGTTAATCACAGAGAAAAACTATGATCAATCTTAATGCTGTAGACAGTCCATCTACTAGGGAATTAAACTGTGCAGCCATAGAAGGTCTCCATAGGATAGCACGGTCTCTCTCTTATCTCAATATTTAAATTGGGAACACCTTTTAAGTAAAGCCAGATATTCCCAGCTATTGTAAGAAATAGTAAATTGTGATCACTGCCCAACTTATCAATTACATCCAGGTTCCAATAAGATCTAAACATGTCATTTAAAACAATAATATAGTCCTAGGTTGATTTTGCAAGAGTATTAGCCCAGGAAAAACAATTTGGTATTACTATGTCTCATTTGTCCAGTTTGTGTCTAATATTTTTCCCTCATCATATAAAACTAGTTGAGGTTTTCTGTTCACCTACAATGTTATAATAGTCATCATCCATGCATGTGCTATTTATATCCATCACCAAAATAAAACTCACCCACTCATCTGGTATGTACCTCTCTATGTCCCTGAAATGGCATTTAAAAAGTTTAACAAGTCCTTGGCATAAGGGTTGAAATATCCATTGATCACAAGGCAAACATCTTGGGCAGTTCTAAGCTCATCCCACCATTTTAATTTAACACCCAGAATGTCACTTCTATTTAACGGTCGTTTTCTATCGAAATATCAATATCCAACCGTAATGCACAAGGGAGCCCCCCATAAGGTCTCCCTCAAACATCCCTCCAGAGGGGTTCTTAGCAGACCACAAAGACATCCAGGACTGAGGTATCTAGTAGCCACGTTTTCTGCAAACAAATGAATACACAGCTAGACCACATATCCTAATCAGTCGAGAGATGCTTAAAACCCCACGTATGCCACAAGGCCAACCTTATAAGGACTTCAATTCCCACTTGGCCAGTATCATGAAGGGAATTCAAGTTCTATGCCTAATCATACACAACGGATCTTTCCACTTATGGTTTAATAGCCCCATCCTGGCCCTGGTTCACCACTGGTTTAACATTTATTACCAAAGGGTCTAGTAAAATAGGCACATATCCACTCACTAACGCTTTAGAAGACACAATATGACTAGGAAGTAAAGGAGAATCCGATATCACATAACCCAATTGCTTCAATCCTGCTGCTTCAGTCAGTATTGTGTTTTCTACAATGTTTTGGAGAAAAAAGAACTGACAAAAAACACGTGAATTATCTGTAAATTCCACCTGTGCCAAATCCTTTGAAGTTATCAAACTGAACACCAGAATTTCCCCAAACAATGCTAGATTGTATTGTCTATTCAAGTGCTAAATACCATTTATTTTAAATGGATGTTCCAAGTTTACATAGCACAAGTCACTTACCCTCACTAGATTGCCTGTTTGAGGGTTACCCACAAGGTCATGTGCCTGGCTGTCTAACATTTTGGGCAACCTAAAGGGATGTCTCGTTTTACTCTCAAATACTGTGCTGACCCCATGATAATCAGCATGTCTTATGCATGCTTGGGCCATAGATCTATTCCTTTTTTCTTCCAGGGACAGAACAACTGGAAACACTATGTCCTCTATTGATGCATTTTGCTGAGCCAGGATAGAAATAGGCATGCTAGGCACTATCCGAGGCAGTCCCATAGCAAAATAATGTATCACAATGGTGGCCATTAACACAGAAATAATATCCTGATTGAAATGCTATTTTGGCTGCCATATTGGACTATACAAATCACAATCTGTCCCGTCTGATTGAAGGGTCAATATATTTGGGTCCAGATAATGGTGCAGACATGTAGTTGTTGTTGGTTTTAAAATATGTGCAATTGCTCCTTTACCTTTCATTGGTGAGATAAGCATTTTTGTATTAATAGTCGTTTTTCTGACTTTGCCCCTTTTAATGGACCCCGATCTTGTTACAGTGGCAGGGCCTCTTCCTCGTTTGGTGCATTCTTATTTAGATCTAATTTGGCTTTTTCAACTAGAATTTCTGATACCTCCATGTCTTCCTCTCTCTTGGTTGAACCAGCATGAACTTTCAATGTGCGCAGAAAACTTTGTGACCCTTTAGACGATTGCTTTGGTATGTTTTTCAAATGTGTCAAATTCTTTTTATTTTTAGACTTTTGTGGCTCCTCCTGTATCTGTCTTATCACCAACATATGGCTCAGGTTCTGAGGTATTGCCACAACATTTGGTGTAGGAGTATAAACTTTTTGGTCATAAGCTTTGCCCATTGGTAACTAGTTAGTAGGGGATACCGGGATACCTTGTGTTTTACCCGGGTTATCCATGCCAACTGCCTGTACCACTAATGCCTGGCATGCCTTCGTTGACAAGAAAGGCCAATTCTTACTCATGCCCATCATTGATTGACGCGCAAGGTAAGGGGATGTCTCCTCCTCCAGTTTAGGCAGGGGTCTACCACATGCTGCAACCAAACCCTCCAAAAAGTTAATTTTGGCACATAGTTCTTTTAACGAGGATCTAACTTCCTGTATCTCATAATGCAACGTGTCATAGCCTCTAAAGGCATCAATTACTTGCTCTCCCTGTTTAGTGTAGACATATGAGGTGGACTGATTGCCAACCTGTTAAGGCGTGGCGCCCAAACTGCCTTGAGTTATTTAATGGACCATCGGTCTCTTTCGCTGAGTTCCACCCTTGGTTGCGATTTTTAAAACAGTATTGGTGACGGTTCCACTGTACGAAGAACTGTCATTCTATGCAATGACACCTCCTCCCTAATGTCCCACACGGAAGACTGTGATGGGTGCAAATCAAATGAATCACACACTCTCTTAGCAACCTCCTGACATAAAATGGGTGCTAAGATGGGCATGTCGGACATGTAATCCTTATTTGTGCAATTCATCAAGTCCTCTGGGCCAATGTGCTCTAGTGAGGAAGAGGACCCTGATAAATCAAGCTTTGCTCCGTTCGGCTGCTTCTGCCCCTTCCATGCCTCCTGCCTCTGTACCATTCTGTGCAGCGGATTGATAGCAGTTACTAGTGCAGACACTGTTTCCACTCCTGTCACCACCTGTGTTAGATAAGATTTTCATATCAATGATACAACTTCCTGACCTGTGTCAACCCCAGAAACTTTTGCTTTTACTGGTGGATTATTTTTCCTTATACCTCTGTGAATGGGTACCTTTTTTCCACACTTACTGAATCATCTACTCTTTTTATGTGTGTCATTTATAAGACTCTCCATAGTGTCTTTTAAAAGTTATCCTCTTTGACAGCTTGTCGGCAATATGTGCCTATTGTTGCTGGTTGACCTAGGGACTCTCCTTTTAACTTTTTCTGGCTGACCTTGTGAAAACTACAGTTCCCAAGGGTAGAAAGGATCTTTGGATCCCTTTCACATTTTATTAGGTGAGACCAGCACCCCCCACCTTATGTGGAGTGCTGGGGAGATACTGAGTATCCCCTTTCTCATTTTGAATGTAATATTTATGTTACAAGGACAAACTTAACTTTAATGGCTGGTGGCAGTGAACCTTTCTATTAATTTGGTGCACAGCCCCATTAAAGGCACCCATGGGTGCTCATTTTACCAAAATTACCCATGTGTTCTTTTTTCGCCATTTAGTGTTCCTTGTCATTTCTTGTTCCTTCCCCCGACCTCCAGGGTGGGAAATTCCTTTGTGTGATTTCTATCTTCGGCAGGAGTCCTGTGGAATCTCTGCCCATGCTCCAGAGTGTCTGTGAAGGCAGGAAGCAAGGGAGGAGTCCAAAACTCTGCAGTCCTTTGTCTTCCAGCCTGAGCGTGACAATTCAGTTCAAACTGGGAGGCTGGCTGTCCTGAAGTTTGAATGTTGCAAGGGTGTTTGATTGCCTGGGTTCCTGCATAAAAGTCTGATCCTGGAAGCTGAAGAGGTAGTCGACCACTGGAACCAAATGTGAAGAGTAAGATGAAGAATGTGTGGCTGAAATGATTTCCAGCGACCGGAGCCTGCTGTTACCCTTCCTTCTGATTGACCTGGGGACTCTGCAAACGAAGACCCTGACCCAGTGTCTGGTGATACCCACTAGACTCAAAACGACCTGCATTCTGAGCTATCCCATGCCATGCTGTGACCTTGTAGGGCTGCAATACCCCAATACCCTGGTACCTCAGGCCATTGTGCGTTGCACAGTCTTTCGAATTCCAAATCTTGTTGAAACTTCGTGGGCATCCTGCTGGATTTCCAGAGACATGACTTCAGTCTGAACAGTCCCCTCACCAGAGTGCTGGACCTTGCAAAAAAAGAGAATCCAACCAGCATTATCTGTCTTCTTCTGTGCCCCTGAAAATGGCGCCAAATCCACAGAGCAGCATCCAGTCACAAAGAAAACATTACCTGAAGCCTTCTGTGTTGATCCCTGCTAAAAAAGCCCATCCAGTGTCTTGTCTTCTTTCCTCCTGACACGGAATGCAGTGCCTGGGTTTTTGGCTACAGATTCTGAAGTCCTCCTACTCCAAATCTTCTTCTGTGTTGAGGTACTGTGCAGGCTTTGGTATTTGCTAACCTTAAGTCTCTTTTGATTCCTGTGTATCCTGGGGGTGTTTTTTGTGATTGGGAGGTCTCTCATCCAGTTCATCCAGGCCCACTGCTGGAATCCTCCTACGGGGGTCTTCTCTGAAGTCCCTGGACTCTCAACCAACTCTAAATTAGAATACTTACTTGTTTGAACAGTCTTCCTCTGGAACTCTGAACTTTGCCTGCAACTGAGCCCTATTTTACCCTGCCTACTGCTGGCTCCTAGACTACTAGGGTCTCTCTTTTGCCTCTGATGAAACTCATGTACATGAATTGGGAAGAGCTGGATACTTTAAGGGGTCTGTCTTAGAAAGTAAAACAAGTGTTGAAAAGTTTGCTTACTTGTGAATGAGTTTGTTGGTAACTTTAACTCTCAGCGTGAATAGTTACAAAAAGTTATTAATGACCTTCGATATGTTCTTGTACACAAAAGGACGGTTCTCTGGGAGAAAAATGATATATTGCAGTTGAAGTCAAAGTGAGTGTTTCAAACAACTTGCGGTAGTCACGAATGACAACACAAGATGATGAGCTATTCTGGCCCTCGGGAAGAACACCCTCTCCCTAAGGGGGGTGCCTGTCCCTAGACGGCGGATGGTGCAACACCTATGCTGGGAAGGTAAAGAAACAAAAAAAAGTTATGCTTAAAAACACAAAACCCAAAAACTTTGGGTTTAGCTATAGAGGGAACCCACACTATGTGAGTTCTTAGTGAGCTTTCTCTCTACCCCCTTAGTAGTATGGGGAATATCTTGTGTTGTGGTGGAGCCACAACTGCTATGGTCGACCGGTTTCAATAGTATACTGGTGCTTATAGACCATCTTCTTCAGGATGGAATTTCTTCCTGCTGGCCTCTTGGTCGGGCAGTTTAGGCAGGCTGCTTGGGATCCTGGAGAGGAAACAGAAATAACATTGCAAGAGGAGCATCAGTCTACCTCATATTGCAATGTTACACAGTGATGCAGCCAAAACCTGCTCAAAATCTAGTTACACATGCTGACAAATGCTGGATATCGACTCATTGCTCCAAAGCAGTGAAGAGCATGGCCACCATTGTGTGTGGCTAGAATTTAGACACCTAAGTGTGGGGGGAAGGGGAAAGGTGAAGGGGGATGAACGGGGGGAGGGGAAAATAACCAATTGGGAACAAGGTGGCTGGTGCGGCTGGGCCTCCTTGCATGGGAATGGTTGAATGCCACTACTAAGTGAGACAGCTGGAATACATACAACATACATGCCTACCTGGATGCATATGTGTAATCCAGGAGGAAGTGTGTCACTTGCAGAAACGGTGAGCTGTCATGGTGGACTCACTGCCTGCAAGAGAGTACCAGCATAGAATGAAAACCAGTGCGTGCCTTAGATATGTTCTGCCATTCTGAAAAGTATATATAGGATTTACTTACCTTGAATAAGCTGCGTGCCTTGTTAAATAAGGATTCTCAAATGCTTACTTTCCTTAGAAACAGTCTCGCCATTCCAAAAGAAAGTAGATAGAAGGTCAACTTACTCACCTGTGAATTAGGTCCCCCCTCTTCCCAAAAGTAATGCAGTTGGTTTCACTTTATTATTCCTTTTATAATAATTGTATGAGTGTCCCCAATTGGGTCTTGCTTCCCCTTTAGAGTACAATTATCTCCCGTATCTTCCAAGTGCATTAAGCTCCTGTTATGTGCCTCGAGATCAACCTCATAACTTGTTGATGGCATATTTGCTGCCATGTGCCTCCTTTTACTCCCTATGTCTTACACAATAAATATGTCCACAACAGTCCAGTGACTCAATCCAATGAACTTACTCTAATGTGCTAGCTCGGTATACCACTAGCCGTCTCCCCGCCAGACTGCCAGACTGCTCACTTCCTCTCTTCACTCGCTAACCCACGCTCAGTCGGCATTGCGTGCTGGTTTCTGAAGTCAGGATCAGGAAATTATCAATGGAGCGCCAAAATTCCAGACACTCTCTGTAGAATTCCGAGCAGCACAGCTGCCAGACTGCTCACTTCCTCTCTTCACTCGCTGACCCACGGGCGCTCAGCGTTACGGGCTGGTTTTTGAAGTCAGGATCAGAAAAGGATCATCAATGGAGCACCAAAACTTCCAGACACTCTCTGTAGAATTCCGAGCAGCAGAGCTGCCAGACTGCTCACTTCCTCACTTCATTCGATGCCCCGTGCATGCATTTTTCTTTTTTACTTGTTCACCCACAGCGTGTAAGGAAGACAACATGTTTGTGGATTGGGCCGCCAAGTTCATGGGATTGTTTTCCTCTGTTAGTAACAGGGCCCGATTTCATCTACAAGCGGTTAGTTCACGAGGGCCTTCATTTTTAATTCCAATGAAAATCGTTTGCCCAATGTTAGCCTTGTATAAAATGTCTTTCCCCTGGTTCCGTCGTGATTTTGTTTTGTAAGCAAGGGAAATGTTCGCTCCTACACTTAATTTCAATGTTGCATAAAGCAAAAGCGAGCTGTAAGGTGTGTGTTTGTGATTAAAGACTACAACATTATTTGCTGAAATGTTCCTTGCAGTACTTTTGGGATACAATATTAATTGAATTTGAAGTTTGGACAATGAAGGCCAGCTGTGACACAATGAATAACCCAGTAGAAGATGGGGTTTGCAACTCTGATGTTGGAGGGTTTTCATTTAGAATAGACTTATCTATGTTTGCAGTGTTGAGAAAGGTAAAGAGTTTGTCTCCTGTCCAAGTTGGACACAGCAAATCAGTTTCCTATGAAGATAAACCATTTAGGGCAATCGTATGTACATGCTCATTAGTATCGAGAAGTCAGTTTGATATGTTGTACAGAGAAGGAGATCGCAAATGAAACATCACAACATTACATCAGAGATCGTCAGTGCTACATGACATCTTACAAATAAATGGAGACATTATTCACATATGCAAATAAGTACATTAAAAAAGTTTCAATAAAGAGAATAATTCTTAAACGCAAGGAAATGAAACATAGTCACATTCCACAAAGCAACTGGTGTAAAGAACATTGAAAATGAACACATGAATTAAGCGTCACTTAGTGAAAGAATAGTGCTTATTCAATTGTGGGGGAGTCGTCGCTGCTCCAGTATTTACGAAACCCTGACCCAGAATCAAGCTGATACGGAGTGGAACAAATAGACTGAGAGAATAAGTAATATGTTGTGGGGTCAGATCGTTTCCAGGGTTGCTTACGGCAGTTTCGCCCTGCAGGATGCTGTGAGGGCCCCCTTAAACCTTCTCCTTTGCACCTGCTCACTGCACATTTTAGAACACCTGTAGGTTGGTGCAATTGTGCCAACACCCGACTATATCTGTTTTAGGAGTACTGCGTCTGTTTTGCATGTTTGTAATACCTAAGTGCCCCTGAAACAGAAGAGCTTGCAAACACGGGGCATGGCGCTCGTTCTGTGAACAATATGCTTTTATGTAATACGGAGGTTGCAGTTTTGTGTTAAGCCCAATACGTTAAATACTTACTAGAGACATGACTAGTAATGTAATTGCTACGTCCACCATGAAGGTGTAAAAATTAAAACATGAATAAACCTAGATGGTGGCAGAAATCCATACTGTAGCCATACATGCCGACATTCTCTGACCAAAAATCTATAGGATTTCTCAAGTTTAAAAAATTGTAATTAGCATTATGATGGCATCATAGGAAATGATGTCCCAAGAAGCATCAGCAACACAGTTTGATCATTTTCAAATGTAGTACTTGACCATCAAGTTTGGCGGTATTCCGGTGGTAAATCTGCCGGAATACAGCCACACGGAATTACCATTACTGCCACTTGGGCCGGGGGATTTGTCACCAATTACAAGTGGATGGTGCTCTTGATGGGCGGTTGGCTGTTCCTATTTCCCGATTTATGTCAGCCATGAATCGGTAGGATCTTATTAACAACATCTGTAAGCTGTAGGACTGCTAAAAAAAGCAGTATCTTATCGCCTTAATTGATTGGTAGGGTTGGTAAATATGAGTAGCTTTCATTACCGTTTGAAATCCCAGCTACAGATGAGTTGTTTCTCTAATGTGATGATACTGGACTGCATATCAGTTTTCCACCACTGTGTGGCGCCAGATTGAAATCCGACTTTGCATGTTAGCACATTCGGCCGAGCTTAAAATGGGTTAAAAAAGCTTATTTCCATTCAGCTGTACAGAAACAGGGCGGGACATCGGCATAGCACCCCTATACCATAATTCAGACACCAAGCACAGAAACCTCAGGATTTGTATACTGTTTTACAAAATGGGCTTCATACAGACATGTCAGTATGACACAATGGCCCTCATTTAGAGGGTGGCAGAATCTGAAATCCGCTGGTCAAGGCTAATTGAAGGTAACACTCTACCAGCTTTACACTGGGTATAAACTAGTGGAATATCCGCTCATCCCCATTGCAATGCATGGAGACTGCCAGATGTTCCTCCAGCTTGGTGCTATCTTTAAATGGCCTTCATTCGGGGGTGGATTTCAGAATCCGCCACACTATAAATGAGGCCCATTACGCCCCATTAACAGTGAACACCCTAATGGTACACCCTAGGGCCTTGGCTTTAAAGGGCCATCCAACCCTACGTATTACGCCTGGCCTACCCAAATGACGCCTACCACCTCCTCTAGAGGATCTTTTCATTACACATAGCAGTACTTAACTGCAGACTCAGCATTCACGTGACTGGCATTCTGGTTCTAATGCACCTACACTTGCCTTCGTGACATAGCACAGGGCATTTATGTTTGCGCACCTGTGCTTGGACGGTGGCTTTCATGATGCATGCTTGACCTTATGGCAAGTCATGTGCATGCCAACCAGTCATCTTTAATTCCACACCACTGCACCAACCATGGCTGCGACTACTGTGTCACTGTCACAATTATTGGTGGGATTTTGCTCTATTTGATGGTCATTTATGTCCACAGACCTAAGGTAAAATGCTACCAGCTGCTACAGCTGATACAGGAGGCTGATGCAGGGGACTTTGAAAATGATGCTGGCCTGGAGGGAAGCCAATGTAACTTCATCCATGTGTGGTGCTATGGCTTTATTTTTTACTCATGGAATGAGTTCTGCTGCTGCACGATGAATGCTCCTCAATAGAGTGAGTGAGGTGCAAGGGGCCCCGATGAGAAGGGTGCTGCCATCATTCACTTATGAGAGAACAAGCACTTTTACTATGGTTGTACATTTATATTTGGTCAGGAATTACTTAATGTTTCATTTGACTGAGAATTACTACCCTGCTTTCTGTTATTATTTTTTTGTTTGTTGTTGACAATGTGGGTGATCTCTATGGCGAACCCAAACTATCTTTGATTTGTAAACAATGACTGGATTTGAGATTGTTATTTGCAGTTGCTGAAGAGGATACATTCGGTACGTGTGGTGTTCAGGATGAGGCAGTCAGTTGACTTTCACTGCAGGCAGCCGGCGCGAGGTGAGGAAGCCCATCCGGGCACGCTGCCTATTTTTCGGGCGCCAACTGGGCCCCCAGGCCCTCCGAGCGTCCCTCTCCCACCCCGCACCCTCTCCCGCCTCCCAACCCGCCCATCCCCGCTCTGATTGGGCCGTGAGCCCAGGTTGAAAGGGTCTAGCGACCCTCCTCGCACCGGCCCCTGCATTCACCGCAGGCAGCCGGCGCGAGGTGAGGAAGCCCATCCGGGCACGCCGCCTATTTTTCGGGCGCCAACTGGGCCCCCAGGCCCTCTGAGCGTCCCTCTCCCACCCCGCACCCTCTTCCTGATTCCCGCTCCCCTCCCGCCTCCCAACCCGCCCATCCCCGCTCTGATTGGGCCGTGAGCCCTTCATCACTTGTCCTCCCAGGGCAGCCCTCTGCCCGGCAGCCCCAGCGGCTAAGGGCCCCGAGGCCAAGGGCGGCTCCAACAGAGGCGGCTCCAGAAAGTGTCTGCAGGTGTCCGCAGGGGACGCCAAGGAAGCCAGCAACCAGCAGACACCAACAAAAACCGTGAGTGTGGCATGGGTGGGGAGTAGAGCAATCACTCTACTCCAGAAAGTTCCTGCCACTCTAACTTATCTATCAATGGCCTAGACTGCTACAGACCTGCACCATGCATTATTAGAGAGATGTGACCACCAGCCCAAACCTATTAATGGCGGGACATCAAACACTGCCTGCAGTATAATGCTAACCATACCACGAGTGAACCACAAAGACTAGCCTGCACCAAATCTAGACAGAAATATGATTGTTAGCATGGATGTTCAAGTTTTATGAATCCTAGCATGTCCACACTTAGATAGAATTGTGAATACTGGCATATCCACACCTAGATAGAATTGTGAATGTTAGCATTGTCCACACTTGGATATAATTGTGAATGTTAGCATGTCCACACTTAGACAGAATCGTGAATGTTAGCATGTCCATACTTAGACAGAATTGTGAATGTTGGCATGTCCACTCTTGGATGGAGTTGTGAAAGTTAGCATGTCCTCATTTGGATAGAATTGTGAATGTTAGCATTGTCCACACTTGGATATAATTGTGAATGTTAGCATGTCCACACTTAGACAGAATTGTGAATGATAGCATGTCCATACTTAGACAGAATTGTGAATGTTGGCATGTCCACTCCTGGATGGAGTTGTGAAAGTTAGCATGTCCTCATTTGGATAGAATTGTGAATGTTAGCATTGTCCACACTTGGATATAATTGTGAATGTTAGCATGTCCACACTTAGACAGAATTGTGAATGATAGCATGTCCATACTTAGACAGAATTGTGAATGTTGGCATGTCCACTCCTGGATAGAATTGTGAATGTTAGCATGCCCACTCTCAGATGGAATTGTGAATACTGGCATGTCCACACCTAGATAGAATTGTGATGGTTAGCACGTCCACATTTGGATAGAATTGTGAATGTTAGCATGCCCACTCTCAGATGGAATTGTGAATACTGGCATGTCCACACCTAGATAGAATTGTGAATGTTAGCATGTCCACACTTAGACATAATTGTGAATGTTAGCATGTCCACACTTGGATAGAATTGTGAATGTTAGCATATCCACATTTGGATGGAATTGTGAATGTTGGCATGTCCGCACTTGGATGGAATTGTGAATGTTAGCATGTCCGCACATGGATAGAATTGTGAATGTTAACATGTCCACACTTGGATAGAATTGTGAATGTTAGCATATCCACACTTAGATGGAGTTGTGAATATCGGCCTGCGTCGCATCTAGATGGAATTGTAAATGTTAACATGTGAAAGATGCATTAAGAAAGCGTGCCCTATAGCCTCTCCATGAATTTAGAAATATGCCCAATAGCCTGTCTGGTAAACTGAATTTAGAAGTGTACCCAAGATCCTCTGTGACAGTTGCATTTAGAAGTGTGCCCAATAGACACTCTGGAAAGTTGCATCTAGAAGTGTGCCCAATAACCTTGCTATGAATTTAGTAGGGTTCCCAATAGACACTCTATGAAAGTTGCATTTAGAAGTATGTCCATTATCCCCTCAGTGAAATTTAGAAGTGTACCCATAGCCTCCCTGAGAGTTGCATTTAGAAGTGTGCCCAATAGTCTCTCTAATAAATTGAATTTAGAAGTGTTCCCAACACCCTCTCTGGAAAAGCCTCTCTGAAAAACTGACTTAATAGTGCGCCCAGTAGCCTCTCCGTAGAAAATGGAATTTAGAAATGCGCCCAATAGCATCGCTGTGAAGGTTGCATTTTAGAAGTGTAACCAATACCCTCTGTGAAAGTTGATTATAGAAGTGCACCCAATAGACGCTCTGTAAAGTTGAATTTAGAAGTGTTCCCAATTGCATCTATGAAAGTTGACTATAGAAGTGTGCCCAATAGACACTCTGGAAAGTTGCATCTAGAAGTGTGCCCAATAACCTTGCTATGAATTTAGTAGGGTTCCCAATAGACACTCTATGAAAGTTGCATTTAGAAGTATGTCCATTATCCCCTCAGTGAAATTTAGAAGTGTACCCATAGCCTCCCTGAGAGTTGCATTTAGAAGTTTGCCCAATAGTCTCTCTATTAAATTGAATTTAGAAGTGTTCCCAACACCCTCTCTGGAAAAGCCTCTCTGAAAATTGACTTAATAGTACGCCCAGAATCCACTACGTAGAAAATTGAATTTAGAATTGCGCCCAATAGCATCGCTGTGAAGGTTGCATTTTAGAAGTGTAACCAATACCCTCTGTAAAAGTTGATTATAGAAGTGTATCCAATAGACGCTCTGTAAAGTTGAATTTAGAAGTGTTCCCAATAGTCGCTCTGTGAAGTTGAATTTAGAAGTGTTCCCAATAGTCACTCTGTGAAGTTGAATTTAGAAGTGTCCCCAATAGCATCTGTGAAAGTTGACTATAGAACTGTATCCTATAGACACTCTGGAAAGTTCCATTTATAAGTGTGCCCAATAGCCTCTAGTAAACTGAATCTAGAAGTGTGCCCAATAGCCTCTCTGTGGAAAACTGTATTTAGAAGTGCGCCCAGTACTCTCTCTGGGAAAGTTGCAATTAGAAGTGTGCTCAGTGAAAGAGCATATAACCGATCATACCACACCACCATGCTTACTCTCTCCTTACATCACCACTCAACTAGAACACAGAGATACTATGACACCATTCGGTATATCTGTTCTCATACCAACATTCCGCCGCTTACTCCACATCATTCTATGTAATCACTGCTGGTTCCACACCCCCAGCCAGGCGTTTTCCTCAGGCCTAACGCAGCCACATCCGTTCCGGATAAATCCTGCCAGAACGAACACATTCTCCTGATCTCTCAACCACCACACCTACCGCTAAGAAGCAGCTATTACACGAGTACCGCACGAGCTGCACACATACCCGGTGCTCACACGCACCTTTTGACTCTCCCTACTCTCTCTACTGATCTGAACTTCGGTTCCCAAGGGCGTTCAACCTACAAGCGCCTTCAGACCATACCAATGGTATATAAGGCGCTATATAAGTGCAAAATAACAATAACAATAACAATAACTTAGAGACAAATTAGGCAGAGACTTTGTTGGAATTAGTGAATGATATTGAGGCCATTTCCATATATACATCCTATCTCTGGAAAAAGTTGCTAATGCAGATCAATCTGTAGACCCTCCTCTTTAAAGACTTTGCTTCTGTCTGTGTTGCCTCTCTCAGTATTGAAGAATATCAGAAACATGTTGGGAAACTGGCATAGTATCCCTGTTCCAAAATTGGGGCCTAGCACAAAGGTCTTCATGCAAAAAAGACAGTATGATACATTTAGTCTGTTACAGTAACAATGCACTTTCCTAATAGTACATCCTGGGGGTATGGCTTTACAGGACCATTTGAACACAGTATAGTCCCTATCTGCCTATTCATGTTACAAAATCCATCTCCACTGAAGGATCATTGCATTATATATAGCTGTATCTAATGGCAGGCTCAGCAGTGACATGCATTGATTAAATCGACTTTCAGGTCCAGTTGTGCATCATCTGCGTATTGATGGATTGTTACTTTGTCCTCATCACTGAAGAGTTCTCCCAGTTGCTTCATGTAGACATTGATGACCCAAGGGAGATGGAGTTTTGAGGCACTCCATAGGCTGCTGTTTGACATTCAGAAATGTGGGGGATCATCTGCATGAAGTGGTATCAATTGGTAAAGTAAGATGATAACTATTGCATGATACATGAGATCAAGAAGATAGATTACCAGGACTATTAAGATGGGAATCATTGTCCTTGTTGTGGAGGCAATCACCATTTGTTTGATGGGTGCAGTATCAGCACCGCTGCAGGATCTGAAGTAGTCGTAGCAAATCAGCCTGTCTTGCATTTGAATGGCGGCTGCTTTTTTAAGTAACATTCCAACCAATGTTCGGTGGGTGACCGTTCTGTAATTGATGAGATCGTTCGGATGAAGTGTTATTTTCTTCAGTAATTGGAGGACGTATCAATGTTTCAGTTTATGGTCAAATTGCTTGGGTGAGTGATGCATTTATGATATTGAGGAGGGGTGTATTGACAGTTTTTTGGGGGATTTCAATGATAGAGGCTGGAGGGATGTCATCTTCATAGTTGGTAGACTTAAATGCTTTGGTAATGCTGGTCAATAACTGTTAGCGATTGGATTTAACCCATTTGGTGATGCTTTTTGGTGTGATGGGGCAGTGGTTTCATGTTTCATGTTTGGAATAGTTGCTCTGGAATGGTGATTTTATTTGTGAGTGGGCTGGGTAAGGATGGATCTGGTAGTCGCTGATGTAGAGTGTCATGAACTTTAGGAGGACTCCCTAGTGCTGATTGGGCCCCTTATGGTTAGCCTCGTATTAAAGTATACACCTGGGATGATGAGGATCAATGAATTTCCAGCATGTTGAGGTCTTTTGTTCAGATTTATGTCCATGCACTATTGTATGCACTAGGGCGCTGAGAGTTAAAGAGTTTTGGTTCCTATTAAAATATGGTCTTGGGTAGTGCAACTCCTGCAATGTTGGCGGTTTGTTCGTATTAGCTCTTGTTAATTTGATATGATATGACATTTATAACATGTCTGCACACGCGTTTCTAGGCACAACAAAACAAGGGGGGAACAAAGGGAGGACAAAACAATGATCTTACTAGGCCTTGTGTCATTCAGATCGTGCAAGTGCGGGAAAGAGAGAGGGGAGAAGTGCCACGGTGGGAGGGGAGAAGTCCAGGTAACTCACAAGTGCAGCCAGCAGGTGGCTCATAAGCGCAGAAAGAAGGGACTGTAGGGTTGCCGGTACAGACCCTAAAGTGCAGGGGAAACCCAGAGGCAGTGCAAGGGCATCTGGACATGCAGGAGCCTGTGCCCGAGTTCAGAGGGTAGCCAGGTAACCCTTGCAGGAAGGTCTTGAGTTGCTTCCGCAACCAGAGGTGGTTCTGCTCAAGTTTAAAAGAGGCAGGGAGGCTGTTCCAGAGGGAAGCCCAAGCCGAGGAGAAAGCTCTACCCCCACTCTCTACTTGGAGAAGCGTCTGACCCTCAGAGAGTTGCATGTGGATGAGTGGATAGCTCGACAAGGAAGATGTTTAGGAAGAGAAAGTTGGAGGTATTGCAGTCCCAGTCCCCAGAAAACCTTGTGGACGATGCAAAGGGTCTTGAACTTGTTCCTAAAAGCCACAGGGAACCAGTGGAGAGATTTCAGAGCTGGAGAGATACAATCCCTGGGCTTGAGGCAAAGGTCAAGTCTCCCAGTCCTATTATGGATAAGTTATTAAAGGTTGAAGAGTAGAGGCAGGCAGATTTAGAAAGAGGCTGTTGCAGTAGTCCAGCCTAAAGAGGACCAGAGCTCTGGAGACAGTGAGATTCTGGGGAAGTGAGAAAAGGAAAAATACCTCTGAGGAGGTGCAGTTCATAATTTGACCTCTAGAGATGTTGGAGTAGTGAGGAGCGAAGGAGAAGGTGGAGTCAAAGATGACACCAAGGTGCTTAGGGAGCAGAAAGAGGGCCTAGAGTGGGCAACTAGAAAGAGAGAGAGGAAAGGAGGGAGAAAGCAGGTGTACCGATGAGGAGGATTTCAGTCTTACTGGCATTAAGGCAGAGATCATTGGCAGCACACCATACCTGAATTGCAGCCAGACCGTCTGGTATGAGAGAAGGAGCAGAGGTGGCTGAGGGGAGCATGAAAGAAAGCTGGGTGTCATCCACATCACACTGAAAACTGGAGTAGAAAGTAGCGATGCGGTGGGCTAGAGGTGCCTGGTAGTGGTTGAAAATGCAGGAAGAAAGGTTAGACCCATGGGGAACACCACAACTAGTGAAAGAGATAGAAGAGAGGAAAGACCCCAGTTGGACCTGAGAGGGTCGGTCGGTGAGAAAGGAGGTCAACCAGATCACAGTCTGATCAGTGATGCCCAGGTTATCACAGAGTCGATTAAGCAGGATGGCATGGTTGACCATATCAAAAGCAGAAGATAGATTGAGGAGAATGAGGACATAAGGAGTCAATATTAGGGGACAATGTAATTTGTAAGAGGAGAGGAGAAGGCAAAATATGAAAACCTGAGATTTTGATGAATATGGATATAAAGATCTGAAATAGGTTCTGCACAGTGAGGTCAACAACTTGAGGTTCATGGTCCAAGAAAAGCTTTGTGGGATGTATTAACCCACTTATGCTCTGCCCTGCAGCATCCCTGTGTGCTGATGGTGCCAGAATTATCAACATGGCCACAAAAACCCTGAGCGCGCCATGGAAATCCTGCTTTGCAACACAAAAATATGGCTGCCAAATCTGCCATGCATGTTGTCAGTGGTGGAACAGAGACCTCACTGCTGAAACATGTCACTGGGTTTCACAACAAGTAAAAATGGAGATGGCATGAAAAGCAGTGTTACTGAAAGGAATCCAGAATCTTGTTCTCAAATCTTTTTCTTGGTTGCTGAAACTACAGAATGCCGGTACAACACACCATCAAACATACAATATTCTTGCTGGGTGTCACAATTCACTGAGTTCAAGAAATTCTTGTGAACTTGCAGTATCCTGAAAAGCTGAATGTGTCATAAAAACATCCACAGCCAGAGTGCCTGCCTGTAGGATCTGTCAAAATCTGGACGCAGTACCCTCAGCCACTTGAATGACTGTTTTCAAAAGCCTGCATTAAAACTGTAAACTTGTACCATTGAAATCTAATGTCTGAAATCTAAGTGACCAGTTATCAAGAGTAACCTAGGTTGTAACTATTTAAATCCCATGGTTTAGAAGCTGGAATAAGTGTTCTAGCTGCTTGTTTGGAAATTGCAAGTTTGTTTAAACCAAGAAAAAAAGTAACAAAATGACATTGAATTTAAGCTGGACTCAAAGCCACTAAACCAGTATAACAACCTTCCCCCAAGAGGCCAGGCCTCTCCCTTCCCCAGGAACTCACACCCATGTGGTGATTAAGGGGTGGGCGGAGAACGTGGGCTGCTGTGGGAAGAGCACAATGGACTTCCTCCAACCCAAGGAGATGCTAATCAGGAAGGATCGTAAATGGCCTCTGCCAGAAGGAAGGGGGCGGAGATTGCTCCTGAGCTGCAAGAAAAGGAAGGAGACGGGGACAGACAACCATTTGTTGATTCACTAGGGCAAAATGCACATTTTTTAAAAAAGACTGATAAATTACTGTGTATAATTGTGAAAAATATGTCAACAGCAGATTCGTGAATGTCATTTTTGGCTGCACATTTTAAGAGATGCCAGAACTCTGTGCGATGTTCTGGGAAGTAGTAGTGGAAATTATGTTTTTTCACCAAATGTATTTATGTCAAAAGCATGAAATCTCACACGCTTATGCCTATATACAATGCGCACATCTGTGGAAATTTGCTCCGAAATTGGACCATGTGTTCCGGACAAAAAGGGTGAATTTCTGTCAAAAGCAGACCCAAGATCCTACAGTAACGGGGCTTGGAAGAGCATCTGCTGCACAAAATATGTGATTTATATCTGTTATTGTTACAAAGATTGCACACATGTAAATATGTATAGTACTAAAAGTAGATTTTAGGTTCAAAAGGCAAGGGGAGGATTTTCTGACTCATAAAATCACATCATCATGGTGACACCCTGTTTTCTCCTCCAATCAAGGGAGAGGGGAGACTCTAGCCAATAGCCTACCTAGGGTGCGCGCGTAGGATAAGCCAGCATACACATCCCCTTATCAAATGCATTAAAAGAGACAGCTGAGGACTTAGAAAGACAGATTCACCCACTAACCAATTGGTGGCGGAGCACCCTGCGAGAGGACCATACATCTTCCTTGCTCCAGACTCCATAAACCTGGCAAGCAGAAAGGCCCATTCATTAGCTGAACCATTCTCAGCTTGGCCTTAAAATTCCAGAAACCAGAATTTACCCCAGACACCTAAGGGGAACAAAAGAAACAGCCAGGCTGTGCTGTAACTGCTTTCCTGCTAAAAGACTTATTACCAGAATCAAAAGATCCAATCCAGTTGTGCCGCGCTGTGACCAGATAGCTGTGACCAGAGCCATTGCAGACGCAGTCCAGTCCGGTGTGCCCATCAGCCTGTCCAGTCCGGTGTGCCCAGCAGAATTTCTGAGCAGAATCCCTGATCTTGACAGACCAGAAATCCTGACGGTTCTGTTCAAACCTATATAGTGAGTATCCCTAGTATAGGACTGTCACTAGCCTATGTACTATCCATAGTCAATCCCTATCCAGATCCATCCTATCTTATATCCAGAACTGCATTGTTAGAAATCTTTTTGAATGGCCTGAACTCTCTATCTTATCCCTACTACCTCCTTCGGTACTATTATTATTAAACATATCTTTGTGCTGATATATTTCATCTGAAGAAGGCAAGCTCCTCAGCAGGCAGGCGACCTGATCCAGTGGTGCCCTGGTCTAGTGGCTGTGCTTCCGTTTGGTATTTGCTTCTTCATAGTCATTCCTAGTGTAAAAAAATCCTGTTTGTCTTTTGAAAGCGCATCCCTGTTTTCTCGATCTTGCGCCTATCTGAAAAAAACGACCTCCAAGAAAACGTCCATAACTTCTTCAATTTTTATGCTAGAAACAAAAACCGCATCACAAATCCTTATAGTTTTCCCGCAATCGCGATTACCCCGCACGGAAAAGTTTGCCACAAATTTAGTTTTAGGAACATTTCTATAACGTTTAAAACAGCTTTTGATTGCGCCCTACCTCAGTTTTATGTTTTTGCGTTGCTTATTAGTGTCAAATCATTGCTAGTGTTTGTCTATAACTATATAGAGTGGCTCTCATTAGAATTAAACAATTTCAGCAATTTAGTCCACATTTAGGGGCTGATTCATGGAATTTGTGCGCCGAAAAACAGGGATTTGTGCGCCATTATGCCCGCAAATCCCTGTTTAACAAATGGGGATTTGCGGACAGAAAGGCGCACAACTCCCCGTTTTTTCAGCGCACAAATTCCATGAATCAGCCCCTTAGTGTTTTACCTAATCCATTCTCAAGATCACTTTAAAACCATTTTGACAATTTGTCAATCAATTCTGTTTCTCTCTTGTGTTTGCTGGTGTCATGATCACTGCTTCCACGGAGCCAGGACCAGCCCAACGTCCTTGGAAGCAGGCCCCTAATCCTAAGCCTAGGCACCAGCCGGTCCCTACTGTGACCTTTTGGACCTTGTCCTGGCGCCAGTGGCACCAGGCTCATCAAAGCCACCGGTCCCGGCACTGGAAGCGCCGGGCTCATACTATATGTGAAGATGCTTGGGTGGACTTACCTGCAGCAGACCATGCTGCTTACTTACCAGCTACATAGGAATCCTCTGTAAGCCGGAACTATTTTCTTACCTGGGTGAGGCAAGCTCCACGCCTGGATACAACACTGGAACTCTTCTGGAACAGGAACTCTTTGCTTACCTAGGCGGGGCCGTTGAGGAAGACGCCTCATCACTCCTAGGCTATTTAAACCACACCCGATAGATGAAGCGTGCTTCGCGTTATTCTGCATCTGCAGCAGAACGCTCACCGAGTCTGTTCCAGCTTTTCTTCTTCCGATCCGGTACCTGCAAGAACAATACTTACCATTCCAGTATCCAGTCTTCAGCAGCGCCTGTAAAAGACAAGAAACAACAGGTTAGCACGACGACTTCACATGCAACGCATTCCTTACCTGGTCCATCGGCAGCGACCATTTCTTCACGCTGCACCTCCGCCTGTGGAGACAAAAGCATAGTTATTACTCACCGGCAATCCGCGAATTCCGGATGTTTTCAACACTGCAACCCAGCATCTGAAAGACAAAAGAAGAGACATTAGACAGGTATTTACTTACGCCCATCGCGCTCTCCACGATAGAGCGCCTGCAACTACTCTGGCGTTTTCATCACCTCTTCAGCACGAACTCACAGCTGTGAAGGAAAGAGACAGTTAAAGCGCTTGCATATACTCACTCATTTCCAAGCGCTTCTTTCCAAGGCTCTGGCTCCAGCTTTGGCTCTCTTCATACCATCTTCTAACGCTAGAGCCCTGCAAAACAAATAGAACAAAGCATTATTCTGAGCCCTGTTCAATACTTACGTGTCCACGCACCTAAAGACTATATGGACTAAAAGGTGTCCGGAAACTCACCGCTCGTGCTGTTAACGGCGGTTGCGATCCTCTGATGTTAAGAGGCCTACGTTTCACCCAGTGAAGGAACTGGCAACGGCACCCTGCACCAGACGCAGATGGAGAGCCCAGCATTCCCCTATCTAAGGTGAGCACGTTAACCTGGGGGCTCTACGGAGAAGCTAGAAGAGAGAGAGAGAGAGAAGGACACTCAATTGCCCAGATCTTTAACCCCATATATTCTTCCATCTGCAGAAATCTCACCCTTCGAGTTCGACACACAGTGCGAAGAGGCTCAGCCCCAGAAGCCAATCGAGTCCTGTACATCACTTTCCGAGTCACAGACTCCTTCCTGCCTAGACCAGCGCCTCCGTGGGAATCAGGTGAGCGTTACAGCTGGGGGGAAATTGGGATTGACATTTGTTTGAATTCTGCATTCCTGAAACCTGTTCTCTCTCCTCCTATCTCTTTATATTGCATATTGGGGGGTTGAGGGGTGTGCAGGGGGAAATAGTAACCACAATGACATTTGATTGAACACACCTACAAAAGTATTATTTCTGTGCTGCATTGTTTTTGCTCATTATTACTCCTTGGGATTAAAAAGATTGCTTAGTGTTACATCGCCCCATTGGTGATTATTGTATACCCATTAAACCTAGTGTGATTATATTGTGAATCCATAAATAAATATTTTAACTTTGCAAGCCAGCCTGATTTCTGGTTCAGTGTGACCGGGGGGGTTCCAAGAGAAGGGCGTGATATAAGTGGTACATCGTTCAGAATAAAAGAACTTTTAGACACAAAATAAATAAGGATTTCAGTTGTGCATTACACGCTAGGCGTTGATTTAGTTGAAGTGCCCGATTGAAATCACTTACAGCTAGAATGAGGATTTTCTAAATTACTCCATGAAGAAGGGTTCACACCCGATGGCATAAAGGTGTTGCTGTGATTGGAAGAAGGTGAAGGTTAGCATGCTGACAGTAAAAAAAAGTAGGAGGGAAGGGACTGAATCCACACCACTGGGGTAGAATTTGCATTTTTTCTGGCCACTATGTATGCAACAATCTCTTTGAAAATCTCAGATCAAAGAACCATTGCACCAGACACAAGGTTGGATGGTAACCTTGCACACAAGAAAAAGAGATTTGTGGCCCTACACATCAACCTCAAGTTCATTTCAATGTGCAGGCAATCACAGGAAATATGTCTATTTAAGCAATAGAACCGGGCGGGGGGGCATTACTGTTTGGGAAATGCCCCCAGGGCGATAGTTACAAGCACGATCAAAGCAAGTGCTTTAACATAGCCCGGGGTACTAATAGCATTTTTTATAGAGTTGAGACACAGTGTTGTGATCGTTTCTCAACCCAAGAAAAAAAAGAAGAAAATGTCCGCCAGTGATCGAGAAGTCCCTTCTCCCTTTCCATGGCAGCCATTAACAAAATAGAAAAAAAGTAAACAAAAAAAACGCTTGTCATGGAATAGGGAGAAGGGACTAAATGTCGTTAATTCTCCCTTTCCATGGCGGCCTGCCAAAGAAAGGGACAGAACTCTGCAGGACGCGTAGCTCGGATTCATAGTCTTTGTCGGCCAGTTAATGACCAGGCGAGGGCCAATCAGATTGTTTCATGCAATCTGATTGGCCCTATAATATTCTATAGACCCTAGCATATAGATGAAGCTATGGCAAGGCAGTCTTCAATGACTACCAGGAAACACTATCAATCACCTTAGTGTACCCCAGCTCTTGAAATGTACATGCACTGCTATACAAGTAGGCAGTACATCTTATTTGGATGGGCTGTCCTTCTAAGTAGACAATGGGAGAGGGAGAGTTTTTGTGAGAGAGTTGAGCAGAGAACTTACCCTACAAAGAAAAAGGGCTGGCTCTAATGGCTTTCCGTCTGTGCAAGGAGTACATTGTTCTCATAGTATTTGGCTTGGTATCAGGAATAAATCACATCAAACTAACATTAACATTAACTTTTTTTTTTCTTTTTAATTGTATTTGGTTAGTTCAAACCTTTACAAAAAGAAATTCTACATCATCAAAGAATACATAAAAATCAATTGATACATTCACACCAAGTAAAAGAAATACCACCAACAATAAAACAGAAATTAAAAGTAGAATGTGTCCGGTGATAATTCAAATAAAATTCAGTTTATACAGAAAAAATTTCACAGAGTCAATCTGATTAAATTTAAAAAAAGAAAAGCGTGGAGTAGCAGGATATGGTATTTCCAACATCTTCATTTGAATGAATCAAGCCTACAGGTGCAAATAATTGATAAAACCAGCCAGAGCCAGCCCTTCCCGTATATTGATGTTTTCGAGACAGTGTTTCCATATCAGGTCATCATCATAGAGATATGGTTTATTGCTAATGGTTTCAGGAACGTAGCTCTTAGGCCCTGTAGGGTGGGGCATTCGAGAACCAAATGCCTTAAAGTTTCCAATTTTATCATACAGAACCTACATGATGCTTGGTCCACCGGTATAAGGGATCTCCTGAGTTTAATTCCCTACTAGGGAGCAGGTTCCACCTTGCCCTCAAGAGTATACCTCTATGATGGCTGTTAGGGAATTGTAGCAAGATCTTAGTCAGACTTCCTCTTTGTCTGTGCTCATGGGTCAACTGACACATCGACGAGTAGGAATGCAATACATCAGTATTCTGCGACCAGTCATAATCAAATAGGGCTCGCTTGGTCCTCACAGGATTCAGGATCAGTCTTTCCAGCGTCATCCCTATCTCATTTAAAATGAGGTCGGACCGGACTCTTAAGGCCTTCAGTACAGAGGAGTTGTCCCAGTTTTGACTCATTAGTTGATAAAGTGCGTTAGTGATGGGAGTAATGATTTTTGAATAGAGGACAAGGAAGCCCATTGAACCCGAGCCACCAGCAACACCGTTCCTAGCTCAAAACAAATTGATGAGATTGGTATCGCGTTTGGTGCACCCAGTATTCTCCTCCAAATGTACCCCTCAATTCTGTTCAGGATATTACATAGTTTGTCCGATCTTAATTCTAGGCCATAAATCAATGTAGGCACTATTCTTTCTTCATAGAACATCATTGAGAGTTTGAGGGAGAATCTACCAAACTTACAAACGATTCGGATAACCTGGACTTCTAAAAGTTTTGCCTTTTGTAGCAGGAACTCGTTCGCTGTTTTAACACATTTACAAGCAGAGAAATGAAAGCCCAGGTACCGTACCGGGTCCACCAATTTCAGCTGCATGGCTCCAACAGTACATACAGGACCTTTAGTTGTCCCCTTTGTTTTTTTGAATGCAAGAATCTTAGTTTTAGTTGGGTTAATAACTAGCCAGTTGTCATTGGCAAAGGTCTCAACATTATTTAAGGATCTTTGTAACCCAACTTTGGTACAGTCAAAAATCAATACATTATCAGCATATATCAGGCATACAATTTTCTCATTACCAATCCTTGGGGGGCAACCAATCCCTATGTAGCCAACGATAATGTCACATCAGAGAAATAATGGCTAAATAACAATGGGCCCAAGACACACCCTTGTCTCACCCCCCAATAGGATCTTATTATCCTAGATATGTCCCCTTTTTCATTTAATCTGACCTGAATGCCACAGTTTTCGTACACCCCACTGATAAGTCTTAGTAGCCCATCAGGCAGGCCCCACTTAGTTAATTTGGCCCACAATCTGCTGCAGTCGATAGAATCAAACGCGGCGGTTAAATCAATCGAGGCCATATACGTACAGCCCCTAGATTGCAGCCAAGCCTCCTCTTGTAGATATTTAAGCGCCAAGACATTAATATTATTGGAATGTCCCTTCCTGAATCCAGTATTGAATTGATTCAGCGGGTAGAAAATTGATGCCCACTCCTCCAAGTGTGAGAGGAGGAGTGACGAAAAGATTTTAAAGTCGGCATCGATAAAGGAGATTGGTCGATAGTTGCTGGGATCAGTCCTGGCCCCACACTTGAAAATGGGTATCACATGTGCCGTATTCCCAGAGCTTGGAGTATTCCCAGTAGAAATTACATCTTTAAATTCCAGGCAGAGCAAATTTGTCTACAAATTACGATCTCCCTTAAAAGTGTCATTTGTGAGGCCATTAGGGCCCGGTGCATGAGAGGACTTACATCTGGTTATTAGGCCATAGATAGTAGACAGATCCAATTAGGGATCCCATGTAGCATTTCCCTTCATTGGGATTACTATTGGGCTATTGATCATCGAGAGCCCAAATCTATCTTCATAGTATTTCACCCAATCTTATTCTGAAATTGAATTAAGCTAAGTTACAGCATAATTAGGGTCATGCCCGTTAATAAGATACCAAAATGCGCTGACATCAGCTTTAATCACGACAGAGATTCCCGTCGGACTGTCTTGCCTTTCTAATTCGTTCATTACAGGTTATTGGACCTTATCTTATGGATTTACCTTCTCATAGATCTTTTTGATTCAGCGATTTTGTGCTAAGGCCATGAGTATGTCTAGCTAGTTGTTTACATCTATTCCCCTGGCCTCCCCTAATGCCAGTCAATATTCCCTCAACACGTTTTTGAAATTCATTAGTATTAAAACATCTAATCTTCCACTCATAGGAGGACAGGTCAAGTGCATTCCTTACCCTTGAGTTCAGCAGAAGTATATTCTGGTTAGTCCATTTGACAGCATTCCCAGCCGCATTGGCAGTTACTTGCGGTTGGGTCAGAAATTCACTGGTGATTAGCAACAAATCAAATGAAGCTGTCAAAATAGAATGCTCACTCCAATCAGTTTTCATCACCTCAAAAGACTGACAGTGGTTTATAAGAAAAGAGTCTACAAAAATGTAGTCAATTAAAGAAGAGCTTAACCCTCTATGCCACGTATGCCAGTCTGATGGAATAATTTGGTTGGATGCTCTTCCCACTAATGGTTGGAGGCCACGACCCTCAAGCCCTGTCTTCCACTTGCTGCCCCGGGATCTCTTTGCTGAGTCATCCCCATTTAAATCTTCCAAGTTCCATAAAGGAGCCTGGGGGGTCACAATCAGCATTGAGATCACCGAGCACCATAACTCTCCCATTCAGATTTCTCTCACTCCAGATATCTATGGTGTCACCTATAGTACTTACAAAGTCGTCTAAAGATGCAATCCCCTTGTGCCAATATATATTGATAATCAAGAGCTTAACCCTGTCATCCCAGGGCGCCAAATGGAAGATTGTTAACTTTGTCCCCACTTAAGCCTATTGAGTTGTCAATTGCAGTCAGCAATCCCACTGAGCGTCTGCCACCAATACTTTCTTTCCCTAGTTGCACAAATACAGTAAAGCCACCTAGAATGGTGGCAAAGGTAAGGCATGTTTCCTGGTGACAAACACAGTTAGCCAGTTTTAAATTATCCACACATTCCTGATTAGTAAAAAGATGCATATTACCTCAGGTATTCCAAGATTTTACCGTTAATAAAATCTCCTCCCGGGCAGCTGTCATACTAATACTCACAGTACCAATTTTTGCCACAGGGAGGAGATTATAGTTGCCCAATCTACATCTTTCATTTCTCCCATTTCCACATTTTTTGATAACGCCGATTTTCCAGGAATACATAGATTAGATTTTATGGCATGGTGAGGAGTTTCCCTCTTCTCCTCTTCCACCGACTGGACATCTATACCAATCTCTGGTATATCTGCCTCACCCTCCAAGAACCTTAATTTACCCCCACCACATCCCTCACTTAATTTGAATGCCCGAGCCTCGCAGGCACCAGCAGTACCAGATACCTGGGGGAGCACCTCAGACTCCTCTTGTTGAGCTAAAGTAGTGGCTCTACCCATCCTATGGTTGTGCAGGACTTCAGATGAAGTGGAAGCCCCCTTACTGGGTCCCCGGACAGACTCAATTTGTTCAATGATTCCCTGAGGGGGGTACACTTCCCTCCCAGCAATAGTAGGAATTAGAGGTGGAGGTAGTGCAACCATATTCTTGGTACTTTAAATCCATTCTTTTGTGGGTTTATAGCCAGCACTGCCTCAGAGGATTCCAAAGCAATGAGAGCCCTGGGTACCACAGACCCACTGTCCACCACATCAGCCAATCCACCAGTGGAGTCTTCCCCCATAGAGTCTGTTTTGTTCATAGAGTTCACTCTCTTAGCTTCTGGTGGTGAGGCCAAATTTGGGTATTCAAGTTCTACAACGGGAGACAGACCAGAGCAGAACAGTGAGCTATGGGAAGTTCTAATAGATAGAAGCTGTTTTTTATGAAAACCCTTTTTAGCTCTTGTCTTTTTCCCTCTGACTACAGACACCCTTTTATTCCCTAATAAAAGGTTGTTTCACTTTAGGCATTTTATTTGTCAGTTCATCACCCTCGCCCCTGTCCCCAGTCATGGCTATGTCTTTAGTAAGATCAATAACATCAGGGGCAGCAGGGTTAATATGGATCGTGTTTTGGGCCAAACCCACAGCAGGAGCTGGATAGATAGGGGATTCAATTGTGATGGCATTGTCTGAAATTTGAATAGTAACCATAGGTACAGCACCCAATGAGGCCGGTATAGTGGTCACTTGGTCAGTCCCCTGAGGTAAAGAGACATGGTCACCAGAATGGCCCATAAATATGTCTGCCGTCCCCTCAGGCCCAGCTCCATATCTACCAAGGCAAGCCTCTGTTCTCAGCTCCTCTAGTTTAAACAGAACATAACTCAGTACTACATTAGTGGATTTCAGTTCTGCCCAAATGTTATCATATAGGGAGACAAAAGAACTCAAGACCACATTTAATGCAGATACTGTAGGGTGTGTCAGTCGAATACGTTCATCAACCTCCCCAGGGTATGGTGCAGTGCCAATGAGTCATTTGAGACCTCCTGCCCCATCACTGGTGATAGTTGAACATTATCAAGATGGTCATGTCTCAGAGAAATTCTAGTAAGCATATCCACCGTTGGGTTTGGTGAATCCAGGGTAGGTACATCCGCACCCTGCTCACCCAAAGGTACAGGCGGTAGTGATAGGTCAATCTTCAATTCTGCTTCAACTTGATCTGCCACCTCAATCATACTGATGTCAGTAAGGTCCTTCAAACCAGAGACATTAGGCTGTGTGATCATAACTGTATGGTCTAGCATAGCTTTGCACTTGATAGCAGGTAGATCTTTAAGTTCAGTACTAGTGATGATAGATTTAGCGAAATAATGATTCATAACAAGTTGACCAGAGATAGGTTTCGGGTCCGAGGTAAAGTTAGGTGTTTGGAACCAAAGGGCCTGCGTTCCTCTTTCAGTGTGGTGACATTGGGCTTGATGTACACCCTGGGGAGCAATATTTCTTGGCATCAAACGGTTTATGGACTCATCCATTACAGAGTACGGTGCCGATTGGCAAGGTAATTGTACATGTCCTGCTAGTTGGTTTAGTCTGGACTCATGTTTATTATGACTGTGCATCATGCTGGGAATAGTCTCAAGAGGTTTGGTCAAGTTAAGTTGGTAAATGGGCCGACCTTCTTCTGTTTGTTCACATGTTAATGACCTGCCCAGCCTTGACTCCATATTTCCCGCAGCTTGGGCGATGGTAGGGACTGCGAATAAGCTTTGCAAAGTAGCTGAATCCGGGTCTCCCCCACTAGGCAAACCAGATCGCATACTTGGATTAGACAGGTGTAGATTTAAACTCTGGGGCCACTCCTAGGTCAAAGGGAAACGCCAAGAGGCGAGCCCCCACAGTCCCTGGGGGCATCCAATCAGTTACTACACTAGCCGCACAGGCAGACAAAAATAATATAGGAGCAACCGTCAATCAATCACTAGTAAATTCAAAAAACACAAGAACAGAGAAAGAGCGGACCGTTGGTTAAAGGAGCACGGTTCAAAGGAACAAATCCCGCAGTCACTGTGGCTCCAGGCAGGTAGACTAAGCCTCAGCAATAGTTACGGCTGCTTCAGTAGTTGCGGGCCTGCTCCACTGGGAACTATATCTGTCTCAGATTGCCATCAGGTTATCACCCGGAGTGTGGGCAGCTGCTTTTCAATACAGGGCGTGTGCACAAAAATCTGCGACTCATTGAGACACGCCCAATGAGAAATATTTGGCAGAAAGGTTTGCATGGAGGTTGGTAGTATTTTCCTTGGACAAACAAGCCCAACCTATAGCAGTGCAATGTCATCTTACCACTTTCAAAGACGGCGGCCAGCCTTTGATGCAGTCAGGCTTTGCAAGAGCAGGAAGGGAGGAAGTTGCCAGAGTCCCGGGAGCCACAGGAACACTGGAACACTCTGCAATCAAGCTCCGCAATACGCTCCGCTATGGAACTCGTTTTTAAAGTTGTACGTTGCACGTCGTGTAGTGGAAATGGATGAGGGACTTCCTCACTGCCTCAGAGCCAACAAGGCCAGCAGCAACCAAGCAACAGGAACACTCTACAATCACACTCCGTGTAACAAGAGGGTCTGACTCTCAGGAGTAAGATTCTTGAAGGTCCTTTGGAATGGTGGATTTCAGACTGATTTTGAATATCTTCCACCTGCCCAATGTTTCTAATATTTACAATTTGAATGATTTATGGGAGGAGGATTAAAACTATGATTGGGCAGAAAATAATGTAATTGTATTTGATAAAAAACAAAACAGTGGATTTTGTTCGCGATTTCAAATAATGTTTTCATTGCATGAGTTTATGAGTAGTGTGGTATTTAGGAATGCCACCAGGCAAGAGTGTAGAAACCCAAGCAATTTGGATTTGGACATAGATTCGGTTGGCTTGCTTTCATTCAACCCCGTGCAGCCCTTTGCTTATAAAATAGGGGTTATACCACTTCTTATTTGATTCACCTTTGTACCATCCAGGACTCAAGAGTTGATCTTTCCAAAACCTGCATCCCTGAAGTGAAGAAGGAGTGATCCAAGGCATAGGGAATCTCTGCTACCCAACCCATTCCAAGGACACATTGGGGGTGATTATTCCTGAATACCCAGACTTGCCACTCTGCTTGTAAAACTTCTTAGACTAGGAGAATGGAACCTGAAAGGACTCACCCTGTCCTAGAGCCACCTGCAGTGGTTTTCACAGCATCCTGAGTGCCAGGATCCCTGTTTTCACTGGATCAAACTGATCGAGCCACATCTGAGACATGTTTGCTGCATTTAAACCAGATCCACCAGTGCAGCCTTTGGCACTCTTTAAACCACAATGCTCACCTCATCAAATTGGCTCGATAGGCATTGCCCCAGGAGAGCTCTCTCACCTGTCTAGCTCGAGTACCTGCGCAATGTGCAAACAACTTTAAAGTGCTGGATCAAACCAAGCAGCACACCTCCAGGACTTCACATCACAGCTCGACTGGAACCCCTGGGCCTTCATATCTCTTATTGACCGCGGCCAGTGTTACTCATCCTTTTGAGCAATGCTCAATCATTGAACCACTCCTGGTGACCAATTCGATCTACATTGTTCTATGCTGCCTCGAACTACACAGAGCACCCGTTTGAAAACCGGCCTAATACCGATTTGCCACCTTGGGTCAATGCAACTTTCCATCCTGGTTCAACATGCAAGCACAACAGCCGAAGCCAGGTTCCACACTGTCGAACTGCCAAACATTGAAATCAGGTAATTTGACTGAACATGTTCCTCTGCTCAACTTTTTGGGTCTCTAGAGACATTGCTAGTCCTGTTTGCATCTTTTCCCTACAGGAAATATCCTTTTTAATGCATTGTTGCATTTCCTTCTTATTTGTCCTCCCTGCTAAGTACCCAGAGAGTGCTACCTCATTACATTCTGCATTTCTCTGTCTTCCTTTACAGTGGTCAGTTTTTGCTAGTATTTTTAAAGTTGTGTGTACAATTTATTTGTGCAGTGAAAGTATATATTTTATATCGCACAAAAATATGATTTTAGAACTGTTGGGTCATTGCTTTTGGGGTTGCTACTTGCTCACATTCACACGCACACCCCTTCTGCAGGTATAGCTTTCCCTCAGCCCACGTTACGACAAAAGCCAAAGGTGGAATATCTCTTAGCTGTACCTGTTTTACCTTTATGATTGGATTCACTTTTGGTTTGTAGAAGTTTTGGGTCTGAGTTGGTGGTTTAGCTACTATTCACCCTTGCATTCCTGCAGTCATTTTGACAGAGGTGGGACTTGGACAAAATTGGTAAATTGTTTATCCAGACTGTATGAACTTAACAGTGGAAACTGCCACAACATAAATGTACATACAGACAATATAACGTTATATATATATTTCTATACTGTACAATGAAACCAAAGATACTGAAAGAATGTGGATATTGTGATATTCATTTTAGAGGCGAAGGTATGTGGAAACTGCAAACACCAGAAAACACACATCACCCTGTCAATAAATACCAGTTGCAAATGAATGACACTATGCAGAGCAGTTATTTGCAAATAAAATGTCAAATGGCTCCGTAATTAGCATAAATAAACATGGGGACAGACGCGGTGTCAAGCATGGGATATACTGTGCGTGTTTGTCAACAGAAGACAACTTGACATCTGTGAGTGTTACAGTGAGGTTTTTCACTGTTTCATCTATCGCAACCCAATTTGCCTTTCATAACAAATCAGAACCTGAAAGCTAAACGAAAGTAATGCATAGCAAGCCCTTAAATAATCATGTTTGTATGTGCTCCATTCCTGAGGGGCTTTCTTTGGTTATGGTAATAATGTGATGTTAACTAGAGCTACATATAAGGGAAGATCAGGTCTGGTATAACTAATCTATGATCACTCCTCTCTAATTCATGTGTTTGGCATATTAGAAAAGCTGTGTTCACCCCCGCACTCAGGCGAGCTAGAAATCACCTCACACCAGTGTTTTAAGTAGAAAAAAGCAACCACTCAATTGACTGCACAATGCAATTCACAATTAAGGAATGCCATTTTCAATTCACTGAAATGATAACGTTCCAAATGCAGAATTCACTAAAATTGAATATATTGTTTTACAGAGGGATATTTTGTATTTATTTATTGTACATAAATTGTGTTTCGACCAGAAATTCTTGCAAATCTTGCAAAAAGGAAACAACAGGCCACAGGGAGATCACGAGTCAGGTGCCTTCCATACGATGGAGAGGTAGTGATGATCGGATCAGTGTATGGTGGGCAATATATGGAAAAGAGACCAGGGAAAGGACAGGACAGACATATTACATTAATCCAAAAGAACGGAATAATCTCAGGGTAGTACGTACAAAGTAGTGAGGGAGGGTAAGAAATAGGGGAGTAAGTAAAGGGTGCTCCCTACTAAGGAGGCAGCGGGCCTCATCAAAAGTCTGGCGGCAACCGTGCCAGTAAAACCAGCAGGTTACCGCCAGACTTATACATTTTACTGGAGCCTGACTTGCTGGAAATACTGGGGGATTACAACCCCAGCGTTCCAGGAAGTCTGGCGCCGGTAATTGTAAGTCCCCATTCCCATTTGAGTCCATAGGACTCAATGGGAATGGGGACCACGGAAGCATCGGCACCGTTGTTAATAACAGTGCCAGTGCTTCTGTGTAACTCTGCGGGTGGGTCGAGTGGGTGCTGTTCCGCCCACCAGGTCTGACCCTGGTGGTCGGGACGGCACCCGTCCACAGACTCATAGTGTGCCGGTACGGTAACAACGGTGCTGGTAAGCCTACTGGCAATGTTGTTACTGGTTAAAATAACTATCACACAAAAGGAAAGGCTGACAAAGGAATGCTGGTGTAGAGTTCTTTAGTTGTTATTTACATTCACTTATACTTTCTTCCAGTACACCAGCAGGTTTATTTTAATGATTTTTATATAAAACGAGGAATTCATATTACAATCTAAACTAAGCCTAAGCAGCTGTTAAATAAAGAATCCCTTTAAAATGTAAACAGTTCATAAAAAATATAAAAAGTTCTTAAAAATATATACAAAGGGCCTCATTACACAGTAGGCGGTAGGGGATTACCAGCACCAGGAAGGGCACCGGTGCCGGTAATCCCCTACCGCCCTACTACGAGGTCCCTCAGCGGGTCCCGTCCTTAACGTGTGGTCTGCCCAGGTGTTATGGACGGTTCCTGCTGAGGGACCTCAGAGCTAATAACGGTACCGAGAATTGCGGTACCGTTATTAGCTCCTTTCCCATTCCCATTGAGCCCTATGGTTCCCGGAATGGGGATTTACCGGTCCTGCAAAGGTCAGAATAGACCAGTAAGTCCCTATTCCGGGAACCCGGACTCTGATGGCGTTAGGGGGTACCGCCATGGCTACCGCCTACCGTGTAATGAGGCCCATAGTCTCTATGTGCAGTGCACTGAAAAACATTATAATATATATATATATATATATATATATATATATATATATATATATATATATATATATGTATACATATATATATATATATATATATATATATATATATATAAATACATATATATATATATGTATATATATATATATACATATATATTCAATTAAAACAAGTTTTTAAGGGGACGTTATGGTTACGTTGCACTAATAAAAACCTATGTAATTCAATGAAAAAACTTAGTGAAGAGGACATTATGGTTAAATTGCACTAATAAAAACCTTTGAAATTCACTGGAAAAACATTGTGCCAGAGACGTTATGGTTACAGGTAAAACCGAAAACCCCCAGAAATTCGACAGTTATGGAAAGCTAAGCAACCATAAGTCGCTCCACCAGGACATCAAAGATGACATCACAAATGTCATTGATGGCATCACTGCTGACATCACATGTGAAATTATTGTTGATGAGCAGTCCCTACCTACAAGGGGTTGTTGTTATTATGTTGGTAACAATATGTCAGGGGTGATTATGTGTTACGCTCACCTAGTCTCTGCGGGGACGTTGCGGCATGGTTGGAGCCTTCCCTGGACATGGTTCCACTGGATCGGTTCTCTCCCCCTGCTGCTGCATAGTGGACCGCTCCGGTTGCTGGTACTGCCTCTGAGGGAATACGAGAGGCAATGAGAATGGTGTGATGGTATCGCGACCCCCCCCCCGAATCCTTCGTTACAAAACGAGATGAGCAAGCGTTTGCCCATGTAAGCTCACATGATTTCTGGTAAGGATGAGCTCTCTGTCCTGCTCCTCATTAGCAGGGGCGGTGTGGATGGACCTAGTTGCTTCAATGGTCCGTGGATGTGGCGGCTCAGACCGGATGCAACTGACCACTTGGAAGGTAAGAGTCTTTTAACAATGAGTATTGTCCGTGTTCTAATGCAATGCTGTTTTTGCAATGATTATAGTTTATAGTTATTCAATGTCTTTTGTCGTGATTACAGTTTGTAAATTCTTGCAATGTCTTTCACTCCCTTATAGGCGTGGTGATGACTGCACGGATTTACAGTGTTTAAAGCGATCCCCGATGGAGCCTAAGAGAAAGGGAAAACTCCCAGCTAGGTGGTAAGTTGGCTTTCAGGGTAGAACGCAGGGCTCAGGTGTTGCATGGCCAAGCGTCAGTTATTTATGCTATTTCTAACCTTGTGTGTTCTTTTCTCTTGCAGGGATGGCCTGGCATCATGAAGCGGGAAGCGGCCGTCCAAAGGCCTTTCCGCAGTTGCAGGATGGAAGACTCCATGAAAAGGATGGATGGAAGAAGCTCCTGCGAAGCTGGCAGTCCGGAACAGGTAAGGATGCGCTCCAACTCCAATGACTAAGGAACCAGGTAAGATGCAATGCGCTCCAGGTGATGGTGTAGCTGGAGCCAGGTACAGCACTTTCAGCGATGGTGTAACCGGATCCAGGTAACATGCGTTTTCAGCGATGGTGTAGCTGGAGCCAGGAAAGAAGCGTTGTCGGCGATGGTGTAGCTGGAGCCAGGTAAGATGCACTTTCAGCAATGATGTAGCTGGAGCCGGGTATGATGCGCTTTGAGGTGATAAGCTGGAAAACAGGTGAGGACTCTGCAGGCGGCGGTAAGCATTACGCTGCACAAAGCAGACTAACGCGAAGCGCCAGGATGCGGGCGGGTTGGCCTTAAATAGGCTGGCCCCGCCCCTCCCTTCTGGCCCCTCCCCTCCCTTCTGGCCCCACCTAGTGGCTCCACCTTGCCACTCCCAGAGGTTCTTGCACGTGCTCCCCAATGTTCTTCTATGGCCATGCCCGGCCTGGATGCACGTGTTTTAGGAATAAAGTGTGCAAAGCACACTTTTGCATGTGCCTGGTGCCAGAGGCACCAGAACTGGGTCCATTTGGACCCTGTAGGTGGCAGAAATATGGGCCCTTGTCCAGTGGCCATGACATATGCGATCCTGAGGTCCGTAACGCTCCCAGTCGATCGAGTAGTACAGTTTTGAACATACTATTTTAGAGTCCAGAATGTCTTTAACCTCGTACCCAGGTTATCCCTCGATGATTTCAGGCTCAGGTGTTTTTTTAGTCCTAGTCTCTGGTTTCACTGGTATTAGGAGGGAAATGTGAAATACTGGATGGATTTATGGCAGCAGGATTAAGGATGGCCTTGATGGGGTAAGGTCCGAGGTATCTTGGACGGAAGACGCGCGGTCCCTTCAATGGGATATTCTTGGACGCCAACCATACTTTATCACCAACTTGGTAATGCGGGGCTTCCCTTCTATGCCTGTCTCCAAACCTTTTTTGTTGTTCTTTGGCCTTGATCAGGTTCTTGGTTGCTTCCTTAAGAGTTTGAGTAATGGTCTTATGCAAGGTGGTGAACGCTGGCATTTCTAGTTCATAAAGTGGATCAAAGGAGGATGTCCGAGGGTGCCGACCATTCATGATATATGGGGTTTGTCCAGAACTGGTGTGAATGGAGTTATTGTAAGCAAATTCAGTCAACCAGAGAATGCTTTTCCAAGACCATTCTGTCTGCTGCAACGTACATATCAGGTATTGTTCTAGCGTCTGATTGGTCTTTTCCGGCTGACCATCGGTTTGGAGATGGTGACTGGTGGATAGGCGAAGATCTTACAACACCTCCTCCAGAAAACTGAAACAAATTCCACGATCCGAAACCAGTGCCGAAGGAAAGCCATGTAGTTTAATTATTTGTTCCAAGAATTCAGTGGCCATGGTTGCAGCAGTGGGAAGTCCCTTTAGTGAAATGAAATGTGCCATTTTGAAGAATAAGTCTACTACGACTAGAATTGTGTTGAAGCCATCGCTGGGTGGCAGATCGGTAATGAAGTCCATGGACAACGTATGCCATGGTGCTGGTGCTTGGTACAGCCAACGGACGCAATAACCCTGCAGGGCTTACTTTTTGAGATTTTTGTTGTGCGCAAACACCACAGGTTGCAATAAACTGAACCACGTCCTTTCTCCGGGTTGGCCACCAATAGTTTTTTTTCGAATTTTGGTCCAAGTCTTGGTAATTAAAGGATGCCCCTCCACTAATGACTTGTGGTAGTTTGATATAATTTTGTTTTGTATGTCCTTGTCTTGAATATACAGCCTTCCCTGAAAATAAGGTAAGTTGCCTTTACATTGTGTAGTGTTAAACATGTAATAACTAGCTAACAATTTAAGACTTACTATACACTTGTGCTAGTACAAACACTACATATGAAGACCCACAATGCATATAAATCAGAGGCACATACAGGGAAACTAAAGTAAGGAAGAAAGAAACAGCATCATCAGAAAATGTTAATAGCATTAAAGTTTATCTTCCTGTATACAAATGAATTGTGTGTTTGAGACCTGCGATTGCCCCATGCATGTGCACCATGAGCTGAGAGCAAACCATAAGGAAAGTACTTTAAGAACATACAACAAGTTTAACGTTTTGATATACAGCACCTTTTGAATTTAAATATTCTGATTGTCAGTGAATAAAACCACCTGGCCTAGATTTTTCAGTGAACCAAAATAAGTGAGCCAGCTATGTGATGTCATCAATGATGTCATCAATGGCATTTGTGATGTCATCTTTGATGTCCTGGTTGTTAGTCTTAGCAGTGCATGGTGGTGGTGCGAGTTATGGTTGCTTAGCTTACCATAACTGGCGAATTTCTGGTGTTTTTCAGTTTTACCTGTAACCATAACGTCCCTGTAACAATGTTTTTCCAGTGAATTTCATAGGTTTTCATTAGTGCAACTTAACCATAACGTCCCCTTAACTAAGTTTTTTCATTGAATTTCATAGGTTTTTACTAGTGCAACTTAACCATAATGTCCCTTTAACAAAGTTTTTTCATTGAATTTCATAGGTTTTTAGCAGTGCAACTTAACAATAACATCCCTTTAACAACGTTTTTTCAGTGAATTTCATGGGTTTTTACCAGTGCTATTTTCCTACAATTTACTAATATCATACTTAGCCAATAAGCAATATTTTTGTCCAATTTACAAAGTTTCACCTTAAAACTCTGCCATTTCCTACCTTGTAGCATCATTTTTAACATGCCTATACACTGTTTGCAACTTTTTGAAATACTTTTCCATCCGTAGATGTCCGGGAACATCTGACTTCATTGCAGACCTTCTGGACAGTGCCACGTGACCATACGCTTGCGCACGTCATAGTGACGTGTTCGCGAAGGCGTCTGCACTTCGTGATCGTATCAGTGCTTCGAAGACAGTTCGGAACTGCATTTTCTACTGATCTAGGAACTTTCAACTTCAAAATTTCCCTTTCACACCTCCTACACCTTTTCATACTCATTATCCATTACCAATCTAGTACACAGTACATACTTGGAAGTATTTTATCAAAACTGCTATTCATCTTAAAAATGGCATCAGTTATTGCCATCCCTCCTCCCCAAGAGCCACCACCACCAGCAGCTGGAGGACCTTCACAACAAAATAAGCACAGTACTTTTAAAGACAATGAAGAGGATCAAGAAGATTAGGTAGAGGAAGTGCCTATTTCTAGCACCACGATCGAATCATGGGTGTGCCAGTTCTTTGCTACTGTTGGGAGTGTACAAAAGGCTAAAGCTACCAACATGGAATGCAGTGAGTGCAATTTTGTACTCAGTCGCAGACTACCTGGACAATACCCCTACAGGACCACCTCCATGTGCCACCACACCAAATCCAATGACCGCAATGCTCTCACAAAGGTTATTCCTTTCTCAGCAAGTAGTAAGCTGCCTTCCTCCACCTCATCTTCCTCAACAAATACTGTAACTACACAGCCTGATGTCTGTGGGCATTGGTGCATTATAAATAAATAAATAAATAAGGAGGACTATGGACCATTATCGTCCATTGCAGCCCCTGAAATGGGGTATAAGGGCCATTAGCACCCCTGGTTCCCAAAACGGGAACCCAGGGTACTAAAAAATAGATTTTTCTTCCTATAGCAGGAACTAGAATAAAGTGGTGCAAAATTATAAGGCATCCAAAAACTGCTTTTCCCCAACCCTGTAATGCAGAAATAGGTACAGATGTCCGAGGACATCGGAAGTGTCCGCAAACACCACAGGACTGCCCCAGGACATCTGGAGTGTTCGCTGACTTTTGGGGGGGTGAAACAACACATTTGTTGGCTTCTTATGGCCATATCCAATCCAACCCTCATTCCCCACATCCCCAGAGATTGTTTGTTGAGTTTGACAAGTGCAATGCTGCTTTTTTTAAAATGTTTTCACTGCGCTGTCCGCGGACCACAAAAAAGTCAGTGAATCGAAGATGGCGGGCGTTTTGGGAAAACCAACACGTTTCACATTTTCTGGCCAATCCGTGGACCGAACAGTCAATAAGAGGCCAGTCCGCGCACTAAACTGAGAAGTGAGTCCGCGGAGCAGACGTAGATATCACACATTTTTTGCCTTATGTTTTGGTCATTTAAAAAAAACTACAGGACAGATTTACACCAAATTACCAAAAGCATGCTTTCGGGACCAAGCCGCTGCTCCTGTCGCACATTTGGTGAAAATCCATCCGGCGGTTTGGGATGTAGGCGCGACAGAATTATTTTCCCATTATGTCTATGTGAAAAAAATAAATTTTGGGACCTCCCCTATTACTTTGCCCCCCCTTGACCAAACCTTGCCAGACTTTGCAAAAAAGGTCAGAGTGGGCCATATACTTTCTTTGCAAAGTTTGGTGAGGATCCGTCCGGGGGAACAAAGTTATAAGCCACTCAAAAAGTGTTCTTCCTATGGGTTTAGAAACTTAACCATAACTACATGGCCCCTAACGCAGGCCATGTAATATGATTCCAAGATGGCCAGGACGCTCGCATCTTGAGGAGTGAACACCCACTTGGCGGCGCCAACAGCAACAAATGATTAGCATATGGTACCCAGTTGGGGAGAGGATTAAGTCATGAAGTGACCCAATGTTCACTTCGGAACCCAAGGAAGTCAAGATTGCAGTGGATTCTGGTAGATTCTAAATGGTTCAACATCAGAAATGGGCAATGCCCGGCCTGATCATGCCATTTTGAACATTTTGAAAATGTCGTTTAAGAGGGGCCATGGAGGACTGGCCTGACCCCTCGCCCCCGTCCATGTCTGGTAGAGAAGGAGTTTGGAATTCGTTACGTAGCAGAGCTGGCTTTGTAACAGCTACGCCACGGTAAGTGGGCGTGTTGCCTACTGAGGTACCTGAAGCAGTTTGAAGGATGCAGAGTAAATGGATTGACTGAGGTGGAATATGTGAATAAAGGCGGAGGGGATCAAAAAGTAACTGTTCTTGGCAGTAGAAAAAGAGCTAGTGAACGCTGGATTGGGCATGTCATAATACATAAGAAGGCCTATTGGTGAGTCCAGATAGAGTGTGAAAGTTCAGTTGGACTGGGTTGTGTGATATTCATCAGAAATGGTTAACATAAAGACAAAGGACTCCCCTAGGAGAACTGACCACAGTGGGGATAAGAAAGTCACCCTCCACAATCATAAAAATGTTGAGAAACAGACCCAAAGAATATAAGGAAGAGGCCCCTACTCCTAAAGGGGCAATGAAACAGTAACATGGGTCATTGTCAAAGCTTTGGAGGAAGGAGGTAGAGGCGGGGTTGGCAGAAGAACAAATTCCTCAGGAACAAGATATCTCAAGAGGGTCACTAATATCGTCAACTGGACAAGAGGTAACCTAAAATAAATGCTCCAGCAATGTTTTAAAGTCTTTAGTGATCAGATGACAGAGACCCTACAGACGCAGCTGAGCATGATATTAGCAGAGCTGGCTCAATCCTTGCAGGTGGCGAAAGGGGATATAGCTGCAGTGGGGGAGCGACTTGATACTACCGAAAATGCCATTCAGGAGCTGGCAGATGATACACGCAAAATAGTTGTTTTAACCAACCAACTTCCAATGGCCACACAAAATTTTGCGAACTAGATGGAAGACCTTAAAAATGGTTCAAGGAGAATTAACATTAGGGTTAAAGGACTCTCAGAGGGAGTAGAGGATTGAGATTTGAAAGACACGATGCAAGGAGTTTTTGCTGACTTACTGGAATTGGAAACTGGAAAAAAGGTACCCCTTGACCGCATTCATCATGTGGGTCCTGGGAGAGTCGACCCGGTGCCATACCCTGCGATTTAGTAACTGCACTCCAGAGATATGGACAAAAGGAGGAGATTTTACTAGTGGCAAGAAAGTCAAATCCCATCAACGTGAATGGGGTTGAAATACAGTTATTTCAGAACTTAGCACAGTCCACTTTGGTGAAGTGGAGATTGATGAGGCCGGTTGTTAAAGCTCTGACGCAGGCTCAAATACACTACAGATGGACATTCCCATTTGGATTATTGTTTTCCTGGGTGGGACGTCAACATAACATCACCTCTTGTGAAGAAGAACGTAGGATTATGAAAATTAAGGAAGATGGAGGTGAACAACAGGATATGAGGCCGTCAAGAGAGACAACAAAGAATAAATAATTGGAATGGAGGGAACTATGAAAGCTACCATTGAAGGGAAAGGGTCCATCTGTATTGGGTAAATAATGGGCAGTCCAACCCTATTGGGGGGACAAATAGATACAATATACTTGGGGCATTGAGGGCAGGGGGCATATTGTGGAATGTTTGGCGGAAAAGGAGAATACTTACCCGGGGGTAGAATGGAGGAGTGATGGTGCTGTAGTAGGTGTGAGTTGATCCCGGCACTTGGAATTCGGGAGGATATGGGTCCTAGCAGACCTGCACATTATGCCCCCAGGTAAGCAACAAGACTCAGCCTCCATGGTCTGTTGCATGGGGTTGGTCGTGTTGGGAAGGGTGGAGAGGGAAGGGTTTGGGTTTTGGGGTTAATAGGAAAGAGGAGGGGGTGAGCGGACGGCGGCTAAGGAAATAAATAATATGTCAAAAGGTTTATGGGGCATAAGCGAAGCTTCCAACTCCTGTTGCTGAATGTAAGGGGCCTAGATTCCCTGGTTAAAAGATGTAAGGTAGAAAAATGTGTAGGGAGGGGAAAACCAGATATTGTGACACTACAAGAGACCCACATATGCAAACGAGAAAGTCATAAAATAAGGATTAAGGGGTATCCCCATATACTACAATCTAACAGGGGGAGGCGAGAGAGGGAGGGTTTGGGTTTTTGGGTTAAAAGGGGAGATGAGGGGCTAGGGGGACACCCGCTAAGGAAATAATTAATATGTCACAAGGATTTTGGGGGATAAGCAAAGCTTCCAACTCCTGTCGGTGATTGTTAGGGGCCTAAACTCCCGGGTTAAAAGATGTAAGGTAGAAAAATGTGTAGGGAGGGGAAATCCATATATTGTGGCACTACAATGGACTCATATATGCAAACAAGACAGTCATAAAAAGGGGTACCCCCATACTACAATCTAACAACAAGGGGAAAACCGGAGGGGTCCTTATAGCATTTAAGGGACTAGCAGGGCTGCAAATAACTGTGAGGGAAGTAGATAAGGACAGTAGACATATCTTTGTTCACATTCAGATGAGGGTTCATGGTATATGATAGCCACTCTTTAGCCACACCTCAGGAAGTATCACTCAGAGAGGTAAAAGAAGTGCTATTCCCTAAGCCTAATAAAGACAAAACACAATGTGGGTTGTACCGACCCATAGCTCTCTTCAATATAGATGTGAAAATATTTACTAAAATACTAGCAGTCAGAATGGAAAAATGTATACCCAAACTAATACACCCAGATCAATCAGGCTTTATTAAAGGGAGGCAAACCTTCGATAACATAAGGAGGGTGAATCACCTGATTGAGAAGATTAACAAATCAGGGCTGGTCGTGGGGATATTAATGTTAAGCGCAGAACAAGAATTTGACAGTATAGAGTGGTCCTTTCTGTTTCGCACAATGGATATTATGGGGTTTGGGCTGAGACTTTTGAGCATGATAAAGACAAATTATCGGACGCCGGTCCTGCGGCTATCCATCAATGGTTATGCTTCACAAGGGATTAGGTTATCTCAGGGTACACAACAGGGATGTCAGTTATGTCTGGTGTTGTATGCTATACACATGGACCAGTTCTTAGCTAAGATCCGGGAGGTGAAGAAAGCCAGAAGCATTCCATTTTGAGGAGTAGAATATAAAGTGATGGCGTTTGCCGATCACTTAATTATCATGGCAACGGAATTGGCTAAGGGCCTCATTACACGGTAGGCGGTGAGCCATGGCACTATTAGCGCCATGGCTCATGCCAGTAAAATACCGGCACCACCTTGGCGGAAAGGGGATTTACCGCCCCATTCCAAGGTTGGAGGGGCGGTAAATCCCCCTTCCGCCATTGCCCTTACCCATTCCCATTTCTGCCCCATAGGGCTCTATGGGAATGGGGAAGGCGCTAATTACGGCACAGCAATTTTGCGGTGCCGTAATTAGCTCCGAGGTCCCTTAGCGGGTTGGATTTTAACGCCTGCAAAAAGCAGGCGTTAAATCCCCAACCCGCAAAGGGACCTCGTAGTAAGGCGGTAGGGATTTACCGGTACCGGTATTTTACAGGTACCGGTAAATCCCTACCGCCATCCGTGTAATGAGGCCCTAAGTCTCTCATGAGGTTATCAATAGAACTGGAGGATTAAAGATTAATACTCATAAATTGGAGGGAATGGTCTTACAAGTGGTAATATTTAAACAGAGCGGTCCATAGAAGTGGGTCGGTATTTGGGGACAGAGAAAGGGCTAAAATACCTGGGAGTTAAGATAAGCAACTTGTTGGAATCTCTGTATCAGGCTAAGTATGCCCCATTGCTAGAATCAATTAAAAAGTGGCTGGAAGAGCATGATCCTCTTTTAATATCATGGATAGGCAATTATTTCCAAGCTCTGCCAGTAGAGGTTCCTCTGAAATTATTTAAGGACTTAAATAGGATGGTGGGATCTTCATATGGAAAGGTACAAAACCAAGGGTGGCTTCGAAGATGTTGATGGAACCCCAAACATATGGAGGGATGGGGGTCACACATTTCAAAATGTACTATCAAAGGAGCCAGTTGTGGATAATACGGGAATGGTTTGGGGGGAATCAAGAGAAAATATGGTTGCAGGTGCATAGAGCGGTAGTACTATGGTGTTAGAAGGTTGATAGACCGCTAACATGTATAGGAGTAAAATCACAGCTTTGATTGGTGACATATGGAATGAGGTGGTGCGGCAGGTGGGTATAACTACATTCCCATCCCCGTTCATGCTCCTATTCCGTAACCCCCAGTTTGTACCAGGGACAAAGCAAGGAATGTTTAGGCACTGGGAGGAGGCAGGTTGTCAGAAGATGGGAGATATGGTCGAGGGCCAGGAGATTAAAACATTCCGACAGTGCAAACAGGTGTTAGCTACAAATCCGCAAAGGAACAATTTAGATATTCCTAGTTGAGACACTAGGAAACAAACGGGCGGCAATAAGGGACCTTACTCCATTTGAAAAGTATCTGATTACTAATTCAGGTGATCGCTATATGGTTGGAGCATTATATAAATTGCTTATGGATTCCCCAACCTGTTTGCACTGGGGGTATATGGATCAATGGGAAAAAGTTCTCAACACCCCAATATTGGAGAAGCAATGACAAGAGGTGTGGCGGGGGATTGCAAAACATATGAGAGCGCTTCAGATTCGAGAAATGTGGGTTACGGTAATGGTGCAATGGCATTTAACACTCGAAAAATTATGCACATTTTACCTTAATATGTCTGAGAAATGTTGGCAGGGTTGCTCAGTTGTTGGAACTTGGGGGAACATATGGTGGGATTGCCAGTTTTGAAACCGTTTTGGGAGAGTGTTAATGCGGCAATGAAAGCTATATTTGGTACTCAGATACGCAGAGAAATGAGGGAGGCAATGCTGGGCTTGGGCGATGTACTGGACACTTTGTTAACAAAGCATCAAGGGACGGCGTATATGATTCTCAGTATGTCAGCCGTGTTGCTGATTGCTCAGAAATGGAAACAGATGTCGGCCTCCACAGAACATGAATGGCTAGCGAAGATCTGGCATTATGTGTCTTTGGAGTGGATAACTTATGTGGTACAATGAGACCAACACAAGTTTAAGGAGGACTGGGACTTGGTATTAGACTTCCTCCACAAAGACTACCAAGTCAACTGGTGTCCGCAAAGAATCAGTTTATTCAGCTTGCTCTGAAGATTGAACTAAGTACATGATGGAAGGGTGATTGGTTGAAAATAAAAGATGAGCAACCGCCTGGGGGTGGGAGGGGCATACTAGGGAGATGAGGGTTGGGGGCAAGAGGTTATGTTTTGAAAAAAATAAAAGCCAATAAAAACAAATGACAAAAACAACTTTATGTAAAATGCCTTACTTTGGAGACAGCCTGACAAGGGCTGTCACACGGCCCTTGCTGCTGCTTGATGATGTCATTTCTGTTGATGGTTCTCTGGCAAGTAAACAGTTGTTGGAGTGTCCAGGCTCCAAGGGCTCAAAGCCTTTACTTTGGCTGGGCTATTTTTGATGGATCCAGCCCAGCAATTTCCAGCAGCATGGGGGAGTGCGTGGTATTACGTTGGCTGGATTGGTATGTCAGGAGTAGTCCAGCACTGACTGCACCACATTGGGGGCCCCACATATCTCAACCATGCTTTGTCTGCCAGGTGTGCCACTCAGAGTCCGACTGGACAGCCTGGTAGGGGCCAGCCCCTTTAACAAATGCGCAACTGGGAAGGCTGAAAATATTAGGCATTCCCTGCTGTGTGTGATTAGAATTGCCCATAGCCCAGCAGCATCAGGAGGGATGCCCAGGAGGCAGCAGTGATTTTGAGTGCTCCCCTGCCTGTCAGGGGAGTGCCTCTCTGTAGGCCCGGGCATCAGTGGTGACAAGCATAGAGCAGAGCACCTCTCAACCCTCTTTTCTGAGGGTTGAGAAAAACCATCATGTCAATGGCACTCCGCTTGCGCTGGTAATGTTTTTTTCTATGACTCCTTGCTCAGTCATGCACACAGGACCTTTACCCCATTTTTTTCCAAGGATCCTGGAGTGTCTACCCATGCCAGTATGCTTTTTCTGTTTTATTTTTTTCACCTGAGGGGGTTACATGCTCTCCCCCTTTGCACTATCCTCAGCCCTGAAGATAGATAGTCTTGGCATATTCAATAAGTGTGTCTAGCCAATATTTCGATCAACAGGCCAACTGTTTCCACCCAGTACCCTGAATCTCAGGCACCTCCCAAGTACCCCTCACAAAACTGTTCTAACAAAGGAGAAACAGAAAGCTGAGAGGAATGGGCGATGGGACCCTCACACTGAACCCCTGGTTAATCATAAATTGACTTCATCACCTGTCTGCTCTCCCTGGTAAAACGATGCACAGCAGTCGGGACCTCATGTAGGGTTTCCTCCTGACCCAGCGGTTAGCCCTATACTGAGTCAAGGTCAGTATCTTCCAGCAGAGATGGGGTAATTGGAAAAGGATTAGGAATGTATTCTGAAGGAACACTCTCAGGTTCGGGTTCAGAGGCCCTTTGGATTGAGATCTGGATCTGTGGGTGTAGGGACCCACGCTAGTGTCTGATGGAATCAATGGTCAGGGTAGATGCCAAACTGATCGCCCTCAGCATCAATGTCCTCACTGGCTTCCACTGGCATTCTGCTGGTCCCACTGATTCGGTAGCTTGATAAGCTTCTGAGGATTGAGCTTTCAAAGGGTCTGTCTCTTTTGTGCTTTCGTTACAGAGTCCCAGCTGTCTTAATAAAAGTTTTGAGTCATTTTTGTTCATGCCTCTGCAGTTTCTTGTGTTTTTCTTTTGATGCATTTGCTGTATTTTGCCTTTGTAGACCTGCATTCGGCCTTCGACTCAGTTTCAAGAGGCGAACTGATGTTGAAATTATTGAATGCCAAATGCCCTGCCACCCTGTGCGATATCATCTATGCTTTGCATTCTAACACTACAATAAAGGTTAGGCTGTCATTGGCAGGTCTACTGTCTGTGGCCATAGCAACTTATAGAGGGCTGAAGCAGGGTTGCATCCTTGCTTCCGCCCTCCTTAACTTTTACATCCACGATGTGAACTCTGCCTTATCTTATGTTCAGACTCGCCCAAATTGAAGGGCCTTGTAGTCAGGGCCCTATGGTACGCTGATGATCTTGTTCTGGTCTCAAAAACTACTAGTGGTTTGCAGATTCTTTGAACTGCTCTAAGTGCATACTTAGATGAGAATGGATTGATTACTAATCTTTAAAAAAACATTGTGATCTATGCGCCTATACTAAATCATAGATTGAGAATGGACTGGAAAGTCAACAATGTTAACGTTGAAATTGTTCCCACCTACCTATACTTGGGACTCTTATTTGAAGGCCTTACGCATGTTGATTCGCATTTATAAATGCTTGTCAACAAGCTTGACTCAGCCATTTCACAGACGCGGCTCATTTTATCTAAATATGGCAAATGTTCTATTGGCCCAGCAGTCATATACTGTAACACTCACCTGATTCCCACGGAGGTGCCGACCTGTTCTGGACTGCTATGACCTCTTCTAAGGTGATGCGCAGGACTCGGAAGACGGACTGGACCGGACCCCCAAACCTCGCCTGTCTGGCCCGTAGAAGAATCCTTCTGTAGATGGAAAAGGGGATTAACTGTCTGCTGGATAATGTGTCGGATTCCCCCCCTTCCCCCTCACACTCCTCGAACCCCCTCCGCGATTCCCCGTAGAGTCTCACCTTAGAGTCTGAAAGGACGAGCTCTCCATCCTGCTTCCGATGCAGGGGCGCGTTGATTTCCAGTTACTTCACTGGATCTCGGGTTTGGTGAGTATTCAACTCCGCTTGACTTTTCCGATATGAGGCCGTAAGTATTCAGTTGCAAAAGTTCAAGCCTTAATTGTCCGTTGTCCTTTTCTCTATTTCAGATGCAGGATGAAGAATCCGCGTAGAGGAATGGATTCGCTGAAGGTAAACTCTGGTGAGTCTTTTTGATGGATGGTTCCCTTAGTGATCTTGCTTTCACCCACTAATGCGTGTGTCTTTTTCCCCTTAGGGGCCGGGGTACGGAAGTGCCAAAGAAGCGGCGCCGACCCGAGGTGAGGAAAGATTGTCCCATCAATAATCAGGTAAGTCTTAAGGACAAAGAATCAGGCCTTCCTCAATCTGTTCCTTCGCTCACCTTTGTTTTGTCTCTTTTTCCCCTTAGGGGCCGGGGTACAGCAGTGCCAAAGAAGCGGCGCCGACCCGAGGTGTGGAAAGATTGTCCCAACAAAAATCAGGTAAGTCTTAAGGTGGAAGAATCAGGCCTTCCTCAATCTGTTCCTTCGCTCACCTTTGTTTTGTCTCTTTTTCTCCTTAGGCGCTGAAAGGCGACGGATGGTGCCAATGGTCGCTGAAGAGCCCGAGGGCGCCTCGTGAAGGTGAGTGGAACGCGGCGCTGCAGCGAGCGATGCGCTTCTAAAAATAATGTCTTTTCTCAGGATCGTCGGAGTGATGGTTCCGGACTCCGGATGGAGGTAGGTAAAGTTCAATTATTCACCTTTCTCTCCTTTCCTTCCTTTTCAGGTGTTCCAGGTTGCAGGCGGGCGTGGCTGGAGCCAGGATGCAGGAGCAGACACGGTGAGCGTCCAGCTGCTAGATGCAGAACAACGCAAAGCGTGAGCTTCTGTCTGGGCGTGGTTTAAATAGCCCCCAAAGTAGTTCCAGGTAAGTATTCTTCCTCAGCCACGCCCGTGTGGTAAAATAGTCCCATAGGTAAAATAGTCCCTTTCAGACCTCAAGGAGGTCTGGATCCGGCAGCATGGTCTGCATCAGGTAAGTCCATCCAAGCACTCCCATAATGAGCCTGGCGCCTATGGTGCCAGGACTGATGCCTTCTATGAGCCTGGCGCCAAAGGCGCCAGGACAATGTCCAAAGAGCCCCTATAAGGGGTTGCTGGGTCCCTCCCTGGGGACATGATGTCTGCTTTCGGGGACGCTGGGCCTGAACTGGCTTCCCGGGAGTAGGCATCATGACAGCACTCTCCCCCAGGGCCCCTCCCAAGATTGTTCCCTCCGGGGGTTTTGGTTTGTTTGGGAAGATCCGGTGGAATTTCTTAATTAATGGAGGTGCATGTACATGGTCACTGGGTTTCCATGACCTCCCTGAGGCCCGTATCCCTTCCAATCGATTAGATAGAAAAGTTTTGACCTTAACATCTTTGAATCTAAAATGTTCTTCACCTCGAATTCAGGTTCTCCATCTATTTGAATGGGTTCTGGAGGCTTGATTAGACTGGTTCCAGGTTGCACTGGTTTCAAAAGTGGCACATGAAAAACAGGGCGAATTTGCATGTTAGCTGGTAAATCAAGTTTAACGGCCGCTGGATTGATTATGGCCGTAATGGAGTAACGCCCCAGATATTTTGGATTAAAAGTTCGAGGTCCCTTGAGCGATAAGTGCCTGGTAGCCAGCCATACTTGGTCCCCAATCTGGTACTGAGGTGCTTCACTCCGATGCAGGTCAGCATTCTTCTTGTATTTTCTCTTGGCTTGTAATGTGTAGTTGCTTCTTTGAAGGCTTGGGTAATTGTAGAATGCGGATGGTCCACTGCGGGCATTCCGAGGCCTTGAGGCGAGTCGAGGTCTGAGGTTGGAGGGTGATGCCCATATAAAGTATAAAAAGGACTTTGCCCAGTTCCAGAGTGTACCGAATTATTATATGCATATTCGGCTATCCAAAGAATGTCTTTCCAGTTACTTTCAGATTGCTGCAACATACACCGTAAATATTGCTCAAGGGTCTGATTCGTCCTCTCTGTTTGACCATCGGTCTGAGGGTGGTGACTAGTCGATAATCTTACATAGATTTGTGCCAATTGACAACATCTACGCCAAAAGTGGGAAATGAATTGGCTTCCCCGGTCTGAGATTAGTACAGACGGGAATCCATGTAAACGAACAATATTTTCAAGGAATTCTTTGGCTAGAACTGAAGCTGAAGGTAAACCTTTCAATGGAATGAAGTGGGCCATTTTGGAAAATAAATCCACAATAACAAGAATAGTGTTATATCCTGAACAAGGAGGTAAGTCTGTAATAAAATCCAATGACAGGGTGTGCCAAGGTGCTGGCGGAATGTCTAAAGGTTGAAGGAGACCGGCTGGTCTTTTCTTTTGGCCTTTATTTTGGGCGCAAACACCACAGGACATCACAAATGTTTTAACATCTTTTCGCCAAGAAGGCCACCAGAATTGTTGTTTCACCTTTTCTTCCGTCTTGGCAATACCGGGGTGCCCCTCTATTAGTGTATCATGATAACGAGAAATAACGAGCTCTTGTAATTCCTTGTGTGGCAGAAATAAGCGCCCTTGGAAATAAGGTAAATCATTATTTATAGTAAAGTCAGATCCCTTTTGTACCCAATCCTGTAAGTCTGTAGGGTCCAGGAGTTGTTTAACTCTAGCTTGAATGTCTTCAAGCTTTTGTAAAGAAGTCATGCCCAAAATTCTCTGTTCGGGAATTATCGGTACAGGTTCTGAGTTAGTATCAGTTTCTCCCATTCCTATTCAGGATAGAGCGTCCGCTTTGCCATTCTTACAGCCAGGACGGTAGGTGATTACAAAATCGAATTCCGCAAAAAACAAAGCCCAACGGAGCTGTTGAGATGACTGAGCCTTGGCGGTCTTTAAATACTGTAAGTTCCGGTGGTCGGTGATCACCGTGATGGTATGTCTAGCGCCAAGTAGATAATGCCGCCAGGCTTTAAAGGCGGATTTAATGGCTAACAGTTCTTTGTCAGTGATTGCGTAGTTAACCTCGGGTGCCGAGAATTTTCTGGACCAAAATGCAACGGGATGCAGTTGGTTAGTTTCGGGATCTCTTTGAGACAGGACAGCTCCCATGGCTAGGCTGGATGCGTCAGTTTCGACGACATAAGGGAGATCTGGGCGCGGGTGCTTCAATACAGGTGCGGAGGTAAATTTAGCTTTTAGTTCGTGAAAGGCCTGCTCGGCTTCTTCAGACCATTCGAAACGTTTATTTTTCCTTAAGAGCGCAGTGATGGGTTGAACCACACGAGAAAATTCCAGGATAAACCTACGATAAAAATTGGCAAAGCCAAGCATGCTTTGAACACCTTTCATGGAGCTAGGCGATGGCCATTTGAGTATAGCATCCACTTTCCGTAAGTCCATGCGGACTCCTTTAGGTGTCAGGATGAAACCAAGAAACTCGACTTCTGTGGCATGGAAAACACATTTTTCAAGTTTAGCAAATAGTTTGTGTTGGCGCAATTTCTCGAGAACTGCCCTGACATGTTTTCTATGATCAGATTCTGAAGAGGAGTACACAAGAATGTCATCGATATATACGACAACACAAACGTCGATGAGTTCCAGAAAGACATTGTTCATGAAGTATTGGAAGGCAGCCGGTGCATTGCACAATCCGAAAGGCATCACCTGGTACTGGAATAGCCCATATTTGGTGCGGAAGGCAGTTTTCCATTCATCGCCTTCCTTTATTCGCACCAGATGGTAGGCCCCCCGGGATCTAACTTGATGTACATGCAGGCATCCTTCACCTGGTCAAGGAGTTCAGGGATCAGAGGCAAAGGGTATCGGTTTTTAACAGTTATCTGGTTCAATGCGCGGTAGTCAATACAAGTTCTGAGGTCACCTTCTTTTTTAGGCACGAAGAATAAAGCCGAGGATGCAGGAGACTTAGACGGGCGAATAAAACCATTGGCTAGGTACTGATCTAGATATTGTCGTAAATGAAGATTCTCGGGTTCGGTAAGGGCATAAATCCTGCTGCAAGGGAGTTGTGCACCGGGCAATAGATCGATCTGGCAATCGTACGACCTGTGAGGTGGTAGAGTGTTGGCCTGTTCCTTTTGGAAGACGTCTTGAAATTCTTGGTATTGTGGCGGTATTTGCAAAATGACAGGGGTTACTGTAGCTAGGCCAATATTTGGATTTCTTGGATAACAGGTTTGTGCACAATCTGGAAAGGTTATCCTCTTTGCTCGCCAGTCAATTCGAGGATTATGTGTTTCCAACCAAGGGATTCCTAGAATTACTTGAAATTGCGGAGCCTTGATTACATCAAACACAATTGCCTCCCGATGTCCCTCTTGACCCAACAATGTCACTTCAGTAGTGGAGTGTGTTACCGGCCCAGAGGCGATTTCGGTTCCATCCACTGTGGTGATGACATCCTTACTGGTTTTAGGACAAAGAGGGAGGTTGATCCTGGAAGCCAATTCACGATCCACATAGTTTCCTATAGCCCCACTATCGATGTATGCCTTAATGGCATGTAACCGCCCAGGCTGCTTCGGATTTACGAGGACCATTGGCATGATGAAATGCGAGGTCAGAGAGTTAGTTTTTAAGCTCGGCAAGCGGACCCCTACGCTTGTCGGGCCTGGTCATTTCCTGACTCAGATTCCATCAGGTTCTTATCAGCGACTCCTACCGCCTTCTTAGACGGTTTTATAGGGCAATCTCGTAAAAAGTGTCCAGAAGCCCCACAATAAAGGCATAATTGCATTTGCCGTCTTCGTTCACGCTCTTTTTGAGTTAAAGGTCCTTTAACCCCTCCAATTTCCATAGGTTCAGCAACATCGGGACCCTTGGGGTTAACATGGGTTTTGACCAAAACCCGGGTCTCAAACTTGGACCGATCTGCCTTTCTGTTTTGAAGCCTGTGATCTAATTGGACCACCAAGTCTATATATTCAGAGCAGTCTTGGGGTGGATTTACGACCTGGGGCAGGACATCCTTAAGTTCTCCACGTAGACCTCGATGGAATAACGTGATTCTTTTATCCTCCGGCCATCCAGTCTCCACAATTAACCTATTGAAGGTCGCGATATAGGCTAAGAGGTCCAGGTTACCCTGTGTTAGGGATAGAAGCTCGTTGTCCAGGGCCTGTCCCTGAGAATGCCGCGCAAAAAGTATTTCCATGCTTGTCTGGAAGGCTTGAAAGTTCAGAAGAATTGGGTCATCTTGAGTAACCAGTGGAACTGACCAATCCGCAGCATAGCCGCTGAGATATGATAGTACAAAAGCGACCTTGGTTTGGTCGTTAGGGAAGGCCCCAGGTCTGCAGAGGAAGTGCAATCGCCATTGATTCATGAATACGGCGAACCTGTTGGGGTCCCCGGCAAAACGTTCCGGTGGGGCCAGTGGCATATTTCTATGTAGATTAATTTGCACGAGGTTATTTGAAACCACTGGGGCGGAATTACCCCCAGAACCTGGTAAAGGAGTTTGACCAGCCTGACCTTGTAATAGCTGTCTGGCAAGATCATCAGTTCGTTCTTTAGATACAATTAACTCTCTCCTGAGGGCATTCGTCTCCTGGCGAGCGGAATGAACTTCAGCCCGTAATTCCCCCAATAGCTGGGCCAGCTGGTCTGTCTCAAAAGTCTCCATAGCGCCCGGGTGGGAAATTGTAGGTAGGCTTCGCGTTCTGTAACGCTCACCTGATTCCCACGGATGCGCCGACCTGCTCTGGACGGCTATGACCTCTTCTAAGGTGATGCGCAGGACTCGGAAGACGGACTGCACCGGACCCCCAAACCTCGCCTGTCTGGCCCGTAGAAGAATCCTTCTGTAGATGGAAAAGGGGATTAACTGTCTGCTGGATAATGTGTCGGATTCCCCCCCTTCCCCCTCTCACACTCCTCGAACCCCCTCCGCGATTCCCCGTAGAGTCTCACCTTAGAGTCTGAAAGGACGAGCTCTCCATCCTGCTTCCGATGCAGGGGCGCGTTGATTTCCAGTTACTTCACTGGATCTCGGGTTTGGTGAGTATTCAACTCCGCTTGACTTTTCCGATATGAGGCCGTAAGTATTCAGTTGCAAAAGTTCAAGCCTTAATTGTCCGTTGTCCTTTTCTCTATTTCAGATGCAGGATGAAGAATCCGCGTAGAGGAATGGATTCGCTGAAGGTAAACTCTGGTGAGTCTTTTTGATGGATGGTTCCCTTAGTGATCTTGCTTTCACCCACTAATGCGTGTGTCTTTTTCCCCTTAGGGGCCGGGGTACGGAAGTGCCAAAGAAGCGGCGCCGACCCGAGGTGAGGAAAGATTGTCCCATCAATAATCAGGTAAGTCTTAAGGACAAAGAATCAGGCCTTCCTCAATCTGTTCCTTCGCTCACCTTTGTTTTGTCTCTTTTTCCCCTTAGGGGCCGGGGTACAGCAGTGCCAAAGAAGCGGCGCCGACCCGAGGTGTGGAAAGATTGTCCCAACAAAAATCAGGTAAGTCTTAAGGTGGAAGAATCAGGCCTTCCTCAATCTGTTCCTTCGCTCACCTTTGTTTTGTCTCTTTTTCTCCTTAGGCGCTGAAAGGCGACGGATGGTGCCAATGGTCGCTGAAGAGCCCGAGGGCGCCTCGTGAAGGTGAGTGGAACGCGGCGCTGCAGCGAGCGATGCGATGCGCTTCTAAAAATAATGTCTTTTCTCAGGATCGTCGGAGTGATGGTTCCGGACTCCGGATGGAGGTAGGTAAAGTTCAATTATTCACCTTTCTCTCCTTTCCTTCCTTTTCAGGTGTTCCAGGTTGCAGGCGGGCGTGGCTGGAGCCAGGATGCAGGAGCAGACACGGTGAGCGTCCAGCTGCTAGATGCAGAACAACGCAAAGCGTGAGCTTCTGTCTGGGCGTGGTTTAAATAGCCCCCAAAGTAGTTCCAGGTAAGTATTCTTCCTCAGCCACGCCCGTGTGGTAAAATAGTCCCATAGGTAAAATAGTCCCTTTCAGACCTCAAGGAGGTCTGGATCCGGCAGCATGGTCTGCATCAGGTAAGTCCATCCAAGCACTCCCATAATGAGCCTGGCGCCTATGGTGCCAGGACTGATGCCTTCTATGAGCCTGGTGCCAAAGGCGCCAGGTCAATGTCCAAAGAGCCCCTATAAGGGGTTGCTGGGTCCCTCCCTGGGGACATGATGTCTGCTTTCGGGGACGCTGGGCCTGAACTGGCTTCCCGGGAGTAGGCATCATGACAGCACTCTCCCCCAGGGCCCCTCCCAAGATTGTTCCCTCCGGGGGTTTTGGTTTGTTTGGGAAGATCCGGTGGAATTTCTTAATTAATCGAGGTGCATGTACATGGTCACTGGGTTTCCATGACCTCCCTGAGGCCCGTATCCCTTCCAATCGATTAGATAGAAAAGTTTTGACCTTAACATCTTTGAATCTAAAATGTTCTTCACCTCGAATTCAGGTTCTCCATCTATTTGAATGGGTTCTGGAGGCTTGATTAGACTGGTTCCAGGTTGCACTGGTTTCAAAAGTGGCACATGAAAAACAGGGCGAATTTGCATGTTAGCTGGTAAATCAAGTTTAACGGCCGCTGGATTGATTATGGCCGTAATGCAAGCGTTATAGATGAGTTCATGATGCATCTTGCGTTTCTGCATTCTGAAAGCCTATGTAAAAATAATAAAGATGCACGTCCGTGAATATGCCTGTCGCCTACGTCAGAGCACTGAGTATGTTCTTCGTGTAGATTGGTGTGGAAATGTTAAGTGTGTATACTTGTACAGATGTGCTTCCCGTTGTCTAGGTCGTCATGGCATCTCTAACGACGTGTGGTTTTTAGTCTAGCTGATCCGAGCCGCAGGTGTCGGCATGGCCAGTGCGGGCTGTTGGGCAAGCAGGTGGACACATCCGTATGTTCCTGTACCAGGGTACCTGGTCGTCTGGTAAATGGACAAACTCTTCTCGCGGCGGGTGTCTGGGCCGTGACCCTCTAGGCCAAGCGCGAGAGGTGAAGGACGGGAGCCTGGTCTTCCATTCTCCCACTTCAGTCCCCCCTCTGGTCGACTTGTCGACCACAAACATATCCTTCTCGTTATCTCCTCTTACTCTCCATATCTTAGTTATCCCTCCGAGATGTCCATAATGGTTCACATGATCTTCAAATGACCAATACATGTATTCACATGTTCCTCCAGGAGTACAGTATACCCATCTTCCTATGTAGCTCCTGGGGTTCCTTGGGTTCTCGATCTTCACTGATGGTGGGTCTAGATGATTGGTGATGATTTGGGTGCGCAACTTCTCCCTTTCTTGTATTATCACACCTGTATGCTGGCCGTCATCTGCTGGCATTAAGGGGTGCATTCCCACCATTTCCAGCAACTCGTCAGTCGTGCGTGCCTTCCGGGCCTTCCAAAATCTAATTATGATCAGGGTGGCTCCAGCCAAAATAGCACATCCCACTATTATTTTCAGTCCATCTGACAGCCAAGATGGCATCCATGACCATAATAGTGAAAACCAGCTCTTATCCTTGTTTACACCGTTACTTTCGTCCATCATTTTGGAGTGCATCTGGGCCAATTGTGAAACTGCTTCTGTCAGTGTACCATTGTCAGCATCGTTGGCAGGTGTGAACGTGCAGCAAGATTGTCCTATTTTTGCACAAACTCCTCCTTCCATTGCTGTGAGAAGGTCCAATACATATCTGTTCTGGAGTGCTACCATCCTGACAGCTCGCAGCTCCTCTTTAATTGCGTTGAACCCATTTACTGTTGAATTGATGGTCATCATTAGTTCCCACCTGGTTATTTGGAGCCATTTTGCGTTTGCGTATGCCTGCAGTCCCGGATGTATTATTGAGGAGAAGAACATTGCTGCTCTGCTGAATAGTCTGTGCTCTGGCGGTATTGATGTTAGTTCCGTTTCCGACCTTCCCCACAGGTAATTTCCTGTCAATGGCTCTCCTTGTCTTTTTCTCCTATTTAGGACAGTATCATTGCTGTTGGTCCTGTTTCCTTGCTCCTTCTGAAGTGGTGCAGATCTCTTTCTTCTCTTATCCCCTTCATCCATTTTAGGAAATTTCGCCACATCGACATGCTTCTTAGGTACCACTAGTGATGGTACATTGACGTGTACCATTGTGCACACACCATTCCACAGGGGAGGCAGTGTATGATATGCCTTTTCTCCGCAGGCCCAATAATGGTCCATTATTACTGCTGTTCCCGCTCCCCCCTCAGGCAACTCCATCACGCTTGCACAATTGGTGTTATATCCTACGTCCACCTCTCCTTTATGCTGATAGCATACTTTAGGCGCAGTCAATGGTAGTATAGTTATCGGGTCTTCATCTTCTTCTACCCACGTGAGCATTGGTACATACTTGATCCACGTCGTCCAACATCGATGATTGTGTGTCTCGATAGTTGAGATAGTTTCTTTTGTTACCATGTTGCTGCCAATCACTCCTATCTCCCAGTTGTTGCCCAGGTACACTTTTCCTGTTATCGTCAGTAGCGGCCTCTCCCAGCATCCTTGTTTACCCGGAACTTCAGTTGCGTACCAATCACATGGTAGATACTGCAGTGTTACCTTCTTTGTTTCTCCTTTTGCAGGGCCACTTGTTATGTACCTGAATGCTTCAGCATGTAAACTGGTCTTGTGATAACTCAGATAGGTCTTGAGGAAGTTGTTTTCATATGGGTATGAGTCTCGTGTCTTCCATGTCATGTGCACTACTGTTCCTTGAAACCTTCCTTTCGTTTGGAACAGGGCCAAATATATTATGCACTGTGCTGTTTTTTCATCTATTTCTGTGGCAACAAATGTTCGTGAAGCGCTCATGGCGTATGGTATTAATGAGCAAACGTAACAGCTATCCTCAGTTGTCTGCTTACCAATGCGGGTCATGTGCTGGTACCATATGTTGTTTGTGACGTGTGCTGAATCTTGTACATAATTATCAATACCTTTATTGTCTGAGTATGTGCTGCGTTTAACTCTATTTTGCTTGGGTGCAATGTTACTATTACCACCTGACGTAACACCTGTTGCAGCAGGGGACGGGGGTATATTAAGTTTGGGTGCAGCAATAAAATCAATAGCATAGCTGTACTGCCAGACAGAGGCAGCCAAGAATCCGGTGATCATAAAAATCCCTATTATTTTTATTACATATGCTAATTTCACCGGCATTTTGCTCTTACCTTGCTGCGGTCCTGGCAGCTTATTCTTGCGACGTTACAGTTGCCTGCCTAAAAATTCTCAAAAGTGCTCGTTATTAAATGTTAGTTTTGTTTCCTTTAAGCTCTCCCTATCAAGTGGTCATTCAGTGCCCAGGCGAAGAGCTGTTCCCACGCTACTCTAAGTGATGGGTCTCTTAGGACCGGCAAGTATGGGCGGAGGTGGGGCATGTAATATTCTATGGCCAGGAGGAAGGCTGTGTAGTATACACGTACCCTTCTCCTTTTTAAGTATGTTGGCCTCTTTATTTCGTATACAAATTGGTGTGACAATTCTTCTGGGTAGTTATCGTCTGGCAGCACCATCTACACCTGCACACTGAACTTGTTAATTAGCTTTTCTTAACAATACAATATTACGCAGTTCCTGTATGTGCGAGAGAAAAAGAGAACATTCACGTGTTTACATGTGTATTGGTGCAAGCAATGTCCTTCAATTTTAGTTACAACTGTACTTAGCAGTCAATGGGGGGGTTTGCGCTCAGATGGCGGAAGTATTTTTACTCTTTGAGCGAGTGATCATGGGGTGGGCAGTATGGGGGTCACCCCCTTCTTCGTCAGTTATTGTCTCCGAGGGAACAATTGGGTCGTTGTCTGTGGTGGAACTTTCTTCCGCTGTCGGCGATGTTGTTGCTGTTCTTCCAACGGACCTGTCGTTGGCGCTGGGGCGGGTCTGCAGTTTGTAAATCTTTACGTCATGTAGGTGGTTCCAGGCACGCTTATCCTTTAGTTTTACTGCTCTTGTTGATACGTCCTCTACCAGATGGGGGCCAGTGAACCTCTTCTGGTTCCACTTTCTATTGAAATTGCGAAGTAGTACGTGGTCACCTTTGGCAAGTTTGCACGAGTTCTCCTTTCCCAATTCCGTACTTTCGTCTTTTTCTTGATTGCTGGTAGACCCGCCCCGTGTGCGCTCGAGCTGTTGAGACACAAACACGACACTAGTAATCAAAGAAGACACATATTGATACATTTCATCACTTAACACATTCGCTGAACTTTCGTGGTCGGTGAATGCCCTTGAAGTTGGTGTTAGGGGAAGGTGCATTTGACGTCCAGTTACCACTTCGTGAGGGGTGAGGTGGTGGTCGGACCCTGGCCTGTTTCTAAGCTCAAATAATGCTAACGGAAGGCAATACAACCAACTTTTCTTTGTTGTTTGTTGTATTTTAGCAATTGCCTCCTTCAATAAGCCATTCAGGCGTTCACATACACCATTAGCCTGTGGGTGGTATGCACATGCAAATTTGTGTTTAATGTTCAGCAGGGATGTGATATGCTGGAACATTTCGTTTGCGAAATGGGGGCCATTGTCTGATCTTAGCACCTCGCACACTCCCCATCTGGGGAAGACCTCCCTTACTATGAATTTGGCTGCTCTAAACGCATCAGGGTGTGAACAGGGCCCTGCTTCAATCCATCTAGAAAATGGGCATACTACTACAATCATATACCTATTGCCTTGACAGATGTTGATCATATCAACATAGTCAATGTGAAGGTGCCGAAAAGGTCCTTCTGGCCGGGGTATGGTACCTCTTATCACTTTTAGAGTATGACCGGCCGTAAACTGTTGACATGTTAGGCAATTGCTGATAAAATTTGACACATGGGAGGTTAACTCGGGACAAAACCAATCTTCTCGAATTCGTGCTGCAATTATTTCCTTGCCTGTATGGGCAGGGTGGTGTAATTGGCTCAAGGCGGTATTTAACAGTGTCAACGGTATTACAACTTTCCCAGTGCCACCCTGGCGCCATAGTGCGTCGGTTGGTGACATTGTGCATCCTCTTTTCACCCATACTTCTTTTTCGGCCATTGGTGCAGCCGCTTGTAGTTCCATAATCTGTGTGGCTGGGAGATGGGTGTACCCTTCTCTTATTAACATCTCCCTAGCTATTCCCCTCCCTCTCCCTCTCTGTGAGTCTGTGGGGTTCCATATCTCACCAAAATATGCAGCATATTTCGCATGTGCGTCTGCTGCTGCATTTCCTTTTGAGACGTAGTCTTCTCCATTGGTGTGTGCGGTGCATTTTACTAGGGCTAATTCTTGGGGGTCGTTTATTACTTCAATTAGTTCAGCCAACAAGAGGGCATGTTGTACTGGAGTGCCATCAGCTCTCCTAAACCCTCTTCTTCTCCATTTTGATAGCCCTGAGTGGACAGTGGATGTAACATATGCACTGTCAGAATATATAGTTACTCTTTTATTAAAACTTTCCTTTAATGCCAATATTAATGCAACGAGTTCCGCGGCTTGAGCAGAGTAATGCTGTGGTAATTGTACACACTTCATAGCCACACACACCGGCGCCTCCATCATTTTTACTACTGCTGCCCCAGTCCTTCGTATCCCATCTCCTTGATCAATAGTTGATGACCCATCAATAAACAAAAGCTCACCTCCCTCTAGTGCGTTTTCTTCAACTTTCCTAGCACATGAGTACATTTCAGTTACTTGGGTGCAGTCGTGGGCGTAATCTCCCTCTTCAATTACTTCTGCTAGGAACCTTGCAGGGTTAACCGTGCTACATCTAACAATTGCTAGTTCAGCTTTAGACAAAATAATCTCATAACCTGATGCCCTCTGTGTCGTTAGTGTGGACTTAGGTTTATTCAATATCGCAAATAATGCATGTTCCACAAATAGTGTAGTTGGACACCCCATAGTTATTGCTGATGCTTTTTCTACTGCAAAAGCAGCTGCAGCAAGACCTTGTTCACAAGAGAAGTGTCCTAACATTATAGGGTCTAAGTGACCGCTGTAAAATGCTACTGGTTTATAGCCCATGCTAGTTTTTTGGGCCAATACTGCTTTCATCACTGCTGAGTCGCAATGTGAAAATATAAAGAAGCGCCGCTCGTAGTCTGGGGATGCAAGTACTGGAGCAGTTGATATCGCGTCTTTTAATTCGTCAAATGCCTCCCTCATTTCCATAGTCCATCCCAACTTTTTCTCCCCCTTATTTGCTTCCTTCAAACCCTCAAGCAGGGGTCCTATGTATGAGCTGTAATCAAATACCCATGCTCTACAGTAGTTGCACAGCCCCAGAAATTGCTGCAGTTCTCTCACAGTCTGTGGCACGGGAGTGCTTGAGATGGCCTGTGCTCTTTGTGGTGCAATCCTTCTTCCATGTTGGGATATCAGTTGACCAATGTAAAGTACCTGTTCCTGACAGTATTGTATCTTTTCCATGTCTACCTTGTACCCCTTTTCTGCCAGTATCGTCAACATTTTTAAGGAGTCCTCTCTACATTTACTTTCGTTTGTACTGCAAATTATTATGTCATCCACATACTGTAACACTGTGCTTTCCACCTCAACGTTACCCAAATCCATCTGTATTACTCTATTGAAAATTGAGGGTGATTCACAATACCCCTGTGGTAATCTGGTATGTTTCCACTTTGTATTTCGGTAAGTGAAGCTTGTCAAATCTTGTGAGTCTGGGTGTAATGGTATTGAGAAGAAAGCATTTTTAAGGTCAATCACTGTAAATCGTGATGCTTCTGCTGGAATGCCACACAATATTGTGGCCGGGTTTGCTGTTACTGGATACTCTGCTTCTACTATGTTGTTCAAGGGTCTGAGGTCCTGTATGAAGCGCCAAGACCCCCCTTTAGCCTTGCGCACCGGGTACACAGCTGTGTTACATGGTGATTCTGAGGGGACCAATATGCCATTGTTTATAAGGGCCGTTATGGTTTCAAATATGCCCTCATCTGCCTCTTTTGACAATGGGTACTGTTTAACTCTTGGTAGTATCGCACCTTTTTTCAATTTTATCCTTACACCCCCTATGCTTTTTATGCATCCCACGTCATAAGGGCTAACAGTCCATAATGATTTGGGCACCTTTGACATATCCTCCTTAAAAAATGGGACTGGGGTGCCTGCGGGTGCCTCAAGTGCCATTGCAATTTTCTGTGCTACTTGTTTGTGAGCCACTCTTAGCCATATTTCTACACTCATCATGAACACCATTTCATTTTCTTCCTTTTCTTCTGAGAACAGCTCTTCATCTGACACCTGGGTCAGCCTACATCCTTCTGCTAGTGCTATCACCGCCCTCCATGCTCTCCCTTCTTTATCTTGGGCGTGCACAGCAACATAATCAGCTGTTGCAATAATGCTCTCAATGTCCACTACAAACACCTTCCCTTCTAGTTCATTACCTGGTGTTTCTGGTCGGAATAGATAGGCTGCTGGTCTCCTCCATATTTTCCCTTCTATCCCTGGCATCCATGCAAATGCCATGTCAGTGCCATATTGGAATATCTCGCCATCTACTGGCTCCGCCCTAATCGCTGTCTGTCCACAGTATGCTTGCAAAATCTGTCGTGCTGCGAGCATGTTAATCCCTGGAGTAGAACAAATTATGCCATCCTCTGTAAAGGAGATCGTCATGTTCAACCTGTTCATTATGTCCCTCCCCAGTATATTTACTGGTGAGGCACTATAATACAAGAGTGGAACAGACAGATCATAATCTCCAATAGATAAGGGAACATTATCAGTAAATGGAACCAACCCTTTAGCCCCAGAAAATCCTTGGGTGTTCATGGCTTCGCCTGACATCTTAAATTTACCTTCCCTTATGCAAGACCGGGTTGCTCCGGTGTCAACAAGAAATGATAATTTTTTGTCACCTATCGTTACCTCTATGCGTGGTTCCTCCGCACTATTAGGTGTTACTGACAGGATGGGACACACCAAGGCCGTCTGTGGGCTGTCCTATTGGGGGTACAATGATTGGCCATTCCCTGTGTAAGGGTTGTGTCCCAACACCGTCACCCCACCCAATTGTGTTCGTTCATTTTGGGGTGGTGGTTGTATTAACGCTACTTGTTGTTGTGGCGGTGGCAGGTACTGTGTTATTTGTTGTTGTGGCAGTGAATAGGTTTGTGGCTGTTGTGTTGTTTGTTGTTGTGGGTCACTCCCTTTTTGTGACGTCTGCTGTTGTTGTATGCCCTGCTGTTCTTGTAATGTCCTAGGTTGTGCTTGTTCATTCCATGCTGGTGTTCCTGGCCTGACCCTACATGTACGTGACATGTGTCCTAATAGTCCGCAGCTCCAACACACGGGTGGTTCCCTGTTTTGCCATGGGAAGCTCCCTGTGTTGTCCTGGTATATGGGTTGCCCTGTGGGGTAGTTATTTCTTAGTCCCCCAGCCTGTTGTTGGGTATTATATCCATATCCTCTCCCCCTCATAAACCCTCCTCTCCCTCTGTTATAACTATAATACCCAGTTCCTTGCATTGGGTACCCTCCTCCCATGTTTGGTGCGTGTAATTGCAGAGGCGGCACTTGCTGTATTACACCTTGTGGAGGCGTTATTTGTGCGGGATCTTGTGCGGCCACTACTTGCATTGGGCTTTGGGCCATTGGTGTGGGCGTAGTTATTAGTGCCCCTTCCATTGTGTATTTAGTAAGTTTTTTCTGTACTAAGTTGGCCTCTTCTGTTTTCCTATCCTCTTCTTTTTGTTTCATTTTTCCTTGCCATGTTCTGCAGTGATGTACTATAGTCAGTTGTATTTCTGGCCATGGTTTTGCTTCCATCCCCACTACTTTCTTTAGTTGTTTTTGAACTCCTTCTGGGAGCCCTTGTACTAGTATATGATAAAATATGGCTGGTGTTTTGTCCCATTGTTCTCTAGTTTCCATGCGCCACTTCTCTTGAACATCCTGGATATAATCAACAGGATCCTCATTTTCACCCATCTTACGGGAAGTAATGGCTCCTATGTCTGATGTGTCTGGGTACTGCACTCTCAGTGCCTGCCATAGCGCATGTCTGCAGTTTGCAAATGGTGCCCCATCATGCGATGTGTTCGTTATTGTTACCCCATGGAATCCCGCTCTTTTCCAGATGTCATCCGCTCTATCCCCTAATATTGATATTAACAGGCCCTTCACATCTCCTACTGCTAGTTTCTGTCCTGCGGTGTGTTTTTCCATTTCATATATCCACTTACCCGCACCTCCACTTAGTGATGGGAGCCTACATTTTATATTTTCCTTATCCGTATGTTTCCAAGGTACATACTGTGGTCTAACCCCTCCTCTCTCCAGCAGTGGCATTAAATTCTGTCTTGTGTCACCCTTTACGCTCCATAATGTTGAGTCTTCACACCCCTCCTCTTCCCCCATTTCTTTTACTACTTCAAATTCTTCCTTACTACCTCTGCTCCTACCTCCCTCTTTTTCCTTTCCCCTTTTTTCATCATTTCCTGTGTTCAATATGGGTATGTTTATTTGTCTGTCTTGCCTGCGACTAGGGAGGTCCCTAAGCCGACATGCATAGGGTGTAAGTTCGTTCATGAAGGGTGCGAGCTTTATTCTTTGCAGAGAGCGTGCGGTGGTTGAACATGTAGGTAGTGACGTGGGAGGGCGGCGTGATGGGGATGTGGGTGGCGTGGTTTCATTGGTTTGTGTTTCCCCTATTCTTTTCACTTCCTCCTTACTTCTCTCCAGCTCCTCCCATCTTCTACTTATCCAGGGCGAATCTATGTTTGTTCTAGTGAGGTACAGTTTATCTAAGCTTTCCCTTTCACTCTTTCTTCCATCCTTCTCCACTCCTCCTTCCTCCTCACTGCAAAAATCATTCATAAATGGCACCCCCCACTCTGCCTTTTTTCCTTTTATTGTTACCGTTTTCAAATCTATTAGGTCTCTTTCTCCCCTTTCGTTGTTAACAACTGTCCCCCCTAGTGCTGATGTCGTTGCTACCTCCCTACTTTTATATACATCTCCCCATCTTTCACTCTCCCAACCCCTCTCTTCTCTTCCTCCTTCACTCCTCTCCTCCATTTCCCTACTATTTTCCTCCCTTTTCCTTTTCAACTCCTCCATTACTTCGTTGCTCATCTGTTCCAATATCCTTTCATCCTCTTTCTTCCTTTCCCATTTCACCCTTTCTCTTTCTACTATACTCTCTATTACCTTCCCCTCTTCATATTTCTTAGTTGCCTCTGATATTATCCTCCTCCTCCATATTTCCATTTCTTTTTCCTTTTCTTCTTCTTCCTTCTTCTTCTCTCTCAGCACTACTCTTGATACCCTATCTGCTGCTCCTTTTACCCTTTCAGCTTCTCTCTTTTGTTCCTCACTTCGTTCCCTTAATTTTTCCAATTCGTCCTTACCTTCTTTCCTTTTCCTCACTCTCTCTCTTTCCTCCCGCTCAAGTTGTTTGATCAGTTCATTCTGCTCATCCCTTAGTTCTGCTAATCTTTCCTCCAAAATCTCTTCCTTCTGCCGTAGTAGCTCCTCTCCCCTCATTTCACTCTCTCTGGCACTATCCTCGTTTGTTCTCCTTACCGCCTTCCTTTCTTCTCCAGTTAGTGAGCCTCGTAATTTCAACAATATCTGTGCAGCTATCCACTCATCGTTTCCTATCTCTACAGTCTGCTCTTCTCTAATCTTCCCATGAGCCACATATGGTGGAGGGCTGTATGCCGGGTTTGAGTATCCTTCAGCCGCCCTTAACTGTCCTGCTATTTCTCCTAATTCTCTTAAAGGGTACAACCCTCCTCCCTCTGTTTTCACTCCCGGTGTTATGGGTATCTCATTGCTCAGTTCCTTTTTTATGTCGTCTGATTTATCAACCTTTTCTCCTCCCTGTCTTTCTTTCCCCGTATTCTTTGTACTTTCGCACTCCTTTTCCCCACCCGTTCCTTCTTTCTTAATCTCCTTTTCTTCCGGTGTTTCCCCCATAGTGAACATTCCATTTGGTCCTGGTCGAGACCCCTGGAACATCCTCCATAAGTTAAACACCTCCACATGGTTTGCCAACTTCTTCCCCTTGTATGTATTGTGCAGATGGTTCAGTAGTGAATGTTGGGCATATGGATCGAAACTACCATTAGGCGGCCATGGTGTTAACATTTTGTTGTCTGTCCCCTGGGTCCACTCTATGCTGTACTTAATTAACTTCTCCCTATGTGGTGGCAGTGTGGTGCATATGTGCTGTAGTGGGGTAGTGAGGGTGTTCCCCCACCCTCCCGACCCTCTCCCGTATGACATAGTTGCACTCCCCTTTTTACCCTTCCCCTTACTAGCAGTTTATAATGTACAACCTTGTATTGCTTACCTCGCCCCGCAAGTGTGGGGACTTACGACAATCCTTTGACAAATTATGCAATAATAATAAATATGATGTTATATTATATTCCTTCCCCTACAGCCCCCTGCGGCCGAAGCGCACGCAGCCCCCTGCGGCTGCGTACCCCTTACGACGATCTTATACAGTCGTCCTGTTTCTCCGTTCTCCTCCCCCTTTTACACTCGCCGTGGCCGGCGTTCTCCGTGCGCAGCCACGCCCCTTTCCCCTTCTTCTTTCGATCCACTGGTTTATAGTTTATCTCCGTATCAGCTCCTTTATCATGCTTCTCTTCCCCACCATTCTCAAACCCAAAATTCCTTGTGCTCGCGATATCCTATTAAATCCCTACTGGTGACGTCACCGATTTCTTCGAGCTACTGGTATATTCTTGTTATGTTCTTTAAGTTCAAAATACACTTGCAATCTACCCCGCTAACCCTACAGCTGTCTTCCTGTCTCTCCTGGAACAAGGTAATCTCATCAATAATATAACCGGACTGCGCACGCTGCGTCGCCTCGCGTGTGATACGCCCCTCAACAGGAGGGCTTAACCAGCCAATTATCTTCCGTTTTGGGCAACTATGTAGCTAGCTACCGGCCACAGGGAAACGTCATCTACCTATCGAGTTTCTTGCTCGAACAATAGGGAACCTCATCTACTCATTGATCAATAAATGTCAAGTCGTAGGAAACCACACACACCCACCCTCACACTTAGTTGCACTTTAAGCCATCAGTTTCTTACGAGCGGCTGCACGTGATGTTTTCGTGCCCCGCCCCCTCTTTCGCGTAACGTTAGCTGACTGTTACGAGCGGCTGCACGTGATGTTTTCGTGCCCCGCCCCCTCTTTCGCGTAACGTTAGCCGACTGTTCTCGCACTCGTTTCACTACCATTCATTCCATTAGCAACGCTCAGTTAAACCTTCACCGCACATCTGGACAATACCTCCCTCCTCCTTTATTTACTTCCTCCCCCTCCCTCACAATTTCGCATTGCTTGTTGCGCGTGTCATGCTCACCAAGTTCTCTCGATGCAGGGCCGCTCGACTGCGTGCACCCTCCAAGCGGCTCGCCACCTCCCCTCGTCTGGACCACGTCTGGACACTCGCCGACCGCGGGCGGGATACTTCTCAACCGGCTCCCGAGGGCCAATATCCGGATTGCGCTGTCCGGTCTTCTCGCGGCTCCGCGATGGTCCTGTAGTCCTCAGAAGGGGGCAACGGCAGAGGGGGCCGCGCCGCCGGGCCTCCTCGCAACGGGAGTGCCTGGAAAAACTAAAAATAAAAGTTGATCTTAAACAGATCTCAGCAGTGCCTCCAACTTGTCGGGGGGAAATTCTGCCGGGGTCGGCCGGGCCGTCCGCAGACCTCCGGGCAGGGAGGCCCCAACTCCTCCCGTATATCCCAGATGAGATAGAGTATGAGACACACACAAGGAGCAAGGCGACTCTGCTGTTTATTATGCAAACGGCAGGGATGGGTCAAGGAGCGTACGCGTTCGTCCTGACACACACATAATCGTGGGGCTCGCAGGCCCTTTTTACTGCATTATGACGCGCTACTTGCGTCACTTCAGAAAGTTAACAAAAAACCTATCGCCACTCTTAATTGGTTACTTGAGTGGTAGGGTTAGTATAGTACACATATAGAGAATGATATTAGTGGACAAGGTGTAGTCAGGTGGTATATCTGGGTTGTCCCTATAATTGGATACATAAGAATTGTTACATGAAGGCTCCTGAGGATTGGCTAATGTTACTGACGTCTGAGATAAGAGCCCCATGTTCTGATTGGTGCATCCGTGAGCTCCCCAGCCTGGGACCACCGTTGTTCCCAGCTCTCGGTGTACCTGTGTTTGCAACAATGTTTCAATATGGGTACGTGCAGACAATGTGAGGATTTATTCATAGGTGGAAGGCTGACCGCTCCCACTGTAGCAGGTGTCCATTGAGCCTTTCAAGTGTCTCGGCCTGTGTCTCGTAGTGAGGGACCCAGACGCCTTTTCTCTCCTGGGTTTTGGCATCTCGTCAGATTCGGCTTGGTCATGTGAGGCGGGACCGTGTTTGAGGCAGAATTCTGCACAATTAATATTGCTTTTCCACTGTGTGTCTGGTTTAATTTGTAGATATGACTTTAACGTTGGTACGCGGAGTGCGAGGTTGCAACATCGTGCCTTTGATGATTTGTTCTTGGATGTGGGCTTGCAACATTGCGACCTTGGCTGGTTGCTCCATCGGGTTCTTTCTGCAGGATCAGCAACCTGACTCTTGCTTTGTTAATGCCCACGGGAGCTCTTGTTTGAGGCCTACTCGGGCCTGGTGCTTAAGTAGTCTGTTTGGTGCATAGGTGCTTTAGATTATAGTAGCATACATTTCCATGACCAGTATCGTGTTTCCATTATACCTCTCATGGCGGTAACGGGTTTCAAGGGAAGCGTGAGCAAGCGTTATAGATGAGTGCATGATGCATCTTGCGTTTCTGCATTCTGAAAGCCTATGTAAAAATAATAAAGATGCACGTCCGTGAATATGCCTGTCGCCTACGTCAGAGCACTGAGTATGTTCTTCGTGTAGATTGGTGTGGAAATGTTAAGTGTGTATACTTGTACAGATGTGCTTCCCGTTGTCTAGGTCGTCATGGCATCTCTAACGACGTGTGGTTTTTAGTCTAGCTGATCCGAGCCGCAGGTGTCGGCATGGCCAGTGCGGGCTGTTGGGCAAGCAGGTGGACACATCCGTATGTTCCTGTACCAGGGTACCTGGTCGTCTGGTAAATGGACAAACTCTTCTCGCGGCGGGTGTCTGGGCCGTGACCCTCTAGGCCAAGCGCGAGAGGTGAAGGACGGGAGCCTGGTCTTCCATTCTCCCACTTCAGGAGTAACGCCCCAGATATTTTGGATTAAAAGTTCGAGGTCCCTTGAGCGATAAGTGCCTGGTAGCCAGCCATACTTGGTCCCCAATCTGGTACTGAGGTGCTTCACTCCGATGCAGGTCAGCATTCTTCTTGTATTTTCTCTTGGCTTGTAATGTGTAGTTGCTTCTTTGAAGGCTTGGGTAATTGTAGAATGCAGATGGTCCACTGCGGGCATTCCGAGGCCTTGAGGCGAGTCGAGGTCTGAGGTTGGAGGGTGATGCCCATATAAAGTATAAAAAGGACTTTGCCCAGTTCCAGAGTGTACCGAATTATTATATGCATATTCGGCTATCCAAAGAATGTCTTTCCAGTTACTTTCAGATTGCTGCAACCTACACCGTAAATATTGCTCAAGGGTCTGATTCGTCCTCTCTGTTTGACCATCGGTCTGAGGGTGGTGACTAGTCGATAATCTTACATAGATTTGTGCCAATTGACAACATCTACGCCAAAAGTGGGAAATGAATTGGCTTCCCCGGTCTGAGATTAGTACAGACGGGAATCCATGTAAACGAACAATATTTTCAAGGAATTCTTTGGCTAGAACTGAAGCTGAAGGTAAACCTTTCAATGGAATGAAGTGGGCCATTTTGGAAAATAAATCCACAATAACAAGAATAGTGTTATATCCTGAACAAGGAGGTAAGTCCGTAATAAAATCCAATGACAGGGTGTGCCAAGGTGCTGGCGGAATGTCTAAAGGTTGAAGGAGACCGGCTGGTCTTTTCTTTTGGCCTTTATTTTGGGCGCAAACACCACAGGACATCACAAATGATTTAACATCTTTTCGCCAAGAAGGCCACCCGAATTGTTGTTTCACCTTTTCTTCCGTCTTGGCAATACCGGGGTGCCCCTCTATTAGTGTATCATGATAACGAGAAATAACGAGCTCTTGTAATTCCTTGTGTGGCAGAAATAAGCGCCCTTGGAAATAAGGTAAATCATTATTTATAGTAAAGTCAGGTCCCTTTTGTACCCAATCCTGTAAGTCTGTAGGGTCCAGGAGTTGTTTAACTCTAGCTTGAATTTCTTCAAGCTTTTGTAAAGAAGTCATGCCCAAAATTCTCTGTTCGGGAATTATCGGTACAGGTTCTGAGTTAGTATCAGTTTCTCCCATTCCTATTCAGGATAGAGCGTCCGCTTTGCCATTCTTACAGCCAGGACGGTAGGTGATTACAAAATCGAATTCCGCAAAAAACAAAGCCCAACGGAGCTGTTGAGATGACTGAGCCTTGGCGGTCTTTAAATACTGTAAGTTCCGGTGGTCGGTGATCACCGTGATGCTATGTCTAGCGCCAAGTAGATAATGCCGCCAGGCTTTAAAGGCGGATTTAATGGCTAACAGTTCTTTGTCAGTGATTGCGTAGTTAACCTCGGGTGCCGAGAATTTTCTGGACCAAAATGCAACGGGATGCAGTTGGTTAGTTTCGGGATCTCTTTGAGACAGGACAGCTCCCATGGCTAGGCTGGATGCGTCAGTTTCGACGACATAAGGGAGATCTGGGCGCGGGTGCTTCAATACAGGTGCGGAGGTAAATTTAGCTTTTAGTTCGTGAAAGGCCTGCTCGGCTTCTTCAGACCATTCGAAACGTTTATTTTTCCTTAAGAGCGCAGTGATGGGTTGAACCACACGAGAAAATTCCGGGATAAACCTGCGATAAAAATTGGCAAAGCCAAGCATGCTTTGAACACCTTTCACGGAGCTAGGCGATGGCCATTTGAGGATAGCATCCACTTTTCGTAAGTCCATGCGGACTCCTTTAGGTGTCAGGATGAAACCAAGAAACTCGACTTCTGTGGCATGGAAAACACATTTTTCAAGTTTAGCAAATAGTTTGTGTTGGCGCAATTTCTCGAGAACTGCCCTGACATGTTTTCTATGATCAGATTCTGAAGAGGAGTACACAAGAATGTCATCGATATATACGACAACACAAACGTCGATGAGTTCCCGAAAGACATTGTTCGTGAAGTATTGGAAGGGACCCGGTGCATTGCACAATCCGAAAGGCATCACCTGGTACTCGAATAGCCCATATTTGGTGCGGAAGGCAGTTTTCCATTCATCGCCTTCCTTTATTCGCACCAGATGGTAGGCCCCCCAGAGATCTAACTTGGTGTATATGCAGGCATCCTTCACCTGGTCAAGGAGTTCAGGGATCAGAGGCAAAGGGTATCGGTTTTTAACAGTTATCTGGTTCAATGCGCGGTAGTCAATACAAGTTCTGAGGTCGCCTTCTTTTTTAGGCACGAAGAATAAAGCCGAGGATGCAGGAGACTTAGACGGGCGAATAAAACCATTGGCTAGGTACTGATCTAGATATTGTCGTAAATGAAGATTCTCGGGTTCGGTAAGGGCATAGATCCTGCTGCAAGGGAGTTGTGCACCGGGCAATAGATCGATCTGGCAATCGTACGACCTGTGAGGCGGTAGAGTGTTGGCCTGTTCCTTTTGGAAGACGTTTTGAAATTCTTGGTATTCTGGTGGTATTTGCAAAATGACAGGGGTTACTGTAGCTAGGCCAATATTTGGATTTCTTGGATAACAGGTTTGTGCACAATCTGGAAAGGTTATCCTCTTTGCTCGCCAGTCAATTCGAGGATTATGTGTTTCCAACCAAGGGATTCCTAGAATTACTTGAAATTGCGGAGCCTTGATTACATCAAACACAATTGCCTCCCGATGTCCGTCTTGACCCAACAATGTCACTTCAGTAGTGGAGTGTGTTACCGGCCCAGAGGCGATTTCGGTTCCATCCACTGTGGTGATGACATCCTTACTGGTTTTAGGACAAAGAGGGAGGTTGATCCTGGAAGCCAATTCACGATCCACATAGTTTCCTATAGCCCCACTATCGATGTATGCCTTAATGGCATGTAACCGCCCAGGCTGCTTCGGATTTACGAGGACCATTGGCATGATGAAATGCGAGGTCAGAGAGTTAGTTTTTAAGCTCGGCAAGCGGACCCCTACGCTTGTCGGGCCTGGTCGTTTCCCGACTCAGATTCCATCAGGTTCTTATCAGCGACTCCTACCGCCTTCTTAGACGGTTTTATAGGGCAATCTCGTAAAAAGTGTCCAGAAGCCCCACAATAAAGGCATAATTGCATTTGCCGTCTTCGTTCACGCTCTTTTTGAGTTAAATGTCCTTTAACCCCTCCAATTTGCATAGGTTCAGTAACATCAGGACCCTTGGGGTTAACATGGGTTTTGACCAAAACCCGGGTCTCAAACTATGACCGATCTGCCTTTCTGTTTTGAAGCCTGTGATCTAATTGGACCACCAAGTCTATATATTCAGAGCAGTCTTGGGGTGGATTGACGACCTGGGGCAGGACATCCTTAAGTTCTCCACGTAGACCTCGATGGAATAACATGATTCTTTTATCCTCCGGCCATCCAGTCTCCACAATTAACCTATTGAAGGTCGCGATATAGGCTAAGAGGTCCAGGTTACCCTGTGTTAGGGATAGAAGCTCGTTGTCCAGAGCATGTCCCTGAGAATGCCGCGCAAAAAGTATTTCCATGCTTGTCTGGAAGGCTTGAAAGTTCAGAAGAATTGGGTCATCTTGAGTAACCAGTGGAACTGACCAATCCGCAGCATAGCCGCTGAGATATGATAGTACAAAAGCGACCTTGGTTTGGTCGTTAGGGAAGGCCCCAGGTCTGCAGAGGAAGTGCAATCGGCATTGATTCATGAATACGGCAAACCTTTTGGGGTCCCCGGCAAAACGTTCCGGTGGGGCCAGTGGCATATTTCCAGGTAGATTCATTTGCACGGGGTTATTTGAAACCACTGGGGCGGAATTACCCCCAGAACCTGGTAAAGGAGTTTGACCAGCCTGACCTTGTAATAGCTGTCTGGCAAGATCATCAGTTCGTTCTTTAGATACAATTAACTCTCTCCTGAGGGCATTCGTCTCCTGGCGAGCGGAATGAACTTCAGCCCGTAATTCCCCCAATAGCTGGGCCAGCTGGTCTGTCTCAAAAGTCTCCATAGCGCCTGGGTGGGAAATTGTAGGTAGGCTTCGCGTTCTGTAACGCTCACCTGATTCCCACGGAGGTGCCGACCTGTTCTGGACTGCTATGACCTCTTCTAAGGTGATGCGCAGGACTCGGAAGACGGACTGGACCGGACCCCCAAACCTCGCCTGTCTGGCCCGTAGAAGAATCCTTCTGTAGATGGAAAAGGGGATTAACTGTCTGCTGGATAATGTGTCGGATTCCCCCCCTTCCCCCTCTCACACTCTTTGAACCCCCTCCGCGATTCCCCGTAGAGTCTCACCTTAGAGTCTGAAAGGACGAGCTCTCCATCCTGCTTCCGATGCAGGGGCGCGTTGATTTCCAGTTACTTCACTGGATCTCGGGTTTGGTGAGTATTCAACTCCGCTTGACTTTTCCGATATGAGGCCGTAAGTATTCAGTTGCAAAAGTTGAAGCCTTAATTGTCCGTTGTCCTTTTATCTATTTCAGATGCAGGATGAAGAATCTGCGTAGAGGAATGGATTAGCCGAAGGTAAACTCTGGTGAGTCTTTTTGATGGATGGTTCACTTAGTGATCTTGCTTTCACCCACTAATGCGTGTGTCTTTTTCCCCTTAGGGGCCGGGGTACGGAAGTGCCAAAGAAGCGTCGCCGACCCGAGGTGAGGAAAGATTGTCCCAACAATAATCAGGTAAGTCTTAAGGTGGAAGAATCAGGCCTTCCTTGATCTGTTCCTTCGCTCACCTTTGTTTTGTCTCTTTTTCCCCTTAGGGGCCGGGGTACAGCAGTGCCAAAGAAGCGGCGCCGACCCGAGGTGTGGAAAGATTGTCCCAACAAAAATCAGGTAAGTCTTAAGGTGGAAGAATCAGGCCTTCCTCAATCTGTTCCTTCGCTCACCTTTGTTTTGTCTCTTTTTCTCCTTAGGCGCTGAAAGGCGACGGATGGTGCCAATGGTTGTTGAAGAGCCCGAGGGCGCCTCGTGAAGGTGAGTGGAACGCGGCGCTGCAGCGAGCGATGCAATGCGCTTCTAAAAATAATGTCTTTTCTCAGGATCGTCAGAGTGATGATTCTGGACTCCGGATGGAGGTAGGTAAAGTTCAATTATTCACCTTTCTCTCCTTTCCTTCCTTTTCAGGTGTTCCATGTTGCAGGCGGGCGTGGCTGGAACCAGGATGCAGGAGCAGACACGGTGAGCGTCCAGCTGCTAGATGCAGAACAACGCGAAGCGTGAGCTGCTGTCTGGGAGTGGATTAAATAGCCCCCAAAGTAGTTCCAGGTAAGTATTCTGCCTCAGCCACGCCCGTGTGGTAAAATAGTCCCATAGGTAAAATAGTCCCTTTCAGACCTCAAGGAGGTCTGGATCCGGCAGCATGGTCTGCATCAGGTAAGTCCATCCAAGCACTCCCATAATGAGCCTGGCGCCTATGGTGCCAGGACTGATGCCTTCTATTAGCCTGGCGCCAAAGGCGCCAGGACAATGTCCAAAGAGCCCCTATAAGGGGTTGCTGGGTCCCTCCCTGGGGACATGATGTCTGCTTTCGGGGACGCTGGGCCTGAACTGGCTTCCCGGGAGTAGGCATCATGACATATACTGGCGCCAAAAAGTGATGCCAACTATCTTATATGGATTAGAGTCTAAACATATAATCTCAGCAGTGTTTCTGAATAAATTAGAGGCTACATTTTGGAGGTGTGTTTTGCGCCTTCCAGCATGCATCGCTGGACCATGGCTGCGACATGAGCTGGGCCTGACCTCAGTGTTGTCTGTCTATGAGTGGCGCTTGTGTGCTCTATTCCGAAAATGTTTACTACACACTAGTAATGATACCACCTTAGCATGCCTATCTGATTATATGCTATCATCTGCCCACTCTTTTCTGTAAATGTGGACAGCATGTTTCTTCAAAATAATAGCAAAGGCGGATGTGACAATTGACATATTTGTGAACAATCCGGACCATGCAAGAGGCAAAATGTATAGGACAGATTGGATAGAGACTAGAACCAAATGTCTTACATATAAGGATTTTAAGTCCTATGGATTTGAACAAAAAGGTCTTAATGTACTGGAAGCATACCTGAGCAGGGCTCCTTCTCCATCTTTGAGATCAGTAATTCTTCGCTTTCACTTTAATCTATATTTTACACGAGAGATCCTGGTAAGATGGAAACGTATTGACCCAAAAGAGATTTATTGTGGATACTGTGGGGACCTTAACATGAAAGAAACGTTGAAACATATTATTGTAGATTGCCTGGCGCACACTGACTTGAGACTAAGATTTTTCAGTCGACATTTAACCTATTTTGGACTTATGCCCCCTGAAAATTGATGACCAGCAATACTGGAGACCAATGTAATGAGTATAAGAATTGCCACTTTTAATTTTCAGAATGCACTGGAATTGGGTGTGACCAATGATACTGAGGCAAACTAATCTTAAAAAGCCAAATCCTGTTACATGATTTTGCATCACATGCAAAGCAGTTGATATAATTAGATGGGTGTGTTGTGCCGACTGTTGATTGATTGACCTTAGTTCAACACCACTGTGCACCCAATGCTGTTGGTATATTATACTTTATTGTGTGAATCGTCCCATTGGCTCAAATTATTGCTATTGTTTTGTGATGCTTTTTATTCTTATTCTTGATTTATTTTTGTTTTACTCCTGTTGTATGTTTCCTTTTCTTTTATTAACTCATACTTATTGTTATATAGGTATTTTGTCTTGTTTTAACCTATATGTATCATTGACTCAGTTTTTCAGTGCTTTCACTTTCGTTTCTGTCATTTTCTATGGATGCAATGTAGTTTGTTTTGAAAAAGTTGAGATTACTCTCCCAACTGATGCTCAAAGATGAACACTGAGATTCCCATGTGTCACCTAGCTTGTTTAGTTCTCTCTTTCCCAGGCTGCAGATCAACAAATGATCACCAGTTTGAATTGCATGGAACCTGACCTTGGTGTCTTAGCACTGTGTGTTTTCTTCTGCTGACTTCTCCACAGGTGCCTGAGATGGATTCTGCCAAGATGTCCATGCTAGTCGTGGAGTGCATACAATACATCTCGATGGAATCTCTGTGTGAACACCTAGTAATGTAGTAGCCGGACTACAACTTTGCTTCCCTTGTACAGGATTCCACCCTTATGCATGAGCGATTTCCACTCCTTCACCATTGCAGATTGCTCATGGTCACGAAAGATATCTCTGGACAAATCTGCTCCTGTCGTATTGGCTTTCTGGAACAGAGTGATGCCAGAATCGGCTAGCTGTGTCATACGGATTGCATCTCTGATGAAATGCGGTAGATCAGATACCTTCAGACTGAAGATGTTCCTGTAGAAGGCAGGTACTTCCTGAGCTGAGGATCCTAAGCAATCTGTGCCTGATTTAGGACCAAGCCTGATTTGTATGTGTTCTTTCCCCTATTGTAATGTCTTGGCTGGAGAAGAATGATGGTCTTGAGGGTTTCCCAGAGCAATGTCAGAGGTTAAGATTAATTCTAAACCTTCCTGCTCTGACCTCTTTTGTTTTGCTGTACTCACCCCAAGTGGCACGGGTCTGCCCAGATTTGGGTACCGTGCCTGTTGGGCCTAAAGACCCAAGCTACTTCTCACTGATGAGGCCCAACAAGGCCAAAACATGTTTAGGGATTCTTGTGGTCTCATGCAGAAGGGATATGACACAGCAGTTCTGGCTGGATTGCCCTACTGGGGTGGGACCAGGTCAGATTTGCATATGGTATTTCTGCTTTTCTAATGGATTGCAGAGGATTTATATGAATACTGCGACCCCCCTCACTGCGACCCCAAAATTGCTGACTTTGTTTTTTATTTCGTCCCCCTTATATAGTTGGGCGGTGAGTCATGCAGCCCCCTAATGCATTATATACCATTACCCCCTCATATAGGTATGTGGTGTAAAAGGGGTCAAAATAAAAAAACTCAACATTTTCAGAGGTCTCAGTGATGGGGGCACAGTACTGGTGTCTGGAGGATTGCCCAGAGCGATGCCAGAGGTTAAGATTAACTCTAAACCTTCCAGCCATCACCTCTTTTGTTTTGCTGATTTACAGCCTGGCAGATAGCTCTTATGCCTGCTGAAGACAACTACTTCCACTAGGTGGATCCAGTTGTATGTTACTGCTGAGTATGAGGCCTCAGAGAGAGGGCATCAGCATCAATGCTAGTGCGCTCAGATCTGAACTGTACATTTAAATTGTATGTGGACAGTGCAGTGAGCCAACAATGTCCGGTGGCATTGAGCTTTGCGACTTCAACAAATATGTTAGGGGTTTATTTTCCATCCCCACCATGAAAGGTAGAGATAAACCCGGAACTTCTCTGTAATGGCCCACTTCAATGCCAGCATTTCAACTTGTCGACTGGGTAGTCCTTTTCCACCTCACGAAAGCCTTGGCTGGCAAAGGCGACCAGGTCTCATTTCACCATTGGTCTCTTGGTATAGAACAGCGCATAATCCCTCCAGGCTCGCGTCCATGTGCAAGGTGTAAGGCAACTGAGCATCTGTGTAGACCAAAGCAGAGGGTCTGCTTGAACTCCCCGAAAGCCACCTGCTGTTGGTCAGTCAACCACACACCAAAGGGCTCCCATAGATCGAATAAATGCTCTTCAGAGTTGATGGTATTTCTCTGGTACCTCTGGGTAGGTGGGTATCCTTTGATGAGGTCCACAAGTCATCAGATGAAGTTGGCATATCCAGCAACGAACATCCGGTAGAAGTTACAGAATCCCAGGAAACTGTGTAACTCCTTGAGGGTCTGAGGTCTTTGCCAGGTCAGGATCATGTCCATCTTTGCAGGATCCATGTTGATACCCTCTGCAGAGAAGTTGTATCTGATGTAATTGATGCTCGTCCTGCAAAACGGACACTTTACCCAATGACCTTTAGCCCTTGCACCCTAATGTGACCCAGCACCTTCATGAGGCTCCTGTTGTGTTCTCCTAGGTTCCTCCTGAACACACTGATGTGATTCAGGTACACAAGTACCTTCAGGAGGTTCATGTCCCCTACACTCTTTTCCATGAGGAGCTGGAAAGTCGCTGGCACACCAGAGATCCAATGGAGAATCCTGAAGAACATGTAGAACCCTAGTGGAACACAGTCTTCTCTCGATTTGCAGGATGCATCAGGATTTGACAGTACCCATTTTGCAAGTCCTGCACCAAAAACCACATACTCCCTGTCAGGCAATCCAAGGCCTCATCCACCCGGGGCATGGTATACTGGTCTTTTATAGTGTGGGTGTTAATTCAACGGTAATCGATGCATTTTTGGACATTCACGTTCTTCTTCTGGGCAAAGAGAATAGGAGAAGAGTAGGAGCTCCTAGACTCCTGGATAATCCCTGCCTGCAGAAGATCATCCAGATGGCAGCATACATCCTTCATGTCTGTTAGGCCAGGTGTGGCAATTGCTCCCTGTAGGTTGTCTCATTGCTGACACTGTCTGGTGTCCCACTCTGCAGACCATGTCAATGTCCCATGGGCTGGTCAGAGAAACCCTAGGTGGGCAGGGTAGGATGTTCCCTAAGGTGGTCCTTGTCCCTTTCTGAGATTAGGGAGTCTCCAAAGTCCAAAATGTTCAGATCCAGTGCTGCTTTGGGTGGGCTGGTCACAACACTCGCTGGGGCAATAGAAGCAGTCAGATGGTACTACGCGATGATGATGTATCCTGGTAAGCAGATGGTCACCTTGTTTACATTAATGAACAGTACATTGATGGTCTTCATGTCCTTTCCATCTTTTGTCACTAGAATCGAGTGCACTGGTAAACCCCCTGTGAGCTTCCCATATTCTGGTGCTTCCATCAACGAACATCTTGGTTGTTCCTCCTTGCTGAGTCGCACTATTCCACAAACCATCACTGTTGTGTGTCTGCTGGGAAAGTGACCCACCTTAAATGGGTGGTGCATACATTTTCAATTGGTTCATCAGGTGGAGCGCTGGACTGGATTTCTCTCTGCAAATGAGCCTGTTGGCACTAGGGGTGCGAAGACAAAGTGCTGGCACATTGTGGTCCAGCTATCTACCGATATAATGCCACCAGTGCGTCGAACATCGAGGAATCGGTACCAATCACCACTGGTGTTGTGTGAACTTCACTCCGACTGCTGCAGACTAGAGCCAGGATGTTGATAGGAGTGCTGACTCTAGCTGCATTGTGTGGAAACTGCAGTCTGATCTGGTTGTACACCAGTTATTTGCAAAGGTTGTCTAATATGCCAATAATGTTCAGTCCAGCCAATGGCTCCAATGAGATATTCACCAGATGTTTTCTGTAAAACTGCTCATACTTGATGGTCATCTGTGAGCCACTATCCAGAAGCAGATGTGCCTGTTATCCAGTAATGGCAATTGTCAAAGTAGCTTTGGTCCTAAAAGCCAAACGGTTATTCCTCATCATGTTTGGGTACTGTGCTTGCTAGCAGTTAGACTACAAGTGATCTTCCTTTTGGGTGGACCATCCGGTCTCAGCTGTTATAGTAGGGCTATAAGTGAGGAGGGGGCAGATTATCCTGCTATTGAGCATATGAATCCCGATGGCTGTTGAGGTAGAAGTAATACAGCGGTGGAGGTTATGTTACTATCACAAAGGATCTCCAAGCTTGCATGTGGGAGGGGAAATCAGGTGGAAATGAAATGGGTGAATGAACGGGTGGAAAGTGGTGGCAGAAGGTAGATTACTACACTCTTAGAAGAGTTGATCAAAAGGCAATGAAGGGTCATCCTGTAATGGACCACAGAGACAGGCAGTTTAGAAGCCAGAGAGGTCAACAGTAAAGTTAGGAAAAGAGAAGATTTGTAAGTTATCCACAAAGAGGTGATACGAGGACCCAGAGTAGTAGATCAGTTGGGTTAGTGAGGAGTTATAGGGGGTAAACAGTAAGGGGCCAAAGATGGGATGTTGGGGAGCACCAACAAGGAGCGAGGTTAGAACACCTGTGGCAGAGAATGTATTATGAGAATGGTAGGCGTGTAAGGCAGACCTCCAGACAACCAGACACTGAAAAACACTTCTTTGAGGAAAAATGCTTGTTTCACCTCTCTGCAAGGAAAGATGTATTTTGTATACAGAAAAGAAAAGGTGACATAGGGTGCCAAAGAACCCAACTGACACAGAGATCTTGGTTAGTTTAAAGTAGTCACAATGTTTAACAGGATAGAATCATCATCCATGATGTAAGCAACATATTGTGTTAACCCCTCATCGTCATTGCCTATCACCTATATACATACTACCAGTCTCATATAGTCCCTCGACCGATTGGTCACACTCTGTCTTGGGAGGATAGCACAGTGGCAACGTGCTTGCAGTGGAAGCAAGACGACACGGAGCACCACAGGTTCGATCCATGGGTCAGCGCTTAGAAACCTCTGGGTATTAAGCGCGTTACAAATAACCTATCATATCATATCTACCCCTGCCCCCTAACACATGCTTCTGATCCATCACCTTAGTTCCCAGCTATTGGATTGGTGGGCCGCTTCATATGTTACCCTCCCCACTGGCTTAGTCACATGGGGTGTACCTGGTCGTTAACATGAGCTCAGTGGATACTCCCAATGTCAAATTGGCCCTTAAGAATAAGGGAGTAATTTTCTGGATTCCAGGCCATCACCGCCTGCCCCTTGTATCACATCATGGGACGTTTCATTCTTTGCCCCCCCATATCAGCTGTTCCTCCTCAGAACTCTTCAATTCAGATCGATGTAGATCTTCTATTTTATGGCAGTTCAAATGGAACATACATGCTCCTGTGGGTGCTAGTGTCCTAAATCTACGCCAGGTATGTTGACAGCTTCAGACCGCTGCCTGACTACCATTGGTTTGTCCTTTGGAATGGGCGCAACCAAACCCATGCTCAGCCATCCACATTTCTTTCTGGTTTCGCAGACCTGCAGCTTGATACAATTAAAACACTATGGGCCTCATTACGACCCAGGCGGTAAGGGGTTAACAGTGCCATAAAAGGTGTTGGCGCGTTAAACCCTTACCGCCTAATTACGAGGTCCCTTTGCGGGTCCCGACCTTAACGGCTGGTTTTACCAAGGAAGGAACCCACAAAGGGACTTTTGAGGTAATTACTGTACCTCAGTTTGTGGTACCGTAATTACCGCCTTCCCCATTCCCAATGAACCCTATGGGTGCAAAAATGGGAATGGGGAAGGGCCAATGGGGAATGGGGAATTACCGCCCCGCCAACCTTGGAATGGGGCGGTAATTCCGCCATTCACCATGGCGGAGTTGGTAAAAAACCGCCGTCAACCATGGCGCTAATAGCGCCATGGTTAATGCCAGGGTCGTAATGAGGCCCTATCTGTCCAACACGCATTATTCTCAGATTGAGACATGGGAAAGGGAAAATTATTCAAACTCTTCACCGTGCTTTGCTGCCATGCTTCTGACAGGGAATGCAAAATATTAGGCCTCACTAATATGGCAGTGCTTCAGTGTTTTCTGCACCCAGGCCCTGTGTCCACATCGTCACTGTTGTACACAATATTTCACTACCGCTATACAGTATCACCCATTCTACCTACATTATATGACTACTATAAAGTAAGTGTATTTGTTATTCCGACGTATGATTTCCACCCCTCTTTAGTTCAGCACATTCACTTTCTCATGCTCTAAAAGTTTTTTCTGAGTCTGAATTGTTTGGGTGGACATGGGAGCGGGATATGCTTCCCAACAGGAGGCAACTCAATGAAGAACAGCGTGCTGAATGTTTAGGTCAGTGCGGGTGTGATGAAGAGATGAGTGATTAAGGAGTAGCAGAAATCACTTTACTGAAATGAACCAACATCATCAATTGTATTTGCACCAGGATAGGCAAAACATGTATCTTCAAAAAGGATTTTATAACTGAAATAATTCATTTTGTGCTTTAATGGTAATGCCAAATAGCATATATTGCATGTTCAACTGATTAGAAGACCATGAAAGGCAAGGATAGAATAACACCGTCAATCTTACCACTGTAATTGCCACAATTAGAAGTCTTCACAAGACTTGCAACATTCTAAAGCGCTAACAAGAGCAATGATTTGATGATGTAAAAGTAGCAGGATAGTGTATTGTCCTTCTCTCAGACTTGATCTGTTAGAAACTGTGACAACTGCAGACATTACCTGCATGCAGTGAAATATTGAAATGAACAAAGACACACAAGGTAAAACAAAGAGTGCTGTAAGGACATGTTCTGTCAACTTTGTTATTTAAGATTGTTATCATTCAACTTGTGAGAACGAAATATTCATGACTGATATCATTGCATATGTATTCCAACAGTGCCCACATTGAGTTTGAGAAGAGAAAGGAACACAGAACTTCAGAGATTCCAGAATCAGGCAGTCAGGCTTTGTCAAAATCTAAAATAAAAAGACTATCTCCACGGCCTTGAAATGTTTCTATTGTCTAATGTTATGTACAGAGACTATTGGGTTAAACCTTCTCAATGCTAACTGAAGCTGGCCCCACATTATATAGCACCTGGGAAATCTACCAAGAAAGTCTTAAAATGAAAATAGTTCCAAAAACACCAAATAAGGGCCCACCATAGACTATTCATCTCAGAAAAGTTGTCATATCCAAGGAAACATTCACTAAATCATCAGCATCCTCCAAGCCCACATCTCACTATTGCCCATGAGACTGTGGCCACCCAACCTTGCCCACAGCCAGTAGTCTCCATATTAAACCATGTCTCTGGTTATTCTTCACACATCAGTCAATATCACCAGTCTTGTTCTAAACCATAGTGATTGAAGCATTTTTAGTCAAAAGTACAAATTGAGAGGGAGTTGCTGCAGAAAGGTTGTCAAATGTTCTCAGATACGCTGTCAGATAGGTCATCAATCCACCCACTCTGATGACAACCCCCAGAGACAACCCATACATGGTTCCAAAGGTATCAGCATAAAAGAAACATTATTGTCTCTGATTGGATGAAAAGTTAACAAGACAAGCATCAATTCAGAGCTGCAGGCAAATCACCAACAACCAATGCACTCAAACCTGCACTCAAACTTGACATCTGAAGTTTAAGAGGTGTTTTTTCAAAGTATCACAGATCTTTGCATAGACCCTGGAAGAGACCTGGATGTGCCATAGTGTGCCTATTTGGAGAGGGCAGATTCGCCTCTCCGCATTTAATGAGTGGACAGCTTGTGTGGCCTCTTCCAGAGAACCACTACTGACTGTATTTGTTTTGCTAGTGTCTGTGAACAGATGGCATAGGGCCCTAGTGGGCTGGTCCACAGTGGAAGAGTGGGGCTGTGCCCTGATAAGAGAGAGATGTTTGATACTGGCACAATCGCAGCTCCCTTTGTAGACTTAAATAGATGTTTGATACTGGCACAATCCCAGCTCCCTTTGTAGACTTCAATCAAAAACTGTGAGCTCCATTGTCATGCTGAAAGGCTAGAGACTATTGAATTCCAGGTAATTGAGGTGTGTAGGCCTTGTGCCATAATCTGTTTCAGAAGGACCAAGGTGTGTGGTGTTTCAATCCTTCTCACCTTTGTTTTGGTAAGTATTATGAATAAGGGGCCTATATTCAACAGGAAGAATGTAGAACATGAAGAATACACAAATAGTAGGCACTGCCATCTACATTTTGCACTGGTGGCCTGTTTCTGGTACCATTTCCAAGGGACAATATTGTACCTACCTTAGTCAATGAATCACTAAGATGTATTCATGTGTCTATTCCGTTTACCTTTTCTTTGGCTTCCTCCCTCATAGGCAACTGAAGATGGATAATTTGTCCTGAGATTGGGGTTGAACTCAAGAGGCAATTTACCCTCTCTGTCTCTTTTCCCAAGGTGGATTACATCATTGAAGCATATGGTACAACCAAGCATTCATCATCTCAGTTGCTTGTGGATCTGGATATTTCTTCAATCTTTGCTAGAGGCATGTCTTGGCTATTTGTATTCTCCTGTCTGTCCTTTCAAACTCTTATACAGCTGGTTTTCTTGTACTAGACTTAAGCTCTACTGGATAGTGATTTGTCTCCAGACCCACGTTGGAGCTTTTTGCACATGCATAATATATGATATGATATGGCATTTATGATGCAACAATACACAAGTGTTTCAAGGGTCTGCATGCAGGGCTGAGCAGTTGAAAAGGTACCAGTGGTTCGGATTTATAAGGGCATTGGAGGTTGCCAAGATAGAAATCATGAAATACTGGAAGTGGGAATCTCGACCCGCTGCTGAAATATGGTTGGAAGTGTTATTGTTTCAATCTAGGAAGGAAAAGATGCAAGTTGTGAGAGGTGGAAATCTTGATGAATATGAATATATATATGGCCCCTGTATGGTTAACTAGATGTGGAAGATTCTGTAAATGGTGTTGACTTATCAGACGTGTATGCATGTTGCCGATCCCCCTCTATTTCTCCTCCCCTGTGTGATTAACGATTCTCCACCACCCACGCCCCTACCACATACTAAGTGTAAAAACTAGGAATATTGCAAGGATGGATACTACATGAAATTATTATTTGTAAGCCACCTAATAATGCATGTAGTTTAGTTATGGTGCTGTCTTAGTGAGCATATGTATTCTTTCTACTTCAGCTTTACAACATAGACAAAAAAGAACCTGATTCAAAACACAAGGGGATCCTGGGAAGTCCCTCTGCCAGACATTAGTCCTGGTTACGAGAGCCTTACCCAGATTCTTTAGCTCACTATGTTTCACAGAGGAGAAACATCCAAAACATATCAGTCTTTGTCCTGGCCTGGGGCAGTCCAGCACTGAAATGCTAGGCAATTCTCCTCTGAACAAGAGTGACAACAGCAACCCCAGACACATGTTTCGGTCTGGTTGGACCTCATCAGTAGGGTGCAGCTGTGCCTCTCTAAGAATAATGAGTAATAATGAGTGCATGAGTGTAGAGAGCAGATGAGTGTATAGAGCGGATGAGTGTATAGAGCGATGAGTGTATAGAGCGGATGAGTGTATAGAGCGGATGAGTGTATAGAACGGACGAGCGTTTAGAGCGAATTAGTGTATAGAGCGAAGGACTGTGCAGAGCAGAGGAGTGCATAAAGCAGATTACTGCGTGGAATGGTTGAGTGCATAGAGTGGATGAGTATGTGGAGTGGATGAGTGCGTGCAGCGGATGAGTGCATAGAGCGGATGAGTGCGTTGAGCGGATGATTGCATTGAGCGGTTGAGTGTGTAGAGCAGATGAGTGTGTAGAACGGATGAGTGTGTAGAACGAATGAGTGTGTAGAGCAGATGAGTGTGTAGAGCAGATGGGTGTATAGAGCAGATGGGTGTGTAGAACAGATGGGTGTGTAGAGCAGATGGGTGTGTAGAGCCCAGGAGTGTGTAGAGTGGACGAATGTGTAGAGCATAGAGGGGAAGGGTGCTTAGAGCGGATTAATGCATGGAACGCACAAGTGTGTAGAACGGACGAGTGTGTAGAGCGGATGACGGCATTGAGCGGATGAGCGTGTAGAGCGGATGAGTGCATAAGAGCAGAGGAGTGCATAGAGCGCAGTAGTGCACAGAGCAGATGAATGTTTATAGAGAGGATGAATGTATAGAGCGAAGGACTGTATAGAGCAGATGAGTGCGTGGAGCGGATGAGTGCGTGGAGCGGATGAGTGTGTGGAGCGGATGAGTGCGTGGAGCAGATGAGTGCGTGGAGCGGATAAGTACGTGGAGCAGATGAGTGCGTGGAGCGGATAGGTGCTTAGAGCGGATGGGTGCGTTGAGCGGATGGGTGCGTTGAGCAGATGGGTGCGTAGAGCGGATGGGTGCATAGAGCGGATGGGTGTGTAGAAATGATGTGTGCGCTGAGTGGATGGGTGCATAGAGCAGATGGGTGCATAGAGCAGAAGTGTGAGTAGAGTGGATGAATGCGTTGAGCTGATGGGTGTGTAGAACGGATGAGTGTGCGGAGCGGAAGGGTCCTTAGAGCGGACGACTGTGTAGAGCGATGACTGTGTAGAGCGGAAGAGTATGTAGTGCGGACGAGTGTGTAGAGCAGATGAGTGTGTACAGCAGACAAGTGAGTGGATGAGTGTGTAGAGCGGATGAGTGCATAAGAGCGGATGGGTGCGTAGAGCAGATGGGTGCGCAGAATGGATGGGAGTGCAGAGTGCATGAGTGCGCAGAACAGACGAGTGCACAGGACGAATGAGCGCGCGAAGCTGACGAGTATGCAGAGCGGATGACTGTGCAAAGCGGATGAGTGAGTAAGAATGGAGGCGTGTGTAGAGCGGATGTATGCGTAGAACAGACTATTGTGTAGAGCGGACTAGTGTGTAGAGCGGACTAGTATGTAAGAGCGGATGAGTGTGTAAGAGCAGACTAGTGTGTAAGAGCAGATGAGTGTGTAAGAGCAGAAGAGTGTGTAAGAACGGATGAGTGAGTAAGAGCGGATGAGTGCGTTGAGCGGGCGAGTGCGTTGACCGAGCGAGTGCGTTGATCGAGCAAAGGCGTAGAGAGGGTGAGGGCGTGGAATGGACAAGTGCGTGGAGTGGATGAATGCGTGGAGCCGAAGAGTGCCTTGAGCGGAAGAATACCTTGAGCGGACAAGTGCATAGAGCGGACGAGTGTGTAGAGCGGACAAGTGTGTAGAGCAGATGGAACAGGGGACGTATGTGGATGGAACGGGAGACGTATGTGGATGGAACGGGGGACGTATGTGGATGGAACGGGGACATATGTGGATGGAATGGGGACGTATGTCGATGGAATGGGGATGTACGTGGATAGAACAGATGAAGTATGTGAAGGTACTGGTGTAATATGTATGGGCTAAATATGTGGAAAGTACGGGTGAAATATGTGGATGGGGTGCATAAAACAACTTTGAATTCACGGAAATGATCGGAGTACATGGAACAGATTTGAGTGCATGGAACGGACTGGAGTGCATGGAAAAAACTGGAGTGCATTGAACTGATTAGAGTGCATAGAACCGTCTGGAGCGCATAGAAGTGCGCAACATACATGGAATGGCTTGACTGCATGTAACATTTGAAAGAGCATGTAAACCATCATATCACATCACCATGCTTACTCTCTTCTTTACACCACCACTCAACTAGAACACAGAGATACTATGACACCATTCGGTATAGCTGTTCTCTTGTGCCAACATGTGCCTCATACTCCACATCACTCTAACTAAACACTGCTGGTTTCACACCCTCCAGCCAGGCGTTCTCCTCAGGCCTAACGCAGCCAGAACCGGTCTGGATAAAACCTGCCAGAACGAACACATACTCTTGATCTCTCAACCACCAAACCTACCGCTATGAAGCAGCTATTACACGAATGGCACACCAGCTGCAAACATATCCGGTGCTCACACGCACCTTTGACTCTCTACTCTCTTTACTGACTTGAACTTCGGTTCCTGAGGGTGTTCAACCTACCAGCGCCTTGAGACCATACCAATGGTACATAAGGTGCTATATAAATGCAAAGTAACATAACATTACATAAATGAATAATATTATTTTGCCACTTCAGTTGCAGTTGTCAGCACATTATGAGACTTGAGTTATTAGAATAGAATAAATCCTGAAAAAACACTAGTAGAAAAAGTGCCTCCTCTGTTTAAACCGAAAAAAAACACTGTCCCTCCACCCCAGTGGTGCCTTAGTGTGAGCAAGGATAGGAGGAAGTTTGGGTGGGTGATGAGGTGGCTTGAGAGGGGGTTTGGCATACAATAGAAGGGTCGTTGGAGAAGGACTGCCTACCTTCCCGAGTATACCTGTGTACTTTCTCCCATCCCTTCATCTCCTATTCCCTGCCCTTATTAAAAAAAAAACACTGCACATTCTATGTTGCATTGTTTTCTTTACAAAACAATAACATACACATATTTGTCAGTGGCCAGGGGCTATTTTTTGGTATTGTAGACACACATGAGCCATTTTTGTGGTTTAGCGTGCATTTTAAAGTCTCTCTATTTCTGCCCCCAGACCTCCTCTTTTCCCTCCCTTAAATGTAGGATTTGAATGAGACATGCACAGACACCAACACATGTATGCTAAATTGTTTTTTTTTTAAAAACTAAAGAATTTGTCAGTGGGCAGGTGCTACTTTGAGCAAATATGGCCAATGTTGAGCATTTTTATGTTACCATGAACCCACACACCCACAAAAATAAACGTATCTCAAAATGTGCCAATTATTCTCGTTTTGCTTAACATATGTCTACAAAATATATATTTCTTTTGGAGTGGTTTATTATGATTTGTGTTTAGCGTATACTTGGAAAACAAAACCACATCTTTCTTCCAACTAAAGCCTGGAAGATACATGTGTTCAAAATTATTTGTTTCAGACTGTGCTCAAATCCCTGAATCACCGCTTAGCTGGAGTTTGTGATCTGAAACAAATAATTTTTTCTCACTGTGAACTGATTCTGTCTGCATTATACTCGAAAAACAAAATGCCCCATTCATTCTATTGCTCCATAAATAACAACAGTAACTATTTGTAGAGTGCCTGGATACCATAAAATGGCAGCATTGCACGACATAAATCAACATAACATAATTTGCACATTATACATTTTATTTAATTTTGGTTTTCTCATGGCAATTTCTTGTAATGTTGCGTTCCATGATACCAACAAGTGTGAGAAACCAAAGGGTGTCTCACCAGCTAGTCTTCAGGGACTTGTCATCCAGGTGGCCGGGACACAGCAATTGCTTTTGGATCCAGTTCCTGGGGGTGGACTAGTGCGGGAGGATCACCTGGGTGAGGGGTCTTTGGGAAGTGGGGGTGAGGCAGCCTTTGGTGAGATGCGATATTCCCCCTTTTTTGTTCATCCAACCCCTCCTATTTGTCAGGATTCTCCGAGGTCCCAACTCCCCACACTCCCTTTTTACACAAACACTGGTCTGAGGAAGAGGATGACTGAGAGCAACAAGACTAACTCTGACACATCGTACTGGACATGTCCCGCTAATCAAGTCAGGCAGGAATCAGGCTCTTGACTTCAAGTGTATACACCGGATACCAATTAGCTCTCCTCACACGGATACAAGGCAGAACCTATAGACACACTCTGAGCAAGGCGGAACATGAATACAAGCAGAACTTCAGGGGTGAAGGCAAGTCTACTGGAGCAGAGCGGCAGACCAAGGACTGAGAGCAACAGGTCGAAAACCCCAAGAGTTCCCTACTGGAGGTCGTTGCCTCTGACAGGCCGCTAAAGACACATGGAGAATCCAGATCCCGCATCAGAAGGCTGCATTGTGTTTCATGGACACCAGCAACCCTCCTGGGTGAATGGCAGAGTTGGGGAGGTGAGGCCAAGTCTGTGGTACTAACCTTGACTCATGAATTGAAAATGGTAAAACTAAGAAAGAAACACACACAGTGCCAGTGAGTTGGCAAGTGACCATTGAGAACGCTGTGTGTTAAAGTTTGAAGTGGCAACATTATGTCGCAAGTGAAGACTGCAAGGCAGTCCTGTGAATGAACTTTGAAGTAAGGACAGCAGTGAAATCAGCAATACTGAGTAACAGAGTGGTCCGGCAAAAGGAAATAGCCCACCCGAAAGTCTCTGTGAAAAGTGCATTGTTTGAAACAATATAGTGAATGAACTGCAAAAGCGAAGTATGCAAAATTAACTCCTAGAAAAGGAGAGAGTGAGAGTTGAACTGTGAACTTTGAGTCAAAGTGGTCCTGTGCAGGTCTGTAAAGAAAGCCCTGCATATTCAAAAGTCTTCAACATCTGAAAGTGGTCTCAGCCCGAATGATGGAGCCCCGAAGTTTAATAAGCTCGGGGAAGGGAGCGCTCTTGCAAGTTTTATTGAACTTAGTTTCTGAAGAGGTCTGAGCCTACGTGAACTTTCTTGTGAGAGGTCTGAGCCCACTGAGGGGGACGTACGTGAACTTTTTGTTGAAGCATTATTTGGAAGTCTGGAAAGAGAGACATTAACATGGAAGGACAGGTGTGCCTTGAACCATGGTTTATTGTATTGAAAACCCAAGCTAGAGTGTGTCATTCTGCCTACAAGGACTGCCTTACTCTGTGTGGCTAGCGTGGGAGGAGAGCTGAATCAACCATATTTATTCTTTTGAACACTGATTTTTCCTTTGCATACATTTCTCCTTTACACACTTTTTGTACAAGAGATAGGGCAGGTATTAGGATTTGTTAGCGTAAGCCATTTTGATTTGACAGACTCCACTAGGACTGTTTTGTTTATCATTTGATGTTTGAGACTACTCCCATCTTAGTTATAGTTGCAAAGTAGGAGTTTTTACAACCCCAAAATCTTCAATAAAGGTTTTACAAATTGTACCTATTGTGTCATTGTCATACTGATACCATGCCTGCCCTACACAAGTATCAAAGCCTCATGTCGCTTCCTGTCACATAACTTTCTGTGATTTCACAATGATGTCAATACATATGCAAATTAGGCCCCCCTGCACATTATCTTTCACATGGGCCCTCACACATCATAGAATTTGCCCTGGATTTTGATAAAGAGCATAATTATGTACACAAAATTGCCTACATCCTTTCCAGGGGCACCGTCTCACTGACATCTGTTGCCAGCTTTCTCAGCAGAACCATGTTGGCTACCCCTTCTGAGAGACTGCTCACTCAATTGGCTGCCCATTGAGAGCACAGTATATGCCATGATATTTCTATTACAAAAAATATGTTAATAAGCACATGTTTTTCAAATACACTGGACGAAGGCTATTGAGCTCCATTATGTTCCGCAATAAATGTATAAACACTGATATGCATGTAGTTTTACATTTTATGAAAACAATGGAAAAATACCTCTGAAAAACCGGAAACCTTAGTTGTAATCCACCAGAGCTGACATGAATCAGCTTATTTAAGTAACTAAGTAACTATACCTGCAGAGGTTAGATAAAGACTTACACTGCAGAGTGGAGGGCAAGTGGCCAACCCAGGGGTCATTATGGACGTTGTACAGACAAGAGAAAAACTGGCAAATGCCATTCCTGAAATGTGCCTGACGACAGCTGATTGTGGTAAAATCCATATATGTTAGCAGAACAAAGGGGAATCTCTAGCAGACTTTCTAGTCTGGCTCAAGATAGTCTTTACTCCACAGCCAGGTTAAATAAATCCAACAGATGCTGCACAAAAGACTGTGGTAAATGCATTTGTTATGAAACTACAACACAATCTGGAATAGCTACTCAATATTATTTGTGCCTGGTATGGAGCTAGTTAGGGTAAACAAATACCTTATCAAATTTGATGAGGTAGTGAACCACTCTGTCATGTGTCAAGAACAAAAGAAAGAAAATGCGGCAATACAAACTCATGGCCTTGAAGTTACAGCATCTGCAAGGGCTGCTGTCTAAGGCACTTATGAGTGTGTTTGGAGCGGAAGGGGAAGGGCTCTGGGAAGGGGAAGTGAAATGGTGCAAAATGCCTGGGTATTGTGAGATCCACAGAGTGCAATTATTCCAAACAAGATTGTCACTGGACGATCAAATACCCCAAGCTGCCCCAATGAAATGTCCAGCCTCCTTCCAGATTCACTGATATTCCCTAATATAGAAACTCCAGCATCAGATCAAAAAGTGTGGCAATTGGAGCACTGCACAAATGTCGATATCAGGACGGCCTGAGAGAGAATCTGATCATAAATCTCCTGGTACCGATAAACCCAAAGATTCCTTACGTTGAGTGTGTTATTGAAGGATTGTCCATTACATGTTTGGTGGATAGAGGTGCTAGCAAGTCAGCTACATAATCTGATGGGAAATATATTCTAAATTTCAACTAGGACTCCGTATTTCAACATCCAAATTTTAGCAAGAGTCTGAATTTCAACTAGGGCTCCACATTTCAACAGGGATGAAAGTTGATCCCATTCTAAGCACAAATGTATGTCAGTTTGTAAAGCATAAAGCACATGCCAGCTAAATGCTGAATTCGAGATTGTTTCTGCACAATATGCATTCTACTCATGGACTGGGTTTCAATGGGGAATATACTAACATGTATTAATTAATACTGGATACTAATCTTTATCCTTGTAACTTCTAAGATGCGTTTCCTATATTCTGAGAAAACCAGTCCATGGCTCGTTTATGCATATCTCTGTCCAATTTGATACATTGAATGTGCAATGGTTGAGTTTGCTATGCAGGGTTAATTCGAAATGCAAGCACATAAATGTGAAAAATGATCTTTTGTAGGCGATCGCTAAGAAGGCACTTTGTTCACTTTGTGGCACAGGAAGAACAGAGTGCAGTAGAATGTTACTTTTGCATCCATGCCACCGCTCTAAGCAGGCAGACTCGTCACATGTACCAGAATTCCTAGATGGTGATTGACAAAATGGGAGGTGGTTTTGAATGACACATGATGTCATAGAAAGGGACAGGCATTTCTACAGTTTATATAGATAGGACCTATATTCTGGGTAGGTCTCAGAAAAAGGCTTAAAAAGGCTTGGCAGAGAAGGTCTGGGGATTTTTCCCTCGCTCTCTGGCTTCGGGTTCCTGGCTGGCAGCCATCTCAGAAGAGTTTTGCTGACCCTGGGAGAAGTGTGCAGACAGGAGCTGACAGAGGATCTCGTGTGCCTTTTATTTCATGATGAGTAAGCTAAACTGCTCACTTTGGTAATACTTCTTAATATGTACTTTGACTTTTCGTGTCATTAAGAATTCTCAGCGTTTACTCTAGCTAATTCACCTCCATTCTTTCTACGTCTGAAGAGCTTCACTCTATCAAGTAATGCTACAAACTAATGCCAATATTGCTCTGTTTTCTTCTAGATAAGCTGCAGAACCTTTACCCAAATTGTTACGCTTCCCTCAACTAATGTTATGCAACCAATGAATTAGATTGCATCTCAGTGTTTTCGGACTCCAGTTGCGGTCTTGCGCTTCACTACAACTTCCTAGTGGTGGTCTTGTAATACGCATCTGAAGGTACTGTTTGTTTCTTGTTGTTATTTGCCTCTGTAATAGATCTCCAATCACAGAAGGTTGGCTATCAAAGCAATGAGGACAAAATAATTAAAAATGTAATTTTATGGTATTGCTTCTCAGCTGATGATTATTCAGTGTCCTTTCAAACACAAAAAGATAAAGAGGGTAAACCACGTTATTCTATTCAACCCTAAGTGCCACCTTCCTTCAACCTTACGTTTGCCATTGTAGTTCTGTCTGCCTTTTGGGCTCAGCACCTCTGTGTTTATGTCTTTACTCTGCTACAAGGATGGCTACCAGCAAAAGCACTCAAAGAAATGCACCAGTCACAAAAAACTCTAACGCTTCTTCGACCAACCTCTAAAGACCCAAAAGTGACGCACCACCTCCGCTAAGCATCTCTGATCCAGCCATCGAGGCCACTTTATTAGAAACAGAGCACTTAAACCCTTCATTGAAACAATGAATCAGACATTACAACAATTGGATGACAGGTGGAGGGGCTTTGAGAATAGAATGGAGGCGGTGGAGAGAAGAGTGGGTCAAGTGGAAGATGTATTCCCTAGAGTGGCGCAGCTTGAGAGGTCCATTAAGGACCTTCAAAAACATAACAAAGATTTAGAAAACAGGAATAGATGCAACAATCTTCAAATTTCCGGCCTACCTGAGGGTTGTGAAGGATCACACCCCATTGCTTTTCTGCAAAAATTACTGCCAGCTATTCTGCATCTACCCATGGAAACGACACTTACCATACAACGGGCTCACTGCATTGGGCAACCAAAATCATCTGTGTCATCCCATTCTCCCCCTAGAACACTCATATTTTACCTACTCGAATGCACCCAGCTCCAACTCATCCTATCTACATCCTAAGAAAAAAAATCTTTTATTTGGCATAGAAACAAGCTTTATCTATCTTAGGACGTGGCAAGAAACACTGCCTTATGGAGGAAAGACTTCTTATCTTTTCACCCTGTGCTGAAACAGCTCAACATACGGTATGGTCTGTATCACCCATGTTCCTATAAGGTCACACATAGGGGGCGTTCTGTAATGTTTGACCACCCAGCAGATCTAAGAGCCTTCATACCTATACCATGGACACTTCTCCTCCTGTGAATCCCTCAACATCCTCTGGTACATGAGTGTCTCTTCTGTTATGGTTATTCACAGTTTTTCACTTAATGCAATTATTATCCTCGTATTATAACCTGGTGGGACGGGCACTGTGAAGGCGTCTCTCTTCCGCTGTGTGTCGTCTCTTTCCGTTTGACGGCCCTGCAGGTGTTACCTGCCTTTGCTACACTTTTCACCCTTTTTTTCCCCTTTTCCTGGTCTGATATTCCTCTCTACAATGCTAATGTCCTTGTCCTTTCTTATCTTAAGGTTTTTTATATATTCTCTACCTCAGATTAAACTACTTCTCAGCAGACCCCCCCTTCCCTTCTCCTGTCTCCTCATGTGTTTCCCTTTTGTATCTCGATTCATGGGATTGTCTTTGCATTTTGACACTACTGAAACCTGTCGTTTTGATGAAACGACTTGCTTTCACGTATTTTATTTTATTATTTGTGCTCTTCTTACAATGGATCTACATCGTGTCCTTAACATCATTTCATCTTGACTATGTTATTTAAATGTATTACGTGGAACATCAAAGGTTGTAATAACTCTATTAAAAGATGCAAGATCCTATCCCATCTTAATAAACTGAAACCATATGTAGCATGTATTCAAGAGACCTATTTATCTAGTAAAGAGGCCATGAAGCTCAAAACCTTGTGGGTCAAAGAAGTTATCACTAGCCCCGCAGTTGGCAAGAAGATTGGAATTGCCATATTACTTAGCAAAAATCTTCCATTTAAAATTGTAGATCAAGACGTCGATACCGAAGGGTGTTGGGTGTGGGTCAAGCTCCTGGTTGACCCCTTACACATATCTATTCTAAAAATCTATAGACCCACCCTACCTGACCCTAGCTTTTGGAGTTCTATCAAAGAGATGATCATCAGGAACGGCTTTACTAATCTTATTGTTTGCGGGGACATCAATCAGGTTCTCGACCCGTTCATGGACCGGCAATCCAATTGTGTATTTAAAAGCACCAAATCATATAAGTCCTTTCTAAGTTGTCTGGCCGAGACTGGTTTAATTGACTCCTGGAGGCTCTCCCATCCCACACAGTTGGATTACAAGTTCCACTCATCCCCTCATAAAACTCTTTCTTGCTTGGACTATATATTCTCCTCCAAAACTCTTACAGATACCATTGTCGATTCCACTATTGGCAACATTATAATCTCCGACCACGCCCCTGTTATTACCTCTTTTGATTTTGAAGACATTAGGAAGCCCGCCTCTCGGTGGAGATTTAATAACCACTTATTGCAAGATCAACAATTTTCATTCCTACAACAATACTTTAGCGAAAACCTGGACAGTGATACCTTCACAGCAAACAACTGGGATGCATTCAAGGCTGCACTTAGAGGCCACATTATGGCTTATTCAGGGAGGATGAAAAAACTGTGTAAACAACATCTCAATGACCTCTACTCCCAACTGACATCCGCTGAGTAACACTATCATCAGAACTCCACTGCTATGAACCTCCATCGTGTCATGGCTCTACGTTTTCAAATTAATGAAGTCCTTACTGATCTGGCTGCTGGAACCATCCTAAAATATAAAACTATGATTTATCAAACATCTAACCAGCCCGGCAAGTCACTTGCATCATACTTAAAGACTAAGAAAGAAAAATTTTACAGGGTTGTCCTCTCTCTCCCATTTTGTATATACTCTCTTTAGAGCCTCTGTTAGAGCTCATAAGATCTGATAGAAATGTACCAGGAATTCCAGGAGGTTCATTGTATATCAAAATTGTGGCATATTCTGATGATGTACTCATCTCCATCAAAAACCCCAAAATCCACCTTCCTCACTTACTCAACACTCTTCACCTATTTAGCCTAGTGTCAGGATATAAACTTAACAAGGACAAATCCAAAATTCTACCCCTCAATACTTTCTGTTTTAAACATGATCTAGATGTCTTTGGTTTTAAATGGCATAGCGACTCAATTAAATATCTTGGTATGCGTTTTGCCCCCACTGTACATGACACTATCAAATTTAACTTGCAGGTAAAGCTAGACAAACTTAAAGACCTTACTTCCAAGCAATGTACCCTCTAAGCTGTGCACATGTGCGCTTGCCCAGCTTCCTTCTGTGTGCCGCTCAGAAGATTTTTAGCAGCGCACACAGACAATTCTCATCTATTCAAAAAGATTAAATAAGGCACAAGCCACAGCAATTACCTGAAGTGTTCTCTCTTAAAATAAGCAACTAGTCTTAATATTGTGCTAATTTGCATTACACTACTATGCACCTAAAATCCCTAACAGCAAAATACAACACAAGAGGTTAATAACTAATATGAAAAACTGGCTCCATGAACAGAAGAATCTAACCAAGATATGGCTGCATACGTTAACCAAAGGTTTTGCCTCCCCACCCATGACTCCTAAACCTGACTCTACCACACTTTTACCTTATGACTTTAACTTCTGCCCATCTACATTAAGATACTACCAGACAACCTTGACTCTTCCTCTCTTGGCCCTGCGAAAGGTTAGAAGACGTGTACCTACATCCACTTGTTTTATGTTTGTTGTAAGAGGAATAGCGTTCACACGCTAGAACTTTTGTGCCTTACCAAAAGCGTCACCAACACTATGAAATCGAATTAAGAGCTTAAATATCGGATACTGACTGTAAGTAAGCAGGCTACTTGGATGTGTAATCAAATCCAATACTTCCTCTTCTTTGTACATATGTCACGCAAGTGCTTTGAAGCAGCCGCTTGTAAGGTAATGCATTATAAAACTCAAATATTAATTTGCGCTCTAAAGATTTTGAAAAGACAAACGTGATGCTCAGTATCTTCTACTTTAGCATTACTAACATTACCCTATATGTAGAGAGCAACATTGTAATATCATTTACTTACCCTACAAGGGAAAAGGTGCATAGACTATGCCTGGGATTTCTCGTCCATAGTATCATGGCACCAGGTATTCAGACAGGAAAATGCTTTTCACACAATCTGCATTGTTTCCAAGTGTTCAGTGTTCCTTTGGGCATAGACTTTCACACATTATATGGTAACTCGCTTCTATACAAAAACAGTTGTACTGAGCACTTGTGTAATCCTACAAAATGATATAAGTGTGGGGTTTGTTGCAAACAATCTTGTATGCATTGCAAAAGAATTGTGTCATGCCATTTCTTAAAATACACATCATATGTTGAGGCATTTAAATATGCCTTGCTTGCAAAGTATTGTGGGTCTGCAAATATCCCAGTGAGTATTTACTGCTGCAATCCCTCACTTTTTACAGTGCTCTATCAACTAGTATTGGAGACAAGCACATGGGCCGGGGAAGGGTGTGGGTGGAAGCATCACTCCTTGTGGGTGATAAACAAAGCAGCACATTTCAAAGACCAAGTCAGACGTTTAGGCAGTACACTGAAGGAAATGTATTGCGTGTTTGTTAAAGGATAGGGCATTCTAGTACCCATCTAACAGCACCTTCTTTTTCTTTCTATGCTGAACTGCTGAGGGCTTTTCAATATAACCATGTGTTCTGTGTGTGCATTCTCTTGCATCTCCCTGCATCTTATTTAACTGATCGCAAAGAATTACAGAAGAGGGATCCATAGTTACAGAAGAAGGCACTAAATCAGTTGCATCTCTCATGAATCGATGCAATTAACTTAAAAGGCATAGGTGTGATTTTCTTCAACAGAAGAAAAGATGCAGGGAGATGCAAGAGAATGAAGAAGTCTTGGACTGGTTGATGGGTTTTCTGTATATTCACATATGACATTTTATTTAAGCCTATGTGTTTAGAAAAAGTGTTGTAAGATTATTAAAGAATTATTGGGGCTGGGAAGAGGGCATTCCTTTCCAAACTCTCCTCTGCGACGGTAGCTCACAAAGTGGCTTACCACATTAGTCAGCTGCGCACAACAACAGCCAACTGGTTCCGCAGAATAAGATGTGCCTTGAGACCATACCAATGGTACATAAGGTGCTATATAAATGCAAAGTAACATAACATTACATAAATGAATAATATTATTTTGCCACTTCAGTTGCAGTTGTCAGCACATTATGAGACTTGAGTTATTAGAATAGAATAAATCCTGAAAAAACACTAGTAGAAAAAGTGCCTCCTCTGTTTAAACCGAAAAAAAACACTGTCCCTCCACCCCAGTGGTGCCTTAGTGTGAGCAAGGATAGGAGGAAGTTTGGGTGGGTGATGAGGTGGCTTGAGAGGGGGTTTGGCATACAATAGAAGGGTCGTTGGAGAAGGACTGCCTACCTTCCCGAGTATACCTGTGTACTTTCTCCCATCCCTTCATCTCCTATTCCCTGCCCTTATTAAAAAAAAAACACTGAACATTCTATGTTGCATTGTTTTCTTTACAAAACAATAACATACACATATTTGTCAGTGGCCAGGGGCTATTTTTTGGTATTGTAGACACACATGAGCCATTTTTGTGGTTTAGCGTGCATTTTAAAGTCTCTCTATTTCTGCCCCCAGACCTCCTCTTTTCCCTCCCTTAAATGTAGGATTTGAATGAGACATGCACAGACACCAACACATGTATGCTAAATTGTTTTTTTTTTAAAAACTAAAGAATTTGTCAGTGGGCAGGTGCTACTTTGAGCAAATATGGCCAATGTTGAGCATTTTTATGTTACCATGAACCCACACACCCACAAAAATAAACGTATCTCAAAATGTGCCAATTATTCTCGTTTTGCTTAACATATGTCTACAAAATATATATTTCTTTTGGAGTGGTTTATTATGATTTGTGTTTAGCGTATACTTGGAAAACAAAAACACATCTTTCTTCCAACTAAAGCCTGGAAGATACATGTGTTCAAAATTATTTGTTTCAGACTGTGCTCAAATCCCTGAATCACCGCTTAACTGGAGTTTGTGATCTGAAACAAATAATTTTTTCTCACTGTGAACTGATTCTGTCTGCATTATACTCGAAAAACAAAATGCCCCATTCATTCTATTGCTCCATAAATAACAACAGTAACTATTTGTAGAGTGCCTGGATACCATAAAATGGCAGCATTGCACGACATAAATCAACATAACATAATTTGCACATTATACATTTTATTTAATTTTGGTTTTCTCATGGCAATTTCTTGTAATGTTGCGTTCCATGATACCAACAAGTGTGAGAAACCAAAGGGTGTCTCACCAGCTAGTCTTCAGGGACTTGTCATCCAGGTGGCCGGGACACAGCAATTGCTTTTGGATCCAGTTCCTGGGGGTGGACTAGTGCGGGAGGATCACCTGGGTGAGGGGTCTTTGGGAAGTGGGGGTGAGGCAGCCTTTGGTGAGATGCGATATTCCCCCTTTTTTGTTCATCCAACCCCTCCTATTTGTCAGGATTCTCCGAGGTCCCAACTCCCGACACTCCCTTTTTACACAAACACTGGTCTGAGGAAGAGGATGACTGAGAGCAACAAGACTAACTCTGACACATCGTACTGGACATGTCCCGCTAATCAAGTCAGGCAGGAATCAGGCTCTTGACTTCAAGTGTATACACCGGATACCAATTTGCTCTCCTCACACGGATACAAGGCAGAACCTATAGACACACTCTGAGCAAGGCGGAACATGAATACAAGCAGAACTTCAGGGGTGAAGGCAAGTCTACTGGAGCAGAGCGGCAGACCAAGGACTGAGAGCAACAGGTCGAAAACCCCAAGAGTTCCCTACTGGAGGTCGTTGCCTCTGACAGGCCGCTAAAGACACATGGAGAATCCAGATCCCGCATCAGAAGGCTGCATTGTGTTTCATGGACACCAGCAACCCTCCTGGGTGAATGGCAGAGTTGGGGAGGTGAGGCCAAGTCTGTGGTACTAACCTTGACTCATGAATTGAAAATGGTAAAACTAAGAAAGAAACACACACAGTGCCAGTGAGTTGGCAAGTGACCATTGAGAACGCTGTGTGTTAAAGTTTGAAGTGGCAACATTATGTCGCAAGTGAAGACTGCAAGGCAGTCCTGTGAATGAACTTTGAAGTAAGGACAGCAGTGAAATCAGCAATACTGAGTAACAGAGTGGTCCGGCAAAAGGAAATAGCCCACCCGAAAGTCTCTGTGAAAAGTGCATTGTTTGAAACAATATAGTGAATGAACTGCAAAAGCGAAGTATGCAAAATTAACTCCTAGAAAAGGAGAGAGTGAGAGTTGAACTGTGAACTTTGAGTCAAAGTGGTCCTGTGCAGGTCTGTAAAGAAAGCCCTGCATATTCAAAAGTCTTCAACATCTGAAAGTGGTCTCAGCCCGAATGATGGAGCCCCGAAGTTTAATAAGCTCGGGGAAGGGAGCGCTCTTGCAAGTTTTATTGAACTTAGTTTCTGAAGAGGTCTGAGCCTACGTGAACTTTCTTGTGAGAGGTCTGAGCCCACTGAGGGGGACGTACGTGAACTTTTTGTTGAAGCATTATTTGGAAGTCTGGAAAGAGAGACATTAACATGGAAGGACAGGTGTGCCTTGAACCATGGTTTATTGTATTGAAAACCCAAGCTAGAGTGTGTCATTCTGCCTACAAGGACTGCCTTACTCTGTGTGGCTAGCGTGGGAGGAGAGCTGAATCAACCATATTTATTCTTTTGAACACTGATTTTTCCTTTGCATACATTTCTCCTTTACACACTTTTTGTACAAGAGATAGGGCAGGTATTAGGATTTGTTAGCGTAAGCCATTTTGATTTGACAGACTCCACTAGGACTGCTTTGTTTATCATTTGATGTTTGAGACTACTCCCATCTTAGTTATAGTTGCAAAGTAGGAGTTTTTACAACCCCAAAATCTTCAATAAAGGTTTTACAAATTGTACCTATTGTGTCATTGTCATACTGATACCATGCCTGCCCTACACAAGTATCAAAGCCTCATGTCGCTTCCTGTCACATAACTTTCTGTGATTTCACAATGATGTCAATACATATGCAAATTAGGCCCCCCTGCACATTATCTTTCACATGGGCCCTCACACATCATAGAATTTGCCCTGGATTTTGATAAAGAGCATAATTATGTACACAAAATTGCCTACATCCTTTCCAGGGGCACCGTCTCACTGACATCTGTTGCCAGCTTTCTCAGCAGAACCATGTTGGCTACCCCTTCTGAGAGACTGCTCACTCAATTGGCTGCCCATTGAGAGCACAGTATATGCCATGATATTTCTATTACAAAAAATATGTTAATAAGCACATGTTTTTCAAATACACTGGACGAAGGCTATTGAGCTCCATTATGTTCCGCAATAAATGTATAAACACTGATATGCATGTAGTTTTACATTTTATGAAAACAATGGAAAAATACCTCTGAAAAACCGGAAACCTTAGTTGTAATCCACCAGAGCTGACATGAATCAGCTTATTTAAGTAACTAAGTAACTATACCTGCAGAGGTTAGATAAAGACTTACACTGCAGAGTGGAGGGCAAGTGGCCAACCCAGGGGTCATTATGGACGTTGTACAGACAAGAGAAAAACTGGCAAATGCCATTCCTGAAATGTGCCTGACGACAGCTGATTGTGGTAAAATCCATATATGTTAGCAGAACAAAGGGGAATCTCTAGCAGACTTTCTAGTCTGGCTCAAGATAGTCTTTACTCCACAGCCAGGTTAAATAAATCCAACAGATGCTGCACAAAAGACTGTGGTAAATGCATTTGTTATGGAACTACAACACAATCTGGAATAGCTACTCAATATTATTTGTGCCTGGTATGGAGCTAGTTAGGGTAAACAAATACCTTATCAAATTTGATGAGGTAGTGAACCACTCTGTCAGGTGTCAAGAACAAAAGAAAGAAAATGCGGCAATACAAACTCATGGCCTTGAAGTTACAGCATCTGCAAGGGCTGCTGTCTAAGGCACTTATGAGTGTGTTTGGAGCGGAAGGGGAAGGGCTCTGGGAAGGGGAAGTGAAATGGTGCAAAATGCCTGGGTATTGTGAGATCCACAGAGTGCAATTATTCCAAACAAGATTGTCACTGGACGATCAAATACCCCAAGCTGCCCCAATGAAATGTCCAGCCTCCTTCCAGATTCACTGATATTCCCTAATATAGAAACTCCAGCATCAGATCAAAAAGTGTGGCAATTGGAGCACTGCACAAATGTCGATATCAGGACAGCCTGAGAGAGAATCTGATCATAAATCTCCTGGTACCGATAAACCCAAAGATTCCTTACGTTGAGTGTGTTATTGAAGGATTGTCCATTACATGTTTGGTGGATAGAGGTGCTAGCAAGTCAGCTACATAATCTGATGGGAAATATATTCTAAATTTCAACTAGGACTCCGTATTTCAACATCCAAATTTTAGCAAGAGTCTGAATTTCAACTAGGGCTCCACATTTCAACAGGGATGAAAGTTGATCCCATTCTAAGCACAAATGTATGTCAGTTTGTAAAGCATAAAGCACATGCCAGCTAAATGCTGAATTCGAGATTGTTTCTGCACAATATGCATTCTACTCATGGACTGGGTTTCAATGGGGAATATACTAACATGTATTAATTAATACTGGATACTAATCTTTATCCTTGTAACTTCTAAGATGCGTTTCCTATATTCTGAGAAAACCAGTCCATGGCTCGTTTATGCATATCTCTGTGCAATTTGATACATTGAATGTGCAATGGTTGAGTTTGCTATGCAGGGTTAATTCGAAATGCAAGCACATAAATGTGAAAAATGATCTTTTGTAGGCGATCGCTAAGAAGGCACTTTGTTCACTTTGTGGCACAGGAAGAACAGAGTGCAGTAGAATGTTACTTTTGCATCCATGCCACCGCTCTAAGCAGGCAGACTCGTCACATGTACCAGAATTCCTAGATGGTGATTGACAAAATGGGAGGTGGTTTTGAATGACACATGATGTCATAGAAAGGGACAGGCATTTCTACAGTTTATATAGATAGGACCTATATTCTGGGTAGGTCTCAGAAAAAGGCTTAAAAAGGCTTGGCAGAGAAGGTCTGGGGATTTTTCCCTCGCTCTCTGGCTTCGGGTTCCTGGCTGGCAGCCATCTCAGAAGAGTTTTGCTGACCCTGGGAGAAGTGTGCAGACAGGAGCTGACAGAGGATCTCGTGTGCCTTTTATTTCATGATGAGTAAGCTAAACTGCTCACTTTGGTAATACTTCTTAATATGTACTTTGACTTTTCGTGTCATTAAGAATTCTCAGCGTTTACTCTAGCTAATTCACCTCCATTCTTTCTACGTCTGAAGAGCTTCACTCTATCAAGTAATGCTACAAACTAATGCCAATATTGCTCTGTTTTCTTCTAGATAAGCTGCAGAACCTTTACCCAAATTGTTACGCTTCCCTCAACTAATGTTATGCAACCAATGAATTAGATTGCATCTCAGTGTTTTCGGACTCCAGTTGCGGTCTTGCGCTTCACTACAACTTCCTAGTGGTGGTCTTGTAATACGCATCTGAAGGTACTGTTTGTTTCTTGTTGTTATTTGCCTCTGTAATAGATCTCCAATCACAGAAGGTTGGCTATCAAAGCAATGAGGACAAAATAATTAAAAATGTAATTTTATGGTATTGCTTCTCAGCTGATGATTATTCAGTGTCCTTTCAAACACAAAAAGATAAAGAGGGTAAACCACGTTATTCTATTCAACCCTAAGTGCCACCTTCCTTCAACCTTACGTTTGCCATTGTAGTTCTGTCTGCCTTTTGGGCTCAGCACCTCTGTGTTTATGTCTTTACTCTGCTACAAGGATGGCTACCAGCAAAAGCACTCAAAGAAATGCACCAGTCACAAAAAACTCTAACGCTTCTTCGACCAACCTCTAAAGACCCAAAAGTGACGCACCACCTCCGCTAAGCATCTCTGATCCAGCCATCGAGGCCATTTTATTAGAAACAGAGCACTTAAACCCTTCATTGAAACAATGAATCAGACATTACAACAATTGGATGACAGGTGGAGGGGCTTTGAGAATAGAATGGAGGCGGTGGAGAGAAGAGTGGGTCAAGTGGAAGATGTATTCCCTAGAGTGGCGCAGCTTGAGAGGTCCATTAAGGACCTTCAAAAACATAACAAAGATTTAGAAAACAGGAATAGATGCAACAATCTTCAAATTTCCGGCCTACCTGAGGGTTGTGAAGGATCACACCCCATTGCTTTTCTGCAAAAATTACTGCCAGCTATTCTGCATCTACCCATGGAAACGACACTTACCATACAACGGGCTCACTGCATTGGGCAACCAAAATCATCTGTGTCATCCCATTCTCCCCCTAGAACACTCATATTTTACCTACTCGAATGCACCCAGCTCCAACTCATCCTATCTACATCCTAAGAAAAAAAATCTTTTATTTGGCATAGAAACAAGCTTTATCTATCTTAGGACGTGGCAAGAAACACTGCCTTATGGAGGAAAGACTTCTTATCTTTTCACCCTGTGCTGAAACAGCTCAACATACGGTATGGTCTGTATCACCCATGTTCCTATAAGGTCACACATAGGGGGCGTTCTGTAATGTTTGACCACCCAGCAGATCTAAGAGCCTTCATACCTATACCATGGACACTTCTCCTCCTGTGAATCCCTCAACATCCTCTGGTACATGAGTGTCTCTTCTGTTATGGTTATTCACAGTTTTTCACTTAATGCAATTATTATCCTCGTATTATAACCTGGTGGGACGGGCACTGTGAAGGCGTCTCTCTTCCGCTGTGTGTCGTCTCTTTCCGTTTGACGGCCCTGCAGGTGTTACCTGCCTTTGCTACACTTTTCACCCTTTTTTTCCCCTTTTCCTGGTCTGATTTTCCTCTCTACAATGCTAATGTCCTTGTCCTTTCTTATCTTAAGGTTTTTTATATATTCTCTACCTCAGATTAAACTACTTCTCAGCAGACCCCCCCTTCCCTTCTCCTGTCTCCTCATGTGTTTCCCTTTTGTATCTCGATTCATGGGATTGTCTTTGCATTTTGACACTACTGAAACCTGTCGTTTTGATGAAACGACTTGCTTTCACGTATTTTATTTTATTATTTGTGCTCTTCTTACAATGGATCTACATTGTGTCCTTAACATCATTTCATCTTGACTATGTTATTTAAATGTATTACGTGGAACATCAAAGGTTGTAATAACTCTATTAAAAGATGCAAGATCCTATCCCATCTTAATAAACTGAAACCATATGTAGCATGTATTCAAGAGACCTATTTATCTAGTAAAGAGGCCATGAAGCTCAAAACCTTGTGGGTCAAAGAAGTTATCACTAGCCCCGCAGTTGGCAAGAAGATTGGAATTGCCATATTACTTAGCAAAAATCTTCCATTTAAAATTGTAGATCAAGACGTCGATACCGAAGGGTGTTGGGTGTGGGTCAAGCTCCTGGTTGACCCCTTACACATATCTATTCTAAAAATCTATAGACCCACCCTACCTGACCCTAGCTTTTGGAGTTCTATCAAAGAGATGATCATCAGGAACGGCTTTACTAATCTTATTGTTTGCGGGGACATCAATCAGGTTCTCGACCCGTTCATGGACCGGCAATCCAATTGTGTATTTAAAAGCACCAAATCATATAAGTCCTTTCTAAGTTGTCTGGCCGAGACTGGTTTAATTGACTCCTGGAGGCTCTCCCATCCCACACAGTTGGATTACAAGTTCCACTCATCCCCTCATAAAACTCTTTCTTGCTTGGACTATATATTCTCCTCCAAAACTCTTACAGATACCATTGTCGATTCCACTATTGGCAACATTATAATCTCCGACCACGCCCCTGTTATTACCTCTTTTGATTTTGAAGACATTAGGAAGCCCGCCTCTCGGTGGAGATTTAATAACCACTTATTGCAAGATCAACAATTTTCATTCCTACAACAATACTTTAGCGAAAACCTGGACAGTGATACCTTCACAGCAAACAACTGGGATGCATTCAAGGCTGCACTTAGAGGCCACATTATGGCTTATTCAGGGAGGATGAAAAAACTGTGTAAACAACATCTCAATGACCTCTACTCCCAACTGACATCCGCTGAGTAACACTATCATCAGAACTCCACTGCTATGAACCTCCATCGTGTCATGGCTCTACGTTTTCAAATTAATAAAGTCCTTACTGATCTGGCTGCTGGAACCATCCTAAAATATAAAACTATGATTTATCAAACATCTAACCAGCCCGGCAAGTCACTTGCATCATACTTAAAGACTAAGAAAGAAAAATTTTACAGGGTTGTCCTCTCTCTCCCATTTTGTATATACTCTCTTTAGAGCCTCTGTTAGAGCTCATAAGATCTGATAGAAATGTACCAGGAATTCCAGGAGGTTCATTGTATATCAAAATTGTGGCATATTCTGATGATGTACTCATCTCCATCAAAAACCCCAAAATCCACCTTCCTCACTTACTCAACACTCTTCACCTATTTAGCCTAGTGTCAGGATATAAACTTAACAAGGACAAATCCAAAATTCTACCCCTCAATACTTTCTGTTTTAAACATGATCTAGATGTCTTTGGTTTTAAATGGCATAGCGACTCAATTAAATATCTTGGTATGCGTTTTGCCCCCACTGTACATGACACTATCAAATTTAACTTGCAGGTAAAGCTAGACAAACTTAAAGACCTTACTTCCAAGCAATGTACCCTCTAAGCTGTGCACATGTGCGCTTGCCCAGCTTCCTTCTGTGTGCCGCTCAGAAGATTTTTAGCAGCGCACACAGACAATTCTCATCTATTCAAAAAGATTAAATAAGGCACAAGCCACAGCAATTACCTGAAGTGTTCTCTCTTAAAATAAGCAACTAGTCTTAATATTGTGCTAATTTGCATTACACTACTATGCACCTAAAATCCCTAACAGCAAAATACAACACAAGAGGTTAATAACTAATATGAAAAACTGGCTCCATGAACAGAAGAATCTAACCAAGATATGGCTGCATACGTTAACCAAAGGTTTTGCCTCCCCACCCATGACTCCTAAACCTGACTCTACCACACTTTTACCTTATGACTTTAACTTCTGCCCATCTACATTAAGATACTACCAGACAACCTTGACTCTTCCTCTCTTGGCCCTGCGAAAGGTTAGAAGACGTGTACCTACATCCACTTGTTTTATGTTTGTTGTAAGAGGAATAGCGTTCACACGCTAGAACTTTTGTGCCTTACCAAAAGCGTCACCAACACTATGAAATCGAATTAAGAGCTTAAATATCGGATACTGACTGTAAGTAAGCAGGCTACTTGGATGTGTAATCAAATCCAATACTTCCTCTTCTTTGTACATATGTCACGCAAGTGCTTTGAAGCAGCCGCTTGTAAGGTAATGCATTATAAAACTCAAATATTAATTTGCGCTCTAAAGATTTTGAAAAGACAAACGTGATGCTCAGTATCTTCTACTTTAGCATTACTAACATTACCCTATATGTAGAGAGCAACATTGTAATATCATTTACTTACCCTACAAGGGAAAAGGTGCATAGACTATGCCTGGGATTTCTCGTCCATAGTATCATGGCACCAGGTATTCAGACAGGAAAATGCTTTTCACACAATCTGCATTGTTTCCAAGTGTTCAGTGTTCCTTTGGGCATAGACTTTCACACATTATATGGTAACTCGCTTCTATACAAAAACAGTTGTACTGAGCACTTGTGTAATCCTACAAAATGATATAAGTGTGGGGTTTGTTGCAAACAATCTTGTATGCATTGCAAAAGAATTGTGTCATGCCATTTCTTAAAATACACATCATATGTTGAGGCATTTAAATATGCCTTGCTTGCAAAGTATTGTGGGTCTGCAAATATCCCAGTGAGTATTTACTGCTGCAATCCCTCACTTTTTACAGTGCTCTATCAACTAGTATTGGAGACAAGCACAGGGGCCGGGGAAGGGTGTGGGTGGAAGCATCACTCCTTGTGGGTGATAAACAAAGCAGCAAATTTCAAAGACCAAGTCAGACGTTTAGGCAGTACACTGAAGGAAATGTATTGCGTGTTTGTTAAAGGATAGGGCATTCTAGTACCCATCTAACAGCACCTTCTTTTTCTTTCTATGCTGAACTGCTGAGGGCTTTTCAATATAACCATGTGTTCTGTGTGTGCATTCTCTTGCATCTCCCTGCATCTTATTTAACTGATCGCAAAGAATTACAGAAGAGGGATCCATAGTTACAGAAGAAGGCACTAAATCAGTTGCATCTCTCATGAATCGATGCAATTAACTTAAAAGGCATAGGTGTGATTTTCTTCAACAGAAGAAAAGATGCAGGGAGATGCAAGAGAATGAAGAAGTCTTGGACTGGTTGATGGGTTTTCTGTATATTCACATATGACATTTTATTTAAGCCTATGTGTTTAGAAAAAGTGTTGTAAGATTATTAAAGAATTATTGGGGCTGGGAAGAGGGCATTCCTTTCCAAACTCTCCTCTGCGACGGTAGCTCACAAAGTGGCTTACCACATTAGTCAGCTGCGCACACCAACAGCCAACTGGTTCCGCAGAATAAGATGTGCCTTGAGACCATACCAATGGTACATAAGGTGCTATATAAATGCAAAGTAACATAACATTACATAAATGAATAATATTATTTTGCCACTTCAGTTGCAGTTGTCAGCACATTATGAGACTTGAGTTATTAGAATAGAATAAATCCTGAAAAAACACTAGTAGAAAAAGTGCCTCCTCTGTTTAAACCGAAAATAAACACTGTCCCTCCACCCCAGTGGTGCCTTAGTGTGAGCAAGGATAGGAGGAAGTTTGGGTGGGTGATGAGGTGGCTTGAGAGGGGGTTTGGCATACAATAGAAGGGTCGTTGGAGAAGGACTGCCTACCTTCCCGAGTATACCTGTGTACTTTCTCCCATCCCTTCATCTCCTATTCCCTGCCCTTATTAAAAAAAAAACACTGAACATTCTATGTTGCATTGTTTTCTTTACAAAACAATAACATACACATATTTGTCAGTGGCCAGGGGCTATTTTTTGGTATTGTAGACACACATGAGCCATTTTTGTGGTTTAGCGTGCATTTTAAAGTCTCTCTATTTCTGCCCCCAGACCTCCTCTTTTCCCTCCCTTAAATGTAGGATTTGAATGAGACATGCACAGACACCAACACATGTATGCTAAATTGTTTTTTTTTTAAAAACTAAAGAATTTGTCAGTGGGCAGGTGCTACTTTGAGCAAATATGGCCAATGTTGAGCATTTTTATGTTACCATGAACCCACACACCCACAAAAATAAACGTATCTCAAAATGTGCCAATTATTCTCGTTTTGCTTAACATATGTCTACAAAATATATATTTCTTTTGGAGTGGTTTATTATGATTTGTGTTTAGCGTATACTTGGAAAACAAAAACACATCTTTCTTCCAACTAAAGCCTGGAAGATACATGTGTTCAAAATTATTTGTTTCAGACTGTGCTCAAATCCCTGAATCACCGCTTAACTGGAGTTTGTGATCTGAAACAAATAATTTTTTCTCACTGTGAACTGATTCTGTCTGCATTATACTCGAAAAACAAAATGCCCCATTCATTCTATTGCTCCATAAATAACAACAGTAACTATTTGTAGAGTGCCTGGATACCATAAAATGGCAGCATTGCACGACATAAATCAACATAACATAATTTGCACATTATACATTTTATTTAATTTTGGTTTTCTCATGGCAATTTCTTGTAATGTTGCGTTCCATGATACCAACAAGTGTGAGAAACCAAAGGGTGTCTCACCAGCTAGTCTTCAGGGACTTGTCATCCAGGTGGCCGGGACACAGCAATTGCTTTTGGATCCAGTTCCTGGGGGTGGACTAGTGCGGGAGGATCACCTGGGTGAGGGGTCTTTGGGAAGTGGGGGTGAGGCAGCCTTTGGTGAGATGCGATATTCCCCCTTTTTTGTTCATCCAACCCCTCCTATTTGTCAGGATTCTCCGAGGTCCCAACTCCCGACACTCCCTTTTTACACAAACACTGGTCTGAGGAAGAGGATGACTGAGAGCAACAAGACTAACTCTGACACATCGTACTGGACATGTCCCGCTAATCAAGTCAGGCAGGAATCAGGCTCTTGACTTCAAGTGTATACACCGGATACCAATTTGCTCTCCTCACACGGATACAAGGCAGAACCTATAGACACACTCTGAGCAAGGCGGAACATGAATACAAGCAGAACTTCAGGGGTGAAGGCAAGTCTACTGGAGCAGAGCGGCAGACCAAGGACTGAGAGCAACAGGTCGAAAACCCCAAGAGTTCCCTACTGGAGGTCGTTGCCTCTGACAGGCCGCTAAAGACACATGGAGAATCCAGATCCCGCATCAGAAGGCTGCATTGTGTTTCATGGACACCAGCAACCCTCCTGGGTGAATGGCAGAGTTGGGGAGGTGAGGCCAAGTCTGTGGTACTAACCTTGACTCATGAATTGAAAATGGTAAAACTAAGAAAGAAACACACACAGTGCCAGTGAGTTGGCAAGTGACCATTGAGAACGCTGTGTGTTAAAGTTTGAAGTGGCAACATTATGTCGCAAGTGAAGACTGCAAGGCAGTCCTGTGAATGAACTTTGAAGTAAGGACAGCAGTGAAATCAGCAATACTGAGTAACAGAGTGGTCCGGCAAAAGGAAATAGCCCACCCGAAAGTCTCTGTGAAAAGTGCATTGTTTGAAACAATATAGTGAATGAACTGCAAAAGCGAAGTATGCAAAATTAACTCCTAGAAAAGGAGAGAGTGAGAGTTGAACTGTGAACTTTGAGTCAAAGTGGTCCTGTGCAGGTCTGTAAAGAAAGCCCTGCATATTCAAAAGTCTTCAACATCTGAAAGTGGTCTCAGCCCGAATGATGGAGCCCCGAAGTTTAATAAGCTCGGGGAAGGGAGCGCTCTTGCAAGTTTTATTGAACTTAGTTTCTGAAGAGGTCTGAGCCTACGTGAACTTTCTTGTGAGAGGTCTGAGCCCACTGAGGGGGACGTACGTGAACTTTTTGTTGAAGCATTATTTGGAAGTCTGGAAAGAGAGACATTAACATGGAAGGACAGGTGTGCCTTGAACCATGGTTTATTGTATTGAAAACCCAAGCTAGAGTGTGTCATTCTGCCTACAAGGACTGCCTTACTCTGTGTGGCTAGCGTGGGAGGAGAGCTGAATCAACCATATTTATTCTTTTGAACACTGATTTTTCCTTTGCATACATTTCTCCTTTACACACTTTTTGTACAAGAGATAGGGCAGGTATTAGGATTTGTTAGCGTAAGCCATTTTGATTTGACAGACTCCACTAGGACTGCTTTGTTTATCATTTGATGTTTGAGACTACTCCCATCTTAGTTATAGTTGCAAAGTAGGAGTTTTTACAACCCCAAAATCTTCAATAAAGGTTTTACAAATTGTACCTATTGTGTCATTGTCATACTGATACCATGCCTGCCCTACACAAGTATCAAAGCCTCATGTCGCTTCCTGTCACATAACTTTCTGTGATTTCACAATGATGTCAATACATATGCAAATTAGGCCCCCCTGCACATTATCTTTCACATGGGCCCTCACACATCATAGAATTTGCCCTGGATTTTGATAAAGAGCATAATTATGTACACAAAATTGCCTACATCCTTTCCAGGGGCACCGTCTCACTGACATCTGTTGCCAGCTTTCTCAGCAGAACCATGTTGGCTACCCCTTCTGAGAGACTGCTCACTCAATTGGCTGCCCATTGAGAGCACAGTATATGCCATGATATTTCTATTACAAAAAATATGTTAATAAGCACATGTTTTTCAAATACACTGGACGAAGGCTATTGAGCTCCATTATGTTCCGCAATAAATGTATAAACACTGATATGCATGTAGTTTTACATTTTATGAAAACAATGGAAAAATACCTCTGAAAAACCGGAAACCTTAGTTGTAATCCACCAGAGCTGACATGAATCAGCTTATTTAAGTAACTAAGTAACTATACCTGCAGAGGTTAGATAAAGACTTACACTGCAGAGTGGAGGGCAAGTGGCCAACCCAGGGGTCATTATGGACGTTGTACAGACAAGAGAAAAACTGGCAAATGCCATTCCTGAAATGTGCCTGACGACAGCTGATTGTGGTAAAATCCATATATGTTAGCAGAACAAAGGGGAATCTCTAGCAGACTTTCTAGTCTGGCTCAAGATAGTCTTTACTCCACAGCCAGGTTAAATAAATCCAACAGATGCTGCACAAAAGACTGTGGTAAATGCATTTGTTATGGAACTACAACACAATCTGGAATAGCTACTCAATATTATTTGTGCCTGGTATGGAGCTAGTTAGGGTAAACAAATACCTTATCAAATTTGATGAGGTAGTGAACCACTCTGTCATGTGTCAAGAACAAAAGAAAGAAAATGCGGCAATACAAACTCATGGCCTTGAAGTTACAGCATCTGCAAGGGCTGCTGTCTAAGGCACTTATGAGTGTGTTTGGAGCGGAAGGGGAAGGGCTCTGGGAAGGGGAAGTGAAATGGTGCAAAATGCCTGGGTATTGTGAGATCCACAGAGTGCAATTATTCCAAACAAGATTGTCACTGGACGATCAAATACCCCAAGCTGCCCCAATGAAATGTCCAGCCTCCTTCCAGATTCACTGATATTCCCTAATATAGAAACTCCAGCATCAGATCAAAAAGTGTGGCAATTGGAGCACTGCACAAATGTCGATATCAGGACAGCCTGAGAGAGAATCTGATCATAAATCTCCTGGTACCGATAAACCCAAAGATTCCTTACGTTGAGTGTGTTATTGAAGGATTGTCCATTACATGTTTGGTGGATAGAGGTGCTAGCAAGTCAGCTACATAATCTGATGGGAAATATATTCTAAATTTCAACTAGGACTCCGTATTTCAACATCCAAATTTTAGCAAGAGTCTGAATTTCAACTAGGGCTCCACATTTCAACAGGGATGAAAGTTGATCCCATTCTAAGCACAAATGTATGTCAGTTTGTAAAGCATAAAGCACATGCCAGCTAAATGCTGAATTCGAGATTGTTTCTGCACAATATGCATTCTACTCATGGACTGGGTTTCAATGGGGAATATACTAACATGTATTAATTAATACTGGATACTAATCTTTATCCTTGTAACTTCTAAGATGCGTTTCCTATATTCTGAGAAAACCAGTCCATGGCTCGTTTATGCATATCTCTGTGCAATTTGATACATTGAATGTGCAATGGTTGAGTTTGCTATGCAGGGTTAATTCGAAATGCAAGCACATAAATGTGAAAAATGATCTTTTGTAGGCGATCGCTAAGAAGGCACTTTGTTCACTTTGTGGCACAGGAAGAACAGAGTGCAGTAGAATGTTACTTTTGCATCCATGCCACCGCTCTAAGCAGGCAGACTCGTCACATGTACCAGAATTCCTAGATGGTGATTGACAAAATGGGAGGTGGTTTTGAATGACACGTGATGTCATAGAAAGGGACAGGCATTTCTACAGTTTATATAGATAGGACCTATATTCTGGGTAGGTCTCAGAAAAAGGCTTAAAAAGGCTTGGCAGAGAAGGTCTGGGGATTTTTCCCTCGCTCTCTGGCTTCGGGTTCCTGGCTGGCAGCCATCTCAGAAGAGTTTTGCTGACCCTGGGAGAAGTGTGCAGACAGGAGCTGACAGAGGATATCGTGTGCCTTTTATTTCATGATGAGTAAGCTAAACTGCTCACTTTGGTAATACTTCTTAATATGTACTTTGACTTTTCGTGTCATTAAGAATTCTCAGCGTTTACTCTAGCTAATTCACCTCCATTCTTTCTACGTCTGAAGAGCTTCACTCTATCAAGTAATGCTACAAACTAATGCCAATATTGCTCTGTTTTCTTCTAGATAAGCTGCAGAACCTTTACCCAAATTGTTACGCTTCCCTCAACTAATGTTATGCAACCAATGAATTAGATTGCATCTCAGTGTTTTCGGACTCCAGTTGCGGTCTTGCGCTTCACTACAACTTCCTAGTGGTGGTCTTGTAATACGCATCTGAAGGTACTGTTTGTTTCTTGTTGTTATTTGCCTCTGTAATAGATCTCCAATCACAGAAGGTTGGCTATCAAAGCAATGAGGACAAAATAATTAAAAATGTAATTTTATGGTATTGCTTCTCAGCTGATGATTATTCAGTGTCCTTTCAAACACAAAAAGATAAAGAGGGTAAACCACGTTATTCTATTCAACCCTAAGTGCCACCTTCCTTCAACCTTACGTTTGCCATTGTAGTTCTGTCTGCCTTTTGGGCTCAGCACCTCTGTGTTTATGTCTTTACTCTGCTACAAGGATGGCTACCAGCAAAAGCACTCAAAGAAATGCACCAGTCACAAAAAACTCTAACGCTTCTTCGACCAACCTCTAAAGACCCAAAAGTGACGCACCACCTCCGCTAAGCATCTCTGATCCAGCCATCGAGGCCATTTTATTAGAAACAGAGCACTTAAACCCTTCATTGAAACAATGAATCAGACATTACAACAATTGGATGACAGGTGGAGGGGCTTTGAGAATAGAATGGAGGCGGTGGAGAGAAGAGTGGGTCAAGTGGAAGATGTATTCCCTAGAGTGGCGCAGCTTGAGAGGTCCATTAAGGACCTTCAAAAACATAACAAAGATTTAGAAAACAGGAATAGATGCAACAATCTTCAAATTTCCGGCCTACCTGAGGGTTGTGAAGGATCACACCCCATTGCTTTTCTGCAAAAATTACTGCCAGCTATTCTGCATCTACCCATGGAAACGACACTTACCATACAACGGGCTCACTGCATTGGGCAACCAAAATCATCTGTGTCATCCCATTCTCCCCCTAGAACACTCATATTTTACCTACTCGAATGCACCCAGCTCCAACTCATCCTATCTACATCCTAAGAAAAAAAATCTTTTATTTGGCATAGAAACAAGCTTTATCTATCTTAGGACGTGGCAAGAAACACTGCCTTATGGAGGAAAGACTTCTTATCTTTTCACCCTGTGCTGAAACAGCTCAACATACGGTATGGTCTGTATCACCCATGTTCCTATAAGGTCACACATAGGGGGCGTTCTGTAATGTTTGACCACCCAGCAGATCTAAGAGCCTTCATACCTATACCATGGACACTTCTCCTCCTGTGAATCCCTCAACATCCTCTGGTACATGAGTGTCTCTTCTGTTATGGTTATTCACAGTTTTTCACTTAATGCAATTATTATCCTCGTATTATAACCTGGTGGGACGGGCACTGTGAAGGCGTCTCTCTTCCGCTGTGTGTCGTCTCTTTCCGTTTGACGGCCCTGCAGGTGTTACCTGCCTTTGCTACACTTTTCACCCTTTTTTTCCCCTTTTCCTGGTCTGATTTTCCTCTCTACAATGCTAATGTCCCTGTCCTTTCTTATCTTAAGGTTTTTTATATATTCTCTACCTCAGATTAAACTACTTCTCAGCAGACCCCCCCTTCCCTTCTCCTGTCTCCTCATGTGTTTCCCTTTTGTATCTCGATTCATGGGATTGTCTTTGCATTTTGACACTACTGAAACCTGTCGTTTTGATGAAACGACTTGCTTTCACGTATTTTATTTTATTATTTGTGCTCTTCTTACAATGGATCTACATTGTGTCCTTAACATCATTTCATCTTGACTATGTTATTTAAATGTATTACGTGGAACATCAAAGGTTGTAATAACTCTATTAAAAGATGCAAGATCCTATCCCATCTTAATAAACTGAAACCATATGTAGCATGTATTCAAGAGACCTATTTATCTAGTAAAGAGGCCATGAAGCTCAAAACCTTGTGGGTCAAAGAAGTTATCACTAGCCCCGCAGTTGGCAAGAAGATTGGAATTGCCATATTACTTAGCAAAAATCTTCCATTTAAAATTGTAGATCAAGACGTCGATACCGAAGGGTGTTGGGTGTGGGTCAAGCTCCTGGTTGACCCCTTACACATATCTATTCTAAAAATCTATAGACCCACCCTACCTGACCCTAGCTTTTGGAGTTCTATCAAAGAGATGATCATCAGGAACGGCTTTACTAATCTTATTGTTTGCGGGGACATCAATCAGGTTCTCGACCCGTTCATGGACCGGCAATCCAATTGTGTATTTAAAAGCACCAAATCATATAAGTCCTTTCTAAGTTGTCTGGCCGAGACTGGTTTAATTGACTCCTGGAGGCTCTCCCATCCCACACAGTTGGATTACACGTTCCACTCATCCCCTCATAAAACTCTTTCTTGCTTGGACTATATATTCTCCTCCAAAACTCTTACAGATACCATTGTCGATTCCACTATTGGCAACATTATAATCTCCGACCACGCCCCTGTTATTACCTCTTTTGATTTTGAAGACATTAGGAAGCCCGCCTCTCGGTGGAGATTTAATAACCACTTATTGCAAGATCAACAATTTTCATTCCTACAACAATACTTTAGCGAAAACCTGGACAGTGATACCTTCACGGCAAACAACTGGGATGCATTCAAGGCTGCACTTAGAGGCCACATTATGGCTTATTATGGGAGGATGAAAAAACTGTGTAAACAACATCTCAATGACCTCTACTCCCAACTGACATCCGCTGAGTAACACTATCATCAGAACTCCACTGCTATGAACCTCCATCGTGTCATGGCTCTACGTTTTCAAATTAATAAAGTCCTTACTGATCTGGCTGCTGGAACCATCCTAAAATATAAAACTATGATTTATCAAACATCTAACCAGCCCGGCAAGTCACTTGCATCATACTTAAAGACTAAGAAAGAAAAGTTTTACAGGGTTGTCCTCTCTCTCCCATTTTGTATATACTCTCTTTAGAGCCTCTGTTAGAGCTCATAAGATCTGATAGAAATGTACCAGGAATTCCAGGAGGTTCATTGTATATCAAAATTGTGGCATATTCTGATGATGTACTCATCTCCATCAAAAACCCCAAAATCCACCTTCCTCACTTACTCAACACTCTTCACCTATTTAGCCTAGTGTCAGGATATAAACTTAACAAGGACAAATCCAAAATTCTACCCCTCAATACTTTCTGTTTTAAACATGATCTAGATGTCTTTGGTTTTAAATGGCATAGCGACTCAATTAAATATCTTGGTATGCGTTTTGCCCCCACTGTACATGACACTATCAAATTTAACTTGCAGGTAAAGCTAGACAAACTTAAAGACCTTACTTCCAAGCAATGTACCCTCTAAGCTGTGCACATGTGCGCTTGCCCAGCTTCCTTCTGTGTGCCGCTCAGAAGATTTTTAGCAGCGCACACAGACAATTCTCATCTATTCAAAAAGATTAAATAAGGCACAAGCCACAGCAATTACCTGAAGTGTTCTCTCTTAAAATAAGCAACTAGTCTTAATATTGTGCTAATTTGCATTACACTACTATGCACCTAAAATCCCTAACAGCAAAATACAACACAAGAGGTTAATAACTAATATGAAAAACTGGCTCCATGAACAGAAGAATCTAACCAAGATATGGCTGCATACGTTAACCAAAGGTTTTGCCTCCCCACCCATGACTCCTAAACCTGACTCTACCACACTTTTACCTTATGACTTTAACTTCTGCCCATCTACATTAAGATACTACCAGACAACCTTGACTCTTCCTCTCTTGGCCCTGCGAAAGGTTAGAAGACGTGTACCTACATCCACTTGTTTTATGTTTGTTGTAAGAGGAATAGCGTTCACACGCTAGAACTTTTGTGCCTTACCAAAAGCGTCACCAACACTATGAAATCGAATTAAGAGCTTAAATATCGGATACTGACTGTAAGTAAGCAGGCTACTTGGATGTGTAATCAAATCCAATACTTCCTCTTCTTTGTACATATGTCACGCAAGTGCTTTGAAGCAGCCGCTTGTAAGGTAATGCATTATAAAACTCAAATATTAATTTGCGCTCTAAAGATTTTGAAAAGACAAACGTGATGCTCAGTATCTTCTACTTTAGCATTACTAACATTACCCTATATGTAGAGAGCAACATTGTAATATCATTTACTTACCCTACAAGGGAAAAGGTGCATAGACTATGCCTGGGATTTCTCGTCCATAGTATCATGGCACCAGGTATTCAGACAGGAAAATGCTTTTCACACAATCTGCATTGTTTCCAAGTGTTCAGTGTTCCTTTGGGCATAGACTTTCACACATTATATGGTAACTCGCTTCTATACAAAAACAGTTGTACTGAGCACTTGTGTAATCCTACAAAATGATATAAGTGTGGGGTTTGTTGCAAACAATCTTGTATGCATTGCAAAAGAATTGTGTCATGCCATTTCTTAAAATGCACATCATATGTTGAGGCATTTAAATATGCCTTGCTTGCAAAGTATTGTGGGTCTGCAAATATCCCAGTGAGTATTTACTGCTGCAATCCCTCACTTTTTACAGTGCTCTATCAACTAGTATTGGAGACAAGCACAGGGGCCGGGGAAGGGTGTGGGTGGAAGCATCACTCCTTGTGGGTGATAAACAAAGCAGCAAATTTCAAAGACCAAGTCAGACGTTTAGGCAGTACACTGAAGGAAATGTATTGCGTGTTTGTTAAAGGATAGGGCATTCTAGTACCCATCTAACAGCACCTTATTTTTCTTTCTATGCTGAACTGCTGAGGGCTTTTCAATATAACCATGTGTTCTGTGTGTGCATTCTCTTGCATCTCCCTGCATCTTATTTAACTGATCGCAAAGAATTACAGAAGAGGGATCCATAGTTACAGAAGAAGGCACTAAATCAGTTGCATCTCTCATGAATCGATGCAATTAACTTAAAAGGCATAGGTGTGATTTTCTTCAACAGAAGAAAAGATGCAGGGAGATGCAAGAGAATGAAGAAGTCTTGGACTGGTTGATGGGTTTTCTGTATATTCACATATGACATTTTATTTAAGCCTATGTGTTTAGAAAAAGTGTTGTAAGATTATTAAAGAATTATTGGGGCTGGGAAGAGGGCATTCCTTTCCAAACTCTCCTCTGCGACGGTAGCTCACAAAGTGGCTTACCACATTAGTCAGCTGCGCACAACAACAGCCAACTGGTTCCGCAGAATAAGATGTGTTTCAGTGTCTGCCAATATAACGCAGCATTTCCTTCTCTTCATTCATAGGGTGTTTATAACACCTGTGAAACTTTCAATAACAAAGAAAGTTAATGATGACACATGTTGGACATGTGGTTATTCTCCTGCCTCATATGATCACATGTTCTTTAATTGTCCTTTTGTTTTCTCTTGTTGTCAAGATGTATAGAAATACATTAAATATATTTTTTGGTAGATGTCCAGCTATCCTTTATGAATATTGTTTTAGGTAGTTTGGCTGTGACTTCCAATGATTTACATGCCCTGCTAGACAGTGTCTCATGTCAGCAATGTAGAAATTAAAAAATGCTGAGGCCATTATGCAAACCTGTTTCAGCCCTCAGTAAGTGGCAATATGCTCTGATAATTTGCCATCTAATGAAAGCCATACCTGAATCGAAGTATCTCTACGAAATTGAAGTATCCAATACTGTATATATGTCGGACAGTTCGCTTTGGATCATTTAGATTTTAGGAGTTCTCTCAAGACAGAGTCGAAAGCCGTCTGGAGGTAAATAAATGCTGTGTAAAATGGCTGTTTTTTTAACTTCCTAGTACTTCATGATGTGAAGTGTCTGTAAGTTTACAGCTGTGCTCATACCCTTAACAAATCCCGTTTCATAAGGGTCTTGCTGGTCGGTTGTATCTAACCATTTATTAAAATCCCTCAGTAGCAACCTTGCATAAACTTTGACAGGCAAGTCTAATAGTACCACTGGTCTGTAATTCTCAGGTTTGAGGCAGTCTCCTTTTTTGTAAATGGGAACTACTATTGATTTCCGCCATGTTGGTGGTATTTCCTGACTTTCAATTATTTGAGCAAACAAAGTATATAGTATCTTAGCCCATGCTTGTGGATGTTGTTTCAGCATGGAATTAGATAAGACATCAGGCCCTGGAGATTGTGATGTGCTTTGTTTGGCTATAAGACGTATTATATCTTCAATGTCAAACCTTATGTCTGTACGTTCAACTATCTGCTTCAATCGCACAGGATTGTTAAGTGGGACGTCCGCACATAATGCTGCATAGAATGTCTTCCAAACGTCTTGTGGAACAGCATTGACCTGAGCTGGCATCTGAATATTATTGGTGACTTTACTTAAAAGTCCCCATACTAGGGCGCTGCTTTTCAATGCTATTGCTGGTAACATATGTTCCGCATCATTCTGAAGCATTTTTGCCTTTTGACTGTTCATCCAGTTTTTTAGTTCTTGTTTTTAGAGTTTTCAATTCCTGGATTCTAATCAATAGTGGCAATTTGTTCAGTGCTTGCTGATTAGCTCAATAGTTAGCTTTCCTGTTTACAGGTTCCCTGTCGTATTGATGCAGGTGTCCTGTCTGAACATTGGTTTGAGTGCTCTTGGAGATTTTAAATGGTATTAGTGCTGCAACATACTTGCCCTCTGCATAGATTACCTCTGGATACAATAGGTTAGCAGGGTATTTCAATGCACAGTCTAGTTTATGCAATAATTCAGGGTTCCAGCAAAAGCGAATTTTCCCATTCGGGATAGTTAAATAACGGACATTTGATGATTCATTTTCTGCAATCATAGTTGACCAACGCCTTGACAGCAACAGCAATTCATGATCATTGGCCACTTGAGGTAGTACTTCAAATTTTTCAGCATATGCAAATAGGCCTCTTTCTACATAGATGTAATCAATCAGGGATGCTTGAGAACCTTTATGCCAGTTATTAGATGGTGGTATGTCTCCCAAAACAGCCCCATTCAGTGTTACTAATTGTCTATCTTCCATCAGGCTTTCCCATCATCTTATGGTTTTACCTTGTTGTACCGCAACAGCTTTTATGCCTTTTGTATTTAAATCCCCAGCTAATATTGTGTGATGCATTGTACTGTCATTAGCTATCAAATCCAGGAGACTTTCCAAATCATGCAAAAGCAGATCCTCTCCTATGCCTTTGTGGTTCCAATATACATTCATCAATGCAACTGTATGTACACTTGATTACATTTTTACTAGCTGTAAATACATGTCCGGTAACACACATGGAGAGATGCATAATCCAGCTGCAGTTCTGACAGCCACTTATAATCCCGCCATAGGTCTTCCTTTTGGCGTTGTCTTTGCTGGTACTAATGTAAGTTCATGGGTATCCCAAACTGGAGGAAAAGTAAGCCATACTTCCTGCAGGGCTAAAATATCATATGTCACAACTGAATTCAGATCAGTTTGTGTTATGTTTTTGGCCTCTTGTATTCCAAGACGCTAGTTTACATTTACTTCTGATTGCTTTTGCGGATTGTTAATAGGAAAATCAATTGACTACCTTCAAGGGCATCACTTCTATCCTATGGATTGATTTAAATGCTCCTTATTAGCATGTCATTCTAAGATCTAAGTTGGTATCTTGCTGGTGAGACCTGCTTTAAATATTCCCTAAAGGCAATTCTGATAGATGTTGTTTGGTTGTGTATTGATGGGATAGAAGGAAGCCTAATTAATATAGTGAAGTGTGTGTTTTTCATGTTAAATTCATGACTACACCTGACTGCATCCATATCTTGACTATGATAAAATCCTGGTCATTACAAAATTTGACTAGCTCAATATCTGTTGTCGTTAGATCTTTCAACAAGGGAATATCACTGAATATATTGATTCTGCGTGTCCTATTTAAATCAGAAGTCAGGAAAGCTCCTCTTCTACACTGCAATACTAGTTGATGATGTGCACAACTCGTACATCATGTCTTTATCTGTTTCCTATTATTATTTATTTCAGGTTGCTTAGAACTTATTCAGATATCTCACATAATACAATCATCAGTTTTCATGTGAGTGGTAATCTGAGTATCCTGCTTTGCTCTAGAATCCTTGTCCTGTTTCCTCTTTCTCCTTCTTGACGAGAAATACATTGTGTTGCCGACTTCGCAATTTGCTTGATTCTCGCCTCGAGAGTAGTCATGTCATTTATACGAGTATCTATCAATTTTGAATCTCTCTGAGGAACATTGAGAGTTTTGACTATTATTTTGATGTTTCAGGCTGCTTAAATCTTGATAAGGCGTCATTTCCCAAATGAGTGATATTTTGGTCAGACTGCTTTACTCTAGTGTCACTATCTGGATGATGTTCATGCTGGATGTTACTTCTTTCTGCCTCTTGGTGAAGCAGAAACTGTGTCACAGATTTGTCAATCTGCTCATGACTTTCCTCAAGAGTAGTCATTGCGTTTAGAGGAATGTCTATCTCCTGTGTATTTGCCTGAAGGGCATTCAGTGTTTTTATTATTATTTTTGATGGTTGGTGTACAATTTTAGCATTTTGATCTCTTCAATTGTAGCTAATAATGCATCTAGTTGTTCATGGTCCATATTTACTTCAGTATTTGGCTTAAGGTCTATTGCACGCACAGGTCACTTTTCTTAGTTACTGTGGCGCTTACTAGCTGCGTGTTGGTTTTCTTCGGAGTTGTTAAAGAATGAATAGAATGCAGAGAAGCTGATCGCTTGCCCGTTATCTTTTGTTTAATAGTTTTAGTTTTCTCCTGTGATTGAATTATGAGTATTTAGATTTCCCTTGCTTGGAAAATCATCTACTGTAGAGCATTGGAGGCGGGAGCAGCGGTCAAACTATTTTGGGACTGCAAACTATCACTATCAGACTGTATTTGAGACATCATGCTGCTTTTATTAGTTTTTTGTTTATTATTCTTTTTTTTTAACTTTTCCTTGCTCTAGTGTCTATTTTTTCCAAATTTGGTTCCTCTAAAATGATTTTATCCAGCTGTGATGCCTGTTTATTCTAACCCTGCACTTCTTTGTTATTGATAGTTTCATTGTGAATTTGAATGACAGGGTCCTGATTTTGATTTATTTGTCGGTCTGAGTTAATGAAATTCACTTGAGTACTGGCATCCTGCTTTCGGCAATGAACGATTTTCGTATCTTGTAGTTCTAATAAAATGCTTGTTTGCTCATTTAACTTTGTGTCCAGTGTTTCATAAAGTTTTGCTAATGTGAATAGAGCGGTATTCATTGCTTGTAGCGTTATTTCTGCTCTACAGGGCTTAATCCCAGGTGGAGGAGAGAAAGTGGGAAGGGAGTGTTATTTTGTTTTTCTAGGGGTAGGGCGGGAAAATGCATTGACAGAGCAGATGAGTCATGTATCGAATTAGTGAACATGACCGGGGATTGAGAGAGATCACGTGTCTTTGCAAGAGCGTTTAGTGGTGTTGTAGCCGATGGAGTATTATCGTGCAGCTCTTCTGGGTTTTGAAGCGGCAGCAGCTCCATATCTACTAATGCTGGATTCAAAGGTGTGGGATGTTTCAACCCACTGGTCCAGGCCCTGCAACATTACTGTGCATTGCTGGCAGCAGAAACCTCAGAAATGGCCACTGGAAAGCATGCTGCTTGCTAAAAATAACACAAAATTGCGCAGTAAAAATCTGAAAAATAGGCCGCCATCCACATGAACACAGGAGACCACTGCCAAAACCCACTATTGGGCTACCCACCAGTGGCCTGAAAACACTTGAAAAAGCAATGCTGATTGCCCAAATAAACACAGAGTTGTTTGGAAATCTGTTTCCTTGGTTGTCAAATTTGCAACAATTATGGCTTACAAACCACCTAAAAGATCCAACCTCCTTGTTGGGTGTTCCACATCATGCTACTGCTAGAATCCGTACAATTACAATGTCAGCAAGAATCATATGTTATCAGAACAAAATCCACTTTTAAAGATACTTGATGGAAAGAAATCTGTCAAAATGGGTGCAGTACCGTTACTCGCCTCTGACAGACGCTGGCGATCTCTAAATCTGACAGGAGAAACTTGTGTTTTCAAAGTTAACGGTGTCAAAGAAGGGATTTCCATCAAATGCATATAGAGTGCCACACATTGATTTCATGTTGAAAAAGACTGGAATTAAAGATATGTTTGCTTATTTTAAATTTATACATGTAATGATTTCACAAGGAACTATGTCACAATTGACCAGACGGCAACCTAAATCAGCTAAAACTTCCAAAAGGCTTTCTTCCCCTGAGAACCTCCCACCTTGTCAATTCCCACCAAAAGGAGAGGATTTTGCATGGGTATGTTAATCAGAAAGAGAGGAGATTTTTTCTGCTGCCCGGAGAAAGAAACAATGGGTTCCTTGAACTGAATAGAAAATGCTAATTCGGGTGTGACTGACAACAACAGCTCTGGCAGGAAGGCAAGCCATGTGACCCTCTGACACAGCCCAGCTTTGGAGGCGGGCCAGACTGGAAATGTGGATTGAAGTGAAGTAAATGTATGTTTTAGAAAAATGCTTATAGCAAATTGTACAGAACTGACAAAAATATGAAACTTATAGGTTGTTAAAATGAAAAATTCGCTCAGAGTTTAAAACTAATTTGGAATCTGTCTGATGTTCTGAGACTGATTCATATTCCAGCCATTGTGTTTATGTTAAGAACATGACAAATTACAGGAATATGCCCAGATGGGATGTGTATGCATGTATAAAAATTGGTGCAGAACTAACATTGAGAAACCCACGAAAAGTGCGAAAAAGTTGTCATTTATGAACTAAAGCTCGCAGGAACATGAGAATTGGACCGCAATGTACCTTAAGCAATCTGTCATGTAATTATGTATTATTAACAAGTTGTGCATCTTGGCAATATGTTTTTTGGGGAAAATAGATTTCCTAAGTAAAAGCAAAGGGGAGGGATTTACTTTGGACCATAAACACAGTGTCACTCTGACACATATGACACACTGCTCCTGTCTCAAATCAGGAGAGGGGAAATTCTCTGACCTATCAGATCCTTAGAGGTTTGGGCATAGATAATCAGCCTCCCCACCCACTTTGGAAATGGATTAATAGGGGCTGCTGAGGACAGACAAGACACACACACTTTCCACTCATCAACTGATTCGTTGGCGAAGCACCCTGCAGGAAGATCCAGGCTCCAGACATAGATCCAGACTCCAGACTCTAGAACCAGATTCTAGGACTTTGAAGCAGAAAGGCCCAACCCAAAAGCTGAACTCTTCTCAGCTGGCCTTCAGAATCTTAAGCAACCTGATTTTAACCCCTAAACTTCCAAGGGGCACTACAAAATCCAACAGCCTGACTGAGCTGTTTTGCTGTTCTAGCTAAGGACCCCGTGCTAGAGCCAAGATCCAGACCTGCAGAGCAGAGCTGTAACCCAGAACCTGTCAGATCCAGTCCAAGAGGCCGCTCAGACCAGAGTCCAGGTGCCCTGAATCCTGTCCGGTGGTGAGTGAAGTCCAAACCTTTGACGAGATCTTTCATGGGCCCATTCCATTCCAAAGCCATAGCAGTGAGTATTTAGTATAGAACTGTCCATAGTCATATCTTAGTTTAAATTAATCATATTCAATCCATTTCAACCTATCCAGAACTGCATTACAGAATCTTGTGTCCATCATGAACTCTTCTCATTATATGGCCTGTGATAATTGTAGCGATAATCATCTGTGCGCTGACATTTTCTGAAGAAAGTCAAGTGTCCTGGCGCACAGCAATCAGAGTGGAAGGCGCCCTGTTCTGGTGGTTGTCCCGTTGGGTATCTTGTACTTTCATAGCTCCTTAGTATAAGTCCATCTTGATTCCTAATCTTTAAAGCGCATCTTTCATTTTGAATCTTAACTCGGTTTCTGAAAAATATACCTTCAGAAAAACCTCTGTAACTTTTGAACCGTATGCCTAGAACTGAAATTTAAATTGCATTTTGAAGCTAACATCCAATTCCTGATAGTTTTGCTGTAATAGCATTTCCTGCACACGGAAAAGTTGCTGCAATTTTGCAATTTGGCTAAATTTCATTCCATAGAAAAACAGCTATTTCTTGCTTTCAACTTCTGTATTTCGTTTTCCATCTGCTAATCATTCTATAATCATTGCTAGTGTTGACCTGAACCAATCCAAAACAACTCTCACTAGTTCTTTTAGCATTTTACCCATTCAATTCAAACCACATTTAAAAGCAATTGACCTGTTTAAAAGCATTTCTGTTCTCTCTAAGCTAGCTGGGGGGAATTGGGATTGAAATGCATTGTTGATTGTTATTCCGGATACCTGTGTGCCCTTATTCCATCTCTTCATATTGCATATTGGGGGGGACTGAGTAGCAACAGGGGGAAAGAGTGATCATATTGTCTTTTGATTGAAGTTATATCAAGTTTATTTCTGTGCTGCATTCTTCCTATCATTGCAATCTCTTGAACCCATACCAACTATTCACTGCTACATTAATCCTTCTATTCCTACTCCTAATTGATTAAAGAGGTTGTGATATTGTAATATTACCCATTGCTGATCATTGTTCATATTCATAAGTGTGATATTCAGATATTATTCATATTCAGAAAAGTGTAATCTATATATTGTTCAATTCTTCAAATAAACCTTTTTAATTTGCAAAACAAACCTATTTCTTGGTTCAGTGAGACCGGGGGAATTCAAAGAGAGGGGTACATCATCCAGAATTAAATAAACTTTTGACATAAAAATATATAAATAAGGGTTTCCATTGGGCATCCCATACTAGGCATTGACTTAGTTGGAGTGCCCGATTGAAATCACTAACAGATTGGGGGCTTGTGGCCGGGATTTCTGGATTAGATCTACCACTTGTGCAGCTTATTACAGTGTGCTAACCAATAGGATACATACATCCTGTTGGGCTAACACGCTGTGTTACACTGGAAAAGCACTCCTCAAAAGGGAACGCTGTAAGGAAATGCTCTGTTTTACAAACATAAAATAAAAAACCTCTGTAATTCAGGAAGGAAATTAATATTTCCAAAATGGCGGCATTGGTAGACATCAAGATAGCTAGAGAACACCTTTTACATATGTTATTTGTGAGAGGTGAGTGGAATGAGCAGGACCAGAATGTGTGGTTGCAGGTAATCACACAACAGATCACTGCAACTGGGTTATATAACTGGAGAGATCAGGGTCCCTTACATGTGGCCCTGAGTGAACTATACATGGCTCCTAAGACCAAGGATGAGCAAAATAAGATTGCCAAGATAGCGGCATATTTAAATGTATCTATGGGAGACATACAGGACAAATATGCTGAAGGCCAAGATCTGGCAAGTAGGCAACTGATGGCATTAGAAAAGGCCCAATCTGACCTGGACTCTTCTGAGCAGAGGCTGCATAAGAGCCAGGAGTCAGAAATGAAAGCATGCAGTATATAGTTATAATCAAAGAGGATATGGGTATCCTGCAACAGGAAAAGGCAGAACAGGATACCAGAATTCTGGCCTTGCAGAAGGGGTACCAAGAAAGTGTGGACTCCCTACTGCAGAGCTAGAAAAATCTGGAGCAACAACTGAATTTCAACAGGGCATGCACAGAACAGGTTATCACCCTGCAAAGCCACCTAGATAGAGAGAAGGCAGAGAGCAATACATTGATTTTGAAAGACCTGGATACCCAGGCAGAGTTTGATGAAGAGCGCCAGAAAGCTGGTGCCCTTCAAAGACAAAGGGACGACCTGGCGGCACAGAGGCAAGCTCTAACTCAGGAAAGGGACACCTTAGGCCAGGAAGTCTGTCACTTAAAAGGGAAACTGGAAGAAAATCACCTGGCCCTCCAGGGACTGGGTGACCTCCAAAAAGAGCATGAAAGATTGTTAGAGCACACCAGGAGGGTGGAAGATGCTCTGGCAAGAAAGGAACAGGCCAGTAGGGATGGGACTCAGGAGGTAACCCTCCTGCAGCAAAGACTGGCCTAGTACTCCAAGACAAACCAGGAAGCACAGAGAGAAAATGAGGCTCTCTGTCAAAACAATGATAGGATCCACAGGCAGGTAGCCATGCAAGAGAGACTGATAGAGTCTAGTAAGGCCTTGATTGAGGAACAGAAAGCTCAGGCTCTTGCATGGCAACAGGGAGCAGGGGCTGATAGAGATGAGGTTCGTTGGGAAAGGGAAACACCTAAGCATAACCTCAGGAACCCTAGTACCAGAGGCCTTCATCTCTCCCAGTTCCTGGACTCTGCCACCCCCATGTCCACTGGCGCACATGAGCCCAGGGCCACGGGGATGGCAGATTACTATCCAGTTAGAAGTATGGGGCTCATAGACCAGTACCTCCCAGGAATGGATGGGTGGCATCTGGGTATGGACACCCAAGTACTGTTAAGTTTAGTGGGGAACTCCAGGAGGGTAGGCCCACTAAGGGCATCCTAAAAACCTCTGCCCAGCTAGGACAGTGGGGGGGGTACCCATCAAATCCTGGGAGCAAGGAGGAATCGGAAGACTCCTCTGAGCGCCCCAGGACACAGGAGACTAGGTCCCCACATTCTACCAGCCATTCCCAGGCTCGCAGAATCTGGGAGACCCTAGAAGACCAGACGGGCACATCTGGGAGCAGTGCCTCTGAGTCAGAGGATGAATGGACCAAGGTGACCCGAACCAAGAAGGCCAGTAAGGCAAAAAGGGCCTTGCTTAAGGACCCCTTAAAACAGATCAAGGCAATAAGGAGCGTCAGCACGCCTTACCATAAGAACGCTAAGTATTCTGTTTGGGAGCACTTAGAGCTCTTTGAGCAGATGATGGAAACTTTCCATTTGAAAGACAGTAGTAGCTGCATTCAGTATGTGAAATGGACATTCTCACCAGAATACTCCAGTTTCTTTGCGGGGCTGGAGGACCAAAATCATTCTAGATGGTCCACATATACGACGGCCATCTTCAAGCATTTCTCTGTACACAGAAATCCCCAAGAGACTCACAAGGCAGCCTACAACTTGCAATGTGAGGAGGATCAGGCCCCACAAGAATTTGTGCAGGAACTAAAGCGTGCCTTTCCGCAGACTACCAGAAGGGTGCGGGAGCAGAGAATTTGTTAATACTTTTTCCATGCTCTACCAAAATACATCATGACCCAGATAGTGATAGATTTTCATGAGAAAAGATCACTAGACTGGGTCATTGAACAGGCCACCTGGATCTATAAGGTGCAAAAGCCCATAGACAACAAGAATACCCAAAAAAGCCCAAAACCAACCAGCACCCCTGCTGCAGCTAAGGTGGCAGAGGTAAAGGTTTCCCCCTTTTTGGATTTGGAGATGGGGGGCCTAAAAACTTGCCTGCACAACAGAATAATTCCAAGCCCCAAAGGCCCTTGTGCCAGTCACAGACAGGGAGCCAAGGAGGTAGTCCCACAAATGGGATCCCTCAATCCCCTGACTATATAAGTCCCCGCTACAAGGGGAACAGACCCATCCTGGGTAATGTGTGGACTCCTCCAGCCCAAGGGGGGATCCAACCAGGCACCTAACCCAGGGAACTTCCCTCCTAATTTCTCCCAGGAGGGCAGAAATTCCCCAAATCCTGGACAGAACTTCTTCCCCAGGTATCCACAAAACTTTCAACCCCAAAATCATCCATCCTTCTTTCCCCAATTTCCTGAGCCCAGAAAACATAATCTGGGAGAGGGGAGGCCAAGGTTGGAGGGGTACCCAAATCTTCCCAACCCGGGGTATTACCAGAGAAGGGATAGCTACCTTCCCGAGATCACCCCAGGGGAGAATACAGAACTCCGTATCAGCCTGAGCGGGTTTCACAGCTAGAGCGCCAGGTCCAAAATATGGCACAGGATCTGGGTCGCATGCTGAGGGCTCAGCAGAACCATCAGATGGGCATGTCGGCACAGAATGCCTCCAACTCTGGACCTGGTGCTCTAGAACAATGACGGGGACTGCACCCCGACAACCCACCGGTTCCCAGGGAGGAGGCACAAGGGGAAGGGGGGGTGAGAAGCCTTGGAGGAAGCTTCCTTCCCCACTTGTAAAAAGCCCCTGGAAACCCAGGAACCAGAAACAAAATCTCCTGCCCCGAAAGTCTGCCACCCAAGGAGCAGAGAGGGGGTAGGAGAAACAAAGGATCCAAAAAGACCCATTTTGTGGAGAAGGTACAGATCTTCAAATTTGAAGGAGAGGGGTCCTCAGAGGATCCTGGGAAAAGGATCTTCTCCTTCAGAGATGGGGAACTCCTCCCAAGGGAAAATGGGTCCCAAAGGATTCAAATCCAGACTGGGTAGATGTGGGGACTGAACTAGCGCCACCCACCATCCATTCTCAGAACCAACAGCATCAAAATCCCGTGGTTCAAACCCATCCTGGTGACTGCCTCCAAGAAGGTGGGGGGGCGGCCCAGAACCCGAACCATGGGAACTCAAAACTTCTCCCATCTCTAGTTGCCACCTTTTTCTTTCAGATTCCCTAGGCTCCCCTCAGAATTCTGCCCAAATCTCTTCTCTCTCTATGTCCAAAACTAGAAAATTAACCCACCAGTTGTCCAGAAATGTGCATTATCTGTGCCCCCTTGCAGAGAAGGAGGGAAGATACTGTGCCCCGGTACAAATACAGGGGCAGGGTACAATTTTGGCACTGGTGGACACTGGATCCCAAGCTACCCTTCTGTCCAAAAAGGCCTTTTATAAACTGAATTCAGGAAGGGGGGAGAATTATCAAATTCCTCTCACCTCTCTTCCTGGACAACTTCAGAACTTTGACGGGGAGGAAATTCCTGTCGAGGGGACTGCAGATTTAGACATTAAAATTGGGCGACACAAGGTGAAGCACCCGGTTATAGTTGTGACTCCAGAGGGCACCCCTTGTTTACTAGGGAATGACCTCCTGATAAGGTTGTCACACCTAATAGACTGTGTAAACAAGGTCCTCTGGACCCAGACTAGCCGACCAATAAAGTTAAAACAGAGTGTCAACCATGTTAGTTTAAACGGCACATGCCACATGGTTGAACAAAAATCTGACCAGTAGAATTTCACTTCCAGAACAACCAAATTCCAGATGTGACAGTAATAGCAGTAGGACAACAGACTGGTGATGCGGGTCCTCTCTATTTCTGAAAATCAACCTTCCTTCATGTCTAAGGTGGCATTCCACACTGGAAGGAAACACTCTGAAATGTTTTACCAATCCACAATCAGACATTCCCACTCCCATAGTTCAGAAAGATGTGAAATCAGCTCAGAGCCTGGCTGATATTCAGCAAATTGGGGAGCAGTTGTTCATCCCTGTTCAGTTAAATGAAGGGAAGGACTCTGTTCTCGCCCGAGTGTGTGAACAACGGTAAGAGCTTCATCAGCGAAGCCATGTTCCGCAAACTCCCAACAGATCCAGCCATTCCCACATTTAGACTGATAGACAAATGGGAAATGGATCTGGAAGCACCCAATTCCAAACATCTCTTGCCAAGCAGGTGTATGCTCATAATCTCCATAGGCAACAATAGCATAGTCCATAATTGTTGGGTCGTGCGAGACATCACTGCCGCCTTTTACTTAGGCAGTGACATTCTCAATTGCTTTGCCATTAGTTTGGACCTAATAAACTTCAAAGCTTGGTCCTGATTAGCAGATAATCCCATGGGCTTTGATGACCCAGAGAAAGCATTTAGGTAAGCACAACTGCTGCCTTATGCAGTTGAAATTCAGATTGGAGAGGAAGTCACCATCCCAGAAAGGACCCGACAATTCTCTGTGGAAGTGAAAGTTAAAAGAGGACAGAAATTGAAAAACCCTGATGCTTATATTCATCTAAATGCTTCTCTCCAACAGCAAGGTTTGGGGGTGAACCCAATACCATTAGTCAACATAGAACATGAAACCATTCCAATAGAGATGGATAACAACGACTTAAAGAGTATCACTCTAGCCGCATGCACCATTATTGGAATGGCGGTTGATGACCAACATTTTTCCATTGATTTAGGGAATTAATTGTTAGCACCAATCCCCAAGGACTGGTTTTACAGGGACAGTGATGACAGCACAACACCAGACAGGATCTTTACCCGGCATGGGGGGAACTTCCCGGTGTACACTTCTTGCCCATATGGTAAGGAAGATGTGACCTGTGACTTCAGGAGGGATGAGGTGATTTTCCAGGTCCATGAGGGCTGCCTTTCCCACCTGAAGCCACCAGTCCAAATCAGCACTCTGACCAGGGACTTCTCCACCCAGCTGGAGGAGGCCGCTGAGATAGCAAAACCAGAAGCCTTTCCAGGCTTCAGGCAGATGGTTCAAGAGAGAGACAATCTAGCTGATGCCTGTGAGACTCTGGAGCAGAAGCACAAGTTGAAACAAGTTTTCTTGGATTTTCAAAATAACTTTGTGGTGGACTCATATGACTGTGGTCAAACTGACATCCACACAACAACAATTCCCATGGACCCTGGCATGACTCCAGTGTTTGTGAAGCAATATCGCTTGCCTATCGCATCAATGGAGTCCCTTACTGAAATAAAGAACCTTGAGTCCCGTGGGATAATCCCTCCAGTCACAGCACCTTCAATAATCCGGTGCTGGTGATATTGAAGCCAAACAGCCAGTGGAGACTCTGCGCTGACCATAGGGAGCTCAACAAACGGGTCCATACTACCCGATGGCCTCTTCCCTACATTGACCAGGGGCTGGCCCAGATCCAGGGGTCACAGGTATTCACTGCAATAGACCTGACCAATGGATACTGGACTGTACCTGCCAGTTGGGAGGACCAATACAAGCTGGCCTTTACCTTTGGGGGGCAGCAGTACACATGGACCTGGACTCCCTTCGGATACATCAACTCCAGCAATGAGTTCAATGTTTTCCTACATAAGGCCATGCCCGACCTGGGTGAAAGGGGTAACCTGGACTATGTAGATGATTCACTCATTAAAAGCGCAACTGTGGAGGAGCACATAGCGGAGATCTGTTATTTTCTGACACAGTTGAGGGCTACCGGAGCAAAACTTTCCTTTCAGAAGGCACAGTGGTGTAGAATACTTGTCAATTTCTTGGGGCATGAGATTACTCCTCAGGGTCTCTGTCCCCAGAAAAAGAAAGTGGAAGCCCTCCAGAAATTGAAAGACACCACAACTCTGTGTGACCTAAGGAGCCTCCTTGGACTGACTAATTACAGTAGAAAGTTCATTGTGGGCTACGCAGAGATCACCAGACAACTGATTTATCTTTTGAAGGGGGGGTCAAGTGGGAATGGGGTGCAGAACAAGCTTAGGCAGTAAGACAACTCAAAAGAATCCTCTCACAAGCGCCTTGCCAAGCTTACCCTGTCAGAAACAAGGAGTTCTTCTTGGAGACAGGGTTCTCTAATACATGCTTGACTGCAGTATTATACCAAAAGCATGAAAAGGTCAATAAAGTAATCTCCTATGCGAGTAAAACTTTATCCTCTGTGGAGAAAAAATTCAACGATTGTGAGAAGGCACTCCTGGCAACGGTGTGGGTATTGAAGAATTACCAACCGTTTATCCAGGGGGAACACATCATAGTGGAGACTCCGCACCAGCTTCTCCAATATCTGAAAAGTGACAGAATCCAGGCCGGAAATGTGAGTAATTCCCAAATTACTTCCTGGATTCTGTCAATGCAAGGCTTTCCTGTGGAGGTCAGATATGGCCAAAACAAGAAGAGTCCCCTAGCGCAAGGTCTGGCTGACTTGCATGATTGTGCCAGAGAAAACTGTCCCGAGGACGAAAGTCTAAAAATCAAGGACAACATGGAGGCATACCTCAATTCCCCACACAAGGTCTTTGAAGAAGACAAGTATGAGGGAATGCCCACTGTCTATGTGGATGGATGCTCTTACCATGTTGACAACAATGGGGAAAAAGAACTTGTGGCCGGCGTAGGGAATGCATGGGTGAATGAGTCCCCAGACCCCATCCGCTGGGTACAAGATTGGCCCCCGAAGTAGTCAAGTGGCAGAGTTGATAGCTGCGCATCAAGCCATCCTCACTGCTGTCCAACATCAACTCCATGAACTGGTCATCATCACTGATTCGGATTATGTACGGAACAGGTTCGTGGAGCACCTGGTTAATTGGAAAACCAGAGGCATGCTACGTGCTAATAACAAACCCTTGAAACATGGGAAGTTTATCCAAAATATTGATGATCTGGTCACCTCGAATGGGATGACCATCTACTGGAAAAAGATCAAGGGTCATTCCAAAGTAGAGGGACCAGACAAAACTGGAAATGACTTAGCTGATCAGCTGGCCAAAACCGGAGCCATCCAAGGGGATCTAATTGAGATCGAGTCCCTGTTGGGGGAAATCCAGGTCACTGCTATCGCTAGGTCCCAGACAAATGCTGGTTTGGTTACGGCTCAGAAAGGGGATCCAATAATTGGTAAGTTTTATCAGCACATTGAGGACCCTGAGAACTTTCCCCTAACGGATACCGATTACATTGGGAAAGAGGACCTCAGAGTGTTGATGAAATTTCCAAAAATGTTCCGAATCTAAGACGGTTTGTTGGTGAGGAAATCCCTAGCTGGCCATGATCAGTGGGTGGTTCCTACCTCATTCTGAAGCCTGATGTTAAGTCACGCCCATGATGCAGCCACAGCCGGTCATAGGGGGTTTCATACAACACTTGAAATCTTAAGAGAGGTTGCATACTGCAACATATGGGGCAGGACCTCGACCAATACTTGAATGAGTGTCTTGTGTGTGCACAATTTCAGCCAACATCCCTCACACACCGTGCATCTCTCCAAAAGAGGGGGATGACAATGCCATGGTCAGATTTGCAAGTAGATTTCATTGGGCCCGTGATTCGCTCCTCTAGGGGGAACAAGTACATGTTGACCGTGACATGCCTGTTTTCTAAATGGGTGGAATGTCTCCTGGCCCCAAACTGCAAGGCAGAAACAGCAGCTGCCCTGATGATAAACCACATCTTTTTCACTTTTTGGACTACCCCAAAGGATTGAGTCAAACAGAGGTAGCCATTTCACTAGCGAAGTAATGACAAAGATGTGGGAGATACTTGGGGTCAAAAGGAAGTTACATATTGCTTACCGGCCAGTCTCTAGTGGTGCAGTAGAGAGATATAATATAACCATTGTGAGCATATTAAAAAAGTTTGTGGCACATTCTGGGCCAAGTTGGGATATTCAATTACCTCTTGTCCTAATGGCAATCAGATCTACCCCTTCATCTGCCACTAAAATGTTACCGTTTGAGGTGACGACTGGACGCAGGATGGTGCTTCCCCAGCATCTGCTCTACAGGACCCAAGAGCAGACATTGATCAATGCCTCCACAACTCATGAGTGTGTTGAAAATCTAAGAAAACACCTTCAACATGCTTTGCCTATGCTCAGGAAATCTGAGAGATCTGCAGACAGCATGAAGACCCACTATGACTTAAAGACTACCAGAAAGGAATACAATGTAGGAGACCGGGTCTACTTATACAATTTCCAAAGGAACTAGGCCAAACAGCGAAAATTTCTGCTTACCTGGAGGGGCCCTTTTGAAATTATAGACAAAATCTCACTAGTCGCCTACAAGATCTGCATACCCAAAGGCAGTTTGGCAGAGGGGGAAGATAAGTGGGTCCACATTAATCAACTAAAGTGTTGCCATCCTAGGCACACTGTGCAGCAACTGGAGGCATCTTCTGGAACCCCAGAGGGGGCCACTCCAGCTCCATAAAATTCCAACTCTAAAATATTGAATATATAGTCTATAAAATGTAATAATAAAAATGTGTCCTGATTATCAAAATGTATGTGTCCGCCCCACTACATTAATAGTGGTGGGGAAATGTCTACAAATATGTTTTTTGCTTTGTCATCCTAGGAGAGAGAGAGAGATAAGCCATAATAGATTGGAAACCTGGAGACTAACCAAGGAGGATGACCCGGGGACCGGAAGCAAAGATCCGAGGGGTCTGGAGTATCGCTCAATACTCACATCAGGATTGGCGAGGAGATCCGATCGATCCACCCCTGATGGAGGAAAATATGCTGAACTTGCCATTTGTGGAATCAGAAGAGATGAGGCTGACATCCCAGTCTTGCGAGTTTCCATTGATGGACAATCAACGCCAATCACAAGAGGGGGGCTTGTGGGATGTTTCAACCCACTGGTCCAGGCCCTGCAACATTACTGTGCATTGCTGGCAGCAGAAACCTCATAAATGGCCATTGGAAAGCATGCTGCTCGCTAAAAATCATCCAAAATTGTGCAGTAAAAATCTGAAAAATAAGCCGCCATCCACTTTTGCCTATGTCAGTGAACACAGGAGACCACTGCCAAAACCCACTATTGGGCTACCCACCAGTAGCCTGAAACCACTTGAAAAAGCAATACTGATTGCCCAAAAGAAACACAGAGCTTTTTGGAAATCCGTTTTCTTGGTTGTCAAATTTGCAACAATTATGGCTCACAAACCACCTAAGAGATCCAACCTCCTTGTTGGGTGTTCCACATCATGCTACTGCAAGAATCCATACAGTTACAATGTCAGCTAGAATCATATGTTATCAGAACAAAATCCACTTTTAAAGATATTTGATGGAAAGAAATCTGTCAAAGTGGGTGCAGTACCGTTACTCGCCTCCGCAAGACCCTGGCGATCTCTAAATCTGACAGGAAAACTTGTGTTTTCAAAGTTAAATGTGTCAAAGAAGGGATTTCCATCAAATGCATATAGAGTGCCACACATTGATTTCATGTTGAAAAGACTGGAATTAAAGATATGTTTGCTTATTTTAAATTCATAAATGTAATGTTTTCACAAGGTACTATGTCAAAATTGACCAGAAGGCAACCTAATTCAGCTAAAACTTCCAAGAGGCTTTCTTCCCCTGGGAACCTCCCACCTTGTTCATTCCCACCAAAAGGACAGGATTTCGCATTGGCATGTTAATCAGAAGGGGAGGAGATTTTCTCTGCTGTCCGGAGAAAGAAACAATGGGTTCCTTGAACTGAATAGAAAATGCTAATTCGGGTGTGACTGACAACAACAGCTCTGGCAGGAAGCCAAGCCATGTGACCCTCTGACTCAGCCCAGCTTTGGAGGCGGGCCAGACTGAAAATGTGGATTGAAGTGAAGTAAATGTATGTTTTAGAAAAATGCTTATAGCAAATTGTACTGAACTGACAAAAATATGAAACTTATAGGTTGTTCAAATGAAAAATTTGCTCACAGTTTAAAACTAATTTGGAATCTGTGCAATGTTCTGAGACTAAACTCCGGAAATTATTCATATTCCAGCCATTGTGTTTATGTTAGGAACATGAAAACATTACAGGAATATGCCCAGATGGGATGTGGATGCATGTATAAAAAGTGGTGCAGAACTAACATTGAGAAACCCACCAAAACTGCAAAAAAGTTGTCATTTATGAACTAAAGCTCGCAGCAAGATGAGAGTTGGGCAGCAATGTACTTTAAGCAATCTGTCATGTAATTATGTATTATTAACAAGTTGTGCATCTTGGAAATATGTTTTTTGGGGAAAAACAGACACACTTTCCACTCATCAACTGATTCCTTGGCGAAGCACCCTGCAGGAAGATCCACACTCCAGACATAGATCCAGACTCCAGACTCTAGAATCAGACTCTAGAACTTTGAAGCAGAAAGGCCCACCCCAAAAGCTGAACTCTTCTCAGCTGTCCTTCAGAATCTTAAGCAACCTGATTTTAACCCCTAAACTTCCAAGGGGCACCACAAAATCCAACAGCCTGGCTGAGATGTTTTGCTGTTCTAGCTAAGAACCCCATGCTAGAACCAAGATCCAGACCCACAGAGCAGAGCTGTAACCCAGAACCCGTCAGATCCAGTCCAAGAAGCCGCGCAGACCAGGGTGCCTTGCTGAGAGCAGAGTCCAGGTGCCCTGAATCCTGTCCGGTGGCGAGTGAAGTCCAAACCTTTGACCAGATCTTTGATGGGCCCATTCCATTCCAAAGCCATAGCAGTGAGTATTTAGTATAGAACTGTCCATAGCCATCTCTTAGTTTAAAGTAATCCTATTCAATCCATTTCAACCTATCCAGAACTGCATTACAGAATCTTGTGTCCATCCTGGACTCTTCTCATGATATAGCCTGTGATAATTGTAGCAATAATCATCTGTGTGCTGATATTTTCTGAAGAAACTCAAGTGTCCTGGCGCACAACAATCAGAGTCGAAGGCCCCCTGTTCTGGTGGTTGTCCCGTTGGGTATCTTGTACTTTCATAGCTCCTTAGTATAAGTCCATCTTGATTCCTAATCTTTAAAGCGCATCTTTCATTTTGAATCTTGACACTGTTTCTGAAAAATCTACCTTCACAAAAACCTCTGTAACTTTTGAACCATATGCCTAGAACCAAAATTTAAATTGCATTTTGAAGCTAACATTCCAATTCCTGATAGTTTTGCTGTAAATGCGTTTCCCGCACGCGGAAAAGTTGCTGCGAATTTGCAATTTGGCTAAATTTCATTCTGATTCGGATATGTCAGGTTCAATAATGGTTAATGAAAAACCTGCAGTGACTAGCGAATCCGGTATGATGTCTAGGTTATTTGCAAGCAGTTCAATAAAATGAATTCGCGTGGAATTCCTTTTTGCCAGACGTTATATTAGAACTTGTGGTTGGAGAAATAACCGGCATCTCCGCTGCATTTCCATGACAGCAAAACTTCAGAATATCAGTCGTCATTGACGCGGCACAAGGCTGTCTTGCCAAGTTTCCACTTTTGTAAGATTTAATGTTACCGTTGTACATTTTGGTGTTACGTTAATCATATTAGTTATGGCGGCTAATTACTAGACTGACAGCATATTTGATCTCAAATTATATACCGGTAACATTCAACAATAAAATGTCTTCAATTTAAATAAGTAGCAGGTATGTTAACAACACAATCACACAGTAAAACAGCAAATAAAATGACGCAATCTCAATACATGCAACAATATTCTCAACGTCAAACACTCGCCCGCAAGCCAGCAAACAACCAAATAGCCCTTTGAAAGCCCTTCGTAAATGTGCATGTGCAAATGTGCGAGCACCCTTGGCTTGTGGGAAAGTGGGCAGAGCCAACATATTCCAGATCTAAAAACAAGAAATATATAATATATATTCATATATTCAGGAGTGGAGCACTCTTAAAACCAGTAAGTTTTGGTTCTGTAAATGTCCATGTATCCACAGAGGGATATGCATACAAATTGTACAGTCTTTCAGAAAACATCCTGGATCGAGGAGCAGAGTATCCAGCCAAACAGCCCTTTGAAAGCCCTTTGTAAATACGCAGGCTCAAATGTGCGTGCACCCCTGGTTTTGAAGGCTTGTTGGAAAGTGGGTGGAGCCAATATATTCCAGATCATTTGTAAAGCCTTTCAGAAAACTGAGATCGAGGAGTAGAGTGTCCAGCCAAACAGCCCTTTGAAAGGCCTTTGTAAATGTACTAAGTTCAGGCTTTGCTTAATGTTAGTGACCCCGGTATAAAATAATGTATCAGGCAGTACTCTAAAGGCAGCCTCACCACTATGCCACAAAATACCAAAAATACCACCAACCAAAAATACCACCAAAAATACCTCTAACAAGTCTGACTTTTCCCCTGGTATCCCTCTGTCCTCCACTACTGTCAATGCAGTAGACATTACCGACACACCTGTACCTTGTGCTGTCATTGAGCCTCTATCTATTATGCTGGCTCGAATTACAAGCATGCATGCATTCTTGTTAAGCCCTTCTGACTGCAATAATTTAATATTTTGAGACTGCCTATGTAAAACAAATTGCACAATATATTGCACACAGAATAGGCATTTCCTAGTTTTTCACATTGTAGATCACCATCTAGACTTTCTAGCAGTTTAGACCCATCCCCATCCTGCCCACCCCGGGTACGAGTTGTTTCTTCTCAAACTTACTACTGATATTCAATCCACCTACAGTTTCCATCGATATTGCCCTTCTGATCACCACACTCCTCAAATCTACCTCCAAATTCATCATCATAGGAGATCTGAACCTCGGTTTCAATTACTCTCCTGATCACAGAGCAACACATTATCACAAGCCTTAAGTGAAATTAACTTCACCCTTTGGATCTCCTCTCCCACCCACAACAAAGGCTGCATCCTAGATGGGGTTCTCTCAAGTAATGCCATCATTGATGTCGCAGCCATCAACACAGTCTCATGGACTGACCACTCCCTAATAGGGTTCTGTCTTTCCCTCAAAATACCTCCTGCATCGCAAGTCCCTACTCCCTGCCCAATATTGGTCTGGAACACCTGCAAAATCACCAGCAAATTGTTTGATCCTACGCTCCAGTCACTTCTTAACTCACTTTGCGTACCTAGCAACAAGAGCCCACAAGACCTAGCCAACGACTATCATCATTGCCTACTCCTTACTATGAACCTGCATTCCCTGATAAAATCCCAAATCCCAAAGTCCCACAAAGAAACCAATACTTGCCACTAATACCAACATTTATAAGAAAGCTATAATCTCACAAAAAGCCAATTCTTATAATACTAGAATCTTTGAAGCTGCCTCCAACACTAAAGTGTTCTTCTCTATCCTGAAAGAGCTTGATAACCCTACCCCCTGAAATTGCCCGACTCTTTCAGACAAAGCATGGTGTATCACCATACAAGTCACTCTTGCCAACAAAATGGAGACACTAGTGATCAACATTGAATCCAAAAAAGCCATGCTCACCACTAAAGTTGGTCCACCTCGGAATAAAGAGATTCCCACATGGCACCACTGCCTCTCTCTCTTTCATTTTGTATTCTCTCAAGTGAAACAAGAGACAGTACTGGCAACTATCTCCTCCATGAAGCCCTCAAGCTACAAGGGAGACTCCTGTCCTGTGCATATATTTAAACGCCATGCCCCCACACACGCACCTATTATCACAGATTTTGTCAATGCCTCATTCATGACCAACGAAGGCCCGTCCAGCATAAAGTCAGCCTGGATCACACCTCTTCTGAAGAAACCCTCCCTGGACCCATCATCCCCACCAACTACCATCTCATTACCACTGTCCCCTACCTACTTAAAATCATTGGCGCATTGCCTACTCTCAGATACAATGCTTCCTAGAACAGTACCAACCTCTGGGAACTAGACAATCTGGATTCTGCTTCAAACATAGCACCAAAACAGCCCTACTCGATCTGAAAATACAAATGGACAGCATCTGAGACTCCAGTAACTTAGCTATGCTCCTGCTACATGATCTCTCAGCTGACTTTGAGTTGGTCAACAATGACACCCTATGTCATCACCTCAACCTACACTTCCACTTCTCTCCAGAGGGCACTTCCTGGATCAAATAATTTCTCAGCGACTGCACCACCAGAGTATGTATTGACAATGCAGTGGCTGACCCCATCGCGGTCCATCTCAGAGTACCCAAAGGGTCCTGGCTATCTCGCACCCTCTACAACATATATACCAAACCTCTCTTTCACCTATTGGACACTCATCATTTACACTGACTTTGCAGGCGACACGCAAATTCTCATCCCCATCACATGGGACTACAACATAGACATGGCCTCCAACAACAGATTCTACAGTACAATTCAAAACTGAATGGCCACCCACAGCCTCTGTCTTGATGACGTTTAAACAGTGCTTCTCATCATGATATCCCCCATAGCAGCTAAAAATTCTCAACCCATGCTTCTCCTCCCTCAGCATGGTTCAGTCATTCCGGTACTCAAACATGTCAAAACCTTCGGTATCCATTTGGATTCAGAACTGACAATGTGCAGTCAATCACATCAATGCCCTAGCCGCATCCACCACCCTTACTTTCAGACTCATCTCCCTGAGCAGGCTATTTCTTTGTGCCAACAACTGCCTCACACAGAAGAGAGCACTCATCATCAGCAGCTTACTGCAATGTCCCACTCATGGGTACAACAGCCTCCAATATTGCCAAACTCCAACTCCTAGAGAGAAAAAAACCCTATGAGCAGCACTTGGCTTACATTGGACAAACCACATTTCACTATCTAGACAGGAGGCCCACTGGTTGCCCATAAAATCCTGCATCGATTTTAAAACTCTTTCATTGACCCATTGTTGCATCTACAATTAAGCCCACCTCTACCTCAATAACAGTAATGCCCAAAAATGAACACTTTGTTCCCTAACATCCAGCGTCAGGATCTGACTTGCTACACCTTGCTGCAAAAATAAGATAGCAGGAGGGGTTAGCTTCTGTGTCACAACACCCGCTCTCTGGAACCCCCTGTCGAGTCACATCAGAAAAAAAACCTTCTACGGATCCTTCAAAAAACGTGTAGAAACATGGCTCTTTGACAAATATGTCTAATATCTAAATATAACTACTGAATAAGTGTACATGCTATACCTGCATCCCCTACTCTGTAACAAACACTGTGATACCCCAGGGACTGGGTGTTACAACAATGTATGAATAAATAAACACAACTCAAGCTGTGCTTGCACAGTACAGGAGGCTCCCCACTCAGGTCACATATTCCAATTAGACCTATTTGTCCTAGATTTCACCGAACTGTTCTGCCAAGTACATGACTGTCTATGGCCATCACATGAAAATGAGGGAGAGGGCATTCTTAACGCTGAATCGGTTCAAACATGAGTTTACACAGCAAAATACTTACCCAGAATCCCCAGTATCAGTTGTGCACTAAAGCTTCAGAAGGTATTGGCCTCATAATGCTGTCTCTTTAAAAGTAAGGAATTATAAGGAGTATTCCCCCATTCTTCCTCTACAAAAACCTGGAAATAACAATTATGGATTTGTAAAAAACCTACATGTTGTCAATGCAATTGTGTCACCCACATGCCCAGGGGTCCCAAATCCAACAGATTTTATCATCCTGCATTTCACTGATAGCAACTAATTTCACAGAAGTTGATAGCTGCTCAGTAGTATTCTCTATTCCAGTACATCCAGATAGCCACTGTCTTTTTGCCTCCTCAAATATTGGAACCCTGTACGCTTATACCCACCTTCCACAGAGGTGCACAGAATCTCTCACATTATGTTCCCATCATTTGAAGAAGGATTTGTATGGCTCAAAGCTTCCAGGGAATTGTTTTCTAGCACATTTGACTTTAACATAATATGATGCTTGATAACAGGGCATTTTAGAATTGTTAATAGTCTTAGCACAACAAGGTCACAAAACATCTAAACAGAAATTACAGTTATGCATAGAAGGGGCACACAGGGTGTTTAGGACACAATATTACTGATTTCTAACCAATATAGATGCAGGCGCTATCCTCTAAAGCCTAGACCCAGAATGATAACAGATCAGCACATGCTTGAGAATGGGAAGGTATTGTCACCAATGTAACCGAGGATGTCCAGAAATGGTCAAACCATTACAAGAATGAATGAAGTGAACTGCTCCAGAATCCATACTATGATCTGAAGAGGCTGCACAGGAATTTGAGCAAAGTTAAATGTGTGCTATTGAATGCATCAGCTCTATGGTTTCTTGACTATAGAAAAAAATGCACCCTATAATATACTGAGGGAAATGAGTTTTCACTTGCAGTCCTCATACAACCATATTGGGCCAAACACTGTGAACTTGCATATTAGATTTCAGCAGTTGGCCCATAGGTACTAGGCTTCTAGGTTTTCTTCTTGTCTTAGACCTGTAGCTACAGTCACACAAATGGTTGAACAACGTTGAGGTTTTTTCTTAGATTCTCAATTGGAACGTGCAGATTATCATGCTATCACTATTGAAAATGAAGACACTACAACTTTCACTTTTTCCGCTGGAGCAAGTTTAAGGTATTATTCCTACATTCCACGCATTTCTTTCACACTGACATGCCTTCCCTTCTTGAATCCAACCTCTCTGTTACTTAGCCCACTTGTGAGCCCCACGATGGTGTAGCTATTACAGTCAAACTTAGACAACAACAAAAAACGCATTCACAATGTGTCCTTACAAAACAGAGTTTTAATATACGTTGTCAATGGTTCGAGTTGCCAGGATTAGATGGGAAGTCTGCTCGCAGTGTGCTTCTTCCAAGCAGGAGTGGAAAGTGCCTGACTATGAAATGTAGTCTAACCCGAGCTCGAGAAAAGTTGTCGGCCAACAAACAAGGTGCAACCATGTATACTGATTCAAAGTATACCTTACTAGCTAAGGAAGCAGAGAGGCTGCCTCATGCTATCAGGTTCCCCTATAAAAACAATGAGTATGCACCTGCGTTCTTAGATGCCATAACGTTTCCCAAACAAATATGGATTGTAAAATGCGCAGCACATCACCATTTCATGAAGACATTTCAGTTGTTTCTCAAAAAGTCTGGCGTCGAACCCTCCCGTTTCCTTGCTAACAGTTATACAGGACGCTGATTCCATATCAGAAAAATGACTATTGACCGATTGTGGGATGTTTAAACTCTAACATTCAACACGATGGACATGGTTGCCCAGTTTCACCAAAGGTACCTGTCTTACAACTCATATTTAGAAGAAATTCACCCTAAATCCGGATTGTAATGGGCATCTCATTTTTTTGTGACTTTCATTAATATTCTGGAATGTTGCAAAAGAAAAACTCAATTGGGATGCTTGGTTAGATGGCTACATAGAAAAACAAAAGCTGGGCACAATAGCGCTCTCGGAAGGATAGCTCAAGGGAAATGTGCTTGCCTGGGAAGCAAGACCACACGGAGCAACGCAGTTTTGATCCACGTGTCCGCGCTTAGAAACCTTTGGTTATTAAGTGCGTTATAGATAATTTATCATATCAATAAAGCAGCACAAGTAGCAAAATTCACAGACAAAAGAATTAGTAAAACAGCTGGCGTTATCATAGATGCGTATGATTGCATCTAAGAAACCATGCACTTCCGATAAAACTGGCAATTGCTTTTGCAACATCAGGATCAATTGACATTTAAAAAATATCACTGCATCAGCTGTGCTTAAAAACGTATATTTAAGTAAAATAAGTAAAAACAGTTGCCTCCTTGTCTTAGAACAATAACAGCAGGAGAAAACCAAATGCTGCTCACTTTCAATTTCATAACAGCAGAACTTTCAATTTCATAACAGTGGAGGGAACCCGTATCAGGCGAGTTTGTATTCCATTTGGCAGTGAATTGGGCAAACAGTAAAATGATGATTCCGAACTTCATGTATAATGATCTTTGATTGGCACTGGGAAGCCACATCAGATCATTTTCGTAACCCCATTACATTTTCAAAGGCAGGTAAAGAATAGTTGAGGTACCATTTGCATGCTCTCTAAAAAAAAGTTCCATTGTCCAGGCATTGACCCTTTCTTTAAAAAGACCACGGGGATTTTGCTGTTCGTCTACATGTCTGCCCAAACTGTGGGCAGATCAAGCTCTGCCAATTAGATTTGTATAAATTGTAGTCATTTCCATTTTGGGGCTTCTGTTGACTCTTTCAATTTCCACAAGAACACCCTTATGGAATGTCAAATCATGTAATGTATTAAGGCATTGCCAAAAGCAAATGGGTCTAATATGTGCCTCAAAAATCACTTGGATGAGCCCAATACCATACTGAACTGGGACTGTCGGTGCTCTGCTAGCAAGCTTGAACATTGTTTTCAAAAATGACTTCTGCCCACTGAATAAAGGAGCCAATGCTACATGACCCCACAATTCAGCTCCATACAAAATAGCAGTGCGTCCATGTGCCCGACAGTGGAGATAAACGCCTTTCCACCAAACCTAGCTGCAAAGCTTAGTGTAGCGCCCGATCTTGGTACGAGTTTGCACTAACTACATAACACTTGGTCAGTGCAGGTTCCTCTCAATGAAATTCTCAGGCCAAAGCAAAAATTAAATCAACTTGCTAAATTATTAAATTATTTCATCATTATACTTCAAATGTATTTTTAATGACTTGGTCGTTGGCAGACCATCACCACTGATTTGGCCATATTGATAGTCAAGCATCAAACTCTGCTAAAATTAAATAACATTCCCAGTTGTTTGCATAATCTGGTAGAAATTGGTTAGATTAAAACTACATTGTCAGCAGAAACTAAAATTCCCATCCTGTACCCTCCAATTTTTGAGGCATCAAAATTAAGGTCCTGGATGAGTAATGCTAGGTTGTTTATATATTTAAAAAAACAGCAAGGATACCAATACACACCCTTGCCTAACTCTGTAGGCCATACCAAACATCGGTGTGCATTCACCTTTAAGACCACACCTCACGTTTACTATATTAAACCTATATAATAGCTGAATCATGGTTAGAAGTGAAGGAAGGAAGAGCTTTTTCCTTTAGGATTTGCCATAGAGTTCCACTATCCACGCACACTGTCAAAGGCAGTCTTACTTATATATCAACCACCTGGGTCGTTGGTTAATTCTTTGAGGACAATGACTCTCTTTTGTCTCTTATTCTACCTTCCAATATTTCTCTTATACTTCTTGGAGATGTTAACCTCAATCTTTCATCGGTGCATTCTACTCTTCCTCCACTCCCAATTCTGGATTCCTACATTTTTGCTACTCTGCTTACTCCTACTTCTCATATGTATGATTCCTGTCTAGATTTTATCTTTACTTCCTCCCTTTCCACTTCTTCTGAGTCGTCACTTCCAGTCTACCTGTCTGACCATAAAATTCTTTCTGTCTCAATGTTTCTGATGTCCTGTGTTGCTGTTTCCCTTCCCTTAACTCTTCCTTCATACTGCCACCGTTACTTATGCAATTGTAACACTCCTCTTTTTTTTTCTTCGTGTATTTGTGTTCTACCCTCCCATTCATCCTTTGCTACCTTGTCTGCCAATGAGGCAGCATCCAATCTCCTTTCTTAACTTTCTACTTCACTTGATACACTCTATCCTACTTCTGTTTTCTACCCTTCTCCTAAACCCTCCCAACCCTGGCTCTCTTCTCATCTCTGCAATATGCGACTTGCTCTTCATCATCTTGAAAGACTCTGGCTCAAGTCTTAGGCTGTAGAAAACTATAGCTCCTATTCTTCCTACCATGCTCTCTATGATGACCGTCTTCTTTCAGCTAAACGTTATTATATCTCTAATCTTTTACATATCCAGTCAACTCATCCCAGATGTCTTTTTCAAACGTTTGTGTGTCTTCTCTCTCCCCTACTCCTGATTACTCTATTAAGTCTTCTTTATTAGCCTCTGACTTTGACTCAAGCTTCTCCTCAAATGTGTTCTCTCTTTGCTCTGCTATTGAGTCTTCTACTTTTCAATCAACCACTATTCTCCCTATTTCGTCTCCAAAAGAGACAATTTCTTGTGTCACTCTTATTACCTATGAAGATACTTCCTTCCTGCTGGCTTGGGCTCACCCGACAACTTCTCCATCTCATCCTATACTCTTGGTACATATTTCCAAAGCTTGTCTTTCTCTTGTTTCTTATCTCACCTCTTTGTTCAATATCTGTCTCTCGACTTCAACTTTTCCATCTTTGTTTAAACATGTCTCCATCATTCCAATCCTAAAGACACCTTCTGCTGATCCCTCACTAGTTTCTAATTTAAGTCATATTTCATTACTATCTTATCTCTCTAAAATACTTGAGTGTATTGTCTACTCTCAAGTCTCTACTTTTGTTTTGCAAGAACTTTATTCTTCCCTATTTTCAATCAGGGTTTTGTCTTCTTCATTCTACCGACACTGCTCTCCTTCCTGTACTTGACTCCTCACTGTCTGCATGTTATGCTAAACACTTGTGTCTCCTTATTTTATGAGATCTATCTGCAGCTTTTGACATTGTTGATGATGCTCTCTTGTTGGCTTCTCTTTCCTCCTTTGGTTTTACCAAAGTCTGTTCTTTCCTGGTTTAGTTCATACCTGTCCCAGAGGACATTCTCGGTCACCTGAGCAGGTTTTTTTCTGATACACTAACATTTGCTTATGTTGTTCCTCAAGGGTCTGTTCTGGGTCCTTTTTCTTTTCTCTCTCTATACTTCCTCCCTGGCTGAAGTTATTTCTTTCTTTGATCTACACCATCACGTTTACACTGACAATACTCAGCTTTTCTTGTCTTTTTCATCCTTTTCTTCTAACATCCACAATGCACTTTCTACCTGTCTCCTTGCCATTCAATCTTGGATGTTGGCCCATTTTCTGGTACTCAATGCTGCTAAAACTGAGGTACTTTTCTTCCCCGCTAATACTATTCCTTCCCCCCTCCCTCCTTCTTTTCTTTCATTTCCTCCTCAGCTCCCAATTTCCCTTTCCACCCGTAACTTGGGACTTTACGAAGACTCTGATCTATCCTCCAAGCACCATATTTCGGAATCCTCATGTGCCTGTTGTTTTTACCTGTATAACATTCAGAAAGCTTATTCTTTCTTGACTTTTGCAGCCACTCAACTCTTGATATCTTCTCTAATCTTCCCTTTTCTTTTCTACTGCTCTTCTGTACTATTTGGTCTTCCTCTTACTCGTCTTGTCCCCTTGAAATCTGTTTTTAATGGACCAATTCATCTACTTTATCTTTTAGCTCCTCACAACTCTATTTCTACCTGTCTGTCCAATTTTGGCTGGCTCTCTTTTCAGTCTTGCCTTAAATTTAACTTTTTGTGTCTGGTTTTCAAAACTCTCTATGGTCTTGCTCCTGAATATCTTCCTTCCTTGTTTTCATTCTACACCCCATGCCATTCACTTCATTCTGGTTCACAATTTCTTCTTCTTGTTCCTCGTCATCCGTGTGCTCAGTCTTGTTTCTGTTATTTTCATTGCTTGCTCCTCTACATTGGAATCTTCTTACTCTCTCGCTTTCTCTTTGCTCTATTTCTGTTTATTTCTTATTTCGTGACTCCTTGAGTTTTCATCTACTTCATTCTGGTTAGCATTACAGATTGCTGATTGCATTTCTAATCCTCATTTGTATTGTAGTGTTTGATGAATTAATGTACAGTGCTTTGGTGTAAAGCGCTATATAAAATCCAAATAAAATACAAAGAATACAAAATAAAGTCCACAAAGACCAAATACAAAGGTTGGTCTATTCTGCCTACGATATGATATGATATTTTATTTATATGGGCCCATGCACAAGTGTTTCAGGGCCTCCTAAAGCCTTGTTGCAAAATACTAACCTGACAGGATACAGAGACCCGGTCTTCAAGCTTTTTAATGAGATCATTACTATAAGCTTTAGCAAGGGAATCAGTAAGGGAGATCAGGGGATAGGACTCTGAGTTGGTCTTATCTCTATTTTTAAAAACTGGGACAACAGCTGCGGTCCAAGACCAATGTAAGACACATGACATATGATACAATTAAAAAACAAGATTAAAAATGGGGTCCAGACTGCCAGTTCATTCTGGAAAAAGCCTATACGCATTTGATCAGGGCCAGGCACCTTCCCCCAGCTATGGGATATTAGAGCATCTGTTACTTAAGCCTCTGAAAAAAACGATTGGAATTTCTACAGAGCCAGCTGGCTAGAAAATATTCAGACTCGCAGGCTCATAAAGTGCTTGGAAATGCTGAAACGAAAGAGTGATGGAAATAAATAATGAATCATTGCTTCTGGGACGTCATTTCACCAAAATGCCTGGGATAGCAGCAGAAGTGACATCACATGAACATTGACATCTGATGAGATCACAGGAAGTAATGTCATTTGACCCCACCCCAAAGTGATATCACGGGAAGCGATAGAACACAAACTTTCACCCCTTAAATGAGTCTAGTAATTATTGTATAGAATTCTAGAAAGACACATTATTTGTTACTCCTATTCTTTCTTATTTAGGGCCACTGCTCAAAGTGATACACTTGTGGAACCCCCTGAGCCTCAACAAACATGCCAGCCACTCCAGCCACATGTTTTTTTAAAACGTATTTTTAGGGGTAGCAAGGGAGACCACAGGGGTGGCAAGGGAGACCTCAGGGGTCGCAGGTGCAACCTCTGGTGACCTCCAAATGACATTCCTTCATTGCTTTGATGGATTATTTAGGATCAGTCTGCGTGCCTATGAATCCTTAATTTCTTGTACCAGGGTATGAGAATTTGGTTTCAATTTGAATAAAGTGAGTGGAGGCACATGAATCACAGGAAGGATTGTGAAGACATAATTTTGTTCAATCGTTTTATATTTCCTTTTTTGCTGTGGAATTAAGCATTGCACTTAGTGATGTTTCCCTTGTTTCTAGGGTCACTAACCCTTATTTTAAAGCATGGACTTTTAACATACAAACACAGTTGTGCTAATAAATAACATTATGAGACCACTTCTTTCAGTGTTGTTGGTATTGTATTATTATTTTTTGTATTGTTTTGTATTTATTGATTTATGGTTTATTTCAAACCTTTATCAGATTACATGCAATGTTCCTAGTTGATTCAGTTCTCTTGGCATCCAAAGCAGTTTTAAAATATTAACAGGTACAGCCCTCAACAGAACAGTATATTAGCCATTTGATTAAAAAACCTCCTTTAGAAATTTCCGCAAAAAAAAAAACGTGGCCGTTAAATTATCACCCTTCAGGAGAAAAGTCCAAATTTCATCCCCATCCATCGCTTGACAATGCTCAATCAATTTATTCACGTGCCTAGTTCTTATATCGGTCAAGCCTCGGCAAATCAATGACATATTCTTTAGTGTTTCAGTAGTCTCTGTAACCAAAAAGAATCTATATCCCACAATGGTAGATTTCCCATAGGTCTGCAGTAGTTGGTTGGGTGGAAATAATTTGAATCTGAAATGTAGAAACTGGTTTCTGTACCACCAGTTAGGATCCTTGGCAAAGCATTTGGGCACATCACCCCGATTATTTATTTCATTTTTTAGAGCTTTCAGGAGATGATGCAAGTTTTTTTCTTCCTGAGTTTTGATCTAATCATCTTGCCATAGATTAAATGTCTCCTTCCCCGAGAAGGAATTTAGTTAATCAAGATCAGATTGCAGGTGCTCTAAGATCAAACAACACCCATTATAGCATTGCTCCATTAAGATGTTATCAACTATATGCAATTTGGTCTTTAGCATTTGAAGGGCCAGATGGGAGTTAAAGCATACATTTACGAAACATGGCCAATGACTTCCATGTGGTCCTTGGTTGTAATGAGGTGAGGCCCAGTTCATATCTGATCGAAGCTGTCGAGATTATGTTTTGGAGCTTCAACATTTTTCTCCAAAAAGTGCTCTCTGTTTCCCAAGGTGTAAGTGGGAATCCTTAAGCTCCATGTATTAAAGAAGGGACCACTTTCAGTTTACCAAAAGACAGTACCTGCAAAATAGAAAACTTGCAATAGGTCTTTTGGATCCTCATGCTTTTTCCAAACAGGATTGTCAGCCTGACCTTCAGGGACATCTACCTTGGTTAATCACACCTGCTGTTATTAGTAAGTATCCCCTGAATATGTAATCTGGGAGGTCTTCATCAGCCATTCCTGGTCTACAAACCGGCTGTACGAAGACTTCGTTCTATGGCTTTGTGGACCCAATACCATGATACTTGTCTTGGCAGAATTCATTGATAGACCATTGATCTTCAGATCGATAGTGCATCAAGGGTCCTCTGTAGGCCTATGAGTGTTCTATCAATAAGCACAAGGTCATCAGCGTATAGCATTCTTGTCAGTTTCTCTTTTGCGATTTTTGGTGGGAAGGTTCTTATCACGTCCAGCGACTCCCCTACATCAGAAAGAAATTGGTTCAACAAAGTCGGGGCTAGTGGACATCCCTGTTTCAGGACTCTGAAAGTGTAGATGGGACTTGTCAAGAGACCCCCTAGCGTTAAGATACACTTGGATACTGGTGGATACATATAAAGATTTGATAGGAGCCAATAGGGCCGGTGGACAGTTCTACGCTTCCATTTTGTCCATACTTGTTGGCAATCTATGCTAACAAATGCTTTTTTAAGGTCAGCAAAGGCCAAGTAGACCTTTGTATTGCTGTTAAAAGCCTTCCCTTTCAAAATATGTATTAAAAAAAGTTTCAGGTAAGTACCAACACCCTTAACAAAAGCTGTTTGTCTTTGGTCCTCTCTTTTTGCTGTCTTGATTTAAGTCTGAAATTGTTTTAAAAGGAAGGAAGCAAACAGCTTGCCCAGTGCATCTAATAGAGTGATTGGTTGGTAGTTGAAGGGATCCGACCTATTAGCCCTCTTGTAGATCAGAACAATTATTGCTTTTCTCCATGATTACGGCATCTCACCTTTTTCATTATCTGATGAAAAAGGTCTAAGATAAAAGGATTCCAGACTTCAGGCATGTGTTTGATCATGCTGTTAGTGATTCTGTCAGGCCCAGGATCCCTGGAATAATTGCCCTTTTTGATAAGTAATTCTACATGCATATGGTCCAGTGGAAATGACCAACCACTGTTACTTTTGCCATCCATCTGATCCTTCACCCCTTCAGTGGGTTCATATAATTTTTCATAGAAAGCAATCCACACCTCATCTGAGATGGCGTTTGCCAATGAGGTTGTGCGGAAGAGACCTGCCTCATTAAGCATCTGCCATGTAGTTCTTACATCCCTTTTCATAATGGAAATAAGCATATGCTCAGAGTCTGTCTGTAGGAGCGAGGCTCTGTAGAGAGTCATCCAGATTTTATATTTTTGCTTTCTTTTTTTCATCAGTTTTAGAAATTGATCTTTATCTGGATGGTTAATCAATTTTAGTTCTTTACATAAAAGGATCTTTTGTTGCTTCACTACTGCGTTGAAAATATGCTTATGCAGTGGGATGTTAGTTTCAATCTTATTTACCATTACCATAAATTACAACAAGAGTGGAACATAGTTCAGATATTCCTGTCACTCAAGTTTATTAGCGTATTGTTTATGTACAGAGTAGATATCTTGCTTTCGAAACCTCAGTCGTTTGGCCCCCTGGGTTGCTTCAATGATCATAACTGGCATATCGTGCTGAGGTCCTTTGTTTCCATCCCAAGTTATTTCCAGGAGCAACTGATCGTTTGCAACCTGAGTTAATACTTCAAACCGGAAAATGTCTGGGATGGCTGAGCTGGAGACAAAGAGGTAGACCAAAATACTAGTTAAGGTTATTCGACCAAGTAATCTTTGCCGGGATGTCAACCCTGGTTTTTCCATCAAGAATATGTACGTCTTTGGCATTCATAAACTCTAACCCATTCTCGGCTCTGGATAGTCAAGGTTATGACCAGTTAAGCCCGGACGACCGCAAGAGATTATTTGTCTCTATACAATGGAAATCCCTACAATTAAGAAATGAGGATGAGAGTACAGGGTTAAGCTGTCAATTGCACCCGATACTATATTCAGGAAGTCCTCAATTGAAATTGTGTCAGGGTTCCAATAGATATTCAGAATCAGGCCCTTTGAACCTCATCTCCTTCATCCTCCCCTGTGGTAACTACTAAGGTTTGCAAGAAGGGAATTGGAATTGATGCTTCTATTACTCTGATCCCTGCTTCAGATTTTACAAAACAGAAAAGGCCCACCAAGGGATGACCTCTTGTACCTTCATAAGCAGGGTTAAGGATGGAGGTATAGCCATAAAGGGTCAGGGGCAATGTTAGCCACATCTCTTGTAGGAAAATAACAGCAAACAGGCCTGATATGATATGATACAATATGGCATTTGTAACACACCTATATACAAGTGTTTCAAGGCATGACGAGGCAAGGGAGGGGGAACAAAGGGAAGACAGAGACAACGATCTTACTAGGCCAGGTGGCATTGAGATCGAGAAAATGCAAAGGGGGGGGAAAGTGTGAGGTGAAAGGGAAGGGGGCAGTGCAGTTCACTTGTGTATGGGCACATTATAAATATCATATCATATCATACATGGGATCAATACTAAAATTATAAAAATGTGTGCCCAACTGGTGGCAAGTGCAAAGTGTGAGTGCAGACATCAAGTGCCCAAGTGCTGGTAGGGGGACTGTAGGGATACAGAAAACAGCCCAGAGTGCAAGGGGTGCTGTGGGGGGGGCAGTGTAGGTGTGCAACTGGCAGGGAGGGGTCCTGGGCCCGAGATCAGAGGGTAGCCAAATGACCTGTGCAGTTTCAATTTCATCCAGGAGTTCAGCAGGGGAGAGAAAGAGAGAAAGCAGAAGCAAAGAGGAAGGTCTTCAGGTGCTTCCAGAACTCAAGATGGTTATCCTCATGTTTCAGAGAGGCAGGGAGGCTGTTCCAGAGGGAGGTCCCATTTGAAGAAAGCGCACTACGACCAACTCATTGCTTGGAGAAGAGACTGACCCTGAGTGAGTTGGAGGCAGAGGAGTGAAGAGCTTGCAAAGGAAGATATTTACAAAGAAGGAGTTGGAGGTATTGAGGCCCCAGAAGGCCTTGTGGACAATGCAGATGGATTTTCAATTTAATCCTCAAAGGCACTGGGAGCCAGTGCAGAGATTTCAGTGCTGGAGAGATACGATCCCCGGGCTTGAGGCCAAGGACAAGTCTCGCTGTCCTGTTTTGGATGAGTTGAGGGCAGAGAGTTGAAACAGGGAGATTTAGAAAGAGGCTTTTGGAGTAGTAAAGCCTAGAGAGGACCAGAGCTCTGGAGACAGTGAGCTTCTGGGGGAAAGAGAGGAAAGTAAGAATACCTCTGAGGAGGTGCATTTGGTAGTGGGACTTCTTAGAGACATCAGAGATATGAGGAGAGAAGGAGAGTGTGGAGTTGAAGATGACCACAAAGTTATTAGCCTCACAGGTGAGAGCAGGAAGAGTGCCAAGGGAGGCCAGTCAGAGAGTAACAGGAAAGGAAGGAGAAGGTGTGCTAATGAGGAGAATCTTTGTCTTACTGGCATTAAGGCTGAGATTGTTGGCGGCACACCACTCCTGGATAGCAGAAAGTCAGAAATGAAAGAAGGAGAAGAGGTGGCAGAAGGGAGCCTGAAAACGAGCTAAGTGTCATCCACATAGCACTGAAAGTTGGGGTAGAGAGCAGCAATGCGGTGGGCAAGAAGTGCCAGGTATTGGTTGAACAGCCAGGGAGAGACGTTAGGCCCCTGAGGAACACCACAGGTAGAGAGAGAGATAAAGGAGAGGAAGGACCCTAGTTGGACCTGGGAGGGTTGATCAGAGAGGAAAGAAGCAAGCCATGCCATTGCCTGATCGGTGATACCCAGGTTATCACGAAGACGGTTGAGCAAGATGGCATGTTTGACCATGTCAAAGGCAGAAGAGAGATCAAGTAAGATGAGGAAACAATGTGGATATGATATAATTAATTTATAATGCACCTATACACAAGTGGTTCAAGTGTAGGATCATGCCATCTGTCAGCAGATGTAACAAACCCCTGGTGTTCCAAAATTCACAGTCACTTGAAGTGTCTCATTGTTAATTATAAGTTTGGTGAAGATTTTTAGAATGGCCCAAAGGTTTGCTTACGTTGGTTTTCCTTTGCTGTAAATCAGATGGATAATGTAAGGCGTGAAGGTGCAGGACTGTGGGGTCCTATATGTAATAGCTGAGTAGCTTCTGAAAAGCCCAGCGGTGAAGTTGGCGGCTCACGGTGATCGCACATCATACAATCGACTTGAGCCGCCAACTTCGCTCGCTGGCCCGCTGTGCTTTTCAGAAGCTACTCAGCTATTATATCCAGGACCCTCCAGTCCTGCACCACCATGCCTTGATAAAGACCCCTTGTTAAAACACGTGTTGGCTTTTTCTAGTCATGCAAATGTACAAACTATTGCTTGCAAGACCCGGGCAAACTATTGCCCTCTGAACAAACAATAAAAACAAGCAACATGAAAACCCAACTGTGTCCATCAGTGCTTGCACGAGCCTACACCCAGGCATTACCCTAATACATGACTATGGTCAAATCCAGTGCCACTAAAGCCAGGGTTGCAACCCCAGCTTTACATGTTTGGTATGTGACCTTCCATTGGCCTGAGATGAAGACAGTTATATGCGGTCATCACAAACTGAAGGATTAACATCCGTTCTCTAAGTCATAGACGACTCCACGCTCCTATTTTTGACAAGATATTTAAGTTGGAGCAGTTCCAGCACTGAATTCAGGAGACTTTTTTTGTTGGCTCTTTCCAGGTCCAGGGCATCTTGCAGCTTCTCCTGAATGACATGGGCACATTCTGCCTCATGATCCACTCTAGATTTCAAGGATGTAATGAATGATTCAATAAAGATTTGTTTTAATTATTATTCTTGATTTAATCACTATTGTGATTTTTACAAGATTTGTAAAAAAAAAGTAGTAAGGAGACATTCTGAATCTTCCGTTGAAAGAAAGAAGAAAGCATACAATTCCTAAATCTAAAGGTCTGGTCCCCATAATAGTTGTTAAGATTCTCCTCGAAAGTAGCGAGACTCATGGATAGTGGCTTCTTATTTAGACACTTCAGAGTGCCCATCTTTCTTGTTTTGCAAAGCCTGCTCCATGACTTTAGAATGAATCATCGTGAGATGAATGGCCTGGTCTTTCGTGTTTTCATTTATCGTCTGGTAAAGCTTCACAAAGGGAGCCATCGAGATAGTAAGTGCCACCATCATGTTGCATTGAGTCTTGAATGCTGATGGCAGAGAGCCCTGTCCAGCTTCATCTGAAGTGCGGGGAAGGGGGGGGGGGCAGGGTAGGGGTGTTGTCAAAGAGAGCATTCCCCCTCTTTCGGTAGAGAAGGAAATTAGGGGCAGCAAAGATCTTAAGCATAGCACCCAATGTGTTATTTGAAACAACTCAGTCAGTACATGATTACTACTTTGTAGATGAGATTCCATCCACGATGCCCGCTCCAGTCTGGATAAATTAATTTGTTTAGACTTCCTTTGTTCGGCCGGAGATCCGAGATCATCCACTGATTTTTCATTGGATGTAACTGGTCCCTCGTCTTTCGTATTTGTTGCTTCTGAGCAGCGTAAACCTGTTTTAGAACAAGTAGAACGATCCAGCAAAGGGTCATGTGAGGTAGTTGTTGTTAGAGGGGGGGCTGGGGAGAGTGGAACAGTCCCCAGTAGTATTTCTAGGGAATTAAAAGTAGTTTGAGGGTCACAGTCGTCCACTTGAGGTTTAGATGGCAGCGAGGGATCAGCCTCTCGAGTCAAAGGAACAGGGGTAATGCTCTCCAAATCCTCCCCTGCAGTTTAGTCGTATTCGCTGACTCCTTCTTAAGCATGTTTTCACTTTGTAAAAGGTCCACCTCAATGAGGTCAAGAGGGACCTCAGTCGAGATACTAGATCTCTGGGAAATATTGGTCGGAGCCTCTGTAGATTTTATCAATGTCACTTAATTCAGATTCGAAAAAGAGGGAGCCATCAGATGGGTTATAGTCATATATGCATTCACTACATATGTTTCTTCCCTTCAAAACGTCTGTGAGACATGAGCACTCCACCGCTCCCTTAGAGTCCTGCAGCCAGGTTTTTGTGTCTTACGTTGGGTACTCTTTTGTGAGGAAGCATTGAAAGGGCAGATGAATGCAAAGATTGTTGCTCAGTATTGAGGGATTTAGTGGGAAGACCCCTCACCTGGGACTTCATCTGCTGCCTGGTGCGTGGCATCTGAAAGTATTGCATCGCTTCCATGATCGCATCACTTTGGTGCACACAACAGTAGAAGACAAAGTCCCTTAGTCACCTGGGCCTCCCTGGCCACCCAGGCAACACAGCCAACACTTCTATGCACTCTGCGTCGTTCCCCGACCGAAGTGAGGTTTTATGCTGAAGCACCTCCAAGCAGCAATGGAGGTAGAAGAGGGACTTAGTTTATGAAGCCCAGAGGCACTGCAAAAATGAGACACAAAGAGTGTTTTCCAACTAGCCAACACTCCTGCACAGTCTATTTCCATTTTTTATAGGGTCACTTACCCTTTTTTTAAAGCATGGACTTTTAACATCAAAACACAGTTGTGCTAATAAATATCATTGTGAGACCACTTCTGTTAAGGTTGTTGGTACATGATATGAGACCTCAGTTTTTCGAGTTGCCAGTACACTAACATAATGTCAGCAAGGCATTAAGCAGCTTGCATGATAGATTGCTGACTTTGCATGAAAGGGGGTTGGTGCTGGAAAGCTATACAATGATAGGCTGTTTTAATGGAGTACAATGTTGGCAAAGTACTGGCATTTGAGGAAAGAGGCACGTAGCTGAAGGTTAATGATGAGTCTGGGCTCTTCAAAGGATCCGCTTCACATGATTGGCATAGCAGGTGAATCAGATTATTAATATAAGAATAATGGAGAAATGGTCAAATAACTTAGTCAGACTAACTTTTGGAAGTAGAGCAAGACATCTTCCAAAGACTAGCCAAGGTCATCTTGCATTACTGTCTTAGATACGGTATCCTTCTTGTTATATTGTTGATTATGAATATAGGGCTATTAAGATTAGGATCTGGTGCCATACCTGTTGTCAAGAAGGCCAGTGTGTTACTGACGACATTGCAATTCAGTAAACTGTGTTTCTTTCTACTCTTCAAAATTATATTGTGTGAGCTCCACTTTTTCCACAGTGGTTCCACGCTGACCCACTTCACTTGCACATATTCAGAAAAACACATTAACTTATCGCAGCCCCAGCAGCCAATCACCCGTGTTCCACTGTCTTTGCAGAGGGGCCAGAGCATAACTGGGATTGTATTAGAGAGGGAGATAGTGATATGAAGTTGCCAGCTGAATGAAGGAGGCTCTGCATGTCTCCTTTCCTCTTCCCTGCCACCACCATGGAGAGAACAGCAACACAGTGCTGCTCCACTGCTCCCTTTAGCCAGATGTGGAAGTAGAATTTGGCATTTCTGATCTCATCCTGCCACATCACCGGTACATAGCCTTCAGTCGAAAGTATTTTTTTGTTTTGGGTTGAAACCGTGGACCATGAGGAATAAGGATATTGTGCTTAACCCCAGTACCACTCAAGTAGTAGTGGCAGGGAAAATAGGGAAAAACACATACATTCTGTACTGAAAGGCTTCTTCTCTCTTTCAGCAATATGAGAAGAGAAAGACATCGATGCACTCTGTACTCTGACAAGTAGCTGGGAGCTTCATATTCATTCTTAAAGGCACAGTCAAGTGAATGTACTGTATGAATCCACATAGCTATGAGATACAGGATACAGCAAGACCGTGGATATTATTTGTCACAAGCATCAACTACGATCTAAATCAAAGAGGTCTATCACTATGATATAGGATCTGCACTATTTGTTGTTGTGCTTCTGAATACAGGCCCTTTCAGCAGACATTTTGCTTACCCACTGCTGTCTAACATTAATTCTCAAAGGCATTGTCAACCCAAAGTACTGTGTGCCTCTACAGAACTCTGTGAGTCAACAAAAAGGCATGTTTCCGAAATGATGTGTTACCACAGCCAATTAACAGTAAAGGCCAATACTTGCTGTTCTACTGGTGAAAACAGGAACCACCAATAGATATCTGTGCACTCAATGTATTTGCTTTTTGTTAAGGATATGCTGACTGGGCAACACAAGTATTAGACAAATGCACATGGTAGACGTGGCCATCCCAAGGTCAGTTGTCTTACATGAGAACTTGCATACTGGTATTGAATGCAGGTGGTGATGGGATGCAGTAGAGCATGGGCAGAAAGCAATAGAAACTGTGGGGACACAATCGGAACCTATGGGGGTCATTATGAGTTGGGCGGTAAGGGATTACCAGCACCGGTAAGGAGACCGGTGTCAGTAATCCCTTACCGCCCAATTCCGAGGTCCCTTAGTGGGAACCGTAAGGAACGTGTGGTCTGACCACACGTCCCTTACGAGTCCCGCTAAGGGACCAGAGTGCTAATAACGGGCTCGCAACTATTATTAGCGCCCTCCCCATTCCCATTGAGCCCTATGTGGGCTCAATGGGAATGGGGAATGGTTTGTTCAATGGGGATTTACCGGTCCCTCCAGGGTCGGAATGCACCGGTAAGTTCCCATTGAACAAGACCGGTGCCGGACCCGGCCATGGCTACCGCCAATCTCGGAATGAGGTCCTATATTTACAGCAAACTGTCAGTGTAGTAATGAAGGTGGCAGGAACACCCAAACGGTGGCTACCAACACCCTGTACAACGCTCTGCTGCTCTAGAGCTAGGACCGTGTTTTAAACAATAAAATAAAAATACATACATGGTTTCATGTAGGAAACATGATAGGAAAGTGTAGGGACCCTTACATGTTGAGGAGGCAAAGACCATTCTGAAAGAAGAAATGCTAGTGCTTTTTTGATATCAGGTGGTAGGGAATTTCAGTGGTAGAGGCAAGAATGGAGAAGGAATTCAAGAGCATGGAGTGAATGTGGCATGCTGATATTAAGGAGACTGTCAGGTAATGGGGGCTAGCCCATGAATCAATTTGAAGATATGTAACAGACATTTGTAGAGGGTTGTGGTAAAAGAGCCGGTCAGCGTGGAAGCAGTGTGGAGAGATGGGTGAAACATACGGGAGGTCATAGATCTTGAGAGTTGCAAAGTTGAGTATTTTGTTGAGTGGTGCAATGGAGTAGAAGGCTAAAACCAGGGAGAGTTTCAAACAATGATCAAGATGGCTAAGCACTAGACACAAGAGTGGAAATAAGAGTTTCAATCGAATGTCTGGTGACCAAAGGGCAGATCTTTCTAATATTGAGCAGTTTGACTCTTGCACCAGTAACAATGGATAAGACTGTGCATTTGAGCTTCATATCCTTGTCAAAGAAGACCCCAAGAATCAGAGCTTTGTGAGAGGGTGGAAGGGGGAAACAATATTTGTGGTGTAAGGAGGGCTGGGGCATTCAGGGCAGAAAGAAAGATACCTTTTTTTCTCAAAACAGTTCACCATAAAACAGAAAAGTGACGGCCATTGGTGGATGGCCAAGAGATAGAGATCTTCATGGAGATGATTGAGGGGAATGCAAGAAAGGGGAAGATATGTGTGCCATTTACAGAGAGGTGTCAGAATGTTAAACAGGATATCATATTGTACCTCCTTTATTGTATATATTGGCCTAAACCCAGTCACTCTGCGAAGAAATCCGCGTTGCAAAGTTCCGATCTTAGATCGACTTAGCCGTCATTTTAGGTCCATCTGCCATTTTGATTTTCCATTTCAAAGTCACTCTATTCTAAAATGGTGGACAGTGTTTCCCGCTTGTAACATAGCCGTCCTGACCTTCGCACAAAAGTTAATGTCTAAACTGCCCGTAAGCCAAATGTTAGGGTCGTGTAATGAGACCTTGTCCTACGTTTGACCTGTAGATCGCAGATTACCCACGCCAATAAGTCCGATCCGCGGACATACATCAAATACAATGTTGTTTAAATACTAAACGTGAACACTTGTTGAACTACATTGTATAGGACGTGTACTAAGGCTTAATGTTAAATCCGAAGAGACACTGTTGCCATTGTGACTTGTTGTTGTACAAACTGGAAATAATCCACGTGCATATAGTTGGATAAACTAGAGGTGAACTCGGCACAAACCCTAGACCGAGAATTATTAACCTGCAGAGGGGCTGGACATTACGATTGGAAAATGTATAAAAGATGTAAATGTTTAGACGCCCAGTACCTCTCACTTCTCACACCGAAAGGGCTGGTATTCGCTGTGATGTACTGAGGGCCAGATATCTATCTGATACTTTGTTTCTTTGTAAAACTGTACAGTTATAGAATAAAGATCTGTGAATCTTTATAAGCCGGTGTTTGGTGTATTTCCTTTTGGGGTACTCAGCCTCAATATTTTCCTTTGCTTTTACAGATGGCACCCGAATAGGGACCTTCAAGATTGATGCTAGCTCGTTGAAGGTTGACACGGCTATCAGACCGGGATCGGACGGTGTAAAAGGGGGCCCCTTTCTTGGATGAGACACGACACCTCAGCAGCGCTGCACGACCCGATCCCTGGGCGGTGAGCACGCGGTCTGAGTCGGCATCTTGGCGAGGGTTCACATATCGAGGGGGGCAGATTTACCGAAATCACCAACCACGTGGGACCTTAGTTAGAACTTTGCGATCCGATCAGACCTCCTTAGGATTTGATCAGGTGAGTCGTGACCCGATTCTTAAGTATCCTGATAATTTTGTTTGGCGCATTGCACTCCCGATTACAATTATTGACCAGGTAACACCAGTATTCTGATATGCCTGGGAAATTGTCTGCCTGCTTCAGTGAATTATTCCGCAAGGACAGACAATCTTTGGAATTTGGCCGACCGGCGTCAATGGAGGGGTCGCCGGCGTGTCCTATGTACTGCAAGCACGGCATTGGTAGAATAGTATTTAATGATATTTGGCACAGACAAACTAGACATGCTTCCGAACTTCAGTGGCCAATCAATGGTAGTTTTGAAATTCCTCGTGTTGAATACTTAGAATCCATATTATTGAAGAAAAAGGCTAGACCTGCAGCATTCGATGTATTACAGAATTGGAAGAAAGAAGCTATGCAGCAGCTTAAGAGTAGAGAAAAGCATGCACGCCGTCCTATGACGAACGCCGAAAAGCGTTGTTTTATGACCATAATAAACAGTCTGAGTCAGTTAGGAATATGGATAGAGCTTTTTCACTCACTTGGTATCCAGAAAATGTATCCTTCTAAATGCTTTCATGTATCTGATGAACTTATTGACAAACTTCTAAATGAACGAAGGCCTGGTGCCACTGCGACACCTCCGTATGTTCCTCTTGCTGCTGTTATTCCTCCTCCCGTTGTTCCTCCTGCTCCTCCTATTGTTCCTCTTAATGTTCCTCTTCTTCCGGCTGTTGTTCCTCCTCTTGTCATCACTCCTCCACCTGTTCCTCCACCTTTGCCTGCTGTTACGGGTCTGGTGGGCTTGCCTGCTGCGCCAGTGATAGTACCTTTGTTTCCGGATGTTCAAAATTTGCCTACCCTCCCTCTTCCAAGTAGTTCTACACCGCTTGTAGTGGATCGGGGAGCGGATCGAGGGTTGTAACTCGTAATACTGTGTCTTCAGAGAAAAAGCGTGAATTAACTGCGTGGGCTAAACATTGCATGGAGATGGGTGAACAAGCTGATGTTCTTGCCACACTTTGTAATTTAGACAATTTACCTGAGAAAAACATTTTTATTGAAGGATTAGGTATTCATTTATGTGTAATGTGGAACAGACTAAATGATATAGATCTCCCACAAGGGTTAAGGGATCTGAATACTTTAGCATTCTCTAGAGATACTGCGGAGAAAGTACAAGAGCATGTCGAGAGGGTTTTTGGGTATAGAAGGGAGTTGGAAAGGTTAAAGAATGAAGAATGAAACGTTTCTATCCTTGTCGTAAATCAATAAATGAGGAAACGTGAATTTGCACGAAAAATGTGATTAGGTGGATCTCAGACACGTCGATAACTCCTGTTGAAGTATATGACACGTATAGTCAGTATACGCCAGAAATACAGAGGAAAGTGATACAGGTTATGGGAGAGTACCTGCAGGATGAATGCGTAAAAAGAAAGATTTGTTGTCCTGATGAGTTATTGAGTATTTATAAGAGGGCTTTTTCGTTTGACACTCATTCAGCTGCTTTAGCGCTCGATTTAGCTCTGTTGCTTAGTAAATGTTCGGAGTTGCCTACTTCTCAGTTGCCTATGCGAGAAGTTCCTCCGACATTTGTCCCAAAAGTAGAGATTCCCGCTAATGCTGCAGCAGGTACACCTTCCCAGGATATCCCTGCACATTATGTGTCGCAGTTTGTTCACGTCCCGTTCTCGAGACAGGAACTGAACACCATCAAACAATCTATCCCTGATATTAGGAAGAATCCGACAGGGTTCTACAAAGAAATAAAGTCCGTCTTGCAATCATCAGTATTCACCTTAAGTGATATTGATTTGTTATTTCCTGTACTCCTGCCTATTGATTTATGGAAGCAGATTAGGACTGTAGATGATGTACCAGGGTTAGGAGATTCATGGGATACTATGGCTAGACTCGATAGAGAAAGGCCAGCTGGTGAGAGACCACCACAGGTAATACTAACTTTGCCTGATAGAATAGTTACAAAATTGAAAACTATAATTCCTGAAAGAAGGATTATTTGGGACAAGATTACGGCCTGTGTCCAAGGTAAATCTGAGGGTGCTACCGAGTTCTTTAACTAGTTCAAACAAGTATTTTCAGATTACAGTGGGCAAGACTTAAGCACAGAGTCTGGGAAACGACTATTCGTGGATAGATTTGTGCGTGGATTGCTCCCTGACATCCAGTCACAAATGGTGTCTTCCGAGAGCGCTTGACAAGCAAAGTCTCAGTCAGAAGTACTGCACATGGCTCAGTACTATGAGAATTGTGTCAATAATGAAAAAGAAAGAGTTGAAAAGAGAAAAGGTGACTTAAAGATGAAAGTATTATTGCAGCAGATTGTTAGAGGCCCTAGAGGGGGTACTTAGCAATTTAGGGGTCTGTACGTTCCACAGGGAAATGCGCCATTGGGTCCTGTAAACATAAACCAGTGTGCTTATTGTAGACAAGAGGGTAATTGGCGTGCACAATGCCCAATCCTCCAGCAGAGGTTGAATAAAGCATTTGGGAATATGGGTAGATGATCCAGAGGCCGCCCAGGGCCAGGGGGTCCTGGTAGAACTCAGTTTTCACAGGATTCACAGCAACCTTTTTCGCAGGACAATCAGGCACCAAGTGTGGACAATAGAAACATTTTTGATCATCCTTCTGCCGCTTACCTCTCTGAAGAACTTCCTTTCGACGACATTCTGTTTCGCTAGGATTGCCCGAAGCAGGGTTTGGATACAACACCTATTCCCGTTAATCAGAAAGGTCCCTACGTTGAAATGATAGTGGAAAATAGGAAACATCTATTCTTGATAGATACAGGGGCACAGAAGTTTTCCATTGATCATTCACGGGTTCCAAACATTTCACTGTCAGGGCAAACCAATGTTTCAATATGGTTTTCTGGCACACCAGTCGTCTGTTCGGTTTCTTTGCCAGTACCTATTTCTATGGGTCCATTTACGGACCACTGTCCATTACATTTGACCACGAATTGTGGAGAGAATTTGTTGGGGATGAATCTGTTGAAAGAATTAAATTTGGTAATTCATTATTCTTCTCATGGAGTGCGTTTGACGATTTCACCAAAGCAACTTGCTGTCTCCCAATTCTTAACCAGACCTTTGCCGCCGGAATTTAGTAATGTTCCGGAGTGTTTGTGGGCAATTGACGACAATGATGTTGGTGTTTTGCAAATTGAACCCGTTAAGATTATTCTGAAATATGGAGTAAAGTTGCCACGTATCCCCCAGTATAAAATCTCGATCGATGGTGAGCAAGCTTTGAAATGCATCATCTCCGATTTTGTACATTGAGGGGTGATTGAGGAAATTGCAGGTAGTTTGTGCAATACTCCGATCTTGCCCGTGTACAAAAAAAGGTGATAATGCAATTCCCTTCCATTTTATTATTGATTTACGTGCCATTAATAAGATCGTTGCTCCACAATTTCCCATTGTGCCTGATGTGACATGATTCCAGCTTCAGCTACTCACTTTAGTGTTGTTGATCTAAAGAATGCCTTCTTTAGTATCCCTATACATAAGGACAGTAGATACTTGTTCACGTTCACCTTAGGGGGAGACTCATTTACCTTTACCCATGCACCGCAAGGTTACACGGAAAGTCCTAGCATCTATAGCAGGGCTTTGAAAGAGCAGCTCGACACACTTGAGTTGCCCTCTACTTGTACACTGCTTCAGTATGTAGACGATCTTCTCTTAGCTGCTGACTCAGACAGCGCTTGTAAGGAGGGAACCGTGTTGTTGCTTATTCACCTAGCACAACATGGACACAAAGCTTTGCTTAAAAAATTTCAATATTGTTGACAGGAGGTCGCCTATTTAGGCTATCTCCTGTCAAAGGAGGGATGAAGGTTGACGCCTGAACGGATAAAAATCATTTCTAGCATGTCTGTCCCAATACACAGAAAGAAGTTAGAGCCTTGATAGGAATGGCTTCTTACTTTAGGCAGTGGATCCCAAACTTTTCCTTAATGATTAAACCAATGTTGGCTTTGACGAAGAAGGGCATTTCTTCGCCATTGCCGTGGAACTTGGAACACCAGTGAGCATTTGATCTGCTCAAGACTGCATTGTGCTCGGCACTAGTTTTGGGCACACCAAACTATGAAAAGGCCTTCCTGTTGTATGTGCATGAATGTGATGGATGTGCTTCGGCTGTGTTAACGCAGTAACACAGAGGGAAGAATAGGCCATGCGGCTACTTTTCTTCTGCCCTTGATCCTGTTGCATGTGCTTTGCCAAGATGTTTGAGAGCTGTCGCTGCTGCTGCTGCATCCGTAAAACAGAGAGAGGGAATGGTCCTAGGCCATGCTTTAACCCTGATGGTACCTCACTCTGTAGATGCTCTATTAAACAGAACACAAACGCAACACCTCACCTCAGCACGATTAATGAGATACAAATTGATTTGTTTGCACCGCACATCCAAATCAAGAGGTGGTGTGTTTTTAATCCATCTGAACTTTTACCTTTCCGGCTAGGTACTGCTTGCAGTAACGAAGAGTCACATGACTGCCTTTACACTACTGAACAAGAGACCAAAGGCAGAATCGATCTAAGAGACATTCCTTTGAACAATCCACAAGGGGAGCTGTTTTGTGATGGCTCCTGTGTAAAACTCACTGATGGTACATCCACAGCTGCTTGCAATCACCACATTGAGCACGGTCGTGGAGACCAAAAGAATCACACATAACTCCGTGCAGGCCGCAGAGATTATATCTTACAAAAGATTGAGCTTTAGAGAGTTGAGAATAGAGGAGGGAGCAAGGAGCCTGAGGGGACTCCGACTAGAAGTGCAGTGTCTTCTGATATTTCCAAGTTGCAGGAGATGGAGAAGGCTCATTTAGACACACTGCAGGTCATCCAGGTGAGTGTAGTAGTCATGCGGCCAAGATTGGAGACAGTGGATGGGGAGAGAGGTGCTCTATGGTGTCAAAGGTAGCAGAGAGGTCAAGAAGGATGAGAATGGATGAGTGTTGGGAATGCTTGCCAAATGAGAGATTACTGGAGACATGGAGGACAGCCATTTGTGTGGAGAGCTGACTCTCGAATTCAGACAGGAGGTATTGGAGGGTGCAGAGATAGGTTGCTTCCGAGTGACTAGGGATCCTGTTGAAGACATCTCAATCTGGATTGTGAGAGTAATGGGGGAGAATGCATTAAGACTACAGTTGTCCCGCATGTTATGGACAGCGTGAAGCTTTTTGTGGATATGCTACCTTGAAACGGGCTGTGAAGATCCCAATAGGATTGTGCAAGACGTTAAAGTGGAAAAAGAGATTGGAAAAGGTTATAAGTGTAATGTCTTTGTTGTTTAAGGTATAAAAGGGTATCACCAGAGTGCATGACGGATTGACTGTCTGGAGAATGGAAGGCAATCTAATGGGGGAGGTCAGGGGGAAATAGTAAAGGTTATATAGATGTTTTATTTATGTGCTTATGTATTGTTTGCTTGTTAGGTGTTTATACAGGGAATACATTCTGTTTCAAAGCAGCGCAGGGCAGCAGGGAGGGAACATGGGATAGTAGTATAGTTAAATACAAGAAAGGCGCTAGTGTTGCCGAAACACATGTAATCAAAGGGCACTTTATTTGACCAAAGGGCAACGTGTTTGAGAGGTCTAAGAAATGAGAATGATATGATAAAAAAATATTTAGTGTTTTTCACGAATCTTGACTGTGGCGCAATTTAATGTTGAGGACAAAAATACTGTCTATAATTTGAAGGCGGGGTCTTGACCTCCGTTCCTCACACTTGCGACATGTAAGAGGATTCAATTCAACACTACAGCTAAGTCAATGCCTAGCCTGGGATACTGAATGGAAACCCTTATTGATATATCTTTATGTCCAGTTCATGCGTTCTGGATGACTACCCCTATATAACACCCCTCTCTTGGAATCCCCCTGACCCCACTGAGCCAAGAAGTAGTTCTGTTTTGCAAGTTTAAAGGTTTATTTGATAATTTAAACTATATATATATATATATATATATATATATATATATATATATATCACACTTTATAATAAATTAATAATTGAATATCACACTGAATCTGAGCAGTAATCAATAATGGATAGTCTGGCACTAGCACACTTGTGAATAGGAACAGAAGAATAAGGTGGTAGAGAATGCTTTATATAAGTTCAGATGGATGTAATGTTGAATGAAAATGCAATACAGAAAATACTCAATATGATTTCAACAAAACAATGTAATCACTTTTCTCTGGCAATCCCCTCCCCCCTTTATGCAATGCAAGGAAATGGAAGGAAAGCACACAGTTCTCATAAATGCAATCAAATGTAATTCAGTTCACCCCAGCAGCTTAGACCACAGAAGTTTACAACACAGGCCCAAAATGCTTTTATATGTGCTGGCAATGAAGTGAAAAATATGCTAAAATGCTTTTAAATACTTGGGATGAGTTCAGGCTCACTTTAGCAAGGATCTAGGAGTAACTAGCAGATTAAACGAATTTTTGGCAACTGAAAGCAAGAAAACTGCTGTTTTCACACGTTGAGAAATTTGCAAATAGCGGCAAATTCGCGAGTGCGTTTTTCACGATTGCGGCAAAAGTATCGGGAATCGGAATGCGTTTCTAAGTTCGTTGAAAAGCTGAGATTCTAAGCTTTCAAAGGAAAGTTACTGCAAGTCTCTAGGACAAACGGTTACGGAGTTATGAACGATTAACTAAAGGTAGTTTTTCAGATTTGAAATTTTAAAGTTCAAAATGACAAATGACAGCTAGCAACTAGAAATGACAGGTGACAGCTTTACAAATGACAGGTGACAGTTAGGAGGCAGTTCTACTTAGATTAAAATAGATTGAATTATATTATTTTAACTAGAAGATTGGTTCTGCACAGTTCTGCTGGGTACTCACAATATATTTTGGAAATAAATGGGCCTCGCCACGGATCTGGTCAGGTTTTAGACTGGACTCTGGTCTGGTCTCTGCACTTCACAGTGATCTGGGTCAGCTCTCTCTCTCTCTGGATTCTGGAGATTGATGGATTTGAAGTCTGGATCTTTCTGCACAGCTTTCTCTAGAGATTGATGGAGGTAAAGTATGGATTTTCCCGGCAGAGCGTCCCGCAGCAAATGGATTTGAAGGTCTCTATCTGTCCTGACTGTCTGCTTTTATGTGTTTTGAAAATGGGTGTGTGTGCAGCATCACTAGGCTCTACCCCTCTCCACTTGTCATTGGCCACTTCATCCGCTTCCCCTTGATTGAGGGAATGAAATGAAGTGTCATCATGATGAGGTCTGTTTATGGTACAGAGAACCCACCCCTGTCAAATTACACACAATCTATATTTTGACCCAAAAGACATATTTGCGCAGGTACACATTTGTTTAAAATTACATGCACCCATCACATATCACAGGAGGTATACCCTGTCCAAATCTGCTCTTCCTGAGAGCTTGCATTCAGAAATGGCGACATTTGCACTTTTTAACTGGTTTCGCAAGATCGGACATTAACCCAAATTTACACACATGTGCGCAAGGAGTATGGACATTACTTGATGAAGTGTCAGATTTTTAACATGCATACATTTTAAGTAATACCCTCTTAACTGCTAGTTTGCCCCCAGATCATGCCACCGGTTCTAAAAACCTCTTAAAATGTGGGCAGAAAAATCACAAGAATTATGGTATCATTTAAATAATTTTCACAAGTCCGCTCTATGAGTTATTCATCTTTTTCTAAAACCATATTCTGGCTACAGGGGTGTGGTTTCCCCCCAGCACAAGGTTGAATTTCTGGTTTTTCCAGTTCTGCCAAGCCAGCTTGCTCTCACAGGCAGTGCTCCTCCCCTTTACTTCCAGGAGGAAGCCACTTTTTACGGCCCCCGTAATAAAACATTTGCCTGAGTCAGGACAGGGCTTTGTTCAATTTCCTGCAGAGCCCAGGTAATTCAATCAGAGAAGTGTCATATCCCTTTTGGTGGGAGCAGCAAAAGGACAGCTAGGCCTGGGAACACAGCTGTTGTGCAAGTCTCATCTCCTGTCGGGGGTAGCTGGTGGGCAGAATTCAGTTCCTTAAGCCAGGCCCCAGCTAATGTCACTTTTGTTCCCCAGTTTAAGTCAAGACAATTTTTTACATATGCAGCTAGGATGCTGATTCTAAGTTTAAAACTATGACATTTAAACAATTGCAACCTATGTGACACTCAAAAGTAGGTCACTCATTTCTTTTAAACATTTAGGTTTTTAGTGTCTTTCAGTCCAAATTTACTTAAACTGCTGAAATCCACAGCTCAGCCAGTCTTGTTATAAACCTTCAAGTCACTTCAGAATATAACTTTAGATTGTATCCACCTCTCAGTAAGTCTTTCTTTGGCTTGCCTTGGGTTCATTTATTCAGTTTTAAACAAAATCTGGTGGTTTTAAAACGCCGGCTTTCTGATAGTGGTGAGTACTGGTACTGCACCCCTTTTTGGGATTTAAGAAAATGAATTCCCCACAATTCTAGGTTGCTTTTGGCAATCAGCATTGCCATTCCCAATGGTTTCAGACTACTCTGTGGGTAGTCCAATGGTGGTTTTAGGCAGTGCCCTTCTGTGCTCATAACATCGGCAAAATGGGGGGCAGCCTATTCTTCATGCATTTCCCTGTGCATTCTCTGGGAAGCTCTGGCCATCATGATGTTTTCATGTCAGTACTGTACAGTTTTTGAGGTAGGGCTCGGATGTATGGGTAAAAACATCCCACAAGCCCACCTCTTGCGATGGCCATTCTGTTTCAATGATGGAACTCGCAAGACCTGGGATGTTTCCTCATCTTCTTCCAATAGATGGCACAGTTCAGCATCTTTTTCTCCATCCGGTCGGATCGATCGGTTCTCCTCGCTGGTCCTGATGGGAAGATTGGGCGGTACCCCGGGCCCGTTGCGTCTCTGCTCCCGGTCTCCGGATCGTCCTCCTTGGCCCGTCTCCAGGTTTTCTTTCTCCTAGGACGACAAAGGAAGAGCGGCAATACCTATTCATGGACATTTCTTCCCCCACCATTGATATAGTGGGGCGGCATATAAATTTTAGAACTCAGCAGATATGAACATGCACATTTTTTTAAATTAAGAGACAGGAACACATAAACTTGAGAAACACAGAATTTGATAGGCTATATGTAGGATCTTTTAAGTTAGAACTGAATTAATCTGAGACAGTACCCTCTAGGATTCCAGAGGATTCCTCCAGTTGTTGCAGAGTGTGCCTGGGATGGCAACACTTCAACTGGTTAATGTGGACCCACTTGTCTTCCCCCTCTGCCAAACCGCCTTTGGGGATGCGGATCTTGTAGGCCACAGGGGAGATTTTGTCTATAATCTCAAAGGGTCCCTTCCATGTAGGCAAAGATTTTCGCTGTTTGGCCTGGTTCCTTTGGAAATTGTATAGATAGACCCGGTCCCCCACCTGATATTCCTTCCTGGAAGTCTTCAGGTCATAGTCGGTCTTCATGCTATCAGCTGATCTTTCTAGATTCCGCTGAGCATAAGCAAAAGCATGATCAAGGTGTTTCCTTAAATTCTCCACATACTCATGAGTTGTGGAGGCATTTATTAGTGTCTGCTCTTGGGTCCTGTAGAGCAAATGCTGAGGAAGCACCATCTTGCGCCCAGTCATCAACTCAAATGGTGACATTTTGGTTGCAGATGAAGGGGTAGATCTGATGGCCATTAGGACCAGAGGTAATCGGATATCCCAACTTGGCCCAGAATCTGCCACAAACTTCGTTAATATGCTCACAATGGTTCGGTTATATCTCTCAACTGCCCCAGACGAAGCTGGCCGGTAAGCAATATGCAACTTCCTTTTGACCCCCAGTATCTCCCACATCTTTGTCATTACTTCACTGGTGAAGTGGCTACCCCTGTCTGACTCAATCCTTTGAGGTAGACCGAAACGGGAAAAGATGTGGTTAATCATCAGGGCAGCTGCAGTTTCTGCCTTGCAATATGGGGCTGGGAGACATTCCACCCACTTGGTAAACAAGCATGTCACAGTCAACATGTACTTATTCCCCCTAGCAGAGCGAATCACGGGGCCTACAAAGTCGATTTGTAAATCTGACCATGGCAGTGTCATCCCCCTCTTTTGGATCGGCGCACGGTGCGTGAGGGATGATGGCTGAAATTGTGCACACACAAGACACCCCTTCAAGTATTGGTCGAGGTCCTGCCCCATGTGTGGCCAGTATGCAACCTCTCTTAAGATTTCCAGTGTTGTGTGAAACCCCCTATGACCGGCGGTGGCCGCATCATGGGCGTGACTTAACATCAGGCTTCGGAATGAGGTAGGAAACACCCACTGATCGTGGCCAGCTTTGGATTTCCTTACCAGCAAACCGTCTTGGATTCGGAACATTTTTGGACATTTCATCAACACTCTTAGGTCCTCTTTCCCAATATAATCGGTATCCGTCAGGGGAAAGTTCTCAGGGTCCTCAATGTGCTGGTAAACTTTACCAATTATTGGATCCCCCTTCTGAGCGGTAATCAAATCAGCATCAGGGGTCTCCTTACTCCATTGTGCAATTGAAAGGTCGTTGTGAGCATTTGTCTGGGACCTAGTGATAGCAGTGACCTGGATTTCCCCCAACAGGGACTCAATCTCAATTAGATCCCCTTGGATGGCCCCGGTTTTGGCCAGCTGATCAGCTAAGTCATTTCCAGTTTTGTCAGGTCCCTCTACTTTGGAATGACCCTTGATCTTTTTCCAATAGATGGTAATCTCATTCGAGGTGACCAGATCATCAATGTTTTGGATCAACTTCCCATGTTTCAAGGGTTTGTTGTTAGCACATAACATGCCTCTGGTTTTCCAATTAACCAGGTGCTCCACGAATCCGTTCCGTACATAATCCGAATCTGTGATTATGACCAGTTCGCGGAGTTGATGCTGGACAGCAGTGAGGATGGCCTGATGCACAGCCATCAATTCTGCCACCTGACTACTTCGCGGACCAATTTTGTATCCAGCGGAGGGTTCTGGGAACTCATTCACCCATGCATTCCCTACGCCGGCCACCAGTTCTTTCTCCCCGTCGTTGTCAACATGGTAAGAGCATCCATCCATATAGACAGTGGGCATTCCCTCACACTTGTCCTCTTCAAAGACTTTGTGGGGGGAATTAAGGTATGCCTCCATGTTGTCCTTTATTTTTAGACTTTCGTCCTCGAGACAGTTTTCTCTGGCACAATCATGCAAGTCAGCCCGACCTTGCGTGAGGGGACTCTTCTTGTTTTGGCCATATCTGACCTCCACAGGAAAGCCTTGCATTGACAGAATCCAGGAAGTAATTCGGGAATTACTCACATTTCCGGCCCGGATTCTGTCACTTTGGAGATATTGCAGAGGCTGGTGTGGAGTCTCCACTATGATGTGTTCCCCCTGGATAAACGGGCGGTAATTCTTCAATGCCCACACCGTTGCCAGGAGTGCCTTCTCACAATCGTTGAATTTTTCCTCCACAGAGGATAAAGTTTTGCTCGCATAGGGGATTACTTTATTGACCTTGTCATGCTTTTGGTATAATACTGCCGTCAAGCACGTATTAGAGAACCCCGTCTCCAGGAAGAACTCCTTGTTTCTGACAGGGTAAGCTAGGCAAGGCGCTTGTGAGAGGCTTCTTTTGAGTTGTTTTACTGCCTCGGCTTGTTCTGGACCCCATTCCCACTTGACCCCCCCCTTCAGGAGATGAATCAGGGGTCTGGTGATCTCTGCGTAGCCCTCAATGAACTTTCTGCTGTAATTAGTCAGTCCAAGGAGGCTCCTTAGTTCCCGCAGAGTTGTGGGGTCTTTCAGTTTCTGAAGTGCTTCCACTTTCTTTTCCTGGGGACAGAGACCCTGAGGAGTAATCTCATGCCCCAAGAAATTAACACGGGTTCTACACCACTGTGCTTTCTGAAAGGAAAGTTTTGCTCCGGCGGCCCTCAACTGTGTCAGAACATAACGGATCTCCGCTATGTGTTCCTCCACAGATGAACTTTTGATGAGGACATCATCTACATAAGCCAGGTTACCCCTCGCACCCAGGTCGGGCATGGCCTTATGTAGGAAAATGTTGAATTCATTGCCGGAGTTGAGGTATCCGAAGGGAGTCCGGGTCCATGTGTACTGCTGGCCCCCAAAGGTAAAAGCCAGCTTGTATTGGTCCTCCCTACTGACCGGCACGGTCCAGTATCCATTGGTCAGGTCTATTGCAGTGAATACCTGTGACCCCTGGATCTGGGCCAGCCCTTGGTCAATGTAGGGCAGAGGCTATCGCGAAGTATGGACCCGTTTGTTGAGCTCCCTGAGGTCAGCGCAGAGTCTCCACTGGCCGTTTGGCTTCAATATTCCCAGCACCGGATTATTGAAGGTGCTGTGAACTGGATGGATTATTCCCCGGGACTCAAGGTTCTTAATTATTTCAGTAAGGGACTCCATTGATGCGAGAGGCAAGCGATATTGCTTCACAAACACAGGAGTCATGCCAGGGTCCGTGGGGATTGTTGTTGTGTGGATGTCAGTACGACCACAGTCATATGAGTCTACCGCAAAGAGATCTTGGAAATCCAAGAAAACTTGTTTCAACTTTTGCTTTTGTTCCAGAGTCAAACAGGCATCAGCTAGGTTGACTCTCTCTTCCACCTTCTGCCTGAAGCCTGGAAAGACTTCTGGTTTGGCTATTTCAGCGGCCTCCTCCAGCTGGGTGGAGAAGTCCCTGGTCAGAGTGCTGATTTGGACTGGGGGCTTCAGGTGGGAAAGGCAGCCCTCATGGACTTGGAAAATCACCTCATCCCTCCTGAAGTCACAAGTCACATCTTCCTGACCATAAGAGCAAGAAGTGTACACCAGGAAGTTCCCCCCATGCCGGGTAAAAATCCTGTCTGGTGTTGTATTGTCATCACTGTCACTGTCAAAGCAGTCCTTGGGGATTGGCCCTAACAGTTCATTACCTAAATCTATGGAAAAATGTCGGTCATCAACCGCCATTCCAATAATGGTGCCTGCGGCTAGAGTAATACTCTTTAAGTCACTGTTATCCACCTCTATTGGAATGGTGTCATGTTCTATGTTGACTAATGGTGTTGGGTTTACCCCTAACCCTTGCTGTTGGAGAGAAGCGTTTAGATGTATGTAAGCATCAGGGTTTTTCAAATGTTGTCCTCTTTTAACTTTCACTTCCAGGGAGAATTGTCGGGTCCTTTCTGGGATGGTGACTTCCTCTTTGATCTGAATTTCAACTGCATAAGGTAGCAATTGAGCTGACCTAAATGCTTTTTCTGGATCATCAAAGCCCATGGGATTATCCGCTAATCGGGACCAAGCTTTGAAGTTTATTAGGTCCAAACTAATGGCAAAGCGATTGAGAATGTCACTGCCTAAGTAAGAGGCGTCAGGGACGTCTCGCACGACCCAACAATTGTGGACTATGCTCTTGTTGCCAATGGAGATTTTGAGCATACACCTGCTTGGCAGGAGATGTTTGGAATTAGGTGCTTCCAGGTCCATTCCCCATTTGTCTATCAGTTTGAATGTGGGAATGGCTGGATCTTTTGGGAGTTGGCGGAACATGGCTTCGCTGATGAAGCTCTTACCGTTGTTCACACACACTCGAGCGAGAACAGAGTCCTTCCCATCATTTAATTGGACAGGGATGAACAACTGCTCTCCAATTTGCTGAATATCAGCCAGGCTCTGAGCTGATTTCACATCTTTCTGGACTATAGGAGTGGGAGTTTCTGATTGTGGATTAGTATAGAATCTCAGAGTGTTTCCTTCCAGCATGGAGTACCACTTTAGACTGGAAGGAAGGTTGATTTTCAGAAATAGAGAGGACCCCCCATCACCAGTCTGTTGTCCTAATGCTATTACTGTCACGTCTGGAATTTGGCTATTCTGGAAGTGAAATTCTACTTGGTCAGGTTTTTGTTCAACCATGTGGCAGGTGCCGTTTAAACTAACATGGTTGACACTCTGTTTTAATTTTATTGGTCGGCTAGTCTGGGTCCAGAGGACCTTGTTTACGCAATCTATTAGGGGTGACAACCTTCTCAGGAGGTCGTTCCCTAGTAAACAAGGGGTGCCCTCTGGAGTCACAACTATGACCGGGTGTTTCCACTTGTGTCGCCCAATTTTAATGTCCAAGTCTGCCGTCCCCTCGACGGGAATTTCCTTCCCGTCAAAGTTCTGGAGTTGTCCAGGAAGTGAGGTGAGAGGAATTTGGTAATTCTCTCCCCTTCCTGCATTCAGTTCATCAAAGGCCCTTCTGGACAGAAGGGTAGCTTGAGATCCAGTGTCCACCAGTGCCAAAATTGTACCCTGCCCCTGTACTTGTACCGGGGCATAATATCTTTCCTCCTTCTCCTCAAGGGGGCACAGATAATGCGCATTTTTGGACAACTGGTGGGCTAACTTTCTGGTTTTGGACATCGCTAGCGAAGAGATTTGGGCAGAATTCTGTGGAGAGCCTTGGGAATCTGAAAGAAAAAATTGGCAACTGGAGATCAGAGCCATTGTGGGTTCCCCTGGCTCCGGTTCCGGGCCGCCCCACCCTTTTTGGAGGCAGTCACCAGGATGGGTTTGAACCAGGGGATTTTCTTGCTGTTGGTTCTGGGATGAGATGGTGGGCGGCGGTAGCTCAGTCTCCACATCTCCCCAGTCCTGATTTGCATCCCTAGGGACCCATTTTTCTTTGAGAGGAGTTCCCCCCTCTCTGAAGGAGAAGATCCTTTTCCCAGGATCTTCTGAGGATCCCTCTCGCTCAAATTGGAAGATCTGTACCTCCTCCTCAAACTGAGTCTGTTTGGGTCTTTTGTTTCTCCTACCCCCCTCTGCTCCTTAGGAGGCAGACTTTCAGGGGCAAGAGATTTTGTTTCCGGTTCCTGGGTTTCCAGGGGCTGTTTACAAGTGAGGAAGGAAGCTTCCTCCCAGGCTTTACACCCCCCTTCCCTTTGTGCCTCCTCCCTGGGAACCGGTGTGTTATCGGGGTGCTGCCCCCGTCATTGTTCTGGAGCACCAGGTCCAGAGTTGGGTGCGTTCTGCACCGGCATGCCTAACTGAGGGTTCTGCTGAGCCCTCAGTATGTGACCCAGATCCCGCGCCATGTTTTGCACCTGGCGCTCTAACTGGGAAACCCGCTCAGGCTGATACGGGGCCCTGTTTTCTCCCCTGGGCTGATCCCGGGAAGGGTAGCTATCCCTTCTTTGGTAGTACCCCTGGTTGGGAAGATTTGGATACCCCTCCACCCTTAGCCTCCCCTCTCCCGGATTAGGTTGTCTGGGCTCAGGGAATTGGGGAAAGAAGGGTGGATGATTTTGGGGTTGGAAGTTGGGTGGATACCTGGGGAAAAAGTTCTGCCCAGGATTTGGAGAATTTCTGCCCTCCGGTGGGAAGTTAGGAGGGAAGTTCCCTGGGTTAGGTGCTTGGCTGGTTCCCCCCCCTTGGGCTGGAGGAGTCCACACATAACCCAGGATGGGTCGATTTCCCTTGTAACGGGGACTTACATAATCAGGAGAGCGAGGGACCCCATTTGTGGGGCTGCCTCCCTGGCCCCCTGTCTGTGACTGGCCCGAGGACCTTCTGGGCCTAGCATTATTAGGTGCAGGTAGGTTTTTAGGCCCCCCCATCTCCAACTCTAAAACGGGGGTGACCTTTACCTCTGCCACCTTGGCAGCAGCAGGGGTGTTGTTGGCTTTGGGGTTTTTGGGCGCATTATTTTTATTTTCTATTGGCTTCTGCACCTCATAGATCCGGGTCGCCTGTTCAATGACCCAGTCTAAAGATCTTTTCTCGTGAAAATCCCTCACGAGCTGGGTCATTATGTATTTGGGCAAGGCATGGAAAAACGTATTAATAAATTCTCTGCTATCCGTGCGCACCCTTCTGGTGGTCTGCGCAAAGGCACGTTTCAGTTCTTGCACGAATTCTTGTGGGGCCTGATCCTCCCCACATTGCAAATTGTAGGATGCCTTGCGAGCCTCTTGAGGATTTCTGTGAACAGAAAAATGTTTCAAGATGGCCGCCTTATAGGTGGACCACCTTAAATGATTTTGGTCCTCCAGCCCCGCAAAGAAACTGGAGTATTCTGGGGAGAATGTCCATTTGACGTACTGGATGCAGCTACTGCTGTCCTTCAAATGGAAAGTTTCTATCATTTGCTCATAGAGCTCCAAGTGTTCCCAAACACAGTACTTGGCGTTCTTATGATAAGGCGTGATGACACTCCTGATTGCCTTTATCTGCTTCAATGGGTCCTTAAGCAAGGCCCTTTTTGCCGTATTGGCCTTTTTGGTCCGGGTAACCCTGGTCCATTCATCCTCTGACTCAGAGGCACTGCACCCAGAGGTTCCTGTCTGATCTTCCAGGTTTTCCCGGATTCTGCGAGCCTGGGAATGGCTGGCAGAATGTGGGGACCTGGTCTCCTGTGTCCTGTACCGTTCAGAGGAGTCTTCAGATTCCTCTTTGCTGCCAGGATTTGATGGGTACCCCCCACACTGACCTAACTGGGCAGAGGTTTTCAGGATGCCCTTAATGGTCCTACTCTCCTGGGGTTCCCCACTAAATTGCACTGTGCTTGGGTGCCCATACCCGGATGCCCGCCCCTCCATTCCTGGGTGGTACTGGCCTATGAGCCCCATGCTTCTGGCTGGATAGTAATCTGCCATCCCTGTGGCCCTGTGCTCATGTGCGCCAGGGGACATGGGGGTGGCAGAGTCCAGGGACTGAGAGAAATAAAGGCCTCTGGTACTAGGGCTCCTGGGGTTATGCTCAGGAGTTTCTCTTTCCCAGCGAACCTCACCTCTATCCGCCCCTGCTCCCTGTTGCAATGCAAGAGCCTGCGCCTTCAGTTCCTCAGTTAAGGCCTTACTATACTCTATCAGTCTCTCCTGCATCGCTACCTGTTGTTGGAGCCTATCATTGTGCTGGCAGAGAGCCTCATTCTCTCTCTGCGTTTCCTGATTGGTCCTGGAGCACTGGGCCAGTCTTTGCTGCAGGAGGGTTACCTCCTGAGCTGTGTCCCTATTGGCCTGCTCCTTTCTTGCCAGAGCATCCTCCACCTTCCTGGTGTGCTCTAACAAGTTCTGGTGTTCTTTTTGGAGGTCACCCAGTCCCTGGAGGGCCAGGTGATTTTCTTCCATTTTCCTTTTTAAGTGGCAGACTTCCTGGCCTAAGGTATCCCTTTCCTGACCAAGAGCTTGAATTTGTGACGCCAGGTCGTCCCTTTGCCTTTGGAAGGCACCAGCTTTCTGGCGCTCCTGGTCAAATTCTGCCTGGGTATCCAGGTCTTTCAAAATCAGTTTATTGCTCTCTGCCTTCTCCCTATCTAGGTGGCTTTGCAGGGTGACTACCTGCTCAGCACATGCCCTATTGAAGTCTAACTGTTGCTCCAGCTTTTTCTGGCTCTGCAGTAGGGAGTCCAAACCTTCTTGGTACTCCTTCTGCAAGGCCAGAAATCTGGTATCCTGGTCAGCCTTTTCCTGTTGCAGGATGTCCATATCCCTCTTTATTTTAATGATGTGCTGTCTACTCTCATTTTCTGACTCCTGGCTCCCCTGCAGCCTCTGCTCAGAAGAGACCAGGTCAGATTGGACCTTCTCTAACGCCATCTGTCGCTTATTCGCCAGATCTTGGCTTTCAGTACATTTATCCTGCATGTCTCCCATATATAGGTACAGGTATGCCGCTATCCTAACCATCTTGTCTTGTTCATCCTTAGCTTTAGGAGCCATGTATAGTTCACTCAGGGCCACATGTAGGGGACCCTGATCTCCCCATATATCTGACCCTGTTTCAGTGACCTGTTGCGTGATGGCCTGCAACCAGACCATGCGGTCCTGGTGAGTCCACTCCCCTCTCACAAATACCTTATGTAAGAAGTGCTCTCTGGCTATTTTCATGTCTACTAAGGTCGTCATTCTGGAATTTGAGTTCCTTCCTGACTTACAGAAGTTTGTATTTTATTTTTGCAAAACAGACCTTTTCCTTAGAGCGTTCCTTTGAGGAGTGCTTTACAGCGTAACACAGTGTGGTGATCCGACCGGATATGTGTATCTGGTCAGCTGGCACACTGTATTAATCTGCACAAATGGTAGATCTAACCCAAACGTCCCGCTCGAGCCCCCAATTTGTAAGAGGATTCAATTCAACACTACAGCTAAGTCAATGCCTAGTCTGGGATACTGAATGGAAACCCTTATTGATATATCTTTATGTCCAGTTCATGCGTTCTGGATGACTACCCCTATATAACACCCCTCTCTTGGAATCCCCCTGACCCCACTGAGCCAAGAAGTAGTTCTGTTTTGCAAGTTTAAAGGTTTATTTGATAATTTAAACTATATATATATATATATATATATATATATCACGCTTTATAATAAATTAATAATTGAATATCACACTGAATCTGAGCAGTAATCAATAATGGATAGTCTGGCACTAGCACACTTGTGAATAGGAACAGAAGAATAAGGTGGTAGAGAATGCTTTATATAAGTTCAGATGGATGTAATGTTGAATGAAAATGCAATACAGAAAATACTCAATATGATTTCAACAAAACAATGTAATCACTTTTCTCTGGCAATCCCCTCCCCCCTTTATGCAATGCAAGGAAATGGAAGGAAAGCACACAGTTCTCATAAATGCAATCAAATGTAATTCAGTTCACCCCAGCAGCTTAGACCACAGAAGTTTACAACACAGGCCCAAAATGCTTTTATATGTGCTGGCAATGAAGTGAAAAATATGCTAAAATGCTTTTAAATACTTGGGATGAGTTCAGGCTCACTTTAGCAAGGATCTAGGAGTAACTAGCAGGTTAAACGAATTTTTGGCAACTGAAAGCAAGAAAACTGCTGTTTTCACACGTTGAGAAATTTGCAAATAGCGGGAATCGGAATGCGTTTCTAAGTTCGTTGAAAAGCTGAGATTCTAAGCTTTCAAAGGAAAGTTACTGCAAGTCTCTAGGACAAACGGTTACGGAGTTATGAACGATTAACTAAAGGTAGTTTTTCAGATTTGAAATTTTAAAGTTCAAAATGACAAATGACAGCTAGCAACTAGAAATGACAGGTGACAGCTTTACAAATGACAGGTGACAGTTAGGAGGCAGTTCTACTTAGATTAAAATAGATTGAATTATATTATTTTAACTAGAAGATTGGTTCTGCACAGTTCTGCTGGGTACTCACAATATATTTTGGAAATAAATGGGCCTCGCCACGGATCTGGTCAGGTTTTAGACTGGACTCTGGTCTGGTCTCTGCACTTCACAGTGATCTGGGTCAGCTCTCTCTCTCTCTGGATTCTGGAGATTGATGGATTTGAAGTCTGGATCTTTCTGCACAGCTTTCTCTAGAGATTGATGGAGGTAAAGTATGGATTTTCCCGGCAGAGCGTCCCGCAGCAAATGGATTTGAAGGTCTCTATCTGTCCTGACTGTCTGCTTTTATGTGTTTTGAAAATGGGTGTGTGTGCAGCATCACTAGGCTCTACCCCTCTCCACTTGTCATTGGCCACTTCATCCGCTTCCCCTTGATTGGGGGAATGAAATGAAGTGTCATCATGATGAGGTCTGTTTATGGTACAGAGAACCCACCCCTGTCAAATTACACACAATCTATATTTTGACCCAAAAGACATATTTGCGCAGGTACACATTTGTTTAAAATTACATGCACCCATCACATATCACAGGAGGTATACCCTGTCCAAATCTGCTCTTCCTGAGAGCTTGCATTCAGAAATGGCGACATTTGCACTTTTTAACTGGTTTCGCAAGATCGGACATTAACCCAAATTTACACACATGTGCGCAAGGAGTATGGACATTACTTGATGAAGTGTCAGATTTTTAACATGCATACATTTTAAGTAATACCCTCTTAACTGCTAGTTTGCCCCCAGATCATGCCACCGGTTCTAAAAACCTCTTAAAATGTGGGCAGAAAAATCACAAGAATTATGGTATCATTTAAATAATTTTCACAAGTCCGCTCTATGAGTTATTCATCTTTTTCTAAAACCATATTCTGGCTACAGGGGTGTGGTTTCCCCCCAGCACAAGGTTGAATTTCTGGTTTTTCCAGTTCTGCCAAGCCAGCTTGCTCTCACAGGCAGTGCTCCTCCCCTTTACTTCCAGGAGGAAGCCACTTTTTACGGCCCCCGTAATAAAACATTTGCCTGAGTCAGGACAGGGCTTTGTTCAATTTCCTGCAGAGCCCAGGTAATTCAATCAGAGAAGTGTCATATCCCTTTTGGTGGGAGCAGCAAAAGGACAGCTAGGCCTGGGAACACAGCTGTTGTGCAAGTCTCATCTCCTGTCGGGGGTAGCTGGTGGGCAGAATTCAGTTCCTTAAGCCAGGCCCCAGCTAATGTCACTTTTGTTCCCCAGTTTAAGTCAAGACAATTTTTTACATATGCAGCTAGGATGCTGATTCTAAGTTTAAAACTATGACATTTAAACAATTGCAACCTATGTGACACTCAAAAGTAGGTCACTCATTTCTTTTAAACATTTAGGTTTTTAGTGTCTTTCAGTCCAAATTTACTTAAACTGCTGAAATCCACAGCTCAGCCAGTCTTGTTATAAACCTTCAAGTCACTTCAGAATATAACTTTAGATTGTATCCACCTCTCAGTAAGTCTTTCTTTGGCTTGCCTTGGGTTCATTTATTCAGTTTTAAACAAAATCTGGTGGTTTTAAAACGCCGGCTTTCTGATAGTGGTGAGTACTGGTACTGCACCCCTTTTTGGGATTTAAGAAAATGAATTCCCCACAATTCTAGGTTGCTTTTGGCAATCAGCATTGCCATTCCCAATGGTTTCAGACTACTGTGTGGGTAGTCCAATGGTGGTTTTAGGCAGTGCCCTTCTGTGCCCATAACATCGGCAAAATGGGGGGCAGCCTATTCTTCATGCATTTCCCTGTGCATTCTCTGGGAAGCTCTGGCCATCATGATGTTTTCATGTCAGTACTGTACAGTTTTTGAGGTAGGGCTCGGATGTATGGGTAAAAACATCCCACAGACACCAACCCTAAACAGTATTTAACCAGGTTGCATAGCATAAGAAGTTGACGTAACAACCCCCCCCAATCCTAGCTTACTATTTCAAAAATACATTTTTCCTGAAACCACACAAGCTGTACTGGATATAAAACTTTAGTCTTTCTCAGTTCTGTATACTACTTCCACTTAAATCTGAATTCACTTATGTGTCCAGTGAACATTCTATGAGACATTCATGTGCAGATATGTACATTTTTCTTCGACATAGCAGTGAGAGGTGCTGTGGGAAGGAGCGCAAAGGGAGGCAGGGAAATGCAGCCCATCACCCCTGGGCATGCCCCGCAGGCAGCCCATCCACCCCTGGGCATGCTCTGCAGGCAGCCCATCAACACTGACCATGTCCCGCAGGCAGCCCTTCACCCCTGGGCATGCCCCGCAGGCAGCCCATCACCCCTGGGCATGCCCTGCAGGCAGCCCTTCACCCATGGGCATGCCCCGCAGGCAACCCATCACCCTGGGCATGCCCCTCAGGCAGGCCACATGTCACCATGCACTTGGGAGGCCTGACTCATGTCCCCCACCCCAAATTGACAGGCACCTGCTAGCAGGCCCCGACACATGTCCCCCACCCCACCCAACCAACCAACCACCATTGACGGGCACCTGCCAGCAGGCCCGACGCATGTCCACCACCCCAGACACCCACCCACCATTGACAGGCACCTGCTAGCAGGCCCCGACTCATGTCCCCCACCCCAAATTGACGGGCACCTGCCAGCAGGCCCCGACTCATGTCTCCCACCCCAAGCAACCCACCATTTACAGGCACCTGCCAGCAGGCCCCGACTCATGTCCCCCACCCCACCCACCTACCGACCATTGACAGGCACCTGCCAGCAGGCCCCAACTCATGTCCCCCACCCAAAGCCATTGACGGGCACCTGCCAGTAGGCCCTGACTCATGTCCCCCACCCCACCCACTCATGTCCCTGCCGCACCCACCCATCCCCCATTGACGGGCACCTGCCAGCAGGCCCCAACTCATGTGACCCCCCCGACCAACCAACCAACTATGGACGGGCACCTGCCAGCAGGCTCCAATTCATGGACCAACAAACACCATCTCATAACAAAACAGACCCATGGCACTAATGCCAACCCAAATCCCCCCTGTTCCCCAGTACAAGCACGTAACCATCCACTGCACCCACTCCCAAATTACCCATGCCATGAGAATCTCAAAAGAACCAGCATGGCCATGCATTAAGGTACAACAAACCCACACAGTGGCAACACATGACTGAGGCAATGCTCATAGAGACATGCACAAAACCAATGAGAGTACACAATACCAATAATGAAGATATAAGAAATGCATTAAAAAACATAATCAAATAACATAAAGAAAATCAAACTTGCAAATTAAGAAATAATGAAAGCAATACCAAAAAAAAAGGAAATTCCAATTAAAATCAAAAATCCACAACATGAAAACTGAAAAGTGGTCCACGTTGGCACTCATCTCTTCGTGAGGACGTGTGTGGTCCCCCCACGAAGCACGCACGCCATCATGAATTACACATGTGCGCAACGTGACACCAATGAGGATGGAGTCGATCCTGTCACGGGTCCCCACGTCCGCAGGTAGAGGAGTGCCAGATGATGTGGACCTCCCCCCTACCTGCGGATGGGCCTGGGGCGGGGCATCCCTGCTGGTGCATGGTGATGCAGTTACAGTGTCAGGGACAGTGATATGCACAGTCCCCTCCGCGGCGACCTGTTCTGCCTCCTGCCCCTGGACTGCAACACTTGTACCAGTGGTACCACCCCCACCAGGCCCCATGTGCAGCTTGGATGTGGCCTCCTCCTCCTCCGTACACACCACCAACCTGGATGGCTCTGCACCGTCTTCCGCCGTCGCAAGCCCCTTTGGGGGCTCACCCGCCCCTTCCGCTGCAGCAGTAGTGGCGGACGTGGCACCAATCCCCTCGCTCCCGGATGATGGAATTTCCTGGGAGGGTGACTGGGCCTTGCGTTGACGGCCGGTGGAGGCATCCCTGCCGCTTTCCTCCACAGCGCCGTCTCTGCCCTCTTCTTCACTCGCTGCTGTGTAAAGGGAGACATAGAACACAAGCATCAGGGTACTGTACAATAGTCCCCTATACACAAAGCAATAGCACATGAGTGCCACTGTCAAACGTCACTTCCATCATGTCCCTCCACAACACATAGGTCAGTGCAGGCAACACACATGCATAAACAGGCATGGCACATGCAACAAACATTTGCAACCATGTCCAAGGCAACATAGAAACATCCACTGGTGGGTTGAAACTCACATGCATCATGGGACATGCTGATCACATGCACACACATCACCGGAGGGTCATGCATCTGGGCTTGTATACCCCCAGACACAGTGGATACAAGGATGACTAGGCTGTATCAGTAAATTAACACGTCGTCACAGACATGTGTCATGCATGCGTTTACCAGTCACTCACACACTACGCAGACACACGGATATGTACACCATGCATGTCCATGACAGCAGCACCCGTCTCTCACACCCCAAACATGTCTAAGTACAGAGACAGGCATGCATACATGTGTGCATTCTGCATACTGCTCCGCATGATGCATTGCAACCCCATCCATGTGGGTCATGTCTGACTGGACTCACATGCAGCACCATCATGTCCCTGCACACACACACATCCATACATGACCCATGCCACACATACAGCCAAGTGGCTAACTACCACCACACTGCAACATGCACTGTTTTACATGGGAATGCATGGGCACTTACCGCTCGACTCCAGACGGGGCCTGCATCCTGAGGATCTGGTGGTGAAGCACTGGGCGAATGCACTCCAGGACCCTCATCTGCTGGGTGGTAAGCTGGCCCTGGCGCCCCACTGCATCCGCTGCATCTAACAGGCGCCGGGCCTTCTTGAGGGTCCTGGACTTGTAGTCCACCCAGCGCTTCTGGACGTGTTTGATGTCGTGGGGTGCCACCCCCTCCGAATTGATGGCACCCACTATGTCCGTCCAGATCCTCCTCCGTCCTTCCTTGTCAGCACGCAATGGTGAGAAGAAGGCATCATAATGCCACAGGACTTGCTTCACCAGCATGCCAACTTCATTGGATGTGAAGCTGGCAGCCCTTTGCCTCTCTGCTGGGGGGTTGCCACTGGTGCCAGATGGTGTTGGTTCAGACATGGCAACCCCCGAGGCAGGTGTGGGTGGGTAACTGGGTCCTGGGGCTGGGCTGTGGAGCAATGGAACACCAGTTGGGTGTCTTCTGTTCCGGCAGGGGTGGTGACAGCAACTGGACCCCTGCAGATGGCAGATCTGCAGGCACCAAAGGGCAGGGCACTGTTGGCAGCAGGCAGGCAGGCAAGCAGCTGCAGATGGCTTTTAGGAGGCACCCCGGGGCTCTTGGGGGCAGGTAAATGGCCTTCTGGCAAGGATCGTGGTCTTCTGTGTGTTGTTACGTGGCCAGCTTGATGCAGAGTGAAGAGGCAAGTGAAAAAAACGCACTTCAGCATGGATTCAAGGAAAGGGCCTTGGCGCGTAAGCACGTATGTGACATATTGCGCGTGGGCGTTTCCTCCCACGGGTGCATAGTGATTCAGCATGTGAAAAAACTGCACGTCGTGTGTTAATGTGTGCAATACGAGGAAAGGGCCTAAGCACGTAAGTGATGTGATGTGATGCGTGCAGGCATTTCCCTCGGCACAGGTTAAAGGTGAGTGGGGCCAGCAGTTCACTGTACATGCTTTTCATGGAGACGGACGAGTGTGTTGCTATAACTGGTTGTTTCACGCGCCATCACTACTTCACAGCGGATCAAGGACGTATCTCTTCTTTTGGCAGGGGCATTGGCTACGTGTGTTTTTCATTACCACGCTAGTCAGACTGTGAGTCGCGCATGCTATTTTTCCCAATGCGGGTCCCCTTGTGTATCGCATACCCATTTTCAAGATCATAGTAGCCTGCGTGTCCCACGCGTACGTGTTTTTAGTGTCCCTGGGTGCCACCGAGTTCTGCAGGAGGTTAATTCCACACACGTGGGATACTGTGGTTGCATGCACAGTTTTACTGCAGTTTTGGGGTGCCTGAGCGTTGCGTGACCGGTCGCTTCATCTCCAGGGTCACATACAGCCTTGCAGGTGCACACGGGTGTGGTCAAGATCTGGTACCCCACCCCCTTCACCCCAATTGCCCAGGACAATTTTCGTGTACACCTCCCATTGGCAATACTACTACATCTGTGCCGGCACGACTACATCTGTGCCATGGTTGGGAGGCCATGAAAGGTGAGGGGTGCCTCAGCTGGGCGTCCACCATGTGGTGGGCATGGTCAGGGACATGGCTGGGGTGACCAGGGAGTGGGGGACTCCAGGGTGTACAGGGTGGCTGCAGAGGGGGAAGTGGCAGGGGTGTGACACTTCGGCAGGATGTTCTGTCATGTGTTGGTGCAGTCATGCCACCACCCCCTGTGGTTCCGGGAGATGCAGCTCTTGCATCCGGCACTGGCACCCATGTGACCCGGCAGTCCATTTCATCAACTGCCACAGGCTCAAGGGTAGTGGTAGCTGTAGGTGCAGCTGTGTCCACCACCACCCAGGCTCAGGGTCAGCCAGTGCATGTTGCGTTGGCACCTGTAGAGTCCCAGGATGATTTCCAGGAGGTCAGGAGGCAAGTGGTAAGTGCACGCAGGGCTGCCCTGACCAAGGCACATGTCCCTGGGGCAGTATTGTCATCTGCTGCCCCGAGCAAGTGCATGGGCAGATGCAGCCGACACCACCCCGGCTGTGAGTCTACCATCCAGGACAGTCCCTGTCAATGACCATGGCACAGTGGATGTTGCTGCGCAGGGTCCAGTCAAGGGCACCCAGCAGTCACTGATGCAAGTCAGGGCTTCCATCCCAGTTCCACCTGCCACTCCCTCAGTTCAATCCACCAGCGCCGCTGCCCCTACTGATCAGGGCGGTATTTGCCAGTCAGGGTCCAGAACACTGCCCAAGAGGAGGAAGGTTGCACCTGCACAAGAGGCTGGGACCCCACAAATGGCTCCGGCCTCCGGTACGTCGAGGAAGAAGCCTTTCAGCAAGCAGGAATTGGACTTCCTTGTGGGCTATGTGTCGGAAACGAACGTGATATGCTAGTGGGCCCAAATTGTCACACTACGGCTGCCCAGCGTTGGGACCACTGGAAGCATGTTGCAGAGAGTGTTAGTGCATTCGGTACTTGAGGTGCGCACAGCTCAGGAGTGCAAAAAGCATTGGGATGACCTCCGATGCTGTGCTAAGCTAAAGAATGCCTCCAATAATGCCATGACTGTGGTGACTGGCGGTGGGCAACCACCTCAGGAGGAAGAACTCACTCCGAACAAGTTGATTGCTTCAGAGTTCATACCGGCAGAATTGGTCGAAGGAGTGGGAGAGATGCTGGATTTTGATGCCCCGTCCAGTGAGTGTTTTTGCGTGTTTGTCCAGGCCATGTGTGGTTTGCTTGTGCGATGTGTTGTGCTTGACTGCCAATACATGCCATGTGTACATGGTTCTCATGTGCGAGTCATGCAATGCTTCACTGATGCGTGCCTGCTGTGCAGCATGCTAAACATATAGTGCAGACAGGTACTGTCCTCATCACCACACTTGCACCCTACTCACATGCTAGTCACCCGCCTGTCCCTCCGGTCCATGTTCCAGCTCACTGGCCCCTCTGCATGTAGCCTGGTGTGTCTTTCCACTCAGCACTCGGACTATGACATCACATGACTGACATGCATGTGTCTTCTGCCTGCATGCTGGTACTCCACGTAGGCAGGCTCCCTTGCCCCTCTACCCCCCTGCACCACTATTGCACCATTGCACTGGTGGGTAACATGTTGGACTACTGCAATGGCCTGTTCAAGGCTCCTGTGTACATGCACACTACCCCCTTCCAACCTGCCAGACACATACTCTGGGGTACACCCTATGTCCTTGATGCAAGGTGTCTCACTCAGACTGTGCAGATGGCAGATGCTCCACAGGGACATGAGTGCCCACTCATGCTCCATGTACATTACATGCATGCCCCTATGTGTCGTTTGCAGGATGATCATTGTAGTACGTGTCCAGAATGACATACATTTAATGGCATTTCATCATCCATTACATGCTCACTTTGGCTCAGTCTGGCATCACGCGCATGGTTAGGGTGTCATAGTCTGTGTGGGGAACAGGCCTCCCCCTGTCTCATGCCCCCTGACTCTGTCAAACTGGTGTAGTGCCTTCTGCACAAATGGGTTTACTAAAGAGGTTTCATCATGTGTCTTGCTCACTGTCCCATTCTCATCGGCTGTGTTGTCAGTTGACTCAGATGATGTACTCAACACTGTCTGCCAATACACAGTTATCTGGTCAACCTTTCACTGCCATGCAATGCCTCCCTGCATTTTCACTAAGGGGGGGGCTGTATCCATGCAACTCATTGCATGCACATTGCACGTGATGCCTGACCTTGCACTTACACTGCCTTTCTTGTTTATTGTTAGACATCATAATGTACTTGTTGATGTAGATAGTCAGTAATGTGCACATGCTCTGTACCGCACCAACCCACTTCTGAGCTATGTTACACCATTCTACATGCCTACTCACTGATGCAATGTCAAAGTGACCTGGCATGTATGGTCAGATTGTCATCCCTTCACTGTCATGAAAGGCACAGGCACAGGTGCATCCTGTGACACATGTACTCAGTATTGGAACACCCTAGTGGGTGTTTAGCAAACTAACTGGTATAGGCCGCAGATTGACTGTAGCCTACCAATCGGGTTGTAATGACTGTGGAGCTGCCTGCACGTGTGTATGTGTACACTTTCACATACATCAAATCAAGCAGCGTTGTAGCTGCTTGCTTTGCTGTATTGGTTGCTGTTCATGTTCACAATATGGGTGTATAGGGAAACGGGTGTTTTTGAACACTTTCACATGTACATATGCAAGCAGCTTCAACGTTGTGTAGTGCAACATTGCGGCTACTCACTTATGTGTGTGTGAAAGTGTTCATTTACACATGTGTCTTCTGCAGATTTTTTGTTGACTGACTATTATGTAGTTGATTGACGTTAATGCTGGTGAGATTTCAGCTTTGCGCTCGTTATGTTCAATTGGCACAATCCTAAGGGTGCACTGTTGTGCAGTATGTGTACGCCCGGGCCCACTTAGAGAATCTGGTGGGGCCTGGCCGTGATGATTTGACACACTGAATAATGGTTTAGGGCACAAACATAGCACAATGTGCTGAATCAGGCCCTGAGGGGTGTTCTGGAGGTTTCATGGCTGGCAGCTTGGACCGTACTGGGCGTTATGGTCCCTCATGCTTTGCTCGGGACATTCACTATGTCTACATGGCCCATGACACCCGTACGGGCCAAGCTGCAGATGGATGAAGTAATATTGGTGATGATGATTTAGTGATGCATGTGTACATGCAAATTACGTCAGTCATGGTGTGTTTGGATTCACTTGCAGCTGTGGCCATTTGGCAGTTCAGACATACTTATGGTATGTGCCATCTCTTTGTTGCCATCTGTCATTTCTGTCTGTGACATGTGCCTGACAGAGGTGGTGTGTGATGGATGTGATATACTACATTCAGTACATATCTATGCTTCGCTATTTACACACATCCATTTCTGCTTTTGGGATGTGTTTGCATATCGATGCCACTGGATGCATGCTGGAATTTCATTTGTGTGTGACATGTCTGCTTCATGTGTTGGCTGTCGATGTGATGTTTATGTGTGTGTGTTATGTGCATCTGACATGTGTACTCATGTTTTTTTTTTCAACATTAAAGATGATGACGCAATGGAGCCAGAGGATGGTGATGTCAATCCTGACACGGGGTTGCTATTGCATCAGCAACCTGGCACAAGTGGGGGTCGTGGGCTGGTAGGCCATGAGAACCCACTTGTGCTGCAGACCATTGTGTCTAGGGCTGGCAATGGGTCTAGCTCGGATGATCACTCTGACAACAATGTTGAGTTGGATGCACGTCATGCCATTCCTTGACGGTGAGTGATTCTGATGTGGACGATCCTATGTCCGCGACACCTGCACTGAGGGGCCAGGCGGTGTTGGAACCTCTGACTGTGGTGGATCGGGATGCACGGTCACACTCCACACCAGTTGCTGATGTGCATGGATCATCACGTCAACGAAGGGCTGCAATCCTGCAGCCGTGGGCGGTGCCAACCCAACGAGGATTGCGGCTCCTTGGGCCCCGCGGGTGTCAAGCCCAGCAACGAGGTAGCCGTGCGCCACCGGGGTATACTGAGTGGGAGCAAGCCATGGTTGCCAATTCCAAACAACAGGGGCCAGCAATTGATAAGATCGCTCAGAGCATGGAACGTGTGGCCCAATCCATGCTCCTCCCTGCTAGGCAGGTGCATCTCCAGCAGCGGGCAGCACAGTCCATGGCCCGCTAGCTCAGGCTGGGAATGGCGGCCTCAGACAGGACCACGCCGGGCTGAAATGGTGTCTCTGCATCAAGCACTTGCTGCTCATGCAGAGGCACACAGGGAGGCCCTGAGGGATGACCATAAATCCCTCAGATATACTCTGGGTGTGCTCAACATGTCCCAGAGGCAGCGGACAGAGGAGAGGTTGGAGCAGCTTGAGAATACCATCCCGGCTGAGCTACGTGCTTCCCAGCAGGTGCTCCAGATGTCATACCAGGCCATGCAGGAAGAACTCTGTGTTACACGTGCTACCTTGCAAGAGGAAGCACGCATATCATGTGAGGTGCTGCATGCTGACCTACGTGTCATCACCGCACAGGACCAGGCTTACCAGACCCGCAGACTTGCTGCTGATGAGGGGCAAGCTGCGCATAGGCGTGGTCAGGGTACTTTGCCACGTCCACCTTCTGGTTTCCATCCAGAGGGTGACTCGGACGACGACTTATCTCCCACACAGGTCGGGCCGCCCAGGCGCTGAGCCCATGGAGTTTTTATTTTTGGATCTCAACATCATCGCATGTGGGTGTTGAGGTGCACCCTGTACCTACACTCTACTGGGTGCCTCACCCCATCCCTGGGTCATATGTGGCAATTTTTTATTTTTATAGTTATTTTAATTAGGTAATATAGTTTAAAATTGTTTGTCTATTGTGCATTCATGTGACGGTGTGGTTCTTTGTGGCTCTTGAAAGCATCCACTGTCTGTTCCAGCTGGGCCCATTCAAACTTGTGTCATGTATGTGTTTGCAGCTTGGGGTCCTGACTCACATATGCCACTCCTGCTTCCCCTATCCATGGGCTCGCAAGGATGGTTCTGTGTGACAACCATTTACACAAGGGCATTGGACTTTCATCATATCTGTGGCCTGTCTGCTGCTGTACTACTTGTGTTAACACCCCTAGTGGGGATTATGGATGTTTTCTCCACAGCATGTCTGCAATCAATTTGGGTGAGTACATTATTGAACTGTCCATTTATTGATGTTGATTGTGATGTATGTTAATTTCTTGCCTGTATACATGCTTGATGCACTTCATGCTGTAGACGATAGCCTGCACCCTTTAGCTGTCAAAGTCACACTGATGGTGGGAGGGGGCCGAGTGGTGACATTGTGAAGTTGGTACATGTTGAGTACAGCCCCTGGGGATTGTGGCAAAGGAGGATGCATTAGGAATGTGACCCAAGTGGCACAAATCATGGTCCAGTCCTCACCTGAGATGCCCGCCTATACTACTACTACACTACGTTCTGTTTGGATGCCACGTTGTGTCTGTCTTCCCTCTATGACTTTGATGCTGCATGACGGCACAGTTTTACTACTGGACTACAGGTCTATTACTTGTTTTCCACACTGTGGTGCCGTTAATCCCTGTTTTTCTTCTTGCTACTGTCCTTGTTGTAGATCTGTCCACCCATCTCTTGGGCAGTTCTTTCCACGTACTCTTACACTGCCTCCGTTTGCCTCAGTACACTTTTGTTCAACTGCAAATCTCTGTCTCTCCTCCTGTCTTTCATCTATTACAACCATGCTTTTATGTTGACTGTTGGATTTTACCAATGCTATTCAACTGTTGTGACTCTTGACTTGCTGTCAGCTGTTTCCGGCTATCTCGCATTCTCTGTGCCTTTCCAGACTTGTGCAGTCTCTGCCTTTCTTTCTTCACGCTATCAAGGATTGATTGTATTTCAGCTCAACCATCCAGTTGTGCCAGCCTCCTTGGTTATTTTCTACTCAAGTTCCAGCTCTACCTGTCAGGGTACAGAACCTCGGATTGTGTGGGAGGAGGTCAGATGTAGGTCTCAGACATGGCCCAGTAAGAAGCAGCAGCATGAAGACACACACACAGAAAACCTTCCTGCCTTATTAAAGGCTTGTATGCCCTTTCTGCAGGAAAAGGAACCTCCAGACTGCCTTTACCTGCAGTACTCGGTGGCACCCAGGGCCAAGAACTACAAAACCCTTGCCACGTTGGGTGGGGCACACGTGCACATGCGTGCGCTAGCTGAAGCACGGGCTTGTGCTCAGACGTCTGACAGAAGCAGATGTGTTTCCAGGAGCACCGAGCAAGGTGAGCAGCATGAGGGGCCACGTCACAGCCAACCTTCCTCCAGGCCCCTCACACATGCAATCTAATAGCGCCAGTGCTGGAGTGCTGGAGAGCTTAGCCAGGATTTGGGGAACATGTGCACAGTACAGCTAAGCCAGGCTGACGAGCAAATGTCAACAAGCTTTCCAAGTTGTCAGGGGCACATGCAGGGAGTGTCACCCATATCCTGGAGTCCACCCTTCTCCAAAGAAGAAGAAGAAGAAGAAATTATTAGCCCAGTAGCGTTCCTAGCCACAAACTGCTACAGCGCAAGGGGGGGCACCCAACGATGCACAAACTCGAGTGCAGTGCATATCATTAGCATATGCAAATTGCCACGTGCGCTACCTATAGGAATCCGCGGATGGCAGAACGCGACTTGTACTGAAGTCGCACCTCGTCACACGCGCCTAGCAGCTCACCCAACGCCCATTCTATCATGTGTCTATCTTAACACATGGGCCTCATTACGACCCTTGCGGAAATGGAAAAATGATGGCGGAAATGCAATACCGCCATCGAACACCGCTCGTTGCGATCATGACCCGTCACCGTAAAGTACGATGCCATTAGCGACACCGCAGTGAACGGCAACGCTAACTGCACCAAGTACGCGCACGCGCGCCTTGCAAAACCGGAATCACCGCCATGGCGCAACGGTACGCGAATTCTGACCCTAGCGGACATGTACTGAACGCCATCAAGCACGTCGTAAAGTACCATTCCGCCATGGCGAGAAATACGGCAACGTGAACCAACCGTAAATGGCCCACTGAGTGCCTGTACTCCACTCCCTGGCCTCATTGCACAACTCCTGGCAGGCGCAATGTACTCACACTATGCAACCAGTGAAATCCACAATTCACCCATGCATGCCAACGTAGAAAAGCATGCAGGGGCTCAAAGCGCCCCGTGAGTGGGCATCCATGTACGGCATGTCACCATAGCCGTACTGACGCAGCACAGGCATGCGAAGGTACAATACATCAAAATGAAAATCAAGAACACATGACACAAAACAACAGTAGTCCCCCATCGCTTGCCACCAGCGCAAGGCAACATCCAAAACAGCATCCTGAGGGGGATTGCACCAGCCCTGTACTCATGCCAGTAAACAAACCAACCATCAGCAGAAGCATGTACCACACAAGTCGGCAGAGTGACTGAGCAGCCAGGCTCATCCCAAGAGGGGCCGATGGGAGCTGCAGGGCACAGATGGCATCAATACAGAAGCTATTCCAATGGACATGACCCCAGTCCCCCTCCAACAAACGCACGCAAACACAGTCACCTGTGACCAGCCACATTCTGAACAACCCATCATTCCACCAATCGACCTGGCTGACAGGCACCAGTCGGCCAAAAGCCAATCCCCCGCCCCTGAACAGCACATCATGTAAACAGACACAATGGCAGCCCCTATCCGTGACCATACTGTGCTACGTAGGCAAACGCGGCCAGTACTGTACCACACAACTCAACTCAGAAGGCGGAACACAATGCAGATCATCTCGCAATACATACCGCCACAAAGCGAAAATCGCCACATCACCTGCAAAGAACAACGCAACACGACAAATATCGGAATACAATTTAAATGCACATCCAAATGACAAAGGCCCCACAGCAATTTGCAAAATACCACCAAAACAACCATCATCACCGAGGGCTGCATCTGCAATAATTGACCGGCTTCCACTTGTGTGACGCCCTGTACCATCATGGCACACAGGGCCTACATCAACGTTCCAAAAGGCAACATGGAAGCGGCAAGAACCGCAGGTCCGTCCCATGAGGCAGGCACTAGTCGAGCTGAAAGGCCGAAATGTTGCACCTAGCCACCAGTACAGCGTAAGGGCATGTGGCCCATTGGCGATCGTCCCATAAGATCGAAATGGTGCTCCACTGATTCACCCGAAGCTGCAGGAGTCGAGAGTAAAAACCATCTGGAGGAGTGGCGTAGAGATGGCATCTGCAATAGGGCAGGAGATACCTGTCACCCAAAAGAAACACAAATTAACCGATTGCATTACGGGACTCATGATGCATTACAATCTTCATTCAACACACCAAATCCACACCCATATGCATGCTAGCCCACTCCAAAGGAATATACACACCCCTAAATCAGTATCGATTCATAACGAAATCAATCGAGGTAAATACACCATTGGCAACGTCGGTTACTGTGCATGCGTCCGTCAAGATAGAACCCAAGACATGGGATTAGTAACGTGCCTAGACACAAGTGTATGAAGGCGCGTCGAGACAGGGAGGATCCGACAAGGGCAGATAGACGTATGTCCCACTATGGCAGCCTTGCATCACATAGCGCAGGGGAAGGGGAGTGATTCAAAAAACCCATGTACATGGCAGACCCTAAACGGAATCATCAGTCCATGCATCCATTCATCATTCCCTCATCCCGCAATGAAAACGCATGAATATTCACTCACATAATATGTGAAACTTCCATCGCGTCTGTGCGTAATGCAGTCCGCAAAAACCACTGTGCCCCTGGCCGGATCTGTAGTGTTGTGAAGCAAGATGGATTTGGGAACGTCCTGCCTTATCGTCCACTACGCTATTGCGCATCCCATTCAATTCACATCATTCATTGCCTGCTCGTTATGGGCCATGTCCCAAGGACATTCTACAATAGAACGTTACATTTCCAGCCAGACCTGTGGGCGTATCCTCGCCGCTACTTCAAAACCCAAAATTCTGGCCTTCGAATTCCTCACTTGCAACATTACGTCGAAAAGGCTTCTGTGAACGCTTGCATTCACAATTACATCAATGTAGTGCGGCTGTGTGTCATGATGCTAACTGGCTGCAATCACAAATGGGACGCCACGCCCGTCGGTGAAGTACGTTACTGTGCTGCATGAGGGTCGGCCATCGATCGAGCCCTACATACCACTGACTCTTCACAGGTATGTAAGCGGCTGCAATCATAGCATGTGTAACAATGGGAGCATACCATGAAGATCAGTCAAAGTACATCACACTGCCATCGGGATTAGATACATGATTCCAATCCCAAGATGCCATGCGGCCAAATGCAGCCTTACGTGCGGGACGTGCTCGGCCAGAAGGGATTGCATCTGCCACAGATTCATTCAATCAGCACAGGTGGAGGCCATACAGGCCGACAGCACATATATTGCAGACCCAAACCCCTCCCACAACCACTCCCACTCCAAAATGCTACCGGCAGGACTAGCGATGTTGGGCCTGGGGGACCAGATAGCACTGCAAGTGCTACAACTACAAGAAGACGACGAACAACAACAGGTACAACAACCGGGCGCACAGGGGAGACGGAGGAGAAGGAGGAGGAGGAGGGCAAGGCAGGGTCAGCAAGGCCCACAAGCACTGCCACTACCACCACGCAGGCGGCCCGCAATCCCACGCCTCCGAGCCGATCCGTTCAACCTCACTGCTGAGCAGATCCACACCCTCTACCGTTTGGACCGGGACACCATAATCGCCATTGTGGACATGACACATGCTGACCTCGTGAGCATGATAGATAGCCCAACCGCCATCCCACCCCTACTGAAGGTGTTGTCTGCACTCCACTTCCTGGCCACAGGCACCTATCAGCACACAGTGGGACAGTTGCATGGCATTTCACAGCCACTGTTCTCACGGACACTCTTCCAAGTGCACGATGCCCTCCTGAAGCACGCCGACGACCACATCACACTACCACGCACGTACCAGGAGATTACCAACGCTAAAGTGGGATTCCATGCACTTGGCGGCATCCCGGGTTGCATTGGTGCCATCGACTGCACCCATGTTGAATTGGTTGTCCCACATGCCATGGAGGTCCAGTACCGCAACCGGAAACAATTTCATTCAATCAATGTGCAAATGGTGTGTGACTCCAACAAGATATTTACGCATTGTTGTGCCAGATTTCCAGGATCTACCCATGATTCTATGGTCCTGAGGAACACAAGAATACCACGCTACATGGAGCGACACGCAGGGCACAGATCCTGGCTACTCGGTGAGTCTCATTCCATGCATGACATCGTGGCCCATTTGATGCGTCAATGACCTTGCAGGGGGGGGGGGGCTACTTAGCACTATCATTCCACTGACACCCTTTATTCATCTCATACAGGTGATGCCGGGTATCCACTGAAGAGATGGCTCCTTACACCAATCCGGAACCCACAGAACGAGCATGAGGAGGACTACAACCATGCCCACTCACGTACCCGTGTGGTCATTGAACAGGCATTCGGCCTACTGAAGGCTCGTTTCCGCAGCCTCAGCAGGTCTGGCGGGGCACTCATGTACAGCCATGAGAAGGTTTCTAAGATGGTCATGGCATGTGTCATGCTGCACAACATGTGCATACGTAGGAATGTGCCCATGCCCCCTGACGCTGTACTGCATGCACCTGCAGATGATGATGATGATGAGGGTGGGGATGTGGAGGCACCTCAAGGAGTCCATGAGGCACAGGATGCACGTGCAATCCGACAGAGCATCATAGATGCATGCTTCTAGCAACCACGCATGGTGCCTATTACACGGAAAGGGGACCTGTGGCACTGTGTGTGTGTAGTACAGGCACATTGTGGACTGTACGCCTATGAAGGCCTCGTACGCAAATATCAATGTCCACACATGTCATTGGATGATTATGAGATGCTGTATTGTTAATGTGATTTGATTTATACACCCTATGGACCCGCCACCCAGTGAAGCCCAACACACCCCCTCCACCCTACTACCTCACCCCCCAACACCAGTGTCCAAATATGCATGCTGTCCGTGGTTGGACGCTATTGCAAGCCCCCTCTACGGGTATCAGGGGCACCCCTGCCCGTGGAGCGCAGGTTCCTGCCAGATCTGCGTTGGGGGCTGCCCTGGACGGAACTTGCCACGGATGATGTCTCTGCCTGCTCGCGTCCATGCATGTCTCTGAGGGTTTGTGAGAGCTCCGAGAGCACACGGCGCACAGCAGCAAGTTCAGCACAAACGTCTTTGGACGTCGCATGCAGTTCCCCCCTCAGGCTCTCGGTGCTTTTCTCCATTTGTGCTCTCAGGCTCTCGGTGCTTTTCTCCATTTGTGCTCTCAGGCTCTCGGTGCTTCTCTCCATTTGTGCTCTCAGGCTCTCACTACTTTTCTCTATTTGTGCCCTGAGTGTCTCGGTGGATGTTTCCATGGCTGCCCTGGAACCCCCGCATTCATTTGCATGGTCCTTGAGTAGCGTGGACACTTCCTGCTGTTGCTCGATCAGCAGGTCGAGGGACTGTTGCCTCTGCTGGGCCATGGACATTTGCGGTGGTGTGACAGGGGGGCTGCTCAACACATGTTGCCTTGGCACAGGACTTGTGGGGGTTGGCCAGTCGTCGTCTTCAGGGTGCCCCTGCGTGGTTTCGTCATGGTGTAGGGGATGGAACATGCAGGGGGATTGGGAAAGGTCATGGATGGTACCTACGTCGCCAGCACTGTTTTCCGTGTCGGAGCATGCTGGCATGACAGCTGTGTCACCTATGGTGCTGCTACCACCAGAGGCAGTGCCATCAGATACGTTCTTTGGGGGGACCTGTGGTGCTGGGGTTGTGGACTTGCTGGCTGCTGGGGTGCCTGTTGCAGGCCCCTCCAGTGTGCTGCCACTTGATTCCTGCTGCTGCCGTGTCTTGATCCTTGCACCTGAGGTGGAGGCTCTTGGGACGTTGGTCCTGGCCCTCTTTGCAGGCGTGCTGGTAGGGGTGTCCTGCAGCTCGTCATTGGTATCGGACCCTGTGGTGGAGTAAAGAGGGGCGAGCGTTAGTTATGGGTCTGTCGGATTTGGAATGGCAACGTATCAAATGCATTGGGGTGGTACATGAGGCTGATTTGGGATTGGGCCTTGGAGGTGGTCTCATTTTCGTGTGGATTGAGGATGCATTCATTTGGCTGCCTGCAGTTAGGGGGTGCATGCTGCACATGTAGGGGTTGTTTATGGCTTCTTGATTGATTTGTTTGTTCATTCTGACTTTTAGAGGGCGCTGTCAGGGCAAAGTATGTATTGCACTATGGGGTCACATGGTACTGCACATGTTCGTGGTTTGTGGATTTCGCATTGTTTCTCTTGGCCAACCTACCTGATTCTCCGGATGTCGGCACTCCTTTCTCCATCCCTCCGACTCCCTCTATGCTCTCCATTCCTATGGTAGAGGCGCAGATTTCCTCCCAGGGGGTCAACTTGATGGGCGACTCTGAACCCCCCCCGGTAGCTGTGGCGATGTTCCTGTTCGCAGAAAGTATGCTGCGTACGCGGATCCGCAGGTCGTCCCACCGCTTGCGACATTGCTGTGGCGTGCGGGGTGTTGTCCCCACCGCACTTACGCGCTGTGCCACCAGGGCCCATATGGCCTTCTTGTTGGCAAGGGCCGTCCTGGTCATTTGACTGGAGAAGACGACGGCGGCATTTTCCTGGAGGGTCTCGGTGAGCACGGTCAGTTCCTCTCGGGAGAAGTGTACCTGCCGCTTGCGGTCACACGCTTTCTTGGCTACCTTTCCCATATTTATTTTTTTAACTGGGGTTGCTAACGGGTTGGGATGTGTGTCAGGGTCGGATTTTTAATGGTTGTGTTGGGATTCGGATTTTATAGTTGTGCGGCGTGCTGTTTCCCGTTCCGGCCACATGCTTTTGCTTCCGTTTCCGTATATTTACGGTGGCCGTAATTTGCGGTGCCCGCTCGTTACGGTGACCGCTCATTACGGTGACCGCTAAGATGGGTGGCGGTATTGCACCTGGTGCAGCGTACGGCGGCGGTAAGGGCCGTTTTGGGGTCATTTCCGCCATCGCAGCCTTTCGGATTCCGCCATGGCGTAATGCTCGTGCCCGATGGGTCGTGATTAGCCGCACTTTGCTCCTTCGTGCAATGGCGGAAACGCTATTTACGCTGTTGCGGTCCGGTCAGTCACTTTCCGCCAGGGTCGTAATGAGGGTCTTCCATTTACCACGGGCCACGTGCGGCTGCCTTACCGCATTAACAGTGTATGAACCATCACGGGGACAAGCAAAAGTACATGAACAAAGCAGCAGACAAGAGTGCTTGTTTGGGGAGGAGTCACAAAGTTTGAGGCATGAATGGTGTTATGTGTGTGTGGGGAAAACACACACAGAATAGTAATTCACACTCTTTTTGCAGCATTGAACTGCTCCTGTTACCGGACCTGAGAGTGCACAGGCAGGAGGCCAGCACTCACCCCAGAGATAAGTCTCTCCTTGGCTCGCCTTTGGGCAATTTTTTACAATGTGGATGAAGTACATGGTTTCTCTGATTGAGTATGTGTAATTGGCAATAGTTGTATTTTGTATTCTCACTACTTTCCCTTGCCCATCCACCTCCCCTCTCCTGACCCTCTTTCCGGTTATCCTAAATACCGATGACTATCCAACCAACGGATACCTAACCCTCTTTCCCTGCTGGGGTCTCGGAAGCCTGTGTACGTTTTACCTTGCAGGCACCCAGACCGTGGAGGGGGTGGTTAGTTCATGCCACTCCTGCACCTAGAGACCGGAGCTGTGACACTACCCATCAGTTGTTGCATCCTCATTGATTGCTGTGTTCTGAAATAGCTCCCCATCCTGTTGAACCATTGTTCAACTGTGCTGCCTTGGTAGTTATTCTATCATTCTGCTTGGACAGGTGCTTGGCCATATTCAGCGACTTCAAGTTATCTACTGGAGACTCTTCCAGGTTTTTTTTGTGGCTACAGGCTTTTTCCCAGGTTTGGGGGTTTGGCTCCTTGGAGTTCTCTGCCATTTGATATTTTTACCAGTCAAGGTGGCCTCTGAGGGGGCTGGACCCTATTTACACGAAAGGTGGAACAAGGAAACCAAGGGGTAGAGGGATCCTGAAGCCAGGTAGACTAGAAGGAGGAAGCCAACGGACCCCAGACACAGTTCTTCTGAAGGTCATGGTGATGAGTAAATGAGGGAGGGCCTTTTGTTGTCGGACAGTACCCTTGGGCTACAGTGTTTGGGCACTCTCTGAAATTGTCATTGTGGGGTACTATATACATGATGTGTTCTGCTGGTCAATGGCTGTTCCTGTATTGTGTTTACTTTTCAGGTGTCAAGAAATTGTTGTGGTTTCACATACTGGGGTGTACACATGGCCAATGTTCACATGTGATCTGTACAGTACACTGAGGGTCACTTGATTTCACATGCATGTATTGAGTGCGGATCCCTACTGACACACACACTTACACAATGCTCCACCACACATACAACCACCCTTCCATGCCCACACGTGCACACAGATTGCCTTCTCTGGCATGCTGTGTCCCTGCAGCGCATGATCACTTACCATTTGGGGATCTGTACATGCGTCAATAGGATATTCTTGTTGCTTGTCCTTTTTATATGATGCTCAAGGTGTATCCCCAACACAATGGCTGCTCACTGTGCTGTCTGCTGAGCAGTGTGTTGCAGGAGACACACACAGCACACTGGTAAGGGATTTGCGGATTTGGCTTGGCCAATGTGCATGCCAACAGGCATTCTGTCTTTTGTTGATGGTACCGCTGGTGGCATGCATTTGTGTATGACTTTGTATGTGTGGGAGGCTGTTGGTCAGTCATTTACTCTGATTCCATGTCAGGTGTGATTGTGTCAGGCCTCTTTCAATTTATCACGTGTCACTTTGTATGTAATTGCTCATGTGTTGTTCTTTTGGTTTGCTTTTTGCTGTTGCATGCCATGTCATGGTGTGGCGGACAAGGGTGATGTGGGTTGGGAGGGTTTGGGTGACATACTAGTGATTGTCATGGCCTGGTTTGCAGGGGGTGGTGTGATATACACCTTGCATGTGTTCCTTTTGGTCACACAGGATTGGTTATGTTTAAGAAGCTAGGGATGCACACAATGTTATGTTATGTTATGTTATGTTATTTTGCATTTATATAGCGCCTTATAGACCATTGGTATGGTCTGAAGGCGCTGGTAGGTTGAACGCCCTTGGGAACCGAAGTTCAGATCAGTAGAGAGAGTAGAGGGAGTCAAAAGGTGCATGTGAGCACCGGGTATGTGTGCAGCTTGTGCGGTATTCGTGTAATAGCTGCTTCTTAGCGGTAGGTGTGGTGGTTGAGAGATCAGGAGTATTTGTTCATTCTGGCAGGATTTATCCAGACCGGATGTGGCTGCGTTAGGCCTCAGGAGAACGCCTGGCTGGGGGGTGTGTAACCAGCAGTGTTTAGTTAGAATGATGTGGAGTGAGTGGCGGATGTTGGTATGAGAACTGTTATACCGAATGGTGTCATAGTATCTCTGTGTTCTAGTTGAGTGGTGATGTAAAGGAGAGAGTAAGCGTGGTGGTGTGATATGATGGGTTATATGTTCTTGCAAACGTTCTCTGCATTCCAAACCATACTATATACGTCATGCAATTCTATGCGCTCCAGTCTGTTCCATGCACTCCTATCCACTCCATGTACCCGAGTCTGCTCCATACACTCCGGTCCGCTCCACGCACTCATGCATTCGAGTCCGCCCCGCGCGCTCCAGTCTGCCTCATGCATGCACACTTGTCTGCCCCACGCATGCACTCTTGTCTGCCCCACGCATGCACTCTTGTCTGCCCCACACATGGGCTGCTGTCTGCCCCATGCTCTCCGCATTCAGCACTTCTACGTACCCATCTATTCTATGCACTCATCAGTACTGGATGCAATCTGTGCTCGTTCGTTCTATGTACTCGTCAGCTCTACGGACTTCTAGATTCGACTTTCACAGAAATGCTATTGGGTATACTTCTAAATTCAACTTCTAAATGTACTTCTAAGTCCAACTTTCACCTGGAAGCTATTGGGCACACTTCTAAATTCAACTTCTAAATGCACTTCTAGGTTCAACTTTTCACAGAGGGGATATTGGGCACACTTCTAAACAGAACTTTCCATGAGCGGCTATTGGGTATACCTCTAATTACAATTTTCACAGAGAGGCTATTGGGTACATTTCTAAGTTCAACATTCACAGAGGGCCAATTGGGACACTTCTAGATTCACAGAGAGGTTATTGGGCACACTTCTAAATTCAACTTCTAAGTGCACTTCTAAATCCAACTTTCACCTGGAAGCTATTGGGCAAACTTCTAAATTCAACTTCTAATGCACTTCTAAATTCAACTTTCACAGAGAGTCTATTGGGCGCACTTCTAAATTCAACTTCTAAATGCACTTCTGAATTCAACTTTCACAAAGAGGCTATTGGTCACACTTTTAAATTCAGCTTTCACAGAGAGGCTATTGGGTACACTTCTAGATTCAACTTTCACAGGGATGGTATTGGGCACACTTCTAAATTCAACTTTGCACCGAGGTGTTACATGGCACACTTCTAAATTCACAGAAGGGCTATTGGACACGCTTCTAAATTCGATTTTCACAAGGGCATGCTATTAGGCACACAGAGGATACTTAGGCACACTTCTAAATTCAACCAGGGCACGTTATTAGGCATACTTCTAAATTCAACTTTACACACAGAGGATATTAGACACACTTCTAAATTCAACCAGGGCACGCTATTAGGCACACACAGATGATATTAAGCACACTTCAAAATTCAACCAGGGCACGCTATTAGGCGCACTTCTAGATTCAACCAGGGCACGCTAATAGGCACACACAGATGATATTAGGCATGCTTCTCAATGCAATTCAACCAGGGAACGCTATTAGGCGCACTTCTAAATTCCACCAGGGCACGCTATTAGGCACACTTCTAAATTCAACCACGGCACGCTATTAGGCACACAGAGGATATTTAGGCACACTTCTAAATTCATCCGGGCACGCTATTAGGCACACTTCTAAATTCAACTTTACACACAGAGGATATTAGGCACACTTCTAAATGCAATTTTACACACAGCGGATATTAGGCACACTTAAAAATTCAACCAGTGCACGCTATTAGGCGCACTTCTAGATTCAACCAGGGCACGCTATTAGGCACACACAGATGATATTAGGCATACTTCTCAATTCAATTCAACTAGGGCACGCTATTAGGCACACTTCTAAATTCAACCAGGGCACGCTTTTAGGCACACAGAGGATATTTAGGCACACTTCTAAATTCAACCGGGGCACGCTATCAGGCACACTTCTAAATTCAACTTTACACACAGAGGATATTAGGCACACTTCTAAATTTAATTTTACACACAGCAGATATTAGGCACACTTCAAAATTCAACCAGGGCACGCTATTAGGCGCACTTCTAAATTCAACTTTACAAAGAGAGGCTATTAGGCAGAGTTCTAGATTCAAGTAGGGCACGCTATTAGGCGCACTTCAAAATTCAACTTTACAAAGAGAGGCTATTAGGTACAGTTCTAACTTCAACTTTAGCCAGAGAGGATATTAGGCACACTTCTAAATTCAACCAGGGCACGCTATTAGGCACACAGAGGATATTTAGGCACACTTCTAAGTTCAACCAGGGAACGCTATTAGGCGCACTTCTAAATGCAGCTTTACACACAGAGGATATTAGGGACACATCTAAATTCACCCAGGGCACGCTATTAGGCACACAGAGGATATTTAGGCTCACTTCTAAGTTCAACCAGGGAACGCTATTAGGCACACTTCTAAATTCAGCTTTACACACAGAGGATATTAGGGACACTTCTAAATTCAACCAGGGCACACTATTAGGCACACTTCTAAATGCAACTTTACACACTGAGGATATTAGGGACACTTCTAAATTAAACCAGGGCACGCTATTAGGCACACTTCTAAATTCAACTTTACACAGAGAGGATATTAGGCACACTTCTAAATTCATCCAGGGCACGCTATTAGGCACACACAGATGATATTAGGCACACTTCAAAATTCAACTAGGGCACGCTATTAGGCACACTTCTAAATTCAACTTTATACAGAGAGGCTATTAGGTACAGTTCTAAATTCAACTTTACACAGAGAGGCTATTAGGTACAGTTCTAAATTCAACTTTACCGGGAGAGGATATTAGGCACACTTCTAAATTCAACCAGGGCACGCTATTACACTTCCAAATTCAACTTTATATAGAGAGGAAATTAGGTACAGTTCTAAACTCACACTTCTAAATTAAACTATGCATAGAGAGCCTATTATGGATACTAGTCAGTTCACCTAGGGCATGCTTATTAGGCACACTTGTATATGCAATTATACTACAGATGGAAAAGATTACAACGTTTAGCTTTCGGCGGATGGGTGGTAGGGTAGTATGGCGTGAAGTGATTGCTTCAGTCCCCGCCCTTGCCACACTTACTTATTGTTGGCTTCTTGCTTCTCCTGCAGATAACTGCAGATACACCTTGGAGCTGTCACTGAAAAAGCCATCCTTTGCCTTGGGTCCTTAGCCGACGGGCAGCGGGCAGATGGCTGCCCTGGGGGACTAGTAATGAATGGGAGTCCTCTTGTCAGGGCCATTCAAGGCACGGTGGGCGGGGAGGGAGGAGGGCGGGCAAAGGAACCAGGACGGGATGCGGGTGGGAGATGGGCAACAAGGGGATAGGCAGGGGCTCGGGGCACTTTTTTAAATTAAAATGGGGTCGGATGGCTCCAACAACAACTTCCACTCACCTCAAACCGCGGCGCAAAGTGAGGGGGCTGGGGCCTGCAGCGAGTGTTAGGCTGGGGAAGCAGCGATGCACAGGACAATCACGGCGCGGTGGGTGGGGAGGGAGGAGGGCGGGCAAAGGAACCAGGAAGGGATGCGGGTGGGAGGCGGGCAACAAGGGGATAGGCAGGGGCTCGGGGCACTTTATTAAAATTAAAATGGTGTCGGATGGCTCCAACAACAACTTCCACTCACCTCAAACCGCGGCTCAAAGTGAGGGGGCTGGGGCCTGCAGCGAGTGTTAGGCTGGGGAAGCAACGTTGTGCAGGCCAATCACGGCACGGTGGGTGGGGAGGGAGGAGGGCGGGCAAAGGAACCAGGAAGGGATGCTGGTGGGAGACGGGCAACAAGGGGATAGACAGGGGCTCGGGGCACTTTTTTAAAATTAAAATGGGGTCGGATGGCTCCAACAACAACTTCCACTCACCTCAAACCGCGGCGCAAAGTGAGGGGGCTGGGGCCTGTAGCGAGTGTTAGCCTGGGGAAGCAACGATGCACAGGCCAATCATGGCACGGTGGGCAGGGAGGGAGGAGGGCGGGCAAAGGAACCAGGAAGGGAGGTGGGTGGGAGACGGGCAACAAGGGGATAGGCAGGGGCACGGGGCACTTTTTTAAAATTAAAATGGGGTCGGATGGCTCCAACAACAACTTCCACTCACCTCAAACCACGGCGCAAAGTGAGGACCTCCGTGGCAACATTCTCAGGGTGGTAAGGTGGTAAGGTTGTGACAGTTGACTGTCTGTTTGTCATCATCGATTGTCACCTGGTATGTGCCAGGCCTGTGTGCACTCCACAGGGGTGGGAGTTTAGGTAAAAAATGTGGCCACAAGCTGGGTCCGGGCTGCCTCGCCACGTGCCCTTTCCCCTCCCATGGGCAGCACCTGTGCCTGTGGTTGGGGATGTGGGGGCACCACCATGTCCACCGGTACACCCGCTGTGTTGCAACATTGTGAAGGACACATGCTGCCACAATGATCCTGCACACTACTGGGGGTGCATATAGTAGCTGCCCGCCAGAGCGGTCAAGGGAGCAGAAGCGTGACTTGAGCACTCCGAATGTGCACTCCACTATGCCCCTGGTTGCAATATGGGCAGCGTTGTATCTTACCTGGGGTGGTGTGGTGGGGTTCCGTATTGGTGTCATCATGTGTTTGCTCAGAGGGTAGGCACTGTCCCCTGGGGAGGTGAGGATGGTTGTCATTAGTTGGTTTTGTGTATTTGTGTGTGACATGCATGCATACGCACAGACATTTGTACTCACCAATGAGCCATGTGTCGCCATGCTTCCCAGCTTCCAGGTCCTGGCTCAGGGTGGACATTCTGTACATGAAACTGTCATGGGTAGACCCAGGATAGTTTGCATAGACAGAGGTGATGATTCCATGGGCATCGCATACAACCTGTACGTTGATGGAATGCCAGTGCTTGAGGTTTCGATAGATGTGCTCAGTGGCCCTAGGTGGACGTAGGGCCACATGTGTGCAATCTATGGCACCAAACACTTTGGGGAAGTGTGCCACCCTGTAAAAGTCCTGGACCACGGCCTGCCTTTCTGCAGGTGTTCTGGGCATGCATATGTGCCTGCGGACTGAGGGGCGCGCAGTCATGATTGCCAACACCTGGTGTAGGCAGCGTGACTGCGAGGCCTGTGAGACACCCACAACTATGGCAGTTGTCCGCTGAAATGACCCAGTGGCCAAAAAATGCAGGACATTGAGCACCTTTTCCAAGGAGCTCAGTGCTTGCGAGCACAAAGTTGGTGATGTGAGGTCATCCTCCCACTCAGTGACCAGGTCTAGGATAATACGAGGTGGAAACCTATACCTGCCATAGACCTGGTCATCAGGCATCCAAAAAAGGCTGGTCCTGGGCAAAAAAATGCAGGGCCTGGCTATTCTCCTCCTCCTGCGGTGTCCCACGATCACTGCTGCGAGAAATGGGACATTCATTCATCGTAGCTGTATATACATGTTTGTTGTTTGCGCGCACTTTTATACTGCATGGGGACGCTTCAGCCTGCCTTCTTGTGGCGGACGTGTTTACGCCTGTGCGTGTCTTTTGGCATGCATGGTTTTTATTTGAATCCATGAATACGTGTTGTACACGGGCATGTTGTCGTTCCGTCTATTTCCCAGCAGTACTTCCCCAGTTACACCTTCATTTTCATGCGTTGTTCCCCATTCCGCGTGTTCCGCCCCCTTTTTGGTGTGTGCACTACACGTTGTGCGCTTTCGCTGTGCGCGTGCGCGTCGCTTTCGTTGTACGCCTGTGTGTGCCAGCCATGGATTTGGCGCACATCCCGGTGAAAACATGCGCAGGGCCTTCAATGAATTGCAAATGTTTTTACACGCTTGCGGCAGCTTGCACCACTAATTTTGGTGCACATTTGTTCCATGAATCGGCCCACGTAAGTTTTGAATGTGACTGCCTAGTACATAAATGCCTCATTTATCTGTGTTTTGTAATTACATCCATAGTGATCAATTGCTAGTGAGATACAATACATTTCAAGCTGCAGGCTTTAGGGAAGACAAAGCGCCTGTGTTGCTACGGAGAGGAATAATTGCAGGCCACTCATATGCTTTTAAAGCAAATGAGACATGTACAAATATTCCTGAGCCGTCGTGCTCAAGCGAAAGCATAGCATCCCTTCCTTGGGGTCAAGGTAATTGCAGCGATCAGTTCACGTAACATCCTCCTGCTTTCATTTACATACATTTGTCTTGTAGAGATGAGGCAAACCGCACAGAACGGTCCCATAATTTAAGAGGAACACAGCTTCCGCCATTAAAGGACGAGTCTGCCTTCGCCCTGGAGTAATGATCAGATATATAAAGACAGCCCTTTACACAGAGGATTTCTATTGCATCGCCACCACTGTATTTAAAATATGTACTATATGATGTATGCAAAAAAATGATAATCAGTGCACCTTAAATCCATTCCCATTCGCTTGTGATCAAATCTGGAATTATATAAGGGCGGCTGCGTGGTCAAAAGAGAAGCACATATGGTCAAGCAATATGACTGTTCCTTCTAGCAATACAGAAATGAAAACTTCATTCCGAAATGCTCAGTGTAAATTTCCCGCAGGTGAGCATGGCACAGACAACGTGGCAGTGGCACGCTATACAATACCTCTTTACAAGGCCTTATACCTTCATTTGGTGGTTCTGTAGCTGATGGAATGACATCGTATGCACTACAAAATGGCTGAAATGTGAGCACTTCCTGTAGGTCACAGGAGGTGTGATACACACATGCTTATATCCTTTTTTCAAAATCTGTTAACGTAAAGTCGAAGACATTTGGAAAACGTGGGATATCAACATGTCAAAGCCTCGGGCTGCAATCATATTTGTGTCAATAGGCCCTACCATAAAGCCCTGCCTCAGATGGCACCACATCCTGCACCACATCTAGCCTTCAAAGCAAAACTTACCCAGGATGTTTGTCCAGGAATTGCATGTTTTTGCTGCACCACTTGACTCTGGGAGTAGGTCCTTTGCTGGTTAGTCCTAGACTATTATAGCTTTAATGACTGGGTTTTAGTGCCAGATGAGATATATATGACATGATATAATATATAACATATGGGATGACTACCGGTTCACTTGGAAACGGGCACGTTAGCTGGTAACAATGTATTTGGTCCCAGATTCGGTCGGCAAGATTTTCACCAGTTTAGCTTAGGTATCATGTGACTTGTGATATTGGTAGCATTGTTCAATAGCCTTGCTGTGCACAGCATGGGAATTGCTATGCCTCTGCTTGGCTGCTGGTAGCACTGCCATAGCATGATCATTTTCAGCAGCATTGGTTCAAGCAGGAAGCAGCATTTGGCAATAAGGGAGAAATATCAATTCCATACCCGTTCATGTGGCAAAGAGCGAGCAGAGGTTACCTGCACTCGCTGATTTCAGCCCTTCGATGGTCTGCACCTTTCCTGGTGGCCATATGCATCTGTGTCAAATCCTGCACCAAGAAATTCTACAGGCTAGGTGTGAGGTGTTCACTTCAACATGACCTCACAGGTTGAGCCTACACACAGTGAACACACTACTTTATTCATCTGGTACCCTATGTGTACTTAGGGCAGTTTTTGTCACCATCACAGACTGTCTTATCAGAGTCAGAGTAACAGTCGGACTTTGTCACTAAAAGTTATGTTACCATATGCATTAGGTTCATATATTAACATCCCCTTTGAAAGAAAAGTTAATGATAGGATAAAAGAACAACCTGTCAGATTATCTGCCTGTAGGATCAGTTGCCCCTATTAACACTCTTGCCCCCACTCGACAATGCGCCTCGCTAGACCCATAATATACTCTACACATATAGCCACTTTTTGTTTTTCTTCAATCCAATTGTATACTTGACTCATGATAATCTATCTATGCCACGTCTTGGACTATGAGCTGGGAAGTCATGCCTCATCCTCATCCATGACCCCCACTTGCGCCTTACTTTGAAATTGAAGGCCACCTTGAACATAATCCGACTTGTCTCAGGAGGTCTTGGGAGGATAGCTCAGGGGCAATGTGCTCGCCTTGGAAGCAAGACGACACAGAGCAACACAGGTTCGGTCCCCAGGTCCGTAATTAGAAAACTATGGGCATTAAGCGTGTTATAAATAACATATCATATCATTTCTTCTTACTTCCACCGTACCATCCTCCCCTTCCAAAACCATTGTCATTGCTAAATTGTACCAGGTTGCAGAGCCCTGGTAGACACCATACCTGCTGCTTCATTCACATTAGCCACCTTCACATCAACATTTGTCCAAATCCACTGATGAGCAATGATAGTCACTAGACATCGCTCTTGTTTGCCAACATCCCTAGGGAACACAATCATAGAAAAGCACACTTTCTTGCTAAACTATGACACAATACTTTCCTTAGATCCCACATATTCATGCTCTCTTGATACCCTTCCACTGTAGTCCATAGAACCACAGGAAATAGTTTAGTGACATCTGTAATCACTGAAGTCATTATGACATAAAAGCTTGGTAATCAGACTCACAGAACTTCCTTACATGCTTCTTCCACAACAATCCCCTAGATATCCTGGAACAACCTCACAAATTGCTATTACAATAATTTATATTACAAGCATAGGAAAGGAAAATCACTCTTCTAGTGGTACTCTCCTGATCTGCAAATCTAATACCACCCATCTCCTTAATTTCCCACCAGTACTCAATTTGCTGGAAATGCTTTGTCATCCACCATGAAGGATAAATACATTCTGAAACCAAGCCATTCTTCCCTTTTGCCTTGGTTGTTCTCTTTACCAGCCTACTCTGTCACCAAACAATGAACTTTTTTTGGGATGAAATAAATCCATAAAAGTACAACATCTATTACATATGCAACAAGTTATAACGCTAAAAGGTAAAAAAAAAACAAGTATTCCCTAAATTGTTGAAAAGAAGCTTATTGTATGTACAAGCACCCTAACTTCCTTTTCAGTTTATTATTATGGTTTTAAGTGTCTCCACGGTGTTGTTCCTCCCTATTTGTCCTACCTTGTCTCTCTTGCCTCTCCAAACTGCCTCCTGTGTTCTAAATCGCAATTGATACTCTCTGTACTAAAGTCTCCTTGACTTCCTTCCTGTTTTCATTCTTTTGTCCTAATCACTCTCACATATTGGACACATCTCCCACTCACTATTCAGCCCTACCACTTTCACTATTCGACCCCTCCCAAATATTTGACACCGCTCCGTCTCACTATTCGCCCATCCCAAACATTTGACACTGCTCCCTCTCACTATTCGTCCATCTCAAACATTTGACACCTCTCCCTCTCACTATTCGCCTCTCCAAAACATTGGACACATCTCCCTCTCACTATTTGCCCCTCCCAAATATTGGACACCTCTCCCTCTCACTATTCACCCCTCCCAAACATTGGGCACCTCTCCTTATCACAATGTATCCCTCCCAAACATTGGACTCCTCTCCCTCTCACTATTCGCCCCTCCCAGACATTGGACAGCATTCCCTCTCACTATATGCCCCTCCCAAATATTTGACACCTCTCCCTCTCACTATTTGCCCCTCCCAAACATTGGGCATCTCTCCTCTCACTATTTGCCCCACTACTTCACTTCCTTTCTTCCATTCTCAAATAAAGTAATTCTCGCTTTCCTCTACTTCCTAATGTAATCCATTTTTTAAAAAGATTTTGGGGCCGATTCATGCAACTTTTAGCTTGCAAAGTGTATTTTTGCAGTACACAATTATTTTGCACCACTTTTGCACCAGTGCAAAGTCACTTTGCACTGCAAAAATGCACTTTGCACCACTCTGTGAATCATGTTTTTTATGTCAATGTAGAACAGTTCCTAGACCCACACCCCTCAAACTGAATGCAGGTAACATGCCAGGATGATCAATGGTTCCAATATTACATAATTCTGAGTTATAGTGTTTTTTCTGCAGCATTTCAATAGGAGCCAAGCTCGTTTGGTTGGTATATTTAAAATTTCTTGGCAGGAAAAGTAGACAGTGATGGACAGTAGATCAGCTAAAGGCCTGGGAAAGCTGCCAATTTGAGAAGCCAGCTGTTTAACTTGCAATAAATATGATGAGCTTGTGAGGCATTTTCACAGGATGAGCTGCCAAGTGAGTTTGTCAGGTCTCGACTATCAGATATGGGGCTGATTTTGCCAGGCATCTAAGGATTTATAATGAGGTCCGGCTGAGTTTCACGCAAGCTTATCAGATTATGTGTCAGTCAAACCATGCTTGCCAAAATGAAGTCATGTGGGCTTTGTGAGTAACAGTTAAATCAAGCAATCACAGACAAGAAGGGTTTAGTTCTGGTTGTAGGGACCAATCAGATAGTAGTGTGCAATTATAGGAAATGTTGCATAATTCCCAGACATGTATAAAAGCAAGATCTTTGCAGGAGCTCAGTGCTGCTGCTTCTGGTGTCTTTGAACCTGTATCAAAGATGATTTTGAAACAGCCCAGACATCACTCTTCCTGTTTTTGTCCAGTCTACAGTACATGAGTCAACAAATGTCAAAGAGGGCCTGTGGGTGTGCAGAGGGTCTCCCTTTACTGCAGTCACTTTGCACCATGCTAAAAGATCCATGAATCAGGCCCTTTGCCTTTTCACTTTATTGAACCGCTGCAATCGTAAAGCGCTCTAAAAAAATATATGTACTGTACATAATATTTCTAAACAAAATTTGATGAGTCATAGGTGGTCTCATCCCTTAAATGAGACATCTTACCCCAGGTGACTTACACCATATGTAAACGGGGAAGTCATTGTGCATTTGCACCTCGGGAGGATAGCTCAGGGGCAACGTGCTCACCTTGGAAGCAAGACGACACGGAGCAACAAAGGTTCGATCCCCGCTTAGAAACCTCTGGGTATTAAGCGCTCCATAAATGACCTATCATATCGTACCTATGAATTCTGATGGCAAATATCCTAGAAAAAAATAACATGTATTTTTGCATCCAAGTGGCTTCTTGCGACACAGAGCATGGGAAGAAATCACCCTTTGGGTGTCATTAGTTTCATGAAAGTTCATAGGCCTTAATGAGGTGTCCAGTGGAGAGTTGTCGATGAAGTAGGTACATGGAATGAAAAATGCTAATTATTTCCATGTATTAAATCTTATCGTCATGATAAGGCTTGATTAAGATGGCAAGGGCTTAGGACATACATCATATACATATATTAATCCATGCAGCTCATGTATAATTGGAAATGTTCATCAATGCTTGTGCAAGTAAATGTACACTGAAAAGTGAAAAAACATATTTTTAAATCATTCCAAGTGAACAGAAATGAAATGGAAATATTAAGCTTGAAAGGTTTATCAGGGGCTATTAATTCCACTGTACAAACAATACTTGTCATCAACCTTTGTACTATCAGTCCACACAAGGTGAACCCTTTGCCACAATACGAGATCCCTTTTCCCAGTAATCAGCCTCCTGTACAATTATTATAATTGTCCCTATGACCTATATGTCAGAGTGGCGCTTGATAAAAACTGCACTGATCATTCACACGGATTTGGCTAAACTCATCACGTTGCATTATCTACTGTATGCCAGAGCAGGCTTTTAATGGCATCGACTGAGATGCATTGTGACCTATGGTAGGTAATGTGCGGGGCTATGCCTAAGCTTATATGCGCTTCTATGGTCTTGATAGTCACATCACTGGTAATTAGCCCCGCAGCTTAGTCAAGGAGATCTGTTTCTGCGCCTGTGAGCTTAAGGGGGTGTTTTGTCTTTCTGTCTGGACTCTTGTCTCTTGCAAGGTGTGGATTTGTAGCTTCTCTGGGATACTGAACCCTGATTATCAAGACGCCAAGATGGTAGCTGTGTTAGCATTGCAACGTGTATCGACAAAACTTATGATGTCAACTGGAGCCAGTAAAGTCTCCCAACACATTGTGAAATACAGTACTGTAGGAAGAGTGCCTGCACTGGTGCAGACATGGTGTTAGAGAGCTGGGCAGTGAGAGCTTGAGTGGCACACATAACGACAAGTAGAAAGTCTAGTTACAGAATACATTTTGTGTGGGTGTTATGAAATCACTGTGTTCGACCAGTGGTAATTTCTGCAACTCCCCCATGCCTTGCTTGTTAACTGTGGCTATGCTGTGGCAGTGGCAGTAGGCCATTCTCGAACAGAGACCTAAAATAGGTTTTTTGGCAATTTTATATGCTTGGCTTTCTTGCCTTTATTTCAATATTACCATGTCTGCTGATGGCATATAGTGAATGATGCATAGTCCAAATAATGGAAATATGGTAATTAAAGGGAGTCATGATGTAACCATGCTTATTGATGATTTATCCCTGCTTCCTGCAGGATTTTATAAAGGATGTTAAGAAGAATACGCTTGTTTGCCAAGCCAGTGACACTTAATGAACACTTGTGTATCTAGAGGTAAGGTCATGTTATATTTTTTCATAAGGGGTAGTCAGAGTCCGTGACATAAACATTAACTAACTGTAGTTGGGTAATTTTACAGTAATTCAAGAATAATCCAGGAAACCACTATCACATGACTTCATGCAATAACTTAGCACAGTTTACTCACATAAGGGTAAATTCACTAAGAAGCTTAATACTAATTTCTAAAATGACGCAGTACAGTAATTGATGAAGACCAATAAATAACTTATCCATATATTTGACTTCACAGAGTAGCACAATCTACTGTTAATGGTCCACAGCTTTAATTTCACCAAAGTTAATATGTAGGTCACCGAATTGGGTGCAGCATCACAATACTAATTCATCTTCATTAGTGAAGAATAGATAATTCAATTGAAACCTGTCAGTTACTTATTACACTGATAAAGAATGTGGGTTGCACCTTCACATCAACAACACAACTTGCTTAGTGCTCACTTTGTAAATGTGTGTACGAATATTGGGGTGCTTCATTTAATCAACCTAGCTCATTTGAGCTCATGTTGTAAGATAATATTTGTCCTAATCATCACAAACAAACACATTCTGATGCTATCCAGGAATTTCAATATCAATTTCTGTTTTTCCTTTTTTGTTGTTTGATGTTTTTACTGTCCACCCACCCTGACACTGGTATGTATCCATATCTTTTATTTATTCACCTACTGTCATTGTGATCAAATATTTCTGAAACTGTTATTGTATTATAACATGGGTTCAACTATCAACCTTCAGAAAGACCTTATGTCAAAACACGTGTTGGCTGAGATCTAAGAATTGAACTACAATAAATGTAATGCAAGCAAACATCCAAATATATTCGGAATCAATTGATAATTGTATTAGAGGACAATACATTAACCTATTAGGCGAAGCACCTTCTACCAGTACAGGTTTGTATCCATGTATACTAATTGAGGCTAAGGGTAGCAAAAAGCGATGTTACCTGTGAGAACGTAGACATGGACCCCTTGCTCACTGTGCTCAGAGAGGCACAGCTCCGCCTCACTGAGGAGGCCCAACAAGGCTAAAACATGTGGTTGGGGTTGCTGTCGGTACTCTTGTTCAAAGGAGGTTTGCCTGGCATTTCGTTACTGGACTGCCCTTGTGGGCGGGACAGGGGCTGATATGCAAATTATTGCTCTGCCTTTGTGAAAAGTACAGTGAGCAATAAGCGATGGCTGCAGACTCTCAAAGTGGAAAACAAAACCTCAGAACAGATTATCATGACATGTTCTTTCTAGAGAGGGGCGCTTGCTACCTTTTTTGTATTTTTGCAAGGAACTTGGGGTTGGTCACCCTAAGTTACCTGGGGGAACCTAAACGTGGACTCCTTGCTCATTGGGCTCAGAGAGGCACAGCTCCACCTCACTGATGAGGTCCAACAATGCTGAAACACCAGTCTGGGGTTGCTGTTGGTACTCTTGTTAAAAGGAGGTTTGCCTGGCATTTCGGTGCTGGACTGCACTTGTGGGCAGGAAAAAAACTGATATGCAAATGGCTATTCCTCCTTTGTGAAAAGTACAGTGAGCAATAAGTGATGGCTGCGGACTCTCAAAGTGGGAAAAAAACACAGAAGAGGTTATCATGCCATGTTCTTTCTAGTGAGGGGTGCCTGCTACCTTTTTTGTATTACTACTCACATATGTGTAAGTGTACTAAGATGCCTAATACTCATTTCTGCAATGACACAGTACAGTAATTGATGAAAACCAATACATACTTACCCATGTATTTGGCTTCACAAAGTTGCACAATCTACTGCTAATGGTGAGTCCAAAGGTTTAATTTCACCAAACATAATATGTAGGTCACCGAAATAGGCACATCATCACAATACTAATTCATCTTCATTAGTGAAGAATAGATAATTCATTTGAAACCTGTCAGTTACTAATTACACTGATAAAGAATATGGGTTCCACCTTAAAATCAACAACACAGCTTGCTTAGTGCTCACTTTGTAAATGTGTGTACAAGTATCGGGGTGCTTCATTTAATCCACACCATAGCTAACCTAGCTCATTTGAGCTCATGTTGTTAGGTAATAATATCTGGCCTAATCATCACAAACAATCCCATTCTAATGCTATCAAAAGAATGTAGACGTGGACCCCTTGCTCACTGTGCTCAGAGAGGCACAGCTCCGCCTCACTGAGGAGGCCCAACAAGGCTGAAACATGTGGTTGGGGTTGCTGTCTGTACTCTTGTTCAAAGGAGGTTTGCCTGGCCTTTCGTTACTGGACTGCCCATGTGGGCGGGACAGGGGCTGATATGCAAATTATTTTTCCGCCTTTGTGAGAAGTACAGTGAGCAATAAGCGATGGCTGCAGACTCTCAAAGTGGAAAACAAAACCTCAGAACAGATTATCATGACATGTTCTTTCTAGAGAGGGGCGCTTGCTACCTTTTTTGTATTTTTGCAAGGAACTTGGGGTTGGTCACCCTAAGTTACCTGGGGGAACCTAAACGTGGACCCCTTGCTCACTGGGCTCAGAGAGGCACAGCTCCACCTCACTGATGAGGTCCAACAATGCTGAAACACCAGTCTGGGGTTGCTGTTGGTACTCTTGTTAAAAGGAGGTTTGCCTGGCATTTCGGTGCTGGACTGCACTTGTGGGCAGGAAAAAAACTGATATGCAAATGGCTATTCCTCCTTTGTGAAAAGTACAGTGAGCAATAAGTGATGGCTGCGGACTCTCAAAGTGGGAAAAAAACAGAGAAGAGGTTATCATGCCATGTTCTTTCTAGAGAGGGGTGCCTGCTACCTTGTTTGTATTACTACTCACATATGTGTGAGTGTACTAAGATGCCTAATACTCATTTCTGCAATGACGCAGTACAGTAATTGATGAAAACCAATACATAGTTACCCATGTATTTGGCTTCACAAAGTTGCACAATCTACTGCTAATGGTGAGTCCAAAGGTTTAATTTCACCAAACATAATATGTATGTCACCGAAATAGGCACATCATCACAATACTAATTCATCTTCATTAGTGAAGAATAGATAATTCATTTGAAACCTGTCAGTTACTAATTACACTGATAAAGTATATGGGTTCCACCTTAAAATCAACAACACAGCTTGCTTAGTGCTCACTTTGTAAATGTGTGTACAAGTATCGGGGTGCTTCATTTAATCCACACCATAGCTAACCTAGCTCATTTGAGCTCATGTTGTTAGGTAACAATATCTGGCCTAATCATCACAAACAATCCCATTCTAATGCTATCAAAAGAATGTAGACGTGGACCCCTTGCTCACTGTGCTCAGAGAGGCACAGCTCCGCCTCACTGAGGAGGCCCAACAAGGCTGAAACATGTGGTTGGGGTTGCTGTCGGTACTCTTGTTCAAAGGAGGTTTGCCTGGCCTTTCGTTACTGGACTGCCCATGTGGGCGGGACAGGGGCTGATATGCAAATTATTTTTCCGCCTTTGTGAGAAGTACAGTGAGCAATAAGCGATGGCTGCAGACTCTCAAAGTGGAAAACAAAACCTCAGAACAGATTATCATGACATGTTCTTTCTAGAGAGGGGCGCTTGCTACCTTTTTTGTATTTTTGCAAGGAACTTGGGGTTGGTCACCCTAAGTTACCTGGGGGAACCTAAACGTGGACCCCTTGCTCACTGGGCTCAGAGAGGCACAGCTCCACCTCACTGATGAGGTCCAACAATGCTGAAACACCAGTCTGGGGTTGCTGTTGGTACTCTTGTTAAAAGGAGGTTTGCCTGGCATTTCAGTGCTGGACTGCACTTGTGGGCAGGAAAAAAACTGATATGCAAATGGCTATTCCTCCTTTGTGAAAAGTACAGTGAGCAATAAGTGATGGCTGCGGACTCTCAAAGTGGGAAAAAAAAAGAGAAGAGGTTATCATGCCATGTTCTTTCTAGAGAGGGGTGCCTGCTACCTTTTTTGTATTACTACTCACATATGTGTAAGTGTACTAAAATGCCTAATACTCATTTCTGCAATTACGCAGTACAGTAATTGATGAAAACCAATACATACTTACCCATGTATTTGGCTTCACAAAGTTTCACAATCTACTGCTAATGGTGAGTCCAAAGGTTTAATTTCACCAAACATAATATGTAGGTCACCGAAATAGGCACATCATCAGAATACTAATTCATCTTCATTAGTGAAGAATAGATAATTCATTTGAAACCTGTCAGTTACTAATTACACTGATAAAGAATATGGGTTCCACCTTAAAATCAACAACACAGCTTGCTTAGTGCTCACTTTGTAAATGTGTGTACAAGTATCGGGGTCCTTCATTTAATCCACACCATAGCTAACCTAGCTCATTTGAGCTCATGTTGTTAGGTAATAATATCTGGCCTAATCATCACAAACAATCCCATTCTAATGCTATCAAAAGAATGTAGACGTGGACCCCTTGCTCACTGTGCTCAGAGAGGCACAGCTCCGCCTCACTGAGGAGGCCCAACAAGGCTGAAACATGTGGTTGGGGTTGCTGTCGGTACTCTTGTTCAAAGGAGGTTTGCCTGGCCTTTCGTTACTGGACTGCCCATGTGGGCGGGACAGGGGCTGATATGCAAATTATTTTTCCGCCTTTGTGAGAAGTACAGTGAGCAATAAGCGATGGCTGCAGACTCTCAAAGTGGAAAACAAAACCTCAGAACAGATTATCATGACATGTTCTTTCTAGAGAGGGGCGCTTGCTACCTTTTTTGTATTTTTGCAAGGAACTTGGGGTTGGTCACCCTAAGTTACCTGGGGAAACCTAAACGTGGACCCCTTGCTCACTGGGCTCAGAGAGGCACAGCTCCACCTCACTGATGAGGTCCAACAATGCTGAAACACCAGTCTGGGGTTGCTGTTGGTACTCTTGTTAAAAGGAGGTTTGCCTGGCATTTCAGTGCTGGACTGCACTTGTGGGCAGGAAAAAACTGATATGCAAATGGCTATTCCTCCTTTGTGAAAAGTACAGTGAGCAATAAGTGATGGCTGCGGACTCTCAAAGTGGGAAAAAAACAGAGAAGAGGTTATCATGCCATGTTCTTTCTAGAGAGGGGTGCCTGCTACCTTTTTTGTATTACTACTCACATATGTGTAAGTGTACTAAGATGCCTAATACTCATTTCTGCAATGACGCAGTACAGTAATTGATGAAAACCAATACATACTTACCCATGTATTTGGCTTCACAAAGTTTCACAATCTACTGCCAATGGTGAGTCCAAAGGTTTAATTTCACCAAACATAATATGTAGGTCACCGAAATAGGCACATCATCACAATACTAATTCATCTTCATTAGTGAAGAATAGATAATTCATTTGAAACCTGTCAGTTACTAATTACACTGATAAAGAATATGGGTTCCACCTTAAAATCAACAACACAGCTTGCTTAGTGCTCACTTTGTAAATGTGTGTACAAGTATCGGGGTGCTTCATTTAGTCCACACCATAGCTAACCTAGCTCATTTGAGCTCATGTTGTTAGGTAATAATATCTGGCCTAATCATCACAAACAATCCCATTCTAATGCTATCAAAAGAATGTTAATATCAATTTCTGTTTTTCCTTTATTGTTGTTTGATGCTTTTACTGTCAACCCACCCAGTCCCTGCAATGTATCCATATCTTTTATATATTTACTTACTGTCATTCCTGAGAAAAAACATAAAGGAACATAAAGCTTCCCAGGTCTATTCTTACCACAAAAATATTCAGTCTCTCATGAATGAAGCCGCAGAAGTCTTGTAACTGAATCTGCACCCATCCTGCACAACAAAATCCTTCCTAGACTACACTGTGTTGTGGCCTTCTGCTTTGTTTATTTGCAGCTTGTTTTCCTTTCCCCTCGCATCTCATGAAAATTGGCTGAGGCAATCCATTGTTCCCGGCCATTTGTTTGCAGATCTCTCTTACCGCTCTCCCCTGGTTTCTGGTTTTCTGGTTTTAATCTGTATTCACCTTGCTCAACTAACACTTGATAAGGAGTTTAGGGCCTGTGTCAGGGTTTTGTTGGAGGGATATATCACTTTTTTGTGTTATTTCCTGCACATGTTTTATCTGGACTGCTCCTAGACTTAATCCTCTACAAGAACCACCGGATTATCCAGCACCAACTGCCTCTCAGTCCCAAGATTTAAGCTATCTAGAGTCAGGGTAGTAGCTTCCCGGTCAAGGCAGCTCAACTTTGGAACTCTTTACCCCTTCCACTGAGAGCAGATCAGTCCCACCTAAACTTCCACCAGAACCTTATAAGATGGTTCAAAGACTCTGACAAGTAAGGCCTTCTACATGACACCATTATCTAACCTCTCTTCTGCTATGTATATAGAGGGAATGTCCTCCTGCCTGTGATTTAAATTGACTGTCCATTGTACATGCCCATATTTTTGCCTATGTTATGTTGTTCCCACGCGTCCTTTTGTATCTACACCCTGTACATTGCCTTTGTCCTGAAAAATTCATATGTACTGTATTACCATGATATGTAACTAAGCTGTGAGTTGTCTTATGCAATGCCCCCTGATACCCACGGGTCTGGTGTGCAATACAAATAATAAAAAACAAACAAAACAAACACAACTTTACTGTTTTTGTAGCTTAGTCCTTTGTTTCTGGCTTTTCTTTTCTCCTCCCACCCCATGGAAATTTGCATAGGCCGTTAGGTGTCCCTGGCCTTTTGTTTGCAGATCTCTCTTATTGCTCTTCCCTGGTTTTCTGCTTTGAATCTGCATCCATCCTGCACAACAAACACTTTATAAAGAGATTAGGGACTGTTTTGGGACCTTGTTGTAGGGAAGCATTTATGTTTTTAGTGTTATTTCCTGCCTGTTTTTTATCTGGACTGCTCCTGGACTGCACTGTCTTTGTGGCCTTGTACTTCGTTTCTGCTCATTTTTTCTTTCCCCTCCCACCCCATGGCAATTGGCTAAGAGAGTCAGGTGTCCCTGGCCTTTTGTTTGCAGCCCTCCCTCACTGCTCTCCCCTAGGTTCCTGTTTCAAATCTGCATCAGTCCTGCAGAGCACACACTTGACAAGGAGTTTAGAGGTTGTTGTGTGCCTTAATGAATGGATATATCTGTGTTCTAGTGTTATTTCCTGCCCAGTTTTCTTATCTTCTTATCTGGACCGCTCATAGACTGCACTGTGTTTGTGGCCTAGTCCTTAGTTTGCTTTGGGCTTATTTCGTTTCCTTTCCCTTCCTACTCTCCATCCCTCAAGCACTGCTCCCAGTGCAGCCACTGCTGGGGCATCCAGGTGAAGAGCAGTGGAATAGGGTGCCTCCTGTTAGCTGGTGCACCCTTGCGCCCTAGCCTTGTCTATACTGTCACCACTGTTTAGGCAGAGAAAACACATTATATCGGTAAGGTGAACCTACACTTTAACTCCCTACTGCACTCCTGATACATAACTTTCCTGAATGTACTGACTGGGTGAATCTATACCATTAAATCTGTTTGAATCCTAATATCTATGTCTGAACACCTTAGCACACAGCTACATTGAATCAGGCTACACACATATGTGTGGCTAATTACACTGCAGCCCATATCTGGCACGCAAACTGGTCTTACTCACTGTGGGTTTGCCTGCATACCTGACGCATAGTGATTTTAGACTAATTTGTTTGTATGTGCACACCACAACTGTTTAGCTTGTAATATCTGCCCCAGAACACCTAGCACTGAGTTGTATTGACTCATTGTGTTAGCCTACGCAACATTTTAATTGGTATAGCTAATTGCACTACTGACCCCAAAACACATAGCTAGATTGATTCTTGTTTTGGCGGAAATCCCTTCTTAAAAATGTTGATTGACCCATTGTGGTTCATTTTAGCTTAGCGAGTATCCTGCTTGTAATTCCGGCGGGATACTAAGGAAGCTACCTACGGTTTCCGCTGCCTGATATCCCGGTATTACCAAGATATTACAGGCAGCGGAAAGGGTGGCAAATCCCCATTCCATGGAGTCCCATACGACTCTGTGGACGGGATTGCAGGACTTACCGGCATTGGTAATACAGGTGCTGGTAATTCCTTTATTTATTTGCTGGTGGGTGCCTGATTTACCTCCAGCTTTTAGCTGGAGGTAAATCAGTAACTCCCACCGGCAAACCAGTGGTTTCCCAGTTTTACTGCCCTGGGAAAACTTTAATGACCCCTATTGTGTTCAACTGCATAACTAGCAATTATCTAGAATGAATCTTTCTGTTTAGCATCCACTACATATGTATAGCTCTCTTTAATGCTGACCCCATAACATAGCTAGTTTGGCCCTTTTTTGCCTAAAATTCCAACTAAAGCCTTGACTAATTGTGTTAGACTAGCAGTTATCTAGAGTGAATCTATGTTTAGCAGCCAATATAGCTGTATATCTGTCATGGTTTATTACACGGCACAGGCCAGCCAGGGAACTCCTTCACCTACAATGAATGTGTCACACAATAAAACACTTTTTCTTTTTAGTATACTACAGATTATTTTTGAGTAGGTCTCCAACCCGTCTTGCACCCAACATCCACCAGCACCTCGTGTCAGAATGGACTATGAACCAGGCTGGTGTGTTTTAATAAAATATTGTATTAATTAATGTATCATTCAATGTAAATGAGGATAATCAAAATACAACAGCCACCAAAATTGTGGCAACACAAATGTAATATCCTATCTAGAGTGACCAATTTGAAGTAGACTGTTACACTCGCTTTTTTTTTAATGACAACACAGGAAAATAACAATTCCACACAAAGTGATAGCATCTACAGTTAATCACTACCCCTGCAACACTCACCCGCAAGCATCAATTGGACTTGATTCCTTTGAATGGAAGGCAGTGGCAAGGAGTAGGAACATAGGGGGAAAATCGGTGTTGGGGTGAAGCCTACCACCACTATATGGGAAGCCAGCAACGAAAGGGAAACTCGGTTTTTGGAGCAAAATGGAAGAATGGGGTTTTATGGGGTTTTTATTATTTCTCACAACAGCTAGGGAACAGAATAGAAGAACAATGTTTACTGCTTACATTTAGGAGACAGGCAAAGTTTTAAAGAATACAAATCAGCACACCAGGGAAAATAGAGTAGGGAAATCTTTTTTGGGAGATAGCAAATGCAAAGGGAAAATACAGTGGCAAATGGCAAATGCAAATGTAAATTCATTTACACTGAGGCTTACGACAGGTAAGCTCGGGAAAAGGGGTTTAGCTCACAAAAATTAAAACGGTTTTGGTTCAGGATGACAGATGCAAAGAGGAATGACATGGTCAAATGAAAATTTGTTTAACAGGGCATAATGTTAACACAGGGACCAATTCATTTTTTTCAGCTTGCAAGGGGATTCATTATTTTGTGCAACACTTTAATGACTATAACACTTAAAAAAACACTGGGAATAAGATTGCTGATTTCGAATTTCACCAATCCTGATCCCGTGAAATTCAATGGGGGAATAAATTGATTTACTTACAAAAATACTCAGGATTTAAATAGACACATTAGGGGTTTTTCAATGGAGATATGCTAACACACACATGCAAACAAGAGATTCTTCTATGGGGGATAACTGGAATACACTGGCAATAGGGGTTTTGAATGGGAAACTATTGGCTGAATTGCTACAAAAATTAAGGGCTTATGGAATTTAGGGCTGCGGTTATTGCAGATCACCTGAGTGGAACTCTCTTTGGTGCATGTTCAGTGGTAAACAAGTGAGTGTTAACAAGTTATTACCACTCACAGTCATGATCTCCATTTCCAGCCAATTTACTATAGCTGTCATATTCTGAGATATGAAGATATAGTCCAGAATATGCCCATTCTTTTCTTCATAGCAAGTCTTAGTTTAAGGTTCAGGAAAGCCAGCTGCATCTCAGAACACTCTGGAAGGATATGGTGAAAGTCTGGTCACTCCACTCTCAAAGATGGTAAGTTTCAGCAGCCTTCTCTCCGTCCTCCTTTTTCTGTCTCCCCGGTTTTTGTGTGAGTCCTAGTACAGTCTCCCTTATATAGCAGAAATTATGTCACTAATTTTACAATCTAGAGGAAGTACCCTGCAATAATCCTTGCCACTAGGATTGGACAGTTACTCTCTCTCTATCTGCCCCTGTCAGGATTGGTTTAGGGGTTGGGAGCACCATCTGTCTTTTTCCATTTTTCATCATACTTTGTTCTCTTTTCAACTTTTTGGCAAAAACTAGTTATGTGTCACAGCTTCATAATTGTACTAGCAACTGCCATATGAAACATATCTTCTGTTTTAGCTCATCATGGGGAATTAGATAAACCGACCTCCAAATCCCTACAATGTAGCATGGCCATGTGTCTTATTTTTGTCAATTTCCTAAAAGTTATCAAGCATATTCCTAATTTCATTGTCCACCTTTACACTCACTCTCACATTTGTAACATGTTCAGAATAGCCAGAAATCTAGTCTAACTGGCCAATACAGTTCCCAGAGTTGCAGGTATGTGTATTTTATACCCCCACAACTGCCTGGAAATGACATGAAACATGTCATAAAAATGAAATCAATCTTCAGTCTGGTTGCTGCACGAAATGCCTAAAATGAAATAGTCTTTTAACTTAATGTTGGGTGTTTCTGTCAGCAAATGGGATGGCTGCTTCATCCCCCACAGCCATCTGTTTCCCTGGGTCAGCCTGTGACCATAGATTTTTATGAGTCTCTATGAAGTTAGTGTGTGCTCTTTGAACTGGGCGCAATAAGGATTCACACCTTTTAGTCATGCTTCAACCAAGGATGGCCCTCTCTTGAAATCCTTGCTTTCCTGCCATCTGGCATGTAGAATAGTGAATGTTGACGCCTCCAGCGCCATCACATTTTATTGCAGGATTATTAGATGGGAGATGTGACATCCAGCTGCTGTGGGGGTTTTCATTGTGAAGTTTTTGCACCCAGCCAGAACAGGTTTTTCCTGAAGTAAGTGTCTCTTCAAAAGTCACTGGAGTTTTGTGGGTGAAACATAATATACATTGCTTTGATCAACCCACACATCCTGTTCTGCTTTCCTGACATTTTTCTGTGAGCAGGGATTTCTTTTTCCATGGGGCTTTTTGAAGCCGTTTTTATTTGCAAACACATGTGCAGGCCGTTTTTACTTCCAATGTTTAAAAATCCTGTTTTCCATGCCACAGGATTCTTTGATTGCTCCTTCTTTTGTGAATTAAACTGCTGCTTGTCCACTGATAATGATAGGCAGGCCCCTTTCCCCATGGTTCTTTACCTTTACATGAACAACACAAGAAAAAGCCAAGCCGTTTTTGTTGCAGTGTTTAAATTCCTGACATTCATAAGACAGGGAAAGCAAAAGCCAGGCTGTTTTTATTTGCAGTGTTAAATGGCTGCTATTCAGGTGAAAGGGACTTCTGTTTGGGTCCTTAATGCACCCCACATATCTCGTCATACTGTTGACCCCATAACACATAGCTAGACTGACTCTGTTTTGTGTAAAATTCTAGCTATAAATCTTGACTCTTTAAGTTAGACTGCATGGCAAGCAATTATTTAGACTGAATGTGTGCTTACATCCACTAAATCTGTACAGTTAAATGTATTACTGCTTGAATCCTGAACACTGATGCTACTAATCAATGAGTTAGTCATCACAAGAATTTAGCTTCTCACCATACTGCTCACTGCATACTTAACTGTTAATTGAATTGTACCCTTTTTAATTGCCTGAATACCAAGCACATAGCTGCATAGACTCTGTTGGTGTGCACATACACACAACACAGAGCTAGATTGAAACACTGCGCGGGCCCCACTTTTTTATGGCTTTGTATACCACATCCATGCATATCTAGCATATAACTGAATTATATTCGACCACTACTGCACAGTTGACTCACTGTTATTGCCTGCTACCCAGTATATAGCCAGATTAACTTAATTGAATGTGTACAGGCACCCCTTGCAACTGTGTAGATTAGTAATACTACATGAACACTTAGCGCACAGCCATATTTGATTTGTTGTACATATGTGTATACAAACACATTAGGAGGCTTTCTCGTAGTGATTTGCTCATAGCATCTGCATGATAGATTAAACTTACTTCCACACCTAGCTAACTACTGCATAGCTCCATCATGTGCCTGCATCCTCAGCAATTGGGGAGGTTGAATTGGTGTTTGTGCCTCCACAATAACTGTAGACTTCTTACTGCTCCCTATATACCTAGTGCATAACTAGTTTACTTTTAGTTTCGGCTATGTACTAAACGCATGCAGGTTTTGCATTTCAAACACTTACAAGCCTTAACGTATTGTACTATACCCATAATAAGTGTGTAGATCATGGTATTTGAACTACATCCCCAGGACGTGACTGGTTGGACCCCCCAAAGCTGCCTAAACATCCATCACCAAGTCAAATCAACACACCTATTATACCTATTCTATCACAAGCATTCCTATTTCACTGCAACTAGGCCACTCACACACAGAGTATCGGTCACAAACATTTTCATAATATGATCCATGGAAAATCATCCTATCTCTATAGTCTATGAGCCAATTGGCATATACCATGCTTTGAACAGTTCCATAATTCCCCATCTAGCTATTTTCACAGATGGATAAGGAAATCCTTGAATAAACCAATGACAAATGCAGCCCGAAGAAAATCAAAAGGTAAATATCACACCCCCTATCTCACCCTACCTTATCAGCCCCTCTTCCCATTCCTCAGCGCCTATAGGACAGAAACAAATGCCTAGAAACCACAAAGATAACAGAATCAGAAAGGAAGAAGGAACAAGGAGAGCAATGGAAGCAGCCCACACTATACGGCTGGAACGGGTGATAATGACTCAGGGCCCGAGTTAAAGGCCTGAGTGAACAGGTGGAATGGTTGATTAATGCTTTCATCACCTGTCCCACAGGCAGAGAAGGGGCTCATTTCAAGTATTTTCTTTTCATTAACGGGTTGCCTCATGGCATCCCATTCACAGAAAGAAAATCCTTTACGAAGATGGCCACCATGAATTGGGAAGTCGGGACTCCTTATGCAGCCCCTCTTCCATTTCCATGGCGGGTGAAAAAGGCGAGTGGAGAGGAAGCAGCAGCTGTGGCGACAGTGGCAGCACTGGCATTCTCTACAATGAGGTAAGTGGAGAGTGGGGATGGAAAAAGGGACTGGCAGTGGGGAGAAGATGGAGGGCAGGGGATCCATCAGGTGGCTTGGAACGCAGGCTAGATCAGCAGATTTAGGCCGCACTTCCAGCCTTCTCATTGGCTGTCTACCACCGCAGGTTGCTAATACCCCTTCTGATCAAGCATCCCAAGTTCTATAGGCTTCCCAGTACCTCACCTCAAGACGCCATTGATGTTTGTTATCTCCCTATACCTCCTGAAGCATCTATCTGAACCACATTATTATGGGCTAACATTGGTCTGAGAAACAGGACCCACAAACAACCCAACACCTTTGCCGACATCTACCCCAACAGCCATCTAACCAACTATAACACAGGACACACAAGAAATGATTCCTGTTTTTCCAGATGTGTCAGTCCTCAAGAAAAGCCTGCTAAAGCTCTTTGAATCTGAAAGCCATAACATGAGCTTTGGGAAACTAAAAAGAGCAGCCTTGAGCAACCCAACTGAACTCCTCCAAGCAGCCAAACACACCCTGAAATGATAGGCACAAGATGGTTCCTAATCAATGCATTTTCTGTCTCCAAGCCCAACATTGGATACCATCTCTCCGTAGATAACACAGACTTACTCTTCATTCCAGAAACATGGCTCTCCAATGATCAATCGATGGTAATCCATGAGGGTCTTGAATTAGGCTTCAAGATCATCAGTGTTGATTGCAACCATAGGAGAGGAGGTGGAATATCTGTGGAGCACCTTTATGGTCTCACATCCTCCATTCCAGATTGTGAATTACTCACTCTAACCTACTTCATCTCTCCCACAGTTGCACGAAGATTCCTCCCAGTCTATAGACCTCCTTCCTACATCTCATACCTTGCTGACAAACTCGTGGATGCATCTGATATTCTGGCCATATATCAACTACTAACTATACATGGAGATTTCAACATATGGCTCGAGAAAGACGACAATGCTATTACAAAGTCAAGTGCAGTGAACCTTGCTACATTACACCTCAAACAGGTGGTTAATGGTTGAGCCAGCATAGTCAGACACACTTTGGATGGCATTCCCTGTAATGAAAACATAATCACCTTATAATACCCAATCCACTGCCCCTGTTGGCAACACTTATATGTCCCATTCACAAAATTAATTGTCACACCACCCTTTTCAGTGCCATCAGATGAACTACCAACCACGCTAGCAACCATGCCCAGACCATGGAAAGAAATACACAACATCTCCCTACTAGAAAGATGAGAAGCAGCCATATCTACGATAGAGGCAGATGGATCAGCAACCACATTCAATGCAAAACTCCACTAAATTCACAGGTGGATCATTTCTGCGCTATACTACCTTGCCCCTAAATAAACTTTGAAAAAGTATCAAAAAAATAAACAACCCAGAGGGTTCACCCCCAGACTAAATCACTTCAAAAAGGATCATTGGAAACTGGAGAAAAGCTGGAGGAAAAACAATATACACACTAACAAATGTGCCTACGATCAACAGTTGAGCCTTTAAGGGACTCAAAGCAAGGAAAGCACACTACTCCAAATGCTTTGATTTGGTGCATCACAGCAAAAGGGAACTGTATGGTCATCAGAGAATTCAAAACTTGCCACCATGCAATGCAACTCCTAACCCCTACACAAGTGCTCTGTGGGCAGATATCTGCATACATCAACCATAATTTCCTAGACATTCAGGATCACCTTGAAAATAAAGAATGCTGCCACCCCCATGCCACCAAACAGAACCAACCAATACTACCCACTTTCTCCTCTCTATTGTCTTTCCACCTTCTGTCTGCAGAGGACCAACAAGCTACCTTTGCATTGAGCAACCCATCAGGATCTCCTGAGGATCAATGAACCCCCAATCTTTACAAATCAATAATGAAATATCCAGACTTAGGGCCAATTTTCCTATTCCTCCTCAAGAAATCCACCAGCAACAGAAGTCTCAGCTGAGTTGAAATCTGCATACATTAGACTGTTGCTCAAAAAGCCCAGGACAGAACCATATGACCTAGCACACTATCACCCTATCCAAATAGTACTTTCATTGGAAAACATCAGGAAACATTAATAAATGGTCAACTGTGGGATTACATTGAAACTTAGCACATCCTCAATTGATTTAGATCTTCAAGGAATACAGAATCAGCTATGTGTTCCATCTGGGATACACTTAAAAGCAATGTGAATGAAAACTCAGAGCGTGCGCTCATCCTGCTAGACATCTCAGCCAATTTTGACACCATCAATCACAAGATCCTTCTACAAAGACTGGAAGATATTGATATTAAAAAAAACAACTCTACACTGGATCACCTTCTTCCTCATGGGTAGAACAGGAACCATTACCTTGGGTCCCTATAATTCCTGGCCCCGCCCACTTACATGTTGAGTGCCCCAAGGATCCACACTCTAACCTCTACTTTTCAACAACTACTTGAGCGCCCTAGTAGACCTCATCAATAGATCTGGTATGTTTGGCTACAACTACATGACTGACACACAAATAATCTGCAAATGTGTGAAGCACCCGTCATCAAATGCTAAACACATTAATAAATGCTTTACACAGCTGGATGTATGGATGATGGAAAACAGATTAAATCTCAATCCTAGCAAATGCAGAACTGATGTTCTACAGTAATAGCCCATTTGCACGCAGGCCCAGTTGTTTGAGGCCCATTTGCATATTTTGCTGCAAATGTAGATGGAAGCGTAGATTTAGGTAGATATTTAGGTGGGGGGAATTTTAGGGGGTTGCCTGGGGTCTCTCCCTTTTCCCCTCGATGAAATGCGTAAAAAAAAAGAGAACATTCGAGCAAATGGGCCTCAAACAAGATTTCTCAAGCAAACATCGTAGAACCATGGTGTACAATCTTACAAGTTGAAACTCCACTGCATTCAATGGGCCTGACAAGAAGGGGCCTCACCCAATGCCATTGACCACAAAGGGGATTCCTGGAACCACAATGGACAACACCCTCACTCCTGATCCACAGATCAGGACCATCGTCAGAAACTGTTTCTCCCAGCTGTGCATGCTTCTCTGCATTTTACCTTACTTAACACCCACGGTGTTATAGCTTTGGCAATGGCCATCATTTATCTAACTAGACTATGAGAACATCCTCTATTGCGGATTTCAGGATTACCTAATGAGAAAACTACAAAGAGTTCAAAGTGCAGAGGAAACACTACTTCTGAAAATAAGCAATTTGAACATATCACACCAGAATTAAATGTTTGTAGCAGGCTAATGTAGGAAGAGAGGCCTCCCATTTTTAACTAAAGCTCCAAATTTCAAAAAACGATTATTAAAACTGATCCAATTTGTCAGCAAGAGTGTGTGATTCAGGTGTGAGATTATGGACTGGATTTAGTGTATGTCAGCATTGTGAATGCACACAGAACATGTCAGCTAAAAGAGGGAAGAGGGGTTTCAATTAAATTATTACATTTTTGTAACAGGCTAATGTAGGAAGAGAGGGCTCCCAATGTTAACTAAAGCTCCAAATTTCAAAAAAAGATTATTAAAACTGATCCAATTTGTCAGCAAGAATGTTTAATTCAGGTGTGAGATTATGGAATTAATTTAGTGCATGCCAGCAATGTGAATGCACACAGCACATGTCAGCTAAAAGAGGGTAGAGGGGTTTCAATTGGGCAATGCATAACATGATGTTATCATTTTGCACCACATCACTGTTATGGACTGAGTGCAATGAAGCATACAGACTAACAATTACTAACCACTAACCCCTAACCATTAACATATCTCCATACTAATATTCAATGCAGCTCAGTCCGACAGGCTAGCGTGGAAGACTGGGCTGCGCGCATTCTTTGATTAGTGGGAAGAACATGATGTAATGAGTTCCTCCTGTCCAGGCAGCTGGGTGGGAGTACCATTTTGCAGTGCAGGGCAGACAGAACCAAGTGCATTTGCGGGTGAGTTCCAGTTAATTGAGTAGCATGTAGTTTGTCAAATGGTGTCATAAAATTAACAAATGTAGATGTTATGCGAGGGCTCTGACTGAGTGCATTTTTAAACAGTTACTGCCAGGAAATTGATGGTCACAGTTATAAACGCAGGGTTTTTATTGTGTTACTCATTCTATGTAGAAAGCATCAAATATAGCTTGAGCTTTCTTTAAGCTGCAAAAAGTAAAGGTTATCTTCCAAGGTTATTAGATAACCGTGTTTTGAATTGCATACAAAAAAGGGTGGTAAAAGCCCATTGTGGGGAAAAGCTAATTTATCGCGGGCAAAGCAACTGCAAAAGGATTGTATTTGTGGATGTTTCATTTTCTTTTTTTTATCACAGAAAATGTCATGTGAGAATATTGTGTATTGCATATCTTGTTTTCGATACTTTGCATAATTCTAATACTTTATAAAAACAAAAAGAGAAAGGTAAATCAGCCTCAGGCTACTTATTATGTATTCTGGTTTCTTGTGATAACACACAGAAAACTGTGAAGTGGGTGGTAGTTGGATTTTACCACAGGTAGTAATCTCATATTACCGCTTGTGGTAAAGCGCATAACAAAACTGGTCATTGTGAATTGGGTCCTTCTCAGGGGCTGTTTATATGAATGATAGTATTCTGATGACATGGTAAGTGTGTTCTGAGATACTTCCAAAAAGGCATAGCGTGGTATTGTAGATACAATAAAATATGATGATGAAACTGTCATTTAGGGCACACCAGGTCCGGACTTGGCTTACCGTTTATAATCCTCGTATGACAAATATTAGGCAATTCTATATTTAGGGCTCACCACTATACCACGCAATACCCCAACAGGCTCACTCAAATAAAAGAAAAAAAAATACCTCTGACAGATATATAGTGCGTTGGCCGGGAAGCGGTAAAGTAATTACTGGGCGTGGCCTTGCATAATATAGCATAACCATATTGTACTCTCATTCTCTGATTTAAAGCTGTGAGGAAAGTGGTAGTAACTGTGCTGTGTGCACATTGATTTTTGTTATCATGTTATTGGCACTAATTTCACCATTTCTGAGATAGAAGCTGGGTTTTTGAACTATCGGCTTATTTTGAAAAAAAACTCTTGCTTTTGCAACCTGGTCCTCTCAAAACCTGATTACATGGAAAGAAAGGATTAATATAATTTCAGAAATTCAAACACTTAGGAAGGATAAATTGAAAAAGATAAGGAATTCCAAGCCGTCGAAATTAAATATTTTCAAGTATTAGATGAGAATGAAGAAAAAACGAAACAAATGACTATTATCAGGCACACATTAATGAGTTGCATAGAATAATCACTAAAGTCAGGAATGAGGATCCTGCCCTTTGCCATGACACACAGTAGCTACATGCGCATTCCAAAGAAATAAAACAGCACATTTCTCATTTTAAATATCAAGAAAAGCACCAGTGCACTACATTCACTGAAGCTGAATTTAATCACAGCCCTAGCCAGGGAAATCTGCCAGCATCTGTACACCTGACAAGGTCTAGCGATGATCCAGTATTTTAGACTGCAATTGCATACACACATGCTCATCCACAAGAGAACAGGAGTCGGGGACAACATGATACATCCCAGAATGCACCATGTAGCGCCTTAAAAATTATGAAATCTATCAAAGCCTTGATTAAACCATTCAAAAAAGTAGGTGATGGCTGTATTGAAGACCATCTTGAGGTTGTACATGATATATGTAAAAACGTTCAAATCCCTTGGGAATAATATGGGTGGTGCTTTCCACTCACTTTAGATGGGGCTTCTGCCACTGTCATCTGTGGCGTAAATGAACAGGAAAATGTGTCATCTGTGGATTTTGAGAAAGAAATTACACACTAACGGCCTAATTCACATAAGTGTTTTATAATGGCAAAACCCCATTGGAAAATGCTCTGTGAATAAGGGCCACAGTCTCACCCTATCAGTCTATACAGCAAGCCAAGAAAGCTGCTTATAGCATGTCTGCACAACCAAATGAATCCCCTTGCAAGTCTTTCAAAACTTAAAAAGGTTATTCTCATGTTTTTATATGACCTTAAACCCTGAGTTCAAAACTGGGTACTTTTATGGTACTGTTTCTTAGTTAATCCGGTAGCTTGATAGGGAAAGACCAAAATAATGGATCATTGAACAGGCACCTAAACTATATGAGGTAATATTTAATGAGAAAGAAGAGGGAACTAAAATTAAATAAACCAAATCAAAGATTAAAGAATACAAGCCAGCAATTCTAGAGGTAAAATCTGTAAAGATGCCAGTAGAATCAGCCCAAAACCAGGCAAAAAATGACACAAAACACAGTCAAAGGGGTGTGTCTCCACAGCGAACACGCTCCCAAGCGCCTGCCTTCCAATCCATAGACCCCAGTGACATAACTTCTTACATGTGTCCTAGGTATCTTAGTTAAGCTCCTAGGGTGGGGTTTTGCCACATATGCCAGGTCTAAATGATAACCAAAATCTGATGGCCAATGGTCGATACCAGGTATTAGGGGACCAGAGTAGATATGACACAAACACAGTGGTAAATGGCCATCAGGAAAGACTAAGGTATATGGATAGAGTCATTGAAAATGGAAATCAGCATTTCGACCACATGAAAGACAAAATGTGAATTATGTACCTTGCTAATATAGTCAGTCCCCACCACATGTTGACCATGGCCAAAGGATGGTCAGCCCATGTTCCCCACCTCCTGTGTCACAAGAATTCAGGGGAAACACAAACAGAAATCAATCTCCAGAGAGATACCAGAACAGGCCTAGAAAGGGTGAATTCAACCACTGTCAGCCCAAACCACAAACGGATGAATTCTGAGACATAGACAAGTTTCAGTGCTGAAAGGCCCTGGTTAAAATGCTGCCTGAGAAAATATGAAACTATGTGCAGTTCAAAAACAACAAACAAAGGTGCCGAAGGTCTTAGGAGTAACCTTGCATGTAGCAACAACAAGTGACTAGTTAGTCATTTTTGTCATGATGTGAACACAGATGCCCATGAATCACCGTTGAATAAAAACACTGAATTGTCTAACAAGTTAAAACCAAGAAATCACATGAATGAAAGTGAGACAGGGAACAGTAACACACACAAACAGGGAGTGTCGTTTAACTTAGATGTGAACCAGACCATTTAGATGTGTGGACATGAGGAGCAGGAAATAAGAAATGAACAGGAAAAACCAAAAGAGCAACACCCTATATGCCAATTTAAAAAGAATATGCAACATGGAAATGATACACAAAATGTAGAGTCAGGATCAACAGGTAGTTTATCCTTACTTGATAACCAAAAGACCATTTATACCCCCACATTAATGAAAATGTACCAAAAGGCAGATGCATGTCAGTCACTTGAGGAGTATTTTGAACCATAGGTGTTCCAAGAGATAGAAACCACAGGTAAAGTGCCAAATGTAGCTAAGTGTCACACACCAAAAACGTACATTCTGTCATCTGACACTGGTGAAAATAAACAGGTTCCAGATTTGAGGTAACTGGAAAGGTCCCAGACAATGATGAAAGAACAAAGAAGAAATATGGAGTGATCACTAGCGGTCCCAGGTCACAGGGGCAATCAGTGGCTACACTTCAAATGGGTGCTGAGTCCAGGAAAATAGACAAAGATATTCCAAGAGAATTTCGCTAAAAGGGAGGTAAAATGTCATTTCATATGCCCCTTTGTCTAGCAAAAAGTCAGGCTGGTCTGAGAAAAGTAAGTCATGTAATCACTATCAATTCACACGTTCTATGCATACTAGAAGAATGTCAGGACAGGTATTATGCTCCTATCACTACTGAAGAGAAATGTAATGCATTTGCAATGATTGACAATGATGCCCAAGAACCAATTATATCGAAGGAACTAATGCAAAGCATCAACAAGAGGAGATCCCCACAAAATGGTGTAAGGATGAGGCAGAGTGAAGGCCCTGTGCATACCTACATTGGGGAAGAAATGCCTGCCAAAGGTGTCACTGAGGTTGACATAAGGATAAGGAGGCATAGGATGAGACAGGAAGTGTTGGTCACACCCATTTTTAAGATAGGTTCCTCATAGGGACAAATTGCCTGAGGAGGCTGTCACTCCTCATTGATGGGGTAAATGGGGTATTATGGTCCTTAGCCAAAGAAACTGAAACCTAAGAAAATAAGGACTCAGAGCAACAGTGTAAAGGAATGGAACACTGTTGCTAAATCAGAAAGTGCAGTGGAAGTATATCTTTAGAATGGCTGTGTGCCTAACATCACTATCATTCTCATTTGTCAGGATGAAATGCAAGGAGAAAAAGAGAAATCATCTTTAGAGATTTATCTGTATCCTAAGAAAATCTGGCAATCAGAAATAGATGAAAACAAATTGCACTTTTATCTAGATGAGGAAAACTACAGGCACATATTGCTGCAGAATCAGATCAGGAAAAAGAAAATTGCATTTTTGCAAAAAAATGCATTTCAACAAGTGCAGGGATACACGTGGGAGAAGGGCAGCCATGGATCCCTATCCATGTAAATGGACATCCTGAAATGATTGAAGCCACTTTGGCGCTAGAGCAGCAAAGAAGTTTCATTAATGAAAAGGTGTTTAAACAAATACTTGACAGAGGAAATACCAAGTTTTGAAATTAAAGATCAACACATTTTTGGACCGGATGACCCTGAATTGGAGCAAAAAATCGTGGGAAGAGGCTTGCTAAGGATTACAATTGGTTCAAAAAGCATTGATCACAATGCTTGGATTTTAACTGGATTACAAATAAATTCTATTTGGGAAATTACATTATGCACAGAGTGTGTATGGTTGTCATGATGCCCGCTCCCGGGGAGCCGGTTCAAGCCCTGCGTCCCCGAAAGCGGACCTCCAGTCCCCAAGGAAGGACCCAGCAACCCCATATAGGGGCCCTTTGGACAGTGTCCTGGCGCCTATGGCGCCAGGCTCATAAAAGACATCAGTCCTGGCGCCATAGGCGCCAGGCTCATTATGGGAGTGCTTGGGTGCACTTACCTGATGCAGACCATGCTGCAGGATCCCGGCCTCCTTGAGGCCTGAAAGGAACTACTTTACCTGTGGGACTAGTTTACCATCCGGGCGTGGTTGGGGAAGGATGCATACCTGATTGGAGGAAGGATACATACCTGGAACTTCTTCCAAGGCTATTTAAACCCCACCCGAACAGCCACACGTGCTTCGCGTTGTTCTGCATCTAGCAGCTGGACGCTCACCGTGCCTGCTCCTGCATCCTGACTTCTGCCACGCCTGCCAGCATCCTGAATCACCTGCAAAGGAAGAGAAGAAGAGAACAGAAGAAGGAAAATTCCTTACCTGCTAAAACCGCATCCCGGAGACATCTCGCCGACAATCCTGAAAAGGAAGACTTTTATTTAAAAGCTCATCGCGTCGATCGCTGCAGCGCCGCATTCCACTTACATTTACAGGGCGCCTCCATGTTCAGCAGCGATCATCCGGATTCCCAGTCACGCCCCAGCCCCTAGGGAGAAAAAGAACAGAACAAAAGGTGAGAGGGAGAAGGGAATAAGGAAAGCTAAATCTCCATGTTAAGACTTACCTGCTGATTCATTCCGTCTCCGTTTCGGGTCCGCGCCGCATCCTGGCATTTCCGGACCCCGGCCCCTAAGGGGAAAAAAAGACTTCAGCGTTAATGAGCGAATGAAAAGACATTACCAAAAACGCTCATTGAAGACTTACCTGATTTCTACAAGGATTTCACCTCTCATCTCGGGTCGGTGCCTGTTCCCCGGCATTCCGTACCCCGGCCCCTGTGGGGAAAAAGACACTAGCATTAGTACATTAATGCATGGACACAAGGGGAACCCCTTATCAAAAAACTTACCTGGAAGCCAAGCAAGTTTGGTTCTCACCAATCCGAAAATCCAGTGAAGTAACTGGATACCAACGCGCCCCTGCATCAGAAGCAGGATGGAGAGCTTGTCCTTCCAGACCCTAAGGTGAGACGCTACGAGGAATCACAGAAGGGTTTCGAGGAGCGTGAGAGGGGAAAATGGGAGGCCGATTGCATTACCCCGCAGACAGTTAACCCCCTATTTTCGCCTACAGAAGGATACTTCAGCGAGCCAGACAAGCCAGATTTGGGGGCCCGGTCCAGTCCGTCTTCCGAACCCTGCGCATCACCTTAGAAGAGGTCACAGCAGCGCGAACCAGGCCAGCACCTCCGTGGGAGTCAGGTGAGCATTACAGAACACGAAGCCTTCCTACAAATTCCCACCCAGGCGCTATGGAAAGTTCTGAGACTGATCAGTTGGCCCAATTACTGGGGGAATTACGGACCGAAGTACATGCCGCTCGTCAAGAGACTAATGCCCTCAGGAGGGAATTAATAATATCAAAGGAAAGAACTGATGACCTGGCCAGACAGCTTTTGCAAGGTCAAGCTGGGAAAACTCCTCTACCCGGTTCCGGAGGGAACCCCGCTCCTGTGGTTTCCAGTAACCCTCTGCAGATTAATCTACCTGGAAACATGCCGCTGGCCCCACCCGAACGCTTTGCTGGGGACCCCAAACGATTCGCCGTATTCATGAATCAGTGTCGTTTGCACTTACTATGCAGACCTGGGGCCTTCCCTAATGATCAGACCAAGGTAGCCTTTGTATTGTCATATCTCAGCGGCTGCGCTGCCGATTGGTCAGTTCCACTGGTTACTCAAGATGACCCGATTCTCCGTGATTTTCAAAGGTTTCAAGCAAGCATGGAAAGGTTATTTGCTCGACACTCTCAGGGGCAGGCTCTGGATGACGAACTTCTATCCCTGCGACAGGGCAATCAGGACCTCCTATCCTATATTGCAACCTTTAATAGACTAATTTTGGAAACGGGATGGCCAGAGGATAAAAGAGTCACGTTGTTTTATCGAGGCCTACGCGGAGAACTTAAAGATGTCTTGGCCCAAGTTGTAAATCCGCCCCAAGAATGCACAGAGTACATAGACTTAGTGGTCCAATTGGATCACAGACTTCAAAACAGAAAAGCAGATCGGTCCAGGTTTGAGACGCGGGTGTTGGTCAAGACCCATGCTAATCCCAAGGGAGTTGATGTCTCTGAGCCTATGCAAATTGGAGGGGTTAAAGGACCCTTAACTCAAAAGGAACGTGAAAGGAGGCGGCAGTTAAAATTATGTCTTTATTGTGGGAATTCTGGACACTTTCTACGAGATTGCCCGGCAAAACCGCCCGGAAAGGCGGTAGGAGCCGCTGATAAAAACCATGAAGACTGTTTCGGGAAACGACTCCGCCCGACAAGTGTAGGGGTCCGCTTGCCGAGCTTGAAAACTAACTCTCAGACCTCGCATTTCATTGTGCCAATGGTTCTCGTAGATCCAGAACAGCCTAAGCGGTTGCATGCAATAAAGGCATACATCGATAGTGGGGCTATTGGAAACTATGTGGATTGTGAATTGGTCTCTAGGATTAACCTCCCTCTCCGTCCTAAAACCAGCAAAGATGTCATCACCACAGTCGATGGAACTGAAATTGCCTCTGGACCGGTAACACATTCCACTACTGAGGTGACTCTTATTGGTCCCGACGGCCATCGGGAGGGTGTTGTGTTTGATGTAATCAAGGCTCCACAGTTTCAGGTTATTTTTGGAATCCCTTGGTTAGAGACACATAATCCTCAAATTGATTGGCGAGCTAAGAGAATAACCTTCCCGGATTGTACACAAACCTGCTACCCAGAAAACCTGAAGATTAATCTAGCATCTGTAACCTCAGCCTCCATGCAACTACCTCCGGAATACCAAGACTTTCAGGACGTCTTTCAAAAGGAACAGGCCAACACGTTACCTCCTCACAGATCGTACCATTGCCAAATCGATCTGGTGCCCGGTGCACAACCCCCTTGTAGCAGGATTTATGCCCTTACCGAACCTGGGAATCTGCATTTGAGACAACATTTGGATCAATACCTAGCTAATGGTTTTATTCGCCCGTCAAAGTCCCCGGCATCCTCGGCTTTGTTCTTCGTGCCCAAAAAAGAAGGCGACCTTAGAACTTGTATCGATTACCGCACATTGAACCAGATAACGGTTAAAAACCGTTATCCTCTGCCTCTGATCCCTGAACTCCTTGACCAGGTGAAGGACGCTTGCATATACACCAAGTTAGATCTCCGGGGGGCTTATCATCTGGTACGAGTGAAAGAAGGCGACAAATGGAAAACTGCCTTCCGTACTAAATACGGATTATTCGAGTACCATGTGATGCCTTTCGGATTGTTTAACGCGCCGGCTGCCTTCCAATACTTCATGAATGATGTCCTTCAGGAACTCATCGATGTTTGTGTTGTCGTATATATCGATGACATTCTGGTGTACTCCTCTTCGGAATCTGATCACAGAAAACACGTCAGGGCAGTACTTGAAAAACTGCACCAACACAAACTATTTGCTAAATTGGAGAAATGTGTTTTCCATACCACAGAAGTCAAGTTTCTAGGTTTCATCCTGACACCCAAAGGAGTCCTAATGGACTCAAGAAAAGTGGATGCCATCCTCAAATGGCCATCACCTAGCTCTGTAAAAGGGGTTCAAAGCATGCTCGGCTTTGCCAATTTCTATCGCAGGTTTATCCCGGAATTTTCACGCGTGGTACAACCCATTACTGCACTCTTGAGGAAAAATAAACGTTTTGAATGGTCTGAAGAAGCCGAGCAGGCCTTTCAGGATTTAAAAGCTAAGTTTACCTCTGCACCTATATTGAAACACCCGCGTCCAGATCTCCCTTATGTCGCCGAGACTGACGCATCCAGCCTAGCCATGGGAGCTGTCCTGTCCCAAAGAGATCCCGAAACCAACCAACTGCATCCCGTAGCATTTTGGTCCAGAAAATTCTCGGCACCCGAGGTTAATTATGCAATCACGGACAAAGAGTTGTTAGCCATTAAGTCCGCTTTTAAAGCCTGGCGGCATTATCTGCTTGGCGCTCGACATACCATCACAGTGATCACTGATCACCGGAATTTACAGTATTTGAAAACTGCCAAGGCTCAGTCATCACGGAAGCTCCGATGGGCTTTGTTTTTCGCTGAATTTGATTTCGTGATTACCTATCGACCTGGCTGCAAGAATGGCAAAGCAGACGCCTTATCCCGAATTGGAATGGGAGAATCTGATACAAACTCAGAACCAGTACCAATAATTCCCGAACAGAGGATTCTAGGCATGACTTTGTTACAGACGCTTGAAGACATTCAAGCCAGAGTGAAACAACTCCTGGATCCTACAACCTTACAGGATTGGATACAAAAGGGATCAGACTTTACCATAGATAATGGTTTACCTTATTTCCAAGGACGCTTATTCCTGCTACATAAGGAATTACACAAACTAGTTATTTCCGGTTATCATGATACATTAATAGAGGGACGCCCCGGTATTGCCAAGACAGAGGAAAAGGTGAAACGACAATTTTGGTGGCCCTCTTGGCGAAAAGATGTTAAATCTTTTGTGATGTCCTGTGGTGTTTGCGCCCAAAATAAAAGTCAAAAGAAAAGACCAGCCGATCTCCTTCAACCTCTAGACATACCGCCAGCACCCTGGCACACCCTATCAATGGATTTTATTACGGACCTGCCTCCTTGTTCGGGGTACAATACTATTCTGGTAATTGTGGATTTGTTTTCCAAAATGGCCCACTTTATTCCTTTGAAAGGTTTACCTTCAGCTTCTGTCCTAGCCAAAGCATGCCTCGAAAATATTGTTTGGCTACATGGATTCCCATCTATACTAATCTCTGACCGGGGAAGCCAATTCATTTCCCACTTCTGGCGCAAATGTTGTCAAATGGCGCAGATCGACATAAGATTATCGACCAGTCACCACCCTCAGACCGATGGTCAGACCGAGAGGACAAATCAGACCCTTGAGCAGTACTTACGGTGTATGTTACAGCAATCTGAAAGCAACTGGAAAGACATTCTTTGGATAGCCGAATACGCATATAATAATTGGGTTACTCTGGAACTGGCCACAGTCCTTTTTATACTTTGTTTGGGCATCACCCTCGAACCTCAAACCTTGATTCACCTCAGAACCTCGGAATGCCTGCAGTAGAACATCTACATTCTACAATTACCCAAGCCTTTAAAGACGCAACTACACATTTACAACAAGCTAAGAGAAAATACAAGGAGAATGCTGATTTACATCGGAGTGAAGCACCTCCGTATCAGATTGAGGATCAAGTGTGGTTAGCTACATGACATTTACCACTCAAAGGGCCTCGAACTTTTAACCCAAAATATCTGGGACCTTATTCTATTACGGCAATAATTAACCAAGTGGCTGTTAAACTTGATTTACCAGCTAGTATGCAAATTCAACCTGTTTTTCATGTGTCACTTCTGAAACCAGTGGTACCCGGAACCCGACTACTCAAACCTCCAGAACCTATTCTAATAGATGGGGAGCCCGAATTCGAAGTGAAGAACTTTTTAGACTCAAAAATGTTTAGGTCAAAACTGTTCTACCTAATTGATTGGAAGGGGTACGGACCTCAGGAGAAGTCGTGGTAACCCAGCAACCATGTGCATGCACCTCGATTAGTCAGGAAATTCCACCGACTCTTCCCAGACAAACCAAAACCACCGGAGGGAACAACCTTGGGAGGGGCCTTGGGGGGGGGGAGTGCTGTCATGATGCCCGCTCCCGGGGAGCCGGTTCAAGCCCTGCGTCCCCGAAAGCAGACATCCAGTCCCCAAGGAAGGACCCAGCAACCCCATATAGGGGCCCTTTGGACAATGTCCTGGAACCTATGGCACCAGGCTCATAAAAGACATCAGTCCTGGCGCCATAGGCGCCTGGCTCATTATGGGAGTGCTTGGGTGCACTTACCTGATGCAGACCATGCTGCAGGATCCTGGCCTCCTTGAGGCCTGAAAGGAACTACTTTACCTGTGGGACTAGTTTACCATCCGGGCGTGGTTGGGGAAGGATACATACCTGATTGGAGGAAGGATACATACCTGGAACTTCTTCCAAGGCTATTTAAACCCCACCCGAACAGCCACACGTGCTTCGCGTTGTTCTGCATCTATTAGCTGGACGCTCACCGTGTCTGCTCCTGCATCCTGACTTCTGCCACGCCTGCCAGCATCCTGAATCACCTGCAAAGGAAGAAAAGAAGAGAACAGAAGAAGGAAAAGTACTTACCTGCTAAAACCGCATCCCGGAGACATCTCGCCAACAATCCTGAAAAGGAAGACTTTTATTTAAAACTCATCGCGTCGATCGCTGCAGCGCCGCATTCCACTCACCTTTACAGGGCGCATCCATGTTCAGCAGCGATCATCCGGATTCGCAGTCACGCCCCAGCGCCTAGGGAGAAAAAGACCAGAACAAAAGGTGAGAGGGAGAAGGGAATAAGGAAAGCTAAATCTCCATGTTAAGACTTACCTGCTGATTCATTCCCTCTCCATTTTGGGTCCGCGCCGCATCCTGGCATTTCCGGACCCCGGCCCCTAAGGGGAAAAAAAGACTTCAGCGTTAATGAGCGAATGAAAAGACATTACCAAAAAACGCTCATTAAAGACTTACCTGATTTCTGCAAGGATTTCACCTCTCATCTCGGGTCGGTGCCTGTTCCCCGGCATTCCGTACCCAAGCCCCTGTGGGGAAAAAGACACTAGCATTAGTACATTAATGCATGGACACAAGGGGAACCTCTTATCAAAAAACTTACCTGGAAGCCAAGCAAGTTTGGTTCTCACCAATCCGAAAATCCAGTGAAGTAACTGGATACCAACGCGCCCCTGCATCAGAAGCAGGATGGAGAGCTCGTCCTTCCAGACCCTAAGGTGAGACGCTACGAGGAAACACAGAAGGGTTTCGAGGAGGGTGAGAGGGGAAAGTGGGAGGCCGATTGCATTACCCCGCAGACAGTTAACCCCCTATTTTCTCCTACAGAAGGATACTTCTGCGAGCCAGACAAGCCAGATTTGGGGGCCCGGTCCAGTCCGTCTTCCGAACCCTGCGCATCACCTTAGAAGAAGTCACAGCAGTGCAAACCAGGCCAGCGCCTCCGGGGGAGTCAGGTGAGCGTTACAATGGTGTTAGATTTCTTGAATCAGAAGGCCTGGACTAGATCGGGTGGAGCTGCACCTGCATTTGAAAACAAAAGACAAGTTTACCATTGTGCCCAAATAATGCCATATGCAATTGAGCTTCAAGTGAAGAAGGATATCACTATTACTGCATTTACCAGACAATTTACAGTATCATTAAAGTACAGAGAGGGGCAAAAGGTGAAAGATCCTGATGCATTTGTGTGTATTTGTGTGCCTAAATGAATCCATGAGACAGCAACGGATACAATGCAAATATACACCATTGGTGGAGATCGGCGATGGGCCCAATCGAATACTTGTATATTACAAAGGGAATCCTGAGGGAAGAGGACTTGGTGTGAGCACGAGGGTCCCACGGCTTTGTTCAGCCAAGAGGCTGTAAGGACAAGCTGAAGGATGCTCTTTCCCACTCAGGAACGCAGCGAAACCTGGACTTTTGACACAGACTACTATTCCCAGCAGCAATCACGCAAGATCCTCTGCTCCACCCCCCTCTCACTGCCATGCCTCTACAATTCCCAGCAGCACCACATAAGCACTGTGAATGCACATCTGTGGGAGCATCTGTAAGTGCTTGGAAGTGTGCTGTTGGGCTGGATCTCTATACACACATGCTCATCCACAAGAGAACAGGAGTCAGGGACAACATGATACATCCCAGAATGCACCATGTAGCGCCTTAAAAATTATTAAATCTATCAAAGCCTTGATTAAACCATTCAAAAAAGTAGGTGATGGCTGTATTGAAGACCATCTTGAGGTTGTACATGATATATGTAAAACCCTTCAAATCCCTTGGGAACAATATGGGTGATGCTTTCCACTCACTTTAGATGGGGCTTCTGCCACTGTCATCTGTGGCCTAAATGAACAGGAAAATGTGTCATCTGTGGATTTTGAGAAATAAATTACACACTAACGGCCTAATTCACATAAGTGTTTTATAATGGCAAAACCCCATTGGAAAATGCTCTGTGAATAAGGGCCACAGTCTCACCCTATCAGTCTATACAGCAAGCCAAGAAAGCTGCTTATAGCATGTCTGCACAACCAAATGAATCCCCTTGCAAGTCTTTCAAAACTTTAAAGGTTATTCTCATGTTTTTATATGACATTAAACCCTGAGTTCAAAACTGGGTACTTTTATGGTACTGTGTCTTAGTTAATCCGGTAGCTTGATAGGGAAAGACCAAAATAATGGATCATTGAACAGGCAACTAAACTGTATGAGGTAATATTTAATGAGAAAGAAGAGGGAACTAAAATTAAATAAACCAAATCAAAGATTAAAGAATACAAGCCAGCAATTCTAGAGGTAAAATCTGTAAAGATGCCAGTAGAATCAGCCCAAAACTAGGCAAAAAATGACAGACAACACAGTCAAAGGGGTGTGTCTCCACAGCGAACACCCTCCCAAGCGCCTGCCTTCCAATCCATAGACCCCAGTGACATAAATTCTTACATGTGTCCTAGGTATCTTAGTTAAGCTCCTAGGGTGGGGTTTTGCCACATATGCCAGGTCTAAATGATAACCAAAATCTGATGGCCAATGGTCGATACCAGGTATTAGGGGACCAGAGTAGATATGACACAAACACAGTGGTAAATGGCCATCAGGAAAGACTAAGGTATATGGATAGAGTCAATGAAAATGGAAATCAGCATTTCGACCACATGAAAGACAAAATGTGAATTATGTACCTCGCTAATATAGTCAGTCCCCACCACATGTTGACCATGGCCAAAGGATGGTCAGCCCATGTTCCCCACCTCCTGTGTCACAAGAATTCAGGGGAAACACAAACAGAAATCAATCTCCTGAGAGATACCAGAACAGGCCTAGAAAGGGTGAATTCAACCATTGTCAGCCCAAACCACAAAGGGATGAATTCTGAGACATAGACAAGTTTCAGTGCTGAAAGGCCCTGGTTAAAATGCTGCCTGAGAAAATATGAAACTATGTGCAGTTCAAAAACAACAAACAAAGGTGCCGAAGGTCTTAGGAGTAACCTTGCATGTAGCAACAACAAGTGACTAGTTAGTCCTATTTGTCATGATGTGAACACAGATGCCCATGAATCACCGTTGAATAAAAACACTGAATTGTCTAACAAGTTAAAACCAAGAAATCAAATGAATGAAAGTGAGACAGGGAACAGTAACACACACAAACAGGGAGTGTCGTTTAACTTAGATTTGAACCAGACCATTTAGATGTGTGGACATGAGGAGCAGGAAAAAAGAAATGAACAGGAAAAACCAAAAGAGCAGCACCCTGTATGCCAATTTAAAAAGAATATGCAACATGGAAATGATACACAAAATGTAGAGTCAGGATCAACAGGTAGATAACCAAAATACCATTTATACCCCCACATTAATGAAAATGTACCAAAAGGCAGATGCATGTCAGTCACCTGTGGAGTATTTTGAACCACAGGTGTTCCAAGAGATAGAAATGACAGGTAAAGTGCCAAATGTAGGTAAGTGTCACACACCAAAAATGTACATTCTGTCATCCGACACTGGTGAAAATAAACAGGTTCCAGATTTGAGGTAAGTGGAAAGGTCCCAGACAATGATGAAAGAACAAAGAAGAAATATGGAGTGATCACTAGCGGTCCCAGGTCACAGGGGCAATCAGTGGCTACACTTCAAATGGGTGCTGAGTCCAGGAAAATAGACAAAGATATTCCAAGAGAATTTCGCTAAAAGGGAGGTAAAATGTCATTTCATATGCCCCTTTGTCTAGCAAAAAGTCAGGCTGGTCTGAGAAAAGTAAGTCATGTAATCACTATCAATTCACACGTTCTATGCATACTAGAAGAATGTCAGGACAGGTATTATGCTCCTATCACTACTGAAGAGAAATGTAATGCATTTGCAATGATTGACAATGATGCCCAAGAACCAATTATATCGAAGGAACTAATGCAAAGCATCAACAAGAGGAGATCCCCACAAAATGGTGTAAGGATGAGGCAGAGTGAAGGCCCAGTGCATACCTACATTGGGGAAGAAATGCCTGCCAAAGGTGTCACTGAGGTTGACATAAGGATAAGGAGGCATAGGATGAGACAGGAAGTGTTGGTCACACCCATTTTTAAGATAGGTTCCTCATAGGGACAAATTGCCTGAGGAGGCTGTCACTCCTCATTGATGGGGTAAATGGGGTATTATGGTCCTTAGCCAAAGAAACTGAAACCTAAGAAAATAAGGACTCAGAGCAACAGTGTAAAGGAATGGAACACTGTTGCTAAATCAGAAAGTGCAGTGGAAGTATATCTTTAGAATGGCTGTGTGCCTAACATCACTATCATTCTCATTTGTCAGGATGAAATGCAAGGAGAAAAAGAGAAATCATCTTTAGAGATTTATCTGTTTCCTAAGAAAATCTGGCAATCAGAAATAGATGAAAACAAATTGCACTTTTATCTAGATGAGGAAAACTACAGGCACATATTGCTGCAGAATCAGATCAGGAAAAAGAAAATTGCATTTTTGCAAAAAAATGCATTTCAACAAGTGCAGGGATACACGTGGGAGAAGGGCAGCCATGGATCCGTATCCATGTAAATGGACATCCTGAAATGATTGAAGCCACTTTGGCGCTAGAGCAGCAAAGAAGTTTCATTAATGAAAAGGTGTTTAAACAAATACTTGACAGAGGAAATACCAAGTTTTGAAATTAAAGATCAACACATTTTTGGACCGGATGACCCTGAATTGGAGCAAAAAATCGTGGGAAGAGGCTTGCTAAGGATTACAATTGGTTCAAAAAGCATTGATCACAATGCTTGGATTTTAACTGGATTACAAATAAATTCTATTTGGGAAATTACATTATGCACAGAGTGTGTATGGTTGTCATGATGCCCGCTCCCGGGGAGCCGGTTCAAGCCCTGCGTCCCCGAAAGCGGACCTCCAGTCCCCAAGGAAGGACCCAGCAACCCCATATAGGGGCCCTTTGGACAGTGTCCTGGCGCCTATGGCGCCAGGCTCATAAAAGACATCAGTCCTGGCGCCATAGGCGCCAGGCTCATTATGGGAGTGCTTGGGTGCACTTACCTGATGCAGACCATGCTGCAGGATCCCGGCCTCCTTGAGGCCTGAAAGGAACTACTTTACCTGTGGGACTAGTTTACCATCCGGGCGTGGTTGGGGAAGGATACATACCTGATTGGAGGAAGGATACATACCTGGAACTTCTTCCAAGGCTATTTAAACCCCACCCGAACAGCCACACGTGCTTCGCGTTGTTCTGCATCTAGCAGCTGGACGCTCACCGTGCCTGCTCCTGCATCCTGACTTCTGCCACGCCTGCCAGCATCCTGAATCACCTGCAAAGGAAGAGAAGAAGAGAACAGAAGAAGGAAAAGTCCTTACCTGCTAAAACCGCATCCCGGAGACATCTCGCCGACAATCCTGAAAAGGAAGACTTTTATTTAAAAGCTCATCGCGTCGATCGCTGCAGCGCCGCATTCCACTTACATTTACAGGGCGCCTCCATGTTCAGCAGCGATCATCCGGATTCCCAGTCACGCCCCAGCCCCTAGGGAGAAAAAGAACAGAACAAAAGGTGAGAGGGAGAAGGGAATAAGGAAAGCTAAATCTCCATGTTAAGACTTACCTGCTGATTCATTCCCTCTCCATTTCGGGTCCGTGCCGCATCCTGGCATTTCCGGACCCCGGCCCCTAAGGGGAAAAAAAGACTTCAGCGTTAATGAGCGAATGAAAAGACATTACCAAAAACGCTCATTGAAGACTTACCTGATTTCTACAAGGATTTCACCTCTCATCTCGGGTCGGTGCCTGTTCCCCGGCATTCCATACCCCGGCCCCTGTGGGGAAAAAGACACTAGCATTAGTACATTAATGCATGGACACAAGGGGAACCCCTTATCAAAAAACTTACCTGGAAGCCAAGCAAGTTTGGTTCTCACCAATCCGAAAATCCAGTGAAGTAACTGGATACCAACGCGCCCCTGCATCAGAAGCAGGATGGAGAGCTTGTCCTTCCAGACCCTAAGGTGAGACGCTACGAGGAATCACAGAAGGGTTTCGAGGAGCGTGAGAGGGGAAAATGGGAGGCCGATTGCATTACCCCGCAGACAGTTAACCCCCTATTTTCGCCTACAGAAGGATACTTCAGCGAGCCAGACAAGCCAGATTTGGGGGCCCGGTCCAGTCCGTCTTCCGAACCCTGCGCATCACCTTAGAAGAGGTCACAGCAGCGCGAACCAGGCCAGCACCTCCGTGGGAGTCAGGTGAGCATTACAGAACACGAAGCCTTCCTACAAATTCCCACCCAGGCGCTATGGAAAGTTCTGAGACTGATCAGTTGGCCCAATTACTGGGGGAATTACGGGCCGAAGTACATGCCGCTCGTCAAGAGACTAATGCCCTCAGGAGGGAATTAATAATATCAAAGGAAAGAACTGATGACCTGGCCAGACAGCTTTTGCAAGGTCAAGCTGGGAAAACTCCTCTACCCGGTTCCGGAGGGAACCCCGCTCCTGTGGTTTCCAGTAACCCTCTGCAGATTAATCTACCTGGAAACATGCCGCTGGCCCCACCCGAACGCTTTGCTGGGGACCCCAAACGATTCGCCGTATTCATGAATCAGTGTCGTTTGCACTTACTATGCAGACCTGGGGCCTTCCCTAATGATCAGACCAAGGTAGCCTTTGTATTGTCATATCTCAGCGGCTGCGCTGCCGATTGGTCAGTTCCACTGGTTACTCAAGATGACCCGATTCTCCGTGATTTTCAAAGGTTTCAAGCAAGCATGGAAAGGTTATTTGCTCGACACTCTCAGGGGCAGGCTCTGGATGACGAACTTCTATCCCTGCGACAGGGCAATCAGGACCTCCTATCCTATATTGCAACCTTTAATAGACTAATTTTGGAAACGGGATGGCCAGAGGATAAAAGAGTCACGTTGTTTTATCGAGGCCTACGCGGAGAACTTAAAGATGTCTTGGCCCAAGTTGTAAATCCGCCCCAAGAATGCACAGAGTACATAGACTTAGTGGTCCAATTGGATCACAGACTTCAAAACAGAAAAGCAGATCGGTCCAGGTTTGAGACCCGGGTGTTGGTCAAGACCCATGCTAATCCCAAGGGAGTTGATGTCTCTGAGCCTATGCAAATTGGAGGGGTTAAAGGACCCTTAACTCAAAAGGAACGTGAAAGGAGGCGGCAGTTAAAATTATGTCTTTATTGTGGAAATTCTGGACACTTTCTACGAGATTGCCCGGCAAAACCGCCCCGAAAGGCGGTAGGAGCCGCTGATAAAAACCATGAAGACTGTTTCGGGAAACGACTCCGCCCGACAAGTGTAGGGGTCCGCTTGCCGAGCTTGAAAACTAATTCTCAGACCTCGCATTTCATTGTGCCAATGGTTCTCGTAGATCCAGAACAGCCTAAGCGGTTGCATGCAATAAAGGCATACATCGATAGTGGGGCTATTGGAAACTATGTGGATCGTGAATTGGTCTCTAGGATTAACCACCCTCTCCGTCCTAAAACCAGCAAAGATGTCATCACCACAGTCGATGGAACTGAAATTGCCTCTGGACCGGTAACACATTCCACTACTGAGGTGACTCTTATTGGTCCCGACGGCCATCGGGAGGGTGTTGTGTTTGATGTAATCAAGGCTCCACAGTTTCAGGTTATTTTTGGAATCCCTTGGTTAGAGACACATAATCCTCAAATTGATTGGCGAGCTAAGAGAATAACCTTCCCGGATTGTACACAAACCTGCTACCCAGAAAACCTGAAGATTAATCTAGCATCTGTAACCTCAGCCTCCATGCAATTACCTCTGGAATACCAAGACTTTCAGGACGTCTTTCAAAAGGAACAGGCCAACACGTTACCTCCTCACAGATCGTACCATTGCCAAATCGATCTGGTGCCCGGTGCACAACCCCCTTGTAGCAGGATTTATGCCCTTACCGAACCTGGGAATCTGCATTTGAGACAATATTTGGATCAATACCTAGCTAATGGTTTTATTCGCCCGTCAAAGTCCCCGGCATCCTCGGCTTTGTTCTTCGTGCCCAAAAAAGAAGGCGACCTTAGAACTTGTATCGATTACCGCACATTGAACCAGATAACGGTTAAAAACCGTTATCCTCTGCCTCTGATCCCTGAACTCCTTGACCAGGTGAAGGACGCTTGCATATACACCAAGTTAGATCTCCGGGGGGCTTATCATTTGGTACGAGTGAAAGAAGGCGACGAATGGAAAACTGCCTTCCGTACTAAATACGGATTATTCGAGTACCATGTGATGCCTTTCGGATTGTTTAACGCGCCGGCTGCCTTCCAATACTTCATGAATGATGTCCTTCAGGAACTCATCGATGTTTGTGTTGTCGTATATATCGATGACATTCTGGTGTACTCCTCTTCGGAATCTGATCACAGAAAACACGTCAGGGCAGTACTTGAAAAACTGCACCAACACAAACTATTTGCTAAATTGGAGAAATGTGTTTTCCATACCACAGAAGTCAAGTTTCTAGGTTTCATCCTGACACCCAAAGGAGTCCTAATGGACTCAAGAAAAGTGGATGCCATCCTCAAATGGCCATCACCTAGCTCTGTAAAAGGGGTTCAAAGCATGCTCGGCTTTGCCAATTTCTATCGCAGGTTTATCCCGGAATTTTCACGCGTGGTACAACCCATTACTGCACTCTTGAGGAAAAATAAACGTTTTGAATGGTCTGAAGAAGCCGAGCAGGCCTTTCAGGATTTAAAAGCTAAGTTTACCTCTGCACCTATATTGAAACACCCGCGTCCAGATCTCCCTTATGTCGCCGAGACTGACGCATCCAGCCTAGCCATGGGAGCTGTCCTGTCCCAAAGAGATCCCGAAACCAACCAACTGCATCCCGTAGCATTTTGGTCCAGAAAATTCTCGGCACCCGAGGTTAATTATGCAATCACGGACAAAGAATTGTTAGCCATTAAGTCCGCTTTTAAAGCCTGGCGGCATTATCTGCTTGGCGCTCGACATACCATCACAGTGATCACTGATCACCGGAATTTACAGTATTTGAAAACTGCCAAGGCTCAGTCATCACGGCAGCTCCGATGGGCTTTGTTTTTCGCTGAATTTGATTTCGTGATTACCTATCGACCTGGCTGCAAGAATGGCAAAGCAGACGCCTTATCCCGAATTGGAATGGGAGAATCTGATACAAACTCAGAACCAGTACCAATAATTCCCGAACAGAGGATTCTAGGCATGACTTTGTTACAGACGCTTGAAGACATTCAAGCCAGAGTGAAACAACTCCTGGATCCTACAACCTTACAGGATTGGATACAAAAGGGATCAGACTTTACCATAGATAATGGTTTACCTTATTTCCAAGGACGCTTATTCCTGCTACATAAGGAATTACACAAACTAGTTATTTCCGGTTATCATGATACATTAATAGAGGGACGCCCCGGTATTGCCAAGACAGAGGAAAAGGTGAAACGACAATTTTGGTGGCCCTCTTGGCGAAAAGATGTTAAATCTTTTGTGATGTCCTGTGGTGTTTGCGCCCAAAATAAAAGTCAAAAGAAAAGACCAGCCGATCTCCTTCAACCTCTAGACATACCGCCAGCACCCTGGCACACCCTATCAATGGATTTTATTACGGACCTGCCTCCTTGTTCGGGGTACAATACTATTCTGGTAATTGTGGATTTGTTTTCCAAAATGGCCCACTTCATTCCTTTGAAAGGTTTACCTTCAGCTTCTGTCCTAGCCAAAGAATGCCTCGAAAATATTGTTTGGCTACATGGATTCCCATCTATACTAATCTCTGACCGGGGAAGCCAATTCATTTCCCACTTCTGGCGCAAATGTTGTCAAATGGCGCAGATCGACATAAGATTATCGACCAGTCACCACCCTCAGACCGATGGTCAGACCGAGAGGACAAATCAGACCCTTGAGCAGTACTTACGGTGTATGTTACAGCAATCTGAAAGCAACTGGAAAGACATTCTTTGGATAGCCGAATACGCATATAATAATTCGGTACACTCTGGAACTGGCCACAGTCCTTTTTATACTTTGTTTGGGCATCACCCTCGAACCTCAAACCTTGATTCATCTCAGAACCTCGGAATGCCTGCAGTAGAACATCTACATTCTACAATTACCCAAGCCTTTAAAGAGGCAACTACACATTTACAACAAGCTAAGAGAAAATACAAGGAGAATGCTGATTTACATCGGAGTGAAGCACCTCCGTATCAGATTGAGGATCAAGTGTGGTTAGCTACATGACATTTACCACTCAAAGGGCCTCGAACTTTTAACCCAAAATATCTGGGACCTTATTCTATTACGGCAATAATTAACCAAGTGGCTGTTAAACTTGATTTACCAGCTAGTATGCGAATTCAACCTGTTTTTCATGTGTCACTTCTGAAACCAGTGGTACCCGGAACCCGACTACTCAAACCTCCAGAACCTATTCTAATAGATGGGGAGCCCGAATTCGAAGTGAAGAACTTTTTAGACTCAAAAATGTTTAGGTCAAAACTGTTCTACCTAATTGATTGGAAGGGGTACGGACCTCAGGAGAAGTCGTGGTAACCCAGCAACCATGTGCATGCACCTCGATTAGTCAGGAAATTCCACCGACTCTTCCCAGACAAACCAAAACCACCGGAGGGAACAACCTTGGGAGGGGCCTTGGGGGGGGGGGAGTGCTGTCATGATGCCCGCTCCCGGGGAGCCGGTTCAAGCCCTGCGTCCCCGAAAGCAGACATCCAGTCCCCAAGGAAGGACCCAGCAACCCCATATAGGGGCCCTTTGGACAATGTCCTGGAACCTATGGCACCAGGCTCATAAAAGACATCAGTCCTGGCGCCATAGGCGCCAGGCTCATTATGGGAGTGCTTGGGTGCACTTACCTGATGCAGACCATGCTGCAGGATCCCGGCCTCCTTGAGGCCTGAAAGGAACTACTTTACCTGTGGGACTAGTTTACCATCCGGGCGTGGTTGGGGAAGGATACATACCTGATTGGAGGAAGGATACATACCTGGAACTTCTTCCAAGGCTATTTAAACCCCACCCGAACAGCCACACGTGCTTCGCGTTGTTCTGCATCTATTAGCTGGACGCTCACCGTGTCTGCTCCTGCATCCTGACTTCTGCCACGCCTGCCAGCATCCTGAATCACCTGCAAAGGAAGAAAAGAAGAGAACAGAAGAAGGAAAAGTACTTACCTGCTAAAACCGCATCCCGGAGACATCTCGCCAACAATCCTGAAAAGGAAGACTTTTATTTAAAACTCATCGCGTCGATCGCTGCAGCGCCGCATTCCACTCACCTTTACAGGGCGCATCCATGTTCAGCAGCGATCATCCGGATTCGCAGTCACGCCCCAGCGCCTAGGGAGAAAAAGACCAGAACAAAAGGTGAGAGGGAGAAGGGAATAAGGAAAGCTAAATCTCCATGTTAAGACTTACCTGCTGATTCATTCCCTCTCCATTTTGGGTCCGCGCCGCATCCTGGCATTTCCGGACCCCGGCCCCTAAGGGGAAAAAAAGACTTCAGCGTTAATGAGCGAATGAAAAGACATTACCAAAAAACGCTCATTAAAGACTTACCTGATTTCTGCAAGGATTTCACCTCTCATCTCGGGTCGGTGCCTGTTCCCCGGCATTCCGTACCCCAGCCCCTGTGGGGAAAAAGACACTAGCATTAGTACATTAATGCATGGACACAAGGGGAACCTCTTATCAAAAAACTTACCTGGAAGCCAAGCAAGTTTGGTTCTCACCAATCCGAAAATCCAGTGAAGTAACTGGATACCAACGCGCCCCTGCATCAGAAGCAGGATGGAGAGCTCGTCCTTCCAGACCCTAAGGTGAGACGCTACGAGGAAACACAGAAGGGTTTCGAGGAGGGTGAGAGGGGAAAGTGGGAGGCCGATTGCATTACCCCGCAGACAGTTAACCCCCTATTTTCTCCTACAGAAGGATACTTCTGCGAGCCAGACAAGCCAGATTTGGGGGCCCGGTCCAGTCCATCTTCCGAACCCTGCGCATCACCTTAGAAGAGGTCACAGCAGTGCAAACCAGGCCAGCGCCTCCGGGGGAGTCAGGTGAGCGTTACAATGGTGTTAGATTTCTTGAATCAGAAGGCCTGGACTAGATCGGGTGGAGCTGCACCTGCATTTGAAAACAAAAGACAAGTTTACCATTGTGCCCAAATAATGCCATATGCAATTGAGCTTCAAGTGAAGAAGGATATCACTATTACTGCATTTACCAGACAATTTACAGTATCATTAAAGTACAGAGAGGGGCAAAAGGTGAAAGATCCTGATGCATTTGTGTGTATTTGTGTGCCTAAATGAATCCATGAGACAGCAACGGATACAATGCAAATATACACCATTGGTGGAGATCGGCGATGGGCTCAATCGAATACTTGTATATTACAAAGGGAATCCTGAGGGAAGAGGACTTGGTGTGAGCACGAGGGTCCCACGGCTTTGTTCAGCCAAGAGGCTGTAAGGACAAGCTGAAGGATGCTCTTTCCCACTCAGGAACGCAGCGAAACCTGGACTTTTGACACAGACTACTATTCCCAGCAGCAATCACGCAAGATCCTCTGCTCCACCCCCCTCTCACTGCCATGCCTCTACAATTCCCAGCAGCACCACATAAGCACTGTGCATGCACATCTGTGCGCGCATCTGTAAGTGCTTGGAAGTGTGCTGTTGGGCTGGATCTCTATACACACATGCTCATCAACAAGAGAACAGGAGTCAGGGACAACATGATACATCCCAAAATGCACCATGTAGCGCCTTAAAAATTATGAAATCTATCAAAGCCTTGATTAAACCATTCAAAAAAGTAGGTGATGGCTGTATTGAAGACCATCTTGAGGTTGTACATGATATATGTAAAACCCTTCAAATCCCTTGGGAACAATATGGGTGATGCTTTCCACTCACTTTAGATGGGGCTTCTGCCACTGTCATCTGTGGCCTAAATGAACAGGAAAATGTGTCATCTGTGGATTTTGAGAAATAAATTACACACTAACGGCCTAATTCACATAAGTGTTTTATAATGGCAAAACCCCATTGGAAAATGCTCTGTGAATAAGGGCCACAGTCTCACCCTATCAGTCTATACAGCAAGCCAAGAAAGCTGCTTATAGCATGTCTGCACAACCAAATGAATCCCCTTGCAAGTCTTTCAAAACTTTAAAGGTTATTCTCATGTTTTTATATGACCTTAAACCCTGAGTTCAAAACTGGGTACTTTTATGGTACTGTGTCTTAGTTAATCCGGTAGCTTGATAGGGAAAGACCAAAATAATGGATCATTGAACAGGCAACTAAACTGTATGAGGTAATATTTAATGAGAAAGAAGAGGGAACTAAAATTAAATAAACCAAATCAAAGATTAAAGAATACAAGCCAGCAATTCTAGAGGTAAAATCTGTAAAGATGCCAGTAGAATCAGCCCAAAACTAGGCAAAAAATGACAGACAACACAGTCAAAGGGGTGTGTCTCCACAGCGAACACCCTCCCAAGCGCCTGCCTTCCAATCCATAGACCCCAGTGACATAAATTCTTACATGTGTCCTAGGTATCTTAGTTAAGCTCCTAGGGTGGGGTTTTGCCACATATGCCAGGTCTAAATGATAACCAAAATCTGATGGCCAATGGTCGATACCAGGTATTAGGGGACCAGAGTAGATATGACACAAACACAGTGGTAAATGGCCATCAGGAAAGACTAAGGTATATGGATAGAGTCATTGAAAATGGAAATCAGCATTTCGACCACATGAAAGACAAAATGTGAATTATGTACCTTGCTAATATAGTCAGTCCCCACCACATGTTGACCATGGCCAAAGGATGGTCAGCCCATGTTCCCCACCTCCTGTGTCACAAGAATTCAGGGGAAACACAAACAGAAATCAATCTCCTGAGAGATACCAGAACAGGCCTAGAAAGGGTGAATTCAACCATTGTCAGCCCAAACCACAAAGGGATGAATTCTGAGACATAGGCCCTCATTACGACCCTGGCGGAAAGGGGAAAACGATGGCGGAAAAGCAATACCGCCATCGAAAAGCGCTCGGTGCGACTATGACCCGTCACCGCAAAGTACGAAGCCATTAGCGACACCGTAGTGAACGCCAACGCTAACTGCACTAAGCACGCGCGCGCGCACCATGCCAAACCGCAAACACCACCATGGTGCAACGGTACGCCAATTCCGACCCTAGCGGACATGTACCTAACGCCATCAGGCATGGCGGAATGGACCATCCCGCCATGGCGAGAAATACGGCATCGTGAACCAACCGTAAATGGCCCACTGAGTGCCTGTACTCCACTCCCTGGCCACATTGCACAACTCCTGGCAGGCGCAATGTACTCACACCATGCAACCAGTGAAATCTACAATTCACCCATGCATGCCAACGTAGAAATGCATGCAGGTGTTCAAAGCGCCCCGTGAGTGGGCATCCATGTACGGCATGTCACCATAGCCGTACTGATGCAGCACAGGCATGTGAAGGTACAAGACATCAAAATGGAAATCAAGAACACATGACACAAAACAACAGTAGTCCCCCATCGCTTGCCACCAGCGCAAGGCAACATCCAAAACAGCATCCTGAGGGGGATTGCACCAGCCCTGTACTCTTGCCAGTAAACAAACCAACCATCAGCAGAAGCATGTACCACACAAGTTGGCAGAGTGACTGAGCAGCCAGGCACATCCCAAGAGGGGCCGATGGGAGCTGCAGGGCACAGATGGCATCAATACAGAAGCTATTCCAATGGACATGACCCCAGTCCCCCTCCAACAAACGCACGCAAACACAGGCACCTGTGACCAGCCACATTCTGAACATCCCATCATACCATCAATCGACCTGGCTGACAGGCACCAGTCGGCCAAAAGCCAATCCCCCGCCCCTGAACAGCACATCATGTAAACAGTCACAATGGCAGCCCCTATCCGTGACCACACTGTGCTACGTAGGCAAAAGCGGCCAGTACTGTACCACACAACTCAACTCAGAAGGCGGAACACAATGCAGATCATCTCGCAATACATACCGCCACAAATCGAAAATCGCCACATCACCTGCAAAGAATAACGCAACACGCCAAATATCGGAATACAATTTAAATGCACATCCAAATGACAAAGGCCTCACAGCAATTTGTAAAATAACACCAAAACATCCATCATCACCGAGGGCTGCATCTGCAATAATTGACCAGCTTCCACTTGTGTGACGCCCTGTACCATCATGGCACACAGGGCCAACATCAACGTTCCAAAAGGCAACATGGAAGCGGCAAGAACCGCAGGTCCGTCCCATGAGGCAGGCACTAGTCCAGCTGAAAGGCCGAAATGTTGCACCTAGCCACCAGAACAGCGTAAGGGCATGTGGCCCATTGGCGATCGTCCCATAAGATCGTAATGGTGCTCCACTGATTCACCCGAAGCTGCAGGTGTCGAGAGTAAAATCCATCTGGAGGAGTGGCGTACAGATGGCATCTGCAATAGGGCAGGAGATACCTGTCACCAAAATGAAACACAAATTAACCGATTGCACTACAGGACACATGATGCATCACTATCTTCATTCAACACACCAAATCCACACCCATATGCATGCTAGCCCACTCCAAAGGAATATACACACCCCTAAATCAGTATCGATACATAACGAAACCAATCGAGGTTAATACACCATTGGCAACGTCGGTTACTGTGCATGCGTCCGTCAAGATAGAACCCATGACATGGGATTAGTAACGTGCCTAGACACAAGTGTATGAAGGCGCGTCGAGACAGGGAGGATCCGACAAGGGCAGATAGACGTAAGTCCCACTATGGCAGCCTTGCATCACATAGCGCAGGGGAAGGGGATTGAATCAAAAAACACATGTACATGGCAGACCCTAAATGGAATCATCTGTCCATGCATCCATTCATCATTCCCTCATCCCGCAATGAAAACGCATGAACATTCACTCACATAATATGTGAAACTTCCATCGCGTCTGTGCGTAATGCAGTCTGCAAAAACCACTGTGCTCCTGGCCGGATCTGTAGTGTCGTGAAGCTAGATGGACTTGGGAACGTCCTGCCTTATCGTCCACTACGCTATTGCGCATCCCATTCAATTCATGTCATTCATTGCTTGCTCGTTATGGGCCCTGTCCCAAGGACATTCAACAATAGAACGTTACATTTCCAGGCAGACCTGTGGGCGTCTCCTCACCGCTACTTCGCAACCAAAAATCCTGGCCTTCGAATTCCTCACTTGCAACATTACGTCGAAAAGGCTTCTGTGAACGCTTGCATTCACAATTACATCAATGTAGTGCGGCTGTGTGTCATAATGCTAACTGGCTGCAATCACAAATGGGACGCCACGCCCGTCGGTGAAGTACGATACTGTGCTGCATGAGGGTCGGCCATCGATCGAGCCCTACATACCACTGACTCTTCACAGGTATGTAAGCGGCTGCAATCATAGCATGTGTAACAATGGGAGCATAGCATGAAAATCAGTCAAAGTACATCACACTGCCATCGGGATTTGATACATGATTCCAATCCCAAGATGCCATGCGGCCAAATGCAGCCTTACGTGCGGGACGTGCTCGGCCAGAAGGGATTGCATCCGCCACAGATTCATTCAATCAGCACAGGTGGAGGCCATACAGGCCGACAGCACATATATAGCAGACCCAAACCCCTCCCACAACCACTCCCACTCCAAAATGCTACCGGCAGGACTAGCGATGTTGGGCCTGGGGCACCAGATAGCACTGCAAGTGCTACAACTACAAGAAGACGACGAACAACAACAGGTACAACAACCGGGCGCACAGGGGAGACGGAGGAGAAGGAGGAGGAGGAGGGCAAGGCAGGGTCAGCAAGGCCCACAAGCACTGCCACTACCAACACGCAGGCGGCCCGCAATCCCACGCCTCCGAGCTGATCCGTTCAACCTCACTGCTGAGCAGATCCACACCCTCTACCGTTTGGACCGGGACACCATAATCGCCATTGTGGACATGACACATGCTGACCTCGTGAGCATGATAGATAGCCCAACCGCCATCCCACCCCTACTGAAGGTGGTGTCTGTACTCCACTTCCTGGCCACAGGCACCTACCAGCACACAGTGGGACAGTTGCATGGCATTTCACAGCCACTGTTCTCACGGACACTCTCCCAAGTGCACGATGCCCTCCTGAAGCACGCCGACGACCACATCACACTACCACGCACGTACCAGGAGATTACCAACGCAAAGGTGGGATTCCATGCACTTGGCGGCATCCCGGGTTGCATTGGTGCCATCGACTGCACCCATGTTGAATTGGTTGTCCCACATGCCATGGAGGTCCAGTACCGCAACCGGAAACAATTTCATTCAATCAATGTGCAAATGGTGTGTGACTCCAACAAGATCTTTACGCATTGTTGTGCCAGATTTCCAGGATCTACCCATGATTCTATGGTCCTGAGGAACACAAGAATACCACGCTACATGGAGCGACACGCAGGGCACAGATCCTGGCTACTCGGTGAGTCTCATTCCATGCATGACATCGTGGCCCATTTGATGCGTCAATGACCTTGCAGGAGGGGGGGGGGGCTACTTAGCACTATCATTCCACTGACACCCTTTATTCGTCCCATACAGGTGATGCCGGGTATCCACTGAAGAGATGGCTCCTTACACCAATCCGGAACCCACAGAACCAGCATGAGGAGGACTACAACCATGCCCACTCACGTAGCCGTGTGGTCATTGAACAGGCATTCGGCCTACTGAAGGCTCGTTTCCGCAGCCTCAGCAGGTCTGGCGGGGCACTCATGTACAGCCATGAGAGGGTTTCTAAGATGGTCATGGCATGTGTCATGCTGCACAACATGTGCATACGTAGGAATGTGCCCATGCCCCCTGACGCTGTACTGCATGCACCTGAAGATGATGATGATGAGGGTGGGGATGTGGAGGCACCCCAAGGAGTCCATGAGGCACAGGATGCACGTGCAATCCGACAGAGCATCATAGATGCATGCTTCTAGCAACCACGCATGGTGCCTATTACACGGAAAGGGGACCTGTGGCACTGTGTGTGTGTAGTACAGGCACATAGTGGACTGTACGCCTATGAAGGCCTCGTACGCAAATATCAATGTCCACACATGTCATTGGATGATAATGAAGTGCTGTATTGTTAATGTGATTTGATTCATACACCCTATGGACCCGCCACCCAGTGAAGCCCAACACACCCCCTCCACCCTACTTCCTCCCCCCCCAACACCAGTGTCCAAATATGCATGCTGCCCGTGGGTAGACGCTATTGCAAGCCCCCTCTACGGGTATCAGGGGCACCCCTGCCCGTGGAGCGCAGGTTCCTGCCAGATCTGCGTTGGGGGCTGCCCTGGACGGAACTTGCCACGGATGACGTCTCTGCCTGCTCGCGTCCATGCATGTCTCTGAGGGTTTGTGAGAGCTCCGAGAGCACACGGCGCACAGCAGCAAGTTCAGCACAAACGTCTTTGGACGTCGCATTCAGTTCCCCCCTCAGGCTCTCGGTGCTTTTCTCCATTTGTGCTCTCAGGCTCTCGGTGCTTCTCTCCATTTGTGCTCTCAGGCTCTCGGTGCTTCTCTCCATTTCTCCCCTGAGGCTCTCACTACTTTTCTCTATTTGTGCCCTGAGTGTCTCGGTGGATGTTTCCATGGCTGCCCTGGAACCCCCGCATTCATTCGCATGGTCCTTGAGTAGCGTGGACACTTCCTGCTGTTGCTCGATCAGCAGGTCGAGGGACTGTTGCCTCTGCTGGGCCATGGACATTTGCGGTGGTGTGACAGGGGGGCTGCTCAACACATGTTGCCTTGGCACAGGACTTGTGGGGGTTGGCCAGTCGTCGTCTTCTGGGTGCCCCTGCGTGGTTTCGTCATGGTGTAGGGGATGGGACATGCAGGGGGATTGGGAAAGGTCATGGATGGTACCTACGTCGCCAGCACTGTTTTCCGTGTCGGAGCATGCTGGCATGACAGCTGTGTCACCTATGGTGCTGCTACCACCAGAGGCAGTGCCATCAGATACGTTCTTTGGGGGGACCTGTGGTGCTGGGGTTGTGGACTTGCTGGCTGCTGGGGTGCCTGTTGCAGTCCCCTCCAGTGTGCTGGCACTTGATTCCTGCTGCTGCCGTGTCTTGATCCTTGCACCTGAGGTGGAGGCTCTTGGGACGTTGGTCCTGGCCCTCTTTGCAGGCGTGCTGGTAGGGGTGTCCTGCAGCTCGTCGTTGGTATCGGACCCTGTGGTGGAGTAAAGAGGGGCGAGCGTTAGTTATGGGTCTGTCGGATTTGGAATGGCAACGTATCAAATGCATTGGGGTGGTACATGAGGCTGATATGGGACTGGGCCTTGGAGGTGGTCTCATTTTCGTGTGGATTGAGGATGCATTCATTTGGCTGCCTGCAGTTAGGGGGTGCATGCTGCACATGTAGGGGTTGTTTATGGCATCTTGATTAATTTGTTTATTCATTCTGACTTTTAGAGGGCGCTGTCAGGGCAAAGTATGTATTGCACTATGGGGTCACATGGTACTGCACATGTTCGTGGTTTGTGGATTTCGCATTGTTTCTCTTGGCCAACCTACCTGATTCTCCGGATGTCGGCACTCCTTTCTCCATCCCTCCGACTCCCTCTATGCTCTCCATTCCTATGGTGGAGGCGCAGATCTCCTCCCAGGGGGTCAACTTGATGGGCGACTCTGATCCCCCCCCGGTAGCTGTGGCGATGTTCCTGTTCGCAGAAAGTATGCTGCGTACGCGGATCCGCAGGTCGTCCCACCGCTTGCGACATTGCTGTGGCGTGCGGGGTGTTGTCCCCACCGCACTTACGCGCTGTGCCACAAGGGCCCATATGGCCTTCTTGTTGGCAAGGGCCGTCCTGGTCATTTGACTGGAGAAGACGACGGCGGCATTTTCCTGCAGGGTCTCGGTCAGCACGGTCAGTTCCTCTCGGGAGAAGTGGACCTGCCGCTTGCGATCACACGCTTTCTTGGCTACCTTTCCCATATTTATTTTTTTAACTGGGGTTGCTAACGGGTTGGGATGTGTGTCAGGGTCGGATTTTTAATGGTTGTGTTGGGATTCGGATTTTATAGTTGTGCGGCGTGCTGTTTCCCGTTCCGGCCACATGCTTTTACTTCCGTTTCCGTATATTTACGGTGCCCGTAATTTGCGGTGCCCGCTCATTACGGTGCCCGCTCATTACGGTGACCGCTAAGATGGGTGGCGGTATTGCACCTGGTGCAGCGTACGGCGGCGGTAAGGGCCGTTTTGGGGTCATTTCCGCCATCGCAGCCTTTCGGATTCCGCCATGGCGTAATGCTCGTGCCCGATGGGTCGTAATTAGCCGCACTTTGCTCCTTCGTGCAATGGCGGAAACGCTATTTACGCTGTTGCGGTCCGGTCAGTCAATTTCCGCAAGGGTCGTAATGAGGGCCATAGACAAGTTTCAGTGCTGAAATGCCCTGGTTAAAATGCTGCCTGAGAAAATATGAAACTATGTGCAGTTCAAAAACAACAAACAAAGGTGCCGAAGGTCTTAGGAGTAACCTTGCATGTAGCAACAACAAGTGACTAGTTAGTCCTTTTTGTCATGATGTGAACACAGATGCCCATGAATCACCGTTGAATAAAAACACTGAATTGTCTAACAAGTTAAAACCAAGAAATCAAATGAATGAAAGTGAGACAGGGAACAGTAACACACACAAACAGGGAGTGTCATTTAACTTAGATGTGAACCAGACCATTTAGATGTGTGGACATGAGGAGCAGGAAATAAGAAATGAACAGGAAAAACCAAAAGAGCAACACCCTATATGCCAATTTAAAAAGAATATGCAACATGGAAATGATACACAAAATGTAGAGTCAGGATCAACAGGTAGATAACCAAAATACCATTTATACCCCCACATTAATGAAAATGTACCAAAAGGCAGATGCATGTCAGTCACCTGAGGAGTATTTTGAACCACAGGTGTTCCAAGAGATAGAAATGACAGGTAAAGTGCCAAATGTAGGTAAGTGTCACACACCAAAAATGTACATTCTGTCATCCGACACTGGTGAAAATAAACAGGTTCCAGATTTGAGGTAAGTGGAAAGGTCCCAGACAATGATGAAAGAACAAAGAAGAAATATGGAGTGATCACTAGCGGTCCCAGGTCACAGGGGCAATCAGTGGCTACACTTCAAATGGGTGCTGAGTCCAGGAAAATAGACAAAGATATTCCAAAAGAATTTCGCTAAAAGGGAGGTAAAATGTCATTTCATATGCCCCTTTGTCTAGCAAAAAGTCAGGCTGGTCTGAGAAAAGTAAGTCATGTAATCACTAACAATTCACACGCTCTATGCATACTAGAAGAATGTCAGGACAGGTATTATGCTCCTATCACTATTGAAGAGAAATGTAATGCATTTGCAATGATTGACAATGATGCCCAAGAACCAATTATATCGAAGGAACTAATGCAAAGCATCAACAAGAGGAGATCCCCACAAAATGGTGTAAGGATGAGGCAGAGTGAAGGCCCTGTGCATACCTACAATGGGGAAGAAATGCCTGCCGAAGGTGTCACTGAGGTTGACATAAGGATAAGGAGGCATAGGATGAGACAGGAAGTGTTGGTCACACCCATTTTTAAGATAGGTTCCTCATAGGGACAAATTGCCTGAGGAGGCTGTCACTCCTCATTGATGGGGTAAATGGGGTATTATGGTCCTTAGCCAAAGAAACTGAAACCTAAGAAAATAAGGACTCAGAGCAACAGTGTAAAGGAATGGAACACTGTTGCTAAATCAGAAAGTGCAGTGGAAGTATATCTTTAGAATGGCTGTGTGCCTAACATCACTATCATTCTCATTTGTCAGGATGAAATGCAAGAAGAAAAAGAGAAATCATCTTTAGAGATGTATCTGTATCCTAAGAAAATCTGGCAATCAGAAATAGATGAAAACAAATTGCACTTTTATCTAAATGAGGAAAACTACAGGCACATATTGCTGCAGAATCAGATCAGGAAAAAGAAAATTGCATTTTTGCAAAAAAATGCATTTCAACAAGTGCAGGGATACACGTGGGAGAAGGGCAGCCATGGATCCCTATCCATGTAAATGGACATCCTGAAATGATTGAAGCCACTTTGGCGCTAGAGCAGCAAAGAAGTTTCATTAATGAAAAGGTGTTTAAACAAATACTTGACAGAGGAAATACCAAGTTTTGAAATTAAAGATCAACACATTTTTGGACTGGATGACCCTGAATTGGAGCAAAAAATCGTGCGAAGAGGCTTGCTAAGGATTACAATTGGTTCGAAAAGCATTGATCACAATGCTTGGATTTTAACTGGATTACAAATAAATTCTATTTGGGAAATTACATTATGCACAGAGTGTGTATGGCGTTAGATTTCTTGAATCAGAAGGCCTGGACTAGATCGGGTGGAGCTGCACCTGCATTTGAAAACAAAAGACAAGTTTAGCATTGTGCCCAAATAATGCCATATGCAATTGAGCTTCAAGTGAAGAAGGATGTCACTATTCCTGCATTTACCAGACAATTTACAGTATCATTAAAGTACAGAGAGGGTCAAAAGGTGAAAGATCCTGATGCATTTGCGTGTATTTGTGTGCCTAAATGAATCCATGATACAGCAATGGATACAATGCGAATATACACCATTGGTGGAGATCGGCGATGGCCTCAATCGAATACTTGTATATTACAAAGGGAATCCTGAGGGAAGAGGACTTGGTGTGAGCACGAGGGTCCCACGGCTTTGTTCAGCCAAGAGGCTGTAAGGACAAGATGAAGGATGCTCTTTCCCACTCAGGAACGCAGCGAAACCTGGACTTTTGACACAGACTACTATTCCCAACAGAAATCACGCAAGATCCTCTGCTCCACCCCCCTCTCACTGCCATGCCTCTATAATTCCCAGCAGCACCCCATAAGCACTGTGCATGCGCATCTGTGTGCGCATCTGTAAGTGCTTGGAAGTGTGCTGTTGGGCTGGATCTCTGTACACACATGCTCATCCACAAGAGAACAGGAGTCGGGGACAACATGATACATCCCAGAATGCACCATGTAGCGCCTTAAAAATTATGAAATCTATCAAAGCCTTGATTAAACCATTCAAAAAAGTAGGTGATGGCTGTATTGAAGACCATCTTGAGGTTGTACATGATATATGTAAAACCCTTTAAATCCCTTGGGAACAATATGGGTGGTGCTTTCCTCTCACTTTAGATGGGGCTTCTGCCACTGTCATCTGTGGCCTAAATGAACAGGAAAATGTGTCATCTGTGGATTTTGAGAAAGAAATTACACACTAACGGCCTAATTCACATAAGTGTTTTATAATGGCAAAACCCCATTGGAAAATGCTCTGTGAATAATGGCCACAGTCTCACCCTATCAGTCTATACAGCAAGCCAAGAAAGCTGCTTATAGCATGTCTGCACAACCAAATGAATCCCCTTGCAAGTCTTTCAAAACTTAAAAAGGTTATTCTCATGTTTTTATATGATCTTAAACCCTGAGTTCAAAACTGGGTACTTTTATGGTACTGTTTGTTAGTTAATCCGGTAGCTTGATAGGGAAAGACCAAAATAATAGATCATTGAACAGGCAACTAAACTATAGGAGGTAATATTTAATGAGAAAGAAGAGGGAACTAAAATTAAATTAACCAAATCAAAGATTAAAGAATACAAGCCAGCAGATCTAGAGGTAAAATCTGTAAAGATTCCAGTAGAATCAGCCCAAAACCAGGCAAAAAATGACACACAACACAGTCAAAGGGGTGTGTCTCCACAGCGAACACCCTCCCAAGTGCCTGCCTTCCAGTCCATAGACCCCAGTGACATAAGTTCTTACATGTGTCCTAGGTATCTTAGTTAAGCTCCTAGGGTTGGGTTTTGCCACATATGCCAGGTCTAAATGATAACCAAAATCTGATGGCCAATGGTCGATACCAGGTATTAGGGGACCAGAGTAGATATGACACAAACACAGTGGTAAATGGCCATCAGGAAAGACTAAGGTATATGGATAGAGTCATTGAAAATGGAAATCAACATTTCGACCACATGAAAGACAAAATGTGAATTATGTACCTTGCTAATATAGTCAGTCCCCACCACATGTTGACCATGGCCAAAGGATGGTCAGCCCATGTCCCCCACCTCCTGTGTCACAAGAATTCAGGGGAAACACAAACAGAAATCAATCTCCTGAGAGATACCAGAACAGGCCTAGAAAGGGTGAATTCAACCATTGTCAGCCCAAACCACAAAGGGATGAATTCTGAGACATAGACAAGTTTCAGTGCTGAAAGGCCCTGGTTAAAATGCTGCCTGAGAAAATATGAAACTATGTGCAGTTCAAAAACAACAAACAAAGGTGCCGAAGGTCTTAGGAGTAACCTTGCATGTAGCAACAACAAGTGACTAGTTAGTCCTTTTTGTCATGATGTGAACACAGATGCCCATGAATCACCGTTGAATAAAAACACTGAATTGTCTAACAAGTTAAAACCAAGAAATCAAATGAATGAAAGTGAGACAGGGAACAGTAACACACACAAACAGGGAGTGTCGTTTAACTTAGATTTGAACCAGACCATTTAGATGTGTGGACATGAGGAGCAGGAAAAAAGAAATGAACAGGAAAAACCAAAAGAGCAGCACCCTGTATGCCAATTTAAAAAGAATATGCAACATGGAAATGATACACAAAATGTAGAGTCAGGATCAACAGGTAGATAACCAAACTACCATTTATACCCCCACATTAATGAAAATGTACCAAAAGGCAGATGCATGTCAGTCACCTGAGGAGTATTTTGAACCACAGGTGTTCCAAGAGATAGAAATGACGGGTAAAGTGCCAAATGTAGGTAAGTGTCACACACCAAAAATGTACATTCTGTCATCCGACACTGGTGAAAATAAACAGGTTCCAGATTTGAGGTAAGTGGAAAGGTCCCAGACAATGATGAAAGAACAAAGAAGAAATATGGAGTGATCACTAGCGGTCCCAGGTCACAGGGGCAATCAGTGGCTACACTTCAAATGGGTGCTGAGTCCAGGAAAATAGACAAAGATATTCCAAGAGAATTTCGCTAAAAGGGAGGTAAAATGTCATTTCATATGCCCCTTTGTCTAGCAAAAAGTCAGGCTGGTCTGAGAAAAGTAAGTCATGTAATCACTAACGATTCACACGTTCTATGCATACTAGAAGAATGTCAGGACAGGTATTATGCTCCTATCACTATTGAAGAGAAATGTAATGCATTTGCAATGATTGACAATGATGCCCAAGAACCAATTATATCGAAGGAACTAATGCAAAGCATCAACAAGAGGAGATCCCCACAAAATGGTGTAAGGATGAGGCAGAGTGAAGGCTCTGTGCATACCTACAATGGGGAAGAAATGCCTGCCGAAGGTGTCACTGAGGTTGACATAAGGATAAGGAGGCATAGGATGAGACAGGAAGTGTTGGTCACACCCATTTTTAAGATAGGTTCCTCATAGGGACAAATTGCCTGAGGAGGCTGTCACTCCTCATTGATGGGGTAAATGGGGTATTATGGTCCTTAGCCAAAGAAACTGAAACCTAAGAAAATAAGGACTCAGAGCAACAGTGTAAAGGAATGGAACACTGTTGCTAAATCAGAAAGTGCAGTGGAAGTATATCTTTAGAATGGCTGTGTGCCTAACATCACTTCATTCTCATTTGTCAGGATGAAATGCAAGGAGAAAAAGAGAAATCCTCTTTAGAGATTTATCTGTATCCTAAGAAAATCTGGCAATCAGAAATAGATGAAAACAAATTGCACTTTTATCTAGATGAGGAAAACTACAGGCACATATTGCTGCAGAATCAGATCAGGAAAAAGAAAATTGCATTTTTGCTAAAAAATGCATTTCAACACATGCAGGAATACACGTGGGAGAAGGGCAGCCATGGATCCCTATCCATGTAAATGGACATCCTGAAATGATTGAAGCCACTTTGGCGGTAGAGCAGCAAAGAAGTTTCATTAATGAAAAGGTGTTTAAACAAATACTTGACAGAGGAAATACCAAGTTTTGAAATTAAAGATCAACGCATTTTTGGACTGGATGACCCTGAATTGGAGCAACAAATCGTGGGAAGAGGCTTGCTAAGGATTACAATTGGTTCGAAAAGCATTGATCGCAATGCTTGGATTTTAACTGGATTACAAATAAATTCTATTTGGGAAATTACATTATGCACAGAGTGTGTATGGTGTTAGATTTCTTGAATCAGAAGGCCTGGACTAGATCGGGTGGAGCTGCACCTGCATTTGAAAACAAAAGACAAGTTTAGCATTGTGCCCAAATAATGCCATATGCAATTGAGCTTCAAGTGAAGAAGGATGTCACTATTCCTGCATTTACCAGACAATTTACAGTATCATTAAAGTACAGAGAGGAGCAAAAGGTGAAAGATCCTGATGCATTTGTATGTATTTGTGTGCCTAAATGAATCCATGAGACAGCAATGGATACAATGCAAATATACACCATTGGTGGAGATCGGCGATGGCCCCAATCGAATACTTGTATATTACAAAGGGAATCCTGAGGGAAGAGGACTTGGTGTGAGCACGAGGGTCCCACGGCTTTGTTCAGCCAAGAGGCTGTAAGGACAAGCTGAAGGACGCTCTTTCCCACTCAGGAACGCAGCGAAACCTGGACTTTTGACACAGACTACTATTCCCAGCAGCAATCACGCAAGATCCTCTGCTCCACCCCCCTCTCACTGCCATGCCTCTACAATTCCCAGCAGCACCACATAAGCACTGTGCATGCGCATCTGTGCGCGCATCTGTAAGTGCTTGGAAGTGTGCTGTTGGGCTGGATCTCTGTTCGCCCGCTCATCTGTTTTTTCTGCTTCTAAATTTGCAGCCAAGAGGCTGTAAGGACAAGCTGAAGGACGCTCTTTCCCGCTCAGGAACACGGTGAAACCTGGACTTTTGACATGGACTACTATTCCCAGTAATTACTTGTTTTTTCTTTAAGATAGGGATTCAGGTCTCTTGTGCTGGGCTCTTGTGCTGGGTTTCTGTGCTGGGTTTATGTGGGTCACGTTTGGTTATGTGATATTTACTGGCCCTCCTTCTGTGTTTTTTTCTTTAGGCAGCAACCACGCGTGATCCTCTGCTCCACCCCCCTCTCACTGCCATGCCTCTGCAATTCCCAGCAGCACCTCATAAGCACTGTGCATGCGCATCTGCACGCACATCTGTAAGTGCTTGGAAGTGTGCGGTTGGGCTGTTAAGCGGTGAGGAGGTGAGGTAGGTGGTGGAGGCACATGTCAATTGATTGTGTCATTTACCCTCTGACTAAGTATTGGCAGTTGAATATTTGTTTGAGTGTTATAGAAAAAGGGGGTGGTAAAATGGTGAATGGCGCAAGGAGTGGCCAAAAGCTAGCTGGCATGCTAGCAAACAAAAGCATGGAAGAACATGCATTAGGGGATCTGGTTGTTCCTTGTGTGCAAGAAAAATGTATTGAGGGTTCTCTCGGGATGGGTTCTGAGGCTTTTACCCAAATAAATAGCAGTCCTGAACAAAAGAGTGGGGAAGAAGATAATGGCTTGAATATCCCAAAAGCATATGCATTACAACCTCCCATTAGTACTCCTGCTTTAACTTTTTCATTGAAGGAAGTCAATGATGCGTCCCAGGACGCTAATAATGATTGTCTATTTGAAAGGGAAGAAGTGGATGCTCAGAATCATCTGGCTGATGCCGGATTGAGTGAACATTTCGGGGACCAAATTTCAGATTGCTCAATTATTGCCCCAGTTATCGAGGCAGAATTTGGTAGGAGGATGCATCTATCCTGTGGTCCCTCGACTCCTGTAACACAGAGAAGGACCAGGGTTGAAAATGTGTTTATGTTTAACAACCCTGGTGATGGCAAATCTTCACTTGTAACAATGGCGGAAATGGTTTCCTCAAGGGGGGCGAAATATTTAAAACCTTCCTCTGACAGGCAGAAGCCAGTGGACATCACAAAGCTCTATCAAGTTCCCCTATCCATGGTCAAACAATAAAAACAGGACTTGTAGAACTGGATACAAAATTGAACTTGGAACATGCAAAAATAAGTGAATTTAGGGAATTTGAAAATGGACATTATCAGGTAGAGGGGGTAGACACATTCCCCCCTAATGAAGAGGCCAACATAGATGATAGCTCTTTTCCAGTTATCGCCCGCATATTGAACCTGCTGGATCAAGGGCACAACCTTACGCATTGGGAGATAAGATCAATGAAAACAACTCCAGCTGAGGTAATCGCCAAATTAAACAGAATGGAGGGAGTCATGCTTACCTGTGATACCATTGCGTCCCTGGCTATTGACAACATTTAAAAAAAGAACAAATTAGCAGCCTTGGCAAATCTACTCAAACAAGCGATTTAACAATATCACATAAACGGATCTGTCTTATGCAGATATTTCAGCTTGTGGTAGTTCATCAGTGACAAAATCAAGTGAAGTAAAGCACCAAAGTTTTGCCCTCACACCAGCGAGTTTGTCACATTATCAAGAGTATGACTTACCAAAAAATTGATTGGACATAAAGAAGGGGGAGGTATTTTAAGAAAGAGACCTAGTGAAAGAAGTTGCATCAAATTCAGGAAAAATTGATGACCTGACTGCAGCTATAAACACTTTAATGGACGCAATCCAGTCCCTCCAATTCCAGCAAAATATGGAACTAACCGCATACTCTTCCTCTGAGGAGGAGATAGTAATTCTAGATAGTCCCTCAGCTTTAACAAAACTAATAGATCTAGAGACAGATGTTGATTGGGCAATCAGTCAGTACATGGTTGAAGAAGAAGAAGTGGGACATCATAATCATACCCATAAGGTAGTACCTACTCGAAAAGAAAAGCGTTTAGCCAGAGAGAGGGAAAAAAAGAGCAAAACAAAAAAAGACTAAAAAAACAAAAGAAAGCAATAGGTAGGAAAAAAAGAAAAGAAATTGAAAAATCAATCTTGTGATGATGTGCTGAAAGATCTCCACCAGCTGGATGAAGAATCTAAAACCCTTTTGGGAGTAAGATTAACAGAGGATAAGAAGGCTATATTAAAGCTGGATGATCGTCCCCCAGATAACGTTCATAAGAAAATAATAGAGGGTGAAAAAACCACTTGTATTGCTGGGGGGTTGACACAGGAGGGTAAGGATAAAATCTATCAAAAGAAAGTTGAGGATAGGTTGGCTCTCAATACCCTGTCAGAAGAAATGAAACATAAGGGTGTAAAGGGAAATAGAGGTACGGAAAGTAAAGAGATGTACCAACTATTTAAAAAAAAACTTGTAATCATGTAGTAACACCCAAAGTATTACCTGCCCCTCCTAAAAAAAAGACAGAAAAAACAAAACCAGCTCATACTCCCATCAGAGAAACCTATAATCGCTCCAAATGGGGGCGATGAGTTCCTAAAAATCCCACCTGGAAAGTTGACACAGAATAACCGAATAAAGGTAGAAACATTACGATTTAGACCAACAGTGAAGAATGAAGTAGACCAGCAAATTGGTCCGAATACATTGCTGGGGGTTTTTAATGAACAGATGAGCCAAAGCAACAATTTGTCTGTCACAATCTGTGAAAGTAAGACAGAGGAGCCAGACCTGGGGCCGGTCTCACTTGAGATTAATCCAAAAATTGCAAACAAATTTAAAAGTACAATAGAGCAAATATTTCCTCAATATTCAACATCAATGCAAGAATAAAAACGGCTGAGGACGTTAAGTTGAATGTCTTGCATACAGGTATGACTACCAACATTTCTCCAGATTAGGCCCTGGTAGAACCACAGATAAATTGCAATTCCTTGGAACAGCCAAGGGATGCCAAAAAGGATATTCAAAAGGTTGAATTGGCTCAGACTTGAACCTATACACCCTTCAAGCAAACAACTACTCCTACAATAGAGGACCTTACCAAAATCAGATGGCGTAAACCCATATTTACCGAAAGCCCAAGTATCTTTCTGTACTTTCTATTTGACTACAGATGCCCTATGTCCTTGAATAGAAGATGTGTACTTTCTTTATTTAAAGAAATACCTAATCTAAGATAGTCATCATCAGCGGACCTGAAGCTAGTGGATTATATACACCCTGAACAATACGATTTTGTACGGATTGTCTTTCATTCTCGCTCTGTGCATGACCTGGTGATTAGGCAAACGCAAGAATTTAATATCCTTGGATACGATATTAAGGACTTTAATCTTACCCTAAAAAAGCAAAATCAAGGCCTCCATTCACAAGGAAATAAAATGGGTGACCAGTATGAAAGAGACTCTGAATATAATCAGAATGATCAAATGAAGGTAGAAGGAGAAAATGTGGGAGAGTATGTGACCGAGGATGCATCTACCAATATTAATAGGAATCCTCATAAATTTGATGGTTTGAAATCGTAGACTTGGTTGGCACAATCCTTAAGTGATTTGATTGCTCAGCTCGAGAATCTAAGGCCTGATCTTTAGAACTGAGGAGGATATATACTTGGTCTGTTGGAATTCTGGAGGCTTCTCCAACTTAATCGTCTTGAAAGAAATATGTGGTGATCTGATAAAAAAATATCATAATTTGTATTCAGGAGTCATGGATGACCCAATGCTTTCATATTGACGGCTTTGATTCCAGATTCCAATTGGCAAAAAAAAACATAAGTGGTCGCCGTCAGGTGGACTTATTATTGCAGTAAGGTCTGGTGATGGAATCAAAATGTTGGATTCTAAATCCTTGATAATAGGAGTTCTGGCAGTGGTTATAGAAATCACCTCAGACAGATTGCAGGTTCACATCTTGATTCTTAATATTTATTGGAACCCTCTGAACAATTCGCCTGTCACAATTGACTTGATTAACTCATTCTTTTCAGAAATGTCCAATAAATATAAAGGTCTACATATCATGCTGGTTGGTGATCTTAATGCATATATTCCTATTAAAAAAGACAAATGCACCAACTTGGAATTGTATTTAGGAATAGTATTCATGGTAAAGGGAGACGAGGGATACTCTATTGAAGGGCGTTCAATGGTGTGTGCAAGGAAATCACTTCACGGACAAATGTGGCTTACTTTGTTCCTGAATTGGGGTCTTTTTCATGTGTATCCTTTGTTAGCAAGTAATCAGGATGGACACACTTGGTCTAATGGTATACAAAAATCAACTATAGATTACATATTCATGTCAGGAAAACGACATGATGTATGTAAATCTTTTACTCTGCACGATACAAATTTTAGTGACCACAGAATTTTAAAAATCACATTAAATATCTGGTCCAAAATTGTTAGTAGGACCTGCTATAAGGATCTTATAGATGTACACATAAAAAAGAACTGAATAACTTGGCATGCGGGAAATGTGGAAAAATTTAATATGGTTTTTATTTGTTTATTTATTTATTTAAATTTGTAGAGCACACGGCAGCCCGCAGGTATCGAGGCACTATATCAGAGCTTAAGAAGGCTTGATTAAGGGTTACAAAGAAGCCGCCCAGTATTACTTGTTACAGTTCAGTTCAGATAAAGTGTTTACAGTGTAACACAGAGTACATGCAGGTGCAAATTGACATAGAATCCAGGTTAAAACAGTCAGACAAAAATAGGCTAGTTTTGATGGTTTTGCGAAAGGCTGAGTGGGATTCAATGTACCTGATGTGGGGCGGTAAGGAGTTCCAGAGTAGGGGGGCGACTGCAGGGAAGCTTTTTAACTCAGATTGTCATAAATTACAGCTGGAAGAAAGATGGCAGCTGTTCAGTTGTGACAAATTCAATACATATGTAGAGATAATAATAAGCACTAATGCCAATGCAAAGCATGGGAAAACATCTGGTTATCATATCCACACTTTTGGTAGCACTGTGAAGGCACATAAAAAACAGTGCAATAAAGAGACTCGTAGAATAAAAAATCTTCTCATTTGTGGGAAAGAGGAGTCCATTAGAATTAAAAGTGAAAAACAAAAACTTAAAAATTGGCTCAAATCTTATCGGGGAAAAATGTTGCTTGCTGATAATGAAAAAATGTTGATTGCATTAAAAGATGGCTCTGCAAGGACTTTTTGGAAACCAATGAATTCTTTGGAATCGCCCCAGATGATATCCCAAGCTAATAGTGTTTCTGAGGAAGTTTGGGTAGGCCATTTTGGTAATATGTATTCAGCGAAATTTGCCCCAAATCATATTATGTTGGAAGTAAAGGATCATGATTGGAATTGTAATCTGACTGTGAAAGGGATCATGACTCAAATAAAGAAATCCAATCCATCTAGAGCAGCTGGGCATAACGGACATGTAAATGTTATTTTTAGGGCCAATCCAGGGATGTGGGAGAAAGTACTTTTCATGCTCTTCTCTGATATTATATCTATTAAAGAAATACCTAACTTGTGGAAAATTTCATATGTAATTCCTGTGTATAAGAAGGGTGAGAGAAGTGACCCTAAAAATGATCGGCCTATAGCTATAATGGACGCTGATTCTAAGATATTTGCCGGTATAGTTCTAAACCTAATCGAAGAATGGGCGGAAACAAAACACATATTTCAATATAAGCAATTTGGATTCAGGAAGAAAATGGCAACTGAGCTAGGAGGCCTGTTATTTTCTCTATTACAAGAAAAAGCTTGAAAATAAAATGCAGCTCCCATTTTTGTGGCTAGTGTCGACTTGTCACAAGCTTTTGACCAGGTCGACAGGGTATTATTATGGTCTAAATTATCTTTATTTGGAATGCCAATTTATATGCTGGCTATCCTAATACCAGTTACGTGATAAGGTGATACAAGTTAGACCAAATACTGATGGCAAACTATCGGTCCCTATAGGTACATCTAACGGTTTACAGCAACGGTTTACAGCAGGGCTGCATTTTTGGTCCAACCCTATTTAATTTTTTTGTATCCAACCAAGCTTCTTTTATTTCTCACCAAATAGAGGGAGTAAAGCTAAGTTGTTGTGCTTATGCGGATGATTTTTTATTAATGGATAAAACTCAGATAGGCCTGCAGAGGATGATCAACAGCTTCAAAAACTACACAAACAGGAATGGTTTGATTGAGTATAAATGGAGAAAAAAAAACTATGATTCTAATTTTGGGTAATAATACTAAATTGAAACAATTTTACTGGTATTTAAAGAATCAGAAACTTGCAATCAGAAGTTCATTTAGGTTTTTGGGGTACCCTATGTTTACTAAATTGAAGAAATGATTATATTGGAATATATAGGAAGAACGGGTGGCAGCTATGATTTCGCTAATGAAATATAGATACTCTATGCTTCCCCTGGAATGTTTCTATAATTTGAAGGTTATTCCAAGAACAAGTTATGGTCTAGAATATTTTCCGAAGTGCACTCAAAATTGCTTTAATAGAATGAAAGCAAACATTTTGAGAGATTTGTTGTATTTTCTTCGTAAATGCATCCCTATATCTGCCATTAGGTATGAAATGGGCCTGCAATCTCTCAAAAGTATTGTTGATTGGGAAAAAATTGCACTATTCCGCAAGCTGATTATGGATTCAGGCAACAACCTATATGCGATTCTGGGATCCCAACTTAAATCAGGGAAAACAAAATCCTTGTTACTAATCTCCTTGTATGAAAGTTCTAAACTATTTCTAGGTAAGATTGGAGTTGATATTAATCTTCTTATACAAACTCCCATGAAAGTGAAATCCTTATTAAAATGCTTAGATTGGGAAGAGTCAAATGTTCAAGTATGGTCATCTCCTCTCTATTATCACCTAGTATCTAATTGGAAGCCTAGTGGAATATTGAAACCCTATTTGTATCGATTTCCTGACTGTAACTGGAGGAATAATGTAATGCGTGTTAGTTTTAATGTTTTGGTTACAGGGGAAATCCTTGAAATAAGTGATAGGTTGGGAGGGGGACATATACCCTTTTGCTTTTTTTAAAATGTTATTATAAAGGAAACATTAAAACACTTATTACTTAATTGTGAAATCCTACGATCAGAAACATTGGAGTATTTTGGAAAATGTGTGTCCAACACAGAGAGAGTACTTCTGGAAGTAATATGGTGGAATATGTTTCATAGGACGTCGGTTTCATTGAAAATTGCTATCGTGAGATTTTAAACTATTGTCTGTGGGTTAATACCTATTGTATGATTGCTTGATTGTAAAGGAACTTATAGATAATGCCTAATGTTGCACCTAAATGCAATTAAGAGAACAGCAACATGGGTGTAGAAGGAATGCTTGTTCACATCTTTAATGACCTAAAGACAATTAAGAGAATCAGCAAAATGGGTGTAGAAGGAATGTTTGTTATTGCATCTTTAATGTCAATGAATTTGCTGTATAAAAACAGTTTTTAGTGTGTGAATGTAATCAATGTACCCCCAAATTAAGAGAATCAGCTAAATGGGAGAAGAAATAACGTTTGTAACTACATCCTTAGTGACAACGAATAGGCTGTCTTAAATCTGTTTTTAGTGTGTGGTTCTTACCAATATTTGATTTACTTTCATGAGCATGCTCCTTTTGTGATCACACAGCTATGAATCTGCATCTTGCTTAAACTCTCATTTTGGGGAAAAATTATCTAAGATCAAATGAATTTGCAAGACATAGGGCCTCATTACATGGATGGCGGTAAGGGTTTACCGGTACCGGTATTTTACCGGTACCGGTAAATCCTTACCGCCTTACTACGAGGTCCCTTTGCGGGTTGGGGAATTTAACGCCTGCTTTTTGCAGGCATTAAAAACCAACCCGCAAAGGGACCAGGGAGCTAGTTACGGTACGGCAATTTGCGGTACCGTAATTAGCGCCTTCCCCATTCCCATAGAGCCCTATGGGGCAAAAATGGGAATGGGGAAGGGCAATGGTGGAAGGGGGAATTGCCACCCCGCCAACCTTGGAATAGGGTGGTAATTCCCCTTTCCACCATGGCGGTGCCGGTATTTTACCGGCATGAACCATGGCGCTAATAGCGCCATGGTTCACCGCCATCCGTGTAATGAGGCCCATACTGTCATCTAGTTGTTGAAAGCAATTGACTTGTTCCATGCAAAGTAGCTGAGAAAAGCTGATCTTTTAATTTTGTAATTTTAATGTGTAGAAATGTATATATGTGAATTCTAATGGAAAAAAATACAATATTATGTGTATTTTTGTAAAAAGGTGTTCTTAGAAAAGTCAAAAACAAATACAAATATATATATATATATATATTACAAAGGGTGTCAGGACATTTATTTGGAAGAAAATACAGCGTTAGGGATGGCAGTGCAGGAATATTTATACACTGCTGATTTCAGCAACCTAGTGATAGGGAATATTCCTGAAAGCTATGTCACTTCACAGGGTCAAGTACCTGAATCAATGGATTCTAAACCAAAGGGATTTTTTTAGAATTCACTCTGTGTACCCTTATGCAGCGAATTAAGTGATATTCTGTCTTCTGGATAATTGCATTCTATTTGAATTGGTGAATACGAATACGAAAGGTGGTGTAAAAAAAAAGTGTACATTTTCGAGGCCATGAAGTGACAGAACATGGGTGACACCCACAAAAGAATAAGGTGGAAGCAATTCAGAAACTAAAAGATGCCACCAATTTGAACACTTTAAAAAGCTTGCTAGGAATGACAAGTTATAATAGGAAATTAATTGAAAATTATGCAGCGATTACATAACCTTTGACCAAATTGCTGAAGCAGGGTGTACCCTGGATATGGGAAAAGGGACAAAGTGAGGCAGTGGCCAAGTTAAGATACTGTTTGATGAAAGTGTCTTATATGGCATATCCAATAATAAAAAAAAAACAGCATTTATTTGTAGAAATAGGATTCACAGATCAATGTATTTAAGCGATGCTGTACCAGAAACATGATGTAAACAACAAAACCATTCCATATGCCAGCAAAGCATTTCCACAGGTAGAAACCAAATTTGGTGAATCTGAAAAGGCATGTTTAACCACTGTCTGGGCATTACAGCATTTCTGCCCCATAATTCAAGGGGAACAGGTGAATCACAAGTCTCTACAATTCTTTCAAAGTAAAAGGATCAGATCAGGGAACTTGGCCCAGACAAGAATCACTTCATGGACGTTAGCATTACAGGGATTTCCAGTGGAAGTGAGATGTGGACAGAACAAAAAGAGCCCAGTTGCTCAAGGGCTAGCAGAATTACATATTTGTGCAGCTGTTTGTGGACCTCAAGACACAGAATCACAATCAAATTTAAATGAATTTGAAAAATCCCCACACAAGGCTTTCAATGAAGAAACATGTAAATATCTCCTAACCGTGTATGTAGATGCATGTGCATATCACGTGGGTGATGATTCTGAAAAAGAACTAGTGGCAGGAATAGGAAATGTTTGGGTTAAATGCGATGGTATTCCAAGAGTAAGCTTGAGGTTAGGTTCTCAAAGCAGTCAAATTGCAGAATTGGCTACCATTTATAAGGCAATATCTATAGCAGTAAAAAATAAACTTAAAGAAATAGTTTTATTCACTGATTCTGAGCATGCGCGAGATAGTGTGTGGAGTATATGCATGGCTGGAAAGTGAAAGTCAGATTTGCAAATGGATTTTGTAGGCCCTGTGCAAAGTTCAGCAAGGGGAAACAAATATATGTTGACGGTCATTCCCAGCCCCAGATTGCAGTGTGCAAACCGCGGCCACTTTGCTACTCAATCATATTATTTCAAGGTTTTGTTTACCTCAGAAAATAGAATCAGATTGTGGAAGTGATTTCACTAGTGCAATAATGACATAAACGTTGCAAATCTTGTGTGTGAAGAGGAAGTTCCACCTTTCATACCAGCCCACCTCTTCAGGGGTAGTGGAATGGTGTAATAGCTCAATCATTGATATGTTAAAAAAAATCTGTAGCTGAAACAGGATCTAGGTGGGATCTGCTACTTCCTTTGGTGTTAATGGCTAATAGGTCAAAACCATCTAAATCAACAAATCTCAGTTCACATGAAATGTTGACAGGTAGGAAAACGTTTTTGCTATAGCATCTGCTTTGCATAACAAATGGGCATGTCCTGGTAAATGCATCCACAATCCACAAATATGTGGAAGAGCTGAGAAAGCACTTGCAACATGCTTTTGCATTTGCAAAGCAGAATTTGGAAAAAGCTGCTGATAGTGCACAGTCATACTATGACAAGAAAACATCTGGGAGGGAAAATGAGGTAGGCGACCAGGTATATATATTCGACTTTGGGAAAGGTAAACATAAAAATGCATAATTCTTTGCATCATAACATGGGCCAATTAGAATTGTAGATAAGGTTTCACCTGTATTCTACAGTAGCCATAAAGGAGAGAGAATTAACAGTAGGGCAATGTGTCCATGTTAACCAAATTAAACCGTTCCACACAAAACATGATATAAGGGGGTTGGAGCAAATTGGAGAAACCAGGGAGTGAGAAATGTAATTGTATCCTGAAAATAAAGCACTCGCATCTCAAAGAGATTCGCCATAGCAGGTAAGTAGGTGTGAATAATATAAAAAAGTCAACTTGGAGTGTAAAAAAAGGAGGTGGAAGGAGGGGTGTACCAGGTGAGTAATGGTGTATATATTGTAAAATGTTATGTGAAAAAGGGGGGATGAAAGTATGTACATTAAAAGAAATTAGAACAAAGGGTATACAACAAATAAATATAATGTATATTAAGAAAAAAAAAGATACACACAGGCTTCCAGGTGCCATTTATTTAGATTGCTAATTATCCAAGGTCGAAGCGTAAGTACACTGTCATAAGGAATTGTCTATTGAAATGTGTTAAATTAACCTGCATTTTTACAGTCAATTGCCATTGCCAATTACAATTGCCATTGTATCTTTTATACTCAATTCATGTATTAGTTGCAGGTCCTGAGAAAGAATCCTTGACTGTTTTTGCATATTGTATATTTATGTACATAATCCACCTTTTGATTTCAGATGATATCCAAGGGAGGTTCGGAGAAAAGGGAAAAGGGAATGAATCGATGTACTTGGTTATTAATTAGTTTTTTTGCTCTTTGCTCTAGATATTAACTACTTCCTTCACCAGTGCTCTAGGAGTTGGAGACAGCCGGATACCATGGAGATGACTGGGTGAACCGGAGACCCCTTGAAAAGAAACCTGGATCGAAGAAGGAGGAGAAGATGTTGACCCCAGTTCTGCTTGCAGAGAATGGAAGCCTACTTTACTTTAAGAATTATTTTGTAGACAAAAGTCTGATTCAAAGCATCACTGGGTTAAAGGGAATCTCTTGTGCTTAATATTCTGAATTGTATTTTATTGTGTTTCAATTTCTCTGTGGGAAGTTGGAACACTCATTTTGGGAATAAGACAGTTTTGTTTTAAACATTTCATTTTTTTACAAACCTCGACTTTAACGGTTGATTTCTGGGATTGGACTAATGCAGTGACATGGAATAGGTGGTATGAACATTCTTCATTTTTAATGACAATATTAATGTTATTTACTTTGTAATGATGTATTTATAAACATTTGAAAACTCAAAATAAAAATATAAAAAAAAGATAAAAAAGATTCTCTAACGAAATCTAAAAAAGAATAATCATATCAGAGATCACTAATATAAAAAATAACAAGAAGTGATCAAAAGATTAAAAAAGAGATCAAAAGATTTAAAAAATCACTTTTTAATCAGCAGAAATATATATGCTTACATTCAGAGATATGTAAATATTTTGGTTACCAATTGCATGTTTTTTAGTTTCATAGATGCATAGATATGTTGGCGTATAGCAGTTTGAAGTCAAAGTATAAAGTACATTTTTATCACACATACAAACTGTAGCTGGTATTATTTTGTTTTCTGACTCTTTGGTCTCGTCCCAATATACATAAAAGGAGGGAGTGTAGGAAGAGAAGGCTCCAAATGTTAACTAAGGCTCCAAATTTCAAAAAAATTGAAAACTGATCCCATTTGTCAGTAAGAGTGTGAGACTCAGGTATGAGATTATTGACTGAATGTAGTGTATGTAGTGTATGTCAGTATTGTGAATGTACAAAGACATGCCAGCTAAAAGAGGGATTTCAATTTGGCACCACACCACTATCATGTACTGAGTGCAATGAAGCATAAAGACTAACAATTACTAACCACTTACTCCTAACCATTAACATATCCCCATACTAATATTCAAGGCAGCTCAGTCTGTGATTTTTGGGTACAAACCTTTGGGTCGGATTGATAAACTGAAGGTGAAGGCATAGGGCTGTGCAATGTTAATTGAAAAGCAAGAAAATAAACATGCAGAATTAGATTTGTTTTGTGGTGAATATGTGACAAGCTTTAGATGTGAGGTGATAAGTCCAAAGTAGCCCCATTGTTCATTTGCAGAACAGGAAAGAACAGCGCAGAGCAATGTAAATCTTCTCATCCGTTGCTGCCTTCTAAGCAGCCAAGCTAATCACGTGCTCTCTGGAAAATTCTAGAGGCTTGGTCATTTGAAAGGGAGATGGTTCTGATGGACACATGACATCAACTTCGGAGGCGGCATTTTATTATATTTTATGTTAGCAGATATACATTTATGGGAGGTTATAGAGGTTTTAAAACACGTTTCAATCAGAAGGCTGGCTTTCTGTCTGGCTGGTGCACTGGCTCTCATGTTCTTTGATCTCAAACACTCTCTGTACATGTGGGAGAGGTGTGCTGCACTCGCAGGCAGACAGGCTAGTGCAGAAGACTGGGCTGAGAACCTTCTTTGATGAATGGGAAGAAAACTAGATAAAGAGTTTCTCCTGTCTGGGCACGTGGGTGGGAGTACCATTTTGCCATCCGGGCACACAAAACCAAGTGCGTGTTCCAGTTAATTGAGTAGCTTGCAGATTGTCGTTTCACCAAAATGCCAGGGGTAACAGAAGTGACATCTCATGACCCTTGACCTCAGATGACATCAAAGGAAGTGATGTCATTTGACCCCACTCACAAAAGATATTGCGGGAAGCAATGGAACACAACCTTTCACCCCTTGACAAAACAGCAAGTGGCATCACATAGTATTGTTCCTACGTACACTATGAAAAATATGGTTACAATATCACTATAATGTGATATACATTTCATACAAGAATGGATTGCCATATATATAATTAAGATCAGTGTGTATAGGCCCATTTTACCAAATTATTGTGAATGCAAGCAGACGTCCATGGCCAAATGATAATGATGTGTTATTATATAGCACTTACGCTTAAGCGTTTTATATATAAAAAATATACATACAATATCACCCAACCTGTGTTGGTACTCATTTATCGACCTCAGAAGGATGAAAGGCTGAGTTGAGGTGTTTGAGAACAGACTAAATCAGTGACTTACCCCCTGAAGTGTGCCTGAAATAAACCTTTAATGAGTCTAGAAATTATTGTATATAACTCCAGAAAGACAAATTATTTGGTATTCCTATTCTTTCTTATATAGTTTCACTGCTGAAAGTGTTAGACTTGTGGAACCCATGTTCTTTTTTTTTTCTTTTTTTAAGAGGCCTGAACAAGAAAGCCAGTCACTCCAGAAGCAAAGGGCCACGTGGCGCTAGACAAAGCCCTGGAGCGTGCATAAAGGGAGACCACAGGGGTAGCAAGGAAGACCTCAGTGGTCACAGTTGCAACCCCTGGCAACCCCTAAATAACATCCCTGGTAGCTTGTAGTTTGTCAAATGTTGTCATACAATTAACAAATGTAGATGTTAGGTGAGGGTTCTGGATGAGTGTATTTTTAAACAATTATAGCCAGGATATTGATAGTCACAGTTATGTAACTGTGAAAAGTTTATTTTTGCAGTGGAAAGTCTGTGCAAAGTCAGTGCATAGTCATTTTTGCTTTACAAAATTACTTTGCACGGACTTGCACTGCAAAAATTAACTGCACAGTTCCATTAATAAGGGCTGTGTTGGTGGTGCAAAGTCACTTTTCAGCAGTACACTATGAACTGGGCAAAAAATGCCATGAATCGGGCTTAACGTATTTGTTGTTTCTACATGACATGTACATTTTCAGTGCAGCGTGATAGATATGTTTTGTCCAACGAAACCTACAGATATGCAATTTAAACCATCATACTTGTTTTAACAATAAAACTAAACATTTTTCTTTTCATACATACGGGGTGACCTATAATACACATTCTAACTTTGAATATACATTTGCATTGTCATTTGAAGAACATGGCAGCACACAGGCAGAAAGAGATTAAAGTTCTGTTGTTCTTCATTTATGCATATCAGCATAGCATGTTTTTTCCTTAGAGGTATCAGTATTGAGAACTAAGGTTTCACTTTTTGTTTGTCAGTTTAACATGAATTACTGATTTTTACTTTTCACTACAATGTATCATTCTGACATTGCATCATTTAATAGAGAGCACTATAATCAATCTAATAATACTACACATGTGCCTGCATGGCCTCCTCTAATACCCTTTAATAGTACACAGGTTTCTTTAAATATCAGAGTCGGTGTGTGGGTGCACTGTGAGCTATGTTTTTTTCTGGGGACCATTCATTGTTTTGTGGATTGCATTCCACTGACAATCTCTTTTCACATGCTGTGTTTTTTGATGTGAGAGGGGAGGTCCATGTAGTGGGAGGTGGGGTGGAAACTGGGGGAAATCACGTTTGTCAAACACCAAGTAAAGGAATAGGGCACATTGTTGATTTTGCACTGCCCTAGCGGAAATTGAACTTGCCTATAGATACGAAGCATATCCCCTACGTGCTCTTATACCATGCTCCTTAGGGCGCTCCTCCTTATACTGTTACATTCTCTGTCCTCTGAAATAACAATCTTCACTCAGCCACGCACGCATCCGATATGGCCGACTCACCCTCAGCCATCAAACACTATGTCTCGCCCCAGTCTTGTCCCACAGACTTTGCGCATGGTGACCTCCACAATGGACACTATGACACCCACCTTAGGCCTCCAACACCTCAATACCGACATCAATCCCTACCTCAATGACCCAGCCCTCTGGTTGGAACACTTTGTTAGCAAACCTACTCCGAACCAACCGTGCCCCTCATCTCTTAGAAATAAAAGATTAGGCACCAGATTCCGCATATGCCCTACCCGCTGTAACCTCCCTAAGCAAACAAGACACATACTCCCGTGCCCACCCACTGCACTCAGCAACAGCAAATTCCCCTCTACAGAGGCAAAACTGCCTGTCATCAAAGGTGCCCTTATCAACGCTATATCCCTCCCAGCGCACGCCTTAGACATAGCAGAACTTATAACATCGTCAGATCTTGACTTCATTGCCATAGCTGAAACCTGGCTACATGCCGCATCCGGTCCTTCATTGTCCCTTGCCATACCATCCGGCTTTAGCATAATGAGATGTGACCGCACCTCAGCTTCCCACTCTAGAGGTGGTGGCCTTGCCATCATCCATAAAATCACTTTGGACTTAAGAGTAATGACCAACACCAAACTCGAGTCAGCTGAACTATTATCAGTCAAACTCACACAAACACCCAACCAAACAGAAACCCTCCACCTAATTTACCGGCCCCCAGGCCCTGCACCCTCCTTTGTTGGCGACATATCCACCCTCCTCCTTGACAATGCTAAAACAAACTCACAAATCATCATCCTTGGTGACCTCAACCTGGGACTCGGCGACCCTAAAGATCCTATTGCACTTGATTTGGAAAACTCCCTTTCCAAATCTGGCTTCACCTTGCACATCCAAGAGCCCACACATTCTAAAGCCAGGACCCTTGACTGGCTAGCCAGCTCTAATTGTAATATCAATGCCCTGGCCATTACCCCCAGCCTCTGGTCAGACCACCACATTATCACCTTTAATATTGAAGCCGCCCCACGCACCCTGACCGTGATAGCGCCTGCTCTCCCAACCAGAAACAAAAAGGACATAACCAAAGAGAAACTCCTCCCTGTACTACTCCCTACACTTAAAGCGGCCACTGACTCCTGTAACGACCCGACTGCCTTAGCTGACATCTATAACTGCAGCATGCTGACAGCTATAGATTCTATGGCCCCCATCAAATTAAGGAAGGCCAAACCACGAGCACACCTGAACTCTTGGTTCACCCCACGGCTAAGAGTACTCCGCAAAACCAAACGCTGTGCCGAAAACCGTTGGAAAAGCCACCCTTCTGACGTGCATAAAGATGGCTTCTTCCTGGCCTCGCTCACCTACAAAGCAGCCATTATAGAGGCAAAAAAAGAATCCCTTAATAATCGCATTCTGCATGCTGACTCCAACTCTAAGGAACTATTTAAGATCTTAAAAGAGCTTGAAACCCCCGTTACCCCCCCTGACACCTGCTTTAAAGATAGCAAATGGTGTGCTAACATTCAGGCAGCGTTACTGAATAAAATCACCATGCTTCAATCTAAATTCACAGCCAAACAAGATAGCCTGAAACTGGACAATCGCCCTCCTACCTCAGCAGGGGCCCTCTCCCCTGACGGGCCCAACTGCAAACGATTTGCCTTCTCACCACTCACCATTGCGGAGGTAGAAAACATTATCCTGAGAATCAAACCATCCAACTTGCAGGGCGATCCCTGCCCCAATTATTAAGGAATCTGCCCACGATCTGTCCCCATTTATCACATCCTTCATCAACGCCTCCTTTAAAACAGGAACCGTCCCCGCAACCTTAAACCTTCCCTCGACCCTAGCATACCTACTAACTACCGACCCATTACCACTGTCCCGTTCCTGTTAAAAATTCTAGACCGTGCAGCATACCTGCAAATCCAAGAGCACCTGGAAGCCAATAATCTTCTAGGTCTTAGACAATCTGGTTTCCGCCCTAGACACGGAACAGAGACAGGTCTACTAGACTTAATTAAAAACCCAAATTAAAGTGCTAAAGGACAACGGCAAACTTGCCTTACTACTTCTACTTGACCTCTCTGCGGCCTTCGATTTGGTCAATCACCAAATCCTATGCAAGCATCTTCACTCGGCTGCCCATTTCTCACCATCAGCTACAGCCTGGACCAAACCATTCTTGAGTAATGGATCTATGCGGGTCTTCACTCAATCTGCAGCTGCAGATCCTTCCCCGATTCACTGCGGCGTCCCCCAGGGCTCTTGTGTGTCGCCAACGCTCTACAACGTTTTTACAAAACCACTCTTTGATGTACTTGACTATCTGGGTGTCTCCTATACGAATTATGCTGACGACACCCAGATACTCATTCCCATCACTGGAGACTACTTGGCTGACACTAAGGTCCTGAACGAGGTCTACCTGGTCATCCAAGCCTGGATGGAAAAACACCAGTTATGCCTTAACGATGACAAGACTGAGCTCCTCATCTTGGGCACTACGCAACGCCTTAGTAAACTTGAGCCATCCTACCAATCGTTTATCATCGATGGCAACACCATCCAAGTTTTCGAAAGACACCAAAACCCTAGGCGTCTATCTTGACGCCACCCTATCCCTATCCCGACAAACAAATGCAGTTAGATCCTCCTCAGCATACACCTGCAAACTCATTGCAGCTTGCAGGCCATTTCTGACCACCCCTAACACGGTCACTTTGGCCAGAACTCTCATCATGGCCAAAATTGACTATGGGAGTACCCTCTACCTTGGAACTAGCCAAGAGAATCTGAAAAAACTGCAAATCACCCAGAATAACGCCATCAGAGCAGCCCTAAACATCCCACGAAACCACCACTTCTCGGAATCCAGATCCAACCTACACTGGCTACCAGTCAAACAGAGAATTTCACTGTTAGGCCTCACCCACAAATGCCTAGCCAACCAAGCCCCACCATACCTCTGCAGCCGGCTATCCCGACACGTGCCTCCCCGCCCGCAAAGAACGGGTCAGACCCACTGTCTAACCATTCCTAGGTTCAAACTACAAAAGGCGGGTGGATCTAGCTTCCCCGTCCTAGCGTCCAAGCTTTGGAATGCCCTCCCCCTCACCATCAGATCTGAAGAATGCTTTAGTGCCTTCAAATCTAAAACCAAAGCCTGGCTCTTCAACCAGCCTTGACTTCCGGACCTGCCCCTGGAAACGCCTGCCCTAATCTACTTTCTGTAAATATGTATATTGCTGTATGCCCTGAATACTGTTGACTGTTTAATGTTTTGAATATATGTAACTGTATGGTTATGTAACCATGTCTAAAGTTGCACCCTGATGCCTCCTGGCCTGAAGGTGTGTGTTACAAATAAAACAAATACAAATACAAAATCTTAAAAGCAAAGTCTTGGTGTGACAGTGGAGTGCTCTCTGAATGCACGCGTACCCACTCACCTAGAACATAATGGGAGACACTGCTGCGGAGGGAATGGGATGGACCAGGAATGAGGAAGAGCATGCTTTTGTGAGGGGAGTGAGCAGTCAAAAGGGTGGGAGAGGCTCGGGTAAGGTTGTGGAATGAGGGAGAGCAGCACAGAGAAGCACCCCTCAAGTTGGTTGAGTTGGAAAAGAGTCGAGGCGAGCGAAAGGGAGCGGGAACATGGTGCATAAAGTAATGTACTGCATCAACATCAACAGTAGAAACATGACAGTGAACTATTTTTCTTTCTGGGTACACGGATGGAAATACGCACACTGATTTTAATGGCCATAGTATATACCCATATCTTCTTTTATGGATGAGAAAATATGCAGTGTAGATCTTTAGGTATCCAAGACAGTATCCTGGGAAATAGCCACCGCTGATAAAAAAAAAAAAAATATGCCATTCGTTAGCCAGATCATTTGGCATATTACCACATAGGAACTTCACTCTCCGGACATATGTTTCTTATAGTTGCACCACTTTCCATAATAAGATATTGAGGAATTACTTTCATATTAGCTTTACGTGGGATGTGACTGTTCATTTTCTGCACTTACCTTTTGCGGGATTGTCTTAAACCCTTGCACCTAATTAATTAACATTATCACTCCGGAAAGAGCAACCGAGCCAAACATAGGGCCCAGAATTGTGCTATTACCCACTGGCTGGGGCCTGAGGCCTGAACTCCGACCCCTTGGATCGGTTCTGCACACTGCCAAACCCGAGCCTCTGACATTCTGTCCTATGCACCACTTACCTCAACCCTCACACTCTGAAGGTACAGGCAGATGGCCAATGGTGATGGAGAAAGACCTTTAGATTACAAGTGGTGATACAGAATTGTAAAACCCTATTTTTCGAGTCCATGCATATCCAGTTGATTTCGACGATTTACCATGAGGGTTAATTCTGACGTTGTGAATCCAATGATTTTTTTTCCAGATAAAGTGGGAGATGTACCTCCAACTGTACGATAACCATCAGTTAATATTGCTTGTATTTTACTTAACTCGAATTACATATTAACTACATTGGTTACATCAAGCACATTTTAGAGATATGTTTCTATATTTTCTAACCACATGCAACAATATTGTGCTCTAGAGTATGTATGCAATCTCTCCATTTGGTGTAAATGTGATATATTCTTGGGAGACAATGGAGCGCACAATAGACATGCATATTAGCAATGGTCGGTCCCATTGCCAGCAGATGCTCAGCATTTCACAGAGTGCCCTCTACACTGATCTGTGCGTTACTGAGAGGGGTCGTCTGTCAGCCTTGTGGAAGTCAACCTGCTCAGGGGCTGCTCAGCAGTCTCTAGTGTGCTAATGCAGCTCGCAGGACAATGCAAGCTCTATGTTCACCAAATGTTCCAAAAGACACAGATACATGAAACACTTTGTGGAAGGATGGCCATGTGGCGGTTCCTGGTACATGCGATGTAACACTTGCAGCTTCTTATAACTGCTACTCCAGGAACCTTTAGTAAGAATTGCCCTCTAGTGATCCTTATCATTAAACAGATTTAGGCCACCCGGTTCCACGTTTCAGCGGTTTGGGGAATCTGAAACTGTGTGCAAAGCAGTGAATAAACAGATAATCTGCAGAGATTCACCATCAGCACAGAAGACGACCAAAAGATAGTGGAGTGCTCACTTTCAGGATTCCTTAAAGGTTCTCAGTGACCTCAGATAGCCAATTTAGACAAAGCTGCAAACTCCCCTCCAGCCCTGTCACCGCAGAACCCTGCTGTTGTCAATAGAACCGATTTGAAGGGCTATATTCTGGCTTGCAAGTGTTGAAGAGTTACCTGCTGCTCCATATTGCACAAGCTTTGTGATGAAAACGTGAACAGGATAGGTTTCTGAAAAACAAGAAGGGATTCGAAGGATAGGACAAGGACCAGGACATAAAGGGTTGTTATAACATACACACCACAATACAAGGAATTTAAAATCATTAACATGATCAAAGAAGAGTGTTTGACATTTACTGGGAACGCTGTTGCTTTGGCTATGGAACGTGATGGCCCCAGTGGTGGTGTGATCCGATTGGCTGCAATTACAGAAGCAGGAGTCGAGCGGAAGGTCATCCTTGGCAATGAGCTGCCACGCTTTTATGTTGCTTGAGAGCTGGTCTCCTCTACTTATTGTTCATGGCTCTTCTGGCGCAGCAGGACCATCTGCATCCACCTTTCCAATTCCCTATTTTGTTACTTAGGTTTACTGAAATAAATACATTTGACACATAAAATCATTAACATATTCCTGCTTTATTTCGACAAACATTCCTACAAGCAATACAGTCATAATTATTACGGAACACATAACAGTACAATCTTGAAAAAGAACACATTTTCATAATACTATATAGTGTGTAGAATAGTGAACTACAATCTCAGATCTAATTAGTACCATCCATAGTTTGATCATGGCAGTTTTCTAAAACGTCTGTCTCTATGACCATGCCCTGTGCAAGAAATTAGACACTAAATACAAAACATCAGTCAAGTCTGTTGAATTGGAAACGTTTTTACATTTAAAAAAAAGTGCTCTAACTGTGTATTACCTTTGGCAAAGCTTTACATTTTTGCAGCAAGTTGCCGAGTAAACAGAACATGCTGCAGTGTCGCTGCCCATCCCAAAGGTGACAATGGCCGGTCATTTGTGGATCTCAGGTTACTGGAACTGAAGCTGAAGGTAATATGATTCAGCACATGTTATCATAAAGGCTGCTCATAGCCTTTCAATATGTGTTGCCTAAGTAAGTCTCATGTCCTTGGTAAGGTTTACCAATCATGGAATCATGGACTGAGGAACTCTGGGTGCTTCTCTGCACTGCATTATCTAGACTCCAATAAGAAAAAGATGTTTTTACAGCATTAAAGTGTGTGTGTTAATAGAGGGTGGATGGTTCCACCGATTTCAGAGTCCGATTTTACTATGTGACAATGTACCCCCTTTATATTTAGAACATTAATTAAGCACCCCATCCCCTTGAATGGCTCTAAAGATGGTGATGACCTGAGCTGAATCCAGAACTTTAAATGTGTAAAGTGAGTTCTGTTTTCTACAGGTATAAAGTCCAATTCAAGGTGCTATAAGTGTTTGCTACAGATCTAGGGAGGTCTGGAATATTATTTAAAAAATATATTTTCAGTTATGGCCAATTTAGATGTACATCTAGGACATCAAATGTCTTCTCAATAAAGAGTGGAATATGAAAATATTGGTGTGGTAGGGCAGGTTTGTACCAATATTAAATAACTTAGGATAATATGATTTTACCATTTCCCTTTCTTGTTGCTACATAGGTCTAATTCATCAAAGGCTGAGACTTCTTCTTTTATTTCTCCAGCTGAAACAAGGATGCTTTCATATTCCCTGGGGCACATATTATCATTGCAGTGTTTCTGGAGTTCATTTCCATCATTTTAATGTCACAGAATTCTTGAAGGTTGTCAAATCGCTAGAGGGTGTTTTAGATATAGAAGCATTTGTCTCGAAAAAGAAGAATGCCACAGTTCTCTCATTTAGACTGGGAACATCTTCCTCAAGCGAGGATATTGGCACTGCTATTTCATGTCTATTGAGTCAGAAAAAGAGAAAGAAGAGACAGAAGAAGCCGCAAAAGGTGGTTTTCCTCGCCTCCTGTGCCCCACCTGATCACAGCTGAGATATTACGTATAGATTAATGATTTCCCTCAGAAGCGAAGCATATGTAATATATTAAGAAAGAGTTTGTCATAACTGGCATCTGGACGCTTCATCAAATGCTGATTTATTTCAATTAAAAGCATATGTCTGCAGCAAAGCCAAATACTTTTGAAATAGCAATGCAAACTTACTAGCTTTTTCCACCATTGTCAGATTTCTGAAAAATTCTTCCTGGCAATGTTTTATGATCGAGGTATCGTCCATCATTCTTCTGATCTATTCAATAGGATGTTCCCATATAAGTTGCTGGTAGAATCAAGGAGGTAACTAGGTCAGTCAGCATGTATGCATGTCTTGATGACAGAGTTAAAAAATCATGCTAGATTGGGGATCTAGATAGTTGGTTCTTGTTTAAGTAGGTCAGCTGGGATCTTATCGGACTTGGGATTTAGTTGTCTTTTGCAGACCTATGGCAAGTGCAGTTTCCCTTAGAGAGATCTTTCGAAGTGGTTGAGTTCATAAATCCAATCCTAGTTTGGGCATTGACTTGGATATCTCAAGGAATTCCCCCAGTCCATTCATATAGGACACTGAAATAGGTGTGAAATACATTGGCTGAATTCGCAAAATCAAGGGTTAATTGATTAATGCCAGAACCAAAGCAAAAATATACAGCAAAATGACTTGGTATTTATCTGTAAACGGCTCCTTTATTAAACATTTGTTCTCAGCGTATGCTTTTTTGTTTGATTCTACTACGTTCTTCAATTCAGAACATCTTTGGCTTTCCGATCGTGGTCACATCATCCTTCTGTTTTAAGTGCGATCAGAAGGTTAATTTTCTGCAATCTGCATATAACAGTATCCCTCCTTTGCCTCCCTCTCCAAAACTTCCCCTACACTTACTTAGTCTACCTTGACTTCGCCAGATGTTTAATATTTGTCATATATTTACTTCTTCATGTCTTTACTTCACCTGCATCTTCACATTATAAAAATGGCAATTCATGTGGTTAAGGTTAGCTAAAGGTTAGGGTTGGGGTCAAAGGGCTGTGGGAGGGGAGAATATGGGGTAAAAAAGCAGGGGGGTACAGTGAGTCTCCCCTGTAATGACATTAATTGTTGGGGAAAACTCTGAGGTATGCCAGATCGATGCTGGAAGTCCACAGGCTTGGATGGCCCAACTCCCTCCCTCAGTATGCATGGAGGACTCAGCCAATGTCAAGTTCAAACTGCAGTTTATTACGGCCAAAATCACCAGGGATCGATACAAGAACTCTGGAAATTCCAGCATGTCACACAGTACATGGCGCGCAGGCCAGTGTTGTCTTGTAAACACGTCACTACTCCATCATCACTTGGGCCTTTCTCCAGCAAACCTATAGCTGTGTGGGAGCATGATAACCTATATGAGCACATATACATGTTATGGTTGCCGGCCTGTTCCTTCTCCAAAATCTAACTTACTACATTGTTGCAGAGTAGTGGGCCCACCATTGGTTCTCACCCATTGCTACCCACCCCTAGAATGCTAAACTGTGATTGGCTAGAGCTGATATCCCCAAACCTGGGACCCCAAATGTTTCTCAGCTCACTGTGCATCTTTTCAAGGTGATGCGAAAGACTGTGTGTCTGTATTGTAACTTGTGTGTACCACCTTTGCCTTATGAAACCATGTCCTGCTTGTCGCAACAAGTATTCACATTTGTTGCATACTTGTTGCAGCTTGCGTCTGGCTGCCTGGGATCTGTTCCCCTTTCTCACCACCGATCACTGTCCATTATCTGCTGCAGGTGCATTACGTGCCCAAAGACCACCAGAATGAGCTCTGCAGCTCCGAATTATGAGGATTTATTCCCTTTTTCTGCAGCTGGTCCCTTTGTTGCCTGGAGATTGGAATGCCTTCATATGTCTTGTCCTTAACTGTGGGCCTCGACTCATGCGTCTGGCTCCCTGTGCAGCCTGAATCAGCTTGGCTCATCTCCTGCTCAATGCTGTGAAGCCTGCTGTAATTCTCATTCACCTTATAATGCAGTTTCTACATTTTCCATGTTATACTACATTCTCTATGAATTAGCTATACATATGGTGTTATCAGGTTCCATATGCTCTCCCGTAGGTCCACGTGACTACTGGCTTTCTGCATCAGCAAGCTCACTCAGGATCTCTTGTGACTTGCAGTTTATGCGTTACTGCATTTGGCCAATGGGAAACAATAATAAAAGCAATGACATTATGCATATGTATCTGTCCTCTAACTATGGAACTGTGCGCTCATGTTCTTCATGTATTTGAGTGCATGTATGTGCCTCACAGTGCGGATTGCATGTGTGCTTCATGTTTAACGCTGCTATGTCGTGGTGTATCTAATGACATCAGCAACATGGCTTCTTGGTGCTTAGTCCAGGCTGTCCATATAGGTGTCTCTGACCATGGCCTGCAGCTCTTCACTCATACATGGATAGATTTATACCGCACCTGGTCTGTACGGCTGACTGAGTGGGTACCGCTCAGTTTTTTTGTCGATCGTTGGTGCATTTGGGATTCATCCAAAATAGAATGTGTGGTTGCAGTTTTATTTTCTGGCCTTCTGTCTTGTCATGAACTGGATGGGAGGTGGGTTGGTCCCAGGATCCTGACTCCCTCTTCAGAAGGCGATTAGCACCCCCGGTTGCCAAAGCGGTAACCCAGGGTGCTAAAAAAAAGGATTTTCCTTCCTATGACGGGCGCGGCATCCCACCACTGTAGTAAGAAAAATCCTTTTCCAAGATGGCCAGCCTCTCTTCACTTTCCATAGTGGCCTGCGGAAGGAGCGGATGCGGAGGTGGCAACAGCCGCAGACGATATAAGGTAAGTAGGGGTGGGGAGAAAAAATAAATGCGACAGAGGGTGGGGGGAAGATGGCGGAGGGGGGTGCTGGCCAACAGGCAGCCTGGAACGCGGGCTTGTACCGGTGCTACATAGCCATCTGATTGGCTGGCTCCACCCGTCCGGGTGCTAATGAATGTCACAACCTGACCGGAATAAGAACATTATTTACAGGTATGTATACAGATATTGCGGAAATCAATTTATTGTAATTGTGGGCTTGAGAAGGAAACATGGCTATATTAGGGCTATATTAAAAGGGTTAAAGAATCAAGGAGGAAGTCACTGAGTCACATAAAGGGAATGACACAACTCGACAGTAATAAGAGATATTGTTTACAGGTGAGGTATTTAAACAGATATTGCAGGCTTCCATTTATTATCATAGACTTGTGGGCTTGGGAAGGAAACATGGCTATATTAAAAGGGATAACGAGTCAAGGAAGAAGTCACAGAATCGCATCAAGGGAATGCCACAACTTGATTGTAATAAGAGATATTGTTTACAGGTAAGGTTTGTAAACAGATGTTGCAGCCTTTTTTTTTATTGTCATCATAACTGTGTGGGCTTAGGATGAAAACCTGGATATGGCTATGAGTGAAATGTTGAAGAGCAGCTACATGCCTCTGCAGGAAACCCTGGCACCTACCCCCTACGTGTTGGCGATCTAATATTGTGCCGTGTTTGACACCAGCAGTTGTGCCAATACCACAGCATGTGTTTGAAAGAAGATACCCGTTGAGACAACCCTACCGAATGTATCCCTGAAGTGATGACAATCTAAGGAGATTCCTGATGGAATATGAAAAAGAGCAAAGAAAGAAGTTAGTGACATCCCGCGATACTGGCTGGAGAGGATGTATGAATCCTACAGAAACTAAAGACGAAGTGGAGAATCAAGAGAACCTTTAAATACAAAAAAGATTACACATACACAAAGTGCTACAGAGAATCAACCATTCAATAACTGTACAGATGCAGAAATGCAAGTATAATGAGTCATAATAGAAGATGGCTATACGTAGTGCATAGAATGCAGGCAAAGCCACCATTTTATAGAAGTTGGACGTCGGTATCGTGAATTTAGTAAGCTAAGACTCCTAAAGAAGAAAGGTAAAACTGTGTCGGAGGAAGAATAAACTGAATCGTGGAGCTGCAAGGCGAGGTTGTCTGGCCTGGAGTCAAGACTGAAGCAGCCAAGGTCAACAATCTTTTCTGGAAAGGAGCGAACGTGCAAAGGATGAATGCTCACTTGTTAGGTGCAAAGAAAGAAAAACAAGAGTGCCAAGTTTTATTCATTTAAGACATTTAAAACCTGCAAAATGGATCAAATCGTGAGCTCCTGTCACGTGAGCCAAGGATGAAAAGAGAGTTTGGACTTGGAGTCCCAGAACACGATACTGAGTGCAAACACTCCCATGTATTCTGAAGACAAGGATACTTTTGCAGCGCCAAGTTCAAAGGCAATCTTCATGGCAGAATGCTTGGGTGATGAGAGATGCTGGGCTAATTGGGTGGGGAGGTAGTGTCATGCCCTATCTCCTTGCACCTGGGTCTGGGTTTACGTGCTGTTAATTGAACCAAATGTTCCAAACATGACACAAACCTGCCAACCAATTGTAGTGGTCCTTACACCAATGGGAAACTGTGTATCTAATGTTTCTGAAGAGGACATGTTTTAGAGGTAGGCATATGTTGTCCACCTGACAGTGGGCAGCCAATCACAATCCCAGTTCCTATAGATAATTTACTTAGATTTTCCCCTTAAGACAATCCCGATCTTTAGTAGTTTTTTCATTATTTGACACGTAGTATGATGTCACCTCTATTTTGGTATATAACCTTTGTTTTGTAAAATGATCGATGAGAGAACTCGAGCGTCTGTCCGTTGATGTTTGTTGTAACTCCCTGCTTTAGATAATTGTTAATAAAACAGTACTTTGCCATCTTCCTGAGTTGGTTTGGTTATTTGGACTGGGAGTTATTCTGTGTGATCCCATCTATTAAATGCACGTTTCTAAAGGGCCCTAAACTCTGAACTGTAAATGGCCTTCATACATTGTGTCACACATCTCTTTCAAACTACATGTGAAGTATTGCAAATATTCATTCAGAGCCACTGCCTTGGATATATTCAGCTTAGTCTGTGTTTTGATGGTGGCAGGATGCCATGCTGTTCATTAATTCACAGTCCATTTCATTTCGCCATAACGTGTGAAATATTCCATTGGAATTCAATGTTTGGGTGCTGTGAATCTTTGGACGCGAGACCGTTTAATAAAGTGAAACGCTTGCATTGTTATTTGAGGGTATGGTGGCCCAGAGCCATATTCAGCAATGCACACCACTCTGAACAAGTCCATATTAATACATGCTTTTCGCCAAGAAATAAACCATGCATACAATGTGCGCATAAAGTAGGAACTCCAACGATTAGAAAAGTTGCTTCTGTGCTGCTGGACCTGTCTGCATGCGCACCCGCAGACCGGTTGCAGAAACAATGCTTTTTGATGAAAGACTGCCAGCAAGCTTAAATACAGAATCTAGTGTCAAAGTGTCAGTTTTTCTAAGCTTGGAAATTCATTATGTTGCCCTACGCTGCCAGACACTAGTGAAGATGACCTAAAATGGTTCCATATGTATAATGCATGAACGCTGTATTCTACGGAGACCCGGCTTGGTCATGCCATTGCACTGCGATAATTGGCCACAGCTAACATGAAGAGAAATTAGCATACCGCACTGCTGCGTTGAATTCGTAATGTGCAACCTTACAGGGTACACTACAGTGGTAGGAGCGAATATTATTGCAATTTTATATTTCAGATGCAGGTTACAGATTATTACAGACTGGGCTTCTTTTACTATGCATTTAATAGGACAAGTGCACATTATTTGTATGTCCCATAGGACTTTCACCTCGAGGCCTCTCTTTTGTCAAACGAGGACAGCAGTTGCATATCATCCCAGCATATACGTCTGTGCATTTTTTCTCCCCTTTCAAGGTTGCCTGGGCTTTCATTACCATTGCTATTTTTGTATTTAAATATGAATAGCCATGCTACACACAGCCTGTCGCAGAGAGCTTAACAGGGTTTGGCACGTGTTTGTCTGCCCCATACACTATTTCCTAGTCAGTTTGACAATTTGTATCGGTGGGAGCAAAATACTGAGCTGCATCAGAGTCCTGAATAACAACCACATATACAAAATACATGGAACAACAGTTACAACAAAAACAGAAAAAAAAACAACTATAGATCATGAACAACTTCCATCCCATTAGCAAAGACACGTAAATGAGGGATAAGCTAAACCAAAGCAACCCAAAAAATAAATAAAAACATTAAAACAAAAAAGATGTAAAGACTCTTCAATCTCGACAATTAAATTACACAGACATCCTTCCGAATTCTAACTTGATATTGTAAATAAATAGGCGGATGCTTTATTTACATGTTTAGATGCTGTCCAAACTACAAGAGTTCACAAAGTTCTTAATGCGTGTTTTCATCACGTTCTTCCAAAGTGATTAGGAATGTACTTACATAGTTCTGAGTATGCCAGGATAACCTACAAGTGCTGCATCAGAACATCATGGCATGCCATTATTGTAGTCTGTGCTGAATGAAAAAAACAGATTTTCCCCATGAAACAATAACAATTGATTATAGATATATTTGGTTCAGCACATATCCATTCTGAAACATCTACTTCCTGTATACTAGTATGTGCAAGCGATTCCAGCTCCAACGATGCGACTATTCACATGGCTGCTTTATGTTCCTTTGTTTCAGAATCAGCTGCTCTGTTTCTTTGAATAGGTTGCCTTGTTTCTAAATCGTAATAATGCATCTGCATTTGATTCCTGTTGCGGGGTCTGGAAGTAACCATGAACCTAAAATGAGAAAGAACTATAACAAATCTGGCATGTGACTGATTGGGGCACATATTGTTTTTTAGTAAGCCCACGTTTTTATGGTAGGTTCAAATGGTAATGTGTTCTGTGGAACGTTCCGGATAGTGTCTTCAGTCTGGAGTAAACATATCCTTCATTGCCAGTAATTCCCTATCACAAATGATACATTTGTGAAGAATTACTATCTGGCAAGTGTGTAAAAGCCCTAACCTTTTTTGATTTGTATTGGTAATAATTATTAATGTCCCCCAATTTCTGGTCAGAGGTTCGAGCTGCGCTTTCACTCAGTAATTTAGTGCCATTTCTATTGTACTCTATATCCCCATATGCTAGTTTATGAATGATTTCCGAACTGCAGTGCTGGTGTCAAGATTCGTATTCAAAGAAAGACACAAGAAGCTGTTATATCACATTTCTACTACTAAAAGGTGGAGGTTTTACACTCACAGGAGAAGTGGTTGAGGACAATAATGTGTATATAGTTACAATCCAACTTGAAGGGGAACATGCAAAGGAAATAGAAGCACGATGTTGGTCTAAATTGCATGTAACACAATATGGCCTTTTAGCAGAACATGATTGGTCCAGGCTACATGTTAGGGAACACCCTAGGGGAGAGGAAGTAAGAAAAGTAGCTTTTTCAGATGAAGTTGGGGAAAATGCACTCCTCTGCAGCCTCATGGGCTGTTTTAGGTGCAGCACAGTTATACAAGAATCTTGTAGAACATGTCGTAGACTGCCCTCCACATAATGAGGGTAATTCATAGAATTCAGCGCACAAGTGGCGCACGCGGCTGGCGCACAGTGTGCGCGTGTGAATTTCTGCACCAGCCGCGTGCGCTAAAATCCTTTTCCGTGCACAGCGTATTCATGGATTTTAGTTTCCAAAACCAGCTGTGGTGCAGAGTGGCGCAGCGACCCTGCAGCAGCACCAGTTATGCCCCCAACCCCTCCCCGTGCGCCATGCCAGCAGGCCCCCACTCATGTCCCACAGCACCCCCACCCCCCAGCAGTCAGGGGCACCTGACAGCAGGCCCCCACTCATGTCCCACACATGTCCCCCAGCACCCCCACCCCCCAGCAGTCAGGGGCACCTGTCAGCAGGGCCCCACTCATGTCCCCAGCACCCCCACCCCCCAGCAGTCAGGGGCACCTGCCAGCAGGCCCCCAGTCATGTCCCACACATGTCCCCCAGCACCCCCACCCCCCAGCAGTCAGGGGCACCTGTCAGCAGGGCCCCACTCACGTCCCCAGCACCCCCACCCCCCAGCAGTCAGGGGCACCTGCCAGCAGGCCCCCAGTCATGTCCCATCCATGTCCCCCAGCACCCCCACCCCCCAGCAGTCAGGGGCACCTGCCAGCAGGCCCCCACTCATGTCCCCAGCACCCCCACCCCCCCAGCAGTCAGAGGCACCTGCCAGCAGGCCCCCACACATGTTCCCCAGCACCCCCACCCCCCAGCAGTCTGGGGCACCTGCCAGCAGGCCCCCACACATGTCCCCCAGCACCCCCACACCCCAGCAGTCAGGGACACCTGCCAGCAGGCCCCCACTCATGTGCTACAGCACCCCCACCCCCCAGCAGTCAGGGGTACCTGCCAGCAGGCCCCCACTCATGTCCCACACATGTCCCCCAGCACCCCACACCCCAGCAGTCAGGGGCACCTGCCAGCAGGCCCCCACTCATGTCCCCCAGCACCCCCACCGCCCAGCAGTCAGGGGCACCTGCCAGCAGGCCCCCACACATGTTCCCCAGCACCCCCACCCCCAGCAGTCAGGGGCACCTGCCAGCAGGCCCCCACACATGTCCCCTAGCACCCCCACCCCCCAGCAGTCAGGGGCACCAGCCAGCAGGCCCCCACTCATGTCCCCCAGCACCCACGTCATGACGATCCTCAATCATGGGCCTCATGGCCACCCACACCACACCACACCACACCCCACCCCAGCCTAGCCCAAAGACCCAAACAAGTATTGCATCCACCCACAGAGAAATGGCAATTACATGATACAACCCGAATGGCAAGTATGTACATGAACACATGTCCATCACACACACACAATGGGTGCAAGTGAATGTGAAAACCCATATCATGACATGCATGAAACCAATGAGAGAATACCACACATAGAAGTATGAAACAAAAATGTATTGAACACAACATGAATGTATTGAAGAAATAAAATGCAGCATGTCAGGAAAAAAATAAAAAAATATGAACTCAGAATCCAAAAAACTTCAAATGAAAATTTGTCCAAAGTCTCAGTCCAACAAAGCAAATCCAAGGGAAAAAAAAATATATGAAATCCATTGCGCCATGGTGAAATAAAAATAAAAACGAGAAACATCCACTGTTCAACTATATACAAATCACCAATCAAGGGTCCATGAGCCCAAAAAATGAAATGAAACCTACAAAAAAGACCTACCTAATAATGAACTATATACAAAAATGTGGTGCATTGTCCAAGCGGCCCAAAATAAAAAAAACAGAAAGGAAACCTAACACTATCTAACTATTTACAATGGCAGCGGGCTAGTCCGACGGCTCACTTATTGATGTCCCGGGCCAGGGCATCATCGAACTCCCGCTCAATGTCCTGGAGGTGGTCCTCTTCCATGGCCCCGAGGGTTCACAGGGACGACGATGTGTTCACCTCCAACTCCCTGCGATTTGCCTCGAGGCACTCGGCCCGCCTCAGGGCCCTCCGCATGGAGTTCTCCGCCCTGACCATTGTGAGCCGTGCCCCTTCCGCTCGCTGCCGCTCTGCATCTATGATGTGGCCCAACTGCTGCCACACGTAAGACACTTGAAATCCGGGGTCCTCCTGCACTATCGCCGATGCCTGCCCCTCCGATGTTGAAGGGCCCGAGCCATCATTGCTCCCACCATGTTGCTGCTGCTGTGCCTGTGCCTGCGCCCTGGCTCTTGCTGCCTGCACGTCCTCCTCCGGCTGGGCTGCAGTTGTCAAGGTGGCCACCACTGCTGGACACCCGACTCCCGACTGTGGCAGGGATGTGTCCTCCACCAGCCTGGCCGCTGGGTCAGGGGCAGCTCCACAGGGTACCCAGGTGACACATGGGTGGGAAGATGGCATGGAGGACGACTGGCGTGTAGGGGATTCAGGTGAGGGGTGGGTCGCAAGACGGTCCAGCACACGGAGGAATCCAGCACCGGTGACACGTCCCAGTAGGTCAACGTGGTCAAAGAGGCATGCAAGATCACATTTCTCCACGAAAAGACTGCAGGTCGCCTCGATTGCCCCGTTGATGCAACGCTATCCCACTCAGGACAGGCTCAACACGGTCCCGGATAGCCACGTCCGCAGGGAGAGGAAGGCCAGTTGTCATGCGCTCATCCCCTCCCTGAAAACGGGTCTGGACGTAGGCATCCCTGCTGGTGCCAGATGATGCAGTGACAGGATTACACACAGGCACCTCTGTGGTGGCCTGTGCTGCCTCCTGTCCCTGCCCCTGCACTGCACCACTAGCACCAGTGGAATCCCCACCTCCAGACCCCGTGTGTGTCCCTTCCGCGGCTTCCTCCTCCACCAAACCACCCACCAACCTGGAAGACTCTGTGCCATCTTCCTCCGTTGGACCCTGTGGGGTCTCAGCTGCCCCTTCGGCTGCCGAGGAGTCCACCTCCGACCTCTGCCTCTTGGACCTACCCTCGGGAGCTGCGGCCTGGGATGCGGCACCAGACTCCTCACTCCCCGACGAGATGACAATCTGGGAGGGGAGCCGGGCCTTGCATCTCCGGCTGGTGGTGCGATCCCTGCCGCTGTGCTCCACAGCACCCTCTCCGCCCTCTTCATCAGTTGATGCTGCAGACAGGGAGAGATAAAACACAGACATCAGGGCACTGTACAATTAACTGATACACACATGACAGTTGCACATGAGTGGCAGTGTCAAACTTCAGACATGGCATCACACTCCACGACACACATGTCATTTCAACTACCATACATGAGCATTTCCACAACAATATTGCACCAGGCAGCAACATCCATACACATACAACAGCATGAACATCCGAATGTGAGCCTGACATCACATGAAACACAGGGAGTGCACTAGACACGCACACACGCCACCACACTTACATGCATGTCTACATCTCCTCCAACTGTTGCAGTGATTCGATCGCCATACATGTCACATCTGGCATTCAGCCTTCTACATGTCAGTGTCATGTGCATCCATGTTGCATCACAGTTGCACACTTGTCAAATACACACACATGCACATGTACACAGTGCAGATACATGCAGCAGGAACCACCATCCATGTGTGACACCACAACCATGCCAACGTACATACACAGAAATTCAAACATGTGAGCTACCACACCTGCATTTGCACGCTTACCAACACATACACCATCGATGTGTCTCACACCTAAGAGGACTCACATGTGGCAGCCTCATGCCCCTGTTCATACACATCCCTACATGGCCCTATGAAAACACATGTGCAACCTGCACACTACTGGCACACCACCACACGCACAGCGTCCAATCAGTATGCATGTACACTTACCGCTCGACTCCAGACGGGTCTGCCTCTCAAGGACCTGAACGTGGATGTCACATCGCGGCAGGGATGGCGGGTATGGAATCGCTGGCGCGGGATCGCTGGCGAGACAGTCCGTCATTGATTTTCTTGCTCAGCGATCCCTGCGCCGTCCTAGACGTTGCGTGCGTACGTGGCTGGAAGTATAAAGACCACTGCTTCCGGGTTGCGTGTGCATTGCAACGTTCCGGGTTCCTTCATGTATTGCTGCCGCTCCCGTGTTTTGTTCCCGCTAGCAAGTTTCTCGACTATCTTGCCTTGCTGGGGTTATTCTGCCACTCCCTTGTTTCCAGTTAGTATTTCCTTCTTTCCCTCCTCCTCTTGTTTCGCTGCCTACCTTTCCTTTCCTCTTTCCTCCTCCTTTTTCTGCCCGCTGCTGCTCTAGTCCCTTTTTCCTTATTTTTTCCTCCTCGCCTGTTTCCTTCTATTCTTCTTTGCTTTCTTTCTTCTTTGGTCTGCTTCCGGATTGCCTTTGAAGCTACCTAGTTCCTTGTTGGATCTGCTGGTTTACTGACCTGTGCCTTCTCACCGGATTGCCTTTGCTACTCCCTTGTACCTTGTTGGATCTGCCGCTACCAGTCCCGTGCTTACCTACCGAACTGCCTTGGTGTTCCCCTGGTACCTCGCTGTCTTCTGGTTCCAACCTGTGCCGGTTGGTTGGTCTACTCTTCCATCACTTACCATTCTCCAGCGCTTCAGTCTGCTTCGCCAATTCTACCAGAAGGAAGTCTTTAGGGGTTTTTTGTACCTTTGGCTTTTTCCCCTGATTGGCGCTCCCGGTGGGAACGGTCCCGTTGCCATTATCTTAGTGGCACAGTGGCATCCTATCGAGGGCGTCCTTATCTTCATAAAAAAAAGGAGAAGCCTTCAAGACACAAGGAAGGAAAACTCAAGAAGAAAGTGGAAGGTGAGGAGTTGGGGGAAGGGGGTGAATCTGCTTTCTCATCTGAAGAAGAGGATATAACCGACGTTAATGACAGTGGAGTGGTGGGCATATGTGTTCCAGGACTCATCTGGTGGTCGGACCGGTGGCCCCGGCGCCCCTTGGGATCCGCTGCCTTCAAGAGGCGCCGGGCCTTGTTGAGGGTCCTGGACCTGAAGTCCTCCCAGCGCTTCTTGACATGGTGTAAGTCGCGGACTGCCACCCCCTCCGCGTTGATGGCAGTCACGATGTCCATCCAGATCCTGGTCCGTCCTTCATTGTCGGCGCGCAAACTTCCAAAGAGGGCATCATACTGCCCCAGGACTTGCTCCACCAGGACACCAACTTCCCTGGCACTGAAGCTGGTGGCCCTCTGCCTCTCTGGCTGGGGGTTGCCAGTGGTGCCAGATGGTGTTGTGCCCAACATGGCAACCCCAGAGGCAGGAGTGGGTGGGCAACTGGGTCCTGGGGCTGGGCTGTGGAGCGATGGTATCCCAGTTGGAGTCTTCGGTTCCAGCAGGAGTGGTCACAGCAACTGCTCCTCTGGCTGACGTGCAGGCAGCAAATAGCAGGGCACGTGGGCAGCAGGCAGTCAGGCAGCAGCAGATGGCAGGTGGGAGCATGCTCGGAGCTCTGGGGGGGGCAGTAATTTGGCCTTCTGGGCAGGAACGTGGTCTTCCGTGTTTTGTTGCGTGGCCAGCTTGATACGGAGTGATTTGGCACATGAAAATCTTGCACATCAGCGTGTAATTCGAGGAAAGGCCCTTCTTGCGTAAGCGCGTCAGCACACGTACGTGGTTTCATTGAACCAAAGGCCCTTAGCGCGTAAGCACTTCTGTGACGTGACTCGCGCGGGTGTTTCCCTCGTGACGTTTGCATAGTGGTTCAGCGTGCGTGGAATAACTGCACGACCGCGTGTTTATGTGTGTAATTCGAGGAAAGGGCCTACGTGCGTAAGTGACGTGACGCGCGCGGGTGTTTCCATCAACACGGGTGCATGTTCATCGTACACGTCCAAAAACTGCAAGTCCGAGTGTCAGCTCGTGTAATTGGAGGGAAGGGCCTTAGCGCGCACACGCGTAAGTGATGCTGTACGTGTGGACTGCTTTAAAAGGTACGTGTAGGACCCCATTCCCTTGTACGTGCTTTTCGTGAAGAGCGAGTGGGTGAATTCTGTACTTCTTGTCGGTTCACACGCGATTACTTCACAGCGTTTCAAGTTCGTACTCCCCGTTACCTCTGACAGCGTTCTTTATTTTTTTTGGGCCTGTTTCCTCAAACAGCGTTCACTTCTTCTTTTGTCCTGTCTCCTCCTCTTTTCACGTTATTTTTCCAGGCAGACGGTGAGTCGCGCACACATTTACCAAATGGGCTTGCCCCGTGTGTCGGGTACCCCTTAGGAGGTAATTGTAGGTCATTGTAGGCTGCGTGTAACACGCGTACGCTTGTTTTTGTGTTTCTGGGTGCCACAGCGTAGTGCGGGTTCATTTTTCCATGCACGTGGTCTACAAGGGGTTGTGTGCACATTACCTTTTGTTTTTGGGGTGCCTGTGCGTTGCGTGACCCGTCATCTTCCCCCAGTGGTCACAGACAGCCTTGCTAGAGCACTAGGGTACAAATTCCATCTAGTACCCTACCACTTTCACCCCCAATTGACCGGACAATTGTTTACTGCAACCCCCATACGCACAACAACATCAGTGCCATGGTTGGGAGGCGACCTAGCGGTAAGGAAGCCTAGCTTTAATGACCCCGAACTTGATGCACTTGTGAGCTATGTGTCGGCACATAGCCGCGAAATGTTGGTGACTGCAGGGTGCAAGACCACACCTGTTCAACGTAGGGCACACTGGCAGACCATCGCGGACCGCATAAGTGCCCTTGGATTTGTGAGGCGCACAGCGGTGGAATGACCTGAAACGCAGAGCAAAGAACAAGCTGGCCTCAAATCATGCCGCTACTCTGGTGACTGGCGGTGAGTCTCCACAAGAGGACAACAAACTCACTGAAAATGATGCTGTTGCTGGGGCCTTCGTCACAGAGGAACAGATCCAAGGTGTGGGAGAACTACCTGATTACGACGCATTGTCCGGTGAGTGCCCATGCGTGTGTGTGTAATCCATGTGTATGTTGTTTGGGTGACGGGTTCTGATTGCGTGCCAGGTGAGGGTGTGTACTCCTGAGTGTTATGGGTCACCCATTTGCTTCATCCCATACATTCACGTGCCTTGGATTTGGGTATGACTGTATCCCTTCTGCCCACAGTTGCCAATTACGCCCACATTAGTGAACTTTTCCTTGAACTGTCATCTTGCAACTACATTGTTCAGATTTTGTAAGTGTTCATTCAGGCTGATTGTTTCCACTCTCCCATTTTTACTACGCATTATTCTGCCCTCTTGCAACATATGTGATATGCTTCGGTCATTGTTTACAGCCCACACTGGGCCACTACTTTTACCTGGTTATGTTAATGATTACACCATTCAGGCCGATGGAGTATTGGGCTGCAGACATTTTTTGATTAGGGCCTGTTTTCATGTGGAATATGACAGATGTTTCCTGTAATGTTAAAGTGACCAACCATTGATCAGCCCACAATGACTGTGTTATTGGACACTGGATGTGTTTCAGTGTGTGGCACGTGCATATTTTGCAACACTATTCAGCATCAATCTTCGCATCATGTCGATGCGACATGGATGTGCGACAGTACTCATTCACTGACATATTGCTGTAGTTTTGTAATTTACCGTGGCTATGCTACATGACATCTGTGTGGTGGCATGTGTCATGTATGTGTATTGGACATGCCACTCACAGCCTGATGTGTGATGCCAGTGCTACCCAACATGCTGCAAATGTGTTGCATATCCATCTTGCTCTCCCCACTGTCTGCCTTTTTGACTCCACTTCCAACTCTTGGACAGTGCATGCATGGCAGGGTTATAGTCATTTGGGACATGTGTAATTCATGTACTGGATCTCTGGCTTGTCACGGCCTATGTGTGTGCTATGGTGCTCATGCCTGTTTCCATTTGTTGTCTTTCATGTTTTTGCAGGTGATGACGCACTTGGTGCTGTGGAGTTTGAGGAGATGGTGCAGGCCCAGGAGGAATCTCAGGCACGACCAGGCACCAGTGAGGGATGTGGTGTGGTGGTGGGTGAAAACCCAATGTTACTGCAGACCATACTGTCCAGGGGTGCCTCTGGGTGCACCTCCCCAGACCTCTATTCAGGTGCTGAGTTGGATGATGAGGCTTATGTGCAGTCGCAGGTAAGTGTTTCTGGCAGGGATTCTGTTCTGTCCAACCCACCTGGACCAGGGGTAGAACCCTCTATGGGGATGTCAGTGTTGGTAGGTCCGCCTTTGACGGTTACGGATGCAGGGTCACACTCCACAGCATCTCATCCTGTTCCTGAGCCAGCAGATCAGAGGGGGAATGCAGTCCTGCAGCCTCAGGCAGTGCCAGCACAGCAAGGTGCAGATCGCCTCCCAGGGCCACAGGGAAGCCCTGAGGGTAGAACTACATAACCTGAGGCAGACTGCGGTTGCACTTGAGGCTTCCAGTAATTTAAGGGCAGAACAGCAGCTGGAGCAGCCCACACGTTCGCTCTCAGCTGAGCTTCATGCAACACGTAAGGAGATCCGGGCATCACGCGAGGCCATGCGTGCAGAAATGCAGGCAACCCGTGATGTGCTGCATGGGGATCTCTGCACTTTAATCCTCCAGAATCAGACCTTCCAGACCCGCATGCTTGCTGCCATGGAAGACCATACCATTGCTTTGCGTGGGCTGCCTCCCATAGTGCCACCACCTCCTGATGCAGCAGCAGAGGATGAGCAGAGCAACAGCAGTTCTCCCACAATGGCATAGCCATGCAGGCCATGAGCCCAAGGAGATTTTTATTTTTTGCAACATCCATGCAGGTGGGTGTTGGTGTGCACCCTGTCCTCGAACCACCTGCGTGGCCTCCCCCACCCCCTTTTGCCCCCACATGGCCATTTTTGATTTTTGCTTTTTTTTTTTTACAGTGTGTTGCCTTGTGTGGCTGCCGTGGGCATCCACTGTATTCCGGCTGGGCACATGCAGGCGTGTCCTGAATTCGGGTTAGATGCTTGGGTTTGTGAGACACACACCCCTCCTGCTTCCCGTTTCCATGGGCTTGCAAAGGGTGTGACCAAGTGACAGTGAATTACACAGTGACGTTGGGCTCCCATGAGCTGTGTGGGCAGTCTGTAGTCAATACTGTGTAGACGTCCCTAGTGGATATTGTTGTTGTATTGTACACTGCATGGTGTATTGATATGTGCTTGTGCATCCATGTCTTCCTCCTAATCTGCAGGTTCCTTCCTCATGTCTTCACAAGGCCGTCTACTTTGCAGATGCAGTTCATGTTGTATGCAGTACACTGAGACATTTGCATGGCAGCAACACTCTACAGTTGTAAGGGGTCGATGTGCTGGCGTATTCAGGTTGTAAGACTACCACTACTTGAACTTAATACTGTCATGTATTTGCATTTTTCCATGGTGTGTTGCAGCATTGTGTTGGTGGTAAGTATTTGGTAATGTGTGCTGTTAGTTATACATTACTGGGAGCATATTGTGTGTGGGCAGTTTCCATTAGGGACAGTGTAATTTGTGACACTTGTGCCATGTCTTGTGCATTACTTTTTTTGCTTTCACATTGCATGACATACCATGGTGTGTTTGGTGGTGGAGCTGGGGAGGGGTTGGGTGACATGTTGTATTTAGCAAGGGGGTAATGAATTTATCAGCATAGATATATGTCTTTTGATGACACAGCATTGGTGGTGTTTGGGTAGGTAGGGATGCACACAATGTAACACTTCCAGGTGACCAATCTCAGGCTGGTATGGTTGTGACAGTTGAGTGTCCCTTATGTCATCATCATTGATTTTCAGCTGGTATGTGCCAGGGCTGTGTGCACTCCACAGGGGTGTGATTTTATGTGAAGTAATTAGCCACCAGCTGCGTATGGGCTGCCTTACCACATGCCCTTTCCCCTCCCATGCGCAGCGGGCGTGCATGTGGTTGGGGATTTGGGGGCACCACCATGTCCACCGGCAGTCCCCGGCGTGTTGCAACGTTGTGCAGGACACATGCTGCCACTATGATCCTGCACACTACTGGGGGAGCATATAACAGCTGCCCACCAGAGCGGTCAAGGGAGCGAATGTGCGCTCCACTATGCCCCGGGTTGCAATGTGGGCTGTGTTGTATCTTACCTCAGGTGACGTGGTGGGGTTCTGAATTGGCGTCATCATGTGGGTGCTCAGAGGGTAGGCACTGTCCTCTGGGGAGGTGGTGATGGGTATCATTAGTGGGGTTGTGACATTACTCAGTATCTGACATGCATGCATGTGCAATGGTATTTATACTCACCAAGCAGCCATGTATTGCCATGCCGCCCAGCTTCTAGGTCCCGGTTTAGGGTTGACATTCTGTAAATGAAACTGTCGTGGGTGTACCCTGGATAGTTGGCATATACTGAGGTGATGATTCCCTTGGCATCACATACTACCTGCATGTTGATCGAATGACAGTGCTTGCGGTTTCTATAGATGTGCTCAGATTCCCTGGGGGGACGTAGAGCCACATGGGTGCAATCAATGGCACCTAGCACTTTGGGGAATTGTGCCACCCCATAGAAATCCGGGACGACAGGCTGCCTTTCTGCAGGTGTTCTGGGCAGGTATATGTGCCTGCGGACTGATGGGCGTGCAGTCATGATGGCCAACACCTGGTGTAGGCAGCGTGACTGCGTGGCCTGTGACACCCCCCCACTATAGCACTTGTCTGCTGGAATGATCCAGTGGCCAAGAAGTGCAGTACATTGAGGACCTTCTCCAGGGGGCTGAGTGCTTGGGAGCACAGGGCGGGTGATGTGAGGTCATCCTCCCACTCACTCACCAGGTCGAGTATTATGTGAGGTGGAAACCTGTACCTCCCATATACCTGGTCATCAGGCATCCCAAAAAGGCTGGTTCTGGGTGTAAAAATTCTGAGCCCGACTATCCTCCTCCTCCTCCTGCGGTATCCCACGACCACTGCTGCTAGGAATGGTATATTCATCTTGGCGTCTGAGCTTGTTTGTTGTTTGCGCGCACTTTTATGCTGCGCGGGTCCACGTACGCCTGCTTCCTTCTGGCGTACATGTTTCCGGATTAGCGCGTCTTTTTTGGCGCATGCATTAGCCCCGTTCGATTCCATGAATACGTGTTGTAGCGCATTTGCCTCCTGTACTTCCCCCGTGACGCCCACATTTTCATGTGTTGTTCCCCATTCCGTTTGTTACGCCCCCTGTTCCGCCTACTTTTGTTGTGTGCGCTGCGCTATGTGCGCTTTCGCTGTGCGCTTAGCGCACGCTGTTTGGAGACGTGTGCGCTACCGTGCGCCACGCAGAATTTTAGCGCACATCCAGGGATTTACACGTGTACGGACTTCCATGAATCGCTGTGCGCGGGTTTCGCTGCGATTTTCCTACTTGCACTGCGATTCGCACGCTTGCGTCAAAAATTTCAGCGCACATTAATTCCATGAATCGGCCTCGATATATTTGAACACTAAAGCCTCAGAAACAATATCCAATCAAATCGCAAGCTATGCCACATTTGAAAATAATTGTAGATCCGTTGTTAGACCAAAGGGTTCTGATACAACAGGCAAGCCCATATCATACAGAGTTACTCTCAGTAGCTAAGCCAGACGGTTCATATTGGCTGATAATTGACTTTAGAATTTTAAATTCCAATACACTCACAGAGGCTGTCGAGAACATGCATAGTTCAGGCCTTCGGAGTTCCATATAGAGATCCAAATATAAGATTGCATTAAATCTGGGTAATAGATTTTGTGCACAACGTTTTAATTCAGAGAGCTGTACATACAGAGCTATAACATTTCAGGGGTTTGCTTCATGAGACTCTGACAGGGGTACACAAACAGTCCTGGGCTATTCTCTAGAACAATACATTCCTTCTTAGAAGGCATACAGACATGCTGGACATATGTGGATGACATATACTGAACAGATGATGACTTAAATATACACTTAGAGAATGTTGACTTAATTATTGGGACACTAGCAGCTAAAGGCTACATTTTCAACTTCAAGAACTAAAATAGCCCACAGAGAAATCATATTTCGGGGGTTTTCATTATTTCGTAAGGGAAGGGGTCTGGCTCCACAATTCCTAGAGAAATGTGTACACTTGCAAAGCCCATGCACACTCAAGCAGTGTCATGATGCCTACCCCCGGAGCACCAGGCAGGCCCAGCAGGCATCATGCCCCCGGGTAAAAGCCCAGCGGCCCCTTATAGGGGCTCTTTGGACTTTGTCCTGGCGCCGTTGGCGCCAGGCTCATGTTGGACATCAGTCCTGGCGCCATAGGCGCCAGGCTCATAAAGGAAGTTGTTTTGTGCACTTACCTGATGCAGACCATGCTGCAAGATTCAGGCCTCCCTGAGACCTGAAAGGGACTATTTTTTCATTGGGACTATTTTGCCACTCGGGCGTGGCCAGGGAAGGATACTTACCTGGAACTACTTTGGGGGCTATTTAAGCCACGCCCAGACAGTAGCTCACGCTTCGCGTTCTTCTGCATCCAAGCAGCTGAACGCTCACCGTGTCTGCTCCTGCATCTGGTCTCCATCCACACCCGCCTCGATCCTGGAACACCTGTAAGGAAAGAAGAGAAGAGAAAGGTGAAAACCAAGAATTTTATCAAACTTCTTACCTGCATCCGGAATCTTCACGCCAGCGTTCCTGAGAAAAGACTTTCATTTAAAAGCACCGCGTTGCTCGCTGCAGCGCCGCGCTTCAGTCACCTGTCCTCGGGAGTTCTTCTGGCTCCACCGCGACTGTCTGCACCGGTCGCCACATCTCTGCGCCTAGGGGAGAGTAGAAGAGACAAAAGGTGAGCAGAAGGAACATATGAGGAAAGCCTAATTTTCTGCCATAACACTTACCGGTCTTCTGTTGGTGGACCATTCCTCATTTCGGGTCGGCGCCGCTTCGTTGGCAGGTTCCTGCACCCCGGCCCCTATGAGGGAAGGACAAAAGACATTACTGGAGGAATAAAAAGACTTTAAGAGGGATCGCTCCCATCGCTAACTCACCTGAGTTTACCATCGGCAATTCAATCCCTCAATGCATCGCCTTCATTCTGCACCTGAAATAAAGGACAGATCACAGGTTAGGAAGGCAACAGAAAAGGAGGCTCAACACTTGAACTTTGTAATCTTCATACTTATGGCGTTCCGCTCGGAAAAGTCAAGTGGATTTTGCCAGCGCCATTCTGAAAACCAGTGAAGTAACTGGACAAACACGCGCCCCTGCACCAGAAGCAGGATGGAGAGTTCATCCTTTCAAACCATAAGGTGAGCTTCAACCGGGGATTTCAGAGGAAGTTAGAGAAGCACGAAGGGGGGAAGGGGGGAGCACGCACACTATTCTGCAGACTATTCCCTTTCTCATCTGCAGAAGGATATTCCTACGGGCCAGACAAGCAAGATTTGAGGGTCCTGTTCAGTCGGTGTTCCGAGTTCTGCGCATCACGCTCGAAGAGGCCACAGCAACCCAGACTAGACCAGCGCCTCCGTGGGAGTCAGGTGAGCGTTACAGAACGTGAAGACTTCCCACAAATTCCCACCCAGGCGCTATGGAAACTTCTGAGACTGATCAGTTGGCCCAACTACTGGGGAAATTACGGGCCGAAGTACACGCCGCTCGTCAAGAGACTAATGCTCTCAGGAGGGAAGTGATTGTATCAAAGGAAAGAACTGATGACCTGGCTAGACAGTTTTTGCAAGGTCAAGCTGGACACACTCCTCTACCCGGTTCCGGGGGGAACCCCGCTCCTGTGGTTCCCAGTAACCCTGTGCAGATTAATCTACCTGGAAACATGCCGCTGGCCCCACCCGAACGCTTTGCTGGGGACCCCAAACGATTCGCCGTATTCATGAATCAGTGTCGTTTGCACTTCCTATGCAGACCTGGGGCCTTCCCTAATGACCAGACCAAGGTAGCCTTTGTATTGTCATATCTCAGTGGCTGTGCTGCCGATTGGTCAGTTCCACTGGTTACTCAAGATGACCCGATTCTCTGTGATTTTCAAGGATTTCAAGCAAGCATGGAAAGGTTATTTGCTCGACACTCTCAGGGGCAGGCTCTGGATGACGAACTCCTATCCCTGCGACAGGGCAATCAGGACCTCCTATCCTACATTGCAACCTTTAATAGACTAATTGTGGAAACTGGGTGGCCAGAGGATAAAAGATTCACGTTATTTTATCGAGGTCTACGCGGAGAACTTAAAGATGTCCTGGCCCAAGTTGTAAATCCGCCCCAAGAATGCACAGAATATATAGACTTAGTGGTCCAATTGGATCACAGACTTCAAAACAGAAAAGCAGATCGATCCAAGTTTGAGACCCACGCTAACCCCAAGGGTGCTGATGTCTCTGAGCCTATGCAAATCGGAAGGGTTAAAGGACCTTTAACTCAAAAAGAATGTGAAAGAAGACGGCAGATGCAATTATGTCTTTATTGTGGGTCCTCTGGACACTTTCTACGAGATTGCCCGGCAAAACCACCCAAGAAGGTGGTAGGAGCCGCTGATAAAAACCATGAAGACACTGTTTCGAGTAACGACCACGCCCGACAAGCGTAGGGGTCCGCTTGCCGAGCTTGAAAACTAACTCTCAGACCTCGCATTTCATTGTGCCAATGGTCCTCGTAGATCCGGAACAGCCTAAGCGATTGCATGCAATAAAGGCATACATTGATAGTGGGGCTATAGGAAATTATGTGGATCGTGAATTGATCTCTAGGATTAACCTCCCTCTGCGTCCTAAAACCAGCAAAGATGTCATCACCACAGTCGATGGAACTGAAATTGCCTCTGGACCGGTAACACATTCCACTGCTGAGGTGACACTTATAGGTCCGGACGGCCATCGGGAGGCAGTTGTATTTGATGTAATCAAGGCTCCAAAGTTTCAGGTTATTCTCAGAATCCCTTGGTTAGAGACACATAATCCTCGAATTGATTGGCGAGCGAAGAGAATAACCTTCCCGGATATTGCACAAACCTGCTACCCAGAAAATCTGAAGATTAGTCTAGCGTCTGTAACCTCTGTCTCCATGCAACTACCTCCGGAATACCAAGACTTTCAGGACGTCTTCCAAAAGGAACAGGCCAACACTTTACCTCCCCACAGATCGTACGATTGCCAAATCGATCTGGTGCCCGGTGCACAACCCTCTTGTAGCAGGATTTATGCCCTTACTGAACCTGAGAATCCGCATTTGAGACAATATTTAGATCAATACCTAGCCAATGGTTTCATTCGCCCATCAAAGTCTCCGGCATCCTCGGCTTTGTTCTTCGTGCCCAAAAAAGAGGGCGACCTTAGAACTTGTATCGACTACCGCGCATTGAACCAGATAACTGTTAAAAACCGTTACCCTCTGCCTCTGATCCCTGAACTCCTTGACCAGGTGAAGGACGCTTGCGTATACACCAAGTTAGATCTCCGGGGGGCTTATCATCTGGTGCGAGTAAAAGAAGGCGACGAATGGAAAACGGCCTTCCGTCCAAAATATGGATTATTCGAATACCAGGTTATGCCTTTTGGGTTGTGCAACGCGCCTGCTGCCTTCCAATTCTTCATGAACGATGTCCATCGGGAACTCATCGATGTTTGTGTTGTCGTATATGTCGATGACATTCTTGTGTACTCCTCTTCGGAATCTGATCACAGAAGGCATGTCAGGGCCGTCCTTGAGAAATTGCGCCAGCACAAACTGTTTGCAAAGCTGCAAAAGTGTGTTTTCCATACTACAGAGGCTGAGTTTCTTGGATTCATCCTGACACCTAAAGGGGTCCGAATGGACTCACGAAAAGTGGATGCCATCCTCAAATGGCCATAACATAGTTCGGTGAAAGGTGTCCAAAGCATGCTTGGTTTTGCTAATTTTTATCGCAGAGTTATCCCGGAATTTTCACGTGTGGTACAACCCATCACTGCACTCTTGCGAAAAAATAAACGCTTCGAATGGACCGAGGAAGCCGAACAGGCCTTTCAGGAATTGAAAGCTAAATTCACGTCCGCACCTATTTTGAAGCACCCGCGTCTCGATCTCCCTTATATAGTTGAAACCGACGCATCCAGCTTAGCCATGGGAGCTGTCCTGTCTCAGAGAGACCCTGAAACCAACCAACTGCACCCGTAGCATTTTGGTCCAGAAAGTTCTCGCCGCCTGAGGTAAATTATACAATCACCGACAAGGAATTATTAGCCATTAAGTCCGCCTTTAAGGCTTGGCGGCATTATCTTCTTGGCGCCAGGCATACCATCACCGTGATCACTGATCACCGAAACTTACAATATTTAAAAACTGCCAAGGCTCAATCCTCACGTCAGCTCCGATGGGCTTTGTTCTTTGCTGAGTTCGATTTTGTAATCACTTACCGCCCCGGCTGTAAGAATGGCAAAGCGGACGTGCTATCTCGAATAGGAATGGGAGAAATAGACACAAACTCAGAACCTGTGCCGATAATTCCCGAACAAAGAATTTTGGGGATAACCTCTTTACAAACCCTTGAAGACATTCAAGCTCGGGTAAAACAACTCCTGGACTCTACAGCCTTGCAGGATTGGATCCAAAGGGGGTCTTACTTTTCGGTCAACGATGGCCTACCTTACTTCCAAGGACGCTTATTTCTGCCAGAAAAGGAATTGCAAGAACTGGTTATTTCCCGTCATCATGATACCCTGATGGAAGGACATCCTGGCATTGCCAAAACTGAGGAAAAAATTAGACAAGTCTGGTGGCCTTCCTGGCGAAAGGATATTAAATCTTTCATGATGTCCTGTGGAGTTTGCGCCCAAAACAAAGGCCAAAAGACAAGCCAGTCTTCTTCAGCCTTTAGACATTCCACCAGCACCTTGGCACACCTTGTCACTAGATTTTATCACGGACCTGCCCCCTTGTAATGGATACAATACTATTCTGGTTGTGGTGGATTTATTTTCCAAGATGGCCCATTTTATTCCGTTGAAAGGATTACCTTCAGCTTCTGTCCTAGCCAAGGAATTCCTCGAAAATATCATCCGTTTGCATGGATTCCCGTCCATACTAGTCTCCGACCGAGGAAGCCAGTTTATTTCTCATTTTTGGAGAAAGTGTTGTCAACTGGCACAAAGCGACGTAAGACTCTCAACCAGCCACCACCCACAGACCAATGGTCAGACGGAGAGAACGAACCAGACTCTTGAACAATACCTGCGATGTATGTTGCACCAATCGGAGGGTAATTGGAAGGATATTTTATGGGTGGCCGAATATGCATACAATAACTCGGTACACTCTGGAACTGGACAAAGCCCCTTTTATACCCTATACGGACATCACCCTCGTACTTCAGACCTGGACTCACCTCTGAGCCTAGAAATGCCCGCAGTGGACCATTTGCATTCCACGATAACTCAAGCCTTCAAGGATGCAAATGCACATTTGCAACAAGCGAAAGGGAAATACAAAAAGAATGCGGATCTGCATCGGAGTGAGGCACCTCCATACCAAATAGGGGATCAAGTATGGTTGGCTACCAAACACTTATTGCTCAAGGGACCTCGAACTTTTAATCCAAGGTATTTGGGCCCTTACTCGATCAAAGCTATAATTAACCCAGTGGCAGTCAAGCTCGATCTACCAGCTAACATGCGGATTCACCCCGTTTTTCATGTGTCACTTTTGAAACCAGTGCAACCAGGAACCAGATTAATAAAGCCACCAGAACCAATCCAGATAGATGGGGAGCCTGAATTCGAGGTGAAGACCATTTTGGATTCTAAGATCTCAAAATCAAAACTTTTCTATCTAATTGATTGGAAAGGGTACAGGCCTCAGGAAAGGTCTTGGGAACCCAGCGACCACGTACATGCACCTCGGCTGGTAAAAAGGTTCCATCGGAATTTCCCAAACAAACCGAAACCTCCAGAGGGAACGACCTTGGGGGGGGGGGGAGTGATGTCATGATGCCTACCTCCGGAGCACCAGGCCAGGCCCAGCACCCCCGGGAGCAGGCATCATGCCCCCGGGTAAAAGCCCAGCGGCCCCTTATAGGGGCTCTTTGGACTCTGTCCTGGCGCCGTTGGCGCCAGGCTCATGTTGGACATCAGTCCTGGCGCCAGGCTCATAAAGGAAGGTGTTTTGTGCACTTACCTGATGCAGACCATGCTGCAAGATTCAGGCCTCCCTGAGACCTGAAAGGGACTATTTTTTCATTGGGACTATTTTGCCACTCGGGCGTGGCCAGGGAAGGATACTTACCTGGAACTACTTTGGGGGCTATTTAAGCCACGCCCAGACAGTAGCTCACGCTTCGCGTTGTTCTGCATCCAAGCAGCTGAACGCTCACCGTGTTTGCTCCTGCATCTGGTCTCCAGCCACGCCCGCCTCGATCCTGGAACACCTGTAAGGAAAGAAGAGAAGAGAAAGGTGAAAACCAAGAATTTTATCAAACTTCTTACCTGCATCCGGAATCTTCACGCCAGCGTTCCTGAGAAAAGACTTTCATTTAAAAGCACCGCGTTGCTTGCTGCAGCGCCGCGCTTCACTCACCTGTCCTCGGGAGTTCTTCTGGCTCCACCGCGACTGTCTGCACCGGTCGCCACATCTCTGCGCCTAGGGGAGAGAAGAAGAGACAAAAGCTGAGCAGAAGGAACATATGAGGAAAGCCTAATTTTCCGCCATAACACTTACCGGTCTTCTGTTGGTGGACATTCCTCATTTCGGGTCGGCGCCGCTTCGTTGGCAGGTACCGCACCCCGGCCCCATGGGGGAAGGACAAAAGACATTACTGGAGGAATATAAAGACATTAAGAGGGATCGCCCCCATCGCTAACTCACCTGAGTTTACCATCGGCAATTCAATCCCTCAACGCATCGCCTTCATTCTGCACCTGAAATAAAGGACAGATCACAGGTTAGGAAGGCAACAGAAAAGGAGGCTCAACACTTGAACTTTGTAATCTTCATACTTACGGCGTTCCGTCGGAAAAGTCAAGTGGATTTTGCCAGCGCCATTCTGAAAACCAGTGAAGTAACTGGACAAACACGCGCCCCTGCACCAGAAGCATGATGGAGAGTTCATCCTTTCAAACCATAAGGTGAGCTTCAACCGGGGATTTCGGAGGAAGTTAGAGAAGAACGAATGGGGGGGGAGGGGGGAGCAAGCACACTATTCTGCAGACTGTTAATCCCTTTTCTCATCTGCAGAAGGATGTTCCTACGGGCCAGACAAGCAAGATTTGAGGGTCCTGTTCAGTCGGTGTTCCGAGTTCTGCGCATCACGCTCGAAGAGGCCACAGCAACCCAGACTAGACCAGCGCCTCCGTGGGAGTCAGGTGAGCGTTACAAGCAGTTAAAGGCCATATTTGGCCTTTTAAATGTTGGGTGTTCATACGTGGCAGTTTATGCAGCATTAGTAAAAACCACTATATGATTTATTGAAGCCCAACATACATCCAACAGACTGGAAGGAAGAGCACACACACATGATGCACCACATTTACCAACAGATGACTGAAAGTAGTCCTGTTCAGCACAGAAAGGCAGATATTAAATTAGAAGGGACTCTATGTCCTGGTCCAAAAGCTTTTACATATGTAACTATGGGGACACAAATCCCATAGCATACCATCCACATGTATATACAATTCAAGAGCTGACATTTGCTGCAGAAAAGATTCTGGCTCCAGTAGAAAGGCAGAGGAAATGCACCTTAGCAGCAAATAGAATTATGAGCAGCAGCTACACACACTCTAGTAGTGTAAATGCAAAAGTACTACACTCCAGGTGGGAAACGATGCAAACAGCACAATACATAAAATATCACTATAAACCAGAACTTCTATAAATGTATGAAATGGAATGGTCTCTACAACTCGAAGCAGATGCAGCAGTACCAGACATCCACTTTGGATGTTTGCAAATGTACTATACTGTGATGGGAATGTTGTTCCAGAAGTTGGAACACAGTCTAAGTATTCTGCTACCTGTGCTGATGTAAAAGGGTGATTCAATCATTAAAATGTGTTTGGACACCAGGATTACCAAACAAAATATTTAGGGGATACACCAGCATGGGTTGGTGCACTATATGGCCTCCTCCCGACACTGAAACAAATCAATTCACAAAAGCCATTCTAATTCTGTCCGATTCAGACTATTTAGTACAAGGTTATAATTTTGACTTTCAATGGTGGCAAGCCAACTCATTCAGATATTTTAAAGTCAAACCAATATTGTCAAAATAACTTTGGCAACACGTATGGGACATCAAAAGGGCTAGATCGCTCATTTGGGTTATGCACACAAAAGCACACAGAAAGGATTCTGTGCACAGCGCAGGAAACCCACTTGCTGATCCGTCTGCAAGACAGCAGACTGCACAAAACCTGGTAGCAGTCATAATACGCTCAGCTCCATATATAGATGAGGAAATAGACATATTTTTGGATACATAAAGACCAAAAAGAAACAGGTTAATCCCTCATCGAGCTGTGTACCTCTATTAACATAGCCAAAGGAAATGGTCTACCAAGACTACTCTAATACGTCTGGGTGTGTCAGTCCAGAAAAAAGTAGACACCCCTCAATCATGAGGCAATGTACTTTGTTGGCCGAAGACCAACCGCCTCATGTGTTTAGTATTAGAAATATATAGCCATAAGTTTGACTAAAGTGCGGCCATTTTGAAGTGATTGAAATCGCCATTTTGTTTTCTATCGTTTGCCTCTTGCTTTCTGTTAAAACTGCTTTGCTGAAAACTTATTCTGCTCCACTAGTACATTATTGTTCATGTAAAGGGCAAGGCCGCGAGAGACTTGTTGAAACATAACGCAGCAACCCAGACAGAAATACCCGGTCTCCTCCCTCACAAGTCCTTGGAAGTAAGCAGCGAGGCATTTTAATCAATACACAGGTGCCAGCTAGTCTTGTTAATACAGTAGAAATGTTAGAAGCGAACATTAAATGGCTTGAATTATGCTCTTCTTTGCGGCCACCCTTTCCTGAGCCCTGGAGAGCAAGTTGACCCCCCAGTACACGAATAGAAACTAGGAGATAGCAAGGCCTGGAATGTGTCTCTCCCCTGCACGCAGCTTGCTTGCAGAGAACAGAAACAGTGTGTTCTTATACCAAAGAATTGTGTCTGCAGGCTCATGAAATTGCAAACTGTTGCTAAATAAATGTCTGAAGGTGTCATTTTCGTCACAATTGTCAATCATCGTACCCAATTCAAAGGAAATACATTATGAGGGGTATTGAATGTGTCACCACTGATTGTAAGATGCTTGCTTTGTATATATGTAACTGTTGTACGATTCTCATTCTCTTGCGTCCCCAGGGTCTGGAAACACACGTCACGGGGCGTAGGACCCAGATGGCCAACTGAGACGATTTGCTTTGCAATAAACCCTAGCTTTTGGGAATACAACCTCGTGTCTGGCGTATTAGTTTGTGTGTGGTGATTGTGCCTTGTTTCCATATGCGAGGGCCCCTCAGGGGCCCCTTCAAGATGGCGCCCGAATTGGGACCCTCCCCCACTTGTTGCATCATGTACGAGGGGCCCCTTCAGGTGGAGGATCTGCAAGCATAGGTCACAAGAATATGACCCTGACCCTCAGTCATCTATTGAACAGAAAAAAAGGACAAATGAGCCATCAACCATATGCACTCTACCCTTACATTGTATGTACTGCTTATGAAATTCAATGCAAGGAACAGACACCACTCTTGATTAGTTTTCAAAATATATCTTATTGTTCTGGTATGCCGCCGACACATGTCTCGACCCTTAGACACAGGTCGTCCTCAGGACTTATCTATACCATGCATACAAGGGAAAACAATTGTTTGCAACATAATAATGGAACAGATGATAATGTATTGACATATAACAAAAGAGTATACATTACCATAAAATGTGTATGGTCCAATTGAACAGTTATATCCATCACAATTTATGTAACACAAATGATATGTCGATTCTCAGCATGGATTGCAGCAGGGAAAAAGGCGGAAAAGAAAAAGACAAGAGCAATATTTGACATAGAATAAATACCCTAATTCATTAGTACATGACTCAGAGCAACAGTCACGTGTGTGTTCATCACTGCGGCACCTGCACCCAATGTGATGCTTGGAATATGTGACACGTGCTTATAGCATGCTTGCTTAAAAATGGGCACATTGTGGATATTCTCCAATTAAACCCTTCTATGTAAACAATTGGTGTTAACTCATGCTTATCATGCAACTAAGATTATTTATCGAAAATTGCGATTCAGAAATTATCAAACCATCTTGCCGTCATGGCACCTAATATCTCTTCACAACGTTTACTGACTCCATAAACTGATAATCCTATGAGATAATGTGAACATGCTATCACTTGGCTAACTCACCGCCCATAATGTGATGCAAACCAACAGCATGGGTTTCCCCTTTATATCAAAACACACCTTTTTGTACCATCATCATAGTATATTCTGTATGGGTTCCTGTACTCTCGTCCTGTACTCCTAGAATAGCCTGTGCAATTTCCTAATAAAGGAATGGCACTAAACCCTTTGTGAGGGGATGTATGTTCTCGACATCCGGTGACTGGCTTTTGGCTCGCTAGGGCTTTATTCTGTCTCTTTCAGATCATCCGTTGGTCTGTCCTAGAGCCAAGCAAGACACTCTTCAGCCAGAATTCACACACAGGGATGCACCCGCTGAAGAAATAGCAGCAGCATTAACCAACTAAACAGAATGCATAAAGGAATAGCTGAAGTGTGACGAGAAGATATGAATGTTTAGGCACAGACGGACACAGACTGCAAGGGACAGACATACACGCATACTGAGAAACAGGAACGACAGCAGTCAAACAGGAGGTGAGAGTCTGGCACAGAAAACAGCCACATATAGACAATGCCATTATAGGATAGACAGGCTGGAGGCTTGTTAAACAGGTGAAAACACCTTTGAAACATAGAGATGACATCACCCTTTAGGTCCAGAGATCAGGCTGGCACAATTTCAATGCAACTGCTCGATGCCAGAGAAGTTGCAGAGCTCTCATGGATTGCTGAACAGATGGAACAATAAAGGTAGATCTGCTGAAAAGCAAAAGTGAGGTTTATGAACATGACACGGCTGTCATCACAGCAGATGTGAGAAGAGAGGCATGTACGGATTACATCCCTTCCCCTCCCGAATGCCTGCTCTGTTTAACTTCCAGGCTGGCAGAACCAGCAAGACGTTAAGTCCCATTGAAAAATACAGAGATGTTTTCCTTTGCTTATTTGCAAATATATTGACTCTCTGTTAAATATTCTGCATTATTTGCCTTCAAACTCCCCCCTTCCCCATTTTCTCTGCACTCTGGTGAAGCATTGCCTTTGGCGCTGCAGCCCACAAATCATCCATTTGTGACAATTCACCCTTCATATTATGTTATCATTACGAAAGAGCTGCGGTCTTGCCAAAAATGCCAATTCTACTGTGGCAGGAAATTTCAAAATTCTTATGGGGAAGAGTTCTGGAGGTGCAAGAGAAATCGTATACATATTTAGAGGCTTTACATAACCTTCCTCTACTTTTCAGGGCACTACCTTGGACCCAGGGAGTGTAACCTCCTCTTATATTCTCAGTCTCCATTAATTTTGTTTGTATTCAAGTAGTTCAGTCCATGAATATAGTCTGTTCCACACGAGTTGCTTTAAGCTCAGCATGTATTCCTTGACTGGCCTGTGCAATACCTAAGGCGTGAAAACTGGCTTATGATGCAAAGATGTAGGATGTGTAAAAAATCCGTCATTGCTCATTTTCAGGTATGCTGTGTCCACCAATGTATCTGCTTCTGAGACAGAGCTAGCCAAAAAGGGCATGACGCATCTACTTGGACCTCATTTGGGAGTTGTTAGGGGTTCCAACTGCAAACCCTGGCAACACACATGCAACCCCTGGCACTGCCTTTGCGACCTCTTGATATGGGGCAGGGTTCGGATTTCAAAAATAAAAAAATTCTGTTTCAGTTTTCCGCAAGGGAAATTATTTATTTTTGAATTCACTCAGAGTGACTTTAAAAAGAAATTATTTCATTTTGAAATCTGAACCCCCCTCCTAGGATATGTAACTCTTCGGCTCCCAGGCTCTGCGGTGCATGACAGGAACTAGAGCTGGTTCCTTGCATGCATGCTGGAGCCTGGGAGTCAGAGGTATGCCTGCAGAGGAGGAGCAACAGATTCAAGGAAGTTTAGGAAATGTATTTGTTTAAGTGGACCGCCCACATGGTCGCTGTTCTCTCTCCTTTCTCCTCTTTTCCCATTAATGGTGGCACCCAGTGGGAGGTCCTTGTGGCCCCCTGCCAATCCTCCAAGAACATCATTAATGTCTATCTTAATGGTACCGTCATGATCCAAGGGCTCTCAGCCCAATCTCCTCCGTCTTGATAGGCGTCTCCTATATCTCATCGATTTCCTCCCTTCTCCAGCCACTCCTAACACCTCTTTGGCCCCTCTGCCACCTCCTTCCTCCTCTGCGACCTCATTGGCACCCACCTCCTCCTCTACTCTGGCCCTTATATAAACTCTGCTGGGTGTACCTCACTCCTGCACCCCACCCTGGAAGCCTTTCAAATGTGGCAACCTGCTCCATGTAGCTACTCTCAACTCTTTCTCTGCTCTCAAACATTCCTCTGACATCTGCCACCTCCTCTAAGACCTTGACCTGGATGTCCTCGCTCTCACTGAGACATGGTTCATGGCCAGCTCTTTCAGTAGTTTTGACACTCTCGTCCCTGAGGGCTAGAAGATCCTCTCCAAGCCCAGAACTAACCGACCCAGAGGTGGAGTGGCCCTGATTTTTCTGAAGTGGGTCCCTGCTTATGTCATCCCTATGCAGGCCTACTCCGCCTTCAAATGCCTAGTCAGCAGGCTCTCTATCTCTCCTGGCCTCTCTCTGACTGTGCCATCTGACCAGCTCACCATTTTCCTGTCGGAATGGGCTGACCGCTCTTCTTCTCTCCTTGCCTCGACCTCTCAACTTCACCTCCTCAGATACCTCAACATCCACCTGGATCCTTCTAATCCCTCCTTTGGGCTGTTCCACAACCTATGCGATTCTCTCTCCCTTTCTATTCTACCCTCTGGTCCGACACACTCTGCAGGGCACACCTTGGATGTTCTCATCTCCTCAGACATCCCCATCTCTAACCTCTCACCACTCTTTTCTCTTGTACTGACCACTTTCTGCTCTCCTCTAACCTGAAACTTCTTGCCCCTCAGGCAAGGCCTATCCCAGCACTGCCACCTTCCTTCTCAGTCATTCGGCCCATGAAACATGTGTCAGTGGATGCCTTTGCCTCTACTTTCTCTGCTCCTCTACACCTGCAGCAGACTCACACTCTGACTCAGCCCTCTCTAACCTGCATCTTTCTATCTCAAACACTCTGGACATCCTTGCCCCTGTCATGAGAGTCTGTCTAAAGCCTACCACCAAGTGCAACTCTTGGTACAACTCTGACCTTGCCACCCTGAAACGCAAGTGCAGGGTGGCTGAGAGAAGTGGAGAGTTTCAGGCGCATCCTCTGACAAACTGGTCTGCCGCCTGCGCCAAAGGCAATACAAACTCTCTGTCCTCTCCAAGAAAATGGTCCATATCCAAGCCTGTATCTCTGCTGCCTCTACCAACACAGCCAAACCCGTTAAAATCTGTAAGGAGCTGACCAGTCCTATTGCAGTCTCCACCTCTCCTGTTCCCTCCCAGAACCTCTGTATGCCTCTGTGCTATCATTTCACCACTTAAACCGAGGACAGCCTGTGCTCGCTTTCCTCTTTCTCTCCCTCTCTAAGGCCCCCTTTGGCCACCTCTCCTTCTCCTCCTCCTTTTTCTTCCTTCACTCTGACAACAGCTGACAATGTCTCTAGACAAGTCCGATCTGCGAAAGTGTTGTCCAAACAGGTACTCCTTTCTCCTCCAGAACCATCAAGAACCACATTGCCACCCTTGCTCCTGCCTTGGTTGATTTCTGCAATCACTCTTTCACCACTGGATCTTTTCCCTCTCTCCTCAAGAACTACCGTGTGCACCCCCTCCTAAAAAAGCCTTCTGCTGATCCTACATGTACAGCAAAACTATTGCCCGAATTCTATCATTCCCTTCGTATGAAAACATCTGGAAAAGCTGGCCATCTCCCATCTTACCCTCCACACTAAATCTGTTGGCTGCCTCCATGAACATCAGTCTGGCTCCAGAGGCATGTAAACTGCTCTCCTGATCACCCATGAAGATCAGCTCTCTAACCTTGACTCTAGCTCTCCCTCTGTCCTCATCGTCCTTGATCTTTCCTCTCCCTTTGACATGGTCATTCACGCCACCCTGATCAACCGACTCTGTGTGAGCTTGGGCATCATGGATCAGGCCGTGGTATGGCTTGACCTCCTTCGTCTTGGACTGTCCTTCCCAGGTCCAACTTGGGTCCTTTCTCTCCACCACCTCTCTCCACATGTGATGTCCCCTAGGGCTCTATCCTCTCACCCTGGCTCTTCAATGTCTATTTGGTCCCTTTGGTCCATCTGATCACCAGATTCTCTTCAAGCTTTCAGTGTTATGCAGATGACTCAGCTCTCTTTCAGGCTTCCCTCGGCCTCCTCTACTCCCTCGCTCATTGTGGACTGTCTATCCGCGATCCAGGATCGGTACACCACCAACGATTCTGCCTTACTGGGTATCAGGTAATATTATCCCCACCAATAATATCGAAAAATATATGGTCGGCGGGAACAGCCATAGGTGATATTATTAGTGGGGATAATTTTTAGGGAAAAAGGGAGCGGGGGCTGCATAAGTGTCCCCCACTCCCTTTAATAATAATAATAATAATAATAATAATAATTTGGCATTTATATAGCGCTACAAACCCTCAGGTATCTGAGCGCTGCTTATTATTACCCACGGTGTGTGGTGCTCATTTATCGACCTCGGAAGGATGAAACGCTGAGTTTGGCGCTGCTGGGATTCGAACCTGCATTCGCAGGCTCTGCACTGATGTCAAAGCGAGCGCTCTACTCGCTGTGCCACTTAAAATAATATGGGGTTGTGCGTGTCCCCCGCAGGTTGAATGGGTTAATATCACCACAAAAATATGGTGCCATTCTTGTATGGCGATATATTTGCAGGGATATTAACACATGGAACCCCTTAGTGCCAGTAAGATGGAGATCCTTCTCATTGGGACCCCTGCTCCGTCTTTCCCTCTCTCATTCTTGCCGCCCTTCTTGGGACCTCTACCCTTGCCTTACTTTGAGGCAAACAACCTTGGCATTACCTTCAACTCCACTCTCTCCTTCTCTCCTCACATCATGGACCTTGCCAATAAGGCTCACTTCCAGCTGCACCTCCTCAGAGGTATTATACCTTTCCTCACTTTCCCCCAGAAGCTCATTGTCTCCAGAGCCCGGCTCTATTCAGGCTGGACTACTGCAGCTGCTTCTTTCTAAATATGCGTACCTCTACTCTTTTCCCCCCTGCAACTAATCCAGAACAGGACTACAAGACTTATCCTTGGCCTCAAGCCCAGGGACAGTATCTCTCCAGCCCTGAATTCCCTCCATTGGCTCCCGGTGGCTGCAAGGATCAAGTTCAAGATCCTCTTTATCCTTCCTCAAGGCTTTCTGGGGCTTGGGCCTGCACTACATCCAACTCTATCTTCCGAAAAACACCTTTCTTCTAGAGCCCTTCATTCAGCTACCTCCAACTCTCTGAGGGTAAGATGTTTTTCCAGGCAGAGAGTGAGGGGTAGATTGCTCTCTTCTGAAGGTGCGTCCCTGTGGAATGGTCTCCCTCCAGCTCTCAGACTTCAGCCCGACCAAATAAAGTTCTGGAAGCAGCTTAAGACCCTCCTTTGCTCCCCTGCCTTCTCTCTCTTGCTCCCTTGCTAACTTACCTGTCTGCTACACCTACTGGTTGTCTGGTTCCCTCAAAGTCACACTGTGTACCAGGCTCTTCCTTGACCAGTCTTCCCTTGCACTGCTTCTTAGCCAACTGCACACATAGGGGCTGTAACTGTAACCCTTACAGCCCCCTGCCTCCTTGCATTAACACAGAGCTGTGTTGCCCTTGATGCACTTATTCAGAGCCATGCTCCCCTGATCACACTTCTCCCTCTCCTCTCCCTTGCACTGCCCCTCTTCCTCCCGTTGCACTTGTATTGTCTCACTTGCATGACCCGAATGACACAAGGCCTAGTAGGATTGTTTGTCTTGTCATCCTTATGCCTTCCCTCCCTTGTCTTGTGGCACCTAGAAACACTTGTGCACACGCACGTTATAAATGCCATATCATATCAAATGTAAAAGTGTGTGTGTGTATATTTATATATCATGTAATGTATGTGTGTGTATATATCATGCAATGTGTTTGAATGAGTGCATGATGTATGGGTGGGTGCATGTGTGAGTGAATGGTGAATGAGTGCATGTGTAAATGAACAAGTGAATGTGTGTGCTTGTGTTAGATGCCTGGATTACTTTCTGGTAATCTTCATTACTCCTAGCCACACTCTTCCTCATCCAAGTACTTGCCTATGAAGCACCTTGCCTCATACATAAGTACTGCAAGGAGCAAGAGGGACAAGGAGGTAATGCTGTTCCAGGGAGATGATTTTGGGAGTTGGAGAAGGAGCATGGGAGGAAGAGGGGACATGTGGGTAGGGTGCTGCTGGAGAGGCATGTACTCATACATAATGGTTGTCAATGATACTTACCATACCTTGCACTTCATCTCTGGCTCACCCTCAAGCACAGTCACCCCAGCATCTACCCCACTACCCTCTTCCTTGCTTCACTTGCACATTCTGAATACTCAAAAGACATAGTAGGTTTGGCCGCCCCTTCCCCCACTGCAATTTTCTTTTGTATACTTTTAATTGTACTGCAATCCCATGTTCCCTCCCTGTTGCCCTGTGGGTGCTTTGAAAAAGAATGTATTTGCTGTATAAGTGCCTAACAAGCAAACAATAAATAAATACATGTATTAGTGGCTAGACTGGCATTTGGGTACTGCCATTGTAGCAATTTTCTATTGTTCTGTGGCATACTTTCAGGGCATATACAATGAAGTAAGCATCATAAGTGTTATTACGTGACTAGTCTAGAATTTTGGTGCAGCGAGTCTATCCATCTTTTACTGTTACTTGACATTTTGAACTGGTCATCTCTGATAAAGCAATATTGAAAAGTTTAATTACCTGGCTAGACTTGCCTTTGGGTGCAGCATTTCCTTACTGTAGCATGGTATATTTGTCTGGGCATCCATGATAAAGTAAGCATGATAAGTGTTATTTCATGGTTAGATTGACATTCTGGTGCAGCCCAGCTAGGTATGCCTTACTGTTATATGGCATTATTTACTGTGCATCAGCAAGGCTACAGCAAACATGATAAGCATTATTACGTGTCTGGCCTACATTGTGCAGCCAGTTTTTACATGTTTTCTTATTGTGGCATTTCATTTTTGACAGCAAAGCGGTAAGATAGCTCAGCAGGTTACGGGCTCACTGGTGCGATCTACTTGTGATTGGCAGGTTCGAATTCCAGCAAGGCCAATTTAGCCTATCATTCTTCTGAGATTGATTGATAAATGATTGCTAACTTTGGTTGGGAAGATAATTGTATGTAAATATGTGCTATGAATAGTGCTTTGGTAAAAGCGCTATATAAATAACAAATCATTGTCATGAATCAAAGCATTAATGCTCCTGTGCACTGTTGGTGACTTGCATCTATTGGATTTTTTGATACTGTAATTTCGCAGCAACTGGAAATATAGAGGCTTTACTCATCACATAATGGCCCTCATTACGACCCTGGCGGAAATCGCGGTGCAAAATGCACCATGGAGCACGGCGGAAAGCTGCCGATAGCGCCATGGGGGTTGGCGGATTTTCCGCCCCATTCCGACCTTGGCGGGGCGGTAAATCCCCATTCCCCATTTTACCCTTCCCCATTCCCATTTTTGCCCCATAGGGTATAATGGGAGTGGGGAAGGCGTTAATTACGCCACCGTAAAATATGGTGGCGTAATTAACAACAAGGTCCCGTAGCGCCATGGATTTCTCCGCCCGGAAAAACCAGGCGGAAAACGCTCCATGGCGCTACGGGAACTCGTAGTAGGGCGGACGGGTCCGCCGCGAATAACGCTGGCGTAAACCCACTCCGCCAGGGTCGTAATGAGGCCCAATGACAATACCTGACATGCAGATATAATTGGCCTAATATGTTATGTGTTACGTTATGTTATCGATTTTGTAGCATCAGGTACAGTGCAACCGACACCAAAAGGCAACCTGGCAATACAAGACTATCAAAAACACCTATATTGGCCGGGAATTATCATAAAAGCAGGGTTTTCAATGACCGTCTAAATTGCAGATGAGCCACAGTGGATCGCAATATATTAGGCATAGCATTCCAATGTTTGGCAGCCATCACAGAACAGGAGCGACCTCCAATTTGGACAAACTGAAATCTAGGCGCAGAAATAATAAATCTGTCCCAGAGTGCAGAGGGTGACAGGGAACATAAGGACGAAACTTAAGTTGCAGTTACTCAGGCCCCACAGCATAGAAAGCCCTATGTACAAGAAACATGGATTTTAAATGCACCCACTTGGCCAGAGGGAGCCAGCGAAGATCACAAAGAATTGGAGGGATATGATCCCTAAAAAGGAGTGCAGGTGGCTAGCCGAGCAGCAGAGTTCTGCAGAATCTGCAGGCATTGGACCAGAAATGCTGATTGGGCCAGGTACAAAGAGTTACAATAGTCGATACGACTATAAGTTCTTAAGGCTGCCAAAGAATGTGACCAAGAAAGAACCACCCAGAAATCTCAGCAGTAGAAAGACGACTGAGCAGGATGGAGTGGTCACAAGTATCAAACGCAGCTGAGAGATCTAACAAAATCAATGTTGCCACTCCACCCTGATCAGAAATGAGTGTCAAATCATCCAGCACTGAGACCAAAACAGTTTCAGTACCGCGACCTGGCCTGAACCCTTACTGAAAGGCATCAAAAAGACCTGTGTCTTCACAAAACCTCCCAAGCAGGGGGGGGCAACCAGTCACTCTAGCAACTTCATACAGAAAAGGAGGGGGGAAATAGGGCAACAATTTGCAGGAATCAGAGGATCAAGAGAAGGCTTTTTGAGCAATGGAATAACCCAGGCATGTTTCAGGTCTGAGGGATCAGACCTGTGGAACAGGAATGATTGATTGTGGGCACAACATTGGTGGAAATTGAGGGTAGAATTTCTTTCACAATATTTAGAGGAATAGCATCAACAGGTGAATCAGTGACCGAACAGGATGGAAAAGTGTCCGACAGGGATACTGAAACAGCCAGAAACACCACCAGCTGATGATTACTATTGGTAATATCACAGAATGCGGCCCTATCACAGAGGGAGTAGGAAGAGTGCCATTTACATTCTGCTTGCCTAAGTATAAGGCAAAGTAGCTTATGATCATCATTAAACCAAGGTTCCGAGGGCCGACCCCGAACTCTGAGGTATTTCAGGGGGGTCGCCATATCAGCTCCAGTAGTAAGTATCTGAGATAAGGAGGACAGATCCAAACATGGAGTGGCAAGGCACAACTCATTAATATGAGCAGCAATCTGAGAGAAGTCAGTTGACTGCCAGTTGCGTTTCCACACAGTCCGATTGCCAGATGTCGTAGCACAGTAATACAAATGTATACAAAGGGAATGATCCGACCAGGTGACCTTGTGAGCGGTAGCAAATGAAATATCAGTGATCTTAGCAAAGACTAGATCTAGACAATTACCTAAATTATGGGTAGGTTCAGACACAAGTTGTACCAGCGACAAATCTGCCAAGGGTGCAATAAAATTGGAGATTGCACTATCAGAGGGGTCATTACACCTATAGTTAAAGGCACCAGCAAATTAGTGTATTATAGCTGAACAGAAGCCACATGGCTAACAAAAGACACAGTAAAAGCAGAGTCAAAATGAGGGGGATGATATACAACATGAAAGTGAATGTGCACTAGGAGAGCCTCAATTGTGTAGTTGAGCATCAAAGGAATGGCTGCAGATTTAAATGTAGACTCGAAAATAAAAGCAACGCTGCCACCAGGGCAATTGGAGGCACAATCAGACCGTAGTATATCATAACCATCTGGCAGCATGGTAACTACAGCAGGTCCATGAGAATCCGATAGCCACGACTCTGTGAGCAGCAAACAAGCAGGCTTCAGGTCTAGCAAAAGATCAAAGCAATCAGAGGCATGAACCACCAAAGATCTAGCATTACACAGCATGCAGTGCAGTTGGGTCAGATAGGAAGGTGGTGGCACAGCATACTCACAGAAGGGAGGGGGGCAGGAAAAGACACTGCCCAGCCCCCTGTCCAGAGCCAGCACAGGCCGAGACAGGCTTATTTTGTTCACCCCTTTGGCGCGCATTAGGTGTGCCCGCTGCACCCATCTGCTGTACTGCCGGCACATAAGTGTCGGCCGGGAGATCACGTGACCATGTAGAGCACGGAAAGGAAAAATAGACTCCCTGATAAGCATTAGAGGAAATCTCTCCTGAACTAATTACACAGACATTTCTTAACATTCTATTCACAATGAAAACGATTCAGTTGGAGTTTAGAGGGTGGGGAGGCAGACACACAATTAGAATAAAAGTACTAAAAGAACTCTAAAAAAGATTTCAAAGTGAAACAAAAGGAGCAATGACCTAACGGCAGCTTTTAAGTCAGGTTGGAAGTAACTGGCCATACAATACTGAAGTGGCACAGCTTTAGCAGTGCCTCGGTTTATGTTAATTCTATTGGGTAAAACGGTATCATATCATGACCCCATCCAGGGCATATGAAAGCAGCACCCTTGTAAAATGTGATTGGTATCTATTGTGTATCTAATGTGGTAGTCTGCTTTAGTACCTATTTAGTATTTTCAAAATGGATCATTTATGTACTTTTTTTTACGCCCGCAAACCACGCCTGGTGATGTCATCAAGGTTGATGAGGAACTAATACATTCAAAGGTCATGTGACATCACTTCCTGTGATGTCATCGGATGTGTGATGTCACGTCCGCTACCGTAGGGATTTTGGTGAATCAACGTCCCTGCATATTTACTGCCTGTGCAGAACCTTTGGAACTAGATTTGTTCTCACATATTGGCACACTTTGGATTGTGCAGGAAGACAGTAGCCAGGCCTGTTATTGATTATAGATTTCTAGTAAGATTCCCATATAGTGCTGACTCCACATGAATGCACAATTTATATGTGTTCTACGTATCATGTGACTTTTGCACACAGAATACATATCCGGGAATGTATTCTGCATTGCTCCATGCTGATACAATCATATGTTTAAATGCCATTCAATAGATTTTTTTTCCTTCAGTTTAAAGGCTTTTAAATGAGTAAATGTGCTAGAGTGATCAGTTGATCACTCAGTGCAGATCTTCCCACAGAACCATAGGTAACAGAATGCATTCTGCCTCACTCATTACAGGTGACTCTCAATGTCCCATCAAATGCACTCTGCCCCAGTGAGTGCTGAGCTCCTTCATTACAAATCATAATGCTTCGCAGAGTACAGTAGTCTCAAAGGAATCAAATTACAAATGTAATTCTGTATCACTCAGAAAACATCCCGTCTCACTGAGTACAGTGACCACAGTATTACATGTCCCAGAACTCATCTCATATTGCCCCTCACAAATGTTCTCATGGAGACACATATCCCAGAATTCGCCCTGCCTCATTCAATAGAAACACTGCAATTGGCTACATATTTCATGAAACCCTGGGCTCCAAGCGAAGGAGCTTGAATTGATGATGATGGATTCAGTGCTGCCTGTAACGCTTACCTCTGGTGCCCTGCAGGAGTGCTTGGTCCAGACTGTCGACGTGTGGCACTTGACTTGACTCTATGCTGCTCACTCCAAACCACTCCCTCCCCTCTGTCGCACTGTAGGATTAGTCACCAAGTGGACAGTATGGTCGAGAGTGATTTGGTATGGTTCTTGGACTGCTAGGATGGTTATTGGACCCCTCTGGATGAACCTAACGACAGGGAAATATATGAGATCAACAACTGTGTAGCCACTCTTCCCCACCTTCTTCCCTATTGCCTTCCCTGGGATATGCTGACTGGCAATGCTATCTCTTGCTCATCTTAATGGCACTTTGTAGGCTTCGTCTCTCTCCAGTTTTCTCACTGGATTTGGTGGCCCAGTCCTGCTGCGGCGCACTTGAAGCCTTGGGTAAGTGTTCAATCTGTCTCTCTGGGTTTGCAGGCTTAATGTCTGTTCTGCACATCTTAATTACCCTGCAGCACTTTACACTCTTCCTTTGCTGGTTCCCCTGCTTCTTCAGCATATTATAGTTAATGTGTGTTGTTTACATCAGGGGAGTTGCTAGGTCTGGAAAAGACCCGGGGCTAAGCTGATGTCGGAGCTGTCGGGATTGGGGGCTAGCTAGTCTTTTGGCTGTAGCTCCTGAGATTCTATCCGGGGCTACAACCAAAAGACCAGGGGCTATAGCCCCCTTAGCCCCCCCCTAGCAACGCCTCTGGTTTACATGCTGTGCACATTGGGATACATTGTTCGCAGTGAGAGACACGTGTTTCTTTCTCTTACTTTTCAGGTCTGGAGCTGCTGCAACGAAGTCTGCCGGGCCGTGATGAACAGCGGGAGCCCCGACACAGAGGATGTGCAAGAAGGTCCAGAACGTTGGATTGCTGGTATGCGGTAGGTGAAACTGGTTGGAGGGAGGAGCGGAGGCAAAGCATTGTGCTCCAATCTAACCTTTAGTGTTCTTTTACCCTCCCTTTATCTTTCAGGAGCTGCTGGAGAGTCGCGATGGATCAGGAGCTGCTGGAGGGCTGCCATGGAAATGGAGCCATGGAACTGCCTGAAGAAGTCCTGGTGCAGCGGAGGTATGTATGTAGACCCTTGGGCTAGTCTAAACGGACGAGTTAAATCTGATGCATGTGGACTGCAGGAATCAGAACGGCAAGTGTTACGCTGCCTCGATGTCACAGCCAGAGAAAATGCTAAGCACTGGGTGTGGCCCAGGGCAGGGCTTATATAGCCCTGGGCTGCACCCAGCACCACTAGACCACCAGGGATCTTCTCGGTATGGATTCTTAGGGTCCATCTTGGTTCCAATTAGGCAACCAAATCTGGGGGCCATTTTGGTAGTGGCTGATACTGTCGTTTGGCTGCCAATGTGAGCAAACTGCTGCCTACACCAGCCAGCAACCCTTGTAGCCATGGCCTGCCCTATTGTATGTGCCTGCACCATGTTAGGCATTATGACACTGCCACACCTACCTATAAATCCAGCCACTCAGTTTTGCTTTGATTTAGGGCTGGGATGTATGCAGGGAGTAGCTCATCACACACAAGGTGACTTGTGCAGATAAAGTAGGAGGAGTTGGTCAGTTTTTGGGGATCCCAGTTAGCATTGCATCCATCATTCTTGCCACATGGACTCCTTCAAAGCAGAATGAACATTAAACCACGAATTAAATGATGCAATGCACAGAACCACCAAAAATGAAGGGTCCCCGTTCTACTGTCATCACATGGCTGCTTTTTTCTCTATCCAAAGTGCCTTATTGATACATTCTTTTTGTTCCAGTTGCACTATCTTTGGATGGAGATAATGTTATTTTTCAGCCAGACATAAAACGTATAGAAGATCATTAGAAACTAGTGTGAAAGTCTGTGTACACGGGCCAAAGTGCGTAAAGAAAGAAATGTTCAGAGTGTTGATACATTATGTGGTGTATTTGATTGTCATTGATTGCAACTCATGTTAATTGAAAACACATGTTTTGTTTTAATTAACACAGTAGGACCACTATATATCCTAAGGCAACAGTTCCCTCTAGCAGTGACAACAGGTGAAGCGGGTAGTCAGATACAGAAGATAGAGTGGGTTTTCATTTACCCGATAGGACCACTGTATATCCTAAGGAAACAGCTCCCTTTAGCCGTGACAACAGGTAAAGCGGCCAGTCTCTATGACTACATTGGACAAACATTGATATTGATATTTTATTTGTATCATGCTCATACACAAGTGTTTCAGAGCGTGACAAGGCAAGGGAGGGGTTCAAGGGAGAACAAAAAAGAACTATCTTACTAGGCCCAGTGACATTGAGAACGCTCAAGTGCATGGGAGAGGGAAAAGGGAAAAGTGCATGGAAGGGGGGAGAAGTGGAAAGTGGTAAGCAAAGGAAAACATATAAATAATAAATAAATAAATAAGAAGCAACAAACAGTGGTAGTGCAGCCAGCAAGTGGCAAGTGCTAGGGTTAAGGCAACAGACAGGGTGTGTCTGGTAAGTGCAGAAAAAAGGAGGGAACTGTATGGTTACAGATACAGACCCCAGTGCAATGGATTGGCAGCAGGCAGTGTGGGTGAGTGGCAGGGTGAGCAGGTACCTGGGCCCAGAAGTCAGAGGGTAGGCCTGGTGCATAGTGCCGGTAGAGAGCAGATCAGCAGAGGAGGGGTGAAGGCAGAAGCAAAGAGGAACGTCTTGAGGTGCTTCTGGAACCGCAGAGGGTTCTCCTCAAGTTTCAGAGTGGCAGGGAGGCTGTTCCAGAGGGAGGCCCCAGAAGAAGACAGATCTACCCCAAGCTTGTTTCTTTGATAAACTATTGACCCTGAGGGAGAGGTAGAGGAGGAAAGAGCTTGAGAGGGGAGGTATTTATGGAGGGACAGCTGAAGTTATTTTGGACCTAGGCCCCAGAAAGCCTTGTGGACAATGCAAAAGGGTTTTGCATTTAATCCTTGCGTACACTGGGAGCCAGTGGAGAGATTTCCGGCCTGGAGAGATATGATCCCAGGGCTTGAGGCCAAGGACAAGTCTCGCAGTTTTGTTCTGGAAAAGTTGCAAAGGGCGGAGAGTAGAAGCAGGTAGATTTAGAACAAAGGCTGCTACAATAGTCCAACACAGAGAGAACCTAGACTAGGGAGACAGTGAGCTTCTGGGGGAAGGAGAGGAAAGGAAGAGTACATCTGGCCTTTTATTATGTAAGGATACCTGTGAAAGAAAACAAGTGGGTGTTGAAACAAAGGAAGACAACGCTCTATGCTGAGAATTGTGCTAATGATTACACATTAAAAGTGACTCGAATTGTGAGCACCTTCAAAGAATATCGTAGACAAACCAACACAAGATTTTTAAAGGTAGATACTCCACATAGGGGAAGGACTGCATGTCCTAGTATGAGGAGAAACTAAAGCACTGCAGACTGTGGATAGGACCAGACGTATTCTCAACAGGGCAGGTCATAAGTATAACTCCACAGGTGATTGATAGCTGAAAGCTCGATACATTTCTTCTGAAGGGGGAAGATCAGTTGCTGTAGTAATACATTCCAATTGCAAAAACATATGTAGTTTGACGATTTTGTACTTCACGAAATTGCAAAATGCTCCCTTTTCTTTATCGAACACAAATTGGCACATTGTTCCCAGAAGGCAGATTTTAGTCATGCTTTTCTCGCAGAAATGTATTTGTGTTTTATATTCTCCAGAACAAATGTGTCCATCATTACAATTGCGCATGTAGTTATGCCAAATACCAAATCTGCGTTAAGCCTTCAGCAACAGTGTGAGCGCACTTTATGATGCAGCTGGCAATGTTAGTCAAGTACAGAGCTCGGTTTGTTTTGTACTTAAGAGCTATTCCCCAGTGTTACCTTTTGTGGCTTTAGCCTTGTTAGGTTTTATTTGTATTCTCTGCTCTGCTTCAAAGCATTGTTAGTTGATTGTGCTGTACCTTTACTAGGGTTATTTAATTTGCTTACTTTCCTTTTTCATTGGGAGCTCAGAAGGAACGAGATAACCCTTGAAAGGAGAAAGGTACTCTATTTTTGTTAAATTGATATACCTGACGCTAGGCCTGCCCATGGGAAGCCCACAATGTTGCTATAAGGAGGAGGCATGTCTCACCCAATATATGGCGTGTCACCAGTCTGAAACTCTGCAGTGGATCTAGCCCGTGGAACAGCGTAAGGCATTGTGGATGGCAGTGGTCAACCACTTAGTGCAGAAACTGGAGTGCAGCACATTGTGCAAAAGGCCCGGCAGCAGGAGGATGATATTGTAGAGTTGCTTGTAATGCTGCACATGAAGTTACGTGTGAAATCCTCACCACCAACAAGTGCTTTAGCAGCAAGCATCGGTAATTGAATTCTATTTTCCACACTTTAGAATCTGAAATAAGATAGAAACCATCCCTAAAGACGTATATTCGATCAATTTGATAAACAAGAAGTCAAACGCAGGGTTAATCTTGCTTTAAACCAGATGTGTTAACCAATAAACAAGGGGATATTTAAACATGGAGTTAAGCAACGGATTAAAGGACTGCTTTAAAAAGGATTAGATGGGTTCATCAATCATTAAACAATGAGGGCTAAACATTAAATAAAGAAGGGATTACACAAAGGATTAAATCACACATTAAATGGTTGTTTTACCAAAGGTTAAATAGGAAGCTGAACAAGAGTTTGTTCATTGCACATGCCTTAGTTCTGTTCCTATATTATTTATTTCTTCAGTCATAGCAATGGTAATGCGCCAAGTGGAAGTGACACTTCTGTAATTTCAGGGAAGCACTGCGTGTGAGGGAAAAGAAGGTTGCTGAGACGAAAGGGATGGAGGCCTATTTTCTGCACCCTCAAGCCAAGAAACAGGAAACTAGCACCTGACAACAGCAGACCAATCTTGCTGCTGAAGATTATTCGTGTCAGGGGACCCATCGTAAACGCTGTTTCCCATCACACTGCCAGAAACATAGGTGTAATGAACGGAGAGATAGAGATGCAGTTAGACTGACCAATTGTGCACACATAGCTGAATTAGCACCCCAGTGTTGCATTTGGATGTGAATATAGGTGTGGGGTTCAAATTCAGCCCCAAGACAAATAAGTGAAATGCCCTGGCCACGTTGGGCCTAAAATTGCAAAGCCTTGATCACATTGTGGGCTGGCAGGCTCAAAGGCCAGCATGACAATTTCAACATATCAATGTTCCTACTGAATTCAAAAGGATTAGGCAGAAATAGCCAGAAAACATCTTACTAATAGCAGAGAGAAACCATGGAAATGTATGCACATCTTAAACAAGAAATATGGAAAAAATTAAACTATACTGCAGAATTTAAGAAAGGGGTGCCTTGTTAAAACTGCTTTAAAAGAAACCGTGAGAATGAAGAAGCTAAACAAAATGTATTTTGGATTTCAACACATTAGTATAAGTCCCATGTAGAAAAAGTTAGACTGTAAAAGCCTCATTGTTTTGCTGTTTATAGGAAATGAATGAAGAGCTCTGCTTATCTCCAAGATCTTTCTATAGAAACACTGGGTAAACCCATAGGACATGTTCACCTTCCCCATCACATTAAGCCAAAAGGTCAAGCCCTGCATCTGCTCTTTGTCTGAAAGAAGATCTCCTTGAAGATCACAAACCCATGAAAATAGGCAGAGTTTGTGCTGGACAAAGGGTTTAATGAGGTAAACATCTGACAACTGTGAAAAACAGAAGATTCTTTTAATGGGTTTAACTCTTAAAAATACATGTATGTAAATTCAATCTGTGATGAAGCCCAAGGCCTAACTGACAAGGGATGGGTTACAGAAAATTACCTATGAGCATGGAGGATGAAATTATCTTTCAGCTCTCAGGGATAAGCAGCAGATGATACATTAGCCCTGGCAGAAATGATTTTAATGGATTAATTGCAGGCAGTGTCAGCAAAAAAGCTGATGTACAGAAACCATGTTCAGTTTTAAGAAGAGAAATGTAATGTGAAATTGAAAAAATCTCTACAATATTTGTTACATAGTAGTGTATGCAGGATCATATTTTTTTCATTTTCTCAGGAACCATAAGGCACACAGAAATCATTCAAATATCTATAGAAGGCTTGTGTAAATCTCCATCTGATGATTTGACTCTTATAAAGATGTGTCATTGAGAACTAAAGTTATAAAGTGAAATGTGATGATAGCTTCTCAAATAATTTCATGAAGAAGAGATTCAGGGATTAGATATCTGTATAGAAAATGTCAGATTGATTACTGTTATAATTATTATTTATTTGTATTGGTATAGTTGTAAAGAATTCACCCTTTCAATATACATAGAGTTCAGAAATGTCTACAATGCCTGATAAAAGAACACATTCAACTATTATTAGAGTTAAACAGGAAAAAAAGAAAAAACAGAGAGTAAAAATTACAATGTACAATAGAATTCTTAAAACATTCCTAAATACATCGTAATAAATGCGTGCATAAAAAAACACAGACTGAACTTGTCAACCATGCATTATAATATCAGGGCCAAGACAGGAAATTCTAAAAATGTTATTTCTGCTAAAGTCACAGATATCTGTTGTTCACTAAAAATAAAAGACCATAGCTCTTCAGAGGTTAGGCCATTCCAGTCTGCAAAGAGATGCTAAAGATATAACTTCTCGAATTAAGCAGTGCTGGGCATTCTACCATCATATGTTTTAACATCTCTAACATACAACAATTTTTACAATGTGTACACGTCTTGTCAATGAAGGGAGCCATGGCTCTTTATCCCATTTAAGTATTTAGTAGGGAATCGGTTCAATCTCATTAAAAAAAAACATATTTCTATATTTGGGATTTGGAAATTTAGTTAGGTATTGTTCGACGCTGCCACCCAGTAATCACCCCGGAGGGGTGTCTTTTACCAGTCAAAACACAGGAGTACTGGGGTAAAAAAAGCCCTCCATCTCCCATCCCCAGATGGACAAGTGACATCAGTGTTTTATACCTAAGGATGGAAGCCCACAGATGAGGTGAGGGCTATCCGCTATGAGGAATTTGTTGAGGCTATACATTGATTGTTCATACTAACAAGCAATCCCACCAGAATACAGTGGGTCTCTAGAAGTGGACCCCTTAGTAGGCATTTTATTAGTTTTTAGATTTTCTTTTCCCAACAAAGAATTTCAAAGTAGGTACCTCACTGGGTGGGGATGGAAAACACAGCTCTACATTAACAGTTTGTGAGGCTACAGATGCCTTGGCTCCTTGAGGATTCGATTGTGTCACTTCACCTATAAATATATATAATGTGTTTGAATTGCAACTATAGAAAAAAGAAAGTGTTTACTGCTACCAAGGGCTGACAACAGGAATGGTTAAATTATTTAAAGCCTAATTGGATCAACCATTAATTTAAATTAAGCTATTAGTCAAATCACTGGCCAAAAGGAACACACAGACTAAAACAAATGTTTCTTGATCACAAAACATATTTTTCAATTGTGCAGATAGTTTGTACCATGAAAACAGAAAGGCACATAAAAAGTAAACTGTGGTACAGATCATAGAATTATACCAACCCTCAAGGTTTTTTTTAATAAAGTGGTAGAAAGAAGAAATTCTGGTGATGTTGATTATTGAAAGGAGAACCAATACAGTGATAAGTTCTTGTAGGTGTGTAGACGCCACACTAGTTAAGGCGATTGGAGACCCGAAGGTATCCACAGAAGTAAATAGAGAAAGGAAGAATGAAAAAGTAATGTTTTTCCGGTGTGATTGTTTCACATACACGTTCTCCATATTTGTAAGGACAGGCAGTATGCATACATTCCTTGTAAGCAGACCGTGTAAATACATACGAATTTTTTATAAAATATATAAAAATAAAAGTAAAATTACATCTGAAAATTATAACCAAGGACACTAACTGTTGTCTTTGGTAGCACAAATAATCCTATAATGAGTGCAAAAAACAGCAACAAGTTCATGTAAACATAAGTGAATACTCTAAATTATGAAACATTTCCATCTTGCAATTAATACAACAATGCATCAGGTTAATTGTATTTCATCACGGTATCCTTTTTGTTTCAGAGAATATTCATCCAGGGGGATCTGCCGACGTGACGGGGGAAATTAACAAGGGGGGTCCTGGGAGTCTCTCTGCCAGACATTAGTCCTGGTTACGAGAGACTTACCCAGAGTCTTTAGCTCACTATCTTTCACAGAGAAGAAATATCCCAAACATATCAGTCTTTGTCCTGCCCTGGGGCAGTCCAGCACCGAAATGCTAGGCAACTCTCCTCTGAACAAGAGTACCAACAGAAACCCCAGACACGTGTTTCGGTCTGGTTGGACCTCATCAGTAGGGTGGATCTGTGCCTCTCTAAGAATAGTGAGCAAGGGGTCCACGTCTGGATTCCCCTAGTAACTTAGGGTGAGACCCAAAGTTACTTAAATATGCAAATTAACAAGGGGGGTCCTGGGAGTCTCTCTGCCAGACATTAGTCCTGGTTACGAGAGACTTACCCAGAGTCTTTAGCTCACTATCTTTCACAGAGAAGAAATATCCCAAACATATCAGTCTTTGTCCTGCCCTGGGGCAGTCCAGCACCGAAATGCTAGGCAACTCTCCTCTGAACAAGAGTACCAACAGAAACCCCAGACACGTGTTTCGGTCTGGTTGGACCTCATCAGTAGGGTGGATCTGTGCCTCTCTAAGAATAGTGAGCAAGGGGTCCACGTCTGGATTCCCCTAGTAACTTAGGGTGAGACCCAAAGTTACTTAAATATGCAAATTAACAAGGGGGGTCCTGGGAGTCTCTCTGCCAGACATTAGTCCTGGTTACGAGAGACTTACCCAGAGTCTTTAGCTCACTATCTTTCACAGAGAAGAAATATCCCAAACATATCAGTCTTTGTCCTGCCCTGGGGCAGTCCAGCACCGAAATGCTAGGCAACTCTCCTCTGAACAAGAGTACCAACAGAAACCCCAGACACGTGTTTCGGTCTGGTTGGACCTCATCAGTAGGGTGGATCTGTGCCTCTCTAAGAATAGTGAGCAAGGGGTCCACGTCTGGATTCCCCTAGTAACTTAGGGTGAGACCCAAAGTTACTTAAATATGCAAATTAACAAGGGGGGTCCTGGGAGTCTCTCTGCCAGACATTAGTCCTGGTTACGAGAGACTTACCCAGAGTCTTTAGCTCACTATCTTTCACAGAGAAGAAATATCCCAAACATATCAGTCTTTGTCCTGCCCTGGGGCAGTCCAGCACTGAAATGCTAGGCAACTCTCCTCTGAACAAGAGTACCAACAGAAACCCCAGACACGTGTTTCGGTCTGGTTGGACCTCATCAGTAGGGTGGATCTGTGCCTCTCTAAGAATAGTGAGCAAGGGGTCCACGTCTGGATTCCCCTAGTAACTTAGGGTGAGACCCAAAGTTACTTAAATATGCAAATTAACAAGGGGGGTCCTGGGAGTCTCTCTGCCAGACATTAGTCCTGGTTACGAGAGACTTACCCAGAGTCTTTAGCTCACTATCTTTCACAGAGAAGAAATATCCCAAACATATCAGTCTTTGTCCGGCCCTGGGGCAGTCCAGCACCGAAATGCTAGGCAACTCTCCTCTGAACTAGAGTACCAACATAAACCCCAGACACGTGTTTCGGTCTGGTTGGACCTCATCAGTAGGGTGGATCTGTGCCTCTCTAAGAATAGTGAGCAAGGGGTCCACGTCTGGATTCCCCTAGTAACTTAGGGTGAGACCCAAAGTTACTTAAATATGCAAATTAACAAGGGGGGGTCCTGGGAGTCTCTCTGCCAGACATTAGTCCTGGTTACGAGAGACTTACCCAGAGTCTTTAGCTCACTATCTTTCACAGAGAAGAAATATCCCAAACATATCAGTCTTTGTCCTGCCCTGGGGCAGTCCAGCACCGAAATGCTAGGCAACTCTCCTCTGAACAAGAGTACCAACAGAAACCCCAGACACGTGTTTCGGTCTGGTTGGACCTCATCAGTAGGGTGGATCTGTGCCTCTCTAAGAATAGTGAGCAAGGGGTCCACGTCTGGATTCCCCTAGTAACTTAGGGTGAGACCCAAAGTTACTTAAATATGCAAATTAACAAGGGGGGTCCTGGGAGTCTCTCTGCCAGACATTAGTCCTGGTTACGAGAGACTTACCCAGAGTCTTTAGCTCACTATCTTTCACAGAGAAGAAATATCCCAAACATATCAGTCTTTGTCCTGCCCTGGGGCAGTCCAGCACCGAAATGCTAGGCAACTCTCCTCTGAACAAGAGTACCAACAGAAACCCCAGACACGTGTTTCGGTCTGGTTGGACCTCATCAGTAGGGTGGATCTGTGCCTCTCTAAGAATAGTGAGCAAGGGGTCCACGTCTGGATTCCCCTAGTAACTTAGGGTGAGACCCAAAGTTACTTAAATATGCAAATTAACAAGGGGGGTCCTGGGAGTCTCTCTGCCAGACATTAGTCCTGGTTACGAGAGACTTACCCAGAGTCTTTAGCTCACTATCTTTCACAGAGAAGAAATATCCCAAACATATCAGTCTTTGTCCTGCCCTGGGGCAGTCCAGCACCGAAATGCTAGGCAACTCTCCTCTGAACAAGAGTACCAACAGAAACCCCAGACACGTGTTTCGGTCTGGTTGGACCTCATCAGTAGGGTGGATCTGTGCCTCTCTAAGAATAGTGAGCAAGGGGTCCACGTCTGGATTCCCCTAGTAACTTAGGGTGAGACCCAAAGTTACTTAAATATGCAAATTAACAAGGGGGGTCCTGGGAGTCTCTCTGCCAGACATTAGTCCTGGTTACGAGAGACTTACCCAGAGTCTTTAGCTCACTATCTTTCACAGAGAAGAAATATCCCAAACATATCAGTCTTTGTCCTGCCCTGGGGCAGTCCAGCACCGAAATGCTAGTCTGGCAGAGGGACTCCCAGGACCCCCCTTGTCAATTTGCATAATTAAGTAACTTTGGGTCTCACCCTAAGTTACTAGGGGAATCCAGACGTGGACCCCTTGCTCACTATTCTTAGAGAGGCACAGATCCACCCTACTGATGAGGTCCAACCAGACCGAAACACGTGTCTGGGGTTTCTGTTGGTACTCTTGTTCAGAGGAGAATTGCCTAGCATTTCGGTGCGGGACTGCCCCAGGGCAGGATAAAGACTGATATGTTTGGGATATTTCTTCTCTGTGAAAGATAGTGAGCTAAAGACTCTGGGTAAGTCCCTCGTAACCAGGACTAATGTCTGGCAGAGGGACTCCCAGGACCCCCCTTGTCAATTTGCATAATTAAGTAACTTTGGGTCTCACCCCAAGTTACTAGGGGAATCCAGACGTGGACCCCTTGCTCACTATTCTTAGAGAGGCACAGATCCACCCTACTGATGAGGTCCAACCAGACCGAAACACGTGTCTGGGGTTTCTGTTGGTACTCTTGTTCAGAGGAGAATTGCCTAGCATTTCGGTGCGGGACTGCCCCAGGGCAGGATAAAGACTGATATGTTTGGGATATTTCTTCTCTGTGAAAGATAGTGAGCTAAAGACTCTGGGTAAGTCCCTCGTAACCAGGACTAATGTCTGGCAGAGGGACTCCCAGGACCCCCCTTGTCAATTTGCATAATTAAGTAACTTTGGGTCTCACCCTAAGTTACTAGGGGAATCCAGACGTGGACCCCTTGCTCACTATTCTTAGAGAGGCACAGATCCACCCTACTGATGAGGTCCAACCAGACCGAAACACGTGTCTGGGGTTTCTGTTGGTACTCTTGTTCAGAGGAGAATTGCCTAGCATTTCGGTGCGGGACTGCCCCAGGGCAGGATAAAGACTGATATGTTTGGGATATTTCTTCTCTGTGAAAGATAGTGAGCTAAAGACTCTGGGTAAGTCCCTCGTAACCAGGACTAATGTCTGGCAGAGGGACTCCCAGGACCCCCCTTGTCAATTTGACGTGACGGGGGAAACTAGGTAGAGAGATGGCAAAGTCTATATGCAAGGTAATTCAAATTAGGCCAGCTGGAGAGCCCACATAAATTGCCCTCATCGAAATCGCGTTTCAGCTGTGATATTTGATAGGAATCATAGTCTCCGCCTTCATCAGGGCGAGAGTTGGAGACCCTTCTGGAGTAAAAACAAAAGTAGGTCTGTAGGGTTGTTTTAGCACCTAGAGGTATGGCTAAAAAGTGATAAAGGAATTGTTAATTAAATCATTTAAGGCAAACAACACAACTGCTTGAGGTAGGAAGAAGAAGGGCTTACCATGAGAGTGTGAAATCCCCTTCTCTCACTACTGGATCCCACAGGCCACCGGGGCCGCCGTAGCTGTTCTGCGTAGGTCAGTGGGTAATTAGGATGAGTGTGATACAAGTGGCATTACTGTTAGGTCACGCAGGAGAGACTGGTGAGGCGCTCTATGATGTAATCAAAAAATGAGGAGCACAATTAGGCTCTGTTGCAGAAATTATCTACTGTGGGGAGGCATTGGAAACTAAAACAGGTTCTCACCTGGTGAAGTCTCCCAGTTAGTTCAGTGGTGGGATAAAATGAGGAATGCAGAGTGAAGAACGGTGGAGCTGAAAACTGGCGTGCACTGGAACTGCTCAAGTTTCGGTGTGGTGGTCAGCACTTGTTCTTAGTGCGCAGCTCCATCCACAGACGGTCTTGCACTGTAGGCGCTGTGCAGCGAAAAAGGGGGAGAGGAAACAGAGCTTAAATCAGTGAAGTGTTTGATGTAGAGCAAGAGAAACGAATGCGCATTGAATGCTAGTCAGACAAATAAGCACAGATTTGCTTCATTTAGCAATCAAATTGTAATGTTCGTAGATGAAGCTGCATGAAATTGGCAGGGATTGTTCTGCATGGTCCATAGTTGTTCGAACTGACGTGGCTACTCGTCGGGTGAGAGAAGCATGTCTGTTGTCGGTACAACGTCCTTTCATCGCGGGACGTTTTTTCACTGGGTTTTTTACCGCGAATTCTTTAACGAAAAAAACACATTTAATTTTTTTTGTTGGGGGGGTTAGATAATTATATATATGGGATGTGGGTGTTTGGGAATAGATAAAACTGAAAGGGAATGGGAGGTTGGGGGGTCCCACCAAAAATAATGTAAACAAATATTTGATGGATTTTTTCATTAAAAAATTTGCGTAAAAAAACAGCGAAAAAAAAACATCCAGCGATGAAATGACATGGAACCCTGTTGCCATGGCGACCTGGAATTTATATAGCTATTACCTAGAGGTGGCTCCCTTTCGCATACTGCAATATCTGGGGAGTGTCAAGGGTGCAGCCAATCCCATGTGGACTCCGGCACTACGTGCAAGGGTGTGTATTGAAACACCAAGCCAAAGCTTGCTCCGTAGTTGGTCGGGGTACCAAAAACGCTGTGGGCTGAATTCAGCCATTCATGGTATGGTGCTTGCAAGGCCGATGGCAAAAACAAGTGCACTCTTCGCTGGCAGGGAGGCAACGGGTGGTATTCCAGAGTAATATTAAAGTAAGCAAAGTAAAAAGATGAACTGCTAGGCGTGCTGAGTTTTACTGCGTGAAGGGCACATATGACCCGGATTTGTGGTTGCCTCCATTGTTGGCAAAGTTGGGCTCGTGCTGACACAGCAGTGCTAAAAACGCCCTGCTGTGTGCACTGTTATCTAACGTGTTGCAGTGAAAATACAGTGTAGAAATTGATATTGATATTTTATTTCTATCGCGCTCTTACACAAGTGTTAGAAATGAAATGTGCTAACAGTTCAAGACTCACTTGTCTACTTCAATGAATGGTATTTAGTGAAATGAGCTGGTACAGTGTAGTTGACTCAAACAGCCATTGTGGAAAATGGTGATCATTGGAATGCAGCCATGGCGGCATTTAGGTTGGTGCAGGAGTTGTACTGGGTCGCCAGTCAGAGTGGATGTGGCATGTAAGCTGTCGTACTGAGACAGATGGATGGACAGCCAGAAGAGTTGTGGCATGCAACACATCCGGACAAAATATTGGTTGTCGATAGATGAGGACCTTAGTTATATACAGGCTAAGGTAATTGAGGGCTAGGTAATGAGGTGTGACATGTAGATGTTACATAGGGGGGAGAAACTGCTCTTCTTTGTTCCAATGTTAAGGAAGGCAACTCAGGATGCCATATATGAATGTAAGTCATGATACTATCATGACCCCCATCGACGTGGAGAGGGCAGGAGCCCCCCACCACCGTCCAGGACCGCAGGACGTCCAGGATCTCAGCGGAAACCTCCCGACTCGACGGAGGCGGCGTGCTCCCCTCACAGGATCCGCAGAAGATTTCTGCCATCTGCCCCCCCTGGGCACTCCCCTGCATCTGGCCATCTTCTCCCCCTGGGCACCTCAGCACAGAAGCCCCTACCGCCTCCTGCGCCCCTAGAAACACAAGCACCGACATACTTTAAAAAAAACAAAATGTCGGGCGCGATGCGGCCCGAAAGCGAGGCTTGGCAGTACACGTTGCCTAGCAACGGTGTGTAGGCTGCTTTTAAGCCCACACATCCGCCGGCAGGCGGAAGCCGGCGGCCACCCAAGGCCAACATAAGGCCGTCTGCCCTGTTTGCCCCCCTCAGACCCCCATCGACGTGGAGAGGGCAGGAGCCCCCCACCACCGTCCAGGACCGCAGGACGTCCAGGATCTCAGCGGAGACCTCCCGACTCGACGGAGGCGGCGTGTTCCCCTCACAGGATCCACAGAGGATTTCTGCCATCTGCCGCCCCTGGGCACCCCCCTTCATCTGGCCATCTGCTCCCCCTGGGCACCTCAGCACAGAAGCCCCTACCACCTCCTGCGCCCCTAGAAACACACGCGCCGGAATCTTTTAAAAAAAACAAAATGTCGGGCGCGATGTGGCCCGAAAGCGAGGCTTGGCAGTACACGTTGCCTAGCAACGGTGTGTAGGCTGCTTTGAAGCCCACACATCCGCCGGCAGGCGGAAGCCGGCAGCCACCCAAGGCCAACATAAGGCCGTCTGCCCTGTTTGCCCCTGTTCGCTCCGGGGAGCTACTGTTACTGATAGACCCCTGATTCCCCACGCAAAGTTCACAGGCAAACTCTGCATTAAGGAAAACTTTTTTAATGCACTGAACGCGGATGATCGTATATATACTGGACATTAATCCACGTGAGTACTGTTACTGTTAAACTGCTATGCTATAACTAGCTACAGTAGTGCTCCCCTGTTACCCCTGTCACGTGCTATGCCCCATGCCCTGGATCAGACACCCATTGTCCTATGTTGTGCTTTTTGATCGTTATATGGTTCATGCTATGCCTGGTGTTGTGCCTCACGGTAACCCACAAGTGAATTGTGCCCCATGGTCGCCTACAGACCAGTTTAGAATTGCATTGTGCCCTATGGTCGCCCACAGACCACATTTCAGTTGTGTTGTGCCCCATGGTCGCCTTCAGACCAGTTTAGAATTGCATTGTGCCCCATGGTCCCCTACAGACCAGTTTAGAATTGCATTGTGCCCTATGGTCGCCCACAGACCACATTTCAGTTGTGTTGTGCCCCATGGTCGCCTTCCGACCAGTTTAGAATTGTATTGTGCCCTATGGTCGCCCACAGACCTCATTTCAGTAGTGTTGTGCCCCTTGGTCAAATTGCTCTTTTGTGATATTGACTGCCCCAAACTGCCCCGATTTACCTTGTGATCTGACCAACAGCGTTTTTGCCCACCTACCTGTACATCTCTTGTTTACCAATGCAGCCCCCTAGCCCACACCCCAAAGCGCCTACATACCTCCCTTCCACTTTTTCCATCTTTCTCACATCCCTCTCCTTTCTGGTCACCTGCAACATGCTGCATGTGCACCCAGACCAACATGCCCACCTTTGCCCTACCCCACCATCTGATCTCATACACAACACACCGTCATATGCACTCCATCCCACATTCAACCTCCTTACCGATCCGGTCGGACACCACCCACTCCACCTCAGGCTCTGTAGACTAAGAACTCGCACCAAACACCTCCTTACTCTCCGCAATACTCCACACTCCACACTCCACACTCCTTAGGAACTACAGACTCAGCTCTCGCACCCATACTTCAGCCGCCCAGACTTCCTTCCCTGACCACGCTCACTACCTTAGCTCGCATCACACTGCATGTGCCACGCCCAATCCTCACACACCCAAATTCACACCGCCCTCCCCCAGCACCACCAACACACACACTCTACATCCAAACTTAAGATGCGCTCTCATCAACGCGCGCTCTGTCCATGCCCATGCCATTGAAATCAATGACCTTATCACCACCCACAATCTCGACATACTTGCCATTTCCGAAACCTGGCTCCATGAAGCCTCCAGTCCTTCCATTCACCTCGCTCTCCCTGAAAACTACACCATCCTTAGACAGGACCGTAAAAACTTAAAAATTGGTGGCGGCGTCGCCCTCATCTTTAAGGACACCCTCTCCATAAGAATGTGTAATCAACAATGGGACAATAACGCCGATCTCCTCACTGCCAAACTAGCCCTTTCACCTAACTGCACCATAAACTTCTTTATCACCTACAGACCACCAGGATCTCCCCTTGTCTACCAAAAGCAACTCCTCCAAAACATAGGCAACAACCTCAAAAGCACCACCAAAAGCATCCTTCTAGGGGACATTAATCTTGGTTTAGCTGACCCGAAGGACAAAGCAGCCGCAAATTTAGCCAAAGAATTATCTAACATGGGGTTCGAACACAAAATTACTGCACCCACTCACAGCAAAGGCAGATCCATTGACTGGCTAGCTGATCACAACTGCTCATCTGCAATTACCTCCATCTCAGCGCTTCCTTGGACGGACCATCACCTCATCCAATTCACCATTCCTACCACGCCCACTCATAAAACCTTAACTCATGCCCCACCCGCTAAAGTAAGAAGCTCCAAAAAACTCACTGCTGCCAACCTCGCCCCTCTCCTTGATACCCCGCAACTCAAGCATCCATTCCCCCTTGACCCTACATCTCTAGCCAACATCTACTCCAGCACACTCACTCAAGCCATCAATTTCATTGCCCCGCTAGAAGAAAAAAAAGGGAAAAAATCAATACACTGCAATTCCTGGTTCACTGAAGAACTATCCGTCCTACGCAATAAGAAACGCAAAGCCCTATCCAGGTGGCAAGCAGCGCCTAACCAATCCTCGCTTAATGACTTTAAAGAGATCTCTCTGACCTACAAAAAAGCCATATTCCTTGCTAAATCCGAATCCTACAACCAGAGAATCACTAATGCCAGTTCCAAATCAAGAGACATTTTCTCCATATTCAAAGAACTCACCACACCAGCCTCCAGCCCAGACGAAATCATCAAGGATGAAGCATGGTGTACTGGCATCCAGGCTGCTCTCCTCAACAAAGTTAAATGACTCCAAGACAAAATAGCCTCCCAACGCAAAGCTCTCAACACCCCCACCTGCCCGCCCATACCTCTCACCTACAACTCTCCTTCACAAACACCCCTTTTTGCCTTCAGAGAAGTCTCAGAGAAGCAAGTCAAGGACCTCCTTAAAAAAATCAAACCCTCCACATGCAAAGGGGATATCTGCCCACCCTCCGTAATCAAAGAGTGCGCAGAATACCTCACCCCCATCATCACGGCTTTTATCAATGCCTCTTTCGCATCTGGAAGTGTAGCACAATGCCTAAAAGAAGCCTGGGTCCGCCCGCTCCTAAAAAAAACCCTCTCTCGATCCTTCCTCCCCTAACAACTATCGCCCCATCACCACCGTCCCCTTTCTCCTTAAAATCCTAGACAAAGCCGCACACAATCAAATCCAACACTACCTGGAAACCAACACCATCCTAGGCAAAAGACAGTCAGGTTTCCGCAAAGGCCATGGGACTGAATCTGCTCTTCTAGATTTAAAAAATCAAATTACTAAAATAATGGACACAGGCAAACCTGCCCTCCTCCTCCTACTCGACCTTTCTGCAGCATTCGATCTGGTCGACCACAGCATTCTCACATCGCACCTCTCCAATGCTGCACACTTCTCTCACAAGGCTACCACGTGGATCACATCCTTCCTTGAAGGCAGGGCCATGAAAGTGTACTCTAACCAGGATAGCGCCCCCCCACCACTATCAATTGTGGAGTCCCACAAGGGTCCTGCACCGCACCGACCCTCTACAACCTATTCACCAAACCCCTCTTTGACTTACTGGACTCCCTCAACATAGCGTACACCAACTACGCTGATGACACGCAGGTCCTCCTCCCCCTCTCTGGAGACTACGACCTTGACTCAGAAGCCCTCCTCAAAATCTACTCGACTATCCAAACATGGATGGCTATCAATGGTCTCTGCCTAAACGGAGACAAAACCGAAATCATCATCTTAGCCCCTAACGAAACTCTAACCAAACTCAGCCCTGATTATTCGCACATGATCATCGACAGCATTAGCATACCTGTCTCCTCTGCCGTCAAGACCTTAGGAGTCTACATTGACGCGACACTCTCAATGACAAGACAAACCAGCGCCATTGCCTCAGCTTCTTCTCTGACTACCAAACTCATCTACGCCATAAAACCCTACCTCACCACGCCCAACTGCCTCTCCATAGCCAGAGCTACTATAGGAGCCAGATTGGACTACTGTAACGCCCTCCTGGCAGGCACCTCGTCAAAAAACCTAAACAGGCTCCAAATAGTGCAAAACAATGCCCTCCGTGCTGCACTACACATTCCCAAAACTGACCATATCTCACAGGCCAGAAGACGCGTCCACTGGCTCCCAGTCAAGGAAAGGATCAACTTTAAAATCCTCACCCTCACACACAAATGCATCAACCACACAGCACCCCCCTACCTATCTGAAACTATAACCAAGAACTCCTCCATCCGCCCCAGAAGAAGTCATCACGCCAACCAACTCCAAGTACCCACTGTAAAAAGAGCCAAAGCCGGCGGCATTGGCTTCCCTCACATAGCACCTAAGCTCTGGAATGCCCTCCCCAACTCGCTCAGAGCAGAACCATCTCTGTATCTCTTTCGCAAATCCCTCAAAACCACGCTATTCAACTAACTCCACCTTCCCCTCACCCACTTCAGCTCGCACACATCTGATACGAAAAGTGTTCGACACGAAATGCTTCCTGTAATGAAAATTGCTTTGTAACCATCTTCCTTCCATTGTAACCAGACTATGTATGTATTCATGTAACAGCGCCACGATGCCCCCGGGCTGACGTGCGCTTTAAATAAATCCGAAATCCGAGTAATATTAGTTTTTTTTTTTTTTTTTTACAGCTTTGTCTTGATTAACTTGTTGCGAATGGTTGTCATCGAGGTTTTCATTGGTTACTTGGTGTTCACATAGAATGTTGGCTGCCTGGATTAAATCATCTAGGGCTTCATGGTTTTCAGTCATTTGCTCTGATGTATGGGATTCAGCCATTTAGTGTGGAGGAATTAAAATTGTCTGTGTTTTGTTAATCTTCTTTGCTTTTCTCGTCACACGAGATTTAGAACATCATTTCAATGTATCTGGAGTTGTAAGAATTTGGATACATTTTCTAGATCCATGTTTGGACCGCTTAGTAGGCATTTTTAAGTTCTTAGATTTTCTTTTCCCTAATAATTTCAAAAGTAGGTACCTCACTATGTGGGGATGGAAAACGCGGCTGCACATTGATAGCTTGTGAGGCTACAGATGCCTTGGCTCCTAGAGGTTTCGATTGTGTCACTTCATCTATAAATATATATGATGTGTTTGAATTGCAAGGCTTTGATTTCGTGTTACAGTTTACCATTATCATTGTGCTGTTGCACCCCTCTTTTTCAGGGTGCTGTTGAAGTGATTGAAACCCATCCTGTTTAACCATCAGGTGCTGAGTCAGACGTTGGTTCATGTCATGTAAAAGGCTAGTTTGATTTATTACTTTGTTATCTAGAGCCTTATGTAATTTTGCAAGAGACATCAGGGCAGTATTCTTGCACCTAGTGTTACTTCGAGCAATGCAGTCGATTCTTGATGCATAACTCAAATTTTCGTGGGGTCGGATTGATAAACGATACGGATGAGCACAAAGGAGATTCAATCGAATTGCGTGTATCTCTCGAAAAAAATGGGGGATTAAGATAAATCATGACGGTCGGGGCTAGGCATAAAAGGGCTAGTAAACTGCCTTTCTGAGGCTAGAGTAAGTTCACTATCTTGGGGCAATGATGGGACAAGCCCTGGTACCTCAACGTTTCTAGGGATCAAAGTTTGCAAAGTTTTTATATGCGGAGCGGGTGTCGGTGTTCGGTTAACAGGATTGCTGCTGCCATCTCCAGCATCGGCGGTATAACTGTTGTATAATGAGTATGAATCTGCACCATGACTGTAAGTAACACAGCTTCCAAGATCGGCTGTTTTAGGTCAGGTGTTTTTTGTTTTTCATTGGCCAGCTGCAAGTGATTAGATGGTTTAGCTAAAGTAGTCGCAGCATTCGTCTCATGGTCCACAGCCACCGCTGACATCAGCAAGTCTATGATGTTGGTGAAGTAGATTTGTAAGCCGTTATTGTTAGTTTTTAGTTGTATTGTGATCTGGCTTCCCAGTTTTCCGGTCGAGGTTGAGTAATTGCAGAATTCTTAAAGTTGCAATATGATCCTATGTCAGTTGTTTATGATTTTGTTCTATTCTGATTTCTAGACGCAGGGCGTAGCGAAGCAACGCCCTCTCTTTCTGTTACAACGTTTGTTGCCCCAGCCGGTACACCACGGAAATTAAGTTCAGTTCAGATGGCATCGCTGATTTCAATGTGTAGGTGTAGCTCATGAGTAGCAACAGAACAAATATAAAGTATATGGCTAACTTTACTGTAAATGATAATGACATGTTGTTAAAAGGATTCAGGCATTCAACACCCACCAGCCCAACTGTATAACTGCACTCGCAATGCACTCGACGAATGTGCGCAGGCAAATGTGTGTGAGATGCTGTTTTTATAGGGAGTTGGGCTCGAGGGGGCGTGGCTTAAGCGCACCTTCAAAGTTCAATGCTAGAAGTCAGTTATTAAAAGTCAAGATGCATTAAAATTTCCATGGAAAGTTCACAATACAGATCAGTAGACTCAGAGCTCTTCCTGCATAACTGCACTTGCAATGCACTCGACGAATGCACCTGTAATAATTCTTTAATAAATCGATCCAGTATTTCTTTTTAAAACAGGCAAAATGTAGGTCCCAAAAAATAAGTGATATCTGGCTCCGCTGACCCTTTCCCTATTCACTCCGCGAACAGGATTCAGATTGGCCGGAGGGTCACGTGATGTCCGCTGACAAACTACGTGCCCGCTGATTGGCTGGACAGGAGTGGAATAAGCATCATAATTTTCGCAAATGGCCACCGTGTTGTTTCTGGGGAAATCTGCGGATTGCGCGACAACAAACAAGGCTGAAAACCAGTTTTGGGGCATCTTCTGGTGGGATGAGGGGCTGGAAAGGGTGGGGGGAGTGCAAGATGGGTCATATGATGTATTTGTTTAGGTGGAAGAAGTCCGTGCTCTGTTTGCGCAGTTCGCAGATAGGTCCTCGGGTGAGCAGCTTATGTGATGACTGCAGGCAGGATTCATTAGGGTAGGGGAGTGGAATGTAGATGGTATGAGGACGTTTGTATAGGCTGTATTATGCTGTGATTTTTCTGGCAAGCTACTAGAATCTTGAGTATATGGCTGGAAGCCATGTACCCAAAAGTCTGTCCACTGGCTGTGTCAGGTGGTTTGTTGGACTGTCTCGAGATTTTTGGGTATATGATACTGTGTGCAGTGGGGGGTAATTGTGGCCAGCTACTATAGTTTTGGGTGCATGGCCGAAGGCGATGCACTCAAGAGTCCAAGAGTGTGCCCACTGGATGAAGTACTGCAAATGTATGTGTATAAAAGTGGATAGGGTCTCAGGTGGCTGGCTTATTGGATTCAAGAGTGTGCAGACTGGTTGCACATACTGGAATACTATGTGTTGGGTGCATGGCTGTGTTATGCTGTGGTGATTGTGACCAGCTACTAGAGTCTTGGGTGCATGGGCAGAGGCGATGCACTCACTGGTTGAAGTACTGTAATGGTTTGTGCAGAAAAGTGGGGAGGACCTCAGTCGGCTGGCTTATTGGACTGAAGAGTGTTCTGACTGGTTGCACATACTGGAATGCAATGTGTACAGTAGTAGACAGGTCCTCAAGTGGATGCCTTATGTGTTTGGGATGTGGCCACTGGGCACATTCTTCGGTATTTTACTGTATTATGATGTATTGGTTGTGGACAGTTAGTAGAGTAGTTGGTTGAGAGGTCATGCATCCAAGAGTCTTTAATTTAGCTACAAGTACTATAATAATATGTCAGCTGAGGTGGGTAGGGCCTGAGGTGGTTGTGTTATGTTTGTTGGTTGTGGTAAGTGGGAAGATGTTTGCATGCATGGCTGTATTATGCTGCAGTGGTTGTGGCCAGGGCCTAGAGTCATGGGTGCATTGCCAGAACCACCGCAGCATAATACAGCCATGCATGCAAATATTTTGACAGTGGCGTATGGATTGAATAGGAGTCCATGTACCCAAGAGTCTGTCCACTAGCTGCAAGTAGTGTAATTGTATGCATGCAAAAGTGGACAGGGTGTGTGGCAGGTGGTTTGTTGGACTGTCTTGAGATTGTTGGGTGTGTGATATTCAATGCAGTGGGAGGTAATTGTGGCCAGTTAGTATAATCTTTGATGCATGCACCCAAGAGTACCAGAGTCCGGGCACTGGTTGAAGTACTGTAATAGTATGTCTAGAAAAGTGCACAGTGCCTTAGGTGGCTGGCTTACTGGATGCAATAGTTTGCTGACTGCTTGCATGAACTTGAATACTATGTGTACAGAAGTGGACAGGGCATCAGATGGTTGGCTTGAGTGTGTGGGTTGTGGCAATGTATCGATTGTTGGGTGCATGGCTGTCTTATGCTGTGGTGATTGTGACCAGCTACTAGACTCTTGGGTGTATGGCTGGAGGCCATGCACTCAATAGTCTGCACACTGGCTGTAAGTACTGTGATAGTATGTGTATAAAAGTGGACAGGTTGTGTGTCAGGTGGTTTGTTGGACTGTTTCAATATTCTTGGGTGTATGATATAGTATGCAGTGAGAGGTAATTGTGCCAGCTACTATAGTCTTGGGTGCATGGCCGGAAGTGATGCACTCAAGAGTTCAAGAGTGTGCCCACTGGTTGAAGTACTGTAATGGTATGTGTAGAAAAGTGGACAGGGCCTTGCTTACTGCACCCAATAGTGTGGTGTGTGGGATACATTGACCCACTCAGCAGAATTCCCATCCATAACCAAGCTGCACTTCAGCAGTTAACAGCAAAATGGCTGCACTAGTTGTTTGGAGCAACACTGCCATGCATCAAAACGGCATTTTGAAGCTACAAAATGATGGCTGCACTGACTTGCCAAGCGCTTAGTGGGCACGTTGGAACAGGGAGTACACTGAGCACGGCCAGTGTGTTTTCTTGTGTGCACTTAAGATGCAAAGTAAAAAGCAGCACTGCTCTGCTGCTTGCCAAGAAGTTCCCATTGGAAAGGGAATATTTTACATTGAAAAGGATGCTGCCCTGAAACTCTTTTCATCTGCCTAACATCACACTGCTTTTATCAGTGAGACCCTTCCATGCCCATCCATATTCAGATTGTGATCCAGCAAAAGAGAGATTATCCCTGAATGACAGGCTGTGTCAGACCAGATCTGGGAAATCAACAGAAGCTCTACTTTCAGCCACACAGGAAAACGCTTGACTTTGGTGCTATAAAATGTCAAAATAAACCCTTCAAAACAAACCCTAGCTCTCTGCGCATAGGTCAATTTCAGTGGACCTTTGCCTTGAACATAGTGCTGTGTGAGAGAAACTGACTAGGGTGGCAAAACAATAGTGGGAATTCAGATGGAAGAGAAAAACCGAATTTGAGAGGGACATCCCAGCAGATTTCACCACGTGTCAAAATGTGCTTTTGCAAATAAGAAAAATACATGTTTTAAAAGTGCAATGTCAAATAATGCCCTGTCCTTGCCTAGCAATGCAAAGGGGATTTTGCTGGGAAACAAATATGGGGTGTTTTATTTCAACAGGCTTGCTTCTGATTCAGAACAAAATAAAATAAAGAAATAAATGTATTGGCTCAACTGGGAAATCAGACCAAACAAGTTTCTGCCATGGCTCAACGGACAGTTGGGTGATGACAACAGGAGTGCCCTACCCCAAGAGAAGCCACAGTAGATTCTGGGACACCTCCATGTAAATTATGCCCTTTGAAATTTTGAATGGACCAGGAGGCAGAATATCACACACTCGTCAGACTTCTGTCTGTGCTCCAGGTTGGCATAATAGATTTGGGGACGCCTACGTGTGAAAACTCAAGTAACACCACCCGCAACCTCTACAGGGGAGCTTCAAAGCCAACTCCAGAGCATCCTTGTAAGCTATGCCCTTATTTGGTAGACAATACTGGCCATCTGCCTGAAAAGACTATTTCATTAATACACTTTTAAGACTTTGATCTCTGCAACAGGACATTGCAGGAATGTAAAAGTTTAACAGTTTAAATGTAATTTTTGTGGCTTTTATACAATACCTGGTAGCCTTCACTGACATGTTGTGGACAGAAATGGCAGAGAATTGGATATTCTGAGGAAAGTGTATATGATGCCACTTTGAAATTCAATATGATGCCACTTTGAAATTCAATATTCACATGCCTTATGATAATATATCACATGTATAAAGTTATAGAATTTTAGTTCAAGTAATGTCAATGAAAATGATGAAAAACTATTAGATGGACGAAACAAAGTCTTACAAACTGGAGAGTGGGACAGCCATGCTCTGTGTGAAATATGTAATCTGCCTATGCAATTTGCCACAATGCCACAACTGTACAAAGGCGTGATTCATGGTAAGATTGATTTTTGGCAAAAAGGACTGTGGGATGGCTTTTCACCTCATAAAACACAACCCCCTAAACTGAGTCCCCTCCTGGAGGAGGCGACCAATTTAGGCCGACCTATCCGGTTCTTGGGGGTAGGTCTTGCTTAGTTCTGACAAACAATAAACCCAGTGATGTCACCTGCTTTTATATAAGTGGTGGGAGCTCACAGGGACAGGACACTCAATCCTGAATTGCCAGCGCCTGCGTATCCAGACATTCCAGATCCACCATTGCAACATTCCAGTCTCTACTGCCTGGCCAAAGCATAGCTGACCCTATCACAGCAAGGCCGAAGCATTGCTGACACTATCCCAGCAAGGCCAAAGCATAACTGATCCTATCTCAGCAAGGCCATTGATCCAGAAACCCCATAAAAATCCCAATAACAAGAGGGAAAAGCTGTGGTACCCTTTTCAGAGGATCCTCTGACCAGACCAGCTTTTTGCCCACTACATGCATGCCTGCTGTACCCTTGCCATCCAGTGACCAGACTTGCCCAGCTGTCTTTTGCCAGGAGAGTCCGCCATGCGGTGACCAGGGCTTTTAACACAGAAACCTAGTTGGCTGTCCCAAATCCCAAACTTAAGTGTCGATTGTGAGTTTTTCCCCATCCCAAAGCAACACATAGCCTACCCCATCTTGACCCTTTGTCTTTGTCCTACTCTCTAAGTAATCCTATTCCTACCCGGGAAACTTGTTTAAGACCTTCACTGGTTGTCTCTGTGCATCCGTCCTTGAATTTCTAGGTTAGCACCATTCTTTCATGCACCCCATTTTGTAACTCGTTAGCAGTATTTCGATTAAATAAATATATTTTCCCTAAAGAAAAGGGGTACACTGCGTGAAGGGTTACAACTGCAGTGTAACTTTTACATTCACAGGTGGGGTTCCTCTGTTCTAGCCATTAAATCTAGTTTAAGTAAAACTTGTCCTTTCTTTCCAAAACGGTTTTCTCATCTGAAGTGCTTTTATTTGACCAAAACCGAATTGCTTTCACCTTAACATCTCAATTATTCAGCTATAGTCACTCTTTCACTTCTATATTGTCTCTGTGATGTGCATCTATCACTCAGCCTAAAAACCGCATTCCGATTCAGTGTATTTCACCCGCTTAAAAAAAAAAAGAACATTTTGACATTTAAAACTGCAAAAAGTGTAAATTGCAACTTTTCAACGTGTGAATTTGGCTGCCCTGTGTTTTCATTTCAAGTTGCTTTTTGAACGGTATGCCTTTTGCTGATACCTTGCCTTGTAGTTGCTAGTGATATTACATCCCTGATACTCTGATAAAACATATGCACCTCATTATTTAACCACACATAGAATTAATTATTTGTTAAATTCCGAGTATCATTTCATGCCATTGCAAAGGGTTTTAAAGTTAGGGAATGTCAGATTCTGATTCTGTTTGCTGCCTCATGTCCCGACTCCCTGCAGCTTCTTCCTGTACACCCAAAAACCTTAACTCGGGTGCGATCTATCCTAATTGAAAAAGTGTTCCTATTCATTTGTGCTTTGGATATGTTCTTGTAGAAGGTTATCCAAGTGTATTTCAGTGGTATTCATTGTAGTTATCACCCCATTGGTGATTGCTGCCCAATATAAAAAATGGTGTGATTTTCTTCGAATTTAATATAAATATTGTGTTCCCACCAACCGGCCTGGTTCATGGTCCTTTGTGACCCGGGGTATTTGTAAAAGGGGATGTGAGATGGGTTGGGCGCCAGCTCAATTCAAAATTTGTTGAAAATAATGAAGGAGTATTCTAATTGAGCGCTACATCCTAGGCTAAGGGCAAGAGTCCTGATCCGGTGTGTGACGCCCAATTAGAATCCTTTAAAGCTGACTGGTTGCATGTACTGCAATACTATGTGTACAGAAGTGGACAGGGCCTCAGGCGGTTGCCTTATTGTGTGGGTTGTGGCCAGCGTACAGATTGTTGGGTGCATGGTTGTATTATGTTAATGTTAATGTTAAAGGATATTTGTACCACGCACTATCACCACCGGAGTGGTCCCCATTATGGTGTAGTGATTGTGTCAGCTAGTAGACCATGCACCCAAGAGACTTTCCAGTGGCTGCAAGTAGTGTAATAGTATGTGTACAGAGGTGGATAGGGTGTGTGGCAGGTGGCTTGTTGAAGTGCCCTGCGTTTCTTGGGTGTGTCATAGTCTGTGCAGTGGGTGGGAGTAATGTTATAGCATGTGCAGTGAAGTGGACAGGGGTTTAGGTGGATGAGTTATGTCTTTGGGTTGTGGTCACTAGGAGGTATCTTGGGTACTTCACTGTATTATGCTGTATTGGTTATGGGCATTTAGTAGAATCTTGCGATTGCAGCCAAGAGTCTGTCCACTGGCTGGAAGTACTGTAACAGTGTGTGAAATGAAGCGGATAGGGTCTCAGGTGGCTGTGTTATGTGTGTGGGTTGTAGTCATTGGGTAGATGTTTGCATGCATGACTATTTTATACTGCAGTGGTTGTGGCCAGACCCTAGACTTTTGGGTGCATGGCTGGTGGCCATAGGCTGTAGGCTATACACCCAAAAGTCTGGGGCCTGCCTACAACCACTGCAGCATAATACAGCTATGCACTCAACATAGTGATACTGGTATATGGTTTGAACAAATATGTGTACAGAATGAAATTTACAGATTACAAAGAAGTATGACACCAATCATTGTATACTTACCGTTTGTATTGTTGAGACCCTATGCAATTTTTTGCATGGTATGTGGAAATGCAGCCGACATTGTTGTTTCATTCTTTGTGATATAAGAAAGCATAACATGTTAGGGTAGGTACTTCGTAATGTGGTATTGCATTGCATTTCAGACATGTGTGTACTTTGTGGACCCTTATAATTAGTACTTCACAAGTACTATGCTTCAGTGTACTGTGCAATGTGCACAGTTCCTGTGTTTGTTCGCATAATCATTGGATCTGTGGGAAAAAATATCAATGTAGGATAAAAAGAAAACGTTATACGTTTATTTGTTGTTATCTGGCACAGTCTGTTTTAATGATGTGTGCACTACATATAGCAATGTTTAAGGTGCACTGTTGTAGTAGGAGGAATTGAAATGGTGTATGATTTTTTTTGGGAAGTGGTGGTACTATGGTTGCAGTTAAATACCAGTTGGCGTATTCTAACTGTTTATCTGTTTCCTCTTTTTAGCAATATTTCTTTATGCGTTGGTTGCTGTTGATGTTTTTTAAGTACTGTGGTATTGCAGAGTAATATTACAGAAATGTGGGGGAAGTTAGATACCTGTTGGCATATTCTAACTGGTGATAGTTTGGACGTTGTTGAGGGTATGTTTGTACTTAATAAGTGTGTTGAAGGGTTTCATCAGAAACCCTTTATTTTTGGTGGTGGATTTTACATTGTGTAATAATATGAAGTAAAATTGACATATTAAGGTTGCAGTTAGATACTATTTGGAGTATTCTAACTGTCTACAGTTTTGTAGTTTTGTAGGGTATGTCTTCAAGGAATTTAATTCGTGTTGGTGGATTATTTTTTTACTATTGTGAAGTGTCTTTGAAGTACTGTGGGTGTAGTTACATGTATTTGTGTATTTCTTGCATTGGTTTGGGCATTGATAGAAAGTTGTTGCTTTATTCTAGCACTTGGTGGTTTCAGAAGATATTGAGCACAGTTTGTAGCTCCTTATACTGAGTACGTATATTTTTAAGTAGAATGTGTGAAATATTATTAGTTGTCTTTTCCACAGTTATTATTTCCGTGACTATAATCATTGGGGCATTGTGGAAAAAATGGTATAGCAGTGCTAAGTTGTTCCAGCTTCACAGGGTAGAATGTTGCTTTCCTTTTGCAATTACATATGTGATGGTGGGTATTGGGGCAGTAGGTTTCTATACTTTTGTAGATCATTGAGTACATTTTGGTTTCAGGAATATTAAGCAGGCATTTGCAAGATTTGCTGGTAATCTCTGCTTCAGAGTAATGGAAGTATCATTGCATTCAAAGCAGCCACATTTCTTTTTAATCGATGCAGTATAGTGACCTGCACTGGTTGTGGAACCCATGTGGTAGATTATGCCTAGTGTTGTGAAGGTTTTCTTGCCAAGTGATGCTTGTCCATGTGTGAAGCCAGTAACCTTGCAGTTGTTTTTGGTACAATCTGCATTGTGTCATGAAAGCATTACTATTAAATAAGAGTTATGTTGTATCTGTAAGGTGGAGTGCTTATCAGAATTACAAGTAGTACATAATATGCCATGGTTTGCATTTTGTATGAGCTACTGAAATGGAATGAATTGACAGTTAGGTATATAACCAAAGCGTTCGTTATGGATTTAGTCGTGCATCACATGGCTGCAGAGAGTGCATGTATGTCTCCACATGTATGAAATCTAGAAGATTTCATTTATAGGTATGTTTTCCAGTACTTGTAGTAAGTACATTAGACATTCTTGTAGATCTGCTTGTGTGTTTATAGTGAATCTCACCATTCCTGCAAAGTAGTATATTTCCTGACTTACTCCAGAAACACTAAGTTTTGCCAGGATTGTTTGTTGGATTTCTGTGAAGGAGTAACATTTGCAAACCCAATTGATCTGCGCCGTTTAAGTAAATGTTTTCAAGAATTAGTGGCAATCGGAATAAAACATTGATTGCTACATTTGCCTAGCAATTTACACCAGTTGTAATGGAAAATTTTAATGGACCAGACAGTTCTGTGGCTGACTCATTTGATGGAAGTGTACGCAGTTTCTTTGAAGAGGTAGTTGTCTTTGTTTGTGCAGTTGGGAATGCATTTGTCTTTCCAGTACATCCTTCTTTGGTTGTGGTAATTGATGAAGTACCAGCTGTTTTCAATTTCTTTGGTGGTGCTGTTGTGAGATCATGTATAAGTTGAGTTTGTACTAGTTTTCTCTGACAAAGTTTGCCTTTTTGAGGAACAGGGTACATTTTGAGATTGGGTGTGTAGAGTGCATGTAGTCTATTGTACTCTATAGTCAAAAACAAAGTGAACAGGGTCAGATTCCCCTACTTGGTACCCCTAGGAAAAATGTTAATATAACATAGTAGACACACCTTTCTTGAGATCAATATTTATATTAAAAAAAGCAGAAGACCAAGTGGTCTTGTAGCACATAAAATACAAAACCATTTCCTGTATGGCCGAACATGAATTAAATGCATAATGTTATATTACATACATGTTTGAGTCATATTGCGGCTCAATGTTCAGGGCGTATCAACCAAAAGCAACGGATTACCTCCCGTTGCACAGACAAAATATAACAGGGGTTTAGACAAATGATACAATTAAATGACACAATGGGCCTAATTACTAGTATGGAGGCAGCCATTCCCCTAATAAGGGCCTCCATACCGGATTCCAGGACCGGGTTCCTTCAATGAGGATTTACCGGGTCATTCCAACCTTGGAGGACCCAGTAATTCCTCATTGAAAACACCCATCCCCATTCCCATTTGAGCCCCCATAGGGTTCAATGGGAATGGGGAGGGAGCTAATAACGGGCCTGTTAATAACGAGCCCGTTATTAGCTCCATGTCCCCTTGTGGGACCCGCTAAGGAGATCTGGTCTGACCAGAAGTCCTGAGCCGGTCCCGCCAGGGGACCTCGCAATAGGGCATTCCGTAATGAGCGGTGCCGGTCCCGTACCAGCACCCTTCATTACGGGAGCGCAAGTGTCGGAATGAGGCCCAATATTAGGTTGTTGTACACAGTGTTCACAATTAACACAGACAAGTCGTATTCAGGGGTCTACACAGGTGTGTTTCGGCCATCACAGGCTACTGGATGAGCCTAGCTTGTACGGGCCTTCATCAGGATGAGAAGAGAGGTGGAATTGCCTGTTCGGTGTGTGTGCTGCATTTTTTGACCATGTTTTTATGAATAAATCGCCACGGTATCAATCAATGGAAGGAGAAAAGCCTTGGCAGTTCTCGCTGCTGAACTTCAATACTTTGAATGGTGAAGTTCAATCTGCTTTTAGCCACGGCGTCCATTAGGGAAAAAGTTCTATGGAGCTTATCGTTGCCAAAATGGTTGAACAGCCTGTGAGTACTGGATGGGTGGGTACCCGGGTTGGGTTGCATCTGATCTGTTTGCATAGCAGGAGTCTTGATGGCAATTGCATAGCAGGAGTCTTGATGGCAATGTGCTAATTCCCAGTGGAATTGTACCCAGCGTGGAACACACAAGTCTTAGTATGACTCAGTCTTTGTTAATTCAAGGAAAAGCTGGCGTGATGTGGATCATGTCCTCGGTCGTGTCAAAAACCCCATAATGTGGATGTCTCTGACTCCGTGGTAACAAAGCTCTGCCGTCCGATCGTGTAACAGCTACTCTACAATGCAAGGAATGGCAGCAGTGACTTTACGTGCATCAACATTGACTAGAAATAGCCCTTCAAGTATGCATAGGCTTGACAGTGTTACGTAACACATTCCTTCTTTAAAGACTGTGCTGCCAATATCAATCAATGCTTGATCTAGGGTTAGACCTTGCGATTTATGAATGGTGACTGTGTATGCTAGAGACAGAGAAAACTGTTCTCTGCATACATACATGTCTTTGAAAAGAAGGAATTGGGCTGTTGAGCATCCTATCCTTTTAACTTGTGAAACTTTGTCAAAGTGAATATTGACAAACTGAATTCTGTTGTCACGTGGGTATGTCCGGAAGTTAACAACTGTATGAAGTGCTCCATTAACTAAACCTTGCACAATGTCAAGGTTACACTTTAGGTTACACTTTAGCATAACTCTACAGTTTAAACACAAGGTTAACATTATTTCCAAACCAGCTGTGTTAGAGATAGAGTTCTCTAAGGTATTTGGTCGTTCTGTGCCTTGTTGACACATAGTTACTGTCATACCAGGCATGTCTAGTTTGTCTGTGGAGTAAATTTGCACTAGTTGTTGCATTTCTTTTTTCAACATTGTTTAATTGAATTGTGCATAGCTTGCTAAGGTTGGCATTAAGGACATACAGCATATACATTTGTTTCAAAACTCTACTGGAAGGAGTAGCAATCGATGTAAAGTGACACCACCTATGTTGTAGGCAGCTAAAACTGTGGGGGCAGTTACAACAGTTGAAAGCTTGTTGTGTGTCAATTGTTGGAGGAATTTTCTGATGATTTTTATTAAGAATGTTTTGCCTGAACCAGCTTGACCACTTACATACAGGAGTACAGGTTTATAGTTTTGACAGGAACAAGTTTTAGTTTCATGCTGCACACCATTCAATTTCTTTAGTTACTTCTAGGAAAATGCTAAGCTGCTCATTCTTTAGTTGTGATTTCAGTAGAGCAAAGTTTTCTGCAGATTGGTCATACTGACAGATGGTGTTTTCTACTTCAGTCTTGGCTACTTCTGCCTCATTTGCTATGAGTGGATGTCCAAATGTTTCTTGGCTTCCTGTAAGAGAAGGTTGACTTCTCTCAGGAGTGTCTATATTTAGTTCTGCTTGAAGTTCTTCTTCTTGTTAGCGTTCATTGTCCAACATGGTTTTGTATTGCATAAAGTTTATATCTGTTATAGTGCTTTCATATGCATTGTAAGCATCTTCATAGCAGGCCTGGGTATCCAATACATCGTCTTTTCTCCATGCTTTAAAAAGTTGGAGTAGGGACATGTAGTACAGTTCTCTATGTTGAGGAGTTTTTAATGATAACTTCATTTGATTAATTAGGCTGTGTTTGGTAAGTTTAACCAAATTGCCCTCATAACTAACTATGTATTTACCTTTTTTCTCATCTGGTTTAATATTATTTTTGTATGAGAAGTTTTGGGCTATGTGATATAGGCACATGGTTTCTAAAGCAGTACTCCTGTTTGGGTAGTATTTGTCCAATACGTTTTTCAAAATGCCCTTGCTGTTGGGATTGCTTTGGCTATTGTTTCAATGTCTTGGTATGATTTGAGAACTCTTTTTTTGGATGCAGCAGAACCAAGGGTTAGCCAGACAACGTTTTTAAATTTCCCATACAAGGCGGTGCTGGTTAAACGGTCTGTGGCTTTGTTGCAGCCACATTCTCTATGGGAGAGCATTTTTATGCCAAAGCTGTACAATTGATGTGAAAGTGCTTTGTCAGATGATATGTCATCCCAGAGGTCTTTCAGCTCTGTTTTCTCTGCTTTGGTTAAGTAGGCTGTGAGATATTGTGGAACTGCAGTGGCATTGTCTGCAATGTAGAAAAAACAAATATCCTTGACAGCCTTTGGTAAAGAGGTGGTTCCTTGGCGACTGCTTTTTCTCTTTGAGGAAAAATAAGCTTAAGTGGTTGCAATGGGTTATCTGCATGAGAATTTCCCAATTCTGCGTGGCTGCTGCACAGATGTTACATTGAAAAAAGAAAAGAGTTTGGGAAAATAGACTCAAATGCGCTAGCCCCTTAATTAAATTTTATTCAGGCGAGTCTTTACAGTCTTATAAATTTTATTAGTGTTTTTTCCACACTAATAATTTTGATTTTCCGTAAATGGTTTCAAAAAGAACATTCCAGACCAATGTATTTTTCAATCCCTTTATATTTGCTGTACACCAGTATAAAGTAATTCATATGATTCTCTCTCTCAATGAATCAAATATTTCTCTCTCTTTTTAATTTTACTGCACATTAGTTAAAGTAATTCATATGTGTCTCTCTCTCAATGAGTCAAATATTTCTCTCTCTCGACACGTGTTTCCCCATTGTTACTCTCAATGGGTCTTCAGGAGAGGAAGTGTTATTGCTAAAAGGAAAAAGAAAAAGATAAAAAGAAACCAAATTCTTATTTAGAGTGATGCCTTAAAAAAATTTTTTGGAGTAGTAATTATATTTATTACTACAAAGACTCACCGTTTTGATTTTCTTATAGTTAACATATATCCTGTTTGTTTTTCCAAAAATTATGTTCATCAGGCAATTTATCTTAATTTAGTTTGTAAGATATAGTTCCAAGTTAAAGCTGTAAAGGGGATGATGGAGGAAGAAGATAAAACAATTACTTCTTGTTTTTAATCTTTAAAGAGCGAAAGACATAGTCATAAAAAGGTTCTAATAGGACTTAGAACAGGGAGGGTACAAACTTCTCATTCGCTTACCTTAATTCCATGGTATTTTAGATCAATTTTGGTCCTGTGCCGTGATAAGCACCCAAATGTAAGAATGTCTAGCTTCAACTGATTCTAGCTATTTATTGCCGCGATCATGCCGTGACGACGTCATCACGCCACGCCCACGTGATTTGGCGTGGCGCAATGACGTCATCACGCTCGTATTCGTAACCCGTCGGCCATTTTGGAATGGGTTTAATTCCGTGCAAAAAACTCCCGTCTAACTGTTTGGTAAGGGATTTAAGTTAAATTGGAGAGGAAAAGGTTATGTTGTTTTTTTGCAACACGCTAATCTAATTTAGCGTTTGCAGAGAAATCATAGAGAGTTCGTTTTATGGGACCATTTTAAATAGATATCTCAAAGTGTTCTCGCTGCACTCTCATAATTAAGTGCGACGCAATTACGTGAATACGCACATATTCCTTAAACTGGCAGTCATTTTGGAGATAGCTTGAGGTGTGACAACTTCATTCTAACTAAATGATGAGGATTTTAGATCAAATATACAATGACAAATTGGTTAATGGATACAAATACAGAAAAAACGAAATAGTGATTTAAAGCCAATTAAGCATTTCCGTGACACAGTTTAAACCTGTAATACATGTGTCCATTCTGCAAATCCATCTACATTCCCTTTTTCTTAGTAGGTCTTCCTTATTTCCTCCTCTTGGTGATAAAGTAACTTTCTCCAGACCAAAAATTTTCAATTTAGAGATTTCAAAGTCAGGATGGTTCATAATGACATGTACTGAGATAGGGGATCTCAAATCTTTATTTCTGATGGCTCTTATATGTTCAAATATCCTGATTTTTAGTTTTCTGATAGTACTCCCAATATATAGCTTCTTGCAAATACATTCTATTCCATAAATGACGAAAGTTGAATTGCAATTGATCATTTGATTGATGCGATTTGTTTCACCATTTGGTAGTGTGATTACTTTTATTCCTTGTTTTATGAACGGGCATAGTTTACAATGACCACATTTGAAGGTACCAATATTTTCCATACAAAAAGAGGATTTAGTTTCATTAGGTAGTGGACCCATAAAACTTGGGCTGATCTTATTCTTGATTGTAGGTGCTTTTCTAAAGTAAATGTTGGGATGATTATCCAGGTGTTTTTGTAGACTTGGGTCTGTCATAAGAATGTTCCAATGCTTTCTAAGTATTTGTTTGATCCTGCAAGATTTTGTGCTGAAAGTAGTTATTAATGAAGTTTTTGGACTTGTCTTTGCTGATACTGGTTTATCTTCCAATAAGGAGTCTCTTGAAACCAATTCCGCTTTAGTAATTGCTTTTTTGATGGTTTTCATTCCATACCCTCTCTGTAGAAATTTCTGGTGAGATCGACAAAGGTTTTCTTGAAAAGTGGAGGTAGTACTGCAATTTCTTTTGATTCTCAATATTTCTCCATATGGAATACTATGGATACTTTCTCTGCAAACGCTAAATTAGATTAGCGTGTTGCAAAAAAACAACATAACCTTTTCCTCTCCAATTTAACTTAAATCCCTTACCAAACAGTTAGACGGGAGTTTTTTTGCACGGAATTAAACCCATTCCAAAATGGCCGCCGGGTTACGAATACGAGCATGATGACGTCATCGCGCCACGCGAAATCACGTGGGCGTGGCGTGATGACGTCGTCACGGCATGATCGCGGCAATAAATAGCTAGAATCAGTTGAAGCTAGACATCCTTACATTTTGGTGCTTATCACGGCACAGGACCAAAATTGATCTAAAATACCATGGAATTAAGGTAAGCGAATGAGAAGTTTGTACCCTCCCTGTTCTAAGTCCTATTAGAACCTTTTTATGACTATGTCTTTCGCTCTTTAAAGATTAAAAACAAGAAGTAATTGTTTTACCTTCTTCCTCCATCATCCCCTTTACAGCTTTAACCTGGAACTATATCTTACAAACTAAATTAAGATAAATTGCCTGATGAACATAATTTTTGGAAAAACAAACAGGATATATGTTAACTATAAGAAAATCAAAACGGTGAGTCTTTGTAGTAATAAATATAATTACTACTCCAAAAAATTTTTTTAAGGCATCACTCTAAATAAGAATTTGGTTTCTTTTTATCTTTTTCTTTTTCCTTTTAGCAATAACACTTCCTCTCCTGAAGAACCATTGAGAGTAACAATGGGGAAACACGTGTCGAGAGAGAGAAATATTTGACTCATTGAGAGAGAGAGAGACACATATGAATTACTTTAACTAATGTGCAGTAAAATTAAAAAGAGAGAGAAATATTTGATTCATTGAGAGAGAGAATCATATGAATTACTTTATACTGGTGTACAGCAAATATAAAGGGATTGAAAAATACATTGGTCTGGAATGTTCTTTTTGAAACCATTTACGGAAAATCAAAATTATTAGTGTGGAAAAAACACTAATAAAATGTATAAGACTGTAAAGACTCGCCTGAATAAAATTTAATTAAGGGGCTAGCGCATTTGTGTCTATTTTCCCAAACTCTTTTCTTTTTGCATTGTCTGCAATGTACTGCACATCCATGTTTGCATTCCATAGCAGGGCAATGATTGCATTGTAATCATTGATGTACTTTGATGCTTCAGGTCTTTTTATGTAGTATGTGTTCTTAGGTGATTTGGTTTTCACAATGTGACTAACAGAAGACATGAAGCTGGTTACATGTCCTGTAGCTGAAACTGGTATAGGGAAACCAAAGCGTCATTTGGTGTAGTATTTACCTTTGTTTTTATATTTGCGTCGACAATACTTGCCACATTAGTGTCTCTGAAACTGCAAAATGTGTGCATGTAGGTTAAGATGTGTACTTTTGAAGGGATTTTGCAAGTGGCATATTTGTGAATGAACTGCAAAACAGTGGCATCCCTATCCTGACCAAATTTAGGAACATCTTTAATCCACAAAAGCATGTGGTTACGTGGTGCTCCGCTGGCTTGATATTCTTTTCAACAAAGAAACATATTCTTTTCAATATCTGTACCCCTCCCCGGAAGTCCTTCAAGGATGGCAACCTTCTCCACATTGCCACTCTTAACTCTCGCTCTGCCATCAAGCATTCCTCTGATATCTGTCACCTTCTTCAGGAACTGGACCATGACGTCCTCGGTCTCACTGAGACATGGTTCACAGCCAGCTCTGTCACCAGCTTTGACACACTCCTACCTGACAGTTACAAGATCCTCTCCGTGCCCAGGCCCAACCGTGCAGGGGGGGGTGTTGCCCTTATCTTCCCTGAGTGGATTCCTGTCACTCCTACGCAGACCTACTCCTCTTTTGAATGTCTTGTCTGCTGACTCTCTCTCTCTCTCCTAGCCATTCCCTTACCGTGGCTACTATCTATCAGCCACCTGGTCAAATATCCTCCTTCCTCTCCGAGTGGGCTGACCTCTCCTCCTTACTCCTGTCCACTACCACTCAACTCCTCCTTCTTGGTGACTTCAACATCCACCTAGATGCCTCCTGTCCCCCCACTGGACTCTTTTGTGACCTCTGCGACTCTGTCTCACTCTCTATTCTCCCATCTGGGCCTACTCATTCTGCAGGTCACACTCTTGATGCTCTGATCTCTTCTGACCTTCCCCTCTCAGTCCCTCTCTCCACTCCTTTCTCCTGGAGTGATCACTTTCTCCTATCCTCCCACCTCACCCTCCCTACCCCACAGGCCAAGCCACCCTCATCATTGCCACCCAACTTCTCGGTCATCCGACCCATGAAGCGTGTGTCAGTTGAGGCTTTCGCTGCCACCTTATCCCCCCTCCCCCCCTTCGGCTGACTCCGACCCTGACACAGCCCTCTCCTTGCTCCACTCTGCTATTTCTGATACTCTTGATATCCTTGCCCCTGTCATGAGAATCCACCTGAAGCCCAAAGCCAAATGGAACTCCTGGTATGATTCGGATCTCGTCACCCTAAAACGCAAGTGCAGGGTGGCAGAGAGGAAATGGCGTGCTTCTTGTTCATCCTCTGACAAACTGGCCTGCCGCCTGCTCCAAAGGCAATACCGTCTCTCCGTTCTCACCAAGAAGAGAGCCCTTATCCAAGCCTGCATCTCTGCGGCATCTAACAATTCGGCCGAACTCTTTAAAATCTGCAAGGAGCTTGCCACCCCTGCTGCAGTCTCTACCTCTCCTGTCCCCTCCCAGGCCCTCTGTACTGCACTGGCCTCTCACTTCATCTCTAAAACTCAGGACATCCTGTCCTCACTCTCCTCCTATCACCTCCCTCCCTCGTTTCCCTGCTCTTCCTCCGGCCCTTCTGCAGCCACCCTTCCTACCTCCTTCTCTGCCTTTCCCCTTTTCTCTGCTGACGAAGTTTCCAGACAAGTCCGATCTATGAAAGTCTCGTCTAAATAGGTTCACCCCTGTTCCTCCAAAACTATCAAGGACCACATCGACTCCCTGGCTCCTGCCCAGGCTGACTTTTGCAACCTCTCCTTTGCCTCTGGAGTCTTCCCATCCCCCCTCAAGCACTCCCTTGTGCACCCTGTTCTTAAGAAACCCTCTGCCGACCCCTCCTGCCCGGCTAACTATCGCCCAATCTCCATCACTCCCTTCCTGGGCAAGCTCCTGGAGAAACTGGCCATCTCCCAGCTTAACCTCCATGCTGAAGCTGTTGGTAGTCTTCATGACCACCAATCCGGCTTCAGAGCGGCCAGAAGCACGGAAACTGCTCTCCTGAACATCCGTGATGACCTGCTCTTGAACCTCGACTCCAACACTCCGTGTGTTCTCATTCTGCTCGATCTCTCTTCTGCCTTTGACACTGTCAACCATGCCATCCTGCTCAACCATCTCCGCGATAACCTGGGTATCACTGGTCAGGCTCTGGCATGGCTGACCTCTTTCCTTTCCAATCGACCCTCCCAGGTCCAACTTGGGTCCTTCCTCTCTGACATCTTTTTCTCCACCTGTGGTGTTCCCCAGGGATCTAATCTCTCTCCCTGGCTTTTCAACCAGTATCTGGCACTTCTTGCCCACCGCATCGCCGCCCTCTGCCCCAACTTTCAGTGCTATGCGGACGCTACCCAGCTCATTTTCAGGCTACCCTCGGCCTCCTCCTCTCCTGCCTTCATCTCTGACTGTCTGTCTGCTATCCAGGAATGGTGTGCTGCCAACGACCTCCGCCTTAATGCTAGTAAGACTGAGATTCTACTCATCGGCAAACCCACTCCCTCCTTCCCTGCAGCTCTCTGGCCAGCCTCTCTTGGGCCTCTTCCTGCTCCTACCTGCAAGGCAAAAAACCTCGGGGTCATCTTTGACTCCACACTCTCCTTCTCTCCTCATATATCTGACGTCTCTAAGAAGTCACACTACCAGCTGCACCTCCTTAGAGGTATTCTTCCCTTCCTCTCCTTCCCCCAGAAGCTCACTGTCTCCCGAGCCCTGGTTCTCTCGAAGCTGGACTACTGTAACAGTCTCTATCTTAATCTGCCTGCCTCCACTCTCCGCCCTCTGCAACTCATCCAGAACAGAACGGCCTCAAGCCCAGGGACCGTATCTCTCCAGGACTGAAATCTCTACACTGGCTCCCAGTGGCTGCGAGGATTAAGTTCAAAACCCTCTGCATTGCCACAAGGCCTTCTGGGGCCTGGGGCCTAAATACCTGCAACTCTCTCTTCCTAAATATCTTCCTTCCCGAGCCCTTCGCTCATCCGTCTCCAACTCCCTCAGGGTCAGCCGCTTCTCGAAGCAACGAGCTGGGGGTAGATCTCTCTCCGCGGCAGGAGCCTCCCTCTGGAACAGCCTTCCTGCCTCCCTGAAACTTGAGGAGAACCATCTCCGGTTCCGGAAGCACCTCAAAACCTTCCTCTTTGCTTGTGCTTTCTCTCTCCCTCTCCCCTGCTAATTCTTCACTAAATTCTGCACTGAATCTGAAACTTGGCCACTCTCACCGACCTCGGTCCTGGGCCCAGCCACTCTCCACTTGCACTGCCTCCCTTGCAACCCCTGCACTGCGGGACTGTCTCTGTAGCCCTACAGCCCCCCCTTCCCAGCACTTGTCTGCACTTACCTTGCACTTGCCACCAGCTGGCCCTATTTATTTATCTATTTATTTCTATTCTACTTACCTTGTACTGCACTTTTCCCTTCCCCCCTACCCCTGCACTTGCGCGGTCTGAATGACACCTGGCCTAGTAGGATCGTTGTCTGTCCTCCCCTGTTCCCCCCCTCCCTGCCTCGTCGCGCCTTGAAACACTTGTGTATAGGCGCGTTACAAATGCCATATCATATCAAAGGAAGTGTTGCACTTCTCCAAGGAGAAGAATTGTTTTATTACAAATGAAGTGCAGCATGGCAATAAAGCGATGATGGAAGTACCTTGATACATTTACAGGATCAAGAGAGCAGAGTCCTCCTGGTGTTTTCATGTCTATTCCTGCTTTATTTTGGTTTGCTATGCATAGGAAATTGTGCAAGTCCTCCCATACTCTGCACAACTTAAACTGACAAACCATGTAGGTGGCCAAGGTGGAGTAGCATACACCGTACATCTGCGTGAAGTCGGAACCTGTATTCTTTCGTACCACGCATGTTTGCCAAGAGATTTGTAATATTTGACTGTAAAACTTCATCTTTCTCTTTCACCTTTTGAAGTAGCTGCGTAGCAGACATGTTTAGAAAATTGGGACCTGTTTTCAATGTGTGTGCAACTCTGTAACATAGAGTTGCTAGTTCACTTTCAAAGAGAAGGTGGAATATGTATTCAATGTTTTGTCTGAATGTGGGGTCCTCAGAATACATTTGTAGAGAGCGGTATTCTGATGCTGTTATTTGTGTGCATCTTTCATCGTCCCTTCTACCTTTTTCCAATAGAAAACAGTATAGGAACGATTTGTGTTTATACACTTTTTTCCCCATATGCTGATTGGAGATGCTTTGGCTTCCCACATTTGATATGTTTCCAGTTCATCGTGTATGGTGTCTTTGGAGTGCAGTTGTTGAATTGTATACTGGTCTAAAATATTGGCGGCTGTAGTAGGGTCTAGAAGTTCAGATTGACCAGTTGCTGAGGAATCCTGAATTATTTTGGTGGTTTCTCTTAGGTTTTCTTCTATGTTTATTTCATTTTAGTATTCATTGTTGTCTTTAAGATATTGCAGAGCTTCTCTAACTTTGTTTAAGCCCACTGGTTGCTGCCAAATGTTTTTGTCTTTTGTAGATACACCATTCACTAGGATAATCAAAGATTTGCAATCCTAGAGTGTCTACATTTCCTTTGAGATCTAATGGTAAATAGACTACTTTGCTATAAATGCCTTTCAGTAAATCATAGGGAGGCAACTTTGCTGTTTGCTGAAAGCCGTATTATCACTTGAAATGGGTGTAATGTTTGGATTGTAATGCTCTCATACAAATTAAGCTGTTGGAGTTGTTTTGGCAGTGGGAATATTTCCAAGTTATTAGTGATACCCCGTAAAGGCATTTGGTTATTGGCAAGTTTTGCAGTGCAGTATGTGCACAGTATTGAGGGGTTAGTAATTTCATATTTGTTTTCTGCTAGAAGAAAGAGAGCTAATTGGTGCCATCGTGATTCCACATTGTCTTCTATTTTATACATTATATCTATTGGTGCTCTTTGTATAACAAGTTCTGCGGCAACACACACATACTTGGTTTGGTACTTCAGTAGATGTGTGTTTAAACTTTTCTATTTCTTTTTTGTATGTGTATAATAGAAGGTTGACATCTGCAAGGTTGTTGCTACTCTTTTCTAAAATTACTGGATTTGGTAATTGCTCCTCAGTTCCAAAATATTTGCTTTGGATGTGGTCTATTTCTTCGAGCAGTTGTGTGGCTGTACTATGTAGGAGAATGTCATTTAAATGGTCCAGTGCTAAAGCAGGACTTTGTGCAAATTACAGTTTGTGAACGAGATTTTGTACAGTGGAATGGTGTGTTGCTAACATGTTTATATGGTGGAAGGTGCATTTGCAAGCAGGTCCAGAAAAGCAGGCTAATGAATGTTGATGTAGTCCTGTGTATTTGCGCACTGGACAGGAGTCCATAATTTGTAATATTTTAATGTTTAATTTTTCTTTGCCTTTCACATACTGAAAAAGATTTGATCGTTTTTTTTGCACTTTACACTTTGATGTGCACTGCCATTTGTACACTGGACATATTGGTTCAGTGGAATGGAGAGTTAATTGTAAGTTTGCTGGGGATATTCTTACATGCAGCGTTTCTTCTTCCATAATGGTATTGTCTACCTTTTCATACCCTCGCCCACTGCTATGTATGGCAATTGGGTTTGTTTGCTATTGTTTGTATGCCTCTTCATTAAAATATGGGTCTGTGCTGGTGGTGTGACTCCACTCTCCTGTACAGACTTTTCCAAAGGTATCTATGTTGATATTACGTCTGTTCCAAAGTGCTTGATGTAGTTTAGTAATTCATTTTGTTAGTGGTTTCATTCTGTTTAAAACTAATATAAATAGTTTCCTTTTGAGAAGGATTGTACTGTCTATGAGAGCTTCCAGGATGAGTTTTCTGCGCTAAGTTTTAAGGGTGGAGCGTGATTTATCCCGTTTTAATAAGATTCTGAAAGATCCTATGGTGGATTTCTTTTGTAAATTTGCTTTTTTTTAATGTTTACTTTTGGCTACATTCACATTGGTTGGTGCAGTTTTAGCACTAGTGGTAGTTGTAATCTTCTTAATACATTTCTTTTTAGTTTTACATTTTGAAAGAGGAGTCTGTAATAATATATATAGAGCTTTATAAGAATATATAGCGCTTTACTAAATGTGATGCCATTTTTTGTTGTTGCCAGCTGTAATATGGAACACACATATAGTTATTTTTGGGTTGCCAGTATAACATGTGAATATGTTGGTGGCATGCAAAGTATAGAATTTATACCACAGCAAAGCCCAGCTTGAAACTGCAGAGAATTAAGTGCACCACTTTTTCTGTAATGCCTTATATATGAGACTACATTGATCATATAACTGACTAACTTAATTAACATTTACTAAAGACTAATTCTTACTCCCTAACATTATGATGTAGTCTCATGTGCAAAATGAGGTGAAAATATAATTTGTGTTTAAATGTACACAGGCATTTTTTTTTCTTTTCTCTCTTTCTGTGTTGGGTTGCAGAAAGCAGAATGTTTGCACGGCAGGAAATAAAAACGTAATAGTTGCTCAGTGAGCAAGGATCCCATTGTATAAAAGTGAAGGGTGATGCTGCTTTTAACCTAATTGGAGGAAAGTGTCTGCAGACATACCACGTAGAAAAAGTAGGAAGGTTCCGAGTTCTGCTAATGGCAAAACTTACAGAGAGAGATTAGTTTGTGCTGAATGCGCTGTGAAGATAGAAGTTCAAGGTGTCAGAGCGCTGGCTTGAGAGTTTCTCGCTGTGCTTCTCAGACACACAAGATTACAGGAGCATTTTGTGCTGACTGGGCCTGTCTTTGTGAGGCGAGTGAAACAAGGTTGTGTGGGGGAACTTCAAAGAAACACTTTTGGTAAGGAGATAAGTATAAGTGAGGTCACTGTGTATGGTCACATGGATAACTGAATTATAGTACAGTGTAGACAGGATAGGAAATCCCATGCATTTTTATTGTGTCATGTTTAGAATGTGGAAGAATTATCTCATGTTTTAAAAGGCTTGCTTGTTCTGTATTCTCTTTCTTGTGTTTTCCAGATGATGATGCAATGTTTTTATGGTGAGAACTAATAATTGTGAATTGTATTTGTATATAATATAATGAGAATATATAAAACAAATGGTTTAGTGTCATCTTTACACCTGTGAAATTATTAATATACCTATAAAGTATACAGTACAGGGGAGGTCCATTTCTCTACAGTAGTGCATTTGTCAATTTGCCCCTGCAGGTAAAAATAACAACCCAGAATAAGCTGATAATATTCCGTGATGAAGCAGGTCTGTGTGTGTGCATGCCTTCCTTGCATGTTGTTTGGAAGGAATCTGATATAATGTATAGATCGCTGGTGGATGTAGATAAACCAGTGATACCGGGGGTGCATAGATCGCTGGATGTAGATAAACCAGTGATACCGGCCACAACCTATAGGTGGCGCTCTTTATAAAATTGTTGGGTTTCTATCATGTGCATAGGTCCAAGGCTCTCTATAGAACACTGGGAGGTACTCTAATAGAAAGGAAGGTTTTGTTTCATGATGGGGTTATATTATAGGGAAGAAAACTATGTTCACCACTAAATACTGCTAACAATATATTACTAGATTCCCCAATATAATATAACAAGGTATAATCACTAAAATAATATGAGGCCAAACCCAATCTAAATGCAAGCCTAATTTACCACCAAACTACCGCTCATATTTTGGTGGTAAGAAAATACCGCCAAACCCCAAATTTACCCCAATAAGACAAAATATCCTACAAGTCACATTTTCTTTTCTGCTGGCTGCTTCAGTTTTGCTCAGTGAATGTATTAGCTGTTTTGTCTGAACTTTTGGTACAAATTTGACCAGAGGTGGATGGCTATTTTGTATGCTTTTAGGTTGATCTGCTCTACTTCTGCGTTGCTTTATACAGAGTTGCTTTTTGGTAGGCGTTGTTTAGTTTCTGTTGGAGAAAAAAGGAAAGTGTGGGTTTGGAGGTTGGGCAAAGTATATGTGTGCACTGTGCATGAGTTTCTAAATATGAGGGTATGCATAAATATAGTGGTGTGTGATTGTGGAATGGGCTGTTAGTTCAGGTCGAGAAGGCTGTACTGGTATGTATGTGTTACTATACTAGCATTCAGATGACAATATAAAGTGTGCACCTGCTGAGGTGCAATGAGTAAGAGTGAAGCAAATGCTGTTGGGTTGACAGAATTGTCTAGCCTACAGTAGAACAACAATGCACTATCTGAGTAAAAGGCAGAACACTATGATAGTATTTCACTACAGAGTAGGTTTTTTCTGAGTTCTATTTTGCAGTTGATGTGCCACTGGCTTTCAGGAGACTGGTCTTCACTGAAATTGTCGATAGAAGGAAGTTACTACATATGTGTGTTAATGGCCCTGTAATTTCACTTGGAGAACACATTATTTAAAATTGTAGGAGGATTTGTTAGCAGATAGAGTCATTTGGTCTGCAAATGGAGAAAGTGATTTGCAATGTCAACAACGCAACCGCCTTTTTGAGAGATGTTGGCAAGTTGTCCTTCCACAATGAAAATATTACATTTTGTAGCACCAACATTTTTTGCAGAGATGGAGTCTATCTTACTGATGCTGGAAATCAGCTTTTTCTGCAAAATATCCAAAATGCATTGCAGCCCTTTTTGCAATTATAGCAAGCATTTTTCCAGTAGGTGTTGGCCACTTCAACCCTTCAAAAAAGAAACACCACAAAAAGGCTCTTTTCAAAGCCACCCCGTTCTACCGGAAGAGAGAACAATATTTCTGAAAATGCCACTCCAACTTTTCTTTCAGAGTTCGCAGACTACCGCGCTGTCCGCAGTCTTCTCAGAATGCCCAGGGCCCTGCACCATTTCATTGGCACTTCTATTTTTATACTGTGAAAGTGGCTGTGAAAAGAGGCTTTTTTATGGTTTTTGTTGTTTTGTATTTTTTTGGGGTCTTTTTATGCATGACACACAAGGAAAGGAATGGAAGGGAGGGTAGAGACTGGGCACCAACTACAGGGATAAGAAAGGGCAGGTGCAGAGAGGAAGATGTTGGGTGGGCCTCACTTGGTAGGGGGCAGTCTTTCTCATGCTCACTGACCGAAGCCTTGAAAGCACTAAGAATTTTATCCTCTGCGTTTTGTTGGGCGTCCTGACCCACGTTTGAGCTATCATGCTGCAACATTTGGTGCTGTGGGCTTAGAAAATCCAAGATGGCCAAAAAGCCCACAAGTGCGCCAGAATCCAGGAGAACCACACAGTTTGTGCGCACACCAAAATGGTTACCTAACTTGCCAACCACCAGTGTAAAGAAAGATCTTTGTTAAGAAAGATCTTTGTTAACAAAATCCACTGTTACTGATGTCAAAAAGTTGCTGAAATCGTGGCTCATTGGACCACTTTAAAGATTCAACCCTTTTGTGGGGTTCCACATAACCATCTTACTGTAAGGAGCCCCATCAAAACAATGTTAAGCAAGGATTATTTACTACCATGTAAGAACCATTCCTAATTAGAATGCATTAATCCAAGAAAGATCCCAAAATTGCATGCAGTACCAACAAAATCCTCAAGGCGGCGCTAGCGGTCTAAACTCTGCCAGGAGAACTGAGTGCAGTTGCTGACAAAGGGATTTGACTCAGCTGACTTCAAAGGCTGCATTTTAATTAAAAATTAGCCACATGCTGTTCCCAGAGGCCTGAAGCCTGGGAAACCCTCTCACCTCCAGAGATTCACACCAGGAGTTAGAATCTCACATGACCTCTTGATTGATAGAAAGCAGACTGGCTGGGAGCCTCCTGGAGACCACACAATAGGCTCTTGCAATTGAATAGGATATGTTGATTTTGACTGTTTCCTGTCAACAAAGGCCTGCCTGCCAGAAGACACATGTGACTGACCCACCCAAGTCTTGGAGGCGGACTCCAACACTCTGAGAACTGAATTGAAAGCAAAATATATATTTTACAGAAACACTGATAACTCTTTGTAATCAAATGACAGAAATGTATAACTTTGAGAGCCTTAATTTAAAAAAAAGTACCTTCAATTCAAGTCCAAACTCCAATTTGTGTGATGTTCTGGGGGCAAACTAGCAGTCAAGAGGGTATTACTTAAAATGTATGCATGTTAAAAGTCTGATACTTCATCAATTAATGCCTGCATGCCTTTCACACATTTGGGTAAATTTGAGTAAGAATCTGATATTGGTAACTTGACCAAAAAGTGAAATATGTTGCCATTTCTCAATGCAAGCTCCCAGGAAGAGCAGATTTGGACAGGGTATACCTCCTGTGATATGTGATGGGTGCATGTAATTTTAAACAAATGTGTACCTGTGCAAATATGTCTTTTGGGTCAAAATATAGATTGTGTGTAATTTGACAGGGGTGGGTTCTCTGTATCATAAACAGACCTCATCATGATGACACTTCATTTCATTCCCCGAATCAAGGGGAAGAGGAGGAAGTGGCCAATGACAAGTGGAGAGGGGTAGGGCCTAGGAAGCTAGCCTCTCCACCCATTTTCAAAACACATAAAAGCAGACAGTCAGGACAGATAGGGACATTCAATTCCATTTGCTGCGGAGCATGCTGCCGGACCATACAACATCCAGAGATCCAGACTTCAAATCCATCAATCTCCAGAATCCAGAGAGGCTAGACCAGCAGAGCAGAGCTGACCCAGACCGCTGTTAGCAGAACCAGAGAGCTGACCAGATCCGTGGCGAGGCCTAATTCAAAAATATATTGTGAGTACCTAGCAGAACTGTACAGAACCAATCTCTTAGTTAAAATAATATAATTCAATCTATTTTATTCTAAGTAGAACTGCCTAAAAGCTGTCACCTGTCATTTCTAGCTGCTATCTGTCACTTGTCACTTTGAACTTTTAAAATTTCAAATCTGAAAAACGACCTTTACCATATCGCTCATATCTCCGTGACCGTTTGTCTTAGAGACTTGCAGTAACTTTCCTCTGACAGCTGGGAATCTTGGCTTTTCAGCAAACCTAGAACCGCATTCCGATTCTCTATACTTTTGCCGCAATCGCGAAAAACGCACTCGCGAATTTACCGCGATTTGCAAATTTCTCCACGTGTGAAAACCGCAGCTTCATTGCTTTCCTTGCTAAAAATTCGTTTGCCTCTTAAGAACCATCCCTGAATCATTGCTAGAGTGAGCCTGGACTAATATTAACTAGATACCACTCACCCTGAACCTCCAGAGGGAATTAAAATCATTTTAGCACATTTTCAAATATAGTGCTATCACATATAAAAGCATTTTGGGCCTGTGTTTCAAACTTCTGTAGTCTAAGCTTGCTGGGGTGAACTGAATTACATTTGATTGCATTTCTGAGAACTGTGTGCTTAGCTTCCATTTCCTTGCATTGCATAAAGGGGGGAGTGGATTGCCAGAGAAAAGTGATTACATTGTTTTGTTGAAATCATATTGAGTATTTCTGTACTGCAATTTCATTCCACCTTGCATCCATTTGAAACCATAAAAGTATTGTTGCTATCTTATCCATCCTCTAACCACTCATCATTGATTATAAAGAAGTGTGCTAGTGCCGGACTATCCATTATTGATTACTGCTCAGATTAAGGGTGATATTCAATTATTAATTTATTATAAAGCGTGATATATATATATATATATATATATATATATATATATATATATATATATATATATATTGTTTAAATTCTCAAATAAACCTTTTAACTTGCAAAACAGAACTACTTCTTGGCTCAGTGGGGTCAGGGGGATTCCAAGAGAGGGGTGTTATACAGGGGTAGTCATCCAGAACGCATGAACTGGACATAAAGATATATCAATAAGGGTTTCCATTCAGTATCCCAGACTAGGCATTGACTTAGCTGTCGTGTTGAATTGAATCCTCTTACAGTTTGACACGGTCAACCATACCACCCTGCTCAATTATCTTCGTGACAACCTCGGTATCACTGATCAGGCTCTGGCCTGGCTGACCTCTTTTCTCTCTGATCAACCCTCCCAGGTCCTTCCTATCTTCTGTCTCCCTCTCCACATGTGGTGTTCCCCAGGGGTCTATCCTCTCACCTTGGCTTTTCAACCAATACCTGGCAACTCTCGCTTACGGCATCTCAATGTTCTGCTCAACTTTCCAGTGCTATGCTGACGACACCCAACTCATTTTCAGGCTTCCCTCAGCCACCTCCTCTCCTTCCCTCATCTCAGATTGTCCAATTGGCATTCAAAATTGGTGTGCCGCCAATGATCTATGTCTAAATGCCAACAAGACTGAGATCCTCCTTATTGGTACACCATCTCCAACCTCTCCTCTCACTCTCTGGCCGGCCTCCTTTGGCACCGCTCCTTCCAACCTCACTTGCGCGGCTAAGAACTTTGGGGTTATCTTTGACTCTACACTTTCTTTCTCCGCACACATCTCTGATAACTCCAAAAAATCTTCACCTCCGTAGAGGTACTCTACCTTTCCTCTCCTTCCCTCAAAAGCTCACGGTCTCCCAAGCTCTGGTTCTTTCCAAACTGGATTACTGTAACAGCCTCTTCCTAAATCAACCTGCCTCCACTCTCCGCCCTCTACAACTAATCAAGAACAGGACTGCGAGACTGGTCCTTGGCCTCAAGCCCTGGGATCGTATCTCTCCAGCCTTGAAATCCCTTCATTGGCTCCCAGTGGATGCAAGGATTAAATTTAAAACCCTCTGCATTGTCCACAAGGCTTTCTAGGGCTTGGGTCCAATATACCTTCAACTATCCCTCCGTAAATACCTCCCTTCTCGAGCCTTTCGCTCCTCTACTTCTAACTCCCTCAGGGTTAGTCGTTTTAGAAAAAAACAAGCTGGGGGTAGATCCCTGTCTTCGGCTGGTGCCTCCATTTGGAACAGCCTCCCAGCCACCTTGAAACTTGAGGAAAAACATCTTTGGTTCTGGAAACTTCTCAAGGCCTTCCTCTTTGCCTCTGCCTTTGCCCCCCTTCTCCCCTGTTGATCTGTTTCTTCTCATGGCATTGTGCACCTGGCCACCCTCTGTTCTTTCGGGCCCAGGTATCTGCTCACCCTGCCACCCTCCTGCACTGCCTCCAGGCCACCATCTGCACTAGGGTTCTGTATCTGTACCCATACAGTTCCCCGCCCACGTTTCATCTGAATTTATCAGATATACCTTTCTGACTAACTTTCACCTGCCACTTGCTGGCTGCACTACAATGGTTTAAAGCCCTTATTTATTATTTATTCTATTTAATATGTATTTGTTTTTCTCTCCTCTGCTTCACACTTTTCCCCCATTTTCCTTTCCCATGCACTTGTGCTTTCTTAAATGTCACTGGGCCTAGTAAGATCGCTGTTTTTTCTGTTTTTTCTCTCCCTTGTTCCCCTCCCTTTTTGCCTGGTCTCGCTCTGAAACACTTGTGTATGAGCGCGATATAAATAAAATATCTTTTCATTTCATTTCATCCCGCCTGCCAAGTACTGTGTTGCAGTGCATGCACATACAGTGACCCTCAAAAGGTAAGGGTCTGCCGTGGTGCGTATTGCCTGCGTGGCTGGTTCAGGGATCTGCAGTCCCACAGGAGTGTCCCTTGTGGTGACAGGAGCAGATACAGAGGATGCTGTAGAGGAACTCAACCTACTACCTCATTCAAAGGGGACGACCTTACAAACTGCCGCCTTGTGATTCGACCTCAGGTGTTGCCGCATGGAGGTGGTCTCATAGCTGTACATGCCAGGTTTGCCACAACTGAGCACTGTTTGGCACTCAGTGCAGTGCACCTTGTCTGCACGCGCCTTGGGTACCCCCCCAATGGTGGTAAACAGCCTCCACACCCAAGACTCATGCTGGCCGGCATTAGTGGGGACTTCCACTACCTCACCCTCATCTTCTTCTTGATCCCTCTCTACATCACCATGCCTGTTCCCCTCCCCAGGCTCTTGGAAATTTGGTGGTGGAGGGGGTCGGGGTGGTGCTGAGGCAGAGGCAGCAGCATCAGGAGCAACCATGGATGTCATCACCAAAGATGTCAGGAATCGGGAACACAGCAATCTGCAAAACAGGAAACAGCAAACAGCAAGCTGCAGCAGTGCTCAATAGACCTTGGTATCCAAAAACAGAATGAGAGGCAGCTCTGGGGTGTGGCCTTTTATTGGGGTGCTGGGGCATGCTCCACAGACAGCCACGTGCTCTACAGACTTTTCAGACCCCAAAGCAGGCTCAAAAATCTCCAAAAAGTATCCAGATCACCAGGGGCATAGTCTAGGACCTGTGCAAGAGTGAAGCACCTTGGATTGCTAAAAAAAAAAAGCACTTTTTTGGTATCCAGGGGCCTGGACCCTGTCTGTTGATAAGGGCCTATGCTCAGCGTGGGTGCCATCACATGGTGATATTGCGGACGTTCTCGAATGGGACGGGTGTCAGTAGGACACCTATTTCATGGGATCCATTGTGCGTATGCGCATGGGTGTCCTACCGACAGGGTTGGGCTCCCCGAACTAATTAAAAGTGTGACACAATTGCGGCAGACAATTCCAAACAGGCGCAGTGTTCGTCGGGCCCCGAAGGTGGGATGCGCATGCGCCCAGGTGTCCGCCAGACAGGGGTGGGGTCCCTGAACTAATGAAAGATGCATCATAACTTTCTGGACATGCGGACAGGCGCTGTGTTCTATGGACACCTCCATTTTGATTGCGGACAGATGCAGTGTCAATAGAACACCTCCATTTTGATTAATTACTGACATTCCGGACAGTCACGCAGTCTACAAAGACTCCTAACAGGGTTTAAAAAAAATAAAACTCAGAGACATACAGCAACAGTATACACATAGCACTTTATTTACAAAAATAAATATACAAATTATGAAAGAGAAGGGGAAGAAGAAAGAGAGACCTATACAGGGGAATTGGGTTTTTCTAGAGATTGGGCATCAGGGGAGGAAGGGATTGAGGTCTAATCGTAACGTCTTTGGTGATAGGGAATTTTTGGGAATGTTTGGCTGGGACAGGGAGAAGGGGTACAGGTGCAGGTAGGGCAGTGATATTTAATATTCTCCATGATATGTCTCTATAGATAATCTTTTAAATCGGCAAAAGTGCTCATTAATTGAACCATTTTACACTGTTACTTTGCTGTTCTATGTGCTCATGGACTTGTGGATGATGTACTGTTTCTGGGGCATTCCCTTTATTTTCTGCTTTACATTTCTGTTTAAGAAAAGAGAAATTATGTTTTAGTATAGCACACTGAACAAACTGCGCAGTTATAGGAAACAATGTAGTGCACTTACCAGTTTGTAGTTCAGTTGTGTTGTCAGTGCTTTGCAGTTGTGCTGTTGACAGTTGCTTTTCAGTTTCTGTGTAAAGCAGCAGTGTGGTAATTTTGCTGGAGGTACAGGTTATTTTTCTTCTTGGTGCATTCCATTATGTTGCATACCCTATGGAATTGAACTGTTGCTTTCTTAAGTATGGAGTTTGTAGACCTACTTTATTTTTCTTTGTAATTCACTTATGTGCTGCTCTTTCAACATGTTGAGTGTTTTTGTTGCCACTACAACAATGTAAGAGAACCCCAGAGCTTTTAGGCAGTGCGGATGGAACCCGAAGTCCACGGACAGTCGCATATCCACACACCCGGTGGTTATCAGCACAGGTCTAGGGGATTTAGTATGTTGTGTGGAACATCTATACGAACTAAGGGTATCTTGGTAAAAAGATATGAAATTCAGTGAAAAAACAGTGTTAAAGGGACATTATCTTTAGGTTGCCCTAAGAAAAACCTATCAAATTTAGTGCAAACACTTTTTTAAAGGGACATTATGGTTACTTTGCACCAATAACAACCTATCCATATTATGGTTACAAGTAAAACCGAAAAACCACAGAAATTCTCCAGTTATGCTAAGCTAAACAACCATAACTCGCACCACCAAACCATGACATCAAAGATGACATCACATATTTGAAACCTTTGTCCTGTTTTTTGCAGATTGGAAATGAGCATGCATTTAAGTCTAACATTTATGGACCTCCTACTTGATGTTACTTTGTCTAATGATTCCAAATGTATTGTTTACAATTCTTGTGTTAGCTTCTGCGGTTAAGATGGTCTTTTTTATATATTCCGCAACAGGGAAGGATATTATAAACAGTTTCTGGTCAACAGAGGGTGTTTTGGCCCTTTATTGAAGATCTGCACCCTCTCAGCATTCTTCAGGACACAGGCCGATTCATGGAATTAATGTGCGCCGAAAATTCCGGCGCAGAGGTGCCAAAACGTGCGAATCGCAGTGCAAGTGCGAAAATCTCAGGGAAAACCAGCGCACATCGATTCATGGAAGTCCGTGCACGAGAAAAATATTGGATGTGCGCTGAAAAAGTGCGCGGCGCACGCCGGCGCACAGGTCATCCAACGGCGTGCGCCACGGCCACAGCGAAATCGCATATAGCACGGTGCACATAACAAAAGTAGGCGGAACACGGGCCATAACACCCGGAATGGGGAACAACGCGTGAAAATATGGGCGTCACGGGGGAAGTACAGGAGGCAAGTGCGCAGAACGCCCACAGGCTCGCCTACAACTCGTATTCATGGAATCGACTAGGGCAAACCATTGCACGGTCAAAGACACGCACAGGGCCAAACAAGTCTGCCACAAGAAAGCAGGCGGTAGCGTCCCTGCGCCTGAAATAAATGTGCGCCAAAATGTGCACTTACAAAAAGCACCTATATACAGCTATGATGAATGATCCATACTGTGGCCCTCTAGGAAAAATGATGTGCAAAGGGGTACCGACAAACACGGACACCGCTGTGTGAAAAATAGCATGTGCATGTATTTCGGGGTGCGCGGGAAGTTCCACACGCGATTGGCCTGGGTACGTGTATTTCGGGGTGCGTGGGAAGTTCCACACGCGATTTCAGCAGGGTACGTATATTCCAAGGTGCGCGGGAAGTTCCACACGCGAATTTGCAGGGTACGTGTATTTCAGTGTGCGCGTGAAGTTCCACACGCGATTTCAGCAGGGTACGTGTACTCCTGGTGCGCGGGAAATTCCACACGCAAATCCAGCAGCCTACGTGTATTTCGGGGGTGCCGGGGAGTCCTACACGTGAATTGGCCGTGTGGGTCCTCCCAGCTGTTCCCTCTATACCCTCCACAGCCCCTGAAGGCAGCCCACACCACAGGGGACTACCCTGCACCCCTGCATTTGTCCCGCAGGCAGCCCATCCACCATGGCCATGCCCCCCAGCCAACCCACATGTCACCTTGCACTACTGCCCACCAACGCATGTCTCCCAGCACCCCCAGCATCCAGGGGCACCCTCCACCAGGCCCCCACTCATGTCTCCCAGCACCCCCACCCCCCAGCATCCAGGGGCACCCTCCACCAGGACCCCACTCATGTCTCCCAGCACCCCCACCCCCCAGCATCCAGGGGCACCCTCCACCAGGCCCCCACTCATGTCTCCCAGCACCCCCACCATCCAGGGGCACCCTCCACCAGGCCCCACTCATGTCCAACTCATGTCCAACTCATGTCCAACTCATGTCCCCCTGCACCCCCACGCCCCAGCAGTCAGGGGACCCCCTCCACCAGGCCCCCACACATGTCCCCCTGCACCACCCCCACCCCCACCCCCAGCATCCAGGGGAACCCTCCACAAGGCCCCCACTCATGTCTGCCCCCCCAGCAGTCAGGGGCACCCTCCACCAGGCCCCCACTCATGTCTCCCCCCCACCCCCCAGCAGTCAGGGCCACCCTCCACCAGGCCCCACTCATGTCCAACTCATGTCCCCCTGCACCCCCACGCCCCAGCAGTCAGGGGACCCCCTCCATCAGGCCCCCACACATGTCCCCCTGCACCACCCCCACCCCCAGCATCCAGGGGCACCCTCCACAAGGCCCCCACTCATGTCTCCCACCCCCCACCCCCCAGCAGTGCGATTTGCCTGGGTACGTGTATTTCAGGGGTGGCGGGTAGTCTTACACGTGATTTCATCAGGGTACGTGTATTATGGCTCCGCGTGAACTTCCACACGCGATATCAGCAGGGGACGTGTATTACGGGGTTCGCGTGAGCTTCCACGCGCGATATCAGCAGGGTACGTGTATTACGGGTTCGCGTGAACTTCCACACGCGACTGGCCCTGGGAGAGCGTGTTACGTGTATTCCTGGGGTGGGCGGGAAGATTTACACGGTCGCCTACAACGCGCCCAAAAAAAAGGTCCAATCCGGAAACACGTACGCCAGCATGAAGCTGGCGCACGTCCCGCACTGCAAGAAAAGTGTGCGCAAACAACAAACAAGCTCATACGCCAGGATGAATATACCGTTCCTAGCAGCAGTGGCCGTGGGATACTGCAGGAGGATAGTCAGGGCCAGAATCTTCACACCCAGAACCAGCCTTTTTGGTATGCCTGATGACCAGGTGTATGGGAGGTACAGGTTTCCACCTCACATAATACTCGACCTGGTCAGTGAGTGGGAGGATGACCTCACATCACCCACCCTGTGCTCCCAAGCACTGAGCCCCCTGGAGAAGGTCCTCAATGTACTGCACTTCTTGGCTACCGGATCATTTCAGCGGAGAAAAAGTGCCATAGTGGGGGGGGGGGGGGTGTCACAGGCCACGCAGTCACGGTGCCTACACCAGGTGTTGGCCATCATCACTGCACGCCCATCAGTCCGCAGGCACATATACCTGCCCAGAACACCTGCAGAAAGGCAGGCTGTCAGCCAGGATTTCTACAGGGTGGCACAATTCCCCAAAGTGCTAGGTGCCATTGATTGCACCCATGTGGCTCTACGTCCCCCCAGGGCATCTGAGCACATCTATAGAAACCGCAAGCACTGGCATTCCATCAACGTCCAGGTAGTATGTGATGCCAAGGGAATCATCACCTCAGTATATGCCAACTATCCAGGGTCCACCCACGACAGCTTCATTTACAGGATGTCAACCCTAAACCGGGACATGGAAGCTGGCCGGCATGGCGATGCATGGTTGCTTGGTGAGTATAAATGCCACAGCATACGCATGCATGACAGATACAGAGTAATGTCACTACCCCACTAATGATCCCCATCACCACCTCCCCAGGGGACAGTGCCTACCCTCTGAGCACCCACATGATGACGACAATTCGGAACCCTATCACGCCTCCCGAGGTAAGATACAACACAGCCCATATTGCAACCCGGGGCATAGTGGAGCGCACATTCGGAGTGCTCAAGTCACGCTTTCGCTCCCTTGACCGTTCTGGCGGGCAGCTGTTATACGCTCCCCCAGTAGTGTGCAGGATCATAGTGGCAGCATGTGTCCTGCACAATGTTGCAACACGCCGGGGCCTGGCTCTGGACATGGTGGTGCCCCCACATCCCCAACCAAATGCAGGCCCGCTGCGCATGGGAGGGGAAAGGGCACGGGGTGAGGCAGCCCGTACGCAGCTGGTGGCTAATTACTTCACATAGAAATCACACCCCTGTGGAGTGCACACAGCCCTGGCAAATACCATCTGACAATCAATGATGACTCAATCTGGCAATTCTGATGAATTAAGGGACAGTCAACTGTCAGAACCATAGCAGCCTCAGATTTTCCACCTGGAAGTGTCACAATGTGTGCATCCCAACCTACACAAACACCAACAATGCAGTGTCATCAAAAAACACACTTCTATGCAGCAACAATGAATACCCACTTGCCAAATACAACATGAGAACAGTGCCATGTCACCCAACCCCTCCCCGGCACTGCCACACAACACACCATGGCATGTCATGCTATGTGAGAGCAAACAAATTAATCCCCACAACATGACACAAGTGTCACAAACTACAGTGTCCCTAATGGAAACTGGCCACACATGAAATGCAGGACCAACAACACACATTACCAAATAATTACCAATAATACTAATCACCTACACAACCTCCAACCTACCATAAACATGACAGTATGGATTCAAAAAATTGGTAGTCTCACTACCTGATAATGCCAGCACTTCGAACACTTCCAACTGTACAGTGTTAGCGCCACGCAAAAGTGTAGGTGCACTGCTTACAACATGAACTCCATTTCCAAAGTAGACCGCCTTGTGAAGACATGGGAAATGGACCTGCAAATTAGGAGGATGAGATGGATGCAGAGGCACATATCAATACACCATGCAGTGTACAATACAACAACAATATGCACTAGGAATGTCTACACAGTATTGACTACAGACTGCCCACACATCAAATGGGGGTCCAACGTCACTGTGTAAGTCAATGTCACTTGGGCACACCCTTTGCAAGCCCATGGAAACGGAAAGCAGGAGGGGTGTGTGTCACACAAACCCAAGCATCTAACCCAAATTCAGGACAAGCCTGCATGTGCCCAGCCACAATACAGCGTATGCCCACGGGAGCTACACAAGGCAACACACTCAAAAAAATCAAAAATCAAAAATGGCCATGAATGGGCCCGGGGGGGTGGGGGAGGCCCCCCAGGAGGTCGGAGGACAGGGTGCACACCAAAACCCACCTGTGTGGATCTTGCCGAAAAAAAAAAAACACCTCCATGGGCTCATGGCCTGCACGGCTACCCTATTGTGAGAGATTCGCTGCTGTCGCTCTCCTCACCCTCTGCAGCTGCATCAGGAGGTGGTGGCACTATGGGAGGCAGCCCACGCAAACCTAGTCTGGTCCTCCATGGCAGCAAGCATGCGGGTGTGTGTAAGGTCTGGTTCTGGAGGATAATCGTGCGGAGGTCCCCATGCAACAACTCACGGGATGCCCGGACCTCCTCCCTAGTTGCCTGCATCTCAGCTGAGAGCGTACGTGTGAGCCGATCCAGCTGCTGTTCTGTCCTCGTGTCAGTTGAAGCCTCAAGCTCTACAAGAGTCACCCTGAGCTGACGGAGTTCCACCCTCAGGGCTTCCCTGTGGCCCTGGGACTCAATAGAAATGGCTTCCCGCAGAGTCTCCAGTGCCATCCGTCTGTCCCTGTTGGACGCCAACATGTCCTCCCTGTGTGGCTGGCAAATGCAGTCTGTTGCCTGCTGTAGTTGTTCAATCAGCCTTTCTTGGGGGACAATGGAAGTGGCCACCCTATTCATGGTCTGAGCCATCATCTCAGATGATGCTACCTGTTGGTTTGCCATACCGTATATGGATTGCTCCCATGCGTTATTGCCAGGTGGCGTACGGCCACCGTGTCAGCGGGCACCACACCTGTCTGGGGCAAGGCGAACTGCGCCTTGCTGTGTCGGCACTGCCTGAGGCTGCAGGACTGCATTCCCCCTCTAATCTGCTGGCCCAGGAACAGGATCAGATGTTGCGGAGTGTGACCCTGCATCCGTAACCACCAAAGGCGGACCTACCAACACTGACATCCCCATTGAGGGTTCTACCCCTGGTGCAGGTGGGTTGGACAGTACAGAATCCCTCCCAGAAACACGTACCTGCGACGGCACATAGGTCTCATCATCCGAATCGACACCTGAATAGAGCTCGGGGGAGTGCACCCAGAGACACCCCTTGAGATAATGGTCTGCAGCAAGTGTGGGTTCTCACCCACCACCACACCACGTCCCTCACTGGTGCCCGCTTGGGCCCGAGACCCTCCTGGGTCTGCACCATCTCCACAACCCCAGCAGTATCAAGTGTGTCATCCCCTGCAAAGACATGAAAGAAAAGAAATGGGAACAGGCATTAGCACCATGGCACACAATTAGGGCTGAGAAGCAACAGAAACAGTACTCCATTGACACATGTCCCACATGACTATAACCCTCCCATGCATGCACCGTCACTGCGCATGAAGGGGAGGCAAATGGCACACATTGATGACACCAAGATGGAAGACTAACACATTTGCTGCATGCTGGCTAGCAATGCCATCACACATTGGTGTGTGATTGGCATTTCCAATACACATACATGACACATGCCATCACACAGATTGCATGTACCATAGCCATGTCACACATGTGACAATAGGACTGAGAAATGCCTAGTGAAAGTGGTGGAATGCAAACAATCAGCCTGAATGAACACAGTATAATACGCAGCTATGTTGTGGCAAGATGACACTTCAAGGGCAACTGGCGTGAGGTTGGGCTGAATGTCTACTGTTACCAGAAGGGATACTGCAATACCCAAATTCTGGTGCGGAGAATGTATTGGATGAAGCACATGGGTGACTCAAACCACTAAGGCACACACACCCTCACCTGGCACTCAATCAGAAGCCCTCACACACACACCATGCACATGGATGACACACACATGCATGTGCACTCACCGGACAATGCCTCGTGATCTGGCAGGTCTCCCATGCCTTGGATCTGTTCCTCCGTGACGTAGGTCCCAGCAACATACTCATGTGGAGTGAGTTCAATGTCCTCTGCTGGAGACCCACCTCCAGTCACTAGAGTTGCGGCATGACTTGAGGCCCGCTTTTTCTTTGCCCTGCGCTTCAGGTCATTCCAGCGCTTGTAGCAACCATTAGTTGTGCGCCTCACGAATCCAAGGACACTTATGATGTCCGTGATGGTCTGCCAGTGTGCCTTCCGTTGTGCAGGTGTGGTCTTGCATCCTGCAGTAATCACCATTTCGCGGTCATGTGTGGACACATACTCCACAAGTGCATCAAGTTAGGCATGATTGAAGCTGGGCTTCCTTGGTGGGCCGGACTGTGTAGCCGTGTCTGGTGCATCAGCCTGTACTGGACGAGCACTCTTCCTCTTCCGCTTGGAAGGTGGTGGGGATCCAGAGTGTCCTACGCCGCTCTGGACACTAGGGGCAGGGGCCCCGGTGGACTGTGGACTAGGAGTGTGGGAATGAACACTCACCATGGAACTTGGTGCAGGCATTAGCTAAAGTGTGATGTAGTCAGGGGGACTGGGACCGACACTGTCCTGGCTGGGAGACTCAGAGCTGGGGTGGATGGAGCCGCTGCTGCCCCTGCAGCCTCCCCACCCTGCCTACTCAGGGCAGCAGATGCCATAGCAGCCCCTGATCCACATGGCCTGGTGACACCAACGTGCACCGCCACATGTGGCCTAGACCTGCTGAACTGGAAGTCAGCCATGGAGTCACCCTGTACCAGGTCTGGTGCCACAATGGGCTGGTCCAACAAGGGCTGAGCAGGGATGGTGTCAGCCACGTTACCCTCAACCAGGGGGGGGGGGGCATGGGTGTCCCTGACTGGTCACCCACACATGGGGGGCTAGGGGCACCCTGCAAGTCCCGGCCACGTCCCCTACTGTATCCACCACGGCCACCTCTTGAGGCTCGGCCACCTTTGCCACCTTACCGCGTGCTCGCCTCCCAACCATGGCACTGATGTTGTTGTGTGTATGGGAGTTGCAGTAAACTATTGTCCTGGGCAATTGGGGGTCAAAGGGGTAGGGTACTAGATGGAATTCGTACCCTGGTGCTCTAGCAAGGCTGTATGTGACCCCTCGGGGAAGATGACGGGTCACGCAACGCACAGGCACCCCAAAAAAGGGAGATAATGTGCACGCAACCCCTCCTAGACCACATGCATGGAAAAATAAACCTGCACTACGCTGTGGCACCCAGAAACACAAAAATGAACGTATGCGTGTCACACGCAGCCTAGACTGACCTCTGAAGGAGTACGCAACACATGGGGCAAGCACAGATGTTAAATATGTGCACGACTCACCGTCTGCCAGGAAAAACCGTGTGAAAAATACGCGCGTGTGCGTGTTGGCAACACCCCCGCCAAAAGAAGAATTGTACGCTGTCTGAGGAGACAGGACAACAGAAGAAGTGAATGCTGTTTGAGGAAACAGGCCCAGGAAAAAGACAAAAGAGAAAAAGCTGTCAGAGGTAACAGGGAGTACGAACTTGGAACGCCGTGAAGTAAATCGTTTGTGAACCGACAAGAAGTACAGATTTCACCCACTCGCTCTATACGAAAAGCACGTACAAGGAAATGGCGTTCTACACGTACCTTTTAAACATGCCCACATGTCCAGCGTCACTTCCGCGTGTACGCGCTAAGGCGCTAGCCTCCAATTACACGAGCTGACACTCTGACGTGCAGTCATTGGACGTGTAACATGCACCCGTGTACAGGGAAACGCCCGTGCACGCATGTCACAGACGCGCATACGCGCTGAGGCCCTTTCCACCAATTGCACGCTATGACACTCTGACGTGTTTATTTTTTCTACGCGCCATGGAAAACGCACGTGCGCGTAACGTCATATGATATGATATGATATGGTATTTGTAACGCGCCTATACACAAGTGTTTCAAGGCGCGACGAGGCAGGGAGGGAGGGAAACAAGGGGAAGACGGACAAACGATCCTACTAGGCCAGGTGTCATTCAGATCGTGCAAGTGCAGAGGTAAGGGGAAAAGGAGAAAGTGCAGGGGGAGGAGGTGGGGGGAAAAGTGCAGTACAAGGTAAGTGGCGTAATAAAATAATAAATGATAATAAATAAAAAGGGCCAGCTGGTGGCAAGTGCGAGGTAAGTGCAGAGCAAGTGCTGGGTAGGGGGCTGTAGGGATACAGTGACAGTCCCACAGTGCAGGGGGAGCCAGGGGGGCAGTGCAAGTGGAGAGTGGCTGGGCCCTGGACCGAGGTCGCTGAGAGTGGCCCAGATGCAGGTTAAGTGTAGAATTTAGTGGGGAGTTAAGCAGGTTTAGCAGGGGAGAGGGAGAGAGAAGGCAGAAGCGAAGAGGAAGGTTTTGAGGTGCTTCCGGAACCGGAGATGGTTCTCCTCAAGTTTCAGGGAGGCAGGCAGGCTGTTCCAGAGGGAGGCCCCTGCTGCGGAGAGAGATCTACCCCCAGCACGTTGCTTCGAGAAGCGGCTGACCATGAGGGAGTTAGAGATGGATGAGCGAAGGGCTCGTGAAGGAAGATATTTAGGAAGAGAGAGTTGAAGGTATTTAGGCCCCAGGCCCCAGAAGGCCTTGTGGACAATGCAGAGGGTTTTGAACTTAATCCTCGCAGCCACTGGGAGCCAGTGAAGAGATTTCAGTCCTGGAGAGATACGGTCCCTGGGCTTGAGGCCAAGGACAAGTCTCGCAGTTCTGTTCTGGATAAGTTGCAGAGGGCGGAGAGTGGAGGCAGGGAGATTAAGATAGAGGCTGTTACAGTAGTCCAGCCTTGAGAGAACCAGGGCTCGGGAGACAGTGAGCTTCTGGGGGAAGGAGAGGAAGGGAAGAATACCTCTGAGGAGGTGCAGCTGGTAGTGTGATTTCTTAGAGACATCAGATATATGAGGAGAGAAGGAGAGAGTGTGGAGTCGAAGATGACCCCGAGGTTTTTAGCCTTGCAGGTAGGGGCAGGAAGGGGGCCAAGGGAGGCCGGCCAGAGAGCTGCAGGGAAGGAGGGAGTGGGTGCGCCGATGAGTAGAATCTCAGTCTTACTGGCGTTAAGGCAGAGGTCATTGGCGGCACACCATTCCTGGATAGCAGACAGACAGTCGGAGATGAGGGAAGGAGAGGAGGAGGCCGAGGGTAGCCTGAAAATGAGCTGGGTATCGTCCGCATAGCACTGGAAGTGGGGGCAGAGGGCGGCGATGCGGTGGGCAAGGAGTGCCAGATACTGGTTGAAAAGCCAGGGAGAGAGGTTGGATCCCTGGGGGACACCACAGGTGGAGAAAAAGATGTCAGAGAGGAAGGAGCCCATTTGGACCTGGGAGGGTCGACCGGAGAGGAAAGAGGTCAGCCATGCCAGAGCCTGACCAGTGATACCCAGGTTATCACGGAGACGGTTGAGCAGGATGGCATGGTTGACAGTGTCAAAGGCAGAGGAGAGATCGAGCAGAATGAGAACACAGGGAGTGTTGGAATCGAGGTTCAGGAGCAGGTCCTCACGGATGTTCAGGAGAGCAGTTTCCGTGCTTCTGGCCGCTCTGAAGCCGGATTGATGGTCATGAAGATTACCAACAGATTCAGCATGGAGGTTAAGCTGGGAGATGGCCAGTTTCTCCAGGAGCTTGCCCAGGAAGGGAGTAATGGAGATTGGGCGATAGTTGGCCGGGCAGGAGGGGTCGGAAGAGGGTTTCTTGAGGAGGGGGTGCACAAGGGAGTGCTTGAGGGGGGATGGGAAGACTCCAGAGGCGAATGAGTGGTTGCAAAAGTCAGCCAGGGCAGGAGCCAGGGAGACGATGTGGTCCTTGATGGTTTTGGAGGAACAGGGGTGAACCTGTTTAGACGAGGCTTTCATAGATCGGACTTGTCTGGAAACCTCGTCAGCAGAAAAAGGTGGAAATGAAGAGAAGGAGGGCGGAGGGGCGGCTGCAAGAGAGCAAGAGGAAGAGCCGGGAAAAGAGGGAGGGAGGAGAGGGGAGGAGAGTGAGGACAGGATGTCCTGAGTTTTTGAGATGAAGTGAGAGGCCAGTGCAGTGCAGAGGGCCTGGGAGGGGACAGGAGAGGTAGAGACTGCAGCAGGGTTGGCCAGCTCCTTGCAGATTTTAAAGAGTTCGGCCGAGTTGTTTGATGCCTCAGAGATGCGGGCTTGGATAAGGGCTCTCTTCTTAGTGAGAACGGAGAGCCGGTATTGCCTTTGGAGCAGGCGGCAGGCCAGTTTGTCAGAGGATGAACATGAAGCACGCCATTTCCTCTCTGCCACCCTGCACTTGCGTTTTAGGGTGACGAGATCCGAGTCGTACCAGGAATTACATTTGGCTTTGGGCTTCAGGCGGATTCTCATGACGGGGGCAAGGATATCGAGAGTATCAGATATAGAGGAATAGAGCATGGAGAGGGCTGTGTCGGGGTGGGAGTCAGCCGAGGGGGGGAGGAGGGGGCGAGAAGGTGGCAGCGAAAGCCTCAACTGACACGCGCTTCATGGGTCGGATGACCGAGAAGGTGGGTGGCAGTGAAGAGGGTGGCTTTGCCTGTGGGGTAGGGAGGGAGAGGTGGGAGGATAGAAGAAAGTGATCGCTCCAGGAGAGAGGAGTGGAGAGAGGGAGGGAGAGGGGAAGGTCAGAAGAGATCAGAGCATCAAGAGTGTGCCCTGCAGAGTGAGTAGGACCAGAAGGGAGAATAGAGAGTGAGAGAGAGTTGCAGAGTTCGCGAAAGAGACCAGTGGGGGGACAGGAGGCATCAAGGTGGATGTTGAAGTCACCGAGAAAGAGGAGTTGGGTGGTTGAGGACAGGAGTGAGGAGGAGAGATCAGCCCACTCAGAGAGGAAGGAGGAAATTTGACCAGGAGGCCGATAGATAGTAGCCACGGTAAGGGAATGGCTAGGAGAGAGAGAGAGTCGGCAGACAAGACATTCAAAGGAGGAGTAGGTCTGCGTAGGAGTGACAGTGGCAGGAATCCACTCAGGGAAGATAAGGGCAACGCCACCCCCTGAACGGTTGGGCCTGGGCACGGAGAGGATCTTGTAGCCGTCAGGTAGGAGTGTGTCGAAACTGGTGGCAGAGCTGGCAGTGAACCAAGTCTCAGTGAGACCGAGGACGTCGAGGTCCAGTTCCTCAAGAAGGCGACAGATATCAGAGGAGTGCTTGATGGCAGAGCGAGAATTTAGAGTGGCAATGTGGAGAAGGTTGCCACCCTTGAAAAACTTCCGGGGAGGGGTACAGATCAGAGGTACACCCTGCGGAGGTGTTAGAGAAGGAGTTGAAGAGGGAGCAAGGGAGGGGGCAGGGAGGGAGGGGGGAGGCAAGGTAGCTGAGGATAGAGGAGGGGGGACAGCGGGAGAGGAGAGGAAGTTGATGAGGCATGGGAAGCGTCTATCAAAGAGGTGAAGGTTGGCCTGAGGGCCTTGGACCAAGACGGTCCCGTTAGCATAGACATTAATGATGGCTTTAGAGGAGTGGAAAGGGGCCAAGAGGACATCCCAACGGGTGCCACCATTAATGGGAGAGGTGGAGAAAGGAGAGAGCACAGCGACCATGTGAAGGGTCCATAGGTCAGGTGAAGGTACGAAGAAGAGAATGTCAGTGAGAGTTTCCTTGGAGCAGGCGCTCGTGCAGGTGTCAGCGATAGGGAGGCCTGGGTTGGAGACCAGGATGTCCTTTTTAAACTTTTTCCTACCGGATTTAGTGAGGAGAGCAGGATAGACAATGGAGAAGCAGTTAGAGTAGATAGGCGAGATGGAGAGCACCATGGAGTAGGAGGGGAGGCGAACGACACGAGTATGCAGACAGGAAGTGAGTGGAGGGCACTAGTTTAACACAGTGAAGAGCAAACAGTAATGCGTAGTGGGTCAGGGCCACCTAAGTTTGAGATTCCTGCGAGAGGAGAGAACACCCTAGTTTACCGGGAAATTGGAATAGGGGGGCGAGGCATCATGCGGGTGAGGTGAGGTGGGGTGGGCCGGAGTGCGGAGGAGCTGGTACCTGGCGTCTCCTGCGGACACCTGCAGACACACAGGGAGCCGCACTGTAGGAGTCGCCCTTGGCCTGGGGCCCTTAGCCGCAGGGGGCTGCCGGGCAGAGGGCTGCCCAGGAAGGGGGAGGTTATAGGCAGAGGGTCGAGGAGGGGGGGGGGGGTGTGGGCGGGCAGGGAGGCGGGGAGGGAGGGGAAAGACCAGGAAGTGGGAGGGGGGGAGCAGGAGCAGGCAACACACGCGCTGGGAGCGCGACGATAAATAAAACAATGCAACTATTCTTAAGTATTTTCTAATGCAAACAACTCACGGAGGCCCAGGCAGGGCTTTCCAGGCCTGCTAATCCCCTCAGGCCACCGGCGACCGCTCTCCACGCTCAGCTGGAGAAAGAAGCGAGCGTGGGGAACGGCCGTCGAGTAGGCCAGAGGGGAGGCAGGACACAGCCAATCAGAGGGGGGGGTGGGCGGGCAGGGAGGGAGGGGAAAGACCAGGAAGTGGGAGGGGGGGAGCAGGAGCAGGCAACACACGCGCTGGGAGCGCGAAGATAAATAAAACAATGCAACTATTCTTTTAAGTATTTTCTAATGCAAACAACTCACGGAGGCCCAGGCAGGGCTTTCCAGGCCTGCTAATCCCCTCAGGCCACCGGCGACCGCTCTCCACGCTCAGCTGGAGAAAGAAGCGAGCGTGGGGAACGGCCGTCGAGTAGGCCAGAGGGGAGGCAGGACACAGCCAATCAGAGGGGGGGGTGGGCGGGCAGGGAGGCGGGGAGGGAGGGGAAAGACCAGGAAGTGGGAGGGGGGGAGCAGGAGCAGGCAACACACGCGCTGGGAGCGCGAAGATAAATAAAACAATGCAACTATTCTTTTAAGTATTTTCTAATGCAAACAACTCACGGAGGCCCAGGCAGGGCTTTCCAGGCCTGCTAATCCCCTCAGGCCACCGGTGACCGCTCTCCACGCTCAGCTGGAGAAAGAAGCGAGCGTGGGGAACGGCCGTCGAGTAGGCCAGAGGGGAGGCAGGACACAGCCAATCAGAGGGGGGGTGGGCGGGCAGGGAGGCGGGGAGGGAGGGGAAAGACCAGGAAGTGGGAGGGGGGGAGCAGGAGCAGGCAACACACGCGCTGGGAGCGCGAAGATAAATAAAACAATGCAACTATTCTTTTAAGTATTTTCTAATGCAAACAACTCACGGAGGCCCAGGCAGGGCTTTCCAGGCCTGCTAATCCCCTCAGGCCACCGGCGACCGCTCTCCACGCTCAGCTGGAGAAAGAAGCGAGCGTGGGGAACGGCCGTCGAGTAGGCCAGAGGGGAGGCAGGACACAGCCAATCAGAGGGGGGGGTGGGCGGGCAGGGAGGGAGGGGAAAGACCAGGAAGTGGGAGGGGGGGAGCAGGAGCAGGCAACACACGCGCTGGGAGCGCGAAGATAAATAAAACAATGCCTAGACGCGCCTACACGCTGGGGGCGTGTAGACGCGCCTACACGCTGGGGGCCTTTGGCCCAATGAATTCACGTACCTGTGCTGACAGGCTTACGCGCTAAGGCTCTTTCCTCGAATTACACGCAGACGTGCTGGATTTTCATGTGCCAAATCACTCCGTATCAAGCTGGCCACGCATAAGCACACAGAAGACCACGCTCCTGCCCAGAAGGCCGAATTACTGCCCCCCAGAGTCCCGAGCACGCTCCCACCTGCCATCTGCTGCTGCCTGATTGCCTACTGCCCACGTGCCCTGCCATTTGCTGCCTGCACATCAGCCAGGGGTGCTGTTGCTGTGACCACCCCTGCTGGAACCGAAGACTCCCAACTGGGATTCCATTGCTCCACAGACCAGCCCCAGGACCCAGTTGCCCACCCACTCCTGCCTCTGGGGTTGTCATGTCGGGCACTGCAACATCTGGCACCACTGGCAACCCCCAGCCAGAGAGGCAGAGGGGCACTGGCTTCACTGCCTCCGAAGTTGGTGTCCTGGCGGAGCAAGTCCTGGGGCAGTATGATGCCCTCTTCGGAAGTTTGCGCGCCAACAAGGAAGGATGGACTCGGATCTGGACGGAATCGTGACTGCCATCAACGCGGAGGGGGTGGCAGTCCGACTATTCCATCATGTCAAGAAGCACTGGGAGGACTTCAGGTCCAGGACCCTCTACAAGGCCCGGCGCCTTTTGAAGGCAGCGGATGCTAAGGGGCGCCGGGGCCACTTGTTGGACGATCAGATGAGGGTCCTGGAACGCATATCCCCAGCGCTCCACATCCAGGTCCTTGAGAGGCAGACCTGTCTGGAGTCGAGCGGTAAGTGTACATGCATCATGAATGTTAGCTGTGCGTGTGGTGGTGTGCCAGTAGTGTGCAGGTTGCACATGTGATTTTATGGGGCCAAGTATTGGGGGGGGGTGTATAGGGCCATGAGGCTAACACATGCGAGGGCTCTCATGTGTGAGACATGGATGGTGCTTGTGTGTGTAGGCTTGCATGCCAAATACAGATGTGTGGGCACACATGTTTGGATGAATGTGTATGTAAGTAGGCATGTTCGTGATGTCACACATGGATGTTGGTTTCAGCTGCATGTATCAGCACTGTGTACATGTGCATGTGTGTATTTGACAAGGGTGCAACAGTGACGCAACATGGATGCATGTGACAGCGGGATGTGGAAGCCTGATTGGCAGATGTGACATGGATGCCAATCTGAACACTGACAGTTGGCCGAGGTGTACACATGCATGCAAGTGTGGTGGTGTGTGCATGTGTAGTGCACTCACTGTGTTGCATGTGATGTCTGGCTCACCTTTGCCTGCTCATGCTGTTGTATGTGTATGGATGGTGTTGGCTGTTGCAATATGGCTGTGTATGGCTCATGTGTGCGAGTTGAAATGACGTGTGTTGGCGATTGTGATGCCATGTCTGAGGTTTCAAAATGCCACTCATGAACAACTGTCATGTGTGTATGTGTCCATTGTACAGTGCCCTGATGCCTGTGTTTTATTTCTCCCCGTCTGCAGCGTCAACTGATGAAGAGGGAGGAGAAGGTGCTGTGGGGCACAGTGGCAGGGATTGCACCGCCAGCCGGAGACGCAAGGCCCGGCTCCCCTCCCAGGTTGTCATCTCGTCGGGAAGTGAGGAGTCCGGTGCCGCGTCCCAGGCCGCAGCTACCGGGGGAGGTCCAAGAGGCGGAGGTCGGAGGTGGACTCCTCAGCAGCAGAAGGGGCAGCTGGGACCACACAGGGCCCAACGGGGGAAGATGGCACGGAGTCATCCAGGTTGCTGGGGGGTTTGGTGGAGGTGGCCGTTCAAGCGACAGAGACGGGGTCTGGAGGTGGGGATTCCACTGGTGCAAGTGGTGGAGTGCAGGACCAGGGACAGGAGGCAGCACAGGCCGCCGCAGAGGTGCCTGTGTGCAATCCTGTCCCTGATCCTGTCACTGCATCATCTTGCACCAGCAGGGATGCCTACGTCCAGACCCGTTTTCAGGCAGGGGATGAGCTTACAACAACTGGCCATCCTCTGCCTGCAGACGTGACTATCCAGGTACGGGTTGAGCCTGTCCTGACTGGTGTGGCGTTGCGTCAACGGGCCATGCGAGCTGACCTGCAGTTTTTTCATAAGGAGACAGGTCACCCAGGCTGGATTCCTCCGTTTGCTGGAGCTTTTTCCGACGCCCTCCTCAACTGAACACCTATGCGCCAGTCGTCCTCCGTGCCATCTTTCCACCCATTTGTCACCTGGGTGCCCTGTGGAGCTGCCTCCGACGGTGCGGCTAGGCTGGTGGAGGACACATCCCTGCCACAGTCGGGAGTCGGACATCCAGCAGGGGTGGCCACATCAACGACTGCACCCCGGCCGGTGGAGGATGTGCAGGCAGCAGGAGCCAGTGCACGGGCACAGGCACAGCAGCAGCAGCGAGGTGGGAGCCATGATGGCTCGGGGCCTTCGACATCAGAGGGGCAGGCATTGGCCGGAGGGCAGGAGGACCCAGGATGGAAAGTGTCTTCCGTGTGGCAGCGGTTGGGCCAAGCCATAGATGCGGAGCGGCAGCGGGCGGAAGAGGCACGGCTCACGATGGTCAAGGCGGAGAACTCCATGTGGAGGGCCTTTAGGCGGGCCGAGTGCCTCGAGGCAATCCGCAGGGTGTTGGAGGAGGACATGTCGTCGTCCCTGCGGACCCTCGGGGCCATGGAGGAGGACCGCCTCCGGGACATTGAGCAGGAGTTCGATGATGCCCTGGCCCGAAACATCCAGAAGTGAGCTGTCGGACTAGCCCGCTGCCCTTGTAAATAGTTCTTTAGTGTTAAGTTTCCTTTCGGTTTTGTTTTGTTTTGGGGCGTTTGGACAATGCCCCAACAGTCATACCTGGTGGTGTGTTCGGACTGGGATGGCGTAGGCAGTGTATTGAGTGGGCATGGGGGCCATGATTATGGATCGTCATGAGGTGTTGGGGGGACATGTATGGGGCCTGCTGGCAGGTGCCCTGCACTGCTGGGGGGTGGGGGTGCAGGGGGACATGAAGTACTCCCCGCGCACCCCTGGAACACAAGTACACAGGACAATCGCGTGTGGAACTTCCCGCGCACTCCTGAAAGACACGTACCCTGCTGAATTTGCGTGTGAAACTTCCCGCGCACCCCTGAAATACACGTACCCTGCTGAATTTGCGTGTGAAACTTCCCGTGCACCCCTGAAATACACGTGCCCTGATGGAATCGCGTGTGAAACTTCCCACGCACCCCTGAAAGACACGTACCCTGCTGAATTTGCGTGTGAAACTTCACGCGCACCCCTGAAATACACGTGCCCTGCTGAATTTGCGTGTGAAACTTCCCGTGCACCCCTGAAATACACGTGCCCTGATGGAATCGCGTGTGAAACTTCCCGTGCACCCCTGAAATACACGTGTACTGATGGAATCGCGTGTGAAACTTCCCGTGCACCCCTGAAATACACGTACCCTGTTGAATTGGCGTGTGATACTTCCCGCGCACCCCTGGAATATATGTACCCAGGACAATCGCGTGTGGAACTTCCCGTGCACCCCTGAAATACACGTACCCTGTTGAATTGGCGTGTGATACTTCCCGCGCACCCCTGGAATATATGTACCCAGGACAATCGCGTGTGGAACTTCCCGCGCACCCCTGAAATACACGTACCCTGCTGAATTCGCGTGTGAAACTTCCCGCGCACCCCTGAAATACACGTGCCCTGATGGAATTGCGTGTGAAACTTCACGCGCACCCCTGAAATACACGTACCCAGGGCAATCGCGTGTGCTGTTTGGCAGCCCTGTGAACTGGTCAGGGTTAGCGCAGACATTTGCGATGAATTGGGGATTTTGATGGCTTTTCCTTGCGCGAGGGTGTGCTTGGGGGCATAACTGGCACTGCTGCAGGGTCGCTGCGCCACGGCTGGTTTTGGAGGCTCAAATCCATGAATACGCTGTGCGATGAAATGGATTTTATCGCACGCGGCTGGCGCAGTGTATCGAACGGGGACACAGTGCGCCAGCCGGGTGCGCCACTTTTGTGCGAAATTCTATGAATTACCTTGTATAATCTGTTAAAAAGCAGTGTACCAATCGTACAGCTACCACTTCATCTTGTCTTTTGAAACTGTGGAAACATACAATAAATTACTGAGTATAGTAGAGTTGAATATGAAAAGATCCCTCAAATTCTTTTCCCAGATAAAGCTACAACTTGAATTTAGTTTTCACGGGGGATGGTTAATGTTCGCTTTAATGGGGAACTAATTGGAAATGTGTGGGCACACATGCTTTCTTCAACTTGCAGGCATGAGGTCCAACTGTCACACCTGCAAGGGAAACAAGGTGATCTCATGAGGACCACATATTTATGTGTATGTCTACAATATTTATGAGGGGCACATTACTACACCCTCTTTTATTATGACATCTTATACTGACCTTAAAGGTGAATATCCGGTTTTTCTGCACCTGTTCATCGCCCATTGACCCATAACAGCATCTCTTCCCCCCTCTCGTCTGATCACCACCTCTGGCTCTCCTGACCATCTCTCTCTATATGTCTCTCCCTTTTTATTTTGTTGCTCAGCACTCCATTGCCTCCTAGATAGTTTTGCAATGTAGGAATCCCATACTTAAATATATGTTATGTTGTAAAACCTCTCACTGCTCAGCTCAACCAACTAACCAACCCCGACCAACAGACCAGGCTGAACCTCTTTCTTCAAATCTCTATATTATGATTCCTGTCCACCAGATATCTACAAAGTGATCCTAGCACAAAGAACACAGAACAAATCCTAAACCTGTTCAATATGTCACTTTCAACAGGAAGTGCACCACAAGCCTTCAAATCAGCCTACATTAGACTACTCCTCAAAGATATGATCGGTGAAATTGAAGACCTTTCCAACTACAGAGCTTTTGGGAGGGCGCTCGAGAGCCCGAGCCAGATGGTGGCGATGTGATGGTGCTCTGGTGAAGGAAGGTGAAATTCAGTATAAATATACCGCGTGTCCAGCGTGGTTCGCAACCAAAATAAGAGTAATGGCCAGAGCATGACTGAGAAAACAGACCGGCACTAATTCCACACGCCCAGCTGGCTGAGTTGCCCAAAAACGAGTGGACAGCATGCTGAAGGCCTTGTCATGCTTGAAGAGACACGGCATCTCCGCCGCTAGAAGCCAGGGACGAGCCAGTACATGAGGCACCCCATCACACATTGTGCAACAACCGGGGCCCCCAACTGCGAGGTGGAAAATGAACAGACTGGCTCCTGTAGCATGCAAAAGATAGAGGGGGAGTGCCTGGGCATTTCTTCCCTGGCAATGCTACCAGCCACCCCAGTGTCACCCGTACCACACGGAAAAGCAGAACACGGGCAGTGCACCACTGACATGCCTCCTGTCCAGTTCTTGTGATCCTCCAGCACAACAGATGCTGAGGCAACCACATTGCAAAACGCAGCAGCGGTAAATCAACCTTTCCCCATATCATCAGTCGACTTACTCGCATGCTGTCATACCGACACAAGAATGGAGCCCATAGTTCCTGCCCCACTTAACCACATAAATTGGAGACATAAGGCTTTGGATATTTTCCATATCATCATATAACCTCCACTGTGTCATCTGCAGTTGGGCCTGACTCAGGGGAACATCAGGCCATTACCCCAGCAGCACTGAGAAACACTGAGTGTGCACCATCATCCCTGAATAACACTGCAACAGATAGAGAGGCGCACTGATATCTGTAAAGCTCATATTGGTCCCACCAGCCATATTAACTAGCGTATTCACACAACTTTTGTGCTTCTCAACATACTGGTCGCCTATCACCCTGCACTACAACAACTGTAGTCGGGGACCACTATCACCATGACCAAGGTGCACCAGCTATCCACGCTGTGTACGCATATTGATACAACCCAGGATACTTATCAATGTCGCTATGAGCCCCTAATTAACATACGCTGTACCCACTACCACTGTTCATCTTACTGTACATAAGTGGTAAGGCCCATCCACAACTAAGCAACCCAGCTATCCTGTAACACTACTAAAGCGTCACACCACCACAGCCAACTGGGCTGCACTAAAGGAAGGATCAGCATAAGCACATCCTTGGAACGACCATAATCATATCACCCAAGATCTTTGCCAGGGTAACGGATGCACTAACTATCATTTCTATATTCCTGCAAGGTCTGCCTAAACAATATTGCTACCTCTGCATGCACTAATATAACAAGTGCAAGCGTAGTGGACACCTGGTGCACCTCTAAGTTGCAGGTGCAGATATCTCAACCCCCTTAACAATCAACAGACTACACCTTGGCACTGCAATCAACCACAGGGCACTACATTGCCCACCTCCCAGTTATCGGCCCGACACTGGGGCATGGCAAAAAATCTATCTGGAAGAGATGCCAGCAGAGACAGTGATTTAAACCTAACAGAAATGCATTTACGCCGATCTGCACGCCAAAACATCAAGATGAACGTACAAAACCAACTTCAGACACTTCTTACACAAATGAGGGCTATAGGACACAGCACCCAAGAGACAAACGTCACAGTTCTGAAGATCAAGCGTAATATCCAAGACATGCAGACCCACTTGAATGCCCTAGCAGAACGCACAACTGATAAGAAACAATGGATTAGCTCCCTCAAGGATAATAGCACAGTGGCCACCCCTGATCTGGATGGCCTCATTAAAGAAGTACAGTGCCTCGCAGTGAAAGTCGAGGACCAGGAAAACAACTTGTGGCATAACAATCTCTGTCTTGTCAGCCTCCCCGAACAGATGAATGGTGCAGACCTTGAGGCATATGCCTATCACCTGCTCCAGAACCACCTTTGCATCCAAGCCCCAAGATCACATGTGGTTGAAAGGATCCACAGAACCCCCGTTCCACATCCCACAGCAGGAGAACACCCACAGACCCATTACAATGCGGCTCCTTAATTTACAGCATAAGGTAGCCCTTTTATGTGCCTATAGAGCAACTGGCATAATTCATACGGAAGGATCAGACGTTTGTATTTTTAATGGTTATTCCATTGAAGAAATGTTCTCCCCTGTTCACGACACTACAAAGCACAAACCACAAATTCTATCTGAAATTCCCAGCTGTCTGGTGCATCCAGTTGGACAAAAAATGCCACTCCTTTGACGACCCAGAAGATGCCTGGCACTTCCTACTGCAAAAAGATTTACCCTTTACAGACTTCCCTATCAATACTGAAGACTAGAGATCAACCCACCAATCAGACGCTTTGTTGTTTGGCACGTCCAACAAAAGCAGCGACTGAGAGGCAATCAACAACAACCTGGCAGATACCCAAAT